>NC_081407.1:895365031-896612531 GCF_030272615.1 Cryptomeria japonica | reverse complement strand
GATGTTACGCTTGTGGAATATTCAGGTATATTTCTAATCAATGCAGATCAAGGGGAAATCAAGTTAATTCCAAGCCTAATCAGAGATACAACATTGTTTGATATGCTTGCAACAAATCCGCACATATTGCAAAATTTTGTAGAAGCAAGAATGTAAACCAAAATGATCTAGTAGACAAGAACAAATCTGATAATAAGGGAAAAGAGGAATTTGAAGAGATCAGAGAGAAGTACAAGAATAAATGGGTCAAAAGGGGTGATTCAGATGAGTCCACACCTGATTCGGATGCTGGATCCTCATCCAATAACTAAGGTGCTTGACCTTAGGGGGAATCTCTTCATGGACATCATGAAAACCCCTTATCTGAGATTTGTAACTTGTTGTGGGAGGTTACAAATGGTTGTGAATGATTGTGCAATGATCCTGAAGGATATTCAAAAGACTTCATGCCGATTTGTGACTCCGGAATAATATTCATGAGATACAGAGCATCCGATAGAGTTAGGGTTGAACATTTAATATACCTAAAAGTTATGCATGCGACAAATAAAAAGACGATTTAACTTTCATTTCTCGCATTAAGTTCAAAGCAAAAGAGCAGGAGAGCTTGGGAAAGAGATTGTGAAGTGGACCCAGATCTTTGAAGAGATTCAGCGAAGATTTCTTGCATCCAATTGAAGGCTAAAAGGTATTTTTCAGAGTCTGGTAACTTTCTCTGTTCATAACCTAAAATTTGACAATGGCATCATCTAGTGTGGTGACTCCATTGGTTGTTGATATAGCTGATAGGGCAAGGCCTAAATTTAAGAAACACCCATATAAATCGATGGGCAAGGGGCATTTCTGTCTATTCCATATGGTGTTCTACATATTGAAGATATTAGGGCTTACCTTCATTGCAATTTTGAAGAGTTTGGAAATGCTAAAATGCTGAAGCTTTACACAAAGCACATGGTAGATAGCATGGGTAATCTTAAAATTGAATTCAAATCACTCCAGGACAAGGGTTTCATCCACTTTGTGAACTTTATGATCTTTGACAAACCCAAATCGATTAGATTCATTCTGAGCAGAGTTCATGGTGAGTTTATATGGATTGACAAGCCACATAAGATCATGAAGCAAGCAATCAAAGTCATGACATGCTTGAATGAAACCAATGAAGTTCCTACTCTAAGGAATGTAAAGAACACAACCGTGATGGAGGCAACTGGTTTTGAACATTATGGAAGATCGATGACAATCAGTGGCATTATTGAACATAATGTTAGATTTGCATCAATGGTGATAGGATACAAGGTCTATCAGTCCATCAGAGATAACTCTGTATTCGGTAGAACCATTTATGCTACTTTTCAAATCCGCAAGGAAGACAAATTGTATGATTTGTGTGAGGTGCTCTAGAATGAGCTCTTGAATAATCTAGAGAAGATTAATAAAGACAAAAAAGCATGTATTCAAGTTTGATACCCTGATTATCTATCTATACTTATATTTCATGAATGAGGTCCCTGGTGTAGGTAAATTTCAATGGGCCTATGACAGGGTGGTGGTTGTGTAGATAAAGGAAACTCTAACTAGATTGGGTGATGCATAAGCTCAGAGAGCTATTATGTGGGGTTACTTTAAAACTTTTCAAGGCATGATGCAGAGAAAGGAAAGGATCCCTAAAAGAAATTATGGAGAAGTATGAAGACTCCATATCCTTCATGGTGGACACCGATCAATTCTTGATGGAGGTTGTCAAACCCAGGATAGTTTGGATCATGCCCATGGGGTATGAGGTTAGTGGTGATATTCTTAATGCATATGCTCAACATCTTTTGAGCAAGTTAGTAGACACAAATGAGGAAAGGTTTGGAACATATAAGGAGAAAATATTGAGCCTACACTCTCAGATCACCAAACCTAGAATGCAAAGAAGAGTGAGGAAAGAAGTGGAGTAGCTAGTAGAAGACATGGGTATCACAAAGGAGGCAGTCTAAAGTGCCCAAGAGAGGAACATCCTGAAGAAAGAGGATATGGTGAAACCAAAGAAGTCCAAACCAGAAACCCCTTCCCCAAAGCCAAGGCAAACAAGGAAGCCAACACCTTCCTTTGGTGCTCAAAAGCCTATCCCTCCACCTAAACCTCAATCAAAACCACCTAGTGGAGAAAATAAGAGGAAGAAAGGGAAATCTAAAATAGTTTATGCAGCAGCCACTGCAAAAGAGGAGACTGAATCAGATGAAGCAGTGAGAGAAGTAAAGAAGAGTGCTACTGTAGCTAGGGTTGTGAAGATGCAATCCTCTAGTGGAAGTCAGACTAGTAAGAAACCAAGATTTGAAGCTAATAAATCTCAAGCAAGTTAAGGAAGCAATAACAAAACAAGGTAACCTTAAATTGCCTTCTCAATTTTACGACCATTTGGATGAGAAAGGGAAAAGATCTCTAGAAGAAGTTACCATTGTATATTTAAATAAGTATAGTGGAGTGCTTATTGAGATTGCTTCTGAAGTCCCTAAGAGTTTGTATGATATCTTGGACATAAGAAAAGAAACTGCAAGAGTAGAAGAGGAGGTAATTAGGGAGTATGAATTAGTTCAACTCTATCTAGTGATTGCTAAGACAAAAGTTGATAGGATTCTTAAGGAAAATAAAGAAACTTTTAGAAGAAAAACCCAAGTAAATAAAATCATTATTGGCAAAAATGTAGCGGTTCATAAGGAGACACAAGAAATTTTGAGGGAAATAATAAAGAAATATGAGTATGATGTTCCTGACAAATCTTAGGAAAGTGTTCACAAGTCTATTCCGGAAGTCCTTGGGATGGCATCCTTAGGAGAAGAACCGAAAACTGCAAAACTAGTCGAATAGACAATTGAGTAGGTTACTACAAATGATATTGATAATAGTCAATACATTGCAAACTCTGGTGAATAAGTTTAGGATCCTCCGGTGATGAATGTTGATTCAGAGAAGATTGTTGAGGAGGTTGGTGATGAGAAGGTTGAGGATGCAGAGATGGGAGAGAAGGAGAAGGATAGAGGTAAGATTGAACAGGTTCCGCTGGCAAGAGACACTACGAAATCTAACAAGGGCAAGTAGATTATTAGTGACACTAATCTCATTCAAGGGCCTATCAATCTTAATTCATTCTCATGTGCAAGAACTTAAGTTTGCAGCTCTATCCTAAGAAAAAGTCAGTGAAGACTTGTTGAAGTCTCACTTCGAGGACAAAGAGCTTATAACTTTGGCTACAAGAGTTCTTGAGAAAATTTTACTGAGATTCAAGCAAGAAACACTTGACTTGTCCTCTTGTAAACTAAGAAGTATGCTTAAGGCAGTTGACTCTCATTTTGAATCTGTAGAGAAAGTTGCAGATGTAAAAAATTTGAACCATTTTAATGTTATGAGGTTAAGGACAGTTTTGAGAATGGTTGAAGGTGATAGGGTCAGTCTGATAACCGGTGTGAAGTGCATTTAGGAGTCATTGAATGAAGGTAGAAAAATCTACAATTCATGTCTTCTATTGCCGAAGTTCACTATAGAACTTGATAAGAAAATCAAAGAATGTGAAGGTCAACTGGTCGGTATATATCTGTCCTATTCACCCTAGGCTATTTTTGCAAGTAATTATGAAGCTCGGGTGATGTCTTTACTAGATAAAATCAAGAGCCTAAATCAAGAAAAAGATAGAATAATTGGTAGAGTGGGAGAGTTGAGGAACCTGATCACTCCCCTTTTGGATACTCTTTTGAGTAGTCACCAGGATGCCTTGAATGCATTGAATAAGAGTGTTCCTTTAGATCTCAGAGGAGAAGAAATGCATGCATACCTATTTAGTGCTCTAATAAACATTTTTGAGAACCTGAAGAAAGGTTGGGATGATCACTTGTAGTCATTAAGGACTATATTTGCAAACATTTTTTAATTTTTGTAAGTTGTTGTATATACCCTTGTACATACAATTTTGAGTGAATACCTGCCTTTTCCTTTGATGTCAAAGGGGGAGAGAGAAGAGTGAAAAATGATGTATATTCTTAAGGGGAGCTTGTTAGAATCGAATTTTTTAGATTTTACAATGTTTGACATTTTTGGCTTGACACTTAGTCATTTTCCACATAGTGTTGCCATCAATGCCAAAGGGGGAGATTGTTGGTAAGAGACATTGTTCCAAAAAAGATAAGTGTTTGAGGATTGTTTAGGGGTTGTCATTGATGGCAACACATATCAGATGTGTTGTCCAATATATGCTAATTTATTCTACTGGAAGTCCTAAGCATATTTTGCTTCAGTCTGGAAGATGGAACACTATGTTTGACAAGGTATGAGTACATTGAATAGAACTCAATTTTGGGTGCACATTTTTGTTTGCAGTAGAAGAGATAGTTGATTCGATGTTTGGAATTGCTTAGCCCACAATCCTATCTTTCGATGTTGATTCTAGTGCAAGTTTGATGATCTGGTATCTGGGATTTCAGCAAGAACAGGGTTATTTTGGTATAGCATGTTATGCGGAATCTTCGGGATGATTTTGTTTATTGGTATCATGCTTGAAGTTGTTGTGCCGACTTATATAAAGCATATTATCAAAAAAAAATTATCTGCATGGGTATTGGTAATCGGATTAAGTCAACTTCAAATTACATGTTTCATATTTTTGGAGTGGACATGTTGGTGACCTAATCAAGTGATGCAGATATATAAGACTGATCTATATGAGAATTTTGGTGTTCTATGGTGATCTACAAAGATTGTATGAGCATTTGTGCACAGTTTCACGTGCTCTATTCTTGAATTTATGCTCTGGTATATGATAGACCAAAGAAGAATAGAGCAGTGTGCTAGAACAGTGGAACAAGACTCTTTATGCTTAACTGGAATTGCATTTTATCATTTTTAGATGTTATTGATCAGGTCAGGCAGTCAGTTATCATTTGTAATCATTTGTAGGACAGTGAGTCCTTCAGGGGTTGCAGCCCTCTCTTTTGTAATTGAGCAGTGAGCTCTAGGCAGTGTGCATGAATGCATGTGCATTTCCCTTTTAATATTATTATACTCCTGAGCACAATATTATAATATTGTGGGTCTCAATCCCACCATGGTTTTTCCCTTTCTGAGTTTCCAATTTTTTGGTGTTATGGTTTTGTGCTTGTGTGTCTTGAGTTTCTGCATTTTACTTTCATTCTTTTGCATCCAGTGGTTTAAGAATCAATTAAAGAAAGTTATAAACTACATAACACTGATTCACCCCCCCCCCCTCTCATTGTTTATTGATTCCAACATATACCTAGTATGCAGATTCATAAAGAAAAGGATAACATTAAATTATGTATGTTAATTAGCCACATATGCAAAGTTATATCAACCACTTTAAATTCAAATGTATTATCAAGTGAATATATAGTTCAATCTAGATTTTATATGTGATTTATATCTAAATCTCCAAACTATGTTAAACTAAAGTGAATTTATTGTAGGGTTCAAAAATATCTACAAACTATGTGAAAACCATAGTAGTAAAGAAGGGAAAGAGATTAAAAAACCCTAGAGAGGAACTAGTGAAATTAACTTATAGGGTACAAAGAGAGCTATAAACCATGTTGAAACCCTAGAGCTGAAGAGGTATGAGAAATAGATCTACAAACCCTAGAGAGGGACTAGTGAATTCAAAGTGGAGAATTTATTTGAAATATGTGTGTCTAGAATTTTAAATTTGTATGAATCTAAAACATGTAGGAATCAAATTTTTTAGTTAAATTGAATCCAAAATAAATAAAAACTATATATTTTCAAACCCTAGAGTTGAAGAAATAGGGTTAAAAACACATCTAATTATTTTCAAACATTTTCATACAAATTAAAATATTATACATACCTTGTTCTTGTGAGGAATATTTGAGTCCTTTCTTCAGATCATTTGTTATCCTTTTTTGCTATATATATCCTCATAGTATTTTTTTCCTTGTCATTTTATTTCCTAACATTTCCTCACCTATAAAATAATTTTCTTTGTAATTTCCTTTTCAAATAATTTCTTCTTCCAAAAACTTAAAAATTACAATAAAAATTGTAAATTTGCTTAAAACTTTTCAAAAAATTTTGTTAAATTTATATAATATATTATGAATTTTTTTATAAATTCAACCTACATAACCTTCATTCCAAGGTTAAACATATTTAATGTTCACCATTTTTACCTTCAAAACTAGGTCATTTTATAATACTTTTCAATATTTCTTGCAAGCAACATAAACCCTTCGTTAAAAGTTTCCTAAGTCAAAATGTGTCTTCATATGAAGTACCTTTGAACAAAGGCCTTGAAAGTGGCTTCTTCCATTTCATGTCTAGCATTTTGCTCATAATTTTTAACTTCAAAACTCAAGTTGAATTTTCAAATGGAATCAATCAAATAGGATATTTGATATTTTTGTAGCACTTGAACTAAGCTTTTCAATAACTACAATATTTGATGTATTTAATTTAATTATTATTATTATTTTTAATTTTCTTGTAAATATAAATTTCTTTTAGTAATTGTCAAGGTCTTGTTTTGTGCATTGAAAAAAATAGTAAAATAGATTTTAAAAAATTGTAAAATATATATGCACTAGATATTGATGCTTTAATTCCAACTAAAAACAAGTTAAATTGGATAAATACAAAAGAGTTTTGTGTTAATGAATAAACCTATGTCTAAATTATAGTTAATTTCAGTTCAAAAAATACAAAAATGTTATGCAAAAATAACTGATGAAAAAATACCCATGTACTAGATATCCGTGTTACAAATCTACATTTAAAATTTTATAATTTTTTTCTTTATAAAAATAAAGTGAAATGCTTTATCTAAAATATTGTTAACTGTAAAAGATAAGTTATAGCTACGTTAAAAAATTCCCATATTATCTCTTAAAATTTTTATATATATAATTGATAAACAAAATCTCAAAAATCACTACTTGACATCATCTTCAAATTCATTATTGTTTGGTTGTTATAGGTGTCAAAAAGTGAAAATTTAGTGAAATTTGATTACAATGTCCTACTTTGGCCAAAAAAATGGACATACTATTGTGGCTGATCTCACATATTCGAGAAAGATATTTTTTGTGTGTGTCTCATGTTCGATGGTAGTTTTCTCATGTTTGTTAGTAGTCTCATCATAGATATACCATGAGCACAAAATGTACTATGAATCCAATAGAAACCTATTGTCTATTATTCACTCAAGAGTCTGTCCATGCATTACAAATATTGTCACCTTGGTCTTATATACCTTGATGTATAACATTGATTTCTATATTAAATAAATGTTGTTAAACTCAATGTTAGAATAGCATGTCATCATCATTTCATATATAATCATGTTTCCTACATATCCCTTTCTTCATTTTTTATCTTCTATTTGACATTTTCTTCACATATCTTTTTCTGAAAAGATCACCAATATAGTTTTCACATGGATAATCTATCAAGGGGGCAAAAAACATCTCATTTCTTTTAAAATTTTGAATTTCGTAGCCAAATAGTGTATATCATCATTTTCTTGATCTCTTCTAATTTTTATTTTCAATTAATTTTTTTCCTATTTTTTTTTGAAACAATGCCAATTCAAACATTATCTCAATGGCTGAAAGAGGAAAGAAATACAAACATTATATTTTGTTTAATTATCATAACATTATTTTGGATAAGGTCCTGTTGCAATTTAAGTTCTTTAATTCTTTCTCTATTTCTCATTGTTACAGAGAGGCTAATTATGTCACTGAGTTTTTGGCAAATAAAGCTTTAAATGAGAATATCCAATATTTGGTTGATGTTGATGAGAGTTGCCTGCCTCCTTTGCCTTCAAAGTCTTAAGATCTCCTTTCGGTCATACTCTTTTGCTTTGCCTCAACCTTTCATTTGGTTTGGAATTGTTAACATGTATGCAGTTTAGTGCGATGGTGTATGGGGCCTTTCTGGCTGCTTTACGCCACCACATTAAATTTGCATACTTGATCATTATTTCAAAGGATGTGTTGGTCGGTGTCTAACTCTTGAGTTGATTCAATATTGTTCTGATTGTCTTTTCTTATTTGCATTATCATAAAGTCTGTACTGGAATGCTTGCACGACACCTTTGCTAATATGTATGGTTTAATGATTATTGTCCTCAGCAGTGGCGGCTTGCACGTCTGTTATTTGGCATTGCTTATGTTTATTGTCTTCTAATGTGGCAGCTTGTGTGTGCTTGTTGGCACGGTGTTGGGGATATGGCTCATGTGAATATCTTTCAATGGTTGCGGGAGTTATGCTTGCTCATTAATGATGCTTATTGAATATTTTCCTTTGAGGTGGTGACCTGTGTATGCTTGTTGGTACGGTGTTCTATGATTTAGCTTGTGCAGATCTCTGATCTTATATCATTTTTATTACACTTGGTTCATTCTCCGGCCGCTTGTGTGATAGGCTTCCTTATTAATGATGTCTCAATTCTTTTTTATATGCTCACGACATTCTACTGTGTGTCTTATTTTTCATTGTGGTTTTCTTGTGATGGAGGTTGTTGGTTATATAATTTCTTTACATGTTAAGCAGTGTGATTTTTCAGAATCCTCATGCTTTTGACGATGAGAAGCTTGGTAGACTGTTTAAAATTCATTCTTCGGAGTTTTCTCTTTCTTTTCGTAAGGTGGTGGGCAGACGGTGGTTGGTGGAGAATACCAATATTTTCCTTGCCGAAGTTGCTTCTCGTTTTATTACTATGTGTATGGATATGCTCTTGGATGGTTCTTTGGTTGGGGCATTATTGGATGCATACTTTCATCTCTCTCTTTATTCTGCTTCTGATTTGGATAATGCTTTGTCTTCTTGTCATTTTGAGCTTGGTGCTTTTCCTTATGGTGGTTTTGTATCTCGGTCTGAATTACTATCTAGTAGCTGGCACTGTGAATTACTTTCATTTTTAAGAGGTGGTTTGATCTCTAACCTATATGATGACACGATGTTTGCTCTTGTAGCTTTTTTAGATCATGTTTCTCTAGATATTTTGGCTACGACTGTTAATGTGTTTTCAGGTATACATTTCCTCCTTGATTCAATGAAAGCAGTTATGTCTCTTCCGAGTGTAGTTGTGCCTCTACAGGTGGTTGCTCCGGATAATCAGAATGAAGCTGCTTCCCAGCCTTTGTCCCCTCCAGAGGAGGGTTCTAGTACTTGGTTTATGCACTCCTGATGCTCATTTGCTCGGCTTCTCTCTGACAGTTTTGTATCTACTTCACATATTTTGGGAGTTGGGTACTATCTTTGTAACTGGCTTTGTTGGCCTTTATGGTTTTTGGGGATGAATTGGGGCTGGTTTGGGTTTTTCGCTTCTCTACTTCAAATGTAATCAGTTGTATTATCTTCCCACTGGGACTTTTTACGAGCAAGACCGGAGGTTTTCTTTGCCTGGTTTTTTCCTACCGGTGCTCTTTGGACCAAGTTTGTATAAGAAATTATTATTAATAAAATTAATGGTCTTCCACTTTTATTGAAAAAAAAAAATATCATAACATTATCATTTATTATTATTTACCACAACAATTAATCTAATCATTTTTTTTATTCGTAGATATATTTATTGAGAAAAATTAAAAATTTACTCCTAACTCCCAAAATAAGAGGCAATCCATCTCCAGCTAGCGGGAGCACAACTCAGATTGCCTATACAAATTGGTAAAGGGTCGAAGCCATACTTGGGAAAATGTTAAATCCCATAAATCTCTAGCAACAAATCATCTTTTGACCTCGCCAATACAAACAGATTACATTAACACCATGGCAATTAATCAAAGGAGTCTTCAGGGTTTTTTCAAAATACATACGTTGAAATAATTGCAACAATCTATCAGAGGAATTGACATAGAACATCATTCCTAGTCAAAATCAACAAATGAGTGGATACTTATGCATTCACTTCTTTTGTAAATAAATACTGGACCCAAAAATAAATGTATAGAATTCCTTCAAAGATTGCAACAATATTTTCAAATTTACAGAATGCCAAACTCTTACCACCAAACACAGTTGCAATAATACACAAGTCTGCCCTAAAATTCTTAGTAGAGATATGAATACCAAAATAGTATCCGCTCAACAAATGTCGTGAATTGATGATCATCAGAAATGGCGTGTATACTACTAGTTCAACCACCTCTCAATAGGCCAGAACAAAGTGAAGAGATGTAACGTCATGGGCATTAGTATCGAAAAGGTGCTCCTGCTGACTGAAAGTTATATATCTTAAAGCTGAAAAACTCTTTAAAAAACAACACATTTAAACTTTTCAAGCCCATTCCCTATACCGAATCAAATAATGCCAAGCTCCAACCCCATTGTTGGAACACTCCATTCACTATATTGGCCAACTTGTATGCTTATGAATTAGCTTCCCTGTAAACATGATTAATGGTGTAAAAGGAAAATGAATCCAACACCTCTAAATCTATATCCAACTGTGTGTAAAGCTTCCAAATTTTGTACCAAGGAAGAGTTCCCTTCTATCCCTAATCTTTCAATATTCAAATCTCTACAAAGACGTAAGCCCAAGATAAGGGATTGAAACTCAGCCTCATTGTTCATTCCTTTGGGAGCAAGCTTCGATAGACTACCCAATGAGAGTCCATATGAGTTTCTCAAAATACACTTAGCCCCAATTAGCTCGGCTTTTTCTTAGAAGCCCCATCAAAATTTAGTTTTTACCAACCCTAAATAGATGGTTTTTGAGAACACCACAAGAATAAGAGGAGGGGGGGGTATGGGTGAATCAGTTTGAACCTCAAAACACTTTACTTCTAAATTATTAAACTTCAAACCACACTTAACTTATTATTGCAATCCTAAAACATGAAACCACAAAGCACAACATACACATGAACACTAAATTTTCATGGAAAATCCTAAATAGGAAAAGACCACAATGAGAATTACACTCACAATATGAATATTTGATTACAATGTTTAGGCCAATGGCCTGCAAGGAGCTCACTATCCCTGAAAGGACTTGCAAGACTAAGGCGCACAATCTTAGGGAAAGATACAAAGTACTTGCAATACTGAGACTCGCTATCTCAGGAAAATATACAAATGAATTCACTGACTGTCAAAAGGAATGCATCTTCTTGCAATAGGTGTAGAGGATCAGTGAACTAAAATTAACAAGGTCTCTTGATCATGAAATTTTCCTTGAACCACTATGTCAAGTGACCAATATCATGGCAAACGCATCTAACATCAAAATTTATCTCAAAACTCTCCAAAATTATCTTTCACACTTTTTCTATACCAAATCTACTTGTACTTCATTCAGATACACTTCACATCAATTTACACACATCTCATCCTCAACTAATACATCCACACTCCTCTATATACAAGATAATTCATTAAAACCTTTAACTAGGATAACCACAAACTGAATAATAATATGACATAAATTCGGCCATCTGAACCTATAATAACCATTGTGGTACACTCTAGGAGATAGAGGGGACCCAAACACATCACAAAAAATCCTTTGCAAACAATTCCAACAAAATGCATATACTAACACATCCTTCAAGGTCAACATCGACTAAAATATGTAGACAGACAATGTAGTACGCCAACCATTCAATCCAAAAACATCTTCCAGTACATGAAACTCAATGTTAATATACGCATGCCATGGGGAGACCCATATCCACCTTTAAAATCATCCACCAAAGCATATCCAAACAAAAGGGGTATGATCTAGATAGGATACACAATAACAATCAACCAAAAACCAAATCGACTAACAACAGTAAACTCAAAACACCATAACTTCATTTGCCAAACAAACCATCACCAAAAAATTAAATTGAAACATCGCAAAAACCAAATGAACATGTCCTCCAAACCACAACACTTGAATCCACAAACCAAAGAACTACCAAACATTCTCCAAACTAGTTTTGATAGACTGCCATTGCCAAAAACAACAACAACTAACTCTACTATCTAAGCTATAGAGGACCTATAAACTTGATATTACAACATACACAAAGCATAGACATTATATCTAAAACCACACTCATAATCTTCACAAACTGATGGAATACAATGCATTCTTTCACTGGGACATTAAAAACTCTTTCTTGCATAAATACTATTTCCTGCATATTGGAAATTCCGCTACACCAACCTTCTAGAAACACTTCACCATTTTCACCAGACTACACAACAATGTCAAACATTCATTTCTGGACCATCTGCAACACATAGTGACATCAATGAAAACACAAGATAGGTTGACATCAATGCCAACATAGCGCAACAACTCAAGTTTCCAATAGTGGTTTGCATTTAGCATTTTCCCTCTGAGAGAGAATTTTTTGTCTTCCTCCCCAACAAAGGTAATAATATACATATGAAACCACTACTTCCACATTTTAACATCTCATTAATTGAAAAGAGAAGTCTTATTATGATTTCCAATTATTTTGTTTTTCACTACTTCCACAATGGTAGCTTCTATTTTGTTTGAAAAGGATGTCATGCTCATTTCTATCTCTTGAAAGATTTTCCAATTTCTTTCCTTCCACAACTCCCAAGGAAGGATAGAAGAGCAGATAATCCATACTCAAAGATTAATTTTGATTTATGGAGAATATGCCAACTTTTAAATAGACTGAAGATATCATTGGGTAAAGCCCAACCCACCCAAGTTTGGCACACAACCATTGCCATATTCTTGAGAAAATGGGCAACCAAGAAAAGGATGATTTGCACTTTCTTCAGTGCAATAGTAGAAGACACATCTAGAAAGACCCTAGTATCCCATCTGCACAAACTTGTCTATTATCAAAATCTTACTTTGCAATGGAGCCCATGAAAAAGTTCTAGCCTTTGGAAGGAACCACTTATGCCAACAAAGATGTATTCGTAAGGCAATAGCTTCATTATCCTTACCTAGAATCCTATAGCCATCCTTGGCATTATTCTGCCCAATCCTTGAACCATGCCAAACAATTTGATCATTTCCATCTCTTAATGTTGAGATTTTATCTTTGAGGATGCTCTTTAGTTGATCTACCTCTCTTGTCAGCAAATACAACGTACCAAAATCCTTCCAATACCAACCCAAAAGGCCATCCCTTTGATTCTATTCCAATTAATTCCTAACAGAGGATCCTCAAATCTATACTAAAATTATTTTAGTTTGATTCAAGGGTGATATATTTCCCAAACAAGAGAAACCACACCATAAATCCTCCCAAAATAATGCAAATCTTATGTCCCTAATGTTCCAAGATAAATGACCTGTGATCAATAATCTAAAATTGAACATAAATTTCCATATCCTTGACCCACGGGACAGGCTTCTAACTATGATGATTCTTGATGCATCATTATTTTCCAATTACTTACTCTAGAGGATCTTCACCCAGTTTGAATTGGGCTCCTTGAACATTCTCCAAATCAGTTTTGCTCCTAGAGCTTTGTTCTATTGAAGAAGGTTTCAAAGGCCCACTCCCCAAGCTACTTTAGCTTTGAATTATTTTCCCAATTAATGAGTGCTATATTGATTTGTTTTGAACAAGTCCTTACAAGATGAATCTTCTCATGCTCCAACTGAGATCTTGGTTTTTTCCTATCAAAAGGGAAATACAAGACAATAAATAAATTTAAATGACAGAGATGACTACCTTGAGCATGGTAATTCTACCCACCCAAGACAACCAATGTCATTTCCAACTTTTCAAGTGGTTGTCCACTTTATCTGCAAGAGGGTCCCAGAATTTGGTGGATCTTAGCCCTGGCACAAGAGGTAAGCCAAGATATGTACATAGAAGCTATCCTTCATAAAGTTAAAAGTTGTTATTATTTCCTGCTCTTTCCTTGCATTTGTGTGAAAAAATAAAATTTAAAACTTGGCAGTACTTACTTCTTGTCCCGATCTACAATTTCTTACATATCAAATATTTATTTTAAGTGCAAAGCTTCTAACCTCTTGGCAGCCCAAAAAAACATGGAAGACCATTAACAAATTGTTGATGTGTGATTGTTGGAATATTACTTGTAACATCAATTCCTTTCAACCTAGTAGTAGAGGTAGCCTATCTAATTGTCCTTCCTAATGCCTCAACTGTGATGATGAAGATAAAATGATATAGGGGCTCCCTATCAAAGGCCTCTGGAAACCTCAAAATAACCTTCAAGTGAGCTACTAATAAGAAAATTGAGAATCCTGGACTTGCAATATAATTATAAAATCAGTCCACCCCTTCCTTATTAAAACGAAAGGCCTCTAGTACTTTGATCAAAAATCTCCAATCAACATGATCATATGCTTTCTTAATATCCAACTTAATTAGCATGCTTTGTTTTTTGGTGTTTTGAATGGAATGAATAGCTTCTTGGGCTATGCTGGCCCCATCCAAGATAAATCTACCTAGCACAAAATTTGTTTTCTTATCTGAGTTAATGTTAGGAAGAATTCTTTTTACCTTTTTGGCACTACTTTTGCAAAGATTTTGAATATGGTATTGCATAGAGAAATGGGTCTAAAATTATCAATTGAAATGCCTTTGTCTTTCTTAGGTATGAAAGAAATGAATTTTCTATTAATTTCTCTCAATAGTTCACTCCTAACCTCCTGGAATCCTTAATCTCTACAACCACATATCTAGAATAAACTTGTTGTAAATTGATCCAGACTAGGAGCTATGTCTAGATGGAGTTGAACAATGTCATCTTAATCTCTTCTGATGAAGCTAACTGCCAACATCAAATTATGTTTGAATGTGATACCAATCTTGGAATAAAGTTAAGTATTTTTCTTTGGGTCAACAAATCAAATTTGTTCCAGTTATCGAGCAAATTTTTTTAAAAAATAACAGTCTCTTCTATCACCTCTTTAGGTTCTTCAAGAACAAATCCATCATCCTGCTTAATTTTTGTATTTTTGTTGATGTCTCTCTGAACCTTGGTTACATTGTTGAAATACTTAGAATTTTTCCCCCTCTCCAACGAACAAGTTTTCCTCAACTTAAGTCTCCAAAAAAATTCCTACTTTGCTAGCAAATCTTCATACTCTTTAAATTATTTATTTTCTTTCAAAAATTTCTCTTGGTGCATACTTGCCAACAACACCTTCTCATTCAATAGTTTCAGATCCTCTTCTATTAGTTTTTTGGTTTCAAATATGTTTTTAAAATGTTGTTTATTCCATTGTTTCAACTATTGTTTGACCAATTTTAGTTTAGTTATCAAACAAAATAGTTTAGATCCCATTTGTTGAGAAACCCACCACCATTGTTCAATAAGGTCAAGAAACCCAGATTCCTTCAACCAAATGTTTTCAACATTAAAGTTATATCTAATTGGCCTTTTATCACCCGTGATTTCAAGTTGGATTATATAGTGATTAGATTCAAATTGTGGCACAATGTAGCCTTCTAGGGAGAAGGGGAAGGAACCAAGATAGCCCATAATTATAAATAAATCTAATTTATATGCTATGTTCTAAACCCCAACCTCCTATTTGTCCATGTATGACTTCCATACAACATTTGTACCTCCAACAAATGGCTACCCCTAACAAAATCTTCAATACTTGGGATTTATACTTCCTTTGGAAACCCCCACTTTTATCCTAATGATGCAATATCACATTGAAATCCCCCACAAGAGTGTGGAATTCATTTGGAAATGAGTATAGAAAGTTTTGTAGCTCTATCCATGTTTAGTTTTTCTTGATGCATGAAGTTGGACCATTCAAAGACAAGCTTATCACCTTGAAACTCAACCAGTGTTTGCTAAACATAATATTTTCAATGTAAATATTTTGAAGTTTTGAGAAGGTTATGAGGCCTTCTAAAGCTCTTTTTGTCTCTACCATTTTAGTGTTCCAATTTTATTTAATCCTCTTATAAGTAAAGCAACATCAGTGCTAGTCAATTTTGATTCTTAAATCATGAAGAAATCAGTTGTGGGCACCTACATCTATCGCTTGACCATGTGCTATTTGTTAGGGGCATTTATACCCTAAAATTACAAGATAAGAGCCTCATGGCTCTTTGGGAAGGAGGATTCCCTTGATCTCAACATTTTAGTGATCTACACCTATCCCTCTACATCCCCATCAATGGTCCTTTTTTGTGGTTATTTTTCCTTCCCTTTCTCTTCCCTTCACCACAATCTAGTGTTGAACAATTTTTTCTAATTTACCAAGCTTTTCCTAGACCAATAAAGATGTCTCTAAAAAAACTAGTTCCTTAGTAATTTGGGGAGTTAAATAACTAGTCTCCTCACAACATTCCCCTACTTCTAGCTACTCCATTCAATCTATCTAAGGCTCCTTTGAAGGAAATGTTTTATTTTATGTATTCTTCATTTTTACATAATCTCTATAAATTAGTTAGCTCAAAAACTCTCACTTCCCACCTCCAAGATTAAACCCAGTTCATCCTCATGATTCATAAATCCATCAACTAAAGTGAAAATTTGAGGCTCAACTCTTCATTCGGCTTCGTCCTGAGAAACCTCCTCATTGACTTCCCCAATTGAAGCCCTTGCTACTTGTAAGGGAAGATAGTTTGAGACTCCTTTTGCTGAAGAACTAGATCTCTTCCCCAAATCCTCTTCCTAGAAACATAAATTCCTAGTCTCCTTAATAATGTCTTGATAGATTTCCTTCCCCGGATTAGGATCTTCTATATTAACACTAGTAGGTGGATCCTTCAAATAAAATATTGGATATGGATTTATGTTTGTTTCAATGCTACAACTTCTCTATAAATTGGTCAACTCAAAAGGCTCACTTCCTAATTCCAATATTAGACCCAGGTCATCTACCTCACAATTCAAAACTTCATCCTTTGAAGTGAAAATCAAAGGCACAACTCTTTCTTCTTCATCATCCTGAAAAACCTGCTTATTGACTTCCCCAATTGGAGTCATTTCTACTTACAAAGGAAAATATTTTGAGACCTCTTTTGTTGAAGAACCAGAGCTCTCCCCCAAATCATCTAACCAGAAACATAAATTCACATCCTCCTTTATCCTATGTTCAAATATTTCCCTATGTAAATTTTGATTTGTTATTGACCTCACACTATTGCAAACTCCCCCATAAAAAGGGATTATGATCTATTATGATCCTCTATCTCCATCGACCTGAAACAGTAATAAGTTCTAGATAATTATAATGGGATCCATTCGGGTCTATCTCAAGTGCATACTCTTATCCAAATACCCTACTCTCCATTCCCCACACTTTCATCCAAGGATACAAATGAACTGATCTCATCACTAGTAAAACTAAGAATATCCTTGTTCTAGTATTTGATTGGGTTATTGGAAAAATTTAACCTATACTAGAATCCTTTCCATTGTATGCAAAATCAAAATGTTCAAGTATATGCACCAAGATGTGCAACCAAAAATTTGTCACTTTATTGTTTTCAAAAAAGGGCCATTTGGTGTGTGCCAAATAGGGTGTTCATCATATTTGGAGCTTTCCAAATAGATTTTTCATGCCAATCCTAAGGTTTGGTCATGCCAAACCTACTTAATGAGTGTAAAATATGGTGATTGCCAAATTTGGTGCTAGCCAAATGTTTGCATTGGATTAATTTGTCATCTCTCTCTCTCTCTCTCTCTCTCTCTCTCTCTCTCTCTCTCTCTCTCTCTCTCTCTCTCTCTCTCTCTCTCTCTCTCTCTCTCTCTCTCTCTCTCTCTCTCTCTCTCTCTCGATTTCCAAATATTTTGCATTAGTAAATTCTCTTTTAGCTTCTCTCTCTCCCCTTATAGGATTGTATACATGCAATATAAAATTTAAGTACATGTTATATTATATTTCATGCATATATTAGTGGGATGTTTGAGAGTGGTTTTAGATCTCTAGGAGTTATAATGTAGATTTGAGATTTAAGAGGATCATATAAATTTTTAAAATTAGTAAAATTTTAGTAATCAAAATGCTCATATTAGCATTATCTCATTGTCTATATCTGACTCTCTTTATCTCCCCCTTACTCTATACTTATAGATATCTCTCTATCACTTATCATCTGTCCCCTTTCTATCTGTCTCAATATTTCTCTCTTCTCTCTCCCCCAATATCTAGCGTTAACTCTTTACCTCTCTCTCTCTTATCCTTCACTTTCTACTATGTCTCCTCTCTCTTTACACACCTCTCCCTCACTCCCTTCCTACCTATATTTCTCTAGGTCTCTCCCATCATCTCTCCCTCTATACCTCATCTATCCTCCTTACCCCCATCTCTATCAATGCCTCCCTCCCTCCCTCTCTCTTATTGTTTCTCCCCCCTCTGTCTCCATTCTCTCTATCACTACCTCTTTCTCCAACTCTCTCTCTCCCAATCCCTTGGTCTCTCCTTCCCTCCATATTTACATATCTACCTCTCCCTCCTTGCCTCATTACCCAACTCTCTATCCCTCTCTATCTCTTTGCTAGGTCTCTCACCCCTCTCTCCCCAAGCTCTAGGTCTCTCGCCTCTATATCTCTTCCCTATATAGTTATTTACCTCCATTTATACCTCTCTCTCTACCTCCTTAACCCTCTCCCTCTTTGTGAACTTCTCTCTCCCTTTCCTCTCTACCTTTTCCCTCTATAGGTCTCTTAGTCACTCCCTATGTACCTCTCCCTCCCCCCTCCCTCCTTATCCCTCTTTTTCTCTTGTTCTTCTCTCTATCATTTTATCTCTACCTCCCCTCTTATTCATCACCTCTCCCTTCCTTGCATAGGTTTCAAGTAATGGATTTTAGGATATGGGGTTTATAGTATAGCCTAGTTTATAGTTGAGGGTATTAGTATACGATTTAGTGTACAAGATTGATGGTAGAGGGTTTAGGGTACAAAGGGTTGAGGGTATTGCCCACATTGATAATTCTCTCTCCCTCACCCTCTTTGTCTCTCTTCTCTCTCACTTATTTCCCCCTCTCAGGGCTCTCCTTCCCTTTTTTTCTCTCTCCCTCTCTATCTCCCCCTCCATCCTTACCCCCGCATCCATATCCCTCCCCCACTCTCTCTTATTATCTCTCCCTCTCTTATTCTCTCTTTCCATTGTCTAGGTAATCACCTCTCTCCCCCACCCTCTCTAACTCTCTCCCCTTTCTAGGATTTTTTCTCCCTCCCTCTCCAACTCTACACCTCTCCATACATATCTTATTAGCCACCTCTCTCTCTCTCTCTCTCTCTCTCTCTCTCTCTCTCTCTCTCTCTCTCTCTCTCTCTCTCTCTCTCTCTCTCTCTCCCCATCCAGGTCTCCAACCTCTCTCTCACCCTCTAGGTATCTCGCCTCTCTATCTATCTTCTCTCTGGTTCTCTTCCTCCCTCTCCACCTCTCTTTCCATCAACCCTTACAGCTCTCCCTTTATGATCTCTCTCCTTCTCTTATTTCTCCCCCATCACCTATTTATCTCCCCCAAACTCTAGATACATCTCTATACCTCTCTTCTCTCTCTCTCCTCTGCCTAAGTCTCTCCTACCCTCTCTCCCTCTCTACCTCACCCTCCCTCCTTACTTCCATCTCTATCTCTACCTTCCACTTTCTCTCTTCTCTCTCTTCTCTTATTGTTTCTCTCCACTCTCTCTCCATTATCTTCATCACTACCCCTCTCTCTCCCCCATCCCTAGGTCTCTCACCTCTATATCTCTATCCTCTCTAGTTCATCCCCCCCTCTCCACCTCTCTCTCTACCTCCATAGCCCTCCTCTACTTGTGAACATATCTATCTCATTTTATTATTTTTGTCTCTCCCTCACCTCTCTACCTCTCCCTATCTAGGTCTCTCAGTAACTCCCTACCTATCTCTCCCTCCCTCTCTTTCTATTTGGTCTTCTCTCTCCCCTCTTCTCTATACTATATTTATCTATGTCATCAACCATTCAGCTTACCCCTCTCCCTTTATGAACTCTCTCATTTTCTCTCCCCCCCTGCCCCCTCACTTCTCTATCCTTCTTTAGGTCCCTCACTCCCTCCATGTTTGCCTCTCCCTCTATCCCTTCATAACCCTCTCTCTTTGTTCTTTTGTCTCTCCTCTTCTCCCCCCTCCACTCTCTGGGTCATCATCTCTCCCTCTACTTTATATGGTATAGTGTGTATGGTATATTAATTATTTAGGTTATAGGTTTTAGGGAATAGGGTGGAGAGATTGAGAGACCTAGGGAAGGAGAAAATAGAGAGATTTGGGGAAAGAGAATAGAATGAGAGAATTCATATAGGGATATTGGTAAGGGGGAGGGAGAGAGAAGTAGAGATATAAGAAGAGAATTATAGAGGGGATATATAGAGAGGTTAGAGACCTAGAGGGGGGAGAAGGGGGAGAGAGATAGATGGGGATAGAGAGGGGTGAGATAGATAGAGTGGGATAGAAGAGGAGAGGGGTGATTACCTAGAGAGAGGAGGGAGAGAGAAGATGAGAGAAAGAAGAACAAGGAGAAAGAGAGGGATAAGGAGGGAGGGAGGGAGGGAGAGATAGACAAGGGTTGATTGAGAGACCAAGAGAGGGGAGAGGTAGAGCTTGGTAAGGGAGAAAGAGAATAAAATAAGAGAGAAACTCACAATGAGAGAGAGGTGGAGAGGGAGTGAAAGAAATAGAGAGGGGAGATGTATAGAGGTGATAGACTTGGAAACTAGGGAGAGAGAGAGGTGAGAAACCTAGAGGGTGAGGGATAGATGTGAGAGAGATAGGGAGAGAGGTAGCTAAGTAGATATAAATGGAGAGGTAGAGAGGTAAACAGAGAGGGATGGAGAAACCTGGAGAGGGGAGAGAGAAGGTGGGAAGGAGAGGTAGTGATCAAGAGAGGAGAGATAAATAGTAATATAGGGAGAGAGAAGAGAAAGGGAGGGATGTAGGGGTAGGAGGAAAGATGAGGTAGAGAGGAAGACATGGTGGGAGAGACCTAGAGAGAGAGAGAGAGGTGGGTAGTGAGACATGGATAGAGAGGTAGAGAGGTAAAGAGAGAGGGATGGAGAAACCTAGAGAGGGGAGAGAGAAGGTGGGAAGGAGAGGTAGTGATCAAGAGAGGAGAGATAAATAATAAGATAGGGAGAGAGAAGAGAAAGGGAGGAATGTAGGGGTAGGAGGAAAGATGAGGTAGAAAGGAAGACATGGTGGGAGAGACCTAGATAGGGAAGAGAGACAGAGAGAGAGATAGAGAGGTGGGTAATGAGACATGGATGAAGAGGTAGAGTTTTGGAGAGAGAGAGAGAGAGAGAGAGATGAAGAGGGGAGGTAGGGAGAAGATGAGAGAAAAAAAAGAGAGAGATAGAATACTAATAAGAGATTAAGGGAGAGGCAGACATGGAGGGACTGAGAGACCAAGTGAGAGAGAGGAGATAGAGGGGAAGATAGGTGAGAGACCTATAGGGGGAGAGAGAGGTCAGATGAGGGTTTAAGGATGGAGAGGGAGATATAGAGGGAGAGAGGAAGAAATGGAGGGCACATCCGAGAGAGGGGACAAAGAAGAAGAGAGAAAAGAACAAATACAAAGAGAGGAGTAAGAAGAGATTAAGGGAAGTGGACATGGAGGGAGTGAGAGACCTAAGGAAGAAGGAGATAGTGAGGTGAGGCGAGAGAGAAATAATAGGAGAGAATTCATAAAGGAAGAGTGTTAACAAATGGGGGGGAGAGAAATAATAGGAGAGAATTCATAAAGGGAGAGTGTTAACAAATGGTGGGGAGAGAGAGGTGAAGAGGGAGGGAGGTAACTAAAGAGGGAGTGGATAGAGATCTAAGATACCTAGAGGGGGAGAGAGAGGTGAAGAGGGAGGGAGATAACTAAAGAGGGAGTGGATAGAGATCTAAGATACCTAGAGGGGGGGAGAGACGTGATAAACCTAGATGGATAGAGAGAGGGGTGAGCTATATGGAGGTGAATAAAGAGAGGTGGGTAATGAGATTTGGATGGAGAGGGAGAGAGGGATAAACCTAGAGAGGTGGAAGGGAGAGAGGATGGGATGGAAAGGAAATTATTTAGACAATGGAGAGAGACAATAAGAGAAAGTGGAGAAGGGAGAGATAAATGGGGGTAAGAAGGGAGGGGGCAGATAGAGAGGGAGGGAAATAAATGGAGAGAGAGACCTAGAGAGAGGAGGGAGGGAGAAGAGGAGAGACAAAAGAACAAAGAGAGAGGAGTAAGAAGGGATGGAGGGAGAGGTAAACATGGAGGGAGTGAGGGGCCTAGAGAAGGAGGAAAGGGAGATAAGGGGAGAGAGATCATAAGGGAGATGGGCAAGGGGGGATGGATAAAGAGGTGGAGAGAGAGGGATAAAACTAGAGAGGGGATAGATAGAGAAGTGATATACCTAGAGGGGAGAGAGGTGAGAGACCTAGATGGAGAGAAAGAGAGAGGGGGGGATAGAAAGAGGTGGGTAATAAGATATGGGTGGAGAGGTATACAGGAGGGAAGGATGGAGAAACCACAAGAGGGGAGAGATGGTGGGAGGGAGAGGCGACAACCTAGACAATTGAGAGGGAATAAGAGATGAAAAAAGAATAAGAGGGATTGGGGGAGGGAGATTGAGAGGGAGAGAAAAAGAAAGGGATAGAGAGACCTAGAGAGGGAAAATAGAGAGGTGAGAGAGAGAAGAGGGAGAGAGGGAGAGGGAGAGGGAGAGATAGAGAGAAGTATCAATATAGGAAATATACCCTCAATCCTATGTGCCCTAAAACATATACCATCAATCTTGTACCTTAAAACCTATACCAATACCCTTAACCCTAAACCCTATACCCTAAACAATATATCATATGCCCAATTCTCTAAACCTTATACAAGGGGGGAGATGTGATGATCGAGAGAAAGAAGGGAGACATGAAATGAGAGAGAAAAATAAAATAAATAGAAAGAGAGGGCTAAGGAGTGAGGGAGGGAGAGGTAGAATAGGAGTAACTAGGAGATCTAGAAAGAGACGACATAGAAGGTGAGGGAGGGAGAAGTTCACAAAGAGAAAAACAGGAGTAATAAAGTAGGGAGAGAGGTGGAGAGGGAGGGAAAGAGATAGAGAGGAGAGAGATATAGAGGTGAGAGACCTAGATCCTAGGAAGATAGGAGTGAGAGGCCTAGGAGCAAAGATAAAGGTGAGAGAGATAGAGGGGAGAGAGAGGTGGGTAATGAGATAGGGAGGGAGAGGTATTGAGGTAAAGAGGGAGGGAGGGAGAGACATAGATGGGGAGAGAGGATGATCAAGAGAATGGAGATAAAGGGGAGAGAAACAATAAAAGAGGGAGAGAGAAGAAGATAGAGGGATGGATAGAGGTATGGGATTTATTTTTTCTTAAATTCTATTTTTATCTTATCAACTCACTCAATCTTTTTTTAGAAACATCTTCTTTACACCTTAAATTACCTAAGATTTCTCTTTAAATAAATAACTTAAGATACTCAATTCAAAAGTTTTAACATATATGTACCAATAAATAGTAATTAAACTATAAAATTAACTCTTAAACAAATATAGTCAGATGTGATTTTCAATCAAAAGAGCCCAATCATACTCATGATTCCCTTCAAATGTGTTTAAGAAATCTAATTCTAAAACTAAAACCTTATATTTTCTAGTTTATTTCTTTTTAAAAAAATTCTCAACAATTTTTTTGTTTTGTTATCAATTGCTTACAACAATAGATTCTCCATCCATATTTATTATTACATAATCTACGACAAAATACAAAAAATAATAAAAATAACTATTAATTTTAAATGAAATTAAACACTAAACTAAAACAATATTTTTAACACAAAACCAAAATTCAAAGAAAACAAGGAAAGAGAAGATTGGAACTTTTCTCTAAATTTTATATCTCACATCTAGTATCTCTAAATACTTTGTTCAAGGATAAAAAAATTGTAAACATGACAGATTACCTCCTCAAAATTCACAACAGAAGAAACTTGATCAATAAGAATTAATGACCGGTGCATATTTGATTCTCGACTTTGTTGATTGATTACTTATTTTATGATCATTATGTAATCTATTTTTGAATTCCATAAACTATTTGATCTCATAAATGTCATTAAAAATCAACCTCCTCCATTCATTTCATAGGAGTTGAATCTTTTGACTGTCAAGCCAAAAAGTATTCTCTGAAAACTCTCAAATGCTGTGCAGTAAAGGGAATCCCGCCATTAACGGGATATCCCGAAATTCACGTAATCTTCAACAGTCAATTAGCTTGAAGTTCATTTTTAAGCGTAAAAGTCGCGTCAGCAGGTCAATTTGTATAAATAACTACAAAAGAGCAGTCAAAAGCTATTTTTTTAGGTATATCTAAAAGTCACACAGACAACGCAAGGAAAGTGAGAATTTTGAACAAGTTTTGCCAACCTAATTGATTGGAGTGTGAGCCGTGAAATGATTCGAGACTTTTATTACGGCGGATATTACGCGTCTGATCCCTTTCCTCATTCACTGTATTCTTGATGCCTTACGTTTCACTACACTTCTCTTTCTCTCTCTCTCTCTATATATATTATATGCTTGAAAGAAATAGAAGAATGTATTGCTATTTGTGAGAGCTTGTTTGATTATTCCAGCGGTGTCATCTCAAATCCTGCGCATTATTATGATAACCTTTGATTTTGTCCTTGGCAGGTTCATGGTGGCAACAATGAATATCACAATCAAAAGAGAAATCAGCAAGAGGAAGAAGAAAGATAATCTGAAAAGAAGAAAAAAGATAGGACGGCTTAAAGGCTGATGGTTTTTTATTATAAGATACATATTTGTTTCTGTATGAATGTATCGCTTTATTCTTATTTTATTGAAAAAAACTAATAGCATATTAGATTGAAGGAAATTCGAGATTTTAAAGAGGATAAGTGCAAACATGCCCTTCATTTTACTTATTTATCACATATTTTGCATGTTGTGTCTTGGACTATTTTTTAAATGAGATTGTGTATGATATTTTCAATAATGAGTCTGAAGATTTATCTTATGAGATATAAATGAATGTCAAATTTATTTATTTTTGGGTATGTTACGAATGTTTGTTGTTGCTTTTTCCAAATCATTACTTGTTACATATGTATATTTTTAATCAGAATCATTTTAATCCAAAATTATTTGATTTTATATTCTAAAAAGATGTATAAGAATCTAAATTCAATGGTTTACATCTTATGGCACACTCACATAACTATCAAACTCTTTGATCCTACACAATAGTAGTTGAGGAGGTCTACAATCTTCAATGTAGAACCCATCATCAAATTAAAGATTAGAAACCAACATTATGTGTGTTGCAACACATTGTAACATTTTATTGTCTAAATCTTCATTCTCAAGGTGTGCTCCTATATATGTAGTATATATACGAGGGCGCACTATAGGTAATCAATTTTGACAATGAATTGTGACCAAAATACTATCACATACAAATGAACAAGTGCACTTAGCAGTCCATGCTCAATAAACTTAATAGTGTGTTTATTTATTACATGAGAATTGTCTAATCCTCATGTTTTATCAAATTCTTGATATTTTATATCATCTCCTCATTGCTAAAAATTATGTTGAGGGTGAAAACAATATCAAATTTTGACCAAAGTATATTTTCATAGGCATTTACTATATGTATTACAATCATCTATATACAATATCATAGTTAAGAATGACTTGACCACATTACATATATGACTATGTATTCTTATAGACACGTGTATATATAAAGGGGAACATATAAAATTATGCTACCTACATACAATGGTATATATTGTACAAGAGGTAACTAGTCAAGATCATGAATGAGGATAATTAGTCCTCCCAAAATCTAATTTATGAAGGATAACTATTCGAAATTCCTATCCATATTTACAAATAACTTTGATCTTATGAATATTATTTAATTAATAAGAATATAGTGGGCACAATTATTATTAAATAGCATGTAATGATTTACCTCATAAAGGTTACACATTGATAAAATATATTCTCAAAAGTGTGTGAATCGCAAAAGTGTATGCATTAAAGTAACAATTAGATGCAAGGAGGAATGTTTAAAAGAATCTTACCATCAATAGTTTTATTGTTTTTTGTATGGATTTACTACAAGATACATAAAATTGTTCAATGAGAAATGCTTTCTAACTTATAAGTATAAGTTATATTAAAAAACACTAACAGCTAGATACATTTGATATTTATAATGTATATCAACCTTTCATATAGTCTCATAATGGTATGTTAATTTTAGCAGTGGTGCCCCCCTTGGGAACTCATTCTAACTACCTTGCTAAAGCCATTAGGGCCTTCCAAGGTCTTCATCTTGCTAAGTGACATAACTTCAAACATGTTTGGATTGAAAGTGATTCCAAAAACATTATACATTATCTTTAAGGTATTTCTAGGTCATCTTGGAATGTGGAAGTTTGGATAAACAAAGCTAGGGAAATCATTAATTCTTTTAAAAATTGTATTATTTATCATATTTATAGGGAGTCCAATGTTGTTACCGACTACCTTTCTAACAAAGGGGTCAATAGTGTTAGTTAAATGACATGGACCAATGAAGACAGGGTGGATACCGAGCTCTACATGCTTATCCTTCATGACAAAATTCGAGGTGGTAAGGACAATGAGTAATACTACTTTTATTACTAGTGGTGATTCTAGAAAGATCGCCCTCTTTCTCCTTTAGGCATGTGTTGGTTGCGAACGATGTAATTATTGTGCCATTATTTTGCACACTTTGTGGGTTGATATCTCTTCGGCTCAGACTTCTCTTTTCAAAGTGATTGATGTGATTTCTCAAAGCATTATGGGGGAGCTAGGAAGCAGGTTGAGCCTCCGAGTTGTGAAAAACTGAATAATAACCATAAAATATGGAGGATTCTTGTGAAAGGGGGTGTTACTCCCTTTATTGAGAAAATGAAAGGGGTTAACAAGGATTTTATTGCTTATTTTGATAAGCATTGGAAGGATTGCATCATTGCTCTGCATGGGCGTAAGGTTACGGTGGATGAGAATTTGATAGCTAAAGTTACAGGGCTTTCCTCTGACGACATGAAATACTACAGAGATAGGATTTACATGAAAACTATGGTGCAAAATTTTCTAAAATATAAGAAGGAAAGGGGGTAGTTGGTGAAGAAGACTGTCAGCTTTTATGACATCAATGTTCTCAAGGACATTTGGGCCAAACTCCTTAAGGTACTCATCGATTACTTTACTCTTGATGGACATTTTACAAGGGTTTATGGCCACCATTTTGTTTTGTTAAACCATGTATGCCATAATGTTAGGGCTTCTTTTCCTTTTTTCTTGATGTCCTCTCTTTAGCCTAGCTTCAGAGCTCATAGGAAGAATCCGGCCAAGTACCTTATCCTTCATGCAAGGTTTCTTGTGTTAATTGATAATCATTTTCGGGCCCTTCCTGCCCCTTCTTCTTATATCCCTACTTCTTCAAATGATATTACTAATGTTGGGGAGTTTGGGGATGAGGAATCCATTTTAGATTCGGAGGATGAGACTCTCTCTCCTCCTAAAAAAGATAAAATTGAGAATACTCCTAAAGCCTAACCTATTATGGGCAAGGGTAAGAAGGGTTTGAAGTAGGTTGTTATCTCATCCTCTTCTTCCTTTGTTGGTAATGAGACCTCTTCTTCTGGTTGCCATAGGAGGAATTCTGAGGATAATGTGATCAACAAGAGAGCTAGCACGGAGCCTGGGAGTTAGAATTATGAGATACCCCCTTCATCTCTTCATCAGGAAACCATTAAAACCACTGGGGTTTTAGTTCAAAAGGACCTTCATGCCAAGAGCATTGAGCTTAATGATAAAAGGGATGACTATGTGGACATCCTGGGTATGGCAAGAGACCATTCCATTGATACTTTCAGTCTTTTTAAATGGCTCTTCCATGAAATCAAAGAGGTTAAACTTAACTAGAGGGCTATGAGTAGTAAGCTAGAAGCTATGCCCACTTTTACTTGTCAGGATAGATAGAATGGTGATGGTCAGTGGACTGAGGATGAGAAATTTTTTGTTATGGACTGTATCAATAGATTTGTTGAATGTATTGATCACATGAAGAAAGGTTTTGAAGATAGATTCACCCATGTTGAGGAGAATTACAAGAAAATTTAGGCCATCCTCGTGACCATTATGTCCAATAGTCATAGAATTGTCAAGCAGATGGATGATGCTATGAATGTCACGGTGAATAATCTTGACAGTGTTCAATAGGACAAGATGCTGGTCAATTTGGACGATGATAAAGATAAGACTTAGGGGGATTCTGGCCCTTGTAAGCAGACTAGGTAGAATTTGAAAAAGAAAGCGGCTACCCAAAGTGTGGACTACAAGGAGCTGAGGTCTGTTGCTAATAAAATGAGTCTACTGGAGGCTGAGGTCATTGAGACCCTTAAGAGCCTTATGTAGTTTTTGTTCTCTATTTCTCTGGTTCTATCTCTTTCTTGTTGTTCGTCTATGGGTCGTTGTTGGTTTTTTGTTGCTCCTCTGGGCTTTTGTTGGTTCTTTGGCTGCCATATGTATTGCTCTATCTTTTGCAGCCTATTTTGTTTTGGGTTTTATTTTGATGTTTTGATTCTAAATCTTTTAGAATCTTCTTTGTAAAGGGTTTGAGGGCCCCTTCAAAACCTATTTTTGCCTTAATCCAAAACATTTCATATAGTCAATATAGATTACTACAAGATGCACAAAATTATTCAATGAGAAATACTTTCAACTTATAAATATAAATTATATTTAAAAACACTAACATTTGGATGTACATTTGATATTTATAATGTACATCAACATTTCATATAGTCAATAGCTTCAAATTACTAAACTATATTGAGGTATGTTCAAGTAGACAGGATTACATATTGCATATATTTAAAAACGTAACATCATTGCTAGTATAAGAAATTAAATAATTTAATATATCATAACAAAATACCATAAATAATATCATGGAAAGTTTAGGAAGATTAAGGATGGGAATCATAGCTTAAATACATCAAATACAATAATTGTGCGAATGATTCTCTATATTTTTCTAATGTATCAAACTCACTTAATATGTCACATCTTAGAGAATTGTTCAAAAGAGAATAAAAATATATTCTTAATGAATTAAGAGATTCAAACAACTAGATAAAAGTCAATAATAACCTATTTTGTTCACATCAATAATTTCTATTATGTGTTTCTCAAATATGATGCTTTGTGTCTTATGTATGACTAGAGTGCATTTCATTTAATCAAAATTTAGTTCTAGTTACCTCATATGAAAAATGAGTACTAAAATACATATTTGGTTTTGTATATCACATGAACTAAATACATAATTATTATGTTCCGTGATCATAAACAATAATAATGTAGATCTTAAATAATCAACATACATTGTACATTAGATTTAAAATAATAATATTGTTGTTTAAGAAAAGGTCATGTTGTCATATGTATAATAAATATAAAGTGTTTACAACTTTCACACACACTATGGTTTTCATTTTTTTGTTTTCAATGAGGGAGATGTCAATCATGGAGGTGGGGGGGCTATGAGCTTTGTAGAATACACATCTAGATCTAGGAGACATGCTACCATGAGGGAAGATAAAAAGACAACCTTGGTAATTGTCCCCTTAGAAGAAAATTTGACTTTGTCTTATCCAATAAAGCATCAAAGGCTTTCTCGAATGATAATGGAGACCTTTTGAAATCTGAACCATTTTTTGATGGAGTGGACCCCACATCTTTGGTGGATAGACTTATTGGTAGAAATAACAACTCTTCAAACAACTTTGATTCCTCTACTATGAACGTTTCTAAAGAAGGTATCAAGGTTTCCCTTCCAAATACTTTTATGGATGAATCTACTCTAGACTTATTGACTTCCCTTATTGATAAGTTCTACTCTTTCAAACCCAACGTTCACTTTGTATGCCAATGGGCCTCTCTTAGTTAGAATTGAAGGGCAGTGTGTCAATTCGTGCAATGGTAGATGGGTTATTCTTATTTATATTTTCTATTAAGGAAGATATAGTAAAATTCCTTTTTAACGGAGCTCGGTTCTTTGATAAAGGGTACTATAATAGTGTTTCTCTCTATAAATAGTGTAATATCAAAAATCGCACCTAACACAATTCATCACAACAAATGGCGCCTTCCTCCATGTCATTGAAGGTTGTGCATCACCATCTTTGTCCTTTTTTCCACTCGAGATCTCTTTATCATCTTTAAACTTGTATTTCACCAACTCTATCGACATGTCACCTTCGACACTATAGCGTGGTGTGTTAGCATCCTGTGAATCTAACAATCTATAGGTAGTCGTTTGAGCATTACACTTGCACCTAGAAGGAATCATAATGCCTCTGCATGCACCCACTGACATCAGTATCTCTTCCAAAGCCTATATCTCTCCCGTTTGAAGGTATTTGGAGGATCCTTTTGGCATTCATGAATAATTTCTTGCAGGTTGAAGCTTTTGGCAATCTTCTTGAGCAATATTCATAGGTTTTCCAGCATCTTCAGCACCACCATTGTTGCACACTCTTGAACCACTCACAGTGTCATCTTCACAAGTCTTAGATGGGGAGTTTACTCAACTTTCCTTTATTTGTTTACATATTTGTATCTTTCATTTAAAATCTATTATCTTTATAATTTTATCTTCCCCGTGGCTATTATCTAGGTTATTCGTGGTGGTGAAAACACCAAAATAGGGGGTTGACTTAAGCAGACTCCAAAACACAACCCCAACATTTTCCCTTCTTGTTTGTGTGTATGATTGCGGTAGTGAGAAATATATTACCTTGCGGGAGGCTTCAATCATGGACTGGTTGTGAGTTTCTCTCATCTCTTTGCTCTTATTTTATTTTAGTATTTTGTATTCCATGATTGCTAGCTTAGTTTTATCATTTTCTGCATTCAATTTACAGTCTAGTCATTTTTGTGACTTTCTATATGATCTTTGTACCTCATCCATATAGGATGATTTAGCATGTCATGCTAGTGTCCCAAACCTGAGTGCTCGTCCTCAGGATAGAGGCTTAGCAGAGTCATCTAAGAGTCTCAGTTTGTAGTTTGTTAACTTAATTTGTCATTTTTATCCCCTAGCTCACCCTTAGCGTTAGTATAACTGAGGTTTTGGAGGGTGGATTTTTTCTCTTGGGTTTATCATCCTTTAGGTATCAAATTCCCTCCACTACATTTTGGTGAAATTAACGTGAAACTTGTTTTCTTTTTGTATCATTTAGTTCATTGCGTATATTTAAAATCTAAAATCTAATTTTTTTAAAAAAAGGGAATATAGTTTGCATCTTTGTTTTACCATTTGTATTAATTATCCTCTTCATCTTTCTGATTAGCAAGCTTTAGTAGAAGACAAAACTCTTCATGTCCCTGTAGTGTGGTCTCAACATTGCAAGGCTTGTCTATGAGAGTTACAACCTAGACTACCAAAGGAGTTGTAGACAAGAGGACATCTAGATGGAGTTTCCTTCCCGATCATTATGGTCCTCCTTTATCCGACGTGATGATCAAAAACCCTTTGCCTAACTCCAACAAGCCTTTCCCCTCTTATACTCTCCAGATACCTTTTATGGAAGGCTCATCATTTGCTAGTTCTCAGAACAACTCCCCAATGAACTCTCTAATGCCTTTTCCTCCTGTTGTTGACCATGATTTTGTTGTCACTATTGACTTTGATTGGATTCAGTCTCTAGAGGAGAACCTGAGAGATTTTGAAGGGTTACTTAATCAAGAGAATATCCTCCCTCAAGCTAGAAATGTAGTTAATACTTTGAGAGACATGCTCATCTCGGACAAGAAAGGTTTAGAGATGCTAAGGTAATTATCTATGATTGTCAAAAACCATGTACCCTTGGTAGATGCACACCCGCAGGATGTCTATTCTAACATTTTTGGTTTGCAATTGGGTGTTGACATACCTAGTTTGATAGTACACATGGTCAACCTCAAGCTTACCATTCCTAGAATCAATGCCTCGTCCACTCCCTTGGGGTATATGGGTATTTCTAGTAGTTTGACCTTTGCCTCTGCTGCAACTCATATCTCTATGATTAGCACTAGTACTACCTTTGTCGGTGGCACTAGTTGTCTTGGTGGTCCAAGTGGAGGTGGTGGCACTAGTTCTCTTGGAGGTGTTGATGGAGGTGGTGGCACATCTAGCCCACCTCCACCTCCTCCACCTACTAATCCAATCTTGAGTACTATTTTATAGAATATAGGGTAGTTACAATTACATCTCGCAAACCTGGCCTCCGCTTCTGGTCAATCATCTATGCCTTCATATTATAGGAAGAGTCCCCTTGATATCATTATCCTAAACACCATCCTTCCTCCTATGGCTGAATCATTGAAGTTTGATAGGTTCAATGGTGATGGGGACCCTAATGTGCACATTGATTCTTTCATGACCATGTGTAGCGATTACCATAGCTTAGACTTTGTATTTATTAAACTATTCTCACAGTCCCTTAAGGGAACCACGTTAGAGTGGTATATCTCCTTACCAAATCATTATATTTATACCTTTGATCAGCTCATGGATCTATTACTTAGACGGTTTCAGGCTAACATTGGCAGCAGGGTCACTATTACTGACTTTGTTCACTGTAAGAAGAAGCCCAACAAAAAGATCACAGATTTTATCTCAAGGTATCAGTCAATCTCTACTAGAATTCCCTTTTCCCTACCAAATAATGATTTGCAAAGGATGTTCATTAGCAATCTACAGTCCGTATTGAGGGAAAATTTATCTCTTAATTACTATCAAAACTTTGCTAATATGTGTTCCTAACTTACAAACTACCAGCATACCATGACGCAATTCGAAGATTCTACTTTGAACTCTCGTGGTGGATCTTTTCCAAGCATGTCCATGGAAGGGTCTAGAAAGAAAAATGTTGTAGCTAATGTTGTGGTTGTCACACAAGGATCACAATAGAATAGAGCCTTCACTAAATTAAATTACTCTTATCTAAGAATAATGCAACGATTACTAAAAGATAATCTAATTACCCTTCCCGAGGTTTGACCGTTGTCCGTTAACAGACCCTACCCACATTGGTATGATGGGTCAAAATTTTGTCACTATCATCATATGCCTAGTCATGACACTGAGCGATATTATCATCTTCGAAATATTGTCCAAGACCACATCGACAGTGGCATGATTAAATTTGATGCATAGAAATATAAGTTGAATAATTCCATTGATAAGACTAACATGATTCTGCAAATCTACACTAATCCATTTCCCCCACATTTAGAAAATTTCATTTCTACATCAGATCCTTCCTCTGATGATGGTCCATTTGTGAACATGGTCACCATCACTCCTATTTGTTCACCCCCTAGCCAAAAGGGGAAGGTGTCTGACATATCATTATCATTCACCCCTCTGGATGCCTCATACTATGGAGCGCTTTCTCCTTTGCACATCCCTGCTAAGCTAAATGATCAAACTGTCATAGGTGTGATGGTTGACCCATTTTGCAGAGTCGATGTTATCACAAAGGAGAGTCTATTCATGAATGGTTGGCATAGGCCTACATATGATGAATGTCGGGAAACTCTGGGAACACATGAGGGTTTTTTATCTCTCATTTGGGTAGTATCACCTTGATGATCCTTGTTTATCTATGTTTGTGATCATCCCTAAATTGGACCTATTTCGGGTAAACTGGGCATTCCCTAGTTGATTACTATGGATGTGGTCCCTTTAGTGATTCATAAATGTCTTAAGTTACCTCGTGAGGGTTCAATGCATGTCATCTAGGATACTGGATATTGACCCCTGGTAGCTTGTGGGGATTTTTTGCTAGATCATTTTTTGCCTACTCTAGTGGGACCCATGCTTCCCCATGGTTATCTGATTTATCACACTTATTATCACTATAAGATAGGGGAGTTGGCCCCTTAGTCATCTCAACCTAGCTATCTGTTGCTTCTTCTTGTATCAACCTCTGCTTCGTCTAGTCATGTCTTGGAGTGGATAGTGCCTCATGTCCCTTCATTATCAGGGATTGAGGTTAAGCTTGTCCCTCTTAATAGACATTCCCATCTGCCCCAAACTACACAACCTCTAGTAGTGTCTTCTATTCCTATAACTACACCTAGTGCAGACAAGGGAAAGGCATCTGCACTATCAAAGTCTATGGCCCGCCCTCCCTTCAAGCTCCCGATCATGGCCGATATCCCTCAGCCATCTCGATATGAGACAAAGAGGCATTATTCTCATGTTTGTTCATCATCACTTTCTCCTACTTCATAATCCACATCGATGCCCTCTTTTCCTCTTGTTGCTCCTCAAGCAAAGAGAGGTAGAGCACCCTTTGCTATGAGTGTGGTCCCTATTTCAAATGCACCTCATTTTCCATTAGTTGGGCCTTCTCCTATCCCTGACACAGTTTCAAAGGCCTCTCCTATGGGTCATGATGCTCTTGAGTCCTCTCAGGCTTCATTCGGTGGCCTCATCTTCATCATAATCAACATGTGCATGAGCATAAGCATTATTGATGGGCCATGGCTTGAGAGTGCAATGTTGGTCTGCAATTTGTTGTTGCATCTACAACACCTATTTTTTTCACATCAACTCTTGTTTCATCAAATTCTCCTATTTCTACATCATCTTTGATTTTTTTTCCTATTGCTTCGAGACCTATTGATGAACCTCCCCCTAAATGAGTGCAGGTTTTCATCGCTCCTTCTTTGGAGCTGCCTCTTATTACCTCTTTTCCGAATATACCTCCATTGTCTCGGTCCATTGATATGTTGCATATGAAGGTGGTGTCTAGCACAAATTTGTTTGCTCCCCCTATTTCATAGTCATTCCAACATTAGAGTTTTCCTGGGGTCCTCTAGCCTACTACAGTTGATAGGAGACTTGTCTTGTCCAACCCAAATGCAAGTTCAAGTAGGGCCCTATCCCGTAGTTTTGATGGTGCAAATCCTCATAGGAAAGCTCCTCATCCTTTTCTCTACCTGTTTCAGTTCCTTCTACTTTGCCTATTTCTATGTGTGTGGTTGATAAGGCTCCACCTTCTGGTGAGTTTTTCATTACCCCTCTTCTAGGGGTCGATAGTTCTATTGTTATTTCATCTTCTCCGAGTGAGTCACCTGCTTCCTCTATAGAGGATTTCTTGTTCAACTCCTTGGAGGACATCTCGGCCTTGTCTATGATCTTCATGTGATCATTGACCCTTGCCTCCTCTGAGCACATGGATGTAGACATTGATGATGTTGTGTCCCTTGCCCTTACTACTAGTGAGGTGCTTGGTGACGCTCTTCTTGTTGTATTGCCTTCAATCTCATCCTCCTTCCTCGTATGATATAGATTGGGAGGAATATGACCTAGTTGTTGAAGGCCTCTAAGACCCTATCTTTCTTTATCTTGTAGCATCGTGTGTGTGCATGATTGTGTTCCTCCATGCTTTCTTTATATTTTTTTCTCTCCTAGAGGACCCAGGTTACTTTGTAGGTACTTTGATACGGAAGGCTGACTGTCTTTATTTGGTTTTCTCTCCTAGAGGACCCAAGTTACTCCATAGGTGCTCAGATATGGGAGATTTTTTATTGTACATCTTCTTCTATTTCTCTTTACTTCTTCTATCTGTCGTATCTTACTTTTCAATATTTGGGGACGATGCAAAGCATTCAGGGCATCTTTTGCCTTCTTCCACATTGACGTAAATTTTTATTTTATCTTTGTCTTCATGTGCTCTTCTTTATATCTGAGAACCTTGGAGCTATGACGATATACTCATCACATATCTTTTATTACTACTATGGGTTCTAATTCCAAACTATGGGATCTCGTTGTCCTCTTGCATTCATCATTGATGTTGTGGACATCTTTGTGTTACTAGGTAATGGTGGCATTCTACGAAAACATCTTGCTATGTTGACCTTCAACAACCACTCTTTTCCTTAGAATGACATGCCTTTCATACCTATTATTCTAAGGGGGGGCATCATATCTGCATTTCTATATGATCTTCATTTGTTATCTAGTCCCTTGCATGATTCTTCTTAATCACCTTTTCATGCTTGCCTAGGTGGAGGCCAAACCACTTGATCTTTTTCTTTTTCATGTTTGCCTAGGTGAGGGCCAAACCACTTGATCTTTTTCTTTTTCATGTTTGCCTAACTAGGGGCCAAACCACTTGATCTTTTTTCCTAGATGGGGTCCAAACCATCTGATCTTTTTTCTTTTTTATGTTTGCCTTTCTAGGGGCCAATCTAGTGTTTATCAAATCTATCTTTAATATCACCCAATCGCATGGCTATCTAGCATATTTCTACCCATTCTGGAAAAATATCGCCCTATCATATGGTTATCCATACAAGCATAAATCATCACCATATTGCATGGCTATCTAGCATATCGCTACCCATGCTAGCACAATCTCACCCTATTGTATGGCTATCTAACATAATGCACTTTCCTATCCATACTAGTGTATCTCATATCATAGCGTCAACTTATCTTGTATCTTTACATAATAAGGGGCTTTCCTCCAAGCGAGGTTTGCTTTTGTTACACTATCTTATCTATCATCTATCTTAAATCTATTCTTTATCTTATCATCTGACATGCTAGTTTGCAACCATTGTGTTTGCCATATAACGGTTAGCAATATCTCTTTCAAACTTCAGTTTTATCTCACTGGGGGTAACCTCATCTAATCAACAAAATTCTTTCTCCCTGTCATGACTCTTCCTTTATCTTCCTCTACTTTATCTTCGCATCTCTTAGGAAAGACATGCTCGCTAAAGTGGGAGCAAAATATAATATCAAAAATTGCACCTGGCACAATTCATCACAATTGACACTCATCTAGTGACTTCAGGTGGCATCTCGTAGTTGAATATTGGTCTAGGATTATCATTGATGGAAACTCTTCATGGTGATTCTATCTAGTTTTTGTGATTCATCTTATCTGGAAGTTGGTGTTAACCGATAGCCAGTTAAACGGTAAAATAGAGTATTTCGGTAATGTGTTGGTCCAAAATGATTTATGATGATTGCGGTGTTTTTGGTGATTTCTTTTGTAATCTCAGTTATTGGGAAGACCTTTGGGAAGTGTGTGATTATAATCTTTTGGTTTGGTGCTAATTTTTATTTGATATTGAAGCTGACTTTGAGCTACACATTACATCTCTTAAAGCCAACTTGAAGGAGATTGCTTTTGTGTTATGACTGGATATATAAGAACAACTTGGAAATTGATTTTTGGTATGTTAGAGATGAGGTGATTCATTTTGGTGTGATTGAGCACAGTTTCACATGCGCATTTTGCTTTCAAACCAACCGGTAGTTGACTGAGATAGAAACAGAGTATTCAGCAGAGTAGAGGCAGTCAATGATTCTAAGCTTAACCGAAACTCATTTTTGCATAGTCAGATGTTGTTTAATAGTTTATTTCATTGTACTTTCTTATTGTAAACAAATTGTAATTCAGTGAGACTTCCCTGAGCATTGTAGCCCTCTGGGAAACTTTATTTGAGTATTGAGCTCTAGGCAATGAGCCTAAATGCAAGTGCATTCCCCATCGATGTAATATTTATGTACTCCTGGCCATAGTATATGAATATTGTGGGTTCTAGCCCACCATGGTTTTTCCCTTTCCGGGTTTCCACATAAAAATTTTGGTGTTGTGTATTTGTATGTTTATTGTTGCATGTTTATGGTCTTATTTGTTATGCATTGTTAACCGGTGGATAAAGAATAAGTTTGTGGTTCTAGCTTCTGGTAGATCACTGATTCACCCCCCCTCTCAGTGATCTCTGATTCTAAAAATTGGTATCAGATCTTGGCTCCTCTAAGGAATCTTAACCACTTGAGGAAGATCTAGGAGATTGATTCAATGGATTCTGATTTCTAGAGACAACTCAATGTGGCACTTGAGGATCTTGATGCACCTAGAAGTGAGGTTTGTACCTTGAAGAAGAACCTGAATGCTGCTGATGAATTCATTAGTGAGATGAAGGATCAAGCAAGTATCTATAGAGAAAAAAGGAAGGAATTAATGGACAAGTTGAACGAGAAAGAAGATCAGATAATGGAATCCCAGGACAAAGTTGACGAGGCTAACAAGCTTGAGAGAGAGAATGTTATTTTGAAGAATTAGATGCAATCCATTGTGATGAGAATGACTAAGTAAATTGAGGACCGAAAGAAGAATGAAGAGAATATGGCATAATCATTGAAGGAAAGAGTTGATGAATTCTTCAGACTTACCTATGAGAATGATCAATTGAAGCTTGAGTTGACTCAATCAAGGAATAATGGTCAAGAACATGAAAGACAGGATGCTACCTTGAGGGATGAACTTGCTACTGCCAATGAATACAAAGACAAATTCAAAGCTAGTTCAACAAGGCTTGATGAGATGTTGTGAAGTCAGAGACATGGAAAGGATATGTGAGGTCTAGGATTTGAGAAAGGTGAATCCTCTGGATTTGGACAAGGCAATGCTAAACCTGACCAGAAGAAGAGCAAGAATCCTCTGGTAAGATAGCCTAATTCTCATAAATTTAATGGTAGATGTTTTACTTGCAGCAAATTTGGTCATATGGCGAGTCAGTGTAGAAGTGGTATGAATAGTGGAATGATGAACAATAACAATAGGATGAACAACATGAATAATGTTTCTACCTTTACCGGTCAATGTTTCATATGCAATAATTTTGGACACAAGTCAAATGTGTGTGTAGAGCAGTAATGAATAAATTTCAGAATAAAATATGTTATGCTTGTGGAATGTTTAGACATATTTCTAAATAGTGCAGATCAAGACAAAATTAGATGAACTTCAGACCTATGAAGAATAATGTTGTTTGCCAAGCATGCAACAAAACCGGTCACATTGCAAAGTACTGCAAAAGCAAGAATAGTGCTCTGGTAGACAAGAACAAATCAGATGAGAAGGGAAAAGAGAAGGTAGAAGATATCAAGGATAAGCATGAGAAGATGTGGGTGAGAAAGGATGAATCCAAAGCTGACAACGAGTCTGCACCCAAATCTAGTGTTGGATCTTCAACTGGTAACTAGGGCTTTATGCCTTAGGGGGATCTTTTCATGCAGATTCTAAGAACCCCCCCTTTGGTGGTCTGCAATTGATTCTGGAAGGTTGCAGAAGGAGTGAATCATAGGTGCAAATGATATCTAAAAGTTTCTAAAGGATTGTGTGCTCCAGTATGAAATTTCATGAAGATTATGATAGCCGATTGCTACATTTATTGCAATGAAAAATTAGCTTTTCAAAGGATAAAAGTGCATTTCAAGACTTCATTCATCACAATGCAATCAAGAGAGTAAGATAAAAGTGAGAGCAAGCAACTTGGTGATCTTAACAGAGATTTTAGCAACTTCTAAGTTAATTCTAGCACTCGATTGTGAAGCAAGGTATCTATTTGTTTAGACTTCTAGTTTTTCCCAAACCCTAGGATTTAAAATGGCTTCAGTTTCTAGTATTGTGACTCCTTTGGTGGTTGAGATCAAGGATAGGGCTCATCCAGTCTTCAAGAAACATTCATTCAAATCGGTCGAGGATGATCCATCAGGTGAATTCTCATATGTGCCCTACGGCGTGTTGCACAATGAGGACATCGAGGCTTACATTCATTTTGACCTTGAGGAACTTAGGAATACTGATATGTTGGACCTTTACAACAAGCATTTGGCCGACGGTTTGGGAAATCTCAAACCTGAATATAAGGAGTTGCATGATAAGGTTTTCTCTCAGTTTGTACATTTCTTGTTGTTTGATGAAGTAGAGTGGATCCACTACATCTTGAGCTACGTGCATGACAAATTCATATGTCTTCATAGACTCCAAAAAATTACCAAGCAGGCAATCCATGTTGTAACTAGTTTGGCTGAAACCAGTGAGGTACCCATCCTGAGAAAGGTTTCAAATGACACTGTCATAGCTACAACTAGATCAAAGTTAAATAGTAGAGCCATGACTGTAAATGATATTTTGGAGAATGATGTGAAGTTTCTTCTATGGTGGTCAGATACAAGGTCTACCAGTCCAGCTAGTACAACTCTATCTCTAGTATTGCCATCTACTCCGCATATCAGATTCTGAAAGAAGACAAGAGGTATGACCTATGCACGACACTTCTAAATGAATTATTGAGCAGTCTAAAGAAGATAAAGAAAAACAAAAAGAATACTTTTAAATATGGTACACTCCTTATTTGCCTAACACTATACTTCTTGCAACAGATACCCAATATAAACGGCAAGGTCCAATGGGCCCATGATAGACCAATGGCCATGCATATCAAGGAAGGTCTATGGAGAATTGGTGATGCTACTAGGAGGAGATTTTTCCTCTGGGGATACTTCAAAACCTTCCAAGCCTCAATGAAGAACAGGGAAAGGATTCCTAAGGAGGTGGTTGAGAAGTATGAACAAACCATTTGCTTCATGGTGCATAAGGATCAATGCCTGATGGAAGCAGTGGAGCCCCGGATTGTCTGGATCATGCCCATGGGGTACAAAGTTGACTTTGTTACACTTGAATCTTATTCATAACATCTTTTGAGTCAATCGGTGGATCCCAAGGAAGGAATATTTGGGACATTCAAAGAAAAGGACCTTAGTTTGCACTAGCAGTTCATTACTCCTTCCTAGAAGAGAAAGGTAACAAAGAAGGAAGAAGAAGTAGCTACTTAGATGGGCTTCATGATGTAGAGCATCTACCATAACCCATTCTAGGACTATAAACCATCCATGAAGCCCAATGTATCAACACAATTCTTCAATCAGTTAGAGGCATTATCAACATCCTTAACATATTATCCCAACAACCAACCAATCAACATTTCAATGTATAAGCAATTAAATCTGAATTCAAGCATTATTCCTGATCAACATTGTCCTATTACATGCCATTTCACATCCACAAACACCTTATCCCCAACTTGCAAATGATTTGGACTAGTAACAAAAATGACAAACTTGACTGTCCCTATTTTGATAGTTCTAATTCTATTATTCATATCTTTAAGGCTAGACAATATTTTTGAAATCTCTGTAGTGGAGTTGTAGGTAACTAGGATTACTAAAACATATCCAAAATTTAGAACAATCCAACAATTTTATTAAGAGTTATTGTCTCTGCACTGAAACCATTTTGACTGATACAAAAAAAAATAAGAAATGTGTATGCCCAGTCCGCCTAGGGCATCAAATATCTCAAAAAATACTTAACCAATCACATTGAAACTAAATTAATTTGAAATGGAATTAGAAACTCTATCAAATACCAAAGTTAAAACTACTTCCAATGGTGCACTTAAAATATATTAGTAAAACTCTGCACAAACCCCAATTTGGAGGGTTTTATGACAGTTTTGAAAGAATCCATTTAAAATTTCTCCACACATCACTTCCAATGCTCAAAATGGATTCAAAACAAATTTAATCCATCCTATCATCATCTCAAATAGGTTTTAGACTTTATTCAATCCATTTACATACAAGAAAATGTCAAATAGCAGCAAGAAACATGCCTGCAACCAATAACTGTCAAATGAATTCAAAACAACACACTCTTTATTCTTTTCCCAATAAAATATATTATAAAAATTGATTTGTTGGTGGTCTTCTATTTTTCTCAATCTTCCTTCTCAGTTCATGAGAGATCAACAATAAAAATGATATACTTTCTTTTCTACTATCCACCAAATTCCTATAGGATGGTGACAATTAGAGGCTTATCGGTTTATCTCATTCAAAATCTTCCTCTAACTTCACACACACCTTAGATTCAACCAAATGAGAATATTTATAGCCTCCTGCATCCATATGATAGTTAAAACTTCCTACAAGACTGAAATACATCCGTTTTGCAACATTTACAACATATTTTGTTGCTTGACAATATTTGACATAATTGACAATTTTTCAAGTTGAACTCCAAACTTGACAAAATATTACAAGGACATCACACACATCTCCAAATGGACCAAGTAACACATATTAAATCTTGTTTACCCTTCCATGAAAATTTTACACCATTTTGACCTTCTTTACCCAATTAGGACCTCAATGCACAACTTGAGCAAATTTTGATGATGGTGATCAAAGAAAGGTAGAGAAAGCCATAGTGTTGTATTTACACAATTTTAGTAAGACATTGATTGAGTTAGAGAAGTCCATTCCAAAGGACTTGTATAGTATTATATATGCTAGAAGGATGAATGCAAGTAAACAGAATAGAGAGATGGAGAGAGAAATCGTAAATCGATGTACATGTATCACTCATGATGAAGTTAACATATTGATTGAAGAAGCCAATAAAAAGGAATTCAGAAGCAAAAACACAATAAATAGGTTAATGATTGGTAATGTTGAGGAGGTGAGAAAAGAGACAAAGATGCTTTTAAATCATTTAGAATGACCCTCTATAAAAAGATCCCTTTAAATCATCTTAGTTGGAAGACAAGTAAGGTGATTCTAGAAGTCAGAAGGTTGAGACTCCGTCTAAAGATCAACCGGAAGACCAAGGTAACACCATAGTTGATGCTAAGACTGGTGGCAATCCTTTGGAGATTGATAGCACTGCAACCCCTGAGATTCAACAAAAGGATGCTAATTCGGGAGAATTTGAGACAACTAAGGTGGACAGAGGCAAAGGCATAGCTGATCCAACAATTGCCACTCCTCCTGTAACAGAGATTTCACCTCAGATCAATCTTGATGGGTCAGTTGATCTTGGCATGCTGCTGTAGTCCAAGCTCAAGCCAGCCAAGACCTAGTGAAATCTGAAATTGAAGATAAAAAGTTAATTTTGATGTCCATTGATGTTTTGCAGAAGGTGGCTACAAATGTACAGCTAGATTCAAACAACCTCTCCGGTAAATTGATTCAATTGATTAACAATGTAAATAGCAATTTTGACTCTTTAGAGAAAAGGGCTACACAGAAAGGTTTGGACAGATTTAAGGAAGTGAGAAAACAAACGTTCTTCAAAATGATTGAAGATGACAGAGTGACATTAGATAAGACATCGTAGACCATTTCTAACACATTGTTAGAAGCCGGTAAACTGTACAAATCTTGTCTCATTTTGCCTAAATTCACCTTTGATATTGACAAATAAATAAATGACTGCCAGGACAAGCTCGCAAGTATCTCACAATCTTTTTATCCTAATTAATGTATCACTAACCAAGAGCATTGAAGGACATAAAAGAGCTTTGAATGATCAGATCTCATGTTTTCAAGCTGATAAGGAGAAATTTTTGAGGAAACTGGATGAACTCTGGAACCTGATTGTTGTCTGGATAGATACCATGTTGAGCAATAAGGCGGATTGTATGAAGGCAATGGTCAGGCTTGTACCATCAGACTTGAGAGAGTTAGAAATTCATGCCATTGTATTCAATGCATTTATTACAATTTTGGATAATCTGAAGAGTGGGTGGGATACCCACCTAGGATTTTTGAAGACTACCTATGCTGACTTATTCAAATATTTGTAAAGTATATATCATTAGTAGATCGGTTTTGGGCAGCACCCCATCTTTGGCATTGTTGTCAAAGGAGGATAGACAAGGTCAAAAATGTACAGACTAATAGTGTATAGAGTGTATAGTCCAGTGTAGTGCAGATTCTTGGATTGTTGATCTAAGGGGGAGCCTTAGAATTCTTTTTAAATTCTTTCCTCCGGTGGACAAGTTTCACAGGTTTCAACACTTAGCCATTTTTCACAGGTGTTGCCATCAATGCCAAAGGGAGAGATTGTTGCCAATTGACATTGATCTGATGACTTTAGGTGACATCCAGTAGTTGCATATTGTTCTACGATTGTCATTGATGGAGACTCTTCATGGTGATTTGATCTAGCTATTGTGATTCATCTTATCCAGAAGTTGGTGTTAACTGGTAGCTAGTTAACCGATAAAACAGAATATTTTGGTAACGTGTTGGTCCAGAATGATTTTCAATGATTGCAGTGTTTTTGATTATTTCTTTTGTGATCTCGGTGATTGGGAAGACCTTTGGGAAGCATGTGATTATAATCTTTTGGTCTAGTGCTATTTTTTATTCGATATTGAAGCTAACTTTGAGCTACACGTTACATCTCTTGAAGCCAACTTGAAGGAGATTGATTTTGTGTTATGACCGGATATATAAGAACTACTTGGTGATTGATTTTCAGTATGTTAGAGATATGGTGATCCATTTTGGTGAGATTGAGAACAGTTTCACGTGCACATTTTTCTTTAAGACCAACGGATAGCTAACTGAGACAGAAATAAAGTATTTAGCAGAGCAGAGATAGTCAGTGATTATGAGCTTAATCGGAACTCATTTTTGCATAGTAAGATGTTGTTTAAGAGTTCATTTCATTGAACTTTCTTATTGTAATCAAATTGTAAGTTAGTGAGACTTCCCTAAGGGTTGTAGCCCTCCGAGCAACTTTATTTGAGCAGTGAGATCTAGGCAGTGAGCCTGAATGCAAGTGCATTCCCCATCTATGTAATATTTATGTACTCCTGGCCATAGTATATGAATATTGTGGGTTCCAGCCCCACCGTGGTTTTTCTCTTTCTGGGTTTCCATGTAAAAATTCTGGTGTTGTGGATCTATATATTTATTGTTTAATGTTTATGGTCTTATTTGTTATGCATTGTTAACCGGTGGATAAAGAATAAGTTTGTGCTTTTAACTTCTAGTAGATCACTGATTCAACCCCTCACCTCTCAATGATCACTTTGTCAGCTTCAAATTGGTATTTCACCAATTTTGTCAACCTATCACCTTCGAGACTATAGCGCGACCTGTTAGTGTTAGGAAATAATGCTTTAAACCTACATTCTTTAATTCATTTCCTACATAACCCGTGAGGGAAAAACATACATACAATCTTACACAATCACCATAATGCAAAGATCAAAATAGACAAACCACAAGATAACACAAGACATATCCTAGGAAAACCCTCATGAGGGTAAAACCCAGCCTCCAAAAAAATCCATGCTCCATAGTATTAACCAGCCATAAAGCAACAAGAGTTACAATGAATACCTCTAAATCATCAAGCCCTTCAATGCATTCCCATGTGTCCAAGAATGAATCCACACATCACATGCCATGCTTCACAAATGAAAACCTCCAAAGGACTTAATATGTAATGACAGCCCAAAACCACCAGCCTACCTTAACCACTAAACATGTAATTGCTTATATAGACAAAAACTCACACAAAACAATTAGTGGTAAAGTAAAACCATGTGCTTACCTACCCCTCGACCCCACATTTAATATTGGGTACTAATTTTTCTCTTTTTTAAAAATATTTTTCCCCAATATTAAATAATTACAATATAATATCCCAATGTATCAATACAACTCATCAAGTTGTCCCGAGAATGTTCCCAAGGAATCTCTACATGTTACTGTAGACACCTAAAATTGTCATGTCTAATTAAATAAATATTTTATTTATTTAATTATCTAAGCCTAATTCTTCTATTAATTAAATAAATTTTTATTTATTTAATTAATTCATTTATCCTCTTCTAGCCTTATTTTTCATTTAAATAAATACATTTATTTATTTAAATTATCCCTTTCCTAAATTAAATAAATATTTTATTTATTTAATTGTCTTATTTCTTCTATTAATTAAATAAATCTTTATTTATTTAATTAATTCATTATCTTTTTCTACACATGACACATGTCATTCATCTTTTAATTCATACACTACCTACCTCTTTCATTATTTTGGTATTTCTTTTACCTACCCTCTAATCCTAGCCGACCTCTCTTTTTACACCTCTCAATCTTAACCCTCCATTTCTTATTGTGTCTTCTATTTAAGGAGATGCTTTCTTCATTGTAAAACCCTAATGCCTAATGCCTAATGCCTAATGCCTAATGACTAATTTTGGAGTACTTGGCTACACTACAATTCCACTTGCAACCACATTCCGTTCTTTGTTGAGCTCTTGTGCATATAAAAATCTGAGAGCAAGTATATCAAGCAAGATCAATGGAGATAGGAAGAATGGAGATCAAAACCCTATTGGACATGTGATGGTATAATCTTTGTAATTTTGAGTTATTTGCATTGTCTTAGGTTATCTTCATATGTTATGGTGGATCTTTGTTCATTGTTAGGCTAGGGTTTTGTGGTTGAATTCATTTAGCCTTTCAATATTGTTATTATTGTTATCCATTTTCACCATAAACAGTTACACGTCCATGTGCAACATAAAATGAATAAATAATACATTACATGTCCATGGGAAATTACATAATAAATAAATATTACAATTATAGCATTATTATGCAAGGTGTACAACACCTATTTTCCCAACAGTTAGTGTCCCATGGATCTAACAGTTCGCAGGTGGTCGTTTGAGTGTTACACCTATGCTCAGAAGGAATCGTAACACCTTTGCATGCGCCCACCGACATAGATTTCTCTTCTAGAGCCTATATCTCTCCCATTTCAAGGAATTTGGAGAATATTTTTGGCATTCTTGAACATTTTCTTACAAGTTGAAGCTTTTGGTAATCTTTTTGAGCAATATTCATAGGTTTTCCAGCGTCTTGAGGACCACTATTGTTGCACACTCTTGAACCACTCACGATGTCATCTTCACAAGTCCTAGATAGGGATTTTAATACTCACATTTTCTTGATTTGTTTACATATTTTTCTTTCATTTAAAATCTATTATCTTTATCATTTTATCTTCTCCATGGCTATTATCTGGGTTGTTTGTGGAGGTGGAAAAAGCAAAACGGGGGTCTAACTTAGGCAGACTCCAAAACACAACCCCAACATTTTCCCTTCTTGTTTGTGTGTAGGCTTGCGGTGGTGAGAAACTTATTACCTTGCAGGAGGCTTTAGTCATGGACCAGCTATGAGTTTTTCTCATCTCTTTTCTCTTATTTTGTTTCAGCATTTCGTATTTCATGATTACTAGCTTAGTTTTATCATTTTATGCATTCACTTTATAGTCTAGTAATTTATTTGACTTTCCATATGATCTATGTACCTTGTTTGTGCAGGATGATGTAGTGTGTCGTGCTAGTGTCCCAGACCTGCGTTCTCATCCTTGGGATAGAATCTTAGCAAAGTCGTCCAAGAGTCTTAGTTTGTAGTCTGTTAGCTTAATTTGTCATTTTTATCCCCTGGCTCACCCTTAGCACCAGTATAACTGAGGTATTGGAGGTTCTATTTGTTATCTTGGTTTTATCATCCTTGAGGTGACAAATTTCCTCCACTAGAAATAGAAGCATAGTTCTACCTTGTTGTGGATATGGCTTGTGTTGCTCCTACCTAGGTCTAACTTCTAGGGCTTCCCTTGGTGTACTGGAATCTAAATATTCTTAAGAGTATTGTGAATTCATTTGGGGTTTTTGTTAGCATAAACAAATTCACCCTCCAGAAACCTTGTCTTATCTTTGCTAGACTATGGGTGAATGTTGAAGTAAATAACCCACTACCCCAAAGCATTACCCTAAACTCTAAATTTGTTAAATAGTGTCATCCCATTGTCTATGAGAGTTATATATTTTTCTATCAAAAATGCAACAAATTTGGCCACCTTGTGAATAAATGTTGTATCCCTTCCATCTAAAATCCACACAAGAAGGACAAGGAAATAATAAGAAGCTCCCTAAATCAATGTTTGATTAGTGAAAGATCCAGTTCTATGAGCCAACCTCTTAATCAGAAGCAAGCCCAAGCTTAGACATATTCCCCCCTCCCCCAAGAATGTAACTCCACCCCATTGATGTCTAAGATGCCCTAGAATACTATAACCCTAGTCTCTGCTATTATGGAAGAAGGAGAAATCATAGAAGATAGTCTAAAACAATAGAAGAAAGAGGAGATCTTAACCAAGTTGTTCAAAAAATTCCAATGAGTTGAAAGCTCAAGATCAAAACATGAAAGAATAGGAAAATGAAAATAGGGACCTAGTTGTTGAAGACAAGCAATAAGGTAATCCCCAAAGAACCAAATAAGGTAGAATAGAACCTACAAGTTGAGTTAAACATTAAATTATAGTACTCAACCAATATGTAAAAAGAGGAAGTGGAGTCCTTAGTTAAGTACCTAAACCTTCACTTGGAAGATTCTTATACTCTCATACTCTTAATGAGTCAAATAGCTTAGTAGAAGTTTTTCTTATTCTAAATAGTCCCACAAAGTCCTCCAACCAGCCAAGAGTCTAATTGGACACTAGTAGGAAACAAAAAATAAAAGACCTATGCACAGAGAAACTTGTCAAGATGAAGAAGAAAAATATATAGCAATGGGAAACCAAGGGACCCTTGATAGTGTATCAAGGGATAAATGATCAAAGAAATGAAGATTTACCCTGGAACATAAGAGGGATAAATAGTCCTCATAAACTACATATTTTGAAGTGTACTCTCATTAATAACAAAATAAATATTCTTCCAGGAACTACAAGAATCTATATCTAAATCATTTTTTGCTAAATAAAAAAATTATGGCCTTGGGTGATTTAAAATGTTAGACCTACTTATAGTACCTTAAGGGGATTGTGATGATGTGGAATCCTCTTGGGATTAAAGGTGTTAATATTTATCAATGTAAAAACAAAGTTTGTCTATTGCTTTCTCTATTGTGTCCTCCAATGACAAATGAACCCTTATTAATGTGTATGTCCCAACACTAGAGTTGCTCAAAGGAACTTGTGGGAGAAAATTTTCCTCTTGATTGATTCAAACCAGGACAAATATTGGATGTCAAGTGGAGATTTAAACATCCCTTTATTCCCCTCATAGAAGCTTGGTGGTGTTGATGACTATTAAGACAACATGATAGACTTAACTTATTTTCTAAATAGAACTAATCAGATGGATGTGGACCTAAAATATTACCTCTTCACTTGGTCTAATAGATGATTGAGAACTAACATTATTCAAGTGAATCTTGATATATTTTTTATTTCCAATGGTTGGGATATACTCCAAGATATAACTCTCACAGCTCTCCTAGAATTGGTTTTTATCACAACCCCCTTCTTTTAATTTAGGAAATTGCTCCCAAAAGAGGCTCGTATACCTTCAAATTTGAAATTATACATGGCCTCTTCAATTTTATTCCAAATATCTTATCACTACCCAGTGGAACATCCCTATCCAAGGAACCTCACTATACATGATAGCTCAAAAATTGAAATCAATAAAAAACAAAGTTAAAGTTTGAAAAACACAACACCTAATTTACGTGCAAAAACCCCTTCAAAAAAAATCCACACTCCAAAACACAAAGATCAATTGTATTATCAATAAAAACAATTACAATACAAGTCTAAGTCTATGCTCTTCCTATAGTGGCTATAAGAATATAGAATTTTGGAGAAATTTTGTCAATGTAACAACGTGTAAAAAAATAATCAACCTATCTCATAAAAATGTGTGCGTGTGTGTGTGTGTATGTATGTATGTATATATGTATGTATATATATGTATGTATGTATATATATGTATATATATGTGTATGTGTGTGTATATATGTGTGTGTGTGTGTATGTATATATGTGTGTGTGTGTGTGCGTGTATTTGTGTGTGTGTGTGTATGTCTATATATATATATATATATATATATATATATATATGTATATATATATATATATGTATATATATATATATATATATATATGTATGTATATATATATATATATGTATGTATATATATATATGTATGTATATATATGTATATATGTATATGTGTGTGTGTGTGTATATATGTATATATGTATGTATCTGATGCACTGCAAAAAGGATTTTTAGAAAATCTGTGGTATGGCAACACACACAAGAACACAAGAAACAAGTGTTAGTGTTAACAACCAAAGATTATTCTAAACAGGCATATCCAGAGAGACACTAAAAGAAAAATAGAACATTTGACAAAGAAAACAAATGGAACAAGGCATCTCCAAATGCCTTCCACCATGCTTATAGCTCTTCCTCCCTTGTTCCTCTCCTCTCCAAGTTTCCAAATGAGTGTAGCTCTCAGCAGCTTTTTGCACTATGGATGTCTTATGGAGATTTAAGATTGAAAATGCTTTTAACTATGCTATGCAAGTGTAAAACAAGCTAAATATGAGATATTATGAAATGAACTAAGATTAATTTTAGTCCAAAATGACAATATGAATGATTATGCTAAAATGCTCTTTAAAATTGACTATAGGTTAAATGCATACAAGTTTTCAGGATCTAGATTATGAAGAAATTAGCTCTATTTATAGGTAAAATGGAGCAATGGAGGGTTGAGATTGAGTAATCTCAACAAGGGTCATGATTGAAGGACTTAAGATCCATGTGAGGACTTTCAACCCAATCCCAGGATGACAAATGTCAACAAGAGCTAGGTTGAGAGGAGAGGGAATAAGCATTAAATGCTTGACATGACTAGAGGGTTAACTTGGGAGGTAAGGTTAATGTTGAGTTGAGTGAATAAATTCATTATTCAAAGAATAATGCCTTTATCCAATGGATAAACTCTTGTGCAAGAGTTAGTGAGGATAACCATGGTCAAAGTAATAAATGCTTGAGAAGACACATGGCTTAAATGAGGGTTGAGTTTAGAAGTAAAGTCTCTAACCATGTGGGTGAGTTGAGTTAACCATAAATGGTTATGTAAGAGCCATTAATGGTCATGTAAGAGCCATTAGTGGTTTGGAAGACTTTAGGGGTTAGCTTGTTGGGCACATAAAGCATTAAATATTTTTCAAAGACTTTGGAGTCTTTAAGAAGTGACTCCAAGTTGCTTAGAAATGTGACAATATTTAGGGGATGGATTAGGCTAAATAGGAATGGTTAGAAAGTGATTAGAAGGGTCTAGAAGGGGATTTAGGATTGCAAGTGGATTTGATGGGTGAGGGAGAATAGGATTTAAATTAAAATAAAATTAATTTATTTCAACTTGTGGTTGCAACTTGCATTTGTAGGAGAATGCAAGTGGGGGGGATTAAATGATTTAAATAAATGTTTTAATTTATTTATTTAAAAGAAGAAAGGGGGTTAAATTAAATAAATAGGATTTATTCATTTAATTGATTGTGAATTTGGTTTAATGAATTAATTAAAATAAATTGAATAATTTGTTTAATTAATAGGAGAATGTTTCAAGATGAATTAATTAAATGTTAATTTAATTAACTGATTGTTAGTGGATTATTAATCAAATAAATAGTAAATATTGATTTAATTAAAATGGATAGATTTATGTGACTACATTTTTCCCTTTTTGAGACAGTGTGGTTTATCGCATCATTTCAAAGAAAGAAAAATAGGTGTGAAGAAATATGCCCCATAAATGTTAATTTAATGGGTGGTATGCCCCCTCGAGAGATGGGTTGAAAAATTTTGAAAAATCGAGCGCTCTTGATAAAGAACGAGAATTGGCGGGGAGGTAGAAGAGAAGAATTTAGCAATACTGGTGAAAGAATAGAAGAAATTGAAGAGAAAACAGAGAAATGGGAGGTGTTGGAAGTTCACGGGGACCACGACGGTGAGCGGGGTAAAATTAGGGATAGGGCGAAGGGTATATATGTTAGTGAAGGGTATATATGTTGGTGAAGGGTTAAAAATAGGGTCATATGCATTATCTCCATAGTGATTCAGAGCTCTGATATTGATTTTGGTGAAAGAGCGAGCAGCAGTCAGCATGCTAGTACCCATAGCAGATCATAAGCTAGAGTGAGTCCAGCGATTGCAGGGACCAGATGACTATGGACCAGTGGTACGGAAATTTAAATTTTTGCTTTTCCTGCATTTTTTATATCCTTTTTCAAGCGTCCAAGTTGAGTCAAGACAATGGCGCTAAAATTGTGTTTTAGCATTGTTGTCAATTTAACTAGTGCTATTGTGCCACTATAGCGTTGTCGCATAATAGTTTTAGCGCTTTTGTAATGTTTAGCGCATTCGTAGAGTTGTTTTAGCGCTAGTGAAGTTTTAGCGCGATCAAGTCAGTCTTGTAACTCTATTGCCCTGGAAGAGTGTTGTTGCTTAGTTGTTCTAGCGCTATTGGTTTTTTAGTGCAGTGTGTAGTTGTTTTAGCATGATTGTTAGTAGAATATCGCTATTGTTTGAAAAATAGATGCCCCAGTGTATAGAAAAAGAATCTCCTAATGTCATTGCTAGGTGGATGGATGGATTAGTTGTTTTGAATCATAGCAGCACCAATGAGACTAGGTCATTAGGATAAATGCCTATTGTAGTCTAGGTTTGCCATGATTGCTTACCTGTTGAGACTCGAAGATACTTGATCAAAGTATATATTGGTAGTCTAGGTTTAAACTTAAGAAAGTTTGAAACAAAATAATTGATGATGATGGTTGATTGGTGTGTGTAGGAGGATCTTCCCATCTTATAGATGAGGGAGAGGCATCCAACCACATAGTAGTTGAGAGATCAGTTGATAGAGGCCGAGATTGATTGCATTGCAGTGACAAGCCTATATGATGCGATGTATATGCCAGTGATTCAGACAAATCGCAGCTTGAAGACAGCATTGCCGAAGCGGTGGCACAACGAGACCTGCACATTCCACATAGTGATGGGGGAGATGACCGTGACACTAGAGGATGTGTGGCGGATTTTACACATCCCTATCTGAGGGGATGTTGTGACATATGACCGAGCCTGGGGGAAAATAGCGGTGTAGTGGATTTTTGATGAGGATGTGTTTATTCATGATGGCTTGGTAGCGTGGGAGGATATAGCTGCATTATATGAGCCACTTCCAGTTGTACTATCAGGGATTGTTGGGGACCTGCTATGCCCAAATCAATGATCACATGGACTGGCCATGGGTTGGGGCTAGGTTATAGAGAAGATGATGACTGAGGGGACCCGCTTTGCATGGTGACCATGCATTCTATCACACTTATATCGGGAGTTGCATGAGGTGGTGTACCGAGAGACGAGCTCGCTAGGAGTTGGGATCACTTTACTGCATATCTGGTCATGGGAGCACCTACTTGTGACACGACCTGTTAGTCTAAGATTTAGGGTAGTGGATCAGCCCTATGTGTATATGTACCGCGGTATGATGAGTCAGCCCCACCTAGGGAAGTTAGAGTGGTGGTGGTGGGCATTAGATGATCTAGATATAGTGATATGGAGGCCCTATATTGAGTGTGAGCCCTAAGATGATGATGCAGAGGCTTTGCCATATGTATTTATGACATGGTACTTGATTGGTAGGACAGCCTACAATATGGAGAGATAGGTACCTGGCAGAGTGATGAGGCAGTTTGGGCGGAGGCAGGGATTGCTTAGTGGATCAAGGGAGTATGCATGGGCAGTACAAGAGAGATTCCAGTGGGGGCTAGTGTTACCATATGATTAGGCCTTAGCAAAGCTTTGGAATTTATAGGTGAGACCATGGCAAATGAGGTTGGGGATTGTAGATGCAGGGGTGATAGATGAGTACACATAGTATATTACTACACATCCTATTCCACGCATATCAGATCCGGCAGAGCCAATTCCAGCTTTTGAGGATGATAGGAGACAAAGACGGAGGAGGAGAGGAGTGTGAGGCCTTGCAGTAGGTTGAAGAGGGAGAGTTGATGGAGGAGGGGATGGAGGAGGAGGTGATGGAGGAGGAGGAGGTGGGGGTGGTGGATTTGGAGGTGGTGGTGGGTTTGGAAGTGGAGGTGGTGGAGGAGGATGGTTACAACAGAGAGGGAGAGGTAGGCATCCGTTGTGACTATCACAGGGGCCTTTGATGTAGGGAGGAGTCAAATTAGGTGGCAAGGATATGGGGGAGGGAGAGACACCTATGGATACGAGAGAGGGAGCCACTGGATGAGGAGAAGGAGCTACAAGTGGAGGAGAGGATCTGATAGGGATGGGAGGAGGAGATCTTCGGGATCAGATGATATTTTTTCTACAGACTTGGCTAGAGGATATGGAGGTAGAGGTTGTAGCTAGAGATGTTCAGTTGTTTGCACAGGAGTCAAAGTTGACTGTAGTGCTGTAGGAGAGAGATGATGTGGTGGAGAGATTGACGGAGCTGCAGGAGAGAGTACGAGTTGGGGTAGGAGCACAGGGTCCTATTGGGAGGTGATGATGGAGATATGGCAAGCACAGGTGGAGATAGAGTATTGGCAAGGTTTATATGAGAAGGCAGTGCCAGCCAGTCAGCAGGCACTGAGCTATTCACAGATGCATCGGGAGAGATCAGAGTGGTCTAAGAGGATGCAGAGCAATGGTGGTGTGATGGGTCCTCCACAGCAAGGTAGTGCAGGTGGTGCAGGGGTAGTGGGGGAGCAGGTGGTGATGGTGGTGCAACATTTGGTTAGAGTGCCATTTGAGAGAGCTGTATGTATTTTATTACATTATCATTTTAGATTGTGACTTGGATGGCTCTTGGAAGCCGATATTTTTGACATCACTGTACTCTGATACATGTATGTTTTTGCGAGATGATATATGAGGAGATCCCATATTTTGTGATGATATGCATGTTGATGATATGTATGGGTTTATGCAGGACGATGATTTATGATTTATGCTTAGATGGATGTTTGTATTTGCTAGATGTATATGTTTATGAGATGATTCCTATATGCATGTTATGATGATTTTATGAGGTCTATATGCATTTTTATGAATGTAATGCTAACATGTGGATGTAGGTTAATATATGTATGATTCATTGTTGTAAATGCTTTATGTATGGAATGTCATGATGATGATGTATGCAACATGGTGAATGAATGAGACTAACTATGAAATAGATAGCACTTGTGTTTATGTTGATGAAATGATGATATGCAGTTGTGTTTTGATATAATGGAATGCAATGAATCTAATGAGTTATGTAAATGTGCATAGATGGTAAAAAAATGTAAGATGGATAAACAAATGTAAAATACAAATGTTTATGCGATGATTTCTAAATGAATGCACATGTAATATGTATAAACAGATGTTGAGACAAATGTTTATTGTTATGATTCTAAATGACTTAAAATATGACTAAGTGAAATGATGATGTAATGAGAATGCAACTAAGGGGTAATGAATGCATCGTAATGAATCCTAAATGAAATCTTTTTAAGATAAAATAAATGAGAATAAGAATATATGGGATGGATAGATGAATGCACTTAACTAATGAAGAAATAACTAAATGCATGTAACTAAAGAAATATATATGAATGTATTGTAAACAAACTTAAATTTTGATAAATGATTGTGAATGATTTTAATGATGCTAATCTAAGTACATGATAATGAATGCAACTAAATGATATTAAATGCACTTTAATGAAATATTGAAAATAAATGTAATGAACCTATATGTAAGTAAATGATAATGCACTAGATGATTTTAAATGCAACTAAATGTAATGAAATAATGATGCCATGTGTTCATTATAGATGAATGCGAGTTGGTGAGAAATTTGCACGATGCACTAATGATGTATCAGAGAACTCTGTCTTGATTGTATCCAAGACCAATTCTTTTTTTTAAAATAATTTTTCAGATTTAACTTGTTCACACTTGCACAAAAAACCATAAATATGAATAATGAATGATCAAATGGATGGGTGATATGCAACGGAATGCAATATAAACAGATGAGATGAAATGATGATCCATAGTGTTTTATTTTTCATCATTAAGCATGGTAGTATCAATCTTGGACGAGGTAGTAGGAACCAAGTTTGGAGTATTGTACCTGCAAGCAAGTAGCATAAATAAAGATTATGGACCCTCCATAATGGTTCATGCTCATATGGTCGAGGTATACATTGTAGTCAGCAAGCCATAGTGATCCATGGTTGTATGTTGCATAAGATCACATAGCTTAGTGAACTTCCCACGTAGACATCATTAGTACATGCCCCAGAACTTCATTGGAATAATTCGCAGAAGATAAACAAACAAAGCTTAGGAACCATCCTGGGTACTCTAATCACTTGTGGATATCCCGGAGTAGCATAAGAACCTAATGTAAATGAATAAATAACTTATCAAACCGACCAAGTACTTGATAGCTTAAACAAAATTTTCTTGTCAAAGAAAATATCATTATGCCTTTGTCTTGGTAAGGAAGGATGCATCCTTGTTAAGATAGTTTGTGTGTGTCGATGTTGATTGTTTGGTTGATTTGATAAGTGATCCTCATGTTGAGTTACTCAAAATGTTTGTTTGATGTCTATGTTGATGCATATGTACAAGGCGTTGCCATGTTTTTGATTGATTTTTGATGTTTTTTGATGTTTTTTGGATTTTGTGAGTGTTTTGAATGTTTTTGGATTTTGTGAGATGGTTTTGAATGTTTTTGGATTTTGTGAGATAGTTTTGAATGTTTTTGGATTTTGTGAGTCAAGTTTGAATGTTTTTGGATTTTGTGAGACAATTTTGAATGAACAACTCAATGAATCACAAGTAATGCAGAAATCCACTTCCATCAATAGGTCAATGGCATTGCCCCCAGTTTAGACATGACTATGACAAAGTGGGATGTAAGATGCATGTATTATCCTTGATCGCTTATCAATAACAAGCTATGGTTGTACTGATGGATGAGTGGATGTAATGAATGTGATTGCAACAAGTCTGATAGAAAATGGAGCAATAGTCTTTATGAGTGGCGCCTATTTGCCAAGTTTTCACTATCGCACTTACCCAAGGTGCCACTGAAGTGGTCGATCACCATTTGGATGCATGATTTTTCTTTACTATTTTGATTGTTTTTTTGTATTTTCTTTAGGACATTTATCTGAATGTTTTTGGTGTTTTTCTAGTATGAATGGGAGCCTTATGCTCTATACAGCTTATGTATGAAACTGTTTGAGGTGCATGTTGTTGATGTGATCTGCTAGTGGTTCTCCTTTTGGAGTAGCCAACTGATATGCCCTGGACCCAAATACAACAATGATAACATATTGACCTAGCCAATTTGATTCAAGCTTTTCCTGATGTTCTTTGTTTGGTTGGTTTCAAGGATTCTCTCAAAGAACAAGATCACCTCCCTCAAATGTACAAGGTCTAACTCGATGATTATAGCTTCTTCTCATGTGTTGTTGATATGCCTTGAGGTGGTTATATGCAGCTTGTCACCTTTCATCAAGTAGTTCCAAGTCTTGAAGATGTGAGACTTGGTATGCTTCATCATCTATCAAATTATGCAAAGAAACCCGTAGAGATGGTATCTCAACCTCAATAGGAAGGATGACTTTTGTGTCATACACCAATGAGTAGGGAGTTGTGCCTGTAGGGGTTTGAATGCTAGTTCGATATGCCCATAGTGCTAGATTTAATTGAACGTGCCAATCACGACCAACATCGTTGACTATCTTCTTGAGGATTCTTAATATGTTCTTGTTTGATGCTTCGGCCTGACCATTTCCTTGTGGGTAATAGGGAGTGGAAAAGCGGTGTTGGATGTGAAACTTCTCACAAAGCTCACGGACATCCTGATTTTTTAAAGGAAGCTCATTATCTGTGATGATGGACATGGGTACACCATACTGTCAAATGATGTAATTAAGGATAAATGAGATGATCTTCTTGCCAGTGACTTGTGTAAGTGGAACAACTTCGATCCACTTTGTGAAGTATTTGGTGGCGATAATAATGAATTTGTGGCTGTTGGATGATGGATGGATTTTACCCACAAGATCAAGTCCCCATTGACAAAAGGGCCATGGTGTTGTGATTGGTTGCAATTCTTGTGCTAGTGCATGTATCAAGTCTCCATGAACTTGACATTTCTTGCATTTTTCAGACAAAATAGTAAGAGTCTTTTTCCATGTCCAGCCAATAGTATCTAGCACGCATGATCTTCTTTGCTAAGGAAGGACCACTTGAGTGAGTCCCACAAATTCCTTCATGTACCTCTTCCAAGGTCTTTGTTATCTCATCTTGTTCCAGACATCGAAGGAGAGTACCATCAAGACTACGTCGGTATAGGGTTTCGACAATGATGGTGTATCAAGCGGTTTGGCGAATGAACATTTTGCATTGGTTATTCGATTGGTTAGGAGGAAGTGTGTGATCACGTAGGTAGGTGTAGAACTCACCGTACGATGGAGATTTGGAACCAACAAGGAGACATATCATCTTGTATTCGGGGATATCTTAAGCGGGAATCCAAAGTTGTTCTACCAAGAACTCATAGCGTGTTGAATTATGTGGAAGATCTAGGAGAGATGCAATTGTAGCCATGGCGTCAGTAGCTTGATTCTGATCTTGGGGTATCTTCTCAAAGGTGATAGTTGTAAATGATGCTTTTAAAATGTCCACCATTTGCTTCTATGGCATGAGTTTATCATCCTTAGTCTGATATTCGTCTTTGACCTATTGGATGACCAATTGAGAGTTGCCATACACTTGTAGCTCTTTTAACTTCCATTGTATGGCTAGTCAGAGTCTTGTGATCAAGGCCTCATACTCAGCTATGTTGTTTGTGCATGAAAAAGTTAGCCTATAAGACTTCGGGATGCTATCACCTTGAGGTGTGATAAACAGAATGCCTGCCCCCAAGCCATGCCTAGTATATGTACCATCAAAGTATAGTTGTCATGGTTGTGTTGGTGTGATCATGAATATCTCTTCATCTAGGAAATTGGAAATGAGAGGATGATCGCCTATGAGAGGTGCATCGGCCAACTGATCTATAATAACTTGGCCCTTGATAGCCTTACAGCCCACATACTCAATGTAAAATTCACTTAGAATCATCACCCATTTGGCTAAGCGGCCTGTCAATGCTGCTTTGCTAAGTAAGTACTTTAGTGGATAAATCTTTGCAATGAGTTGTACTTTGTGTTAATAGGTAGTGCCTTAGTTTAGTGGCTGCCAAGATTACTACTAGGCAAGCTCATTGAATAGGTGTATAATTGAGTTCATAGCTGACCAATGTGCAAGAGATGTAGTAAACAACACACTCTTTCCCTTCTACATTATGTTGTGCCAGTAGTACGCCCAATGCCATATTTGTTGCTAAAATATAGAGCAATAGAGGTCTACTTGGATCCTGTGGGATCAGTAATTGTGTATTCATGAGATAGTCCTTAAGCATTTGGAATGCTTGCTGGCATCTGACATCCCATTGAAAGCAGATGTTTTTGTGTAACAGGTGTGTAAAGGGGTGACACTTTTCTGCCAGTTGTGCAATGAATCTTCGGATGGATTGTAGCCGCCCTTGTAGTGTCCTTAGCTGACTGATATTGCATGGAGGTGGCATGTCCATGATTGCTTTAACCTTTGCTGGATCGACTTTAATGCCTTTGCTTGAGACAATGTATCCTAGAAGCTTCCCTGAGGTTACTCCAAAGACACATTTCTTTGGGTTGAGTCGAACATGATATTGTTCCAATCTATCAAAGATTTTCTCTAATATTTCTATATGACCTTCTCTTGTTAATGATTTTGCCAGTAAGTCATCAACATAATCTTCCATTATGGTATGCATCATATCATGAAAGATGGTGGGCATTTCTCTTTGATAGGTCTCCCTTGTATTCTTTAGACCAAAAGGCATTATGTTCCAACAGTATGTTCCCGATGAAAGGCATTATGTTCCAACAGGTCATCATATCATGAAAGATGGACATTTGAAGGTTGTCTTATGTTGATCCTATGGTGTGATCTTTATCTGGTTGTACCCTAAAAATTCATCCATAAGAGAAAGCATGGCATGTCCTATTGTTAGGTCCATGATCATGTCAATTTTTGGTAGGGGGAAGTCATCTTTAGGACATGCTTTATTTAGATCTCTGAAGTTAGTATAGATATGGATGCCCCCATTTGGTTTGCGGACAGGTACAATTTTGGATATCCAATCTGCATAATCAATTGGTCTAATAAAACCAACATCCAGGAGTTTCTTAAGTTCTGCTTTGACTAGTACTGCAATTTGGAGGTGCATCTTGTGAAGCTTTTGTTTGACAGGCTTAGCTCCTTTTGCTATGGTGAGGTGATGCATGACTAAATCAAGATCGAGCCCAAGCATGTCTGCATATGACCATACAAAGTTGATCTGATGCTTTTGGAAGAATTCTGCAAACTTAGGTTGTTCCTCTAGAGTTAAAAGAGATGCTAGATGTATGTGGTGAGGAGTTTTAGGGGTCCCCACATTGAATTCTTTTGTTTCCTCGATGAGGATCGTTGATTGTTCCTAATTTGTACTAGAAGGGAGAATGTCAAACTTTCATCCTCAGGTGCCTTAGAGAGGTTTTCACTGTTGGATACGCTCTTTCTTTTTACTTTTTTGGGATCAAACAATGCCACAGTGTGGTTTTCACTGGAAGATCCATGTTTTATTGTAATATTTTTGCAGCTGAAAGTTTTAGCATCCACCCCAAAGTATGTTGCACTATTAAATTCAATGGTGAATCCAGCTTTGTGATCCCCACTTGGTATGTTATCCCATAGTTCCAAAAAGGAAATGATTACCTTATTGTTTTGGAAGTGGTCAAGGCATGGGGGATTAGATTGGTTCCATTCGATGAGTTCAAGATGGATAATGGGCATTACCTCATCGATCAGGTTAAGTTCATAAGATGTGTCAGTGAGGGTTAATATGTTGTGGTGAAGGTCGTTGATGGTACTCTCCCTATCAGAATCAGGCGTAGGATGTGACATAGGGTCTATGGAAGGTGTTTCCAATTCAGGAACCCAAGAGGTTTTGATCTGTGCTTCTCCGTAAATAGGGATTTCTTTGTGAGGTGGAGGTGGTGATATGTCTTCCTCATTTGAAGTATTGAGCTGAACGAAATCAAATTCCCAGTCATGTGAGTCGGTCTATGAGTCCCTTTCCAATATCCAATTACTATACCAAACCGGGATATCCTTTGAATGAAACACTGCAAGTGTAACCGGCTGATGTACCTTTGGAGATGGAATGCATGGTGCTATGGGGAGGATTATTGGGATCATTGAATCTGATACTAGGAGTAGCAGTATTGTTGAATCTGCTACTTCAGATGGAATTATCAGTGTTGTCGATACTACTAAGGTTTCTGATACTGCTAATGGTTTTGTTGATGTGGTTGTTGTTGTTGATGGAGTTGTTGGTTTGATTGGTGGGATGATTTGTGTCATGGATGATATTGTTGGGATTCTTAGCCTCAATGGGGTAGTTGGTGTGATGCTTGGTGTTGCTGATATAATCAAAGGTGACCTTTTTAGAGTTTTAGGCTTATATAGAGGTTTGTTGGGTTTCCCTTTGAATCTGAGCTTAGGAAGAGTCTCCTTTTGAAAGCCTAATCTAGTGTTATCTTTAGGCTTTAATTCCAGCTACAGCGGCTCATGTCTTCCTTGCTTGCAAGGTCCCAAAGCACTCTGACCATCATAGCCCATTATTTGCATAATGAGAAGGCCTTTGTCGTATTGGTCTATGGGAAGCTTAACTTGTGGGATTTCCATGGTGATAGGGTCTTTATAGATCCATTCTACTAAGTCCTCATTTTTGGTCTCCTCTTCCTGACTCTTTCCAAGGATAAAAGGTGCCAAAGTGCATGCTGGCTTGACCAGTGGTGCTTGAAGTAACCTTTGAGGCTTTCCATGAGTTCGAGGGGAAGTGGGTAGTTGTCCAACATAGAAGAGTTGGCTTAGATTGTACTCCCTAGGACCTTCCTCTACCATTTTCATCTTTACCTTCTCTTACTTGGGTATAGTGGTGTTTGAACTAGAAAGAGAGGTTGGACTTACATATGATGTGGATGGGATAGCTTCTCTATTATTGGGAATGGTAATCTATGGCTGATGATTGATATTGTTACAATATGCAAATGGATTCGCATCACCCAGGATTGTAATTTCTACATTGCTATGAGGGAACTTGATACACTGATGATAGGTAGATGGAATAGCTTGCATGGCGTGCATCCAAGGTCTTCCTAACAATAAATTATATGGCAGAGGAAGGTCCAGAACTTGATAGATGATGTGCTTCACCACTAGGCCCACTTAGATTGGTAACACAACTGCCCCTTTTGAAGAACGTTCTGCATCATCATAAGCTTTTCTAGTTATCTTTTTGTGGGGATCCACTAATTCAACTGCATATCCCAATGTTGTCTCTAATTGTAATGCATAGATATTTAGGCTTGCTCCATTATCGATCAAGACTCGCTTGATCCTATGTTGGTTGATAAATCCTTCAATATGGAGTAAGACATTATGAGGTTGCTGAAAGGATGTATTGTCACTTTCAGAGAAAGTGAGACATGGTGATGACCTCAGACTACCAACCATAGCTTGAAATTGATCTGTGTTCAGATTGGCAAGGACTGACGCCTCTTGGAGAGCTTGATCCAAGATTGTTTTATGAGATGGGGATAGGCACAAAATTTATAAGATGGATATAAGTGCGGGTGTCTTATCTAATTGTTCCACAAGGTTATACTACTTTGGGATGGAGGTGGTCCCTTATGGAGCTTCTTTAATGGTGATCTTGCTACGACACATAACAAGATTACAGGTAGGGCTTGGATCTTTGATGGTAATGGTTGTAATTTGTTCATTGGCATCATATAAGTGATTCATAGTGTAATTATAGGCGTCTCGCGTATAATCATTGGTATTTGTGTTTCATCCTGAAGTGGAAGGACCCCTTTGATCTTGTGATGGAAGTGGATTTTTAAAAATGAGATGATTATTATTGGATGTTTTTGGGTCATGTCCTTCAATTTCAATCTCTCCTCGGTCAATAAGATCCTGAACAAGATCTTTCAATCTATGACAATTACTTGTTTTATGCCCTTTCCCTTGATGGAATTCACAATGTTCATTATCCCTCCACCATGGAGGTTTGACCTGAGGCTCGTAATTAGATGTTTTGGGTAAGGTCACCAGATTCAAAGAGACCAATTGATGTAACATTGTTTCAATAGGTTCCCCTAAGGGAGTGTATGTACATTTTGGTTTATAATTTGGCTGTCTTTGCCTTGATTCCTCTTGTGATGCATTGCACCCTTGATATGGTGGGGGAGCAACCATGTTGTTCTTAGGAGGGGGGTTTTGCCCTGCAAATCAGACCACAGGTTGTACACTCTTGATATTCCTTGCATCTACAACTCCGTCGTTGATGATGTTTTTGTTTTTATTCCAGAAATTAGGTTTATCACTGTTGAAGTGCGGGTGAGGGGCATCTTTTGGTTCATTGTATATTTTGATAATCCCCTTTTTGATGAGGGTTTGTTCACATTTTAAACCCTGTGTGATCATGTCATTAAAGGACTCTATGCCTTTCATGTCTAGATGGAATTCCATTTCTTCGTTCAAGTTGGAAATAAATATTTCCACTAGCTCTCTCATTTAGGTAGCTGAAGAGAACATCTGCTAGATATTTGTCGCCATCATTGCAGGAAAGCTGAAAATAGCTCCCCTGCATTTGCTTGGTGTTACATAGATCTACCATGGTGACATCGAGCTCTATTTTATGGGAATAATGTGCAATGAATTTCTAGACGAGTTCTTCAAACATCCTAATGCAGCCTGTTAGTCAGTAAAACCATTGTGTGGTTGTCCCTCCCAAACTCTAAGGAAAGAGGCACATTAGATATGTGTCTTCATATGCCACTTCTAGTCAAGTGAAGTGAAATTCCCTGAGATGATCTCGAGGGTCTCCTTTTCCCCAATACTTTTGAAACTTAGGTGTTTCAAACCCTCATGGAAAAGGTGGTATATGTAGATTCCTATCAAAGGGATAGGGACAAATATCATTAAGTGAAAACTAGGTTGTTTTCACATCACTGTAGAGTTGTTGGGCTAGATTCTCGACTTGTTGCCTCAACATGTCAATGTCATTAGGAAGAGGAGGAGGTGGGGGATTTCCTTGATGAAGGTCATATCTAAAGTTATCTCGACCTCTTCCACCCTCATTACAACTATGGTGTTCTGATGCTTGTCGTAGTTGTGTTGTATCAAAATCAAAGGGTAATTTGGCTCCCTCTTAGGCAAGTCTTAAGAAGTGAGCATCAGCATTGTTCTTGAGGATTTCATCAAAAAGTTGATTGAAGAGGGGGTTGTGTTGTGCCCTTTTGATTGCTTCAGTAGTGGGATTACTAGGATTTTCATCATTTGTGTTTCCTCCAAGGGCTTCTTGGAACTCATTGAGATTTTCCTCCTCTTCCTCTTCGATTTCTTGTTGTCTAGTCCCTAATCTGGTTTGAGCCATTTTGTTCCAAATTTGTTGTTGAAGTTTGATGAAAATGATTATGAGTTGATGATGGAATGAGAGATAAATGTTTGATGAAGTGTTTTGCATATGGATCTCTTGCACTAAAGGTTGGTGCTACCAAATTCCTTCTATGAATTTCTTATTGTGTTTGCTGACAATGTTTTGAGATAATAAGGTATAGAAAAGTTTGAGATGTGTTATAGACCAAGCTACCTAGTAATGAGAGGATGCACTCATATACTAGTTTTAACCTGCATAGAAATTCCTCTTAGGATGATTCTATCCTAGATGTAGAGACACTCTAAAAAGTGATGTGTTTGTTTTTTATTCAAGCAATATTGGAAAAGAACTTTAGGACAAGACTTTGTTATGTTTTGAGAGTTGGAATGGATTGATGATGTATGAATGTGAGAATGGATGGAATGTTTAAATTTCAATAAAAACTTTGTGTCACATATGGGACAAATGCTTCTTCTTCTCTCTCGGGGGTTGGTGGTTCTTCCCGAGCTATGTTGTATGTTATGCAGATGTGTGGAAAGAAGGTAGGATTGATTTTGCCTCCCTTGTTTTTATGATAACTCAAATCTCTATATTGAGTAAAATCTCTATGGTTCAAAGACTCTTGATCAAACTCGTTAGATTTTCCTTGAAGATATAGATGCATGTGATGTAAGAAGGCTCTATGTGAGACAAAGATTTGTCTATTGAGATAGACAATTCTCCTTCTTTTGATGAAAGTTTTTGAGATCAATGGTATTTTCTTCAAATTGATATGTTCATGAAGATTCTTCCTTCTCAAATGTGAAGGATGGTCATATATTTTGATACTTTCTTTTTCACTTTGTTTTTGATTGTTTGCCAAAAGGTTGGTTGTGAAAATTTTGTGTTGGATGAATACTTGTTTTTTAATTGGTTTTGATTTTATTTGACAAGAAAATAGAGCAAGCACACAAACACAATAAGGTTGCCTCCAAAGGTACAAATAGGTGTGGGTCTAAATCAACCCAATCTTTGAACTTTTTGACCTTTTAAAAAAATGTTTTTGAGTATGTTTTTTCAAAAAAGCCTGAAGTCGGCTCAGTTTATCACTGGTCTTGACACAAAACGAAGACACTTCAAACACACTTTATCCCTAAGGTCAAATGGCCAGTTGCGATAATTTCAGCCCACATCTTGATATTTCTTCAACTTTGGTACTACATACCTTATGAATCCCGTCGTGGTAGGTAAGGATGTGATATACTAAGTCTTGCATGAGCATAACAAATAGATGATCCCTATGATGGGGGAGTCACCACTTTTATCAAGCTACAAGTAGCCTTTCAAAAAGCTATGTTTCTACTCAAGGAAATATGTATGGTGAGTATCTTGGGAGCAAAACCATCTATTCTCCTGCACTGAATTTATCACAAATATCCTCAATCAATAGAATGGGTGGGTTTCTACATAAAAAGGTGTCTAGTAATTTTTGATGTTTTTGGACATAAGTTCATTCTGCAGTGACTCACTTAAGAGCCTTGTAACTTGTGGTGGGGCCCATTTGTCATTTCGGCAAGTTACACTATAGGAACAACTATACCCAAGGCTATAGCTTTCTCTCACACCTAATTTTTATAGTGGCTCGAAGGATTTACAGCACGAGGTCGTTCCCAAGAGTGATGTGTATCTTGGCATGCCTCTCTTAAAAATATAAAATTTGAATGTTACTAACACTTTTCTCTTGCACGTAGGACCACGAAAACCAAGGGAGAGGATAGTGTGTGTTAGAAGTAGGACCACTCGACAAACTTTGCACAAGTGTGTCAATCGCCAAAAACACTTGTTCTTTTTAACAGATAATTTTTGCAATGTGATCTAACTATTTGGAGATGTTGCTCCAACAATCACGGTGTTCTTTTTAACTTCAAAGGTAAAATGTTTTGTAAACTAGGAACTTTAAAAATCCCGGTCAACTGAATTAAAAACACATCTTGCTTGAAGGAAAAATGGCTTGTTCTTTTTAGATTGCCCAAAACAAAATGTTGATTGTGAATTTTCTTAAGTTGATGCAAGAAATGAAAGTTGTGTTGTTGATTTTAAGCACCAAAATAAAAGGAATCCCAACTTGCAACAAAAATCAAAGTTGTTGGGTTTGAGTTTGTGGTTCTTTTTACCTTTGACCAATGAAATTCTTTTTAAGAGCCCAAACAAATGTGTGATTCTTTTTAAAAGCCCAAATTTAAAATGTGAAGTTAATTTTAAACCAAAATAAAAAGTGAATTCATTTTTAAAACCAACTTTGAAAATAAGTTAGTAAAAAAAACAAAACTACTTTTTAATCTAATTTAAACCTGCACAAAAGAGAAAAATAGTTAGTAAAATCCGTCTATTCAGTGGGCTTCTACAAGCCTATTTTTTTTTGTTTTTCGGTTACAAGGTATTTCTGTACAACTCTCTGTTACAATAGTGCTACTCTGTGTGAAAACATAAGTCCTATTTAACACGAAAGCACTAAATAACCAACAAACGCGCCAAAAGAAACGCTAAAGCGCTACAAGAAGAGACAAAAGCACTAAAAGAACTCTGTCAGACAGAATTAATTCTATCAAATAGAGAGCCAAAAATGCTAAAAGAAGCTATTGTAGCGCTATCTAAGGGTCAATAGCGCTAAAAGGAGTTCAATAGCACCAAATGAGAGACAATAGCGCTATTATTATAAACAATAGCGCTAAAGTGCCCAGTTTCGAAGGCGCTAAAGCGTGAATGAAAGTGCTAAAGCGCAACCTGTGTGTCAATTCAAATCATGAAAAAAATTGTTAGTAGTTTAAAAATTGGTTGCTTTGGATTCACATTGGGTTCACCAAATGATGCACTGCAAAAATGATTTTTAGAAAACCTGTGGTATGGCAACACACAAGACAAACTTTAGTTTTAACAACCAAAGATTATTCTAAATAGGCATATCAAGAGAGACACTAAAAGAAAAATAGAACATTTGACAAAGAAAACAAATGCAACAAGGCATCTCCAAATGCCTTCCACCATGCTTGTAGCCCTTCCTCCCTTATTCCTCTCCTCTCCAAGTTTCCAAATGAGTGTAGCTCTCAGTAGCTTTTTGCACTATGGATGTCTTTTGGAGATTTAGGATTGAAAATGCTTTTAACTATGCTATGCAAGTATAAAACAAGCTAAATATGAGATATTATGAAATGAACTAAGATTAATTTTAGTCCAAAATGACAATATGAGTGATTATGCTAAAATGCTCTTTAAAATTGACTATAGGTTAAATGCATACAAGTTTTCATGATCTGGCTTATGAAGAAATGAGCTCTACTTATAGGTAAAATGGAGCAATGGAGGGTTGAGATTGAGTAATCTCAACAAGGGTCAGAATTGAAGGACTTAAGATCCATGCGAGAACTTTCAACCCAATCCCAAGATGACAAATATCAATAAGAGATGGGTTGAGAGGAGAGGGAATAAGCATTAAATGCTTGACATGACTAGAGGGTTAACTTGGGAGGTAAGGTTAATGTTGAGTTGAGTGAATAAATTCATTATTCAAAGAATAATGCCTTTATCCAATGGATAAACTCTTATGCAAGAGTTGGTGAGGATAACCATTGTCAAAGTAATAAATGCTTGAGAAGACACATGGCTTAAATGAGGGTTGAGTTTAAAGGTAAAGTCTCTAACCATGTGGGTGAGTTGAGTTAACCATAAATGGTTATGTAAGAGCCATTAATGGTCATGTAAGAGCCATTAGTGGTTTGGAAGACTTTAGGGGTTAGCTTGTTGGGCACATAAAGCATTAAATGCTTTTCAAAGACTTTGGAGTCTTTGAGAAGTGACTCCAAGTTGCTTAGGAATGTGACAATATTTAAGGGATGGGTTAGGCAAATTAGGAATGGTTAGAAAGTGATTAGAAGGGTCTAGAAGGGGATTTAGGATTGCAAGTGGATTTGATGGGTGAGGGAGAATAGGATTTAAATTAAAATAAAATTAATTTATTTCAACTTGTGGTTGCAACTTGCATTTGTAGGAGAATGCAAGTGGGGGGGATTAAATGATTTAAATAAATATTTTTATTTATTTATTTAAAAGAAGAAAGGGGGTTAAATTAAATAAATAGGATTCCTTCATTTAATTGATTGTGAATTTGGTTTAATGAATTAATTAAAATAAATTGCATAATTTATTTAATTAATAGGAGAATGTTTCAAGATGAATTAATTAAATGTTAATTTAATTAACTGATTGCTAGTGGATTATTAATCAATTAAATAGTAAATATTCATTTAATTAAATGGCCAGATTTATGTGACTGCAATATATATATACATATATGTATGTATGTATGTATGTATGTATGTCTACATACATACATATACATATATGTATATGTATATGTATATGTATGTATGTATGTGTACATACATACATATACATACATGTATATGTATATGTATGTATGTATGTGTATGTATGTAGACATACATACATACATACATATATATACACATATACATATATGTGTATATATATGTACATATATATACACATATACATATATGTGTATATATATGTACATATATGGATGTACACACACACACACACATATACATATATACACATATACATGTATATATATACACATACATACATACATACATACATATATATACACATATACACACACACATATATATATGTATCTATCTATATATGTATGTATGTATGTATGTTTGTATGTATGCATACATACATATATGTACATGTGTGTGTGTGTGTATGTGTATGTGTGTATTTAGATATATATAGGTGTATATGTATGTATGTATATACATACATGTATATACATACATACATACATACATACATACATACATACATAGATATATATATATATATATATATATATATAATTTTATTTTTATTTGTTAAGCAAGCTCCGTCTAGGGGGCAGTAACCTTTATATTAATACTAGAAAACATTACATGGATGAGAGATCCCAGCTCTTAGTTATACAGATATTTATTATGCCTTTTCCTATTTCAACCTCTCTTTCTACCACCTCTTTAGGAATGACCTCACCATTCTCCTTCATAAATTATTCAAACTTGTCCAAACTATTCTCCTTCATGAATTAATATTAAAGGTACTGCCCCCTACGCAGAGCTTGCTTAAATATATAGTCTTTCTACCACCTTTTATTTAGACTATAATCCTTGACCACCCCTTCCTTTAATACACTCCATGCCTTCTTCATTTTATTCTACGTATATTGTTGGCATTATTGGATGAATTAATTATGTGTTGCATTGATGTTTTGTCATTGATGTCAACAGTAGCTGTTATGGTTGGTTACTGACATATAGGTTTTGGTTTAACCGGTAGAGCTTTCACTAAAGAATCTCAACATGATGCATAATTGGTGTTGGTGCCGCTTCTACATGGCTTTCAGGATGCTGAAGATGTTCTTTGATCGTGCTTCAACTGCTTGACGACATTGCTTTGGTGTGGTGGATCCAAAATAGGTCTGGTACCTATCTAGGTTATGGACCGATATCATTTTAACATGTACTCTACACGTTACCGAGATGTTTAGGGATGATTTATGGATTGATTACTGTTATTTTGGTCTTAAGCCGACATGGTATATCATTGTAATATGGAATTATGTAACGATCTTATTGTAATATCTTTTAGGTGGCTGACCTAATTGGTTTAGGCCTTAGGGTTTGTATAAAATGATGTAAGATCTCATTGTAGATCATGGTATGGAAATGGAATAAGAAGTCGTGGTCTTGGAATGCAATATCATATACGAAGGAGATTTGGTCGATCATAGGTGATCGAATTGGGATTAAGGAAGAGGTCAAAGGCCTTCGATATTGAGCTTAACCAAGACTGTAATCAGGCATGGTAGATGCTATCTCTAGTAGTTCACTCTATTGGATTATTGTCCATTTATCTTGAGATGGTTGTAGCCTCTTTGTAGTTAGTGAGACTCTTTTGTAATGAGAAGTACGCTCTAGGAAGTGTGCCTTCCTGCATGTGCAAGCCCCTCATTGTAACACATACTTTCTACAAAAGTATCATCTGACTGTGGGTAGGCCTTGTTAGGTCCCAGAGACAACTGAGAGGGGGGAGGTGAATCAGTTGTCAAATAAATTCAAAACAAAAACAACTTAACCAACTTACTACTTAATACTGGTGAACCAGTCTTTTATACCGGTGGACAGTTTTATCAGATAATTGCAATACCGGTAAAAATTAATGCATGAAACAAAAAGACAAAGTCATTCACAACACTTAACACCAATATTTGTACATGGAAACCTTGTAAGGGGAAAAACCATGGTGGGAAACCTTACCCACAATCAAATGATGCTATTGCAGATAGTAAGTGTATACAAATGGGGTCTGCACATGCAGAAAGGCCAAGCACCTAGAGCTCACTGCTCAAACACAAAATATGAGTCACACTGACTACAATTGGATGGTTAAATCCAATAAGGATGTACTGCTCAAAATAGAATCTTCACATGCTGGATTTAGTACCGGTGTAGTTCTGATATGCTTTCACAAAAACCTTGCTTTACCTTTAAATGATGTCTAAGTGTATAGCTCTACTTAATCGCGCATATACCTTCACACAATTCTTCTTGGCATTCCACATTCGATCTTACAAATAAGATCTTACATTTATATCATAACCTAGGACCAATTTTAGTAGGTCGGCTCTTAAAAGATATTACAATAAAATCAATTTACAATTAAATTAATGCCCAATGCAATAACTGATTCAACATGTCATCGTAATGCATTTACAACAATAATAAATCATCTCCATAGCGTGTCATGCTGATCTGGAAAAGATAATATTGTTGATGTATAACCTAGACCTATTTGCCGGTAACAGCAAATATGCAAATATGAATATACCAATAATCAAATCTTTAAGACAAGGTGACCAAACGATGTCTTCAACATAACCAAGTGTTTTCCATGCCATTCCAAGTGTCGGTGATCATTATATCCTGTCAATGTACCAGATACTAGTGACGGTGGATCTTGCCGGTGAATGTTGCTAATTCTCCAAAGTGCCAGAGTTGATAAGTGTTAGTAGGTGTTGACATCAATGACAAAACCATACCAAAATACAAACAATCTCCCCCTTGGGCATTGATGGCAACACAAGATGGAAAAACCATCAAAGTGCTAAAACAGAAATACCAAATACCAAAATACCAATAATTACCAAAATATAAGTAATCTTTCTCAAAGTAACAATCTTTCCCCCTGAGAGTGACATATGTTTCCTTTTATTTTTCCATACCAATCTCTCCCCCTTTGACATCAAATGCCAAAGTTACTAAAAAACCAAGTTCATATACGAAATACCAACCAATTTAGTATACCAACTACTCCCCCTGAGAAGTAGCTTCCTCATCAAAGGCCGACTAAAATGATTTCTCTGTTAATTATGTCGGTTGATGACAAACATCAACTTTCTAAGTATCTAAAGGTGGGGGAATGACCCCAAGCTAATCTCTAAGATATTCAAAAGTCTCCTTAGGCAAAGGTTTAGTGAAAATATCTGCAATCTGCTCTTTAGTATTCACATAAGTTGGTTTAATTTATTTTGCTTCAACATTCTCCCTTAGAAAATTTAGTTTGATAGAAACATGTTTGGTTTTAGAATGTAGTACCAGATTCTTAGATATATCAATTGCTGTAGTGTTGTCACAATAGATAGTAATTGGTTCCTTGCATTTTACCTTTATGTCTTTCAACATTTGTTTAAGCCATAGTACCTATGTACAATTAGTTGTTGCTGCAACATATTCTGATTCTGCTGTTGATAAGGATGTACAACTTTGTTTCTTACTCAACCAAGAAACTAGTCTTCTTCCAAGAAAAAATGCTCCTCCGGTGGTGCTTTTTCTATCATCCACATCTCCTGCCCAATTTGTATCTATGTATGCACATAATTCAAATTTTTCATCTCTAGGAAACCATAATCGAAGATTTGTAGTGCCTTGTAAGTACCGAAAAATTCTTTTTACTGCTGATTCATGATTTTCTCTAGGATTACTCTAAAATCTTGAAACAATACATACTGCATTCATGATATCAGTCTGGTCTGTGTCAAATATAGTAAACCTCCTATCATAGATTTGTACCTAGCTGGATTAACAGGTGTAGATTCATCCCTTAGGGATAGTTTGTCATTTGTAGTCATAGGTGTGCTTACCGGTTTAGAGTTTTCCATCCCAAATTTCTTTAGTAACTCCTTTAAGTACTTGGGTTGACTCAAGAATATACCTTTATCAGTTTGTGAAATCTGCAATCCTAAAAAGAATTTTATTTCTCCAATCATAGACATTTCAAATTCTTGTTGCATTTCAATAGAAAATTCTTTACATAGTCCATCTTCTCCTCCAAAGATTATATCATCAACAAAAACTTCTATAACCAAGATGTCATCATTAGTCACTTTATAATATAAGTTGCTATCAACATTACCTTTAGAAAAACCAATCTTCAAAAGATACTTATCCAATCTTGCATACCAAGCTCTTAGAGCTTGTTTCAATCCATACAAAGCTTTCCTTAACCTGCAAACCATATCTTTGTTATCTGTCAAAGAAAATCCATCGAGTTGTTCAATGTAAACTTCTTCTTCAAGATCTCCATTCAAAAATGCATATTTAATATCCATTTGATATACTTTGTAGTTCTTGTGTGCTGCAAAAGCCAAAAATAATCTGACTGCCTCAATTCTGGCTACCGGTGCAAAGGTCTCATTGTAATCAATTCCTTCTTTCTGAGAATATCCCTTACACAGTAGTCTTGCTTTATTTCTGATAACCTTACCATCTTCATTAAGTTTGTTTCTGAATACCCATTTGGTTCCAATTACATTTTTATCTTTAGGCTTGGGAACTAATGTCCAAGTGTTATTCTTCTCAATTTGTTCTAATTCTTCTTCCATAGCTTTAATCTAGTGTTTATCTTCACATGCCTCATTAACTGATGATAGTTCAATTTGAGAAATAAGACATACCTCTTCATTTGCCAATCTTCCTCTTGTCATAACTCCTTTATACTTGTTTCCAATTATTTGATCTTCAAAATGATTCAATCTTACATACCAGGGTGTCTTTGTTTGATGTTGTTCCTCAGTCAGAATGGAATTTTCAGATGATACCGGTGTAACTGGATCTTCATTCTGTACCGGTGGGTTCAGTGTAGGTTCATTTGTTAGAATTTTTGTTGCAGGTTCAGAATCTATATACCTTGAAGTTCCTCTGAATTGTTCATCAATCTTCACATTTGTACTCTCAACATTTTTTTGTAATCTTTTGTTAAAACATCTATATGCTTTACTTTTAGATGAATAACCAAGAAATATTCCTTCATCACTTCTAGGATCAAATTTGCCAATATACTCATCCCTTCTAATATAGCATTTACTTCCAAATATTCTGAAATATTTAAGATTAGGAGTAATACCAAACCATAGTTAATGAGGGGTCTTACTGATTTCATCTTTGATGTGAACTTTGTTGAATGTATAGACCACTGTACTTACTACTTCTCTCCAATATACATGTGGTAGATTTTCTTCTGATAACATACTTCTAGCTGCATCCAAGATAGTTCTATTTTTCCTTTCAACAACTCCATTTTGCTGTGGTGTCTGAGGTGCTGATAGTTGTCTTCTTATTCCATTCACTTCATAGAATGCATTAAATTCCTTAGATGTAAATTCTCCTCCTTGATCTGATCTTAGACATTTGATATTTTTTACCGGTTTCATTTTCTACCATTGTTTTGAATAGTTTGAACTTCCCAAGTGCTTCTTATTTTTCTCTCAGCAAAGTAACCCAACACATTCTAGAATAGTCATTAATGATTTGCATGAAATATCTATCACCTTGCAAGCTTTTGGTTCTAACTGGACCACATAAGTCAGTATGAATCAAGTCAAGAGCTGTTACTACTTACCAGATTGCCATTAGTTTTATGTCAAAGTTATACTATATATTCTAGTCGGTTAACACTACCAAATCATGCAGTCGATATACACAGAGAAGTCGATATGCACAGTCTAGTTGGTTACAGAATAAAAGTAGTCACAGAACATAGTACACACCGAGTTGTCTACCGAGTATCCTTTTATAGCTACCAAGAATTAAAGATGACACACCGAGTTGACACACACCGAGTGAAACGTGTTACTAGATACATTGAACCTGGACATGCATATGAAAACGTGTTACAAGATCAAGGCACATCTAATCGTTATCACATTGGAAATTGCACTAGAAGATTGTGTATGATTTTGAGATCAATCTAACCAATGAAATATTTTGTTTAGTTATTCATTCGAGGAATCATGTTTGTAAGATCGAAGCAATGAATTGGATCACCGTTTTAAGAGATCTATTTATACAGCATGAGTTAAGAGTTAAAGGTGTGTGCATGCATGAAAGAAGACTGTTACAGAGACACAGAGGTCACCGAGAAGGTTTTCAGAGAACAGTCAAAGAACAGAGTAAAAAGAAGGGTTTACCAAGTTACTATATGGGTTACCGAGGTATGATATAAGCAAGGTAATCTATTCTAAGCACATAGAATCTACTATAACATTTCAGATGTAAAGTTGCAGATATTTGTAATGATTTTATTGTAATATTGTGAAGTTGAAAGAGAAACCTTTAATAGGGTAAAAGACTCTAATCAAGTCTATAATTTGTAAAACCTCTAACTAGGTGCAACATTTAGATTAAGTGTTGCAAAATCCTTTAGCAAGGTAGATCTAATAGATCTTGTTACTCCTAACAGAGTATGCAATCAGAAATAGTGAAAATGTAGCTCTAACTGAGCATTCTTTATTATTGTAGTAGTGAAGTTGTGGGTGCCATCCCCACCGCATTTTTTCTCTCTAACCAAGAGTTTCTGCATAACCAAAATATATGTGTTATGGAGTGAATCATGTATGATTGTTATCTATTTGTTTTAGCTTTATACTATGTTACTGCACTATTCTACTTATGCATAACAGTAAAGTTATTATTCAAGAAAAGTTTTGGAGTACTGATTCACCCCTTCCCTCTCAGTACATCAACTTTCCATATTGGGCCTAACAATTGGTATCAGAGCTTGAATCTTGGAAAAGGGTTAAACTACCTAAAGAGAAAGATCTTATCAATGGAAGGCTATAAACAATCTTGAAGGATTGTGTATCTGCAAGAAGAGTTGGATCATGCTAGTCAAGTGATTGTAGACATGTAAAGGCAAATGCAAAAATCTCTGAAAGTAAGAAGAAGATTATCTAATGACTTGCGGGATTCTCAAGAGTTAGTGGAACAAATTAAGACATCATCTGAGAATAGTATATCTAAAGAAACTAAATAAATGATTGGAGTATTGAAAGAAAAGAACAAAGCACTGGCTGATCAATTGAAAGTAATGAAAAGAGAACATAAACATTTCAGCACACAAATGACTGAAAATCTAGATGCATTAAGGACAGCTGAGGATAAAGCAAGAGATCTAGAAAGAGAGAAACAACAACTTGAAGTCTTAGTATCTGATAAAAATGATGAAATCATAAGGTTGACTGGGATTCAACAAAATATGACAGATCAACTAGGTTATGCACATCATGAAGCAATTCTGAAGAATGATGAAAATCAAGCATTGAAACTTGAAGTATCAAGGTTGACCGATGAACTTGAAATAGAGAAGAAATCCAAAGAAACACTAAAGAAGAGCTATGAGGCATCAAAGATGTTGGATGAGCAACTGAATACAAGAAGACCCAACAAAGATGTAGGACTTGGTTACAAAGGAAAAGACTCTACCGAGAAAGGAATTCATACTACTGAGAGAGGAGAATCATCTAAGCAAGCTGGAAACAGGAATACCATCGAAAGAAAGAAGCCTATTTGCTACTACTGTGGAAATCAAGATCACACTACCAACATATGCAAAATCAAACAAGGTAAGCAATTGAATATCACTAAGTCCAATGATTATTGTTACAATTGTAATAAATATGGTCACACATCTAATCAATGTAGGACAAAGTCTATTAACAACTATCAGAAGGCAAAATTCAAAGGGTTTTGTAAAAACTACAATAGATATGGACATAGTACCGAGAAGTGATAGCTTAAGCAAAAGAACTACATGTGGTCTATACACCGAGCAAATGCTAGAGGTTACCAAACTCACACAAATCCTTACTGACAATATGCAGCAGTACCATGGGATTACAATACAAGGATATGGTGTGAATGTTGTGAAAGATATGGACATATTAGTGCCAACTATTTTATAAGGTTTGGAATGAACAACCAAAGATCATGGAGAAATATTAGTATGGCATGTTTTCATTGTCACAAAGTTGGACACTTGGCTAGAGATTGCAGAGATCAACCTAGAGGAGACACTAAGGAAATAAAAGAAAAGTTAAAGATGATTTGGAAAAAGAAGGAAATCATGTCAAATGAAGAAAGCACCTTACCTACCGAGTTAGGTGCACCTATTCCAAATTAATCGACAAAGGTATGAAGGGACTACATTCTCTAAAGGTTAAAATCATAACAGTTCCTACTCTATTATGTACTAAATTCAAAATCTGCATAGTTAAGATGCATTAGTAAGTTTGAAATTCTATCAAAAGTACTTTACAGGAAACCTGTCAAGTCGTTGAATACAGGAAGCCTGTCAAGTCGATAAATGAAGGAAATTTGGTTACTTAGTTAAAATGAAAAAAAAAAGAGTAAATCAGTTAAAGGTGAACCGAGTGCATTTAATGTTTTTGACCTAACCCGCACGGAGCCCGATAAGGTATTTTGTGTACTTAAAAGTATTTACACGGTCATTTTCATTCACCAAGTTTTCAAGAGAGCAGAGCAGAGCAAATCAAGGCAATCAAACCTCATTCAGAGCAAAATTCAAGGTATTTACATAAATCTCATCACACTATTAAGCTAGTTTACCAATCTTATCAAATTGCTATTATCTACTGAGTGTGAAGCATCTGTTGTTTGTAAACCGTCAAACCCTAAGGATAGTTTGCTAAGTTTTATCTGAAATTTACAAATGGCACCCAAGATCCAAGATCCCATAGTTGTCAAGAATGTAGAGAAGCCCTCACTGAAATACTCTTTGACTCCTAAAGTCGCCTCTAAACCAGATGTCAAAACTGCCTTTTCACTAATCTCGGATCAAGTCTTGTTAGTCGAAGATGTGAGATTCTTCACCAAATGCCGTGTTGAAGAACTCGATCATGTTGAGATAAAAGACACATATAATAAGCTATGTACTGATGGCAAAATGAATAGCAAGTACGAGCATATCAAAATCAAGGGATTAACTGAAGCCCTAACCTATCCCCGTGTGTTCAAACCCCAGTGGGTTAAGTTTGTTCTGAGCAAAGTTCATGATGATTTCATGTGGCTAGAAGAGCAACCATTTAAAATCACCAAGGAAATCATTCATGTGATCACCGGTTATCCTATCTATGATCATGCATTAGCACAAAAGATGATATCACAGAAGGAGTTAATCAGCTTAACTGGAGTAGAATCTGATTACCAAGGACTGAAACTGAACAATGTCACTGATGCAGAACTTAAGTTTGCCATTAGAGTAATTTGTTACTGTTTCTTCCAGTCAGCAAGGGAAAATAGTGTACTCTGTGCAACAATTGACTTAGCCTATAAAATTGTGAAAAAGGGAATGAAAGTTGACTTATGTGAAGTATTATTGAAGAACTTGTTTGAGAACCTGAACATAATAAGGAAGCTGAAGAAGAACAACTCGACAAATACACTAAAGTTTGGTTCACTTCTTGTATGCATGTTTTTCTACTTTGAAAAATTCTTTCCATCAGTTGGTAAAGTAGTTTGGGAGCTACACCGACCAATCACCCATCAAATTAATGACTTTATCAAGAAGTTGGGAGATAATTTCAATGATATAATGGATGACTATTTTAGAAAATTTCAAGAGAAGATGCACAAAAGGTACCAAATTCCACCCCATCTAGTAGAGAAATATAAAGATGACATATGCTTTGAGGTAGACACTTATTACTGTTATGTGAATGTTGTGGAACCAAGGACTCAATCTTTGCCACCTATGGGTTGCGAGATTGACTTTGACATCACACAACAACAAATTGATGCATTCCTCACACTACCAAGGCATACTATCGAGCTGAGATATGGTACTTATGAAGAAGTGAAGGAAAAGGTAAAAATGAGCATTGTAGTACCCAAAGCTACAAGAAGGGCTACAAAGATGATTAAGGCTTTATCTGAGAAATTCGGAGAAGACTCTTCCTCTACACCAATTAAAGGCACTCTTGCCATCATTGAAGAGGAAACTGAAGCTCAAGAGGTAGCTATAACATTGAGCACTGAATTGCCTAAGGGTAAAGTGTTAAAAAGAAAGAAACAGGACACTTCAAAGGCCCTACCGACTCCACCTCCAACAAAGAGACCTAACACAAGAGCATCTGGAGCATCATCGAGAAAGAGACAAAAGAATGTTACTATTCCAAAGGTAACAAAGACATACAAGAAATCTACTCAGAGACTAATTTTGGCAAAAGAGTCTAGTGATATAGAATCTGAGGATGCCAACAAATTCCAAATTGTCAAAAGCAAGAAGGTAAATATACATAGTGTTGAAAACTTTTGTGCCAATCTACAAGAATATGGTGGATTTAGATATGTCAAGTATGAGACTAGAAATAATGATGAGAAGAGACAAATTGAAGAAGCTGTCATCTGCACACTTCTAAAGTTTTGGCTAGCTCCATTAGAACTAGTAAAGTCACTTCCAAATGAACTTTACTTGCATATTGATAATAGGTGGAAGTATGCAATGGACTCAGAGAAACAAATTAGAGAGAGAAGTCTAGTCCATATATTTCCTAATATGTCTGTAGCAGAAATAAAGGAACATTTGACAACCTACAATTCTAAATTTCTTGTCAAATAGAGAGCTTTAAAACTAATGAATGGGCTATATATTGATGTAGAAAAGGAGACAAAAGCAAAATGGCAGGATATCTTCAAAATCAAGGATGTTGGTGAACAATCTATAGTTGAAATTATTGATGTCACCGAGCACGATCCTGATGTCACCAAGCAAGGTCCTGATGCTACCGAACGAGACCCTGCAAACACCATTCAAATTGATGAAGATGTCATAGATGTAGAAGCACCAGAGCAGGAAATGATAGAAGGCACTACATATGCAAAAATTATATCTAGTGAATCTGTTTTAGAAAAAGTTCAGCCTTATCCACCAATCAAGCAACCTGTCTCTACCGAAGCTCCTAAGCATACAACACAAGGCACCGAAGGTCACCAGTCTGAAGCAGCAGAAGGTACAACTTAAGAACAGACCTCTCAAGCACCTTCGAGCACTGAAAATGTTGCAGTTGAGACACCCAGTACCGAGACACCCAAAGACACCATAGCAGCTACTGAAACCGACCAAAGTGTTGCCTCTACCGAGCAACCTACCGAGGGTCAGCAAGCCTCACAAGCTATTGTCTTGGTCCAACCAACCAAAGGTAAAGAGAAGAAGGTGAAAAAGCATAGTTTCAAAGTTGATTTATCTAAACCAATAGTGTTGCCCAATGTGGATATCTCAAAATTAAAGGGGCAAGCACTCATTGATTTCGGTGAACTATGCAAAGCAAAGGGCGAACAAGAAAAATAGATGGCCATTCAAAAGAAGAATAAAGTATTTCAGAAGGTGAAGACACTGCTGACAGATATGCTACCCTTAGCAACAGTGTCAACCGATGCAGCCATCCATATTCAACTGGCTGAACTCCTTAATCAAATAGAAACATCTAGAGTTGATGCATCTGAGTATTTGAGCAAGCTGAAAGATAAAGAGCTCACTTCAAAAATGATAGAAGAGGTACAAAAAGCTCTAGCTATTGGGAAAGTCAAGCTTGTCAAATTCATTGTCGAGTTGTCCCCTCAACTCAAGCATATTCTTTATTTATTTCAGAAACTTTGCACATTTTCTATATTCATTAAAGATATCAAGAATAAAACTGATGCAATTGAGAAAGAGATCACCGATCTCTCAAATAAGTTGACTCCTGAGCCCAATTCAATTCAAAAAATTTATACCAAGCTTCAACAGCTCATGGCTCAACAAGTGGAACTAAGAAATGAAGAACACAAGATCAGGATGGATATAATGACACTTCAAATATTATTCTTTCCTCATCTTTCATCAATTCAAGAACAGATTAACCGAGCTACACACCTATCTACTACACAAGAGGGAAGCACTCTTGATGGCTTAATATCACTATTGGTTGATATTCAAGCACAAAATTCTTTAATGGAAAGTGTAAAGGATGCACTCTCAGTCGCTCTCACTGACGCCCGAAAAAAGTATAAATCTATTTTTTATCAGTTACCGCCCCCGGATGGAAATTAAGTTTTTGATGTTTGTCAAAAAGGGGGAGTGATACTATATAGGGGGAGTAATATAATATATTTGGGGAGTGATACAGTTTTGGTGATACAATTTTGATATAATATTTAGAGTAGTGTATACAGGGGGAGTATATCGAGCAGAGTATGCAGAATATCCAAGGACAGTAAGCAGAGCACACAAGCGTAGAACCGAGCATGCAAAATTAGGGTTATGTACAGTATAATGATAAGAGGAGTATATCTGAATATACTATTTCATTGACTATTGTATAGATTGTCAAGTATAGTCATTCTGCAAAGTATATAGATTTTTGAGTTATAACTTTGAAAGTAGTTTTTTGTCAAACATCTCAACTAATGTCAAAAGGGGAGATTGTTACTACTTATCAGATTGCCATTAGTTTTATGTCAAAGTTATACTATATATTCTAGTCGGTTAACACTACTGAATCATGCAATCGATATACACAGAGAAGTCGGTATGCACTGTCTAGTTGGTTACAGAAGAAAAGCAATCACAGAACACAATACACACCGAGTTGTCTACCGAGTATCCTTTTATAGCTACCAAGCAGTGAAGATGACACACCGAGTTGACACACACTGAGTGAAACGTGTTACCAGATACATTGAACCTGGACATGCATATGAAAACATGTTACAAGATCGAGGCACATCTAACCGTTATCACATTGGAAATTGCACCAGAAGATTGTGTATGATTTTGAGATCAATCTAACCAATGAAATATTTTGTTTAGTTATTCATTCAAGGAATCATGTTTGTAAGATCAAAGCAATGAATTGGATCACCATTTTAAGAGATCTATTTATACAACATGAGTTAAGAGTTAAAGGTGTGTGCATGCATGAAAGAAGACTGTTACAGAGACACAGAGGTCACTGAGAAGGTTTTCAGAGAACAGTCAAAGAACAGAGTAAACAGAAGGGTTTACCAAGTTACTATATGGGTTACCGAGGTATGATATAAGCAAGGTAATCTATTCTGAGCACATAGAATCTGCTATAACATTTCAGATGTAAAGTTGCAGATATTTGTAATGATTTTAATGTAATATTGTGAAGTTGAAAGAGAAACCTTTAACAGGGTAAAAGACTCTAATCAATTCTATAAATTGTAAAACCTCTAACCAGGTGCAACATTTAGATTAAGTGTTGTAAAATCCTTTAGCAAGGTAGATCTAATAGATCTTGTTACTCCTAACAAGGTATGCTATCAGAAATAGCTAAAATGTAGCTCTAACCGAGCATTCTTTATTATTGCAGTAGTGAAGTTGTGGGTCCCATCCCCACCGTATTTTTTCTCTCTAACCAAGAGTTTCTGCGTAACCAAAATATATGTGTTATGGAGTGAATCATGTATGATTGTTATCTATTTGTTTTAGCTTTATATTATGTTACTGCACTATTCTGTTTATGCATAACAGTAAAGTTATTATTCAAGAAAAGTTTTGGAGTACTGATTCACCCCTCCCCTCTCAGTACATTAGCTTTCCATATTGGGCCTAACAAGAGCATTATTGGATTTTTCTAGAATACTTTTAAAGGTAGTTCTAACTTGTTTTCCAAATTGACATTCCTTACATATTGTATTGTGAGGTTTGACAATTTTAGGTAAATCTCTAATTACCTTAGTAGTAGTGATTTTCACCATGCAATCAAAGTTTACATGACAGAGTCTCTTATGCCTTAGCCAACTTTCATCAATATGTGCAATCAAGCATGTCTTTTCACTGTTATTCAAATGAAAGATATTTCCTCTAGTTTGATTACCGGTTGCAATTTCTAAACCAGTTCTATTCATGATTTTGCATTTTCTATTTTTGAATTGTAACTAAAATCCTTTCTCAACTAATTGACCAACACTCAAAAGATTATGCTTTAAACCTTCAACATAGTAAACATTGCCAGTATTATGCTTACCATCAAGAGATATTGTACCTTTACCTTTGATCAAACAAGCTTTATCATCTTCAAATCTCACTAGACCTGCATTATATTCTTGAAAGTTCAATAATTTACCTTTATCACCTGTCATATGATGTGAGCATCCTGAATCAATGATCCATTCATCCTTTACTTCAATTTTAGCTGCCAAGGCTTGCTCTACCGGTTGGACTATAGGTGTCGGTTGATCTTCTGTTATAGCAACAAAAACCCATACATTGTCTGTCGGACCCTCATCAAAATCATCAGTCACTCCTTCATCAGCAAGATAACAAGATTTATGTTTATTCTTCTTAAATCTGTATCTCTGATATTTAGGGTTAGGTTTGTATGTTCTTCTAGCTTCTTCTCTTAGTCTAGCATGTTTATCAGGGCATCTTGAAGCCATGTGAGCAATCTTGTTATAGTTAAAACATTTAAAGGGTGCTTTACCTTCATACTTACTTCCAACTGGACCTTTAGGCATTTTCCTTGCAAATAGTGCTTCAAGTTCTTCAAGTTCTTCATTTTCTTTCCTGCTTTCTTCAAGTTCTCTTGCATAAAAGGCTTTCCAATCATATTTGTCAAATGATGATGCAGATGATGTTGATTCTTTAAAGGCTAAATCTATCTTTATAGTAGAAATAGGACCAAATTCCTCAATTCAAAGGCTGAAAGTTTTCCAATCAACATATCTCTAGTTACTGATGTATTAGGCATTGTTCTTAACTCATTTATAGCAATGACCTTCATTTTGTATGCCGGTGGAAATCCTCTTTTGAAACAATTTCATCTTCACTTAAGGTTCCTCCACAACATTTAATATCCAAAACAATTTCATTAACTCTTTCCATAAAAGCAGAAATCCTTTCATCTTCTTCCATTTTCAGATTTTCATACCTAACCCAAAAGCTTTCAAGCTTTGCAATTTTGACTGTAGAATCTCCTTCATTCAGTGTTTCCAAATGATCCCAAATAGCTTTAGCAATTGATCTATCTGATAATCCCATGATTTGTTGATCTGTTAATGCGCTCAAAAGTGCTTCTCATGCTTTGCAGTCATTTTCTTCATCTTTAGTCAAGTTAGGTGGATTAGGCTGGCTTTGAGTAGGAGCAGTATAGTCATTCTTTGTAACATCCCAGATGTCCTTTCCAATGCAATTTAAATGTGTCTCCATTCTAATCTTCCATATGCCATAGTTGGTTCCATCAAGTTTAGGACTATCCTTCCTAAAATAGTTAGTAGACATTGGATCTCCTCAAGTTGTTAAACTTCTACAAAAGAGGACTAGGCTCTGATACCAATTGTTAGGTCCCACAGACAAATGAGAGGGGGGGGTGAATCAGTTGTCAAATAAATTCAAATAAAAAACAACTTAACCAACTTACTGCTTAATACTGGTGAACCAGTCTTTTATAAAGGTGGACAGTTTTATCAAATAATTGCAATACCGGTAAAGATTAATGCATGAAAAAAAAAGACAAAGTCATCCACAACACTTAACACTAATATTTGTATGTGGAAACCCTATAAGGGGAAAAACCATGGTGGGAAACCTTACCCACAATTAGATGATACTACTATAGATAGTAAGTGTATACAAATGGGGTCTGCACATGCAGAAAGGCCAAGCGCATAGAGCTCACTACTCAAACACAAAATAGGAGTCGCACTGACTACAGTTGGATGGTTAAATCCAATAAGGATGTACTGCTCAAAATAGCATCTTCACATGTTGGATTTAGTACCGGTGTAGTTCTGATATGCTTTCATAAAAACCTTGATTTACCTTTAAATGATGTCTGCATGTATATCTCTACTTAATCTCGCATATACCTTCACACAATTCTTCTTGGCATTCCACATTCGATCTTACAAATAAGATCTTACATTTATATCATAACCTAGGACCAATTTTAGTAGGTCGGCTCTTAAAAGATATTACAATAAAATCAATTTACAATTAAATTAATGGCCGATGCAATAACCGATTCAACATGTCGGCTTAATGCATTTACAACAATAATAAATCATCTCCATAGCATGCCATGCTGATCTAGAAAAGATAAACCTATCGGTGTATAACCTGGACCTATTTGCCAATAACAGCAAATATGCAAATATGAATATACTAATAATCAAATCTCCAAGACAAGGTGTCCAAACGATGTCTTCAACATAACCAAGTGTTTTCCATGCCATTCCAAGTGCCAGTGATCATTATATCATGTTAGTGTACCAGATATCGGTGATGGTGCATCTTGTCGGTGAATGTTGCTGATTCTCCAAAGTGCCAGAGTTGATAAGATTTAGTAGGTGTTGACATCAATGACAAAACCATACCAAAATACCAACAGGCCTCCCACTGTGGTTTTTCCATTTCTGGGTTTTCTACGTACAAATCATGGTGTTATGTGGTATGGTTGATTTGCATTGATTATCTGTTTAATTATTAAGTTGTGTTGTTTACCAGTATCTGTTTCTGCTTTACCGATACTTAATCTGGTTAAAGGTTATTAAGTGGATTAAATGTTATAATTTGTTAACAATTGATTCACCCCCCCCCTCTCAATTGTTCACCGGTTATCCTAACAATTGGTATCAGAGCTTTGGTCCTCTTTTGTAGAAGGTTAACCGCTTGAGGTAGATCCTATGGCAGTTAACTCTTCAAATCCACCGGCAACTATTTTCAGAAGAGAAATCCCTAAGCTTGATGGAACAAATTATGGGATATGGAAAATTCAAATGGAGACTCATCTTAGATGTCTTGGCAAGGATATTTGGGAGATCACTGAGAAAGGATACACACCTTATGATCCGGCATCTGCCAATCTTCCTCTTGCAGACTTGGATAAGAATATTGAAAATGATTGCAAAGCTAGAGAAGCCCTCTTGTGTGCACTTATTGATCAGCAGATCAAGGGATTGACTAATAAATCTTCAACAAAGGTTATGTGGGATAAATTGTAGACTCTAAATGAAGGTGATCCCATTTTCAATATTGCTAAACTTGATGGTTACCGGGTAAGATATGAAAACTTAAAAATAGAAGATAATGAAAGAATTGTTGTGTTTATGGAAAGAGTAAATGAGATTATTATGGGAATTCAATGTTGTGGAGGATTTCTGAGTGAAGATGAAATTATTTCAAAAGTCTTGAGAGCCCTTCCATCAAATTACAAGATGAAGGCAACTGCAATTAATGAGTTGAGAACAATGGCTAACTCTTCAGTTAACAGAGACATTTTGATTGGGAAATTATTTGCTTTTAAACTTGAAGAATTTGGATCTTCTTGAGCTATAAAGCCTGAACCTGGTTTTCATGCATCATCATCATCATCTATAGGCAAGAGTGATTGGAAAGTCCTATATGCAAAATAATTAGAAGACTTGAGGAAAGAAGATGAAGAATTTGAGCAACTTGAAGCCTTATTTGCTAGAAGAGTACCTAAAGGACTGATAGGAAGTAAGTATGAAGGAAATAAACCTTTTAAATGTTTTGCATGTAATAAGATTGGTCATTTTAAATCTATATGTCCTGAAAGGAATGCTAGGTTTGAGGAAAGAGTTCAGAAATCATTTAAGCCTAACTAGAACAGATATATATTCAAGAAAAGAAAACAATGCTACATAGTGGATGAGGAAGGAGTAAGTGATGACTCTGGGGATGAACTAGTAGAAGAATCTACTAGTGGATCCAGCAATGGAAAGGAATGGGTGTTCTATGCTTTAAAGGAAGATGAACTGAAACTAGCTATCATAAATGAAGAAAAGGCTCTAGCAGCAAAAGTTGAAGATAAGGATGAATGGGTAATTGATAGTGGATGCTCACATCATATGACTGTTGATAAAAGAAAATTTTTGTCCCTGCAAGAATATAATGGCAGTCAAGTCAGATTTGGAGATGAAAAAGCATGTATGATCAAATGTAGAGGCACTATTTCTCTGGATTGTAAGCATAATACTGATAATGTCTATTATATAGAAGGTTTAAAGCATAATCTTTTGATTGTTGGTCAATTGGTGGACAAGGGTTTCTAACTTCAGTTTAAAGATAGAAAATGCAAAATCATTAACAAGAATAGTTTGGAGATTGCAACCGATATTCAGACTGGACGTAATATCTTTCACTTGACACTGGTAGTAAGACATGTTTGATTGATCATATTGATGAGAGTTGGTTATGTCATAAGAGGTTGTGTCATATTAATTTTGATTGTATTGTTAAGATCAGTTCAACTAAGGCAGTTAGAGATATACCTAAGATTGTGAAGCCTCATAATCTGGTATGTAAGGAATGTCAATTGGGAAAGCAAGTTAGAAGTTCGTTTAAGAGTATACATGATAAATCTAATGATGTACTTGATTTGATTCACACTGACTTATGTGGTCCAGCAAGGACTAGAAGCTTTCAAGGTGATAGGTATTTCATGGTGATTATTGATGACTATTCTAGGATGATGTGGGTCACTTTTCTTAGGGAGAAGTCTAAAGCCTTTGAGAAATTCAAGATCTTTAAAGCAAAGGTTGAAACAAAAATTGGATTGAAAATAAAATGTCTAAGATCAGATCATGGCAGTGAGTTCACCTCTCATGAATTTAATAGTTACTATGAGACTAATGGAATCAGGAGACAGTTATCTGCACCTTAGACTCCTCAGCAGAATGGAGTAGTGGAAAGAAAGAACAGAACCATTTTGGATGCAGCTAGATCTATGATGATGAAATCCAAATTGCCTCATATCTACTGGAGAGAAGCGGTGAGTACAACAATCTACACATTCAATAGAGTTCACATCAAAGGTGAAACTAGTAAGACCCCTTATGAATTATGGTTTGGACATACACCTACTCTTAAATATTTTAGAATTTTTGGAAGTAAATGCTATATCAAAAGAGATGATTCAATTGGAAATTTTTATCCTAGATATGATGAAGGGATATTTCTTGGTTATTCAATTCAAAGCAAAGCATATAGATGTTATAACAAGAGATTATAGAAAATTATGGAGAGTGCTAATGTGAAAGTGGATGAGCAGTATAGAAATCATTCTATATCGTATGACAGGGAACTGATAGTGGAAATGATCATAACAGAACCGACAATGCCTCAACCGGTATAGGAAACTAAGATAGTTAAACCAACACAATCAGAAAATTCAACTGTGACTGATGATTAGATTAGTGAACCTGAAGTTTAGAAGACACCAAGGTATGTAAGATTAAATCATTCTGAAGATCAAATCATTGGAGATAGGAACAAGGGAGTTATGGCAAGAAGAAGATTGGCAAATGAAGAGGTATGTCTTATTTCTCAAATATAACCAGCATCTATTATTGAAGCTTGTAAATACAAAAATTGGTTAAAGGCTATGGAAGATGAATTAGATCAGATAAAGAAGAATGAGACTTGGAGTTTAGTTCCCCATCCTAAAAATAAGAATGTTATTGGAACTAAATGGGTTCTTAGGAATAAACTGAATGAGGATGGTAAAGTTCTAAGAAACAAAGCTAGATAGGTGTGTAAAGGATATTCTCAAATGGAAGGAATTGATTATGGTGAGACATTTGCACCTGTAGCTAGAATTGAAGTTGTTAGACTATTTCTCGCCTATGCAGCTTATAAGAACTATAAGGTTTATCAAATGGATGTTAAATGTGCATTTCTGAATGGTGAACTTGAGGAAAAAGTATACATTGAGCAACCTAATGGATTTTCACTAACAAATGATAAAGATATGGTTTGTAGATTGAAGAAAGCTTTATATGGATTGAAACAGGCTCCTAGAGCTTGGTATGCAAGGTTGGATAAATATCTTTTGAATCTTGGTTTTACTAAAGGCAGTGCTAATAGTAATTTATAGTATAAGATCATTGATAATGGTATTCTGATTATTGAAGTATTTGTTGATGATATCATTTTTGGAGGAGAAGATAAATTGTGCATGGAATTTGCTAACAACATGAAGAATGAATTTGAAATGTCCATGATTGGTGAGATGAGATTTTTCTTAGGTTTGTCGATTACTCAAACTGACAAAAGCATTTTTATCTATCAAACTAAGTATCTAAGGGAATTGTTGGATAAGTTTGGTATGGATAATTCCAAACCGGTATGTACTCCTATGGTGACAAGTGAGAAATTATCTATCAAGGATCCTTCTACACCTGTAAATTTGACAAGGTATAAGTCTATGATTGGTGGTCTATTATATCTAACTCAAACTAGACCTGATATTATGAATGCAATAAGTATTGTTTCAAGATATCAAAGTAATCCTAAAGAAAATCATGAATGTGCAGTAAAGAGGATATTTCGATATTTGCAAGGAACAAAAGAATATGGCTTGTGGTATTCTAAAAATTATGATTTCACTTTATGTGCATATACCGACTCAGATTGGGAAGGAGATATTGATGACATGAAGAGCGCTTTTGGTGGAGCTTTCTTTCTTGGAAAGAAATTGGTTTCATGGACCAGCAAAAAATAGCCATGCATTTCTTTATCTACTGCAGAAGCTGAGTATGTTGCAGCAACAACTAATTGCACTCAAGTCTTGTGGATGAAGCAAACATTGAAGGATATCAAGGTAAATTGTAGCGAACCGGTAGTTATTTACTGTGATAACTCTGCAGCTATTGACATGTCTAACAATCTAGTATTTCACTCTAACACTAAGAATATATCAATAAAGTATAACTTTCTGAAGGACAAGGTAGAAGGAAAGGAAGTCAAATTGGTTTATGTGAACTCTAAAGTACATATTGTAGATATATTCACTAAACCGTCGTATAAGGAATCATTTGAGCATTTGAGAGACGGGTTAGGGGTTTCTGCCCCTCCGACAGAGACTTGATTGATGTAGTTTGTCATTAGTCTCGCATGCATTATCAAAGATATTATTCATTCTGACACTGATGAGTGGTGCTACAACTCAGGGGGAGTAGTCAGCTTTGAGATACAGAGGTTTTCTTTCTTTGATATTTGTGTCAGGTTTATGGCATTGATGTCAAAGGGGGAGAGATATTGATGTGAAAAAAAAAAAAGAGTTGTATACATTAGGGGGAGAGATATATAATTTCAAAACTTTACAAAGATATCATTCACTGGGCAAGAGTCATTCAGTAGATTGTTGGTTGTCTTCCACAGGGGGAGACTTGTTTCGCATTTTTTTGGTACTTAGATGTTTTTCACATCTAGTGTTGCCATCAATGCCAAAGGGGGAGATTGTTGGCATTATTGGATGAATTGATTATGTGTTTCATTGATGTTTTGTCATTGATGTCAACACTAGTTGTTATGGTTGGTTGCCGACATATAGGTTTTGGTTACCGATGGACAAGTTTTGGTTTAACTAGCAGAGCTTTCACTAAAGAATCTTGACAGGATGCATAATTGGTGTTGGTGCAGCTTCTACATGGATTTCAGGATGTTGAAGATGTTCTTTGATCGTGCTTCAACTACTTGAAGATATTTCTTTGGTGTGGTGGACCCAGAATAGGTCTGGTACCTATCTAGGTTATGGACCGGTATCATGTTAACATGTACTCTACATGTTACCGAGATGTTTAGGGATGATTTATGGATTGGTTACTGTTGTTTTGGTCTTAAGCCGACATGGCATATCATTGTAATATGGAATTATGTAATGATCTTATTGTAATAACTTTTAGGTGGCTGACCTAATTGGTTTATGCCTTAGGGTTTGTATAAAATGATGTAAGATCTCATTGTAGATCATGGTATGGAAATGGAATAAGAAGTCATGGTCTTGGAATGCAATATCATTTGTGGAGGAGATTTGGTTGATCATAGGTGATCGAATTGGGATTAAGGAAGAGGTCAAAGGCCTCTGGTATTGAGCTTAACTAAGACTGTAATCAGGCATGGTAGATGTTATCTCTGGCAGTTCACTCTATTGGATTGTTGTCCATTTATCTTGAGATGGTTGTAGCCTCTCTGTAGTCAGTGAGACTCTTTTGTAATGAGCAGTACGCTCTAGGTAGTGTGCCTTCCTGCATGTGCAGGCCACTCATTGTAACACATACTTTTTGCAGAAGTGTCATCTGACTGTGGGTAGGCTTCCCACTGCGGTTTTTCCCTTTTCGAGTTTTCCATGTACAAATCATGGTGTTATGTGGTATGGTTGCTTTGCATTGATTATGTATTTAATTATTAAGTTATGTTGTTTACTGGTATATATTTCTTCTTTACTGTTACTTAATCTGGTTAAAGGTTTTTAAGTGGATTAAATGTTATAATTTGTTAACAACTGATTCACCCCCCTCTCAGTTGTTCACTAGTTATCCTAACATATATATATATATATATATATATATATATATATATATATATATATATATATATATATATATATATATACATATATATATGTATATATGTACATATATATATGTATATATGTACATATATATATATATATATGTACATATATATATGTATATACATATATATATACATATATATATATATATGTATATATGTATATATATACATATATATATGTACATATATATATATATACATATATACATATATATATGTACATATATATATATACATATGTATATATATCTATATGTATATATATATATATGTATATATATATATGTATATATACATATATATACATATGTATATGTATATATACATATATATACATATGTATATGTATATATACATATATATATATATATGTATATATATATATATATACATATGTATATGTATATATACATATATATATATATGTATATATATATATGTGTATATATGTGTATATATACACATACATATACATATATACATGTCTATATGTATATGTGTGTGTGTGTATATATGTATATATACATACATATATATATATATGTATACAAATATATACATATGTATATATATATTATATATATATATGTATGTATATGTATATGTATATGTATATGTATATACACATATATACATATATATATACATATACATATATAGATATATATATATATATACATGTACATGTACATGTATACATGTACATATAATATGTATACATGTACATGTATACATATACATGTACATGTATACATATACATGTATATATATTTAAGCAAGCTCCGCCTAGGGGGTAGTACCCTTTATTAATACTAGAAAACATTACATGGATGAGATTAGATCCCAGCTCTTAGTTATACAGTATATTATCCCTTTCTCTATTTCAAGCACTCTTTCTACCACCTCTTCAAGCATGACATCACCATTATCCTTCATAAATTCTTTAAACTTGTCTAGACTATAATCTTTGGCCACCCCTACCTTGAATAGACTCCATGCCTTATTCATTTTCTTCTTTTTTCCCTCTGCATTCAAGTAGAAATAACCCAACATACATCCTGATTATGGGACTGCCACTATACCATCCAAAGCCCTTAACACCTCCTGGAATAGCTTCTCCTTTACCATCCTTCTCACAATCCCATTGGCAGAAATGACATGGCCTAGCACCTGCACTATTGGCTCAAACATATTCTCCATAATCATCCCATCATGAACATGACCATCACTCCAAAACTCAATTCCTAGGATCTATATTACCATCTCATTTTCCTTGCCATTTGCATTGCTAAAAATTCACTCCACTTGCTCTTTCGGCGTTTCTTCGAGACCCTCATTCTCCATGCACAAACATTTGATTCCAAACACTTATGCCATCTCGATTCAACCTGTTGCTATCTTAATGCTGCCCAGAACAAGCTACCTCTTTTTACAAAATTCTATTAGTCTAGAACAATCTAGATCAAAATTCAATCCTTTCACCAAGCCTGATCTAACTAACATTCTAATCTAAGACAATTGCTAAATATGTCATAGATATTCCCTAATCCAACTCCTGTCATCAAAACTCACAACTTTCAAAAAGAATAAACTAAAATAATACTATTGACCTGATCATCCCTCCTCCACCTATGGTTTGGATGTGATGTTACTATCCAATCCCTTCACGAGGGAGCCCTATCCTATCTTGACCAAGAATGGTACTTAAATCATTATGAAGCATTGTCTCTTTAGACAGTACATTCACTGCACCGGTTCTAATTCCTTCATTATTTGGCCAGTATCCAACTCTGTTGGCTTCACGATATGTATGTGTCAAGTGGAATTCAGACATTTTATTTAAAATATCTTTGATCATTGGAATCCATGAGTTGAGTCTCCAATTACAAAATCTAGACTACATCACCCCATTGATAACCACCTGTAAGTCTCCCTCAATAATAATCTTTAACAGACAATTCCTAACATTTCACTACTACCAGACACTAAAACAAAAGGTGATCAGTAGTTTCCTCTTCCATTTTGCACATGATGCACATGCTCAGTCTTGCTATACCTATCGATCTCAATCTGCTACCTATTAGAATTTTGTAGTGAAGAGTAATCCATAGAAATTCTCCTACCTTCACGAGTACTCTCTTATTCCAACATAATATAGACGACTAGTTCAAATCCCTTTGTCCTTTTCTTTGAATCGCATACCCTGGGTTCACTTTGTATTCCCTGGTTTTGGATGCACACCATAACAACGAGTCTACTTCACCTGAAAAAATTCACTATTATGTTCCTCAACCATTCAACCAAAAGTAGATGATTCTCTTTATTCCATGTGCCAGCAGCCTTCCAACTCACCCTCAATTTTTTTTGCATAGGAGGTTCAAAATAGTCATCCTCTAGCTCTCTGATGCTCTCCTTGATCGCTACTATCCAATCCTTGTCCTCAATGCAGTCCATAAAGGCGACCTCCCCATTCCATGAGTCTCTCCAAAACCGTTCTTTTCTTCCATCTCCAATTTTCCAAGTCAAATGATCTATGATCAACCTCCTACTTTCCCAAATAAAATTCCAAAGGTGCCCACCCTAATTCAGAGTTAGCAAGGGTGAAAATTCTCTCAGGATCTCTCGAGTCTAAGTATTTGCTACTCATGATTCTGCACCATGTTTTATGCAGATATTTATACATTTTCCATGCCAACTTGGTACCCAAGGCCAAATTTTACAAATCCATTTTTCTCAGTCCTACTCCTCCTTCCTTTTTTAGCATGCATGTCATGTCCCCATTGATAAGAGGTATTCTCCTAGAATCTTTCAATCCTTTCCATAAGATTTTTTTTAGTAGACCATCCAAAGCTCTTGTAGCTCTGACCAAAAGCCTAAAGCAAGACATGCAATAGATAGGAACCGTTGAAATAGAAGACTTGATCATTTGAATTTTGCCTACCTGAGATAACCATTTATTCTTCCATAGTGAGGATTTGGCCTGACACTTATTAATAATGTCTTTCCACATCAGCTTATTACTTCATCCCGTGAAGAATGGCACCCCCAAATACTTCGTAGGAAAGCATCAATCTAAAATTCCAAGATCTTAACAATTTTTTTTGGAAGCCTCTTATTTGTGTTGACAAAGACCACCTATGATTTTAATCTATTCATACATTGACCCAATAATTCCATATAATCCTCCAAATTTCATTTAATAACCTTATCTTCTTGCTCTGAAATCTCTCCAAATAATATTGTATCATCCGCAAATTGTGAATGAGTTATGGGGACAAGCACTCTATGAACTCGGATGCCTTTCCACAAACCTAGTATGCACTTTCTCCTAATGTTCCTCCCCAGAACTTCTGCCATGAGAACAAAAAGTGAAGGAGACAAGGGATCTCCTTGTCTCAACCCATTGGTAGCATTGAAGAAGCTACATACCGATCCATTAACAAGGACTGGAAATTTAGTGGAGGAGACACAATGTCTCACACAACCCAACCAATTTATATGAAAGCCAAATTTCACTAAAACACTCAAAAGGAAATCCCAAATGACATGATCATAGGCTTTACTAACATCTAACTTAACCACAATACCTCTCAATTGGTCCTTACCCATGGAATGAATGGTCGTTGCTGCCAGAATAATGTTGTCTGAGATTTCTCTACCCAAGGTAAAACCATGTTGTTCTTCGGAAATAAATTTATGCAAAATATTTAATCTGATAGCCGAATCCTTCAAGATGATTTTGTAGAAGGAATTACACATTGAAATAGGATGAAAGTCCACCATGGATTCACAATTTTGTTTCTTAGGAATGTGAACAATAATAGTATTAATGACTTCTCTAAGAAATTTTATCTTCTTCCTGAAATCTTCCACAACCTTCCATATGTCTTCCCCCATGAATTCCCAACATTTCTAGAAAACCTCTACAGTGAATCCGTCTAGTCCCAGAGCCTTGTTAGGATGCAAAGAAAAATTTGCCTCCTTAATCTCTTGCAGTGAAAATGGTAGCAATAGAGCTACATTATCTTCCTCAGAGACTTCCTTGTTGATCACCTACAACATGTGTTCACTCCTACCAATGACATTACCTGTGCCAGACCCCAGCACCATCTCGAAATGATGAATTGATGCATTTTTGATAGCGTCCCTAGATGAACACCATGAACCTCCATCATCTTGGATAGCTTCAATTCTATTAAGGGATCATTTTTCTTTAACTGAGGAATGAAAAAACTTAGTATTAGATTCTCTTGTTGTAATCCAAAGCTCCCTTGATTTGTCTTGCCAATAAATCTCTTCCCTAATTAGTATCTCCACCAGGTTCTCCTTCAAATCTTTTTATGTCTCGAATATGAGTTATTCATCCTTGAATTCATCACTTTTTCATTCAGAATCACAAGCTCCTCCTCTAATCTCAACTTTTTTGTAAAAATATTCTTGAACGATACCACATTCCAATACTTAATATTTTCTTTCAGGAAATGTAACCTCTTCACACAAAAAAAACTGGGAGTTCCAACCCAAAAATTACTTTCCTCCCACCAGCATTTTAAATTTCCCAAAAAGTCCTTATCCCTCCACCACATACTTTGAAATTTAAAGCTTCTATTATGTCGAGCCTTCCCAACATCCAAATCCAATTGGACTAGGAAATGATCAAAAACTGAAATAGGTAGAATGCTAGAGGCTACCGAGAATTGCCCCTCCACCCAATTGGATCATATGAAGAATCTATCCAGTCACTCTGAGATCCTAGTGAAATTTAATCTTCTATTTGTCTAGATGAGCAATCCATTTTTTGGCACAACATCTGACACCTCATTAATAGTCAAAAAATCCTTAATGTCCTCCATCACCCTATTAGATTTCCTTAAACCACCAGTTTTATCATTCAAATCCAAAATAGAATTAAAATATCATGCTAGCACTAGCCAATCAATCTTAAGAGATGGAATACGATCTGAGATCTCCTTCCACACTCTCACTTTGTCATCTATTTTGGTCAAACCATAAACATTAACTAAAGGAAATAAAAATTCGCCAGTTAGCAACTTCACCCTACAAACCATCCAGAATTCAGACATCTCTACCGAGGTAACCTTGACCACTTGGGGATTCCAAAAGATCCCCAAACCGCCCGTCAAACTTCTAGCTTCTTGGAAACAATATTCTCATTTTGAGAAGGAATGCAAGAAGCTAAGCTCACTTTATCTAAATCCAGCTTGGTTTCTTATAACATGATTACGTCATTAGAGACCTTCTCTAATGAATGTTTAACCAAGCATTTATTGTCATGAGTCAATAGGCCCTTGACATTCCAAGTGAGGATATTCATGACCCTCCAAGGGAGGAATTACCTCCCTTGGGTTTCTTCATGAAATCAATGACACTAATAATGTCTTTCTCATTTTCCCTATCCTCTCTCTTTTTCTTGTTACTTAGATTCTTCCTTTGTAGCCCTTGGCTCTACCCAATAAAACATTAGATGATTGATTGATACATCTAGGATCACCAATATCCAAATCCTCATCTTTATCAAAATCCTCCTCTGTCCCCAAATCATATTCTATTTCCATATCAGACAGGCCCTTGTTTGCAACCAAGGCTTTGCTAAATGTCTCTCCCTGATCTAGAAGATCCACTTTGGGAAGGTCTCCTTCTAAATATCAGGAATGACTCTCTCTTCAACCTTGTCCTTATCTATATGAGAATCATCCAGTCCCCTATTCCCAAGGGAAGCGTTTGAATCCTGCCTCTGGTGAGAAACTGTTTCTATAATCACCATCTGTCTATTAGGTCTCAGAATCCATTTCCTTGTAGGCCTAACAAAGATTTTGCAATCTACTAGCAAATGGTTTCTACTACCACATCTACCACAATAAAGTCTAATATCCTCCACTTCAATCAGTTGTGACCACATTCTGTCCACTAGCTTCAAACAAATGTGGGAGGGAACCTCCTTCACCATCGCTATTTTCATCCTGGCATAAAGATAAGAGTTGTTTTCCACAATATTCTCACCAATTTATAACAAAGTCCCCAACGTCTTGCCAATCTTCTCCAAACTACTCTCTCCCCAATACTCGATCAGTAGATTATACATATGTATCCAAATAGGACTATCATAAGGAGCCAATGGGACCAAGTCAAACTTGGGAAACCACGGTTGTAAATATAGGGGATGATTATCTAAAAACTAGTTCCCATGAAGAAGGATTCTCTCCTTCTCTTCTTATTCTGGAAAAATAACTATGAAAAACCTTTTAGAATGAATTTAATAACCACTTTAGATTTCAATGGTTATCGATCCAAATTTTAATGCGTCTCCTCTCCATTTTCAAGATGACAAATCTACAGATAACCGCCAATCTCTCCCAAAGGTCAATGTCTTCCTCAACTTCATCAGTAAGATCGATCTCGCCTGAATCTACCTCTAACTTCACCTTCTGTGCTTGTTTGTTAGAAACCCTCTTGTTCCCTTCTCTCTCTATATATATGTGTGCATATGTATATATATATATACATATCTGTGTTGGCAATTTGGAGGAATTGATTATGTGTTACATTGATGTTTTGCCATTGATGTCAACACTAGCTATTATGGTTGTTTACCGACTTCCGGTAGAAGGATTGGATTGAGAAGATTATCAGTTGATTATCACTGGTATGATCAAAATGGTGGAACAAGTTTTAATGAATGGTTCATATGCTTCTGAAGTATGTTTCAATCATTTGGTATTGACTTGATGATCAGATACTATCTTATGTTCTAGTATGCCTACTTTGTAGGTCCAGTAAGGGTTTTACCGGTAGAGCTTTATTGAAGATCTTTGATGTAATGCTAAGTGGTGTTGGTGCAACTTCTAGAAGGGATTCAAGATGTTAATGGTGATTGTGTTCGTTCCTTGACTGATTGGTGTCACTGCTTTGGCTTGTGTGGATCTAATTTAGGTCTGGTGCTATCTAGGTTATGGACTGGTTTCATGAAACTTGTTGGTGAATCCTTCTGATGCACTTCCGAGAAGTTTTATTGATTGGGTGATATTGTTTTGGCTTTAGTCTGACATGTTTTATGATTTTATTTCATGATTATGTAATGGATCTATTGAATTATCATTTGGGTGGCCAACCTAATTGTTTAGGTCTAGGGCTTGTATAAATATTTGTAAGATCTCATTGTAGATCATATAGGCAAGGATCAAATAATGTAATAATCATTTGTGCAGAGGATTTGGTCGATCATAGGTGATCAACTTGGGTTTATGTAAGAGGTTTTAGACCTTTGGTATTGATCTTAACCGGAACTGTAATTTGGCATGTTTGATTCTATCATAAGCAGTTCTTCTTTCCGAATCATTGTCCAAATAATTTAAGGTGGTTGACCTCTTTTGTAGTCAATGAGACTCCATTATGATAAGTAGTGCACTCTAGGCAGTGTGCCTTCCTGCATGTGCAAACCCTTATTGTAATCATATACTTTCTGCAAAAGTATCATCTGACTGTGGATAGGGTTTCCCACCGTGGTTTTTCCCTTTACTAGATTTTCCACATACAAATCATGGTGTTATATGTTATGGTTACATGGTATTGATTCTCTGGTTTTCAATTATGCTTTAATGCTTAATTAGTTATTCCAATAAAAGGTTTTAAGTTCTTTAATTCTCATAATATGTTGACAACTATTTCACCCCCCCCCCCTCTCAATTTTCCACTGATTATCCTAACAATTGGTATCAGATCCTGGTCATCTTTTTGTAGAAGCTTAACTACTTGAGGAAGATCCTATGGCAACTAATAGTTCAGCTACTGTTTACCAAAAGGACAACCCTAGTCTTGATGGAACAAACTATGGAGTATGGAAAATTCGAATGGAGACTCATTTAAGATGCATTGGAAAGAAAATTTGGGAAATAACTCAAAAAGGTTACACTTCTCATGATCCGACATCTAGCAATCCTACACCGGCAGACTTGGAAAAGAACATTAAAAATGACTGCAAAGCAAGAGAAGCCCTCTTAAGTGGCTTATCAGATCAGCAGATCATGGGATTATCATATAAATCATTGGCAAAATCTATATGGGACAAGTTGGGGACTCTGAATGAAGGTGATCGCACTGTTAAAATTGCAAAACTTGAATGTTACTAGGTAAGATACGAAAGCTTGAAGATGGAGGAAGATGAAAGAATTTATGCATTCATGGAAAGGGTAAATGAAATTGTATTAGGAATTCAGTGTCGTGGTGGATCTTTGAGTGAGGAAGAGATTATTTCAAAAGTATTAAGGGTTTTTCCACCAGCATATAAGATGAAGGTAACTGCAATTAATGAGCTAATAACCATGCCTAATTCTTTTGTCAATAGAGATACTCTTGTTGGGAAGATATCTACTTTTGAGCTTGAAGAATTTGGTCCTCCAGAAACTGCAAATATTGATATTGCATTTAAGGCATCTACATCATCAACCGGCAAGCAAGATTAGAAAGTTTTGTATGCAAAGGAATTGGAAGAGATTAGGAAAGAAGATGAAGATCTTGAGCAACTTGAAGCCCTATTTGCTAGAAGGATACCTAAAGGTCTGACAGGAAGTAAGTATGAAGGAAAATCTTCTTTCAAATGTTTTGCATGTAATAAGATAGGTCATTTTGCATCTAGATGTCCTGATAGGAATTAAAAATTGGAAGAAAGAGAAAGAAGATCTTTTAAGCCTAACCCTGAATATCAGATCAAGCATAAGTACAAGAGAAACAAAAATAAATCATGCTACTATGTTGATGAGGAAGGAGTAACTAATGGCTCAGAGGAAGAACCGGCGGGAGATTCAGCTAGTGGATCCGGCAATGGAAGAGACTGGGTATTTTTTGCTATGAAGGAATATGATCCGGAACCAATTATCAAAAATAAGGAAAAGGCCCTTGCAACAAAAGTTGAAGACAAAGATGAATGGGTAATAGACAATGGATGTTATCATCATATGACAGGAGAAAAAAGAAAGTTTCTAACCCTGCAAGAATTTGATGGTGGTCAAGTTAGATTTGGTAATGACAAAGCATGCATGATCAAAGGAAGAGGAACCATTTCATTGGATGGTAAGCATAACACTGACAATGTCTAGTATGTTGAAGGTCTAAAGAATAACATTTTGAGTGTAGGACAGTTGGTAGACAGAGGATTTCAATTACAATTCAAGGATGGAAATTGCAAAATCATTAGCAAATTAGGATTGGAGATTGCAATAGATACACAGACAAAAGGTAACATCTTTCATTTGAATTCCGATGAAAAAACATGTTTGATTGCACATATTGATGAAAGTTGGCTATGGCATAAGAGGTTGTTTCATGTAAATTTTGATTGCATTGTAAAGATCAGTTCAACTAAGGCAGTTAGAGATTTACCTAAGATTGTGAAGCCTCATAATCTGGTATGTAAGGAATGTCAAATGGGTAAGCAAATCAGAACATCTTTTAAGAGCATACTTGATAAATATAATGATATTCTTGATTTGATTCATACTAACCTATGTGGTCCTGCTAATACAAGAAGCTTTCAAGGAGATAGGTATTTCATGTTAATCATTGATGACTATTCTAGAATGATGTGGGTTGCTTTTCTAGGGGAGAAATCTAAAGCCTTTGAGAAATTCAAGATCTTTAAAGATATGGTTGAGACAAAGACAGAGATGAAAATCAAGTGTCTAAGATCAGATCAAGGTGGTGAATTCACATCTGGTGAATTCAACAGCTATTGTGAGAAAAATGACATTAGGAGATAGTTATCTGCATCCCGGACACCTCAACAGAATGCCATTGTGGAAAGAAAGAACCAAACCATTCTGGATCTAGCCAGAACCATGATGATGGAAGCTAATTTGCCTTATATCTACTAGAGAGAAGTAGTAAGTACAGTGGTTTATACATTCAATAGAGTTCATATCAAAGGAGATATCGGTAAGACACCTTATGAATTGTGGTTTGGCCATTCCCCTACTCTTAAGTATTTTAGAATCTTTGGAAGTAAGTGTTATATCAAAAAAGATGATTCCATTGGAAAGTTTGACACTAGATGTGATGAAGGAATATTTCTTGGTTATTCAACTAAGAGCAAAGCATATGGATGTTATAACAAAAGATTGTAGAGAATTGTGGAGAGCACCAATGTGAAAGTGGATGAGCAGCACAAAGACCAAGCTAAATCTTATGACAGAGAATCGACAGTGGAAATGATCATAACTATTCTGGTAATGCCTATACCAGAACAAAATGTTGAACCAGTTTCCCTGGCATCATCAGAAAACTCAACTATAACCGAAGGTCGGCATAGAGAACCTGAAAGTCAAAAAATACAAAGGTATGTAAGGCTAAATCATTCTAAAAATTAGCTCATTGGAGACAAAAACAAGGGAGTTATGACAAGAAGAAGATTGGCAAATCAAGGGGTATGTTTCATTTCTCAGATTGAACCGGCCTCAGTAATTGAAGCTTGTAAAGATGAATGTTGGATGAAAGCTATGGAAGATGAATTAGATCAGATAGAAAAGAACAACACTTGGACTTTGGTTCCCCAGCCTGAAAATAAGAATGTCATGGGAACTAAATGGGTTTTTAGAAACAAACTGAATAAGGATGGAAAATTTGTAAGAAACGAGGCTAGATTGGTCTGCAAAGGATATTCTCAGAAGGAAGGAATCGATTATGCTGAAACTTTTGCACCGGTAGCCAGAATTGAAGTTGTTAGACTATTTCTTGCTTATCAGCCTATAAGAACTACAAGGTCTATCAAATGGATGTTAAGTGTGCATTTTTTAATAGAGAACTTGAAGAGGAAGTCTTTATTGAGCAACCTAATGGATTGTTACTGACATATGACAAAAATATGGTTTGCAGATTAAGGAAATCCTTATATGGATTAAAACAGTCTCCTAGAGCTTGGTATGCAAGGTTTGATAAGTATCTTTTGAAGCTTGATTTTATAAAGGTAATGCTGCCAGTAGCCTATATTATAACATCACTAATGATGATATTCTGATTATTGAAGTATTTATTGATAATATCATTTTTGGAGGTGAAGAAAAATTGTGCACATGGAATTCTCTTATAATATGAAGAGAGAATTTGAAATGTCTATGACTGGAGAAATAAGATTTTTTCTAGGTTTGCATATTACTCAGACTAACAAAGGTATCTTTATATGTCAAACTAAGTATCTAAGGGAATTATTGAAGAAATTTGGTATGGAAAATTCCAAACCAATTAGTACTCCTATGGTTACAAGTGAAAAATTATCAATTAAAGATGTATCCCCTCCATTAAATCCTACAAGATATAAATCCATGATTGGTGGTTTGCTATATTTAACTCAGACTAGAATTGGATATAATGAATGCAGTTAGTATTGTATCAAGATTTCAAAGTAATCCAAGAGAAAATCATGAAAGTGCAATTATAAAAAGGATATTCTGGTATTTGCAAGGAACAACTGAATATGGTTAATGGTACCCTAAAGATGATGACTTTACTTTATGTGCATATACAAATGCAGATTGGGCAGGTGATGTTGATGACCGAAAGAGCACATCTGGTGGAGCATTATTTCTTGGGAAGAAGTTGGTTTCATGGATCAGAAAGAAGCAATCATGCATTTCTTTATCTACTATTGAAGCTGAATATGTTGCAGCCACAACTAATTGCACTCAAGTTCTATGGATGAAGCAGATGTTGAAGGATATACAAGTGAGCTGTAAGGATACAGTTGTTATTCATTGTGATAACTTTGTAGCTATTGACATATCAAAGAATTTGGTATTTCACTCCAAGACTAAGCACATATCAATCAAGTATAACTTTTTGAAGGAAAAGGTGGAAGCAAAGGAATTCAGATTGGTTTATGTGAACGCTAAAGAACAGATAGCAGACATCTTCACTAAACCTTTGTCTCAAGAATCATTTGAGCATTTAAGAGGCAGATTGGGGGTTTCTACCCCTCCAGTAGAGACTTAAAAGATGCAGATGTGCATCAGTCCGGTATGCATTATCAGAGCTAACTTTTACTCCAGATTGATGAAATAATGCTACTACTTAGGGGGAGTAGTCAGCCTTGAGATTTAGAGTTTTCATATTTTGTTTGATATCTATGTCATATCTTTGGCATTTTTATCAAAGAGGGAGGAATATATGTGAAAAACTATTTCTATTTATTTCTCAGATTGATTGCATGCCTCAGGGGGAGTGTGGCGATGAGTTTGGCGGTTTTTGGTCTTTTGATTCAGATTTGGTTTAGAGCTTCACTGTTATATCATTTTATGGGAGATTGTTTGTTGTCTTCCATAGGGGGAGACTTGTTTGGCATTTCTTGGCACTTGGATGTTTTTCACATCTAGTGTTGCCATCAATGCCAAAGGGGGAGATTGTTGGCAATTTGGAGGAATTGATTATGTGTTGCATTGATGTTTTGTCATTGATGTCAACACTAGTTGTTATGGTTGTTTACTTGATTTTGGTAGAAGGATTGGATTGGGAAGATTATCAGTTGATTGTAACTGGTATGATCAGAATGGTGGAACAAGTTTGTATGAATGGTTCATATTCTTCTGAAGTATGTTTCAGTTAGTTGGTATTGACTTGATGATCGAATGCTATCTTATGTTCTAGTAAGCCTGCTTTGTAGGTCAAGTAAGGATTTCATTGGTAGAGCTTTATTGAAGATCTTTGATGTAATGCTAAGTGGTGTTGGTGCAACTTCTAGAAGGGATTCAGGATGCTAATGGTGATTGTGTCCATGCCTCAACTAATTAGTGTCATTGCTTTGGCGTGTGTGGATCTAAGTTAGGTCTGATGTTATCTAGATTATGGACCAGTTTCATGAAATGTGTTGGTGGATCCTTCTGTTGCGTTTTTGGGATGTTTTATTGATTGGATGATATTTGTTTGGCCTTAGGTAGACGGTTTTTATGATTTTATTTTTGAATTATGTAATGGATCTATTGAATTATCATTTGGGTGGCCAACCTAATTATTTAGGTCCAGGGCTTGTATAAATATTTGTAAGATCTCATTATAGATCATATAGGCAAGGAGAAAATAATGTAATAATCATTTGTGCAAAGGATTTGGTTGATCATAGGTGATCGAGTTGGGTTTTTTGAAGAGGTTTTAGACCTCTGGTATTGAGCTTAACCAGAACTGTAATCTGGCATGTTTAATGTTATCATAGGTAGTTCTTCTTTCTGGATTGTTGTCCAAATACTTTGAGGTGTTTGACCTCTTTTGTAGTCAGTGAAACTCCATTTTGATAAGAAGTGCGCTCTAGGCAGTGTGCCTTCCTACATGTGCAAGCCCCTATTTTAATCATATACTTTCTACAGAAGTATCATCTGACTATGGGTAGGGTTTCCCACCGTCATTTTTCCCTTTACCGGGTTTTCCACGTACAAATCATGGGTTGCATGGTATTGATTCTCTGGTTTTCAATTATGCTTTAATGCTTAATCAGTTATTCCAGTAAAAGGTTTTAAGTGCTTTAATTCACATAATCTATTGACAACTAATTCACCCCCCCTCTCTCAGCTGTCCACTAGTTATCCTTATAATATGTATATATATATATATATATGCATATATATGTATATATACATATAGATGCATATGTATATATGTATATATATGTGTATTTTTATATATACATATATACATATATACATACATGTATGTATGTATACATGTATATATGTATATACATATACATATACATATACATATATACATATACATATTCATATACATATAGATGCATATATATATGTATATATGTATATATATGTGTATATGTATATATACATACATACATACATACATGTATATATATGTATATATACAATAATGTATATTGTAGTCACATAAATCTGTCCATTTTAATTAAATAAATATTTCGTATTTATTTGGTTAAAAATCCACTAGTCATCAGTTAATTAAATTAATATTTAATTAATTCATCCCCAAACATTCTTCTATTAATTAAATAAATTATTCAATTTATTTTAATTAATTCATTAAATCAAATTTCAATCAATTAAATAAATAAAATCAATTTATTTAATTAAATCCCTTTTTCCTCTTTTAAATAAATTAAATAAAACATTTATTTAAATCATTATCCCCACCCCACTTGCATTTTCCTACAAAAGCAACTTGCACACATTTATTGAAATAAATGAATTTTTATTTTAATAAAATCCTATTTTCCCTCACCCACCAAATCCACTTGCAAAAATCTAATCCCCTTCTAGAATTTTCTAATCACTTCTAAATAACCTAACCCCTTCTCTAAACTTTGTCACATTCCTAAGCAAAAAGGAAGTCACTTCTCAAACCCTCAAAGTCTTTGATAACCATTAAAGGCTTTCAACCTTCAACCACTAAATGGCTCAAAGTCTTTGATAACCATTGAAGGCTTTCAACCTTCAACCACTTAATCCCCAAAGTCTCCAATAACCATTAATGGTTACCTCAAACCCTCCCACATGGTTAAAACATTTGTTTTGACTCAACCTCTACCCAACCCAAGGGTCTCATCAAGCCTTTAATGCTTTGACCATGATTATCTCTTAATCATTTGCACAAAGGTTTGTCCTTGGATTAACTCTTAATCCAATGGGTAATCTTAATTTAGGCTTGACCCTTACCTTCTAGATAACCATGAGGTCTTCTCAAGCATTCAATGCCTCCAACCCCTTTCTTTCAACCCAACCCTATGTTGACACTTGTCACCATTTCATTGGTGCAAATTGTGCACATGGATCCCCAACTTTCAAGCTTGACCCTTGATTAAACCTTTCAATCCTGGCCATCCATTGCTCCATTTTTCCTATAAATAGAGCCCATTCCTTCATAATCCAGATCCTGAAAACTTGTATGCATTTAGGCTATAGACATTTTTAGAGAGCATTTGGCATAAGCAATCTAACATCTTATCATTTTGGTTAAAATATATCATTTTAGCATCAATAGATTAGTATTAACTTTTCATTTCACATTTAGAGCTATACTACAATCTCAATCCTCCATAAGCATCCATAGTGCAAAAAGCTGCTGAGAGCTACACTATTTTGGAACTTGGAGAGGAGAGGAACAAGGGAGAAGGAGCTAAGGCCATGCTAAGAGGCAGTTGGAGATGCCTCATAATCTGTGTTTTGTTTATTAGATAAATTAGCATGTCTTTTTAGTGTCTCTTTTGGTATGCCTTCATAGATTAGTTTTAGATTGATTAACACTAATGTTTTGTGTGTTTTGTGTTCTTTGATCATAGACTAACCTTGTGCCATTTAGGAGGGCATCATATATATATATATATACATGTATGTATGTATACATGTATGTATATATACATGTATATATGTATATACATATACATATACATATATATATTCATATATTTGTATATACATGTATATAGGTATATACATATACATATACATATTCATATATTTAAATATACATGTATATAGGTATATACATATACATACATACATATATACATACATACATATATACATATATATATGTATATACATATGTATATATATACATATGTATATACATATATATATATACATATATATATACATATATATATATACATACATATATGTATATACATACATATATGTATATATACATGGTTTCCAAAACTACCTTCAATGCCTAAGAGATAAATTGTGTCATAAACAACATTTTGTTATTCCCATAACACGTGGACATAGCAACTCCCAAAGCAACATCATCTATCTCGCCATAATTGTCATCTTGTCAAATACAATGTAAGTAAAACATATAAATTACTATGACCAAGAATAGGTTCCTTCCTTGCCTCACACCACTTGTCAAAAATGAAGCCCACCATAAATGTTAGTTGTTAAATATGCCTTCTCATGACTCTTCCACCAAACTAGTTAACTGTCATAATCATAATGGAAACTTGTCATAGTCCCAACATAGTATCTTATGATACTAACATCCTCTAAAAGTAGGAACTCCAAAAGTGGGCACTAACTTGGTAGAAACTAGGAATCCATGTCATACACTCACCTTCCATGTAGAATGTCACCTCACCATGAGGTCCCACAAAGATGACATGACATTAGGAAGTTAGAAACTTCGGATATAGCAATATATGAAAGAATTAGTTAAACAATAAACATGTTAGGAATCTAGGGTTGAGACACCTTAATCCCAACAAGTTTATTTTATTTCTTAAAAAAAAAATCATGCAATAACATGGTCCTCCTTAAAAATACTATTCAATGTAAAAAAATTATTAAAAAATATGTAAAAATGAAACAAATTATTTTTAAAAAATAAAATATTGAAAAAAGAGTCATTCAAATTCTTAATAATTTTCTTGTTATAAATGACAAAAAGTTAAAATTTGATTAAAAGTGTTGATTTCAATATTTCATTTAAACAAAAAATAGGACACTCTTATAACATCAATTGTGAAAATTTATAATATAATTATCTTTTAATTAAAAAATTAGAACTATTCATCAAAAATATCATTAAAAAAAATGCAAAATGAACATTATAATTTTTTTACAAAAAAAATCAACTTCTTGCAAATAAAAAAAGTGGGTTTTCTTTCTTAGTTCACAAATGATGTACTCAATTTGGTGGCATCAAATTTGAAAGAAACCTAATTTAAAATTGTTAGAGAAATTTGTGAAGGATCCACTAGTGTAGCTTTTCAAAGCCATGATAATATTATTCAATTCATTGTTTGGCATTGAATACCTCTCATTTCTTCTTGTGTTTTGGGACGCATTTTCAAGGATAAACAAAAATGATTAGCAAGCGGAGTGCATACAGCCTTTGCATCCTTCATGTTAAACCTATCCAAGACCTTGTCAATATATTTCTCTTGTGATAATCTGATCTCTCTCTTATGTCTATCCCTAATTATGGCCATACCAAGTATCCTCTCTGTTGCCCATAAATCCATAATTACAAACTTGTGAGCTAAGTGTTGCTTCAAATCACAAACAACTCTCATGATAGTGTCAGTTACAAGAATATCGTCAACATAGAACAGCAATAAAACAAACTCACCATTGTCGAAAACCTTTTAGTAGACACATGAACTAGATTTGCACTGAGTAAAATGGTTCTCAACCATGAAGGAATTAAACTTGAGATGCTACTCCCTCGAGGCTTGTTTGGTCCTGGATGCAAACTTCTCCTCATCCTGCTATACAAATCATTTTGTCCTTGTTTCTCGAAACCTTCAAGTTGGTATATATATATATAACTCCTTTTCTATGTCACCATGGAGTTAAAATGTAGTCTTCACATCAATTTGCTCAAGTTCGAGGCCATAAACCATTGTCGAACCCAAAACCACTTGAATAGTAGACATCTACACAATTGGCGAGAAGATCTCATTGAAGTCTATCCCCTTTTGTTGATCATATCCCTTGACTAAGTCTATCCCCTTTTGTTGATCATATCCCTTTACTACCAATTTGGACCAGTAGTGTTTCCTACCTCCATCTTCCTCTTTCAATTTGTACACCCATCGATTCTTCAATGCTCTTCAATTTGATGGAAGTTTCACCAAGTTCAATGTATCATTAGCCATGAGTGAGTCAATTTCCTCCATCTTCAAATTATACAACTTCTTCATGAGAAAAACCTTGTTGGAAGGCAAAGTCATTTCGTACATATCAGATAGTTTATCCCACAATCCTTTTGATGTTGCTTCCAATGAAATATTAAATAAAATGTTGTTGGATAGAGAGAGGATGATGGGTCTAATTGATAAAAGCGAGATAGGTTTGAACCCTTTACATAACAGCTTAAAATCAACTACCTAGGGCACATGAGGAGTACACACCCAACCAAAAAACTAAAGCTAAAACCAAAATAAGAAAAAAAAAAATAGACAACCAAAACAAAATCACTACACAAAGAGACAAAAAAAATACTAGACAATCAACCACCCACTATAGACAGAAAGGAATGACCTATTAAGTGGGGACATTATCATCTTGCCATTCATGGCATAACACTTTAACTTAATCAGTAAAAGAGAGTTTTTTGTTAGAATCTAGACATCTCTTCCTATTTGTGCTCCTTCATTTAATCTCCTTTTGGATAGCATGCAAAGAGGTAGAACTCTTCATCTCTATTTCCTTGCTCAACATAGTCATCTCCTCAACTTTTCTTTTCAGGGCCTCATGATTTTCCTTCATCTTGACCATGTCTTTCCTCTCATCCCTTAGATTGATCTTTGCATTGAGTTCTTTAGGCTTCTCCTCCTTGGTCTTCCAATTTTCTAATTTCCCTGTCATGTCGTTGACTGCCTTCCAAACCCTCCCATCTTTTTCTTCCAAAGCCCAACTATCACCATGAGCCTCTGCCTCCACCATCACTTCCAACCTATTGATCTTCTTCTTGGGCACATTCAACTGGGAGAGGAGCCAATGAACAACCAAATCTTGTCTATCGACAACCTCATCCAACCTATTAACTTTATCTACTAGAGCAAAAGAATCAGGCTTGAGGGTAGAAACACCATGTACAGGGGAAGGGGAACCTAAAGGAGGGGTGAAAGGGGATTCCTCTATAGAACCAGTTGAAGAACAATATGAACCTATGGACAAAGAAGAATAAAAATCTTCAAATTCCTTTTCCTCCATAGAGTCCACCAAATTAATTTCTATGGAAGGGGGAGCAAGGGGTTTTTTTGTTTGGCCACACGAAGAGGGTAGAATTGGGTAGGGATTAGTTTAGTCTTAGATGAGGAGGCCAAATTGGGGTCAAACTTAGTAACAGGGATTCTAGAAAGCTCCAATGCCAAGTTAGAATAAAAAATGGGGCTAGAGGAAATCAATGGGGTTAGAGCCAAATGAAAATTATAAAGCCTCAGAATTAAACACTAGTAAAGAGGGAGAGTGATGTAGCAGTTAAAACATAACCAATACAATAAATGAAATTATAAAAATTGACACAATTTTGGATCAAATTCTCTTCATTATTATTCCTCTGCAAATTCCAACCATTTTGCGATTACAATGAAAAATGGCCTATTTTAACAGCAAACTAAATATTTATTTTTTGGACATATTTTTACAAAATCCGAAATTTGCCTTTTATGAAAATTTTCAAATCTATCCCCAAAATCATGAAATCTTCTAGAAATCTAAAAAACATTCCTACGGCACAAATTGCCAACTTTCTAACCCCATAAATATTACGAGTTCAAAATTAACTAAAAAACCAACTTTCTAAAAACCTAGAAAAAATAGTAAAAGCCAATTTTGAGGCCTCAAATGAAGGAATCAGGCCCCGAAAATTTGATTTTTTTGACACTCGGTCGGAAATCCAAACAACTCCTCATGATACACTGTCACATCAAATTTCATCCCAATCAGATAACCGAATCAAAAGTTATGACCCCGCAAAGTCCCTGCATCAAAGGGTATTCTTGGCTTTAGTCAAAACAACCAACTGAGACAAAGAGGGGAAAACCTAGAATAGGAAATTCATTTTAACACCATACCTAAGATGGTTCAACGTGGGAATGAGTTGGGTGTGAAAGTTTTTGAACCTCTCATCCATCATGAAATACTTCATGAGCATGAGTGTCGCATCTTTCCAAACCCCAGGTAGGTCTTCTTTGTTGTAGTCACTTTGAAGCCTCAAGACACCTTCGCCTAGTTTAAATAACCTCTTAAAATCATATTTGTAAGTACCCTTAAGCTTTTTGGGGAAAGTCACTACATTGAAAGATAAACTAGTAACAATGGCAATGGTCTTCACAAATACTATAAAGACCACAACCCCAATTTTAACCTTGCCTTTCACCCAAGACTGGGAAAATTTCTCATAGATGATCGGGTCATAACCCTGCATCCCTTCCACATAGTTCGCAAGATTTCCCTTCACCACCTTTGGCCATAGCTTCGCATTGTTCTTCAAGTCATTATAGTTGTCTAGCTCTATTGAATAAGGTCTCCACCCATGGCTATCACAAAGAAACTAGAGGAAAAAACCAAAGAAAGAATTTGAAAACTATAAGTAAGAAAGGGGCAACATGGGTTTGTATTGAGAAAGGAGCATTTAATGCCATAATTAAAGGCCCTCCACCTAAACAATAAATTATTAGCAGATAAGGTGGCTATGACAAGAAGTAAAAAGGCGATCTTGGGGTTATTCTGCATCATTAAGACTTATGTCACCAAGGATAGTAGCACTAATCTCAATAGGAATTTCTTACAAATTCATCCATATTTTAATATGATTGGGAAAAAAGCCAAGATTAGCTAGCATGTGCATCAACTTATTACCTTCCCACTGCATGTGATTAATTATGACATAGCCAAGCATAGGGAGGAGATCAAGACATTTGGAATTAAGTTGTCTAGATTTTCAATCTCATTTAGCTTCCATTTTGAGCGTCAATATGGTGTTTATAGAACCACCTTCAATGATGATTTGTTCATATCCTCTATCTTTTGCAATCACAATTCCATGATAGGTTGCTTCCACCTCCACAAAGCTTGAGGTTTGAACCCCAAGGTTAGCCACATGGGCTAGGAGCATATTGCCACTTGAGTCCTTTATGACCCCACTCCCACCTACCTGACCTGGGTTACCTCTTCTTGAGCCATCAAAATTCAATTTCAACCAACCAATGTCAGGGAGGAAGAGAGAGGATAATGGTTGCTCTCACCTTTTTATCCAATTTCTCCCACTCATCATCAGCCATTGAATTTGGCTTCTTGTCTTTCCCTTCTAGTGCAAGTGAGAGGTCTCCTTTAATTAGCAACAATTACATTTGCATCTTCCATAATCAAAAAATTTGCTCTGAAAACTTTTCGATTGTGTATTTATCCGCTTCTTCTGTCTTTTCCAGAAACTCTTCTCAAATTCCAAATCAACTTCTTCACCAAGCTCTATTATCAATTGTTAAATAACTAAGTGTAGATAAACAATTTACAAAACAAAAATAAAGATGCAAAACAAAACAAAAGAGAAGATGATACATTGAATTTACGTGATTCACCAAAATTGACCACATCCACAAAAAGCAAGTGAAATCTTTATATTATTATCTCTATTTGTTTACGCATAAAGCAACGAATATACTGCAGCAATGCAACGATGAGAGATGATTACATTATCCATAAATATATCCATCTCTAAAGAAGGTTGAATAGACGAGCAATTGGAAGGAAAACAAAAGAAATCAAAGAGGATGTGTTGGGCTTCACATATCCAACACTAACGGCTTAGTGTTGGAAGTTGAAGTCCAATGGACTCCTTCCTTGTTTGCCGCCAAAACTCTTGGCTATTCATATTCTCTTTGCAAGCTCTTTAAGAGCTGATTGTAATTCATTTCTAAAGGTTAATTGTTGGAGCTGATTGCAGCTGTGTATATGTAAACCAGATTGGTGATTAATAGACTGATTCCCCTAGATGTAGGCAATTGCTGAACCACGATAAATCTGTGTGTCTCTTTATTTGTGTTGTGTGTTGTTAATTTTGTTTATCTGCTGTTTTCAATTCAATTTTTCATCCTAACAATTGGTATCAGAGCGAGGTTAGATTGTTGTTTAGATTTTGGTGTTTGAATTTCCAGAATCATGGAAGAATTGAAGATAGAGAAGTTCTCCGGTCAGAGCTTCAGGTTATGGAAAGTGCAGATGGAGTCTTTGCTGATAAAGCAAGACCTTTCACTTGTGCTTGAAGGGAAAGCAAAGAAACCAGCTGGGATGGCTGATGAAGATTGGGAAAAACTGGACAAGAAGGCGAGAGTGACAATTTTTCTCTCGTTGTCCAATAATGTTCTCTTCAATGTCACAGGTGATGCAACAACAAAAGATGTATGGGATAGACTCTCAGCCATGTATGAAATGGCATCGACTGCAAATAAAGTTTTTATTATGAAGTGCTTGTACAAACTGAAAATGAAGGAAGGTTGTGCTATGGCAAACCACATCAATGAATTCAATACATTGATTAGTCAAGCGACTTCGGTGGGGATGAAACAAGATGATGAAAGCAAGGTTGTTTTATTATTATGTTCTTTACCAAGTAGCTGGGATGGTGTTGTAACAACAGTTAGCACATCTATATCCGGTAAAAATAAGTTGGTTTTTAATGATGTAGCAGCTACTCTTCTCAACGAGGATTTGAGAAGAAAGAATGATGAACCTTTATCCGGTGAAGCCTTAATGGTGGTCAGCACTGATAATGGAGGTAGAAGTCATAATAGAGGCAGAAATAATTACCATAGACGTTCGAAATCAGCAAAGAGATCGAAGTCTAGAAACAGAAATGGTGAATGTTGGTTTTGTGGCAAAGTTGGTCATGTGAAAAAGGATTGTAGAAATTTCAAAAGGGCACAAGAGAAGGTGCGAGACAACGAAGCAAATATAGTTTATGATAAAGATGATAGCGTTTTAATCCTTTCAACAACAGACACTACTTCGGATTCATGGGTGCTTGATTCTGGTGCCTCCTATCATGCTACCTCATGTCTTGAAGTGTTCATTAACTACCATGAAGGTCATTTTGGCAATGTTTTTTTAGGAGATAACAAAGCTTGTGAAATTATAGGCAAAGGGGATCTATTGTTGCCATTAGAAGGTGGTAAAACATGGCTGCTCAAAGATGTTCGCCATGTCCCAAAATTGAAGTAGAATTTGATATCCGGTGGACAGCTCTTTGGTCAAGGTCTTAATGTTAATTTTCTCCCAGATACATGGAAAGTAACCCATGGTACCATGCTGATTGCAAATGGTAATAAAGTGGGAAGCCTATACATATTTAAGACTCATGCTAAAGTGGGAGCTGCCATGGTGATTAAGGATAGAAAAGCGGATCTTTGGCATCAAAGACTTGGGCACATTAGCAAGAAAGGTCTCCATGTTATGCATACAAGAAATCAGCTACCGAGCCTCAAACTTGTGGACTTAGCCTTTTGTGAACATTGCCTTTATGGCAAACAAAAGAGAGTCAGTTTTTTGAAAGGTGAGCGTGACACAAAGACAACATCACTAGAGCTTGTATACTCGGATGTTTTTGGACCGATTGAGGTAACCTCCATTGGAGGAGCTAACTATTTTGTAACATTTCTTGATGATTGTACAAGAAAAGTATGGATTTATATGCTTTCTAGGAAATCTGAAGTATTTTAAAAATTTAAAATTTTCAAGGCTTTAGTTGAAAATCAGATTGGGCATAAGATTAAATGCTTACAAACTGATAACAGTGGGGAATTTTGTTCACATGAATTTGATAATTTTTGTGCTGATAATGGGATTAGAAGAATCAAGGTTGTTCCTTTCACTCCTCAAGAAAATAGTGCAGACAAGAGGATGAATAGAACAATTCTTGAAAAGGCATGATATATGTTGTCTAATGCAGGTTTAGGCAAAGAATTTTGGGTAGAAGCGTGTAACACAACAATATATTTAATTAACCGAAGTCCATCATCTAAATTGGATTTTGGTATTCCGGAAGAGGAATGGCAAGGGAAGAGGGTTTCATATTTGCATCTTCATGTGTTGGATGCGAAGCCTTCTCGCATATACCCAAGGAAAAGTGAACGAAATTGGATCCAAAGTCGCTGAAATGTATCTTTGTGGGGTATGGAGAAGAGCAGTTTGGTTTTAGATTGTGGGATTCAGTTCACAAAAGGATTGTTCGTACCAGAGATGTCTTTCATGAAACCTCCTTTCCCGCACTACAAGATGCAAATAAATCAGAGATAGATTATGTCCCTATGTCTCTATTTCAGAATTTGACTACCAGCACTCTGCCTCCGGTCTCTCATTCAATGGGAGCTCCTATGACATCTACATCAATTGAATACAATTCTCAATTTGCGAATGATGAAGAAAGTGCTGATAATGTTTGGTCTTCATGTAATTTTGAAATTGGGGGTCTGCAAAACAAAGCAAAACCTCCCCAAAATCGCACTGATGTCGCAAGAAATTTGGAGGAACCATGGTGGCCTGAAATTCCACCGATTACTGCACAACATTCAACACTCTATCCACCGCATTGCGAGTTATTTTCTCCATGGCATGATGTGCAGCCATCACACGCAACACACCCACCGCAATCATCATCTTCCCCACACCCTGTGAACTCCCTGTAGCTTCCACATCCCCTAGTCTCCCCTCCTTCTCCCCATGAATTCCCTGCAGCCTCCCCTCACTCCACGCGTGACCTGCCAACGCTGTAGGCTTCCCTCAACCCCCCCCCCCCACAGCTTCCTCTACTCCTTTGCAGGCTCCTTGCTCCCTCTCCCGTGAGCTTTCTATAGTCCCACCGTGGAGTCATCCTCCCATGCAGACCGTGGAGGATGCCGCCACGGCTCCCCACTCCCTGCACTCCTAACAACCCCGAGTCGTAGGAGATGCCGCCTTGGCACCCCGTCCTCTGCACACTCGCCAAAGGCAGGCTATGGCAAGTAATTCTGCGGGTACATCCTCCTATGATCTGCGTGCAACTCACTTGGATAAAAATCCACAGGCATTCAATTACCCTACAGACAGGGACATTACCAGACACAAAAATAGGGACATTATCAGGCAGATTAACAATGGGAGAGATATAAATTTGCATAAACAAGGATCACAAAAATTGAATGACTCTAATACTGAAACAGAGAATCAATTGAGGAAATCAACCAGATAGAGGCGACCTCCTGCAACGTTTTCTGATTATGACTTATTATTTTGTGAAGAAATTGAACCTCCTTTGCTCATCTATGATCAAACAGAGCTTGCAACATACAAAGAAGCTTGTAAAAATGTAGACTGTGATAACTGGCACACTGCAATGTGCGAAGAAATGGACACACTAGTGAAAAATCAAACATGGGATTTGGTGCCACTTCCGCCTAACAGAAAGGCATTAAGAAATAAATGGGTATACAAACTAAAATATGAAGCTAATGGTCACAAAATATTTTGAGCAAGACTGGTTGTAAAGGGATATGCTCAGTAGCAAGACCTCGACTTCAAAGAAATTTTCTCGCCAGTAGTTAAAATGACTACCATCCGAGCAGTATTGGGCTTAGTTGCAGCTTGAGATCTTGAACTTGAACAACTAGATGTAAAGACAGCTTTTCTCCATGGCAACCTTGATGAGGAACTATTTATGCATCAGCCGGAAGGGTTCATTAAAAAGGGGCAGGAACACCTTTATTGCAGATTGAAACACAGTTTGTATGGGCTTAAGCAAGCCCCCCGGCAGTGGTATCTTAAATTTGACAAGTTCATGATTGATCACAAGTTTACTCGCAACAAGTCTGATCCTTGTATCTATTACAGAAAGCTTCCTAATGGCGAATTTGTCATTCTTCTCTTTTATGTGGATGATATGCTAGTGGTCGGCACAAGCATGAGGATTGTGAGTGAACTTAAGACTCATTTAGCAAAGGAATTTGCCATGAAATATTTAGGGGCAGCAAAGAAGATCCTAGGAATGACTATTTTTCGGGATAGAAAAAAGAGAGAACTCAAACTATCTTAGCAAGACTACATTAAAAAAGTCTTGGACAGATTTGGTATGGCAGATGCTAAGTCTGTTTGTGTACCCTTAGCCTCTCATTTTCAGTTGTCTTCTCAATTGTGTCCTAAAACACAAGAAGATAAAGAGTTTATGGATAAAATTCCATACAAATCTGTAGTTGGAAGCCTCATGTATGCTATGGTGTCTACTCGACCGGACATTGCTCATGTCGTGGGATTGGTGAGTAGATTTATGGCTAATCTGGGCAAATCACATTGGGAGGCGGTTAAGTATATCTTGAGGTATCTCAAAGGTATTTCTGATTTTTGTTTATGGTTTGGAAAGGACAAGGCAGTTTTGCAAGGGTTTACCGATTCTGATTTTGCCAGTGACTTAGACAAAAGAAAGTCTACTTCTGGTTATGCTTTCACATTTGTCAAGGCAGTGATTAATTGGGCTTCAAAATTGCAACATACAGTTGCTCAATCAACCGCGAAAGAAGAATACATAGCTCTTTATGAGGGAGCAAAAGAGATGGTATGGTTGCAACTCTTGTTCAACGAGTTGGGTTTGAAGCAATCAGATTTTGCTTTGTTTTGTGATAACAGCAGTGCAATTTTTATGACTAAACATTAGACATCTCAGGTGCAGTCAAAACATGTTGATGTTCGCAGTCATTATGTTCACCATATGGTCGAAGAAGGCAAGTTTCATGTAAATAAGATTCATACCGACCTGAATCCAACTGATGTGCTCACTAAAGTGGTTAAGTGGGAGAAGTTCGATTTCTGTCGAGCTTCTCTTGGCCTTTCCAATAACTGATAGCAGAACTGAGTAGGGGAATCTACTTGTTGCAGTAGTTCGTTGGCCTTCAGTGGGAGATTGTTGGAAGTTGAAGTCCAACGGACTCCTTCCTTGTTTGCCACCAAAACTCTTGGCTATTCATATTCTCTTTGCAAGCTCTTTAAGAGCTGATTGTAATTCATTTCTAAAGGTTAATTGCTAGAGCTAATTGCAGCTGTGTATATGTAAACCAGATTGGTGATTAATAGATTGATTCCCCTGCTTCAAGTGTGGATGTAGGCAATTGCCAAACCATGATAAATCTGTGTGTCTCTTTATTTGTGTTGTGTGTTGTTAATTCTGTTTATCTGCTGTTTTCAATTCGATTTTTCATCCTAACACTTAGGCTGGGAGCCAAATGTCTAGGAGCAAAGGTATGGTATGCATGCCATGGGTAAAGGTATGGTATGCATGCCATGGGTAAAGAAAGGCTTTCATCCCCTTCAGTGATGGCTGCGTACATTAAGGTCAACGTTCCATTGCAAGACGTAACAAGTGCAATGACTAAGTCTACAGTGGAATGGAAGATATTCTAAGTTTAGCCATCTCCAGTCAAGTCAAAACTCAAGAATGAATCTTTGAAAACTCTGAAATGCTACCAAATGTGTGCTCAGAGAATTCCACATTCCACCAATTAAAAAACAAACAATAGCACCCAAAGTACAATAGTAAAAAAGTTGAAAAGTATGTACATAAATCCAGTCAAGAGCTACTCTCAGTAGCAGAGAAAGTACAAAAGTTTGAAACACAAATCCAATCAAGAGCCACTACAACAGCACGGAAAGTATGAGTAACACCATCCCCACTTACTTCAAATAAAATAATAAGGTAGCTACAAAAGAGCATTCAAAAACTGGATTAAGATGTATATTAAAGTCTCAGAAATGCAAGAAAAGTGGCATAATTTGGAAATAAAAGGGAAAGAAGTAACAATTTTGTCTGACATACTTAAATCTGACGTGCAAAAGAAGGCAATACTTTTCTCAGCGTAGGAATTACGCATCTGTTGTTTGTTTTTCCTTGTATTCATTCACCTCTACTCCTCACCGCTCTGTTTTTCACTATGTACTTGAGACAGGAGACGAAGATCAAGTTTTCAAGGGATAGGGAATTGTAATTTGTGACGAAGATCAAGTTTTCAAGGGATAGGGAATTGTAATTTGTGAGAGTTTGTTTGCTTATCTCAATCCTGCGTATGATAGCCATTGATCTTTCTTTTGGGCAGATTCATGGCGGTAACAATGAAGTGCACAATCAAAAGTAAGATAACCTCAAAAGAAGAAAAAAGATACAACTTAGATTTTGCCACAAATTTTTATTCTATTGAGAAAAAAGATACGTTACAGAGGTGGACAACGCTTTTATTGAATTTTCTCTACATTAAACATATGTGATAATTATAATTATATAACATCATATAACCAAGAGCCTTATATATTTTTTTTTAAAAATAACATCATTGTAGGCATAAGACAAAGTCTGAATACAATTATACAATTCTAAATCAACATAAAAAAATATCTACTCATCCTAGTAGATAAAGGGAGATTCATGGCAAACATCACATCTAATGTGAAAGATGATTACAAAATCTACTATTCATTTTACCCATTTACATAAGCTTTCGCATATTCTTTAAATAGCTCTAGTGATTCATCTTTTAAGATATTTAAGTGATTATCAACTAGAATGCTATGTCCATGTTTTTTATTAAAAAAGCAGTGATAACTAGGGCGCTGACCCTTTACATAGTCAGAGACTATCAAAAATACAACTGCAACAATAAAACCTCACAATTCAACAACAACCCAGACCCAACTCAAGGAGGGGTTTGGGGGAGCGGGGAAATTTTCCCCCTTGGTCTATGACAAACAACAATCCAGGCAATATTGTCCTTGGGACCATATGTCCATGTCACCAAATATCTACTATATGTTTTGTAACACCATTCATTGTCATTTATGCATGTTTAGAGCCCATGTCATTTTAGTTAGAATTTATTTATTTTTTCTTTTACAAAAAAGAGTAAGAATATCAACATTATACCAACTTCCTTTGATCCTAAAGCCTTTTGCCAATACTATCATCAATTTGTCCATGATACTAAGAAGTGTTTGAGGTTGAAGAATGTGATACAAGACCTTATTGATTCCAATACGATAACTATGGAAGGTGTGAATGATAAAGAAAATAAATTCATTGCACCTCCTAATCAAAATTTGCAAATCTTTACCAATCCTTCGCCTTCTCATTCTACCAATCTCGTAGAGCCTAAATCTTCAACTAATATAGCTCCTAATGAAATGTGTGTAGAGGCTACAAATATTGTGAACCTTATTGAGCAATCCAAGCCTAAACCTGAACCTCGAATTACCTTTGACTCAAGAGACACTATTAATACACCCGATGGACCATTATACATTACTAAAAAAATTAAAGGAAAGCTCTCACGAGGAGTGCTTATTGATCCAGTATGTATGATGAATGTTATTACTGAAGAACATCTTTATACTCAACAATTTTATCAAGATACTTATTAAAAATCCAATGTTATGATTAAGGTGCATGATGTATTTATTTGTCTCAATATAGGTTCAATCACTCTTCCCATTGAGGTTGGCACTAAGTGCTTAGATGTTACCTTTCTTATTATCCCTACCTCTAACCAAATTCGTATGAAGTTGGGGCATCCTTGGCTCTCTTGCATGAAACCTATCCCTTCTACGATCCATAAATGTTTTAAGTTCCCTCATGATGGACATATTATCACAATCAATCATAGCCTTTATAAGCCCTTAGTAAGACATGGAAGCTTCACCTTAGGTTGCTTTTGGCCTCAAAAACCTGAAACTTTGAAACCCTGAGATCTCATTTTCCTATCTTATCAAAAATTCAAATGTTAAAGGATATTGGCCTTGATTAAACCTAAGGATCCTTCACCCATGGATATTCCTCCTCCTCATTCTAGACTCAGGCTACTTCCTACTCCTTTTATTCCTCCCATATATGCTACGGTCCCACCTCCTACATCTTATAGACAAAAACGCCCAATATCCTACATCTCTCAACCTAATGAAGTTTCTTTCCTATAAGGAAAGTAAAGAAGCCTATGTTTTGAATTGAACCAAAAGAAATTGTAGTGCAAGAAAACACCCACAAATACATCATCCCAAGACTCATGAGCTTACTTCCCAAACCATTTCCTCCCCTAAGAGATAGAACCTACTAAGTTAAAATTTTGTCTATTCAACGTTATATAGAATCTATTAAGCTATATTTTTGCATATTCAATTCTAAATATATAGAGAATATAATTCCCAACTACTAAGCAGGCCATGAGTAAAGTGTCAATGCAGACATGATACGTAATTTTTACTGAAAAGACAAGTGGAGGGAAGTTGGCTAACAGTTAACAAGATGTGACAAGAGCAATGACCACATACACAAGGACTAGGACTACTGTAGAACGGAAGAATGACAACACAAATGACAAAGACTGGTTAACGCGAGTGACGGGGACTGTTTAACCATCTCCAGTCAGGTCAAAAATCAAGAAGGTATCTTTGAAAGCTCTCAAATGCTACCAAATATGTACTCACAGAATTTCCCATTTCACCGATTTAAAAATAAACAATAGCATCCAAAGAACAATAGTAAAAAAGTCGAAAAGTATAAGCATAAATCCAGTCAAGAGCTACTACAATAGTAGCGAAAGTACTAAACTTTGAAACACAAATCCAACAGCACAGAAAGTATGAGTAACACACCATTTCCACTTACTTCAAATAAAATAATAAGGTAGCTACAAAAGAGCAGTCAACAACTAGATTAAGATTTATATATGTCTTAGAAACGCAAGAAAGGTGGCATAATTTAGAAATAAAAGGGAAAGCATGAGTAATAAGTTTGCCCGGCATGCTTAAAACTGACGTGCTAAAGAGGGCTAAACTTTTCTCGGCGTAGGAATTACGCATCTCTTGTTTGTTTTTCCTTGTATTCATTCGCCTTCACTCCTTTTTCGCTATTTAATTGACAATTACATAGAAGATCAAGTTTACTATGGATAAGGAATTGTAATTTGTGAGAGTTTGTTTGCTTATCTAAAGTCCCAAGTATTATTATGATAGCCATTGATTTATGGCCATAACAATGAAGTGGACGATCAGAAGCACGATAACCTGAAAAGAAGAAAAAAGATAAACTTACAGACATTGTTAAAAGTCTTAATTCTATTGAGAAAAAAGATAGGCTACAGAGGTGGACAATGCTAAAGTTATTTGAGTTTTCTCTAGGTTAAACATATGTAATAATTATAAGTATATAATAGTCAAGAGCCTTATGCATTTGAAAAAAAACATCATTGTAACATAGTCAAAGTCTTAAATCAATAATACCAATCTATATCAACATTAAAAAAAAATTCTTACTAGATAAAAGAAGATTCAGACAAACATCATATCTAATGTGAAAGGTGATAATGAAATCCACTCTTCTCTTCATTTTACCTATTTACATAACTTTGCATATTGTATCTATGACTTGTGTTGAAGCAAGAATGAGGATGATATTCTAGATGTGTATACTGATTTATCTTGTGAGATAAAAGTGATTATCAACTAGATTCTTATGTCCATGTCACCAACATTACCACTTATGTATATTTAGAGTCTATGTCATTTTAGTTACAATTTATTTCTATTTCTTCTTGTAAAAAGAATAAGAGTATATATATATATATATATACACTTGCATAATAATAATAATGAAATGTAACGATTATGAATAATTATAACTTTTAGATTTAAAATATTTGATATAGATTATATTTTTTATAAAAATAAGTGTGTTGTTTATCAATCTATCAATTGTCTAACAAATATGAATGACGATACATATTTCCAAACATATTATACCATTTTATTTCCCAAACATTCATCAATAGCATATGGTAATCCTCTCTATACTTAATATACATTGAAACTCTAGAGGAAATTCAAATTGATAATAACCTTATCATTAATTATTATCAAGTGTGATAGAATTATTGTTACACACAAATCTATAGATATAAATGTTACATGTTTTTCAAGGCTAAGTATCATAGTTGTTTAATACATGAAGACTTTTGAATTATCATACATTGTATTTTTATTCTTGATATTTTGCAAATTTGCATGAACATCACTTATTTAATGTCATCTCCCACTTATTGTAAATTTGTCTTGAGGATAACAATAATATAAATTATAAAGATAATCTTATTTCATATATTTTTTATAGATATTACAAACATGTGTATATCATATCAAAATCAATCATTGCAATAGCATATCATATGTATGACCATTATATATATATGAAAATAAGAAATTATTTTACATACATATAATTACATGTACTCTAGAAGATAACTAGTTATAGTCACTAGTAAGGATGATTTACTTCCTCCTTAAATCTTTTTCAATTTATGAACGAAAAAACTAATTTGTGGACATCCATTTCTGTAAATAGCTTCAAATTATTAAACTTATATTTTTCAATAATAAAAATATGAGTATTCTTTGATTAGTCTCACAAAGTCTACCTATCCATAAAATGTGCTTTTAAATATGCCACATCAAATTGACGTGTATATTACAAGTCACTTTACTAAATATAAAAATGAACAAAGAGATCTTATCATTAATATATTTGTTGACCATTATATGAAGTTAGTACGAACATAAAAAAATTATCAATAAGAATTTTAAGTAGTAAATATGATTTATATTAAAAACACCAATATCAATAAATTTAATTTCGATAATAGATTTCAAAGTATATCAATAATTAGTATAATTAATACAGCAGCAAATTATATGTAATATTCACAACTTAAATAATCTCATAGTCAATTACCATATATATAAAATGAAAAGGGAAGACAATGAAAAGTGAAGATTCAAAATGAACATTATAAAATAAATTTCTAAGATAATGACTACAAATGGTGTTTTTTGATTTCCTATTTGTCATGTACTTTGGATGTTGTATCTTAGAATATTCTTGAAATCGTAATATAGTGATATCATTTATGAGTTAACATATTTGTGTTATAAGATAGAAGTGATTCTCAGCCCTACTCTATCCACAATTGATTCTTGTGATGCCATCCTTTGTGAATTATGTATGATTAGATACCATACCACTTAAATCATTTTTTTTTGTTTGGTTTTCTCATATAACAAGAGGGATAAGAATGCATATTTGATAATTATTAAATTTTATAATTTAGTTATAAAGTAAAAAGTGTGATTTTTACTAATCTAATGTCCACCTAAAGATTGAGAGTTAACATTGTTTTCATATTCTAACATATCAATGTTTTACTATCTAAATATTATAACTGATATAATATGATCTAATATTCTTGATTGATTTTAAAAATATAATAAACTCATTGTGAACATTATAAGTAAATATTGTTCACAATGCTTTACACTATAATTAAATCATATGATCTTATATGTTTTACCTATGTAGTATGTTTTATCATTAGTGAACACTATAATAAACTCATATCTTATATGTTTTACCATGAACACTAATAATCTATTTATGAGTTTTTTCTCTATGATGTGAGTTTTTGAATGATAAACTTATTGTGATCTTATGAACACTAATTTCATATCATATAATACTATAGGTAATTAATGTTCATAATGAGTTTGTCATTTAATTGTTATAGAGCATCATTAAATTATTAATTTTTAAAATATAAATAGTCTAAAAATATGCATTCTTATTAAGAAGTTTAATGATATGCTTGTTTTTTATATGATTTTTTATTCATCATATATTGCATTTTTATTCTTGTTATTTTTAACATTTGTACGAATCTTGAACCTATTTTGAATCACCTACTTATGACAACATAATATATAACCTACTAATTTAGAATTTTTTATATTTAACACATGATAAAAATTATATTAATCTATAAATTTGTATATTTAATTGTAAGTATATAGAGAATATAATTTTAAACTACCACATAGTTGTAATTTAAGTTTTATCATAGTATGTTTTTTAACTAGAATTAGAGTATATGTTGCACTAGCCTATTTTCTTAAATAATATTTAATCTTAAACAAATGCTTAGATAAAAAATATCAAACAATACATACTACATAATATATATGCCTCTTAAATGTTTATCCAAAAGTTTAAAATTTTGATTAAAGTTGAATTATATATTTTTATTTTTTATTTTATTTATATAATATAATATACATTATACTTTAAATTGATGATCATTTTAGTATATACAATAAAAACAATCCTATTTATTAATACATCAAATTATATAAAATATACATTGATTTTAACTTCAAACTCTTATATTGGATGGTGTTGTTGTCCATATTAAAAATTGTAGGAGGGACACAAATTTCTCCACTATTGGTCTCCCTACAATGGGACCTCCTCCTCTTCTTCCCCCTCCTGGTGGAATTTCAAAGGATTACATTATTTGGATGGTTTTCAATAGATGGTAGAAAGGTCCTCATACCTCTTCTCCCCTCTTTCATTTATGTTGAAAGAGTAGTTTGTTTAATAGGGATACGACCCTTGTTTCTCACTAGTTCTTAGCTTTGGTTTAAAATATTTTCTCGTTTGGTTGTTTCACCCCTCATGAGACCCTGCTCTACTATCCTGGTAGGTTGTTATGTAATGGTTCGGGCCTCTCCGAATTTTATCTGATCAAAACTTTAAACTCTTAGATCAAATGGTTCTTGGGTGTCTTCAGATCTTTTTAGTCTCTTTCCTTGTCTAAGTGAGTCTCTATATAAGGATGTCCTTTAGGTAAAAGGTTGTGGGAAGCCTTTCAAAACCCACTACTAGTTTTATATTTCCTTGGTTTCTTTATTTCTAGTATAGGGGTTTTTGTTAGGAAGATGGTTCAAGGTGCTTTCCTAAACCCCTATATTCTGATTATATGTTTTTGTTGGGGCACAACACTTTGTTCCCGTTGATTTTCTACTATGATCAAGAGCTTGTTTTCAAAAAAAAGGTTTGTCCATTTTTTTAGTTTTGTGATCTTGGTGGTCTCACTTCTTTTGTGTTCCTCTATTTTGTGCACCTCCATGGCAGTTTTGTAATGGTGCGGGCCTCTCCCAGTTTCATCTAATAAGAACTTTATACTCTTATATTTTATTAAAACATACTAGCATCACTATAAATCACATAATTTGCAACATATTATATTATTCATATAGTTTACTATCTGCTAAACTATAAAGTAATGATTAATTCAATTTATATATAGTTTATATAATCCATATTCTTAATTTGTAATAATTCTGAAAAAAAATATGCAATTTTTTTATTCATATTTTAAATCACTCTTATTGTAGAGGGACTCCCACTACCTACTTACAAATCACAAAAGACACATTCATACACAATGGAAACTAAAGAGATGAATTCAAAACTCATAGATTTTATTAATATCCAAAAAAATGAACAATTACATCCATAACAAATTACATAAATCTGCATCTAGCAAAACGATATTGGATTTGTAGCCTCCCATTAATTTCACAAGTAAGAATTGTGCTACTCATCTCTAGATTTATTCTAATTATCCCACACTCCATACCTTCTTCATCCCTCCATTTCATGTTTTCCCTTTTCTTTTTATTTCTCTGTGCACTCCTCCTTTAATCCCTCTACTTTTTTTGTCCTCTCTATTCTCATGCTTCTTCCTCTTTAATTCTACACTTTTCTCTTTGTTCAAGTGTTTTCTTTTCTTGTTTTTGATGTAATTTTGTCCATAAATTCATTTTTTCTACCTAAAACAGGAGTACAAACCTTAAGTTGAACCTCTTTGGCTAAGAGCCAAGGACTAAGAGATATCCATTCTACCAAATTTGCTAGAGCCATGATCCTAACCTCATCCCTTTTTTATGTTAGAGCCTTGCACATAGAAATAATTGATCCCTGGTGGGCTTGTTAAGAACCTTTCAACTTCACCAATAGACCAAGAGCCCATTAACTCTTTCTTTGTTTTATCTTTCTCACCAAACTTTATTATGTGTTGTTCTTAGCCTCCTCCTCTTTGCAAAGTAACTATTTTGTCTTTCCATGTATGCTCACACCTCTTCTCGCACTCTTCCTTTGGTGTTTTTTGTGTCTCTCATCTTTTATCTATCATTCAAAATCATGGTTTCTTGCATAGGTTTTCCCTCTCCCTCTCTATCTAAAAGCTCTCGAACATTCTCTTTTGCACACCTCCACTTGGTAAGTTAAACCTATAATTTTAAAACTTCATCTTTGAATTTATTGTTGCCTAGATCCCTATTCGACCTACCACGCATGTTCATAGATCAAGACAAAAATTCCAAATCCTCTTCTCTTCTTGGCAATTGAATCTTCCCGGAAATGTTTTGTATTCCCTTCTCAAATGAAGAGACCCAAATGTTGGGCGCCCATTCACTTCCTTCTACCATGCACGCTTTTCTCCTTTATTTTTTCCATGTTGTCCTAGCTTTAATGAAGTTGTTCTTTGTATTGCATTATTTCTAAAATTGAATGTTTAAATCTCTTCATATTCCCATGGCCCTTTGGTTGTCATTTGACTACAAAAAAGAAATTGAAAATTTTTATTTTCTATTGTGTCCAATTATTTGGGGTGCTCCTACATCAACACTTCAAGATATATGATAAAAAAATCAATTACAATATTATTAAATAAAAAAAAATTATATTTGAATGATAAAAATTACATATATTATATATATAATATACACATTATGAATGACTTTATAATTGTTAAGAGCTACAAAGTCAAATACTTATTTAAATAAATTATAAACAAAAAACTGAATTTAAAATAATTATTTTGTAACATGTGATCAACTCATTTAAGACTAAACTACATGAGATAAGATGATTGAATTTTAATGAGATTCATAGCTCACAATTTTTGGATTCAATTAAGTGAGAATTGATGCAAAAACCCTCACACGATCAAACCCAAAAATTATGAACTATGAACATAATGGATTATGGAAATCTAATGTTATTAATTTTAATAAGATTGTTTAAACTCATTGACACGTGTCCTTTTCGAGAGCATTACTTAAAGTATATATATTATTTTATTAAAACAAAACAAATAAAGATACATAGAAAAGAGTAGTAAATAGGCTACTAGAGAGAAGAAGAAAATTAACTAGTAGCCAATCCAAAATAGTGCATTATGATAGCATACTATTGGTTTGAAATTGAACTTCAATGTAATAGTATTAGTGAAAAACCTATGTTTAGTTAAACTAAAAATAAAATCATAATAAACTCAATATATATTAAAATTATAATCATTAGAAAGCTCACTTCGAGTACTACTATCATGCATTTGGGTTTGTCAAGATTGTTCTATTTTAGCCCTTAATTAAAGCTTTGAAGGCAAGAAATATTCTAAATTTAGGGGAGATTGAGGGCGGAAATGTTTAGCAAACAGGTTCAATAGAACATGTGTTCTATCGAAAGGGGTTTGATAGAACATAACAAGGTTCGATTGAACATGGTTCACACAATTTTTTTTGTATAGAACATATTAGGGTTCGATTGAACATGGTTCACACAATTTTTTTTTTTTAAACCAACACTTATGTATTTAAAATAAAATAACCCTATTTAAAGGAGTTCGATCGAACCCCTTTAAATATTAAAAAAAATAAAAAATTGAAAACCCTTGATTGGGTAAAAGTGTGGATTGGAATTTTTTTTCTTGGTTCAGTTTTGGTATTTTGGATCTTAGTATTGGTTCCTTCATTTTATACCTAAGTGAGTGTCAATATGAGAAGCATAAACCTATGAAAGGTATACTATCTATTTGCCTAAGGGATGAAGATAGTGATTTAAGTTCCAATGAGATGCAACTAATTACACACCCTTAAAATTAAAATGCTAATGTAAATACCTTGATCACTGTCTTCCTGTCACAGTTATGACAAGAACAGTCACAGTCATAAAAATAATAATTTAATTTACAAAATATATATATTCAATTTATGCACACAAAAAATAATAGGTCATTAATTCTACATAGACTTGAATCCTTATAAATTAGAACACATATCACACCATTAAAAGAAATAAGTAAACTTAGCAGAACCTATTGAAGTAGTTACTTTCAAAACAACACTAATTCATCTTCATAAAACCTGTACTCTACTGAATTAAAATAGATTAAACACATACTACACACAGAAACTAAATAATCATTGGGTAACGTTGGAGTGGGCCTTGCCTCCTCAGATACCTAGTAATGATGTACTTCTAGTTTATTTCAAATCATGCACATAACAAGAATTTCCATAGAGTAATACTTCAGACTTTTTATGCAGAACCAACGATCTCCTTATATTATTATCAGTCTTATGTATACACACAAATTTATACTATACTATATGCCAAGATTATCATATGTCGGTGAACCATATCGATTGTCCCTATGCAAACAAAAGAGACTAAATATAATCGATTAGGACCGCAGACCACTATATCGATATTGTTTAACAGAGTATGTAACAATTGAGGCCACTGGCCACTATGACATCCTCTAAACTATGAATGAAACAAAATGATCGGTTGCCCGATGCTTAACAACTCTATTTTGCCTCCTACATGCCATGCATACTCAGTTGCATTCCCTCTTTAACCATTCCTTGTCATTTTGACCATAAAATAGTTAGCATGTTAATGGATTTCGATATCATTATCAATCCTAATCTTCTTTTTACTTTTTATTAAAAGTTAGAGTTCCTTCAACAATTGGTGATAGGAAAGCACACAAATACAAGGATAAAAAGGGAAAAAGAAGAGGTAAAAAAATGGAATTTTATGTTCATCTTGACCCTTTCGATTGAACATAATGTTCGATCGAAAATATTAAAAAAATGATATTCAATTGAAAGTGATAAAATTTTGGTTTTGGACAAAAGAGTATATTTTTTCCATCCAAAAAAGTGTAACCTACTATTGTGGGTTCACCACGTAACATTACAATAGTGCAATAGATTTAAACTTTGAACTTCAATAAACATTGCATTTGTCTAAACCACATAGTGTATTTCTCATATAGCTAGAGAACTTGATATTAAATAGCATCCAAATGCTTGTTGGTATTTGCCTAATCTTTGATTACCACCTACTATTGAGAACATAAATAGACAATTTGGAAAATGATGTCAAAGTAAAACTTAAGCTTTGTCCATACATTGAAATATAGTTGAACTTGTCCAAGTGTGTGTACATTGAATAATCACTAGTCTTACGTAATTTATCCATTTGAGCTTCTTGAAAGGTCCAGTTTGTTCCAACTTCACCCATGAATCATTGCAAATTTATTGATTTTTATTATACATATAAGACGATAACTTAATATTGTCAATGGTTAAAGTCTCTAGAGTCAATATTCTTCACTATTTTCAAAATAACTTTAAAATTTATGAGTGCCCTTTGACTAATTATTTAGATATAATTGTAAGAATTTACAAATAAGATTTGTCACTCCAACCTTATGATTTAACTTCTCACCCACATTATCATTTCATATTGTAGAGACATGTACACAATAATGTTTGGACATATTATCTTCAAAATATTTTCTATTTAAATCACATAAAAAAATTTAAAGATTAATTAAATAAATAAAATCTCTTTCAGTAAATATTAACAATATATATGTAATCATATATATGTCTATAGTTTGACAATGTAACATTTTCAACGTGATCATATTCCATGATTTTCAACATGATCATATTCCATGATTCATCATTAGAATGAGTTAGAACTAAGAAGAAAAAAGATCTGAAACATTGATATAAAAATGAAATTCCACTATCAAAATTCAAAAATCTATATATCAATATCATAAACTATAAAAAATTCATGTAGAATTAACATTACATAATTAAAACAACATACAAACTATGAAATATATATAAAATGAAGGAAAGTAAATATATAATTGATCTTGCTTTTATTTTCACTAATATTTATTATTTCTAACACCTTTGACATTTTCTAAACAAAAAGAAACAGACTAATAGAACTACAAACTTAAAAATGATTTCGCACCCTCCACAAGTAGAATAGTGGAAGCACAAAATTATGATGGCTACATAAAACAGTATGCCAGCTCTAACCCATTTGCTCTTTTTTTCCTCTTTTCAGATTATCTTTCTTTCTCCTCCTCCTCATTCCTCTCTTGATCTCTCCTTCATAGCTGCTGCCATCAATCTGCCCACCAGAAAAATGAAAGGGTGTCATAGTAATGCGCAGGATTAGAGATGACACTAATTCAATAAACAAACAACAAACAAAGCAGAAGGTCTCACAAAGAGCAATACAAAATCACAATATTTTCTGCTTCTCTGCACTAAATATATAGAGAGAGCAGTAGGGAGTAGATTCCAGCGTAATTCAGACGCAAAGAATAGTCTTTCCTTGTTTGAGACGTCAGATAAAGTTGTTAGCACCGAATTTCTTCACTTTTTTCCGATGGGGCCACTTTTCTGTAAATTTTTCTAATCAGTGTTGACGACTCTTTTGTCGCTACAGTTTGTACTACTACTTCTCTTACCGACTACTTCCGTGTATTGTCCATATTTGAAGTCGGTGATGTCGTTTTACATGTACTATTGTAGTAATTCTTGACTGGATATTTGTTTCGACTTTTCAATTATTGTACTTTCAGTGTTTTGTACTAGCCGTTTGTAAATGGAATTCTAGCCGTTTGTAGTAAATGGGAAATTCTTTGAAATATTTAGTCTCGTGGATGTTAAAATAATTTTTTTTTCTTTCTTCTTTGAGCACATATTGGGTAGCATTTGATTGTTTTCAAAGATTTATTCTCGTCTCTTGACTTTTGACTTGACTGGAAATGGCCCCTCACCTATTATAACAATTCTTTGTCATTTGTGTTGTCATTCTTCGTAAGGCCTTAGTCTTTGGTTGTAAAAAAATAATTAGTTAAATTATAATCACCTACTATAACAATTCTTTGTCATTTGTGTTGTCATTCTTCGTAAGGCTTTAGTCTTTCTTGCAAAAAAAAAAAATTAGTTAAATTATAATCACCTACTATAACAATTCTTTGTAATTATAAAATCTATTTTTTATTGAAACAAAGTAAAATAGATACAATTTGTAATAGAAGATTTAGGTGAATAATTGTAAGGCAACTTCTTAGTATTTTCATTTCAGCAAACATTATATTTTATAAGCTATTTATATTAAAATAAATAAATGGATCGTTTGATATTGGTTATAAAAAGATTCATTTCTATTTTCATTCAATATTTTAATCTATGATATGTTTAACATATTTTTACTCTGAGATATCCGACTACCATTTCATTTTTTATTTTTCTCCCACTCACCATCCCCAACCTAAGCCATCAAAATGTGTGTGCCAAACAAGAATCAAGCTTTGAAAACTTACTCTATTATATGCTTTCAACAATTTCAAATTAGATTTATTACGAATTTGATGCCGCCAAATCCAATGGATCATTTTTTAATTAAGAAAGAAAACCCACTTTTTTCTAATTTGCAACAAGCTTTTCTTCCACTTTTTTAACTCTATAGGTAGTTATTCATTTTGTAGAAAAGATTGTAAAGGTAGTTGTTCATTTTGTAGAAAAAATTGTTTTATTTATATAAGGTTTGTTTTTAGGGTGAATCATTTGCATGGTGTCTTGTTTTTATTTAGGTGAGATATTGAAAATAATTTTTTAATGATTTTTTTATTATTATGAACTTGAAGATGATATGAATTTTATATATATATATATTTGAAAAACAAAATATCTCAATTTTAACTTATTTTTTATACTTTAAAATATTTTTAAGGAGTGATGTTATTGCATAACACAGTTTTCTAGAGAAAAGATAAATTCATAATTTATTCACATAGTTCATTAATATTGATATCTAGTGAATGCTACTTTTCATATTTCTATTATATATTTTATTTATTACTAATTTCTAATTTAGATTAATTATAATATAGAGTAATTTATTCTATAGTACATTCTTTTTGTATATACATAAATTAAAACGAGAAAATCAATACATAGAGAACGCATATTTTTCAAATTATTTCTACTTATTTTTAGTTTTTAAGGTACATTGAAAAAAGACTATTAAGTTTGGTGCAAAATCTAGTTTTACTAAGAAATAAATATATCATAATTAAATAAAATATATTACAAGTTATACTTTGTTAGAAAATCTTACTTCAAGAGTTATAATCATATTTTAAAATCTCTATAATGATAATTCCATTTAATAGTCTAACTCTTGTGTCAAAATGAAGATTTCTTTTGAAAACTAGATGACAAAAGGTAAATGGTCCACCCAAAGACCTTTAAAATTTAGATGCCTTCTATCAAAGGTATTGTAGATCCCATCAACAACAATCAGGTTAGTCCCTAACCTGAGATATTAAAACCCCATGCTTTTAGGTGTGCATCCCTTTTCAGAATATCACCACATGGAAGCATGACATTCCCTTGCGAGAGAAAATGACTTTCATCAACCTGAAGACCCATGGACATTCCACTTGGTTCCTCGCTTGTTTTTGAAAATGCCTCATCATTCAAATAACATCCATGGCAGATCATGGCATGTGGAGACTCCATGAAGGTTCAAATTTAGATCAAAAGGAACACCCCGAGAATCTTCGCCAATGTGTCACATGCCTAGAGCATGTGTAGGCTAGCAAACTTATATGAAACCTTTCAAGTGCTAGTGGAACATGTCAATTGTAAACCAATTATCACACATTTAAGATTTCTTGAATTATCTTATACAATAATCTGGCCATATGAGATGTTTTGTCATCTGGATTCCTTTTTCTCTTAAAAATTTGAATAAAATCTATTGAAACAAATATTGAACAAACTCTGACAAGTGCATCTTGGCACTCCCTCAGTTTTTTTTGTATGTCTATAAACAATATGAACAAAAATAGCCTCCTGCACCGAATTGTAATATTGAGATTGAATTTCCTATTGTGGAGAAAGAGTATAGTTTTTTTGCAAAGTCAACCACTAATAATATAGTTCAAACTAGAAATGTATTTCTACATATGCAAAATTGACAATCAAGCCATCTGACATGTTGAGAGTGTCTCACATATTTTGGTACAATCTTACTCTTAAATACTGACATGAATGCATGTACACAAAGTTTTAATGTGATTAAATTACAATGCTTTCTATTTCTTCCATCCTTTAAAGGATACTCAACATTCTTAAATCTTTTAACATCCACTAATTGTTGTCTAAAATTATTGTCAATACTTTCATCTAATAATGAAAAATTTCCACTAGTGCATTATCCAAAAATACATGAACTTAAATTAAATAATTTCTCATTATATGTTTCACAAAACAAACCTACTATGAACTCCTTGATTGCTTTAGGTGGCATATTAATATCGCATTCCTACATAAGCATGTTAGTATGTAAAGTAAAATGTACATATCAAAAAGCATCATAATCGTAATGAAATTACACATGTGTTTTACAACAAGAAGAGATTTGTTGCTTATTAATTTTCACATGCCAAGGTTTACATTTTTCAAATGATCTTTGACTCGTGGTAATATTTCTAGGTAACACTATATAATCTAAAATAATTCTGTAAAATTAAGTTTGAGTTGTGTCTGATAGGTTTTTGGGATGAGGATCACAAATTTTGGACTACACTCTTAATTTTAAAACATCTCTAGCATTAGATGATACCCTTGTATTATGATGCCAATATTTTTCAACCAAGTATTTGATTCAATATTCAATTTCATGATAGACCTTGGGAGTCAACCACTAAAACTCCAACATTGGCTGATGGATCATTTTCAATACTTTCTATTCTCTTTAACGCTCTTACCAATATTTTAGGATGTATTTTTACAACTCCACTAATGTTGCTTAACATTCTTTTATCCAAATTTTTTTTTTTGCTATAGAAATTGTTATAGCTCTTCATCCTGCATTCTTATCTTTAGATCAACTCTTTTTTTCTAATAGAATCAATGGAACTTGCAACAGTAGATATAGCATGCTTAAGTAATTCATCTTTTTTCTTTGGTTTCACAAAAATGCCTAACTTTTTTATTACTTTTCTCATTTCCCACATTCTCAGCAAATGAATCATTAGTTGATATTAAAATAAAAGTTTTTTTCGATCAATTTTTTGTTGTATAATCTATTGGCATATGTTCTTATTTGTCTCCAAGAAATCTTAATAGGAAGATTATCAAAACCATTACTTTCAATTTTTTTTTAAAAAATCATTTTCAAGTTCACAAACATTTTTCATTTTCAACAACAAAAGGATTTTCATTTTCAACAACAAAATGATTTTTATTTTTACCAACATAAGGGATTTCATCTGAAACACAATTAATTTCTACAACTTTCTTAGCAATAGAATCAATCTCAACATTGGTATATCTAGCTTCTTTTAGATGATCAATATGAATATCATCCATAATCATTTTTCCATATTATTCAAAGGTGGATTTGAAGATGTATATGGATCTGTGCCTATTTTCATATTATTTGTACATCATTGAAAGGTGGATTTGAAGGCATACCAAGATTAGTTTTCGTAAGTGTATTATCTTCCACATTCACCTCTTGCATATTTGTGTCATCTAGATCCATGTCATCCTCCATGGTCTATTCAATAGTCATGGAACCAAACGCTTCAACATTATTCATTTCTCGAATCCCCATTCTTCTATCTCTTTGTTGTTTTTCCTCCTCTCTAATTACATGAATTTATTAAGGGTCGTGACCTTCCTTTGTTTCCTCTTTTGATGTTGTTTTGATCCCATTATTACCAAATTATGAAGTACAAATAAATGCGAATAATAGAAATTATTATTTCTTAGTCCTCTACAAAATGACTTATCAAGTACATTATTCCACTTAAAGACATGTTGCAATGGTTGACTCTTTCCAAAAATAAATAAATATTACATGTAAGATATTGTAAAAGATAATTCAATGATTTAAAAACTGCAAAATTAGTCATTATCAGTTGTATGGTAAAACATGTGAAGTTGCACTAAAAGGCTCGTAAGTTATTATAAGTAAGAATTAAAAATAATGGTAAAAAAGAAATAGGATCTCGCTTATGAAATGGGATCCTATTCCTTTTTTGAGCCATTGATTTTTTTTAAATAAAATGAGATCCCATTTAGCAAGAGAGGTCATGTTTATTAAATAGGATCCCATTCCTAAAAAATTAAATTCTCGGTCTAATTTTAGCTACGGGTTCAGGTAGGAAATAGACTTGGGGGGTCAACCCTTAGCTTTGAACCTAGTTTGACTTGCAACTTGAAGGTCATGTCTTTGCCACTAGGAAATAGTGATTTTAAACATATTTCTGATGACCCTTTTTATAGAATTTTTTAATGAAGAAAAAAAAAAACCATTATAGATCAAATTGTCTAGATTCCAAATATGTAATTTTTTTTAACAATTAATTTTTTTTTAATTTTTCAATTTTTTTTTATGAAAGTGGTCCATAAACTTCAAATAATAGGTTTTCTTATTTTTTAAATAACTTTTTTGTTTTTAAGTTTTGTGAAAAAAAAACTAAATGGAATTAATCTACACACAATTGTTTACATTTGTTTTTTATAAAAAAATGTTAAAATTTAGGTTTACTTATGCTTGTCATACATGAGGGTTTTTCAAAATAACAATTATGGCTTAATAAAAAACTAATAAATAAAATATTCAAAAAAAATTACAAAAAAATATCTTCATTAATATTCAGTGTTTTACAAATCTTTTCCCAAAAGGATTTAGAAAAATACTTTTATTTAGGTCAAAATATGGTTGTTGTACACGACCATGGTATGGTCCTGAAAAGGTGACTTTTAAATAGTGGTTTCTAGACATGCCTATTGAAAATCATTTTTTATCATTTGGGTATTGAAATAAATTACATATTTGGAAATTAGACTTAGAGTATTAGATTACTAACTTTTTTTTAAATTAAATCTTTAAATTTTTAGGTCAAATGTGACAAAATATGAAAATCGGGAAAAAATACTTCCACTTTTGGGGCGGGTGATCCCACAATAGTGGGTTACACTTTTTTGCCAACTTCGACACTTAAATGAACATTTTGAAAAAAACTTCACTTTCTGACACCTATAACTTTTAAACCATTAAGAATTTGAAGATGATGTAAACTAGTGATTTTTAACATCTTGTTTGTAGATTCTAAATATTTTTTTTCAATTTTTTTGAATCAATTTGTATTCATTTTTCCATTTCCTTTGAAAAGTATTTTTTAATAGAAAACAACATTTTTTAAGAGTTATGTTCATTCCGAAATGCATAACTTTTTTTCTATAGCTGTAAAAACTTAGTTCTTTTGAATTTAGGTTTGTAACATCAATACCTAGGGCATGCAATTGGTTGCATAATGATATATTGAATATTTTTTATTTTATTAAGTTTTGAAGTAGGACTAATTATAATTTAGACATAGGTGTACATTTGAACACATAACATTTTTTCTATGTATCTAAATTCAATTTTGATTTTTTGGTTAGAAAGAGGACATCAATTCCTAGGGCATACATATTTTTCAAAAAAAAATTGAATTATTTTACTATTTTTCCAAATGCGTTGAACAAAGAAGTTCATGTTTCGTAAAAAACCTGTTTGGTAAAATCTAAAAAACAAGATCACAATAAACTCAATATGTAATAAAATTATAGTCATTAGAAAGCTTGCTTCGAGGAATACCATCCTACATTTTGGGTTGTCAAGATTGTTCCATTTGAGCCTTCAACCGGAGGTTTGAAGGCCAAAATTTTGGATAAATTTGAAGAGTTTGGGGGAGAGAAGCATAGAAAGTAGGTTCGAATGAACACCCCTCCGAATGAAGGGGGTTCGAATGTGTTGTCCTTATTTTTGGCTATGTCATAAAAATAGGATAGCCCATACAAATTTTGTTCAATTTGTAGCGCATGTGTTGAAGCATGCTTTTTGAGGTAGTCTTCATTCCCCCTCATGCGTGATTTAGGACCCTCGATTCTTGATTTGGAGGTTTTAGTCCTTTTTTGGGTCTCTTAACTTAGTTTTTGTGTTTTAGTATAAATCCGGATTTACAAACCCGAATTACACCTTGTTTATGCACACAAGTGTAATTCAGGGTTACAAAAAATCGAGAACTTGTAACCCCAATTTACACTTTATAGCCATTTGAACTTGTGTCAGGTGTCGGTCGGATTTACAAACCCGAACTACACCTAAAGCCTTAGGAATTTTTAAGTCTTCTTTTTTTCGGTGCAAGGCAGGGTTATAACCCCGACTTACACTGAATCTTCCCATCTTGGTGCAAGGCGGGGTTATAACCCCACCCTACACCAAGTCGCACCCATTCTGGTGTAGATCGAGGTCGTAACCCCGACCTACACCGAGTTTTCCCCAATAGTGCATGTCGGAGGTATAACCCCGACCTACACTGAGGTCTTACCCAATGGTGTAAATTTGGAGTATAACTTTGATCTACATCGATTCCTTTCCCAACGATGCGAGTCAAAGTTATAAACCCAACCCACATCGTTTTCCTTTTGCATTTTTTTCCAAGTGTTGGTGTGAATCAAGGTTGTAACCTTGACTTGCACCATGATTCTTTCTTAGGTGTAAATTGAGGTTATAACCTCGATTTGTACCAGACAGTATTTCTTTTGTCTTTTGCGTAAGTGCAAATCGGACTTATAAATCCGATATTCACCTTTATTGATTGTTGACCCCTCTCCAAATGCAAATCAGACTTACAAATCTGAAATGCACTTCATGACCCCCTTTTGGTCATTTTTGTCCAACTCTAGGAGTTCTTCAAACCCATTTCTGCAACTCCAATCCAGATGCCAAATTTAGCACATTGGGACTAGATGACTATGAAATATAGGCTACCTTGCGACAATATAAGATTTCTTGAAGAAAAATAGATACAATGATGAACAAGATGAGGCTCTTGACACTTAGTCATTTTTATGTGTCTCTAGTCTAGTATCGTTTTGTAATCTCAATCGACACCTCAAGTGTCATTTTGTATTCAAGTTTTTGACTCTATAACTTGCACGTGTCCTAAGTCAAATCGAACTCTACCTTTGACTTGGTCACAAATTAGTTGTAACTTTCCTAGCTTCATGCTACACCTCTCCTATATATATATGAGGTTTCTCATTGTAATTTCTATTATTAGGAATCTTTAATCTTTATGTCAAAACTATGCTGAAGTGAAGAGAAAAGGTGAAACTTTGTGCTCCTATTGTGATTTTACAAATTTGATTAAATAAGAAGAAAGCATTGGCACCCAGACTTTGTGTTGGATTCATTTGTGTTTTATGGTGAGAGTGTTCTTATTTCATTTTCATTATAAATTCTTATTTTGCTCAAGTAGAGGTGGTGTTGAGGGAATATTATTAAAGAGTAGAAATAATTGTTGGTTTGTGGACTTTGTGTCATATTTCAACTCTTGTTAATAGAATTAGGAATTGGTAGAAGGAGATAATAACTTGAATATTTTGAGCTTCATATTGTTATTTCACGAAAAGATTATCAAAAGTTGTAATAGGATATCAAGATAAAGACTTTGTACTTTACTTTGTTATCTAAAGTGCACAACTAAGGGTTACAAAACTCATGTGTAAAAGGTTGATAGGATTATAGTGATTACAAGACTTTGAGCTTGAATATTTGCTTTCTTGTCCTGGAGAAGCGATAGAGGAATTTGGGCCTTTATGGAAACTTTTCTTCATTACTTATTTGTATTTTGATTATTCCTACATTTTGAGTTAATTTGTAACATTGGAATTGTAAGTATTATTGCTACTCTATATTGTAAATTATTTCTTGAAGAAAGAGGAAAGAATAACATCTATTCTAAAAAAGAGATTATGATGATGTACCACCCTTGTTTACATTAGAAACCAGGTGTTGTATTTTAAATAGAGTAGTAGGTGAAAGGGGGAGCCTTCCCTTAGAAATTAGGAGAGATTTAATCTCATGTGCTATGACTGAAACCACAATTTTGAAACTCATCTAGTTTGCGAAATTTTCAACCAATAGTTTGAACCCCCTTGGGTTCCTTTTGTAAATAGTTAAAAAGGGGTTCGCTCGAAGGGGGGGTGGGTTTGAGTGAACCACATAAAATATTCGCTCGAACACCCATAGTATGAACGAACACCCTCAATTTTTTTTGCCCCATCTACATTTTTCCTTTGCAGGTGAAAGTGGGAACCATTATTGTGAGATGACCCTGCCAGCCAAAAAGAGAACTTAACTTCTTGCACACACCTTTGAGAGGTTTCATACCTAGGGTAACTTTGCCAATTTTAGTGCATATCATTGTTTAGCCTATGTCCTCATCACGTCACATGCTTTATCTCATCATGACCATTGTGGAAGTGGGAAGAATAACACAAGGTTTGACTTAGGTAAGCCCCTATAGGGCACATTCATTTTCCCTATTTTTTGTATGCACAAGTCTAGATCCAACAACGAGAAGTTATAGATAAGTAGAGTAGAAGTTGATGAATCATCTCAAACTTCAAATGGGCAAAAACCTTAGGAAATTGTTTCCCAACACCTCTAGATCCTAACATATTTTTCCTACTTTTTAGGAGACAAGTGTGCAAAGAATATTTATCCCATTTTTGGTCATCTCCCAAGCATAAATCACTTTTAGACATAGGCGATCAATTCTTTTACAAGTACAGTTAACTCTAGATTTTTTTTCCAATTTCTTCTTTGTTTTGACATTCTAGATCAATGTTATCAATTTTGTATACCATGTTATCTATTGCATTTTATAAAATTAGTCAATTTGGTCATTACTTACATAAGTATTATACACATTCAACAACCTCAATATTTTTAACAAATTGAAGATAGTAGTTATGCCTATTCATGTTCTAATATCATGTAAGATTTGGATCTTCTAGGTTGCATTCATTAGTCTAGGGATCTCATTTTTCCTACATCATAATTTTGGTGAAGCTAGTGTGTCTTATGCCTACATATCATATGATTTAGTTGCAATCATTTCTATTTTTTCTTGCATATGTACTTGTATCTAATTAGATGGTTGATTAATTGCATAGTTCTTATCACATATTACATTTACAAAACATCTTGTGTGATAATACAAACTACTAAAAAATATAAACTTTATCTCTTCTTCTAAGATCTCATTTGCATATCTATCTTGTCATCACTTCTTTTTTCCATTGCTTTCTAGGATCACATGTGTGTTTTAAAAATTGTACTTGTTTATGAGCTTCATAACCCATTGTTCTAAATCTTAAATTCGTGTAAGAAATTACTTACCAACTTATGGCTTCTCATGTTTTACCTATTGCCAATGTTGAGCTTGAGTAGTATGTTGACTTGTTCATAGTAGGAAATTTTGGATAGCAATTATCTCTCAATCCTACTCTCACCTTGCCTATGATATTTAAAAATTGATTCCCTTGTGATTCCCATGAGATAGATGACTCTATGATCTAAGTTTGTGATGATAAATTGAAGAAGCTAGATAATGAATTGGAACCCTTCCAACAATTTACGAGTATACAGAACTTGGCCAAAGAGGAAATCCCTAGTATTGAAATTCTAAGGAGGTTGTTACATGGTTATTTACATGGTGTGGATGTTGTTAGAGTATTCGGGTATTTATTTGATTAATTAAACATTATTTGTTTAATTATTTAAGTTCCCTTTATCTCTTTTACATTTAAGCTAACTTTAGGTGCATATAATTAATTATTTTAAATAATTATTATGTGCAAACCTAGGTTTTCCCTTTTAGGGTTTCTTGACCTATTAAAGGTTGAGTTCTTTCTTTTCATTGTATGAAGAAGGATTATTATTGACAATACATTTTTGAGATTATTGAGCTCTCATCTTTTGGAGCATATTTTTCTTGTGTATTCTTTCCTTCTGTGATTTGCTTCATTGCTTCTCCTTGTAACAGGTTTTTTAGCTTGCAAAGATTATTTGGGCTCTTGTGGTGTTGTATTTTCTCAACTCCTATATGGTATTAGAGCTTTAGATTTGTAGCTTCCTATTCTTGTTTTGAGAATTTTGCTTTGGAAGCAGATCTGGGGTTTCAGGAATTTTTTATGTACCTAGGGTTTGAACTTTTTTTCTGAGCACTTTGGGCCTAAACGGACTTCACCATCATGCTCAGAAGGCCCAAAAACCCCAATGGTCATATAAAATTTGACCTATTTTGGTTCCTGGGCCTCTGGGAGCATTTTTTTCTCAGAGCCAAGGCATACGACTCTGGCATGTAGATCGAGAAAAAAAAAAAATTTAAAAATTGTCTTTTTACGGCATGCAGGCCGAAATTTGCTTTTAAAAAAAATTATTGAAAAAAAAAAGGGGGGGGGTTTGTTTCTTTTTAAGAAAAAAAAAAATTTTGGGGTCAGTGGGTACCGCAAGGTACCGGACTGACAGGCCTGTTAGACCTGTCAGTCTGGCCTCTGGGGCCCTTGTCGACAGCCCCTTCGGCCCCCAATGGCCCTGCGTTCTCTGGCGACCCCGCGCTGCCCACCTCCAGCAACCTTGCTATCGTCGCCACCGCCTACGGCCCCCCGCTCCCCGGCTACCACCTCCCGGCCCCCGCTGGCCCCATAGCCACCGCCTGCAGCCCCTCTCTCCCCAGCTTCTGCCTCCTGGCCCCACGGCCGCCGCCTACGGCCCCCCGCTCCCTGGCTGCCACAGCCCCCGCCCTTCGCCTCCCTGCGGCCCCCAGCTCCCCGACCGCCACCTGGCCTCCCTCCGGCCACCGCTGCCACGCTACCAGGGAGACACCGCCCAGCCACCGAGAAACCTTCACCCGGCCAGCCAGCCACCCTAGCTCCACCCGACCACCGGACCACCCACTGGCCACCAGACCCCCTTTTTTGGCTTTTTCAGGGGGGGGTTTGGTTTTTTGGTCCTATCTTGGGCATACGGAGTCATTTTTTCAAAAATGAATAGGCATCAAAAAGCTGGTTCCAAGGCCGACCTCATGGTGTTGGTAATTTTTTCCAATTTTTTTGTTTAACTATTTTTTTTCAGTCAAAGTGAGGTCTATTTTTTGCACTTCGGGAGACGTAGAATGAGCATTCGACCTCCGTTTTTTGAAAACTTTATATTTTCGGAAAGCATGTGCTGTGTACTTTCCAACCATCTAAGTTTTATTTCTAGATTCTACTCCATGCATATTTTATTCAATTTTTTGCTTTTCAACACTCTGGTGGATATCGTGGTTGTTTCAGGTCCTGGGATCTCTTCTCTGAGTAGGATGTCTCTATTTTGGTTCACGTTTCTATTTCCAGTCTTCTTATCATTGTAGCTTGTAATTATGCAAACGCACTAAGATAAAGTGCCATCATGCATTGTTTACTTGGAATCTTGCATATCTTGTGTCTTGTTGTACATGCACTATTGATCAAGTGCCATGAGGGGGTTGATGTTTGTATGTTATTTGCCATCTTCCTTTGTCAAGTGAGTGTTCCTTCCATGATATTCACCTCATGATGATGTGTCTCAGCGCCTTTGATGTTCTTGGTTCTTCATCATGCAATTTTTTTGGCTGTCCTTTTCAGTGTTCCTGTCCCTCTCCCACTTCCGCATTATGGGGAGGTTTATCCTGTTGGTTCTACTGCTTCTGTGGTTTGATTGATCAGCTCTTCAAGCTTTGGTTTCTCATGCCATCTGTATCTTTGATTTTAGTTGTTTTTGCCTTGCTTGTCTCCTGATTCGAGTAGTGTCATTTGAGGGCACTCATGCAGATTACAGTCTTCTCTACCTGGTCATGTTCTAGTTTAGTGGAGGTTCTTCAGATCAGCAATTATTTTTTGACAGAGTTTGCAGGTTCTTCATGCTTCAATGATATTCTTTTCCATCTCTTTTTAGAGTAGAGTTTTGTTCCCATGTGGTTTTCTCTATTTCTCCAGTTCATAGAGATTTCATTGTATTTGGGTACCTGATCAGGCCTTGTTGCCAGGACCCATCTTTATTGCTTTCAGTAGTTGTTCTAGGTTTTAGCTTCTCCCTATGTCTAGCTTAAGGGGGGGTGTTAGAGTATTTGGGTATTTACTTGATTAATTAAACATTATTTGTTTAATTATTTAAGTTCCCTTTATCTCTTTTACACTTAAGCTACCTTTAGGTGCATATAATTAATTATTTTAATTAATTATTATGTGCAAACCTAGGTTTTCCTTTTGAGGGTTTCTTGACCTATTAAAGGTTGAGTTCTTTCTTTTCATTGTATGAAGAAGGATTATTATTGACAATACATTTTGGAGATTATTGAGCTCTCATCTTTTGGAACATATTTTTCTTGTGTATTCTTTCCTTCTGTGATTTGCTTCATTGCTTCTCCTTGTAACAGGTTTTTCAGCTTGTAGAGATTATTTGGGCTCCTGTGGTGTTGTATTTTCTCAACTCCTATAGATGTTATGTGTATAATAGCTCACATATTGGATGAAAACGCTATAGCGGAAACTAGTTGCATAGAAGTTCTTGGATATAAGTCTCATCAAAATCAAACAGGTTCATACAAGTATCGATACTGTAGTATCATAAAATTACAACCCTAGAAATTTTCAACTGCATTAGGGTCCTCACGCATGCAAATTTGAATCTTCTAGCTAGATTGGAGACCAGAGATTGCTCGGCTTGCAGTAATGGCTTCTTCCTTGGCCTCTACATCACCCCGTTTGCACTCTGTCGTGGAGAAACGGGTAGGATGGGGGTGTAGCGTCACTGTCCCCCCTTGGAAAAGGGTGTGGCACCCTTGTCCTCCCAAGACAATGGTGTGGTGCCCCTTTCCTTGCCCTATTTGGGGGCAGGACCCTTCCTAGGGTTGCATTGTTGGTTGTGCCTCAAGCGGGAAACTCCCCCGATGTCGGCTCGTGATGAAATTAAAATCCACCATGTATTTAAGGGGGAATTCTCTCTCTCATTTTCATAGGTTCAATAGGTGGAAGTTGGACAAGATTGGAGTATTTACAAGCAATCAAGCATTCAAGAGCATTCAAGCATTCTTTTCCAGCATTGAGCATTCTCAAGTCTCCCTTCAAGGCTAGGTGTTACATTCAAATCAAGGATTCAACCATTGAAGAGGAAATTGATTTCAACATTCAATGCAACACAAGCACTTCTATCAACATTGCTACTACAACCTACCTTGAGGTGATTTACAATTCAGTCTTTCATTTACATCTACTTGCAAGAACTTTCTTTCATTACTTGGTTAATTCCAAAACTGGGGTTTGACTTAAAGGCAAACCCCCAATCCCAACCCATTTTCCTCTCTTTTCTGTGTGTAGGTTGTAGGTGTGCAACTGTACTTTTGGATTCGGGCTTCATTTGCAGAGGCGGAAAAACCCTTTTCATTTCGTGGATTTTTCAGAGGACCGTGTACATTCCCGCCAAGGTCTGGGCACTTTTCTTCAAATTCGCAGAGCGACTTCGTCTTGACATATTACTACTAGATCCAAGTGCACAACTTCATCCCATATTCCGATCTCAAGTTATAATCAATTCTTTGTCACTTTTGTACTACATAATTCAATCAATTTCCTTTCTATTTCAAACAAGAAAGGGGGATCAACTTAGCATTCCACATTCATTCAAAATTCAATCTACCATCTTTATGTGGATAGATTGAATTAGTGAATTATCCTCTCCTTTTTCTAATGTAATGGTGAAAAGTGCTTGAATGGTAATAATAGTGAAACTCTCATCTCTCTTTGAGGGAAAGGGTAGTTTCCTTCTTGATTTATCATTCACCATTTTCTCACCATTACATTTTGGTGAACCCAACATCTTGCATGCTTTCCTTTGATTAAAATTCCATATTTTTCATTTACAAGTTTCAAATTTTTGCAAACTTAGTGGTTAATTCATTAAAAAACTTAATTTTTAAAATTTAAATTGAACTTGTGATTTGTAAAAATTACTTGTGGTTATCTTAGATCTGAAAAAAAAAATTGATTGTCAAATTCAATTTCCCCATTGTCTTGTTTAATTTGCAATTAAAATTTACAAAATTAAGAGGTTGCTTGTTAAAACCCTAATTTTCAAACATCATCTTGAACTTGTGCAGAAATTGGATTTCAATTTAATTTTCAGATTTCTAATTGTTCTCAAATTTGTCTTCAATCCTACAATTCAAATTTTCAATTTCCTCCCTTTTTTCCCAAAATTCAAATTTCAAAATTAAGTGGTTAGGTCATCAAACCCTAATTTTAAAATTAATTCAATTTTGTGTGAATTTCAAATCAATTTCATTTACATTCAGATTTCTAAACATTTTCCAAGGTGTCCCTATCCATTACATTTGACTGTTTTCAAATTTGCAATTCAATTCCTCTTTTTCTTCGAAACCCTAATAGGGTCCTATTTTCACATTTGCGTCTTCATTTCTCCCATCTAGAGTTCGTAAAATTCGCCAATTTTTTGGGGTTAGCTTTAAAATCATTGTAATAGCCATCCTTGAGAATTTCAAAAAAAATTGGTCAGACCATGTGCATTCCCACAACGGTTCTCGGCTTTTTTCCCAAAATTTCGAGAGACTGTAATGATTGTATTTAATAGCCTAAATCTGGAAGATTAGATGATTTTATCAATTTTTGATCCCTTTAGAATCGGAAATACCTTCAAAATTCAACATTTCAACTTTCAATAAAAATTTTAAAATTAAGAGGTTAATTATAGTCTGCCCTAATTTGAAAATTTTTTATTTTAAAATTAAGTGGTATTCCCTTGGCCCTAATTTTAAAATTCCAATTTCCTTTCATTTTTGGAAATTGTGTCATCCTCTTCCCCCAACAAAGTTCAAATTGTGTAATCATTATTTTCTTGAATTTTGGCATTACTCAATTTTGTAAGCTTTGTTCTACAATTCAAAATTCAAAATTTTCCCTCTAGTGCATGAGTTTTACCACTATTAGTCTTACCTATCATATCCCCATTTGATGAAGCATTAGAATGAAGGCTTCCCAAGGTTTAATTAGCAAGGACATGGAGCCTAATTTGGGTGACTTCTTTAATGAATCATGCTAATTCTTCCCATCCTAATCATGTGCCTATTCACCTCATTGATGGATCCCATGATGAAGAAGAAGCTTTAAGTAGGGTTTCTTTAGATAAACTCTCTACATTGGACAATCAATTTGACAGCTTTTAACAATGGATGTCCCAATAATACCCTAATTGTGAAGCTCTTCCATTAATTGAAGGTCTTAAATGCATGCTTCAAAGTGATAAGAATGAAATTGATATATTGTGTGGCATTGCACATATTGTTGATTCTAATGTCATGCCTATCAAGAGTTTTGTCAAAACCCTAGGTTATTCACAACCTTCAACACAAGTCAATTCCTCTATTCCTTTGACTATTCCTATGACTAGTGTAGTCACTTAAATTTGTCCACTTAATTAAATGAATATTTAGTATTTATTTGATTATTTAACCATCAATCAATCATTAATTAAATTAATATTTAAATAATTCATCTTAACCCTCTTCTCCTATTAATTAAATAAATTATTCAATTTATTTGATTTAATTCACTTAACCAAATTCAGACCATTAATTAAATAAGTAAATCATATTTGTTTAATTAAATCTTCTCTCACATTTAAATAAATTATCCCCCAAAATCCTATCTCTCATATTTAAATAAATAAACATTTATTTAAATCACCTTTATCCTCCACCCACTTGCATTTTCCTACAAATGCAAGTTGCAGAACTATTTTAAATAAATAAATTATTTATTTAAAATCCTATTTATCCTCACCCACTTGATGCCTTTAATGGTTTCCCTTAAAGTCTTCAAACTTAATGGCTTCCTTCTAGAGTCTTCTCAAGCCTTTAATGGTTTCCCTTAAAGTCTTCAAACTTAATGGCTTCCTTTTAAAGTCTTCTCAAGCCTTTAATGGTTTCCCTTAAAGTCTTCAAACTTAATGGCTTTCTTCTAGAGTCTTCTCAAGCCTTTAATGGTTTCCCTCAAAGTCTTCAAGCATTTAATGCTTTATCTTCATTTTTCTCATGTAAATAAATTAAGATTTATTTAAATAAAATCCAAAATTCACATTCACATTTAAATAAATTAATATTTATTTAAATATCTATCCAAATGCAAATTACACCATTTAATTGAAATAAATGATTTTATTTCAATTGAAAATCCCAAAATTCCTCCCACTTGCATTCTCCTACAAAATCCACTTGCATGCCTAAATCCCTTCTAGATTCTTCTAACTCCTTCTAATTAGCCTAATCCTATCCTAATCATTGTCACATTCCTAAATAAAAGGAAGTCACTTCTCAAAAACCTCCAAAGTCTTAAATAACCATTAAAGGATTTATGTCTTCAAATGGTTAACCTCTAAAGTCTTCCAAACCATTAAAGGCTCTTACATAACCATTTATGGTTAACTCACCTTTTACCTTTGGTTAGAGACTTTCCTCTAACTTAACCATCCTCTTGACTCATAGGTCTCTTCAAAGCATTCATTTCTTTGACTAAGGTAGCCATTTAACCCTTGCACATTCATTTATCCCTTGGATAAAAGAAATATCCATTAACCTAACCCTAAACCAACCCCTTAGGGTAACCATCATGTCCCCTCAAACATTCAATGCTCCTTATCTCTCCTCTCAAGCCTCCTCATGGTGACACTTGTCAACATGGGATTGGGTTGAAAGTCTCACATGGATTGAATATCTTTCAATCTTAACCCTTGTTAAGATTGCTCAATCTTAACCCTTCATTTACCCATTTCTTCTATAAATAGAACCCTTCTCCTCAAGCAAAGAGAAAGCATTAGAGTATTGTTGTTATACTGGTATTAGCATAGAGCTTTTTCATAGCATCACTATTTACACTTGCAAAGCATTTGTTTATCACATCCAACCATCTTGAATCTCCATATGGCATCCATGACTAGTGCTAAAAGCTGAGAGCTACACTCATTTGGAACTTGGAGAGGGGAGAAACAAGGGAGAAGCATCAAAAGGCATCATGGAAGCATCTTAGGGAGGCTCTTCTCCTTTCTTTTGTTTTGTTAAACTTCTTTCATGCTTTTTTGAAATCTCTTTTGATATGTTTGGAATGGTTTTTAGTTCTTTGTTTTGGTTTTATGGTTGAAACTAACTTATTAACATTGCACTTTATTGTTGCCTTGTCCCCATTTCCATGACATCAACTAGTATTCCTACTTTCACATCTAACATCATGGCTCATGGGGGCAATCCCTCTTCTTCATTTAATCCTCCATCTTTACCTATGTCTTCATTGAGTGTTCCTATTATTCCTCAACCAATCAGTGTGACACAAGGGGGCAACTCCTTCAACAACTTTTTCCCTCCTTTAAGTGTCCCTTTTCCTACCCAATCATCACCAATGACTACTTATCATAATGTCACACCACCTTATTCTCAATTCATACCTTCTTTCAATAACATCACACCACCTTCTCAATCACCTATGTCTAACATCAATTCTTCTACCGAAATGACAATCAACAATCTTGCTCAAATCGTGTCTTCCTTACAACAATAAATTTCTTCCTTGAGTCAATCCAAGTTTAGTATGCCCACCTTTGATGTTGCGAGCCCACTTTCTCTTGATATTGTTAAAGCCATGCCACCTAAACATTTTGAGATCCCTCAATTGGAACTCTATAAAGGAAAAGGTGATCCTCTTACGCATGTCAAAACATTTCAAACCTTATGTACTAATTTTGCTTATGATCAATGATTACTTGCAAAATTGTTTACAAGAACACTAAGAGATAAGGCCTTACAATTGTATTTCTCTCTACCTTCTTATTCTATCACTTCCTTTCAACAACTAGCAAATTCTTTCATCCAACAATTTCAAAACAACATTGGTCCTAAAATCATTTTGAGAGATTTAATGCATTGTAAACAAGGTGTTAAAGAAAAAGTGATTGATTTCATTGGTATATATAACCATTTGTGTGCTCAAATTTCTTTTCATCTACCTGATAATTATATTCAAAGAATTTTCATTTCTAATTTACAAAAAGATATCAAGGAAAAGCTTCTTTTGTCTGAGTTTACTTCCTTTCTGTAGTTGTGTGCAACATTCCACAATTATCAACTGGTTGTGAGTCAAATGGAGCAATCCACTCCTATGACTCTGAGTGATAAGAGGGAGAGTGTTCAACAACCGTTTGCGAAGTTCAAACCAAAAAAAAGCTTCATCAAGTTCAATGATCCAATCAACAACAACCATGTGAATGCTACAACAGGTGTGCCTTCTATTTCTAAATTTTTCCTAAGAGAAAGACAAGTTACTCCTTTGAATGAATCTTTACATAGTATTATGTCTTAGTTGTTGCACATAAATGTTATCAAACTTCCTCCTATAAAACAAATTGATCATTCCAAACTTGCATCTCCTTATTTTGATAATAATTCATTTTGCCAATTTCATCGTCAACCTGGTCATGATGCTGAGAAATGTTTTTCATTGAAGAATAAGGTTCAAGACTTGATTGATAATAATACTATATTTGTGGCAGGTGTGAATGATAAAGGGAATAAATCAGTTTCTCCTCCTAATCAAAATCTTAATATTTTCACTGATCCCTTGCCATCTCATACCTCTAACGTTATTGAGATTGTGCCTAATTCTCTCACTTATGAACAATTCACCTCTATGGCTCCAAACTTGGTTAATATGGTAGAAACACAAGATACGCCTAAGGATCCTTGTATTACATTTGACCGTAGTGAGACCATTAGAGCACCCGATGGCCCTTTATACATAGTTGTGACTTGGTTAAGGATATCCCTTGTCATGGTGCCCTGATTGATCCCTCTTGCATGGTTAATGTTATAACTTAAGAGTATCTTTCCACTTTACGATTGCATAAACTACTATATGATGCTTCTAATGTGGTTGTGAAGTTATTTGATGGATTCTCTTGTCCTACCATTGGTTCTATCACTCTTCCTATTGAAGTTCATGCTAAATCCATGCATGTTGACTTTGTTATCATAACGTTTTCTGAGCAATTCGGTGTGAAGTTGGGCTATCCTTGGCTATCTTTCATGAAGGATATTGCTTCTCCAATCCACAAGTGTCTTAAATTTCCTCACAATGGAGAAATCATAACCGTGAACCATAGCTTATTTCGTCCATCTGAAAGAAGCCCTGGTGTTCCTATTGATCTTTTTTGGCCTAAGCAATTTCAATCTCTTCCATCAAGGAGCGATGCTCTTTTTCAATCTTATCAAAAATGGAAGAACGATATGATCGTATCCTTAAGTCAACCTAGATCGCCAATACTTGACATTCCTATTATTCTTCAAGATAATGTTCTTCCCCTCTTAGATAGAACTAATCTCCCTCCTAAAGAAGATTGTCCACCTACCCCTATGGATGTGACTTTACCTTCTCTTAAGGAGAACAACAATATTCTTCCTAAGGTTAGACCTATACTTCCTACTCACGATGGACTAGGTCTCCTTCCTACACCTAATATTCCTCCTTTCTATGGCGCGGTTCCACCTCCTTCCTCTTATCAAGAGAAGAGGCATGCTTTTGCTATTGTTCAACCAAAAAGACCTCAGCCTCAACCTTCAACTATCAAGGAGAGAAACATCCCTACTTTTTCAAGTGTTCCTCCTTCTTCTCAACCTTCCACTAAGACTCGACGGAATCATTGTGCGAGAGAACGTCGATGAAGACGTCATGTTTGAGCTCGTGAAACTATCCCTCACAATACTCAATCTCCTCAGACTCCAACAGTTGACATGATTCCCTTTTCTCCTAAGCAAGATGTTCAACCAACATCTCCAAATCATAAGTTGCATAAAACATGTGATGTTTTACTCCTATTCGTGTTCTTTCTCCTCTTTCTCTAAACTTTGATGAAGAAATGGGTGAAAATGTTATTCATAATGGCAATACAACTCATAATGCTTTTGATAGTGAGTATGAGTATGTTGATGTGGACAAACATTTATCGGTTGAGTTTTCACAAACCCTAATCTTAGTTACTCAAATCGAACAAAGTGACTTACAACATGAGAATAGTCCTTGTTTGGATCTTGTGATAGCTCCCTCTGTTGTGCTCGATGTCACTCCTCTGGCGTGTTGCTCGCCTTCCCGAAATAGTGATCAGCAAGATTGGGAGGCAAATATCGTGCTAGATTAGCAATATTAGCACTGTAGATCTTCTCTCTCTCCTTTATTGCTCTTTTATGACCATTCTTCTATGTGTATCCCTGTTCTTCTATTGTTCCCTTAATGTCTACTTGGGGATGATGCAAAGCATTGAGATCTTTTCTTGGTCTCTTTCATGTTGCCTCAAAAGGCATCCTCTCTTCCCTTTCTTCTAAGGTAACTAGTGTCCTTTGGGGAATGAAGATTATTATATGCATATACATACATGATATACATGAGTTGTCATACAACATAATGACCCCGAGGAAAGTGACACTACCTCGTGTTTCATGTTCATTATCCTTGGGTTTATAACTCGATTGGGAGCTAAATCCTTGCGATAATGTGCTCCCTCTCTTCTCTCTCTCTTGGGTGTATCCTACCTTAAAGAAATCGCTCCCGATAAGGTGCGTGTGATCACTTTAACATGGGGGCATACACTTTGCTCATACTTTCCTTCTTGTGATACTTAGAATTACTTAATGAGCTTTGTTTTGCTTTGTAATCTTTGGTATCCTTGCTTTCATGACTCATAGTGAAGGGAAATTTTCTACTTGCAGTCATGGTTTTCCCCTTCTCGATCTTCCCTTTTACTTTTTCAATTGAAGTCATAAGATCCTAAGTCCACTGAGGGCTTGGCGCATCTTGCCTCCTTGACGTGGTAAAAGTCTTTCAATCTTGTTTCCTTGTACTTTACCAGCAGTATTGGCGTATGCTTATACTCCCACTAAAGTGGGAGCTAAATGTAGGGTCATAAAATTATGACCCTAGAAATTTTCGAATGAATTAGGGTCCTCACACATGCGAATTCGAATCCTCTAGCCTGATCGGAGATTGGAGATTGCTCGGCTTGCATAAACAGCTTCTTCCTTGTCCTATGCATCACCCCGTCTACACTCTGCCCTGGAGAAAGGTGTAGGACAGGGTCGTGGCGCCACTATCCTCCCTTGGATAAGGACGTGGCGCCCTTGTCCTCCCAGGACAAGGGCATGGCGACCCTATCCCTACCCTATTTTGGGGTAGGACCCTTCCTAGGGTTGCATTATTGGTTGTGCCTCGGGCGGGAAACTTTCCTGATGTCGACCTGTGATGAAATTTAAATCCACTAACATGTATTTAAGGGGGCATTCAATCTCACGTTTTCATAGGTTCAATAGGTGGAAGTTGGACAAGATTGAAGTATGTACAAGTGATCAAGCATTCAAGAGTATTCAAGCATTCTTTTCTAGCATTTAGCATTCTCAAGTCTCCCTTCAAAGCTAGGTGTTGCATTCAAGTCAAGGATTCAACCATTGAAGAGGAGATTGATTTCAACATTCAATTCCACACAAGAAATTCTATCAACATTGCTACTACAACCTCCCTTGAGGTGATATACAATTCAGCCTTTCATTTACATCTACTTGCAAGTACTTTCTTTCAATACTTGGTTAATTCCAAAACTAAGGTTTGACCTAAAGGCAAATCCCCAATCTCAACCCATTTTCCTTTCTTTTTTGTGTGTAGGTTGCAAGTATGCAGATGTACTTTTGGATTTGAGCTTCATTTGCAGAGGCGAAAAAACCCTTTTCGTTTCGCAGATTTTTCGGAGGACCGTGTACATTCCTACCACTATCCAAGCAAATTTTCCTCAAATTCACAGGGCGACTTCATCTCAACATATTACTACCACATCCAGGTGCACAACTTCATCCCATATTCTGATCGTAAGTTATAATCAATTCTTTGTCACTTTTGCACTACATAATTCAATCAATTTCCTTTCTATTTCAAACAAGAAAGAGAGGATCAACTTAGCATTCCCCATTCATTCAGAATTCATACAATCAATTTTAATGTTTTAGATCTATGTAAATGACCATTTTTTATGCCAAGTAAATAAAAATTCACTTTTCCTCTATTTTGATTGGTGATATTTCTAATGACACGTATACTAATTTATTTACCCAATTTTCCACAATGACAACTATTCCTATATTTTAAGAAAATATGAAAACTAAAACTAAAATAATCTATGACAAAGTAACATTAATTTAATCTTTATACATTTTTTTTAATTTTCAAAAAATGTTATTCATTATTTTTATAAAAAAATAATAAATATTATACTATATCTTCTTTTTAAAACCTATATTAAAAAGAAAATTAAACATTATATTATCAAAACATATGTTAAACTATAAAAATAAAAATAAGTATTAAAAATGTAGTAAATATTATACATGTTTTTTTAATCTATATAAAATATTTGAAAAAAAAATTCTTAACATGTATAAATATTTTTAAAATAAAATTAAAAATTATATTAACAATATTTTAATCAAAACATTGACAATGTAAGTTACCACCTTATATTTGGAATGTATGGCATATTCTAAATGAGCCCAAATGAAAATACATTTATAATCAAAATTACTAAATATGGGCAAATTTAGAATTGAATGAAAATTTTAAAAACAAAGGCGAACCGGCAACGTCTACACAGCCCCTACGATGCACCGGCATCTTATGCATACAATACATGCTATGCATACATTACATGTTACACATACATATAACTGCATAGCAACGTCTACCACATCCTATGCATACAATACATGTTACCCATACATTACATGTTACATATATATATATATATAACTGCATGCCTGCATGCGGGTGCATCGTAGGGGCTGGGTAGACATTGTCCAGGTAGACAATCTGAATGAGATTTTTGAGGAGACAAATAAACAATATTACAAGTTTCTTAATCAAGATACATAATAGAATAATAGACATAAAAAAAACATGAAAATGGATTAACACGGGATCTCTTACAGGATCTCTTGATCCTTTGAACTGCCCTAGACATAATTAAAATCATTCAATTCAATTCAAATAAATATTTGATCATTCTTACCTTTATTTTTACTACTATTTTTATTTTATACATATTTTTCTACTACTCTTTATCCATAATATTCTCTATACAAACAAAAACAAGCCAATACAGATAAATTCACACTCTGCACAGGTAGCATAGTGGAAGCACGGAATTATGATGACTATATATAAGTGTAGGCCTCTAAGCCATCGGCTCTTCTTTTTCTTCTTTTCAGATTATCTTTCTCTTTCCTCCTCCTCATTCCTCTCTTGATCTCTTCAACAATGATTATGTTTCTCTTTCCTCCTCCTCATTCCTCTCTTGATCTCTCCTCCATTGTTGAAGCCATCAATCTGCCCACCAAAAAACTCAATGGGTGTCATAGTAATGCGCAGGATTAGAGATGACACTAATGGATTAAACAAACAACAAACAAAGCAGAAGGTCTCACAAAGAGCAATACAAAATTGAAATGTGGTGCTTCTCTCCACTGAATATATAGAAAAAGTAGTAAGGAGTAAATCTGAGCGTAATTCACACGCTAAGAATAGTCTTTTCCTTGTTTGAGACGTCAGATTTAAGAAGATGAGAGAGAGTTGTTAGCACAGAATTTCTCCACTAATTCCAGATGGGCTCACTTTGTTTGCGTGTCTCTGCAATTTCTCTTCACATGCAAGAGTAAGTTAAGTGTTGATGACACTTTTGTCGCCACGTTTTGTACAACTACTTACTATTATTATTTAAGTGGGTGTTTTACCTGCTAGTTTCGCTAGCAGTGTAGTAAAGGGGACGCCAATTGACTGACTGACTAATTGATGTAGGCACGCGGGCCATAATGAAAAGGGAGTCGTTGAAATCTCAGAAATTGTAACGTGCGGTAAACGGAAATCCTGATTTTAGAGGGATCTTTCATTTGTCACAGCTATTCTCTCTACAAAATGACATTTTATGATGTCATAAGACATCATGTTGCATATGGTGGTATGATGACAGCAGATTAGATAGCAAAGAAAATTAATGGACGTCTCTACTTTTCATCTATCAAATTTGTCAATTTTTCCATTTGCATTTTTTTTATTTTTTTTAATTGAATCGTATTTTATATGTTTGTCACAACAGTTGCATTTGGCAAAAGGGGCGAGTCCCAGCCATACCATCACAAAGTGTGGTGTAGGCATCTGGAAGACACAAGAGTAACCAAGTATGATCCCTCTATGCATATTGAATGGGATTTTAGAGGGCCCTTTATTGTGTATTCATTTTTGTGGAAGGATACGAAAAAGAGGTAGAATTTTGAAAGATCTGGCAACAATTTTAGCAATGGTTTGGAAATTTTGTGAAAACCCTACTTTAGGGACTTGATGACTTTCATTTTTTTAATTGTAGAGACCTAATTTAGAGTGGTTTGTGGACGTACAAAGTCATGTTTGCATTGCAAAGGCGTGTTGTCTTGTTTTTGGTTTGTTTTCTATGGATGCGTCAAATATTGTATAATGCAGGTATGTATATCTACCCAAATATGTTTGCTAGTTTGTAATTCTAGATAGGAAGTATTGAGAGGGTTACTAGCCCAAAAATAAAGGGATTTTGAAAAAGAGTTTTTCTTTTTTAATTTTTTTCAATTTGTGGAAGGGTTTCTAGAATGGTGTGTGTTGATCCCTATTAAGCTCTCACCTTAAATAAGGGAAGTCCAGAAGTTTCACAAGTGCAACCTATGAAACAACCTTCGGGATTTTAGAAGTTGGCTCTTCGAATTTTGGAGGGGATGGAAAGGGGAAAGGATAACAACATCCAAACTGATAGACCTTGAGGAAAAGAAATAATAGTTCAATGTCTGCAAATACTATCTGGCATTCTAAATACTCTCTGAGTGGCATGCTACAGGGGTTACCAATTTCGTAGATTGGGTATAGTAAGTTACAGACCCTTCGGTGTGGACAAGAGAACAAAATGTGCAAAGTGACTCGGACATAGGACATAACTTTTAAATCTTCCTGTGGGAGGTACCCACAAAGGCTAGACAAAATTGATAACCTAGTTATCATGGAATGGTCGCTTTTTACATATCTTGTGCAAATAATATACATAATCCATACTTCATAAATAGAGGAACCAAAAAATAATCATACATTCATAGATGGCACAGAGTATTATTTATAATAGCACCAAAAGCAACAAAGGCACAACGTGTCATTTACAAATAACACTAAAGCTCCCATGCAAATCATTATTCGTGCAAGAAAATAAAGAGAGGAATTCTTTCTTTTGCCCTCGAAACTACATTCATGGAAGCTTGGAATCTATTACTTAGAAGTCTAGAAAAGAGGATCTCATGATAGCATTAAAAATGCTCATAGATCAAGAGACTACTTTTTACAAATCACCCTCCATCTTTTATAACCATTCCCCAAAAACATGTCACTGCTTGGCAAAAAATCACTACAGAGACAAGGCCATAGTGGTATTGCTAGTGTAGTCACATAAATCTGTCCAATTTAATTAAATGAATATTTCATATTTATTTGATTAAAAACCCACTAGCCATTAGTTTATTAAATTAATATTTAATTAATTCATCTTCAAACATTCTCCTATTAATTAAATAAAGTATTCAATTTATTTTAATTAATTCATTCAACCAAAATCACAAATCAATTAAATGAAAAATCATATTTATTTCATTTAATCCTCTATTCCTCTTTTAAATAAATTAAATCAAACATTTATTTAAATCATTTATCCCCCCCCCCCCAACTTGCATTTTCCTACAAATGCAACTTGCACACAATTATTGAAATAAATTAATTTATTTTAAATAAAAATCCTATTTTCCCTCACCCACCAAATCCACTTGCAACCCTAAACCCCTTCTAGATTCTTCTAACCCCTTCCTAATTAACCTAATCCATCCCCTAATTATTGTCACATTCCTAAGCAAATTGGAGTCACTTCTCAAAGACTTCAAAGTCTTTGAAAAGCATTTAATGCTTTGTGTGTTCAACAATTTAACCTCCAAAGTCTTCCAAAACCACTAATGGCTCTTACATGACCGTTAATGGCTCTTACATAACCATTTATGGTTATTTCAACTTGCACTCATGTGTCTCCTCAAGCATTTATTGCTTTGACCATGTTTATCCCTTTTGCCTTTGCACAAGAGTTTATCCATTGGACAAAAGCTTTATTCTTTGAATAAAGAGTTTATTCATTCAACTAACCTTGACCCTAACCCCCAAGTTAACTCCCAGGTCATGTCAAGCATTTAATGCTTATTCCCTCTCCGCTCAACCTATCTCACATTGACACTTGTCATCCTGGGATTGGGTTGAAAACCCTCACATGGATCTCAAATCATTCAATCCTGACCCTTGTTGAGATTACTCAATCTCAACCATCCATTGCTTCATTTTTCCTATAAATAGAGCCCATTTCTTCATACTCCAGATCCTGAAAACTTGTATGCATTTAAGCTATAGTGAATTTTAGAGAGCATTTTAGCATAATCAACTCATATATTGTCATTTTGGTTAAAATAAATCATTTTAGTATCAATAGCATAGTGTAGCGTCGTAAATTGTACGCACTTGCTAAAGCAGTACAATTTCACACCTAGTTTAGCACCTGCCTTGGCGCATTTGCATTTTGCATTGCATTTCCCCTTTAGCACTTAATTAATTAAATTAATTAGGTCTAAGGTTCTATTTTATCATCTCCCATATCATAAAGTTGGGTTCTTTTCATTAAAGTGTGCCCCTTTCATTTTATTTTTCCAATACATCATTTAATCAAAAACCCTAATTAGGTCCTATTTTGAACTTGGGGGCCTGATTACGGGGGTCAAAACATCTTGAAATCAACTGTAACTTCAGGATTCTCTCTAAAATCATCATATCCGACGGCCCTAAAAATTTGGTGAAAAGTTGTCGGGACCATGGCGCCCGGAGAGGACCATGGCACCCGGAGTGCACACGGTCCCGGACATTTATCCCGAAATTTTAGGAGCACGATCCAATCATAAAATAAAGATTAACCCCAAGAAATTGGTGGGAGATTCAATCTCTAGGTCGGCCAAAAGTTGAAATTAAGACCTAGGGTTTCATATATAAGAGCTCTCTTTCTTCATTTGAAAGGATCCGAATTTTGGTTTTCAGGGGCCTTCTACGCAGCGAAAGAGCAGATCTTTGAAGACTTCAACAACATTCAACATCCATTCATCAAGCATTCATCAATTTCATTTATCCATTTAGGGCTTTGAAGACATTGAAGAGCAATAGGGGATTACCGACTGAAGATTGGCTTGTACCCCTCCCTTGGGGTTGGGTATGATTTCATGTTGTTTTCATGTCTTTGCATAAGCCTCATTGTATCATTTGTATTCATGCTTTAGATCACTTTGCATCTTGATTTGGAGCATTTACATTATCATTTACAAGCAATTAGGGTTTACTTTCTAGGTTGCTCTAGTTTGCTTACTTTCATTTTAGGATCTTGCACACACACAAGGTCTGCACACACCAAAGCGGAGGTTTGACTAAGGCAAAACCCTATATAGCCACCTACAACCCTTTTCAAATATAAGTGCAGATTTCTGAATTCGAAGGACGTCGCAAGTTGCAGATCCGACGGGAGCGGACCGAGACAGAACTTCACACCAAATTCCAACCCAGAAAGCTAGGACAGGGGCGTGGGGCGCCTTGGTCCTGCTAGGATAGGGGCGTTGGGCGCCCTGGTCCCTGGGACAGGGGCGCTGGGCGCCCTGGTCCTTGTCCATTTCAGTGAATTTTAGCAGTTTCAGAGGTAGCAGCTTCGGTATTTTAGGCTTCCGGCTTCAGTGGCAGATCTTGCAGAATCAAATCCATTCAAGGTACACATTTACATTTCTCCTTTTATCCTTGTGTTTACAGCTTTTCATCACTTAATCTCAATCTTGCAATCTTGTTACTAGTTCATACTTGCACTCTAGGGCTAGTAGTTGAACTTGCATCATTCTATCTATCATTTGCAACAAAGGAATAGAAATCCTAATAGGTAGCCCATTGCTCTCTCTTCCACAAAAAGAAGTAGCCAATTGTGTGATACCTCTAGGCTCTTTCGTATTCCACAAGTGTGTGATTGAAAGTGAGATTAGGGAATGTTTGCTTAGTGTCACTTTTTCCCTCACACATTTTTGGTGAACCCGACGTGAATTCCAATCTTCTCTAATTCTAATTTATAATTTGAGTGTTTATGCTATTTCAAATTCAAATTTGTATTTACAAGTTTTAATTTCTTGCAAGATTCAAAAATTTAGAGGAAATTTTTGCTAATTTTTCAATTCAAAGTTGAACTTGTGGATAGCTTAATTGGGATCAATAATTTCAAATCTGATTTAGGAAATCATTTGAATCATAAATTTCATTTTCTAAATCTACATTCTAAGTGCTTGCATTAAAATTAAACATTTCCTTCTATTTTGCATGTGTTATCATTTGAAAGAGGAAAATTGTTGTCATGATGCATTCATTTCATAGATGTGATAATGGGTTAGCTTCCCTTGTTTCAATTTTTCCTTCTCCTAAAGAACCTCCCCCCATCTATAACAACATTTTAGTGCCTAAAAGAATTGCTACCAATCCCTTTGAGACTCTCCCATGCTCTAAGGATGAAGACTTTAAGAGTGATCTTGACAATTCTCCTAAAATGTGCCCTTCCTATTTAGCTATCCTAGAGGAAGAGAATGATATCATAAACACCTTTCTTAATGTTACTTCATCTTCCCTACATGATGCCTCTCTAAGTGAAAAGGTATTGATGGACATTGACTTATTTTCTCCTAAAGTTGGTCCTTCCAATGGGGGCATGTTAGTGCAGCAAGAGGTTATGAACACTTCTTTCAAAGATCTCCTTCCTAAGCATGAATCTTTGGAGAAATATGTTCATGTTCCTCCTAAAAAAAACTCCCTTCATGAGGATCCTTTTGTGCAAGAAGATGACATTATCCCTACATTTCCTAGTGATGGCATTTCCTTTTCCAACAAAATTCCCACTAGAGATGATGAATTAATGATAAATGCTTACCCTTCTCCTAAAGTTTGTCTTACCCATAAGCATCCCTTAGAGAAAGAAGATGAAATAATAAGCAATTTCCTTAATTCTCTCTCCCCTAAAGATCATATTGAACATATTTTGAGGAAACAGGATGAGTTTAACACATCTATTGATGCTCTCCCTCCTAAGGATGGGGAATTAATAAACAATGTTATCTCCTCTCCCGAAATTGACAATACTTCAAACATTCCTTTCAACAACTTCACTATTTGGGATGAACCATTAGAAGAAGGTGTAGATTATTCTCTTCCCCATGAGAGAACCCTAGCCAAAGGCGATGAAATCAAGATTGAAAACTCCCTTGATAGTTTCTCACCTTCCTTGAATCTCAATTATTCTCCCTCTCCTCAACTTGGTTCTATTCATAAGGAAACCCTAGCTCAAGGCAAGATGGTTAACATCTCTTTCAAAGATCTCCCTCTCAAAAGTGAGACTTTAGAGAGTAATGTTGATCCTTCTCCTAGAGAGTTTATTCCCCATGTAGATCCTTTGATGATAGAGGATGATATGACCTTTCCTAGTATTACTCTTCCTACTGGAACATCAATGCCTACCCCTTGTCTCTCTCCTAAAATTGATTTAATCCGTGATAAGATTTTAGTGCAAGAGAAGACTATCAATAATTCTTCCAACACTTTTGTTCATTCCTCTAAACCATCCTCAATCAATTTGATACGTGTGAATGAAACACCTAACAAACCTCTCTTCATTGTCCAAGGTTCTTGTCCTTCTCAAAATTCTCAACCTTTAAATAAGCCTATCTTAGTGGTCCAAGGTGGTTATGCTAATGATTCTTTTTGCACTCCTAAGAAACCTATTATTATTGTGCAAGGAGGTTATTCTACTAAGAGCCCTTATGAGTATGCTAAGCAACTGACTAGAGAGAGTTATAATGCGGTTGCTCATACCTATAACACAAGAAACAATAGGCAACCTAATCCTCCTCCAGTTATCCCAACTTCACTTCCTCCTTCCCAACCTATTCTTCCTCAAGCTCCTCGTATTTCACAAATGCTTAGTAAGTACTATGATCTCATAGAACAACTTAAAGCTACCCCTACTAAGATATCCCTTTGGGATTTGATCCAAACTTCTTCCGCTCATCATGGAATGTTACAAGATGCCTTGAAAGATTTGAATGTTCCTCCACCTAATACATCTAGTAATATAGTGTCTTTGGTTAACTCTGTGATGAATCCTAAAGCTCAAATTGTGTTTACTCAAGATGAGTTGCCTACTAGTGAAATTCAACATCAATATGATCCCTTGATGATTGTGGTTATCATAAATGACACTGCTATAAGATGAACACTGGTAGATAATGGTTCTGGCCTTAATGTGTGTAGCATTAATCTATTGCATAAGATGAATGTGGATACATCCCTTATTGAACCTGACTCTCATCCCATTCGAGGCTTTGACAATGTGGCTAAGTCTTCATTAGGTATTATCACCTTACCCATCACAGTGGGACCTGTTACTTTGCCTACTCCTATCCATGTTATGTGGGGAAATCTAACATACAACTTGTTATTAGGGAGACCTTGGATTCACAGTATGCAAGTTGTCCCCTCTACATTGAATAGACAAGTTAAATTTATTTATAACAATAAGACATATACCTTGATAGGTGATACTAATTTTCAAGCTTGTTTGCAAACATCTACTTCCAAAGGGAGTTCTTCTAAGCCTTCCTCTTCTAGTGATGACTCATTAAACAAGATACCTATGGATGAATCATCACCCTCTGATAATCAAAATTCTTTGGATGAGTCTGAAGTTCCTGAAGAAGATTCTTCTCAACTTGAATCTACACATGAAAAGGCTTTTGATCCTGAGAAGGTTCTCACAGAAGACGATTGGGGATCTCTTGATTTCAATCCCACCTTTGTAGGTGAGTATAGGGTTCCTCTTAGAGAGCTTAAAGTTAAAAAGAAGGAAGAAACTAGAGATCAATCAGTCTTACCAGAACCTATGAGCAATAATTTTGTGGCCGCTTCTCAAACTTCTTCTCCTCACACCTCTAATTCTGAAGAATTTGATTCTTTGTCTTATGAAAAACCACCTTCTCTTTCTGAAATGGCTAATCTTTATGGTCGTGGTTTTCACATTTTGGCTAAGAGTGGCTATAGTGGAAATGGTTGTGGCACAAATGAACAAGGAATTAAAGTTCCTTTAGAACATAACATGCATGAATATTCATTTGGACTTGGATATAATCTTTCTAAGCCCACCAAAGCATCTAAAAGACCATCTCTCAATGTGAATGCTATATTTAGTAGTGATGATGATCTCACTTCAACTAGATCATCTTCTACTTCTATCAACTCTCATTCCCCTCATAAGGAAATCTTGGCGATGAACAAATCTCTTTATGAATCCCCTCAAGTTTCTAAATCCACTTATGAATCTTTATCTCCTATTCATCATAAAGTCCTTTCTTCCAGGGATAAGGCTCTAATAAATTACACTCATCTCTCTTCTAAGATTTCTCGTAACTTTCCTTCTTCAATTTTTATCATTTTATACATGTTTTTTATCTCACTTATAGTTGAGCATTCAGCATGTCATATTCAAATACCTCATTCAATCTATCATGTCTTTAAATAACATTAATGGCTATTATGTTGCTCATCATTATGTGACATTAGTAGCTCATTTACTGGGGGCTCATTGTCATTCATGATGGTACAATTTCAAGTGCAATCATATTTTTGCAGCAACATAATACCCTAATTTTCTATGTTATCTCTTGTTCCTATGGGGACAAGAGTGATTTCATACATCTCTTCTTTTTATGGTTAAAATTTCCCTTTGGGATAATAGTGTGGAAATATTGATCATCTTTTCTTTAGAATCCTCTTTTCCTAGATATGGGAGAAGATGTGTATTCTCTTTCTTATCCTACCCACTTCTTGTGAGGAGCATTTTACATACACTAATGTCTTGCTTGCATGAACTCATGTGAGTATGTAGTACATTTTGCTTATGTCTAAATCTCTCCCTAGAAGATTGTGTAAGTCCTTCTCATTGTCCTTATCCTTGGGAGGCAATGATCTTTCCTTATTTTTATCTAAGGATCCACTTTTTCCTATTTCGCGGATGGTGTGAACGTTATTACTTGATGTTATTCCTTGTATGCATTTGTTGTTGTTTGTTCAAAGATTCTCTCTTACAAGAGGTGTAAGTCCTTGACTACAACCTCTTTTGCACTTGGTAAAATACATCCATAATGAATTCACTCTCCCAATTGGGTTAAAAAGAGCGTCATCCTTCATTAAGAATCACTTTCACCTCGCAAAAGAAGGAAGTATTGCATTCTTATTCTCTTCTTTGTCTTATTCTAGAAGATGTTATATTTGTCTAAGACAATTCCTCTCGGGGATAGGTGTCTTTTGTACAAAGATCTCTTCTCCTCTAAGGATCTCCTTTACACATACTACAAGATATCCCTTTTCAACTATCTTATCCTTGCTTAAAGAGTGCAAAACTCTCTTGCTTGGATCTATGACATTGTTGCATTTTTGGGGTATCTTCTTTTGTGATGAAGGTAGGTATCCTTGTTCTACTTTTCTTATGACATAAACATTACACTTTTTGAGCAATGGGTCATTCTTGGAACCAGAGCACAGACTCTTAGAGCGAGATGTCTCCATTTTTCTTTTTATGCAAGGTGATTATTCTCGGAACCAGAGCATAGACTCTTAGAGCGAGATGTCACGCTTTTGTACTATACATATACAGGTTGTAGCATACTCGGGCATAGACTCCTATGAGGTGCTTCTAACCTCACTTACACACACATGCATGAGGTTGAGTGGAACTAGCGGCATAAGGCTAGACTTTCTCACTCTCCTCCCTTACATGGATCACCTAGACAGACTCTAGGGGCTAGTTTTCCATGTCCTTTTCCCATGGATCACCTAGACAAGATCTAGGGGCGAGAAGTCCATGTTTTCTCTCTCACTATTCTTCTCATGGATCACCAATGTGTGTATTCATGCTTTTTTCCTTTCTTTTCTTCTCTTTGCATTTTGTTTCCATTTACATCCTTCATCTTGTGTTAGAGAACTCTCAAATCCTCACACTCTTTGTTGTGTTGGAATTGAGATTTAGTCCTCTTTCTTACCAAATGATTCTCCATTAGTTTATGATCTCATATCACATCTTCTTGTGAGCATTTGTCATCAAAATTCTTTAACAATTTGAAGTGGTAAACATGATACCCTATTTCAACTCACTAAAATTAGCAAGCCGAAACAGGGGGGGGCATATAGCTACCCTCAAATTTTCATCACCTTCCTTAGTAAGCATTAGGTGATTTTGTGATCTAACATGTGGTTTTGTAGGTTGTGGTTCCTAACTGAGTACTGCAGATGTTGCTGGGGGCTTCATTCGACAACTTATGGATATATCCTTTTTCAAATAATGTTTACTTTTCTGTACTTTAGCTTGCATATGCACGTAGTGTTCATATGACCGCTAAATTGGGGGCTAAATGTAGCGTCGTAAATTGTACGCACTTGCTAAAGCAATACAATTTCACACCTAGTTTAGCACCTGTCTTGGCGCATTTTGCATTTTGCATTGCATTTCCCCTTTAGCACTTAATTAATTAAATTAATTAGGTCTAAGGTTCTATTTTATCATCTCCCATATCATAAAGTTGGCTCTTTTCATTAAAGTGTGCCCCTTTCATTTTATTCTTCCAATACATCATTTAATCAAAAACCCTAATTAGGTCCTATTTTGAACTTGGGGGCCTGATTTCGGGGGTCAAAACATCTTGAAATCAACTGTAACTTCAGGATTCTCTCTAAAATCATCATATCCGACGGCCCTGAAAATTTGGTGAAAAGTTGTCGGGACCATGGCACCCAGAGAGGACCATGGCGCCCGGAGTGCACATGGTCCCGGACATTTTTCCCGAAATTTTAGGAGCACGATCCAATCATAAAATAAAGCTTAACCCCAAGAAATTGGTGGGAGATTCAATCTCTAGGTCGGCCAAAAGTTGAAATTAAGACCTAGGGTTTCATATATAAGAACTCTCTTTCTTCATTTGAAAGGATCCGAATTTTGGTTTTCAGGGGCCTTCTACGTAGCGAAAGAGCAGATCTTTGAAGACTTCAACAACATTCAACATCCATCCATCAAGCATTCATCAATTTCATTCATCCATTTAGGGCTTTGAAGACATTGAAGAGCAATAGGGGATTACCGACTGAAGATTGGCTTGTACCCCTCCCTTGGGGTTGGGTATGATTTCATGTTGTTTTCATGTCTTTGCATAAGCCTCATTGTATCATTTGTATTCATGCTTTAGATCACTTTGCATCTTGATTTGGAGCATTTACATTATCATTTACAAGCAATTAGGGTTTACTTTCTAGGTTGCTCTAGTTTGCTTACTTTCATTTTAGGATCTTGCACACACACAAGGTCTACACACACAACTTTTACTATACAACTTGGCTATTCGTAGAGGTGGAAATCACCAAAGCGAGGGTTTGACTAAGGAAAAACCCTATATAGCCACCTACAACCCTTTTCAGATATAAGTGCAGATTTCCGAATTCGAAGGACGCCGCAAGTTGCAGATCCGACGGGAGCGGACCGAGACAGAACTTCACACCAAATTCCAACCCAGAAAGCTAGGACAGGGGCGTGGGGCGCCCTGGTCCTACCAAGACAGGGGCATTGGGTGCCCTGGTCCCTGGGACAAGGGCGCTGGGCACCCTGGTCCTTGTCCATTTCAGTGAATTTTAGCAGTTTTAGAGGTAGCAGCTTTGGTATTTTAGGCTTCCGGCTTCAGTGGCAGATCTTGCAGAATCAAATCCATTCAAGGTACACATTTACATTTCTCCTTTTATCCTTGTGTTTACAGCTTTTCATCACTTAATCTCAATCTTGCAATCTTGTTACTAGTTCATACTTGCACTCTAGGGCTAGTAGTTGAACTTGCATCATTTTATCTATCATTTGCAACAAAGGAATAGAAATCCTAATAGGTAGCCCGTGGCTCTCTCTTCCACAAAAAGAAGTAGCCAATTGTGTGATACCTCTAGGCTCTTTCGTATTCCACAAGTGTGTTATTGAAAGTGAGATTAGGGCATGTTTGCTTAGTGTCACTTTTTCCCTCACACACGTAGTATTAGCTTTTTATTCACATTTAGAGCAAATACTACAATCTCAAACTTCCATAAGCATCCATAGTGCAAAAAGCTGCTGGGAGCTACACTATTTTGGAACTTGGAGAGGAGAGGAACAAAGGAGAAGGAGCCAAGCGTATGGTAGAAGGCATTTGGAGATGTCTTTTTGCATTTACATTTGTAGTTAAATGTTTTAATTTGTTCTTGGTGTCTCTTTTGATATGCCTGCTTAGGTTGATCTTTGGTTGAATAACACTAACCTTAATACTTGTTTCTTATTGTTTGTATGTTATACTACCACAACTTTTTATCCTAACACCTTGCCCTTTTTGCAGAGCATCATTTGGTGAACCCAACGTGAATCTAAACACCTAAAAACACATTTATTTATTTTTGACAACTGACATGTTTGAATGTTGAACTTGACACACAGGTTGCGCTTTAGCGCTTTTGATCACGTTATAGCGCTATTGCAACTTGTTGTTCTAGCGCTATTGTTCTTACAATAGCACTATTGTGCCAATTTTAGCGCTATTGACCTTGTTTCAGCGCTTTTGAAATTGTTTTGGTGCTTTTGAGCATGTTTTAGCGCTATTGCTTTCGCTGTCATTTTTTTTCTTTTAGCGTTGTTGTATTTATATTAGCGCGTTTGTGTTAAATAGCACTTCTATTTAAACACAAAGTAGCGCTATTCTAACAGAACGTTGTAAAAAAGACCCTGTAACCGAAAAAGTGAAAATTCTTAGGCTTGTAGAAGCCCACCATAGGTTTGTTTTTTAATAACTGTTTGTTTCTTGTGCAGGTCTAAAGCCAACTTCTTTAAAAATCAAAAAAAAATCAAAAAAACTTATTTTTGGTGCTCTAAAATTGAACAAAACAACTTTGTTTATTGCAAGTTTAGGCTCAACTTTTCATTTGGTGCTTAAAATCAACAAGACAAATTTATTTCTAGCATCAAACTTAAAGCAAAAATTTACAATCCACACTTCAATTTTTGGTACAAATAAAACTCACAATCAACTTGTTTCAATTTTTTGCAAAGTGATTTTCCGTCATGCATACGTGCTTCAAATTAAGTTGACCAGGATTTTCAAAGTTCTAGTTTACTCAACACTTTGCATTTGAAGTTAAAAAGAACACCATGATTGTTGGAGCAACATCTCCAAATAGTTAAAACACATTGCGATGGCAAGTTAAAAAGAACAAGTGCATTTCGTGTTTGGCACACTTGTGCAAAAAGTTGGTCGAGTGGTCCTACTTCTAACACACACTATCCTCTCCCTTGGCTTTCGTGGTCCTAGGTGCAAGAGAAAAGTGTCAGTAACACTCAAAAAATTTATCTTTTTAAGAAAGGCATGTCAAGAGACACATCACTCTTGGGAATGACCTCGCGCAGTAAATCCTTCGAGCCGCTATAGAAATCAGGTGTGAGTGAAAGTTGTAGCCTTGGGTATAGTTGTTCCTATAGTGTAACTTGCCGAAAGGACAAATGGGCCCCACCACAAGTTACAAGGCTCTTAAGTGAGTCACCACAGAATGAAATTATGTCCAAAGACATCGAAAATGACTAAACACCTTTAAGTAGTAGCCCACCCGTTCTATTGATTGAGAATATTTGAGATACAATTCAGTGCAAGAGCATAGATGGTTTTGCTCCCAAGATACTCACCATACATATTTCCTTGAGTAGAAACATAGCTTTTTGAAAAGTCACTTGTGGCTTGATAAAAGTGGTGACTCCCCCATCATAGGGATCATCTATTTGTTATAGTCGCACAAGACTTAGTATATCACATCCTTACCTGCCACGGTGGGATTCATAAGGTATGTAGTACCAAAGTCGAAGAAATATCAAGATGTGGGCTGAATTTATCACAACTGGCCATTTGACCTTAGGGATACAAAATGTTTGAAGTGTTTTCGTTTTAGTCAAAGACCAAGTACAAATTGAGCCGACTTCAAGCTTTGGAAAGAAAAACACCTGAAATACACTTAAAGGAAAGGATCATAACAAAGTCCAAGGATTGGGTTGATCTAGATCCATACTTATTTGTGCCTTTTTGAGGCAACATTTTTGTGTTTGTGTGCTTGCTTTGTTTTCTTGTCAAAGAAAAATCCAAAAATCAAAACAAGTATTCATCCAACCAAACATTTTTCAAAAACAAGGATATTTGCAGGATCATGGTGTGCCAAAACAGGCCCTTAAGTGGCAATGAAATTTCAAAAAATCAGAGTTTTGCAACTTGACATGAAAAATTGAATAAGTTATGAACATTATTTTTAAAATATGTAAGAAGAAAATCTATAGAAAATTGAATGTACTTTCTAAGCTACTATTTGTTTTTCAAAAAAAAAAAATTATATTTGATGAAAATTTCAAATTTCAATGCAGTAGTACAAAAATTTCAGGAAAAAGATAAGAAGTAGGTGTATGTCTGACCACCCTAATCACAATCAAATAATAATATTTTTTTATAAGATTTATAATATAAGTATTAGACTCATGTCCGGATGTGACACATATTTTTTTATAATTTTTTATAAAGTAAATAATTATTTATGAATTTTTTACTACAGCTTTTCAGAAATTCAGAAACTCCTACGTCTGACCACCTTAACTTGGTCAAAACCTTATGAAATTCAATTTTTTAAATTTTTCCCTATAGTAGATGAAGCATAGGATGTGCCGCATGTTTCAGATTCAAAAAATGTTATGCGGTTTGAAAGTTATGAGTATTTTTCAATCGATATATCAATCAGGACTTTTATTAGAATTCAATTAGATAATAAATAATAATTATTTATTAAAGTCGAAATAAGAAAAGCCTTATATTGTTGGAAAGCTGAGAACGTCCTTAAAAAACCCTTTTCGTTTTATCAATTTTGGCTATAAAAAAAGTCGTCAGCCACCAATGTAAAGTCTGGAAAATCAAGGAATACTGAAAAACACGTTTTTTCAGTTGACTTTCTAGGCTTGTCACTTCCAAGCCAAATCCCAAAGCAAACCTGAACCAAAATGTGGAGGGAAAAATTTATGTTTTAAAATCGGATATTGGATTTTATTGGATAAAATTGGATATCCGATTTTTGAAAAAATAAAAAATATATATTTTAGTAAATTGGGCACAACTTTTGCGTTTTATATCGAAATTTTGATTTTTTACAGGCGTTGGAAAGGTAATTAAGAGATATATGATATGGAATAGGTATATTTTCAATTATTTATTTTAAAAAATAATTATAATTCATTTAAATTCATCCTTCATTTTTAAAACATAAAAAACTCATGACTTTTTCATATGATTTCCCTATTGCATGAATTTTTGTAACAATCATCTCAAAATAAACTAAATAAGTAATTAATTAATAATAGAAAATTTATGAATTTTATTGAGTTCGATAAATTTTGATAAACCATGTTATCTATGTTTGTTCCTTTCTCCACGTCTCTCTCCTAAACCTATCACACCACCTATTTGTTTCTTCCTCCCTCTCTTTTGTCCATATTTATACATCTCTCTCTAGACCTATATCTCTAACTATCAATGAATACCTCATTAAATCTCTCAAGCTCTAAAAGGTGCTTATATTTCTACCTCTTCATAATTTCCTCCTCGATGTCACTCTCGCTTCCCTAAGATCTAGACTAGTCTCTCTGCATTTCATTCTCATCTCTAGCAACAAAATTCAGAGGGGAAAAGGAGAGGCATAGGGAAGTATCAAAAAAAGGAGAGGGGGAGAGAGGTGAGAAGGAGAGATTAATTGGGGGGAAGAGAGAGTGTGTGTGAGAGAGAGAGAGAGCTATAGTTAATTAGGTGGAAGGCGGAGAGAGAGAGAGAGGGGGTGATTGGGGTGAAGAGAGAATGAGAGGGATAGTTTGAGATTATTAGGGGGTAGGAGGAGAGGGGGATAGGGGAAAGTATCAACAAAGAAAGATGAGAGATGGGGACAGAGGTGAAGAGAGACATACAGAGTAATTAGGGGGTGGGTAGAGGGGGAGAGGGAAGTATCTATAAACCCATAGGAGGAGAGAGGTGATCGAGGGTAATTGAGGAAAAGAAACAATGTGAGAGAGAATATGGTGTCGTAAAGGGTCATATGGTGTCTCATGAACCTTTAGGACACCATATGACACCTTAGGACACCATATGATGTTGAGATAAGTCTTATGGTGTCCTAAGGGGTCATATGGTGTTCTATGAGCCTTTAGGACACCATATGGTGTCATTACAAGTTGTATGGTGTGTTAAGGGGTCATATGGTATCCTATGACACCTTAGGACACTATATGACCCCTTAGGTATTGTTAGGGGTCATATTGTGTCTGAACGGATCATATGGTGTCGTTGGGGGTTATATGGTGTGCTAAGGGGTCATATTGTGTCCTAAGGGGTCACAAGACATTGTATGACCCCCTAGACACCATATGATTCATTAGGTTTTGTTAGGGCTCATACTATGTCCTAAGAGGTCATATGGTGTCCCATGACCCTTTTGGACACCATATGACCCCTTAGGACATCATATGGTGTCATTATGGGTCTTATGGTGTCCTAAGGGGTCATATGGTGTCCTAAAACCCCTTAGGACACCATATGACCCCTTAGGACATTATATGACCCCTTAGGATACCATACGATACCTTGGAACACCATATGGTATCGCAAGGAGTCATGTGGTGTCCTAAGGGGTCATATGGTGTCCTATGAACCCTTACGACAATATATGACCCATTAGGTGTCATCAAGGGTCTTATTGTGTCCTAATGGGTCATATGGTGTTGTATGACCCTTTAGGACACCATATGCTTGGAGACAATATGGTGCTATGGATCGTATGGTGTCCTATGACACCTTAGGACACCATATGACCCCTTAGGATACCATTTAGTGTTGTTATGTGTCGTATGGTGTCCTACGACCCCTTAAGTGTCATTAGGGTTATTTTATGTCCTAAGGGGTCATACGGTGTCCTATGACCCCTTAGGACACTATATGATGTCGTTAGTGGTCATATTATGTCCTAAAGGGTCATATTATGTCTTATGACCCCTTAGGACACCACATAGTGTTGTTATGGGTCGTATGGTGTTCTAAGGGGTCATATGGTGTTCTATGACCCCTTAGGGCACCAATTTTATGTTGTTATGGGTCGTATGGTCTCCTAAGGGGTCATATGGTGTCCTATGACCCCTTAGGACACCATTTGGTTCATTATGCATCATATGGTTTCCTAAGGGGTCATATGGTGTTCTACGACCCCTTTAGGACACCATATGGTGTCATTAAGGGTGGTATGGTGTGCTAAGGGGTCATATGGTGTCCTATGACCGTTTATAACACCATATGACCCCTTAGGTATTGTTAGGTTTCATTTTGTGTCGTTAGGGGTCATATGATGTCCTATGACCCCTTAGGACACAATATGACCCCTTAGGTGTTGTTAGGGGTCATATTGTGTCCTAACGGGTCATATAGTGTCCTACGACCCCTTAGGACACCATATGGTGTCATTTGGGATTGTACGGTGTGTTAAGGGGTCATATTGTGTCCTAAAGATTCCTAGGACATCATATAGCCTCTCAGGACACCATATGACCCCTTAGATATCGTTAGGGGTCATATTAAGTCCTAAGGGGTCATATGGTGTCTCATGACACCATATGACCCCTTAGGACACCATATCATGTCGTTATGGGTCTTCTTGTGTTCTAAGGGGTTATATGATGTTCTAAGGGGTCATATGGTTTTATATCACCCCTTAGGATACCATATGACACCTTAGGACACCATATGGTGTCGTAAAGGGTCATATGGTGTTCTAAGGGGTTATATGGTGATCTATGGGGTCATATGGTTTTGTATGACCCCTTAGGACACTATATAACGTTGTTAGGGGTCATATTATGTCCTAAGGGGTCATATTGTGTCTTATGACCCCTTAGGACACCACATTGCGTCGTTATATGTCGTATGGTATTCTATGACCCTCTAGGACATCATATTAGGTTGTTATGGGTCATATGGTCTCCTAAGGAGTCATATAGTGCCCTATGACCCCTTAGGACACCATATGACACCTTAGGACACCATATGGTGTCATTATGTGTCGTATGGTGTCCTAAGGGGTCATATGGTGTTATATGACCCCTTAGGACACCATATGATCCCTTATGACACCATATGGTGTCGTTAGGGGTCGTATGGAGTGCTAAGGGGTCATATGGTGTCCTATGACCCCTTAGCACACAATATGACCCCTTAGTACACCATAAAGTGTCCTTAGGGGTCATATGGTGTCATATGACCCCTTAGGAAATAATATGACCCCTTAGGTGTTGTTAGGGGTCATATTATGTCCTAAAGGGTTATATGGTGTCCTACAACCCCTTAGGACACACTATGGTGTCGTTAGGGGTTGTATGGTGTGCTAAAGGGTCATATTTTGTTCTAAAGGTTCCTAGGACATGATATAACCCCTTAGGACACCATATGACCCCTTAGGTATCTTTAGGGGTAATATTGTGTCCTAAGGAGTCATATGGTGTCTGATGACACCATATCACCCCTTAGGACACCATATTGTGTGGTTATGGGTCTTCTTGTGTTCTAAGGGGTCATATGGTGTTATATGACCCATTAGGATACCATATGACCCCTTAGGAAACCATATGGTGTCGTAAAGGGTGGTATGTTGTCGCAAGGGGTCGTATGGTGTCCTAAGGGGTCATATGGTGTCCTATGACCCCTTAGGACACTATATGACATTGTTAGGGGTCATATTATGTCCTAAGGGGTAATATTATGTCTTATGACCCCTTAAGACACCACATGGTGTCGTTATGGGTCGTATGGTGTTCTAAAAGGTCATATGGTGTTCTATTACCCTCTAAGACATCATATTATGTTGTTATGGGTTGTATAGTCCTCTAAGGGGTCATATGGTGTCCTATGACCCCTTAGGACACCATATAGTATCATTATGTATCAAATGGTGTCCTAAGGGGTCATATGGTGTTCAATGACCCCTTAGGACACCATATGACTCCTTAGGACACCATATGGTGTCATTAGGGGTCATATGGTGTGCTAAGGGGTCAAATGGTGTCCTATGACCCCTTAAGACACCAAATGGTGTCGTTATGGGTCGTATGGTGTTCTAAGGGGTCATATGGTGTTCTATGACCCTCTAAGACACCATATTATGTTGTTATGGGTTGTGTGGTCCTCTAAGGCGTCATATGGTGTCCTATGACCCCTTAGGACACCATATAGTGTCATTATGCATCGTATGGTGTCCTAAGGGGTCATATGGTGTTCTATGACCCCTTAGGACACCATATGACTCCTTAGGACACCATATGGTGTCATTAGGGGTCATATGGTGTGCTAAGGGGTCAAATGGTGTCCTATGACCCCTTAAGACACCGCATGGTGTCGTTATGGGTCGTATGGTGTTCTAAGGTGTCATATGGTGTTTTATGACCCTCTAAGACACCATATTATGTTATTATGGATTGTATGGTCCTCTAAGGGGTCATATGGTGTCCTATGACCCCTTAGGACACCATATAGTGTCATTATGCATCGTATGGTGTCCTAAGGGGTCATATGGTGTTCTATGATCCCTTAGGACACCATATGACTCCTTAGGACACCATATAGTGTCATTAGGGGTCATATTGTGTTCTAAGGGGTCAAATGGTGTCCTATGACCCCTTAGACCACCATATGACCCCTTAGTTATCATTAGGTGTCATTTTGTGTCGTTAGGGGTCATATGGTGTCCTATGACCCCTTAGGACACAATATGACCCCTTAAGACACCATATAGTGTCCTTAGGGGTCATATGGTGTCCTATGACCCCTTACGACACAATATGACCCCTTAGGTGTTGTTAGGGGTCATATTGTGTCCTAACGAGTCATATGGTGTCCTACGACCCCTTAGGACACCATATGGTGTTGTTAGGGGTTGTATGGTGTGCTAAGGGGTCATATTGTGTCCTAAAGATTCCTAGGACATCATATAACCCCTTAGGACACCACATGACCCCTTTGGTATTGTTAGGGGTCATATTGTGTCCTAAGGGGTCATATGGTGTCTCCTGACACCATATGACCCCTTAGGACACCATATCATGTTGTTATGGGTCTTCTTGTGTTATAAGGGGTCATATTGTGTTATATGACCCCTTAGGATATGATATGACCCCTTAGGTGTTGTTAGGGGTCATATTGTGTCCTAACGGGTTATATGGTGCCTGACGACCCCTTAAGACACCATATGGTGTCATTAGGGGTTGTATGGTATGCTAAGCAGTCATATTGTGTACTCAAGGTTCCTAGGACATCATATAACTCCTTAGGACACCATATGACCCCTTAGGTATTGTTAGGGGTCATATTGTTTCCTAAGGGGTCATACGGTGTCTCATGACACCATATGACCCCTTAGGACACCATATCATGTCGTTATGGGTCATCTTGTGTTCTAAGGGGTTATATGATGTTATATGACCCCTTAGGATACCATATGACCCCTTAGGACACTATATGGTATCGTAAAGGGTGGTATGATGTCGTATGGTGTCCTAAGGGGTCATATGGTGTCCTATGACCCATTGGGACACTATATGATGTCATTAGGGGTCATATTGTCTCCTAAGGGGTAATATTGTGTCTTATGACCCCTTCAGACACTAGATGGCATCGTTATGGGTTGTATGGTGTTCTAAGGGGTCGTATGGTGTTCTATGACCCTCTAGGACACCATATTATGTTGTTATGGGTCATATGGTCTCCTAAGAGGTCATATGGTGTCCTATGACCCCTTAGGACACCATACACCATATGACCCCTTAGGACACCATATAGTATCAGTATGCATCATATGGTGTCCTAAGGGGTCATATGGTGTTCTATGACCCCTTAGGACACCATATGGTGTCATTAGGGGTTGTATGGTGTGCTAAGGGGTCATATGGTGTCCTATGACCCCTTAGAACACCATATGACCCCTTAGGTATCGTTAGGTGTCATTTTGTGTCGTTACAGGTCATATGGTCTCCTTTGAACCCTTAGGACACAATATGACCCCTTAAGACACCATATAGTGTCATTAGGGGTCATATGGTGTCCTATGACCCCTTAGGACACACTATGACCCCTTAGGTGTTGTTAGGGGTCATATTGTGTCGTAACGGGTCATATGGTGTCCTACGACCCCTTAGGACACCATATGGTGTCATTAGGGGTTGTATGGTGTGCTAAGGGGTTATATTATGTCCTAAAGGTTCCTAGGACTTCATATAACCCCTTAGGACACCATATGACCCCTTAGGTATCGTTGGGGGTCATATGGTGTCCTTAGGGGTCATATTGTGTCCTAAGGGGTCATATGGTGTCAGTCTCCTGACACCATATGACCCCTAAGGACACCATATCATGTCGTTATGGGTCTTCTTGTGTTATAAGGGGTCATATATTGTTATATGACCCCTTAGGACACCATATGGTGTCGTAAGGGATCGTATGGTGTTATAAGGGGTCATATGGTGTCCTATGACCCCTTATGACACTATATGACCCCTTAGGTTTCGTCATGGGTCGTATTGTGTCCTAATTGGTCATATGACATTCTTTGATCCCTTAAGACACCATATGACCCCTTGGGACACTATATGGTGCTATGGGTCGTATGGTGTCCTAAGGGGTCATATGGTGTCCTATGACCCCTTAAGACACAATATGACCCTTTAGGATGCCACATTGTGTCATTAGGGGTTGTATGGTGTCCTAAGGGGTCATTTGGTGTCTTATGACCCCTTAGGACACCATATGGTGTCATTAGGGGTCTTATTGTGTCTTAAGGGGTCATATGGTGTTTTATGACCCCTTATGACACCATATGACCCCTTAGGAGACCATATTGTGTCCTAAGGGGTCATATGATGTTCTATGACCCCTTGGGACACGATATAACCCCTTAGGAGACCATACATACTAATTTTCAAATAAGGAGAGATATAAAGGTGAAGAGAGATGAAGAACTAAAGAGAGGGAAAAGAACTAAAGGACAAGGACATAAATAGAGATATAGATATTAAGGAGTATGAAGTGAGAGGGAGAAAAACTAAAGGACAAGGATGGATAGAAAGAGGTAGACATATCTAGATATTGAAAAGAAGAGAGGAAGATAGAGATAAAAGATGAAGATAAAGGGAGAGGGATGTGAATAGATATAGAGAAAGAGAGAGGTAAAGACAAAGATAAATATATGAAGAGATGGAGAAAAATGGACAGAGAGGGGTAAAGAGAGAGATAAAAAAAGGAAGAGATAGAGAGATATAAAGGAAGATAAATATCGATAGATAGAGATATATAGATAGTGCAAGAGAGTGAGAAAGAGAGATAGAGATTATAGATAGGGATAGATAGAGAGGGAGAGAGAAAAAGAGGAAGATATAGAGATATATATAGGCACTATAGAGAAGGATGTGGGGAGAGAGAAAAATATATATAAAGATCGAGTAAATAAAGAGATAAAAGTAGAGAAAGGGAAAGATACTTCAAGAGGGCGATAGAGGAAGAGACAAAGAAGTGGATTAATCATGTATAGAGGAATATATATAAAGATAGAGGAACATATAAAAAGAGATATTGAAAGAGATATTGATAGGGAAAGAGATGGAGATAGAGATAGATATTGATATAACATGATAGAGAGAGTACGATAAATGGAGGGAGAGATGGAGTGAATAAGTGAGATTTAGAGATAATGAAATATAAATATACATGAAGATAGATCTATAGGGATATAGAGAGAGAGGGCAAGATAGGGAGAGAAAGGAGGTGATAGAGACAAGTAATATATAAGTATAGGTAGGATAAGGTAAAGGAGGGAGATAAATAGAGAGCAAAGAGATTATTAGAGAGAAATATAGAAATAAGGAGTGACAATGATGGAGTGGGAGAGGAAGAGATATGAATAGAAAGATGGAGATATATGCAGAGATGCATGTAACTTGGGAATTTATTTATCTACATGGAATGAGAAAATAAGTGACATAAGTAGAGAACAAAGAGATATATAAAATATATTATATAAGTATAGATAGACAAGTGATAGATAAAGGAGGTGATAGGAAAAAAAATGAGACTTTGTATGCAAAATTTGTGAGTATTTAAAGTTTTAAAATTGAAGGACTAAATTTAAATGATTATAATTAATTTTTGGTCTATAAAATCATCAAAATACCTCATCCATTTGATAGGTCTATGAATTACCTTTCCAACGCCTATAAAAAATCAAAATTTCGATAAGAAACGCAAAAGTTATGGCCATTTTACTAAACTATATTTTTTATATTGATAAAATCGGATATCTGATTTGAAAAGTATGATATCACACTAGTGACATCACATTGGTGACATCACAATAGTGACCTCACAAATCGGATATCCGATAATATCGGATATTACCAAACCAAATTTAAATTTCGCCCGCCCCAAACAAAAAGTCAAAGCGGATTTTGGCGTGTTTGGAAAGGTTGAAAGCGCATTTTTTTTTTCTATTGCCACTTTTTGGCCCCCCTTGATCTTGCACATACCCACAACCAAAAATCAAAAAACAAAGAAAAGTATCAAATTTTATGACCATTCTTCACATCTTGAGAAAGAAGAATCTTCATCAAAATATCAACTTGAAAAGAAGACCATTGAGCTCAAAGGCTTTGATCAAAAGGAGGAAATTCTTCTATCTAAATAGACAAATCTTTGTCTCTCATAGAGTTTTTCTACATTACATGCGTCTCTACCTTCAAGGCAAAACAAACGAATTTGATTCAAAATCATTAAATCGTAGAGCTTTTATGCAATATAGAGCTTTGAGTTATCACAAAAACCAAGGAGGCAAGATTAATCCCAACTTCTTCCCAAACGTTTGTATCACATACAACATAGCTCGAGAAATGCCACCAACACTCGAAAGGGAAGAAGTAGAATTTGTTCCATTTGTGACACAAAGCTTTTATTGAAGCTAAAGCATTTCATCCATTATCTCATTCATACATCATCACTTCATCATCAATCCATTCCAACTCTCAAAACATTAAGAGGTTCTTGTCCTAAGTTCTCTTTTGGATATTGCTTGAGTCAAACACATCACATCACTTTTAGATTGTTTCTACATCTAGGACAAGCTCATCCTAAGAGACATATCTACGCAGGTTAAAACTAGTTCATGAGTGAATCCTCTCATTACTAGGTAGTTAAGTCTGTAACACATCTTATATTTCTCTAAACCTTATCACAAAAAACCTTATCAAAAACAAACAAGCAATTCAAAGAAAGAATTTTGGTCACCTCTACCTTTAAGTGCTAGAGATCTACATGCAAAAAAATTCATCAACCATCAATCTTTCATTTCATCAACAACTCATCATCATTTTCACCCAACTTCAACAAAAACTCATAAACAAAATGGCTCATACCCAATCATAGTCAAGGCAACAAGAAATAGAAATTGAAGAAGAAGAGGAGGAAAATATCAATGAATTTCAAGAAGAACTTGGAGGAAATGCAAATGACGAAAACCCAAGTACTCCTACTCCTGCAACAATAGAAAGGGCCTAGCATAACCCTCTCTTTAACAGAATTTTTGACGAAATACTCAGGAGCAATGCAGATGCTCACTTTTTAAAGCTCGCTCAAGAAGGAGCCAAACTCCCCTCTGACTTTGATCTTGCCCCCAATTAAGACAAGCATCAGAACGACAAAGTCGCCATGAAGAAGAAAGAGGTAGAGATCCCATCAGATATAACATTCCTCGAGGTAACCCACCACCTCCTCCTCCAAACGAAATAGAGATGTTGTGGCAACAAGTTGAAAATCTTGCCCAACAACTTCATAGTGGTGTAAAGACTAATCAATTCTCACTTAATGACATCTGTCCCTATCCCTTTGATAGGAATATTTATATGCCACCTTTTCCACGAGGATTCGAAACACCCAAATTCAAGAAATATAGAGGAAAGGGAGATCCTCACGATCATGTCAGAGAATTTCATTCAGCTTGCCTCGAAGTGGCATATGAGGACACATACCTAATGCGACTTTTTCCCCAAAGCTTGGGAGTAACAACCACATCATGGTTTTCCCAACTACCAAGTGGCATTAGGACCTTTGAAGAGCTAGTTCAGAATTTCTTGGTACATTAATCTCATAACATTGAACGTGACATCACCATGGCTGATCTGTGCAACACTAAACAAAAACTAGGTGAACTATTCTCAGTATTCCTGCAACGATGGTGTCAAATGTCTTCATCAACCATCAATCTTTCATTTCATCAACAACTCATCATCATTTTCACCCAACTTCAACAAAAACTCATAAACAAAATGGCTCATACCCAATCATAGTCAAGGCAACGAGAAATAGAAATTGAAGAAGAAAAGGAGGAAAATATCAATGAATTTCAAGAAGAGCTTGGAGGAAATGCAAATGACAAAAACCCAAGTACTCCTACTCCTGCAACAATAGAAAGGGCCTAGCATAACCCTCTCTTTAACAGAATTTTTGACGAAATACTCAGGAGCAATGCGGATGCTCACTTTTTAAAGCTCGCTCAAGAAGGAGCCAAACTCCCCTCTGACTTTGATCTTGCCCCCAATTAAGACAAGCATCAGAATGACAAAGTCGCCATGAAGAAGAAAGAGGTAGAGATACCATCAGATATAACATTCCTCGAGGTAACCCACCACCTCCTCCTCCAAACGAAATAGAGATGTTGTGGCAACAAGTTGAAAATCTTGCCCAACAACTTCATAGTGGTGTAAAGACTAATCAGTTCTCACTTAATGACATCTGTCCCTATCCCTTTGATAGGAATCTTTATATGCCACCTTTTCCATGAGGATTCGAAACACCCAAATTCAAGAAATATAGAGGAAAGGGAGATCCTCGCGATCATGTCAGAGAATTTCATTCAGCTTGCCTCGAAGTGGCATATGAGGACACATACCTAATGCGACTTTTTCCCCAAAGCTTGGGAGGAACAACCACATCATGGTTTTCCCAACTACCAAGTGGCATTAGGACCTTTGAAGAGCTAGTTCAGAAGTTCTTGGTACATTAGTCTCATAACATTGAACGTGACATCACCATGGCTGATCTGTGCAACACTAAACAAAAACTAGGTGAACTATTCTCAGTATTCCTGCAACGATGGTGTCAAATGTCTAGCAGACGTTCTCTTCAGTTACCTGAACAAGAACTAGTGGAAATATTTATTTCCAACTTAAATGAAGAAATGGAGTTTCACCTGGATGTCAAAGACACAGACTCTTTTAATGACATGATCACCAAGGGCTTAAAATGTGAGTGAGCTCTCATCAAGAAAGGACTCATCAAAATCTATAATGAACCAAAGGATGGACCTCGCCCACGCTTCAATAGTGACAAACCAAGCTTCTGGAACAAGAACAAAAATATTGTCAACGACGGGGTTGTGGATGCTAGAACTATCAAAAGTGCACAACCTATAGTTTGATTTGCAAGACAGAACCCCCCACCTCAAACTAACACAGTTGTTCCTTCAAATCAAGGTCGCATCACATCTCACGATGAACCCAGACCTCGTCAACAAAAACAAAAATGAACATACACTCCCTTAGGGGAACCCATCGAAACAGTGTTGCGACAACTGGTTTCTCAAAATTTTGTAACTCTACCTAAAACATCAAACTATGAACCTCAAGTCAAACCTGCATGGTGGAGGGATACTGAGCATTGTGATTTCCATCAAGGGAGAGGACACAAGACAAGTAATTGTCACAGATTGAAAGATCTTATTCAGGATCTTATTGACCGAGGTGAAATTGAAATCGAAGGGCATGACCCAAAAACAACAAACAATGATCATCTGATGTTCAAAAACCCACTTCCATCACAAGATCAAAGGGGTCCTTCCACTTCCAGAAGAGGCACTGATACCACTGATTATACGCAAGTTGCGTATAATTATATTGTAAATCACCTGTATGATGCCAGTGAACAAATTGCAACTATAACCATAAAAAATCTCAGCTCCAATTGCAATGTTGTTACACGTCGTGGCAAGGTTACCATAAAGGCAGCTCCACAAGGAACCACCTCCATACCAAAGCAGTACAATCTTGTGGAACAATTAGACAAAACGCCTGTGCTTATATCCATTTTAGAGCTATTGCGCCTATCTCCATCTCATAAAACAATCTTGGATCACACTCTCCAAGAGGCGTCAGTCCCTGCTAACTTGAATACAGACCAATTCCAAGCCATGGTTGGAAGTCTAAAGTCATCACCTTGTCTCACTTTTTCTGAAAGTGACAACTCTTCCTTCCAGCAACCTCATAATGCTTCACTACACATTGAAGGCTTTATCAACCAACATAGGATCAAGCGAGTCTTGATCGACAATGGAGCAGGCTTAAATATTGGTACACTGCAGTTGGTCACCGCTTTGGGATATGTAATAGAATCAGTGGATCCCCATAAGAAGATCACAATTAAAGCCTATGATGATGCAGAGCGGTCATCCAAAGGAGCTGTGGTACTACCAATCTGAGTGGGCCTTGTGGTGAAACACATCATCTATCAAGTTTTGGACCTTCCTCTACCATACAATCTATTGTTAGGAAGACCTTGGATACATTCCATGCAAGTCGTTCCATCTACCTACCATCAATGTATCAAGTTCCCACATAACGGTGTAGAGATCACAATCCTGGGCGATGCAAATCCCTTTGCATATTGTCATAATATCAGTCATCAACCAGAGATTACCGTTCCTAACAATAGAGAAGCCATTTCCTCCACATCATATATAAGTCCAGCCTCTCTTGCTAGTTCAAACACCCCTATACCCAAGCAAGAAAAGCTTAAGATGAAAATAGCAGAGGAAGGTCCTGGGGAATACAACTTAAGTCAACTATTTTGTGTCGGACAAATGCCCATTTCTCCTAGAACACATGGCAAACTGCAACAATTACTTCATCAACCACTGATCATGCCAACATGTGCTTTGGCGCCTTTCATCCTTGGGAAGAGTCAAGAAGAAGAAACCAAAGATGAGTACTTAGCGGAATGGATCTATAAAGATCCCATCACCACTGATATGCCACAAGCTACACTTCCCACGGATCAATATGGCAAAGGCCTACTCATTATGCAAAGAATGGGTTATGATGGTCAGAGTGCTTTGGGACCTTGCAAACAAGGAAGACATGAACCACTGCTGCCGGAATTAAAGCCCAAGGATAATGCAGGCCTAGGCTTTGAAAAGGAGATCTTTCCTAAGCTCAGATTCAAAGGAAAACCCAGCAAACCACTATATCAGCCTATTGCAAAGAAGACACCTTTCATTATCAAAGTAGCATCAAACACCATCGCAACTGCCCCACCGAGGCTCAAAATCCCAACACAACCATCTACAATGCCAATCATCCCACCAATCAAACCAGTAACCCCATCAGCAGCAACAAAAACATCAATAGCACCATTAGCCGCAGCAATTGTATCAGAACCCATTGCAGTATCTACAACACTCACAGTTCCAGCAGAAGCAACTGAGTCAACATTACCGATACTCCCCGTATCAGATTCATTGATCCCCATCATCCTTCCTACAGCACCAATCATTTCATCTACAAAGGTACATCAACTGATCACACCTGCAATGTTTAGCACAAAGGACATCCCAGTATGGTATAGTAATCGGATGCTGGAAAGTGACTCAGAGACTGACTCACATGAATGGGAATTTGATTCCATTCAGCTTAATACTTCAGATGGGGAAGACACATCAATAGCCCCACCTCGCAAAGACATCCCTGTTTATGGAGAAGCACAGATAAAGACTTCTTGGGTTCTTGAACTGGAAGCTTCTTCCATAGACCCTATGTCACAGCCTACGCCTGATTCTGACAGGGAGAGTACCATCAATGACCTTCACCATAATATCTTAACCCTCACTGATACATCTAACGAACTTAACCTAATCAATGAAGTAATGCCCATTATCCATCCGGAACTCATCGAATGGAACCAACCAAATCCCCCATGTCTTGACCTCTTCCAAAACGATGAGGCCATCATTGACTTTTTGGAATTAAGGGATAACCTGCCAAGCGGGGATCACAAAGCTGGATTCGCCATAGAACTTAATAGCGCAGCATACTTCGAGGCGGATGCCAAACCTTTTAGCTGCAAAAATATAACAATAAAACATGGATCTTCTAGTGAAAACCACACCATGGCACTGTTTGATTCAACAAAAGTAAAAAGAAAGAGTGTATCCAATGGTGAAAACCTCTCTGAGGTGCTTGAGGATGAAAGGTTTGACATCCTTCCCTGCAACACACAAAGGGAATGATCAACGATTCTCATTGAAGAAACCAAAGAATACAATGTGGGGACTCCTGAAACTCCTCACTTCATACATCTGGCATCTCTTTTAACTCCAGAGGAACAACCTAAATTCATAGAGATCTTCCAGAAGCATCAGATCAACTTTGCATTGTCATATGCAGACATGCCTGGACTTGATCCTGATTTAGTCATGCATCACCTCACTATAGCGGAAGGAGCCAAGCCTGTCAAGCAGAAGCTTCGTAAGATGCATCCTCAGATTGCAGTACTAGTCAAAGCAGAACTCAAGAAACTTCTGGATGTTGGTTTCATTAGATCCATTGATTATGCAGATTGGATCTCCAATATTGTTCCTATCGGAAAACCAAAAGGGGGCATCCGCATTTGTACTGACTTCAGAGATCTAAACAAGGCATGTCCTAAGGATGACTTCCCTCTCCCAAACATTGACATCATAGTGGACCTAACAGCAGGGCATGTCATGCTTTCACTCATGGATGGTTTTTCTGGATATAATCAGATAAAGATCGCACCAAAGGATCAACATTAGACAACCTTCACATGTCCATGGGGCACATACTACTGGAATGTAATGCCTTTCGGTCTAAAGAATGCAGGAGCAACCTATCAATGAGCAATGACCACCATCTTCCATGACATGATGCATACTATGATGGAAGATTATGTTGATGACTTACTAGCAAAATCACTCACCAGAGAAGGTCATCTCGACATATTAGATAAAATCTTTGATAGACTGGAACAATACCATGTTCGACTCAACCCAAAGAAATGTGTCTTTGGAGTAACCTCTGGGAAGCTTCTAGGATACATTGTCTCAAGCAAAGGCATTGAGGTCGACCCAGCAAAGGTAAAAGCAATCATGGACATGCCACCTCCAAATAACATCAATCAGCTAAGGACATTACAAGGACGGCTACAATCCATCCACAAATTCATTGCACAACTGGCAGATAAGTGTCACCCCTTTACACATCTGCTACACAAAAACATCCGCTTTCAATGGGATGCCAGATGCTAGCAAGCATTCCAGACGCTTAAAGATTATCTCATGAGTATGCCATTGTTGATCCCACCAGATCCAAGTAGACCTCTGTTACTCTATATATCAGCAACAAGTATAGCATTGGGTGTACTACTAGCACAACATAATGCAGAAGGGAAAGAGTGTGTTGTTTACTACATCTCTCACACACTAGTTGGCTATGAACTCAATTACACCCCTATTGAGGGAGCTTGCCTAGCAGTAATCCTGGCAGCTACTAAACTGAGGCACTATCTATTAACACACAAGGTACACCTCATTGCAAAGATTGATCCACTCAAGTATTTACTCAGCAAAGTAGCATTGACAGGCCGCTTGGCCAAATGGGTGATGATTCTAAGTGAATTTGACATCGAGTATGTAGACCGTAAAGCTATCAAAGGACAAGTCATTGCAGACCAGTTGGCCGATGCACCCCTCATAAGCGATCATCCCCTCATTTCCAATTTTCCAAATGAAGAGATATTTATGATCACAACAGCACAACCATGGAAACTATACTTTGATGGTTTGTACACTAGGCATGGCTCAGGGGCAGGCATTATGTTTATCACACCTCAAGGTGACAGCATCCCAAAGTCTTACAGGCTCACATTTCCATGCACCAACACTATAGCAGAGTATGAGGCCTTGATCACCGGACTTAGGCTAGCCGTACAATGGAAGTTACAAGAACTACACGTCTATGGTGACTCCCAACTGGTCATTTGACAAGCAACAGATGAATACCAGACCAAGGATGATAAAATCATGCCATACAAGCAAATGGTGGACACATTAAAGGCATCATTTACTACTATCACCTTTGAACAAATACCAAGAGATCAGAATCGAGCTGCTGACGCTATGGCTACCATCGCATCTCTCCTAGATCTTCCGCAGAATTCAACACGCTATGAGTTCTTGGTAGAATAGCTTTGGATTACTGCTTATGATATCCTCGAATCCGAGATGATATGTCACCTTGTTGGTTTTGAATCCCCATGGTACGGTGAATTCTACACCTATCTCCGTGATCACACCCTTCCTCCTAACCAATCGAATAACCAACGTAAAACCTTCATTCGCCAAACTGCTCGATATACCATTATTGCCGAAACCCTATACCGACGCAGTCTTGATGGTACTCTCCTTTGATGTCTAGAACAAGATGAGATAACAAAGGCCTTGGAAGAGGTACATGAAGGAATTTGTGGAACTCATGCAAGTGGTCCATCACTAGCCAAGAAACTCCTGCACAATGGATACTATTGGCCATCCATGGAAAAAGACTCCTACTACTTTGTCAGGAAGTGCAAGAAATGCCAACTTCATGCAGACCTGATACATGCACTGGCACAAGAATTGCAACCAATCACGACACCATGGCCTTTTTGTCAATGGGGCCTTGACCTTGTGGGTAAAATCCATCCATCTTCATCCAACAGCCACAAATTCATTATTACTGCCACCGAATACTTCACAAAGTGGATCAAAGCTATTCCACTTACCCAAGTTACCGGCAAGCAGATCGCCTCATTCATCCTCAATTACATCATTTGTCGGTATGGTGTACCCATGTCCATCATCATAGATAATGGGCTTCCTTTCAAGAATCAGGATGTCCACGAACTCTGTTAGAAATTTCACATCCAACATTGCTTTTCCACTCCCTATTACCCACAAGGCAATGGTCAGGCTAAAGCATCGAATAAAAACATATTGAGGATCCTAAAGAAGACAGTCAATGATGTCGGTCGTGATTGGCACGTTCAATTGAATCCAACACTATGGGCATATCGAACTAGCATTTGAACCCCTACAAGCGCAACTCCATACTCATTGGTCTATGGTGCAGAAGAGATTTTACCTATTGAAGTTGAGATACCATCACTACGGGTTTCCTTGCACTCATCGATGATGAAGCATACAGAGTATCCCGTCTTCAAGACTTAGAGCTACTTGATGAGAAGCGACAAGCTACATATAATCACCTCAAAGCCTATCAGCAGTGCATGAGCAGAAGCTATAATCATCGAGTTAGAACTTGTACATTCGAGGTAGGTGATCTTGTTCTTTGAGAAAATCCTCGTAACCAACCCAACCGCGAACATCAAGGAAAGTTTGAATCAAATTGGCTGGGTCCATATGTTATCACTACTATATTTGGGTCCGGGACATATCAGTTGGCTACGTCAGAAGGAGAATCGCTAGCAGATCCGATCAACAGCATACACCTCAAACGGTTTTATACCTAAAAGTTGTACAGAGCATCAGGCTCCCATATATACTGGCAAAAATACCCAAAACATCCAGATAAAATGACCTGAAGAAAATACAAAAACACCAAAAAGAGTAAAAGAAAAATCATGCATCCAAATGGTGAACAACCACTCCGGTGGCACCTTGGGTAAGTGCGATGGTTAAAACCTGGCAAACAGACACCACTCGTAAAAGCTATGGCTCCATTGTCTTTCAAACTTGTTGCGATCACATTCATTTCATCTACTCATCCATCCATTCAAAGACATGGCTTGGTATTGGTCTACAATCAAGAAAGTACTCCATGCGTCTTGCATCCCGCTTTTTCATAGTCATGTCTAAACTGGGGGCAATGCCCTTAATCTAGTTTGATGGAAGTGGATTCTGCATTTTTCTCGTGATTCATTGGTTCTTCATTCAAACCTATTTCACAAAATACCAAAAACATTCAAAACAATCATCAAAATACCAAAAATATTTGAAAACTATCTCACAAAATCCAAAAACATTAGAAAACATCAAAAATCAATCAAAAACATGGCAACACCCTATACATATATTCTTCAAAGCGAATACCAAACAACATTGCAACATACTCCAAACAAATGATTACTTCTCAAAATTGACCAAATAATCAAACGTCAACACTCAACCTGTCTTCAACAAGGATGCATCCTTCCTTACCAAAATAAAGACAAAATAACATTTTCTTTGACAAGAAAATTCTGTTTAAGCTATCAAATACTTGGTTGATGAGTAATTCATTCGTTTATATGTATCGGGTTCCTACAACATTGTTTGTGTATCTTCGGCGCCATTCCGATGAAGTTCTGGGGCATGTACTAATGGTGTCTACGTGGGAAGTTCACTAAGTTACGTGATCATATGCCAAATGCAGTCATAGATCACGATGGCTTGCTGACTACAACGTATACCTCGACCATATGGGCATGAACCATTACCAGGGATCCATATTCTTTATTCTTTATGTATATATTGTTTGCTTACAAGAACAATGCTCCTTCTTTGGTTCCTCCTCATCCAATTTGGATAAAGGTTTTTGTCTCTTATTAAGGTGTGAACTTGTCTTAGGATATGATCAGCCCAAGATCAAGGAGGATGATCCAAGTCATGCACAAACAGAGATGATCCTTGTATGTTCTGCAAGCAATACTCAGGTCAACTTGACCCATTATATCAAGTTGTTTGTATTAACTTACTATATCAAATCCATGTAAGAAATACTCTGGTCATCTTGAATCATTCTGTCAAGATGCTTGTATTCTCTTTCAACATTTTAAAAGCTCAATGATGAAAATAGAGCACTATGGATCGTCATTTCATCTCATCTGTTTATATATTGCATTCTGTTGCATATCGCCCATCCATTCACTCATTCATATGTATTATTTGTATGCAAATATAAACAAGGTTGATATGAACAGTTATGTGAAAATTGAGCTAGTTTTGGATACAATCGTGATCGAGTACTTTGATACATCATCAATGCATCATGCAAAGTCTAAAATACCTTGCATTCATCATGGTCATATCATCATCATTACATTTAGTTGCATTTTGCATTAAGAACATTTCATATCATTTTAGTTGTTTAAAATGCATATAGTTCATTATCATTTATTAAACATTAGTCTTCTTATATCATTTCATCATTGCATAAACAGGATGATTAGATTCACTCATATGATCAACTTGTCCTTGATTGTATTAACCATTTACTATGCATTCATCTAGTGTCAGTTATCAATTATTATTTTATCATCCTTTATCATCATTTATCATTTATCATTGCATACATTCATTTATCTATTCATTAGTTAAAAGGTGCATTCATTCATCCATTATTAAGTGTCTTATTATGCTCATTTTAGGATTCATTTACATTGCATTCATTAACCTTTTTAATTGCATTAAGGTGCAGTTATTAAACCATAAGTTGCATTATCATCACATTATCATTTTTACTTAATCATATTTAGGCATTTAAAATCATAAAACCATTTGTCTCAAACATTGGTTCATACCACTTTATATTTACATTATACATATGCATTCATTTAGACATCATCATATAAACATTTTTATTTTACATTTGTTTATCCATATTACATTCATCTAAAAACATCTAAAATGCATATCCATAAATAAACCATTCATTCTTTGCATTAACATCATTGCATATCGTTATCTAACCATTCATTCAAAATATTGCATACATCATTCCGAATATATCAAACAGGAAACACCAAAATCCTGTTCATAAATCATCATAAGCATACATCATCCTCATGGGATTACATACATAAAACATTACATCAAACAAAACATGCACACATGTATAAACCTGCATTCATATGTCAGTATCCAACATCATAAATCATCATAAAAACATGTATATAGGAATCATCTCATAAATGCATACATATACACGTATCCATCTAAGCAATAAACTCATAAAAACACCATCCTGCATAGCATCCATATGTCACAATATGAATCTCATCAAAATATGGGATCTCCTCATATATATCATCTCATGTATCAGAGTACAATGAAGTCTACAAAATTGGCTACCAAGAGCCATCCAAGATCCAATCCAAAAATAACAATAATAAAATACATACATGCACAATGCTCTCTCAGATGTTGCACCACCTACTCCCCCACTAGTCCCTGCACCACCTGATCTATCTCTCCGTGGAGGCCCCATCAAACCCCCACTAGCTCCTGCACCCCCTGACCTATCTCTCCGTAGAGGACCCATCACACCTGCTCTGCATCCTCTGGGATCGCTCTGATCTGGCCTGTTGCATCTGCGAATAGCTCAGTGCTCACTGACTAGATGGTACCACCTGCTCATATAGGCCGCACCAATAATCAACCTCTCCACCTACTCTTCGTACCTCCCTCGCCAATGCCTCTACAGATAGCCCCTATCCCTGTACTCCCTCTAATACCCTCACTCTCTCCTACAACTGGACCATCCTGTCAATAGCCTGATCTCTCTCCCATAGCACTATAGTCAGCTCAGACTCTCATGCAAATAGCTACACATCTCTCGCTGCAACCTCTGCCTCTAGATCCTCCACCCGTGTCTCAGCTATTGTCAGTCAAGTATACAAATGAGCTAGCATATGCTCCCGAGGATCACCACTCCCTGTCACTCCCTCCCCTGTCTCCATGGGTGCCTCTCCAGTAGCTCCCTCCCCTTTGTCCATCGGGATCTCCCTCTCCATACCGCGGCCACCTAACCTGACTCCTCCCAGCACCAACGTCCCCTGTGATATCCGCAGTGGCAATATGCCTCTCCCTCTCCACTGGACCCAACCACCCAAGCCACCTAAACCGCCACCTCCACCACCTCCACCATCTCCACCATCTCCTCCTCCTCCTCTCCCACCTCCACTGTCTCCTCCTCCACCCCCTCCATCTCCTCTCCCTCCTCCACCTGCTATCAGTCCTTGACCTCCTCTCCTCCATCTCTGTCCCCTCTCGTCCTCAAAAGCAGGAACCGGCTCTGCTGGATTAGATATCCATAGAATCGGATGAGCTGCCATATACTGTGTATACTCATCTGAAACCCCAGCATCCACCACCCTCGACCGTATATCCCATGGCCTCGCCTGAAGCGTCTGGAACTCTGTCAATGCCTGATCATATGGAAGTACTGGCCCCTAGGCATATCTCTCTCAGACCACTCTCACATACTCCCACGATCCCTTAGGAAGTCCCTGCTGCCGTCCAAACTACCTCAGAACCCTGCCTGGCACCTATCTCTCTACATGATAAGATGTCCTCTCAATGAGGAATCGGGTCATGAAAACATACGGCAATGCCTCCGCATTATCCTCCTAGGGCTCGCACTCCAGATAAGGTCTCCCGATCATGGCATCCAGATCATCCAATGTCCGCCGCCACCACTCTAACTTCCCCAGGTGGGGTTGACTCATCATACCACTGTACATAAACATATAGGGCTGGTCGACTGCCCAAAATCTCAAACTCACTGGTCAGGTCACTAGTAAGTGCTCCCACACCCAAATGTGCAACAACGTCACTCCCACTGCCAATGAGCCCCTCCTGCGGTATGCCACCTCATGCAGCTCTTGATATAAGTGCGTCAGCACGCACGGTCCCCAAGCAAATCGAATCCCCTCTGTCATCATCATCTTGATCACCTGCCCCCAACCAATGGTCAGACCACGTGATCGCCTATCTGGGCATAGTAGTCCTCCCACAATGCCTGACAAAATTACTAGTAGAGGCTCGTATAATGCAGCAATGTCCTCCCAGCCTATTGATCCATCATCAATAAACACATCCTCATCAAAGACTCATTGAACTGCTACAGTCCCCCATGATCTATCGTAAGTGACTAGCTCACCCCGAATGGGAATATGAAGGATACGCCACACATCCTCCAAAGTCACTGTCATCTCCCCCTGTGCAAGGTGAAACGTGCACATCTCACTGTGTCAGCGCTTTGCTAAAGCTGTAATCAACCCGTGATTCATCCGAATCATGGGCATGTGCATCACATCATACAGCCCAGTCACTACAATGCAATCAATCTCAGCCTCTGTCAGCTGATCCCACAACCCTTGTGTCGCTGGATGTCTCTCGCGTAACTGCAACACACGTAGATACTCCTGTACACGAGCATCAATCAATCATCATCAGTTGTTTTGTTTTCAAACTTTTTTAAGTTTAAACCTAGACTATCAACAGATACTTTGATCAAGTATCTTTGGGTCTCAACAGGTAAGCAATCATGGCACATCTAGACTTCAACAGGCATTTATCCTAATGACCTAAGTCTCATCAAGGCTGCTATGGTTCAAAACAACTCTCACTTCACATCCCTATCCATCCATCATTGGTATCAGGAGATTTTTTTCTTTCACACACACTGGGGCATCTCTTATCTTACAAACAACAATGCTATTTTGCAAACAAAAGCGCTACTTCTCGACAATAGCGCTAAACCCCTAACAAAAGCGCTTAATCAGCTATGCAAAAGCGCTAAAACTACAAATGCACTACAACATCTATGCAATAGCGCTGCTTAAAGACAAAAGCGCTCAATTGACCCCTCAATAGCACTCACAAACAAACATGCCTAAACATGCCTACAAAAGCGCCCAAACAACAGCACAATAGTGCCATTGCGGCACAAAAGCGCTAGTTAATTGGACAAAAGCGCCAAAACATAGTTTCAGCGCTATTGTCCTGACTCAACTTGGACTCAGCAAAAAACATATCAAAAATGCATGAAATCCAAAATTTTAAATTTGCGTACCGCTGGTCTGTAGTCGTCTGGCCGTTGGAATCGACGGACTCGCTCCAAACGGTGTTCTGCAATAGGTACCAGCATCCTAACTGCTACTCACTCCTCTCAAAAGTAACTATCAGAGCTTTGGTTTCACACTGGTCGCGGTAACAAATGATCCTGTTTTCACCCCTTTCTCCCCATTTAAACCTTTTGTCGTCACCGTAACTTTCCCCCGTTCACCGTCATGGTCCCCGTGAACTTTCCGAGCCTCCCCTTTCTCCATTTTACCTCTGATTTCTCCTATTTTTCACCCGTATCGCTAACTTCTTCTCTTCTATTACTTGCCAATTTTCATTCTTTTTCGAGAGATCGTCCGATTTTTCAAAAAAAATCGGCCCATCTCTCGAGGGGGCATACCACCCACTAAATTAACACTTTATGGGGCATTTCTTCACACCTATTTTTCTTTCTTTAAAATGATGCAATAAACTGCACCGTCTCAAAGAGGGGCAAATGTAGTCACATAAATCTGTCCAATTTAATTAAATGAATATTTCCTATTTATTTGATTAAAAACCCACTAGCCATCAGTTAATTAAATTAATATTTAATTAATTCATCTTCAAACATTCTCTTATTAATTAAATAAATTATTGAATTTATTTTAATTAATTCACTCAACCAAAATCACAAATCAATTAAATGAAAAATCATATTTATTTCATTTAATCCTCTATTCCTCTTTTAAATAAATTAAATCAAACATTTATTTAAATCATTTATCCCCCCCCCCACTTGCATTTTCCTACAAATGCAACTCGCACACATTTATTGAAATAAATTAATTTATTTTAAATAAAAATCCTATTTTCCCTCACCCACCAAATCCACTTGCAACCCTAAACCCCTTCTAGATTCTTCTAACCCCTTCCTAATTAACCTAATCCATCCCCTAATTATTGTCACATTCCTAAGCAAATTGGAGTCACTTCTCAAAGACTTCAAAGTCTTTGAAAAGCATTTAATGCTTTGTGTGTTCAACAATTTAACCTCCAAAGTCTTCCAAAACCACTAATGGCTCTTACATGACCGTTAATGGCTCTTACATAACCATTTATGGTTATTCAACTTGCACTCATGTGGCTCCTCAAGCATTTATTGCTTTGACCATGTTTATCCCTTTTTCCTTTGCACAAGAGTTTATCCATTGAATAAAAGCTTTATTCTTTGAATAAAGAGTTTATTCATTCAACTAACCTTGACCCTAACCCCCAAGTTAACTCTCAGGTCATGTCAAACATTTAATGTTTATTCCCTCTCCTCTCAACCTATCTCACATTGACACTTGTCATCTTGGGATTGGGTTGAAAGCCCTCACATGGATCTCAAATCATTCAATCCTGACCCTTATTGAGATTACTCAATCTCAACCATCCATTGCTCCATTTTTCCTATAAATAGAGCCCATTTCTTTATACTCCAGATCCTGAAAACTTGTATGCATTTAAACTATAGTGAATTTTAGAGAGCATTTTAGCATAATCAACTCATATATTGTCATTTTGGTTAAAATAAATCATTTTAGTATCAATAGCATAGTATTAGCTTTTTATTTACATTTAGAGCAAATACTACAATCTCAAACCTCCATAAGCATCCATAGTGCAAAAAGCTGCTGAGAGCTACACTATTTTGGAAGTTGGAGAGGAAAGGAACAAAGGAGAAGGAGCCAAGAGTATGGTAGAAGGCATTTGGAGATGTCTTCTTGCATTTACATTTGTAGTTAAATGTTTTACTTTGTTCTTGGTGTCTCTTTTGATATCCTGCTTAGGTTGATCTTTGGTTGAATAACACTAACCTTAATACTTGTTTCTTATTGTTTGTGTGTTATACTACCACAGGTTTTTATCTTAACACCTTGCCCTTTTTGCAGAGCATCAGCTAGCTATCTTTGTGTTGGACAGCTTTGAACTGTGGATCTTCCCTTGATTGTCAGCATGGAACACATTTGTGCTTTTGGTCGTAATTGAGGAGATAACTACTTGCCATTATCCTCATGATTTTCTTGTTTTCAAAATGCCAAAAGTTTCTTGATTCATGCATACACATATTTTCTTTAGTTTGTTGTTATCATTCAATCTACATGGTTGTTGTAACCTAACGACTGAGAATCATTGTTCACTTGAATTGGAGATATTATTGACACACGTGTTCAATAATAGAGGACCTTGGTGGTCTTTTCAGATCCCTCGATGAAGCCTCTCTGTAGTGGAGAGCCTGCGGAGCTTTTTCGAAAGGGCTCTGCGAGATTATTTTAATTCCCTAGGGTTGTGACACATGGAAAACAATGGGGCTTTCCTAAAAGAGGTTCAAATTGACTTCGTGTGGTAGCGAGACCCACCATGCATCACAATTGATGAAAGAAAACTGCCACTATCTTCACATTTTAAAAGCTAGAAGATCGACTACTATAGAAAAATCTATAGTTCTGGCAACTCATAGGTGACCTTCACTTGCGAAGTTGATCCCATAATATGCGGTTTTGCAAGCCAGATGTTTTCATTTATTAGGCTTCCTAGTAGTCCAAATCAAATATCTCTGATCGGATTTTGGCAATGGACTTTGACAAGGGAAACTTTCGGAGAGTTTGGTCCACTTGCTTATTTTGACCTCTTGCCAATAATCAAATATTTGTGGCCAAGAAGGGTTTCAACATAAAAAACCCATTTTATAGAATGGTGTCTCAACCTTGCATTTACATGAGGTTACTATTTATAGTAAGTTTTCATTTGAGCACAAAATGGTGTAAAATTCTCCCCAAAGCTTTTGATTGGCTAGATAAGCATGTCGGTAAGTTTTCATCACAAGATCATAGCTAGTTTTCAAAATATTAAAGTTTTCATTTTTGGAGGGTGAGATGAAAGGTTTAAATTTAATTTGGAGGACTTTAGACCCTCTGAAATGTTGTGAAAAGTGGGTGTAACTAGCGTAGCAGGTTATGGGGTGATAGAGCACTTCATGAGCTTTCTGGTGCATCAAACAGTTCATCAATTAGACACCTAATTTATAAGTTATGACCTCTGAAAGTTTGGACTCCCGAAATAGGAAATATAAAATGTATCGAACACATAAATGAGTTGTAAAAGGGAGGAACACGTGTTGATGTGTGCTTTGACACGTCATAGGGCATCTAGAATGGAGATAAGATCGGCTCTACCTTATTGGGCGGTTTTAGCCCATGGTTTTATAATACCATTTGATGGTTTCTTGTATTGTATCTCCTATATATGAGGTGTGTGAGATAGAGGTTGTGTGTAAGAGTCTTATGACTTTGACTTACCTCTGAATCTTTGATTAGTGATACTCCTATGAAAAGTTTTCTCTACAAGTATATTGTAATCTATTATTGATTGTTGAATAATATATTGAGCTACTTTTGGAGTGTGGGGTTTTTCTCCCGAAAGGGTTTTCCCAATGTAAATCACTGTGTTGTGGTATGCATGATATTATATTTATATTTGTAGTTTTTGTAACTGTTGTAATGATCTATAAAAAAAAATTGCATTACCTTCCTCTCAAGGTTAGTGTAGGAATTTGTTCTGCTACCTAAATTCCTTACAAGTGGTATCAAATCTTGATCACCTTTCATTTCAATTGTGGGTTGTTGGATTTTTTGAACTAATCTAGATTTGAATGGGAGCTTATGCAAAAGACATTTTTTAATCTTGTTGCAAGAATTTTCAGATGACAAGTTCATTAGGGAGAATAGAGGTGGAGAAATTTAATGGAAGTAATTTTGAGAGGTGGAAGCTGAAGATTAAAGATCTGTTAATAGATTGAGATATGTGGGACGTTGTTGATGGGAATGTCTCAAGACATGCATATCTTAGTGCAGTTGCTCTATATAATGTTATGGACCGTAAAGCCAAGGGTCTAATTATATTGTGCATGGTAGACTTTGTTCTAATCAATGTCCATGAAGAGAACTCTACAAAGAAGCTATGAACTAAGCTTGGTGAAATGTATCAAGTGAAATCTTTATTGAATCAGATTTTATTGAGAAAGAAATTGTATTCCTTGAGAATGGAAGAGGGTGGACAAATTACAAACCACCTAGAAGCATTTAATATATTGGTGGCTCAATTGGTGTTTGTTTGTGTTAAGATGGACAAAGAGGAGAAATTCCAAATCTTGTTTTGTTCTTTGCCTAATTCGTGGGATTCTCTTGTTATGGCTATCGTAGTACTTTTATTGTTTTGAAGTTTGAAGATGTGGTGGGTGCCCTACTTGGTGAAGAGATGTGGAGGAAGGTATCCATCAATTCAAAGGAAGCCTAACTATTCTTGGATGACCTAAGGAAAAAGGTAAGAAGAATGAGAAGCATAATAAGTCAAAATCCATAGGGAGATCGAAATCTCCTAGAAAGTCCAAAATCATTTGCTGGAAATGCGGTAATTCAAGTCACATCCGTAAGGACTGCAAAGAAGAAAAGAAGTTTAGTTTGATTCTAATTCTAAATCCGAGAAGGAAGATGGCGATGCATTCATTGCAGTTTTGGCTAGTCATGCAGGTAATGATGCATGGTTAATTGACTCGGGTGCATCTTTTCATATGACTACCAATAGAGATTTGTTTTTCTGAATATAAAGAATTTAATGGAGGTAAGGTGTACTTGCGTGATGATTCACATTTAGCTATTGTGGATCATGGTAAAGTTAGGATCATATTTCTTGATGGTAGAATAAAAAGGATTAGCGGTGTGTTACATATCCCTGGTTTAAAACAAAATTTATTATCTATGAGCAAACTAATAGATGCGGGTATGCAAACTAATAGATTCTTTTTTATTTATTATCTTTGATGCTTGTGAGGAAGAATATGTGGATAAGTATGAAGACATTAGTTAAGTGAACTAATTGTGGAGTCAAATCAATTACAAATTATAAATTTGCAATTTCAAATCCATGAGAGAATGATAGAAAATTATTTATTTCAAATGATGGATAAATGAAAAAAATTATAAGTTTTTTTTTTGAAGATGAAGATAACTTATGAGGACAAGAAGTTTTTAATTTGGATAAAAGTTAATTCGTGAGAAAATGAAGAAGAGTTAATTGATGCATAAATATTATATTTCTAATATGAAGAAAAGTTAATTGATAGATGAATATTATGTTTCTAAATGAAGACTTAAAGAATGAAAACAAAAATTATTTGAAAATAAAAATTTGCTCACATGTAATTAAATAACAAAATATTATATAATTTTTATTTTTTTTCAATAAAAGTGGATTATTCCACTAAACTTTTTTATTAATATTTTTTATTTTTTACACAGGATTCAAAGAGCATACCAGAGGAAAGAACCCTGGGAAGAAAACCTCTGGTCACAGCTCATAAAATAAACCTATAGTATCTAACGGATCAGTTTATACACCCCGCCCAAAACCACATACAAAATGCGGTCACAACACATATAATATCAGTTTTGCATAGAGCCCATATGACAATTTGCCAAAAAAAAAAAAAAAAAATCCATCGGATGATTTTCAAATGTAGACTCCACAGCTACTATCAATGGAAGAAGACAAAATTTTCCAAAGCCCTGTGCCAAATCCCATGAGCCAAAAACCTTCCTGCCAAAAAAGAAAGTATCAAAAAACCTTTGGAAAAACACTATTGTATCAAATACCATGAGCTCGAACTCTCCTCCAGACAATGAACATGAATACTTGAAATGAAAGGGGAAAGCGGGAATAATTATCATCATAAAATTTTACATCAACATTACTCAAGAAAATCATATAACTATTGTTGCAAACCTTCCCATACCCTAGAAGGAATTTCCTCAAAACCCACCTCTCGTTGATTAGCATTGCTATCAATGGCTAAATTTGCCAAATAATCCGCAATCTTATTAACTTCTCTATAACAACGGGATACCAAGAAAGATTCAAACAATTCTAATTTTTGTAAAATGGGATCAAGTATATACTGCAAATTCCAACAATTTGACTTCTTTTTCACAACACATTGAATAATCACCATAGAATCACCTTCAATTATTAAGTCCTTAATTCCCAAAGAGATTGCCATATCCAATCCAAAAGACAAAACATGAAATTCCGCATAATTGTTAGTTTTAAAACCAATAGCATGACACTTAGCTCAAATAAAATTTGCATTGTGATCATAAATTACCATGCCTACCCCAACTGGCCCAGGGTTACCACGAGAGGCCCCATCAAAATTCAGTTTAAAGTGCCCTTGCGGAGGAGGTTTCCATCTAGCAGAACATCTCTTACCTATTGCATCATTCTTTTTTAAAATTAAACCATGAGAGGGTAAAACTAACAGCATCTTCCAAACTCTAGTAACTCTACTATCCCAGTGCGAAAAAGAAGTAAGATTTTCCAAATTCTTATAAATAAACGACAAAGCAACCTCAGAGATTGAAGACTCAATTTTTAATAGAACCTCAGACACAGGAGACCTTGTTTTTTTAAATATCCTAGTTGTTTCTCTCTAGCCAAACATTCCAAATCACAATAGATGGAGATATGATCCAAAGGCATGCATAAAAAGATGAGGCAAACATAAAGGGCCAAGATCTAAAATGGGAAATGAGATCCTTACCAATAATAAAGGATATATTTAACTCTTCAAACAACCACTACCAACATTCATAAGCATAATCACAATGTAGGAACGGGTGTGAAAAAGATTCCAATTTTTTGTTACAAAGGACACAAGGGAAAACAACAGTAATACCAAGCCTGTCTAGTATCATATCTATAAGGACTCTATCCTGAATTGCCAACCAAGAAAAGGCTCCAGCTTTAGGAAGACAATCTGAATGCCAAAATAACTTATAAGGCCAAGATGATAAATCTTTAGCAACCATAAGAGAGTTGTAACCATCTTTAACAGTGTACTTACCAGAAATATTCTTTGTCCAGATAAGTTCATCCTCATAATCAGAAAGAAATACAATTATATCACCCAAAATCTTCTCAAAATCTAATTTCATGCTTTGATCAACATCTAGGAAATCAATCGACTTCCATCTAGCTAGCTTAAGGGGTCCACTAGTCACAACTTCAAAATAATCTACTACAAAAACACCCCAAAGAGAGGAAATAACAGTGATCAGAGGAGACCAATCCCTAATATTCACCAAAGGTGTGTGTCCATTCAATACTTCATCCCAGAATCTAACCTTTCTACCATTATGAACAATCCATGAGAGATGAGGCAAAATAACTGATCTACATTTACAAAGGAAATTCCAAATAGCAGAACCCGAAGGCAAATTTGAGACTTTAAAAATGTACTCTCTCGGTCCATTATTTAAATATTTGGCAAACATAATATGTGTCCATAAGGAGCTAGGCTTGTCATATAATTTCCAAACCAACTTAGCACCTAAGGCTAAATTCTGATTCTCCAGACTCTGAATTCCTGTTCCCCCAAGTTCCTTAGGCAAACATACCTTATCCCATGCAACTAAAGGGAGTTTCTTCTTGCCATCTTTATTATTGTTCCAAAGAAAATCTCTAAGAGTATCCTGTAAACTAACAATAGATGCTTTTGGAGACTTCAAAACAGACATGAGATATATGGGAACAACATTCAAAATAGACTTGATGAGAACAATTTTACCGGCCAAAGTTAACCATCTATGATTCCATGAGAGAATTCTTTTAGAAATGACCGAAATAATCTTATCCTATTTAACAAAGAAAGGAATCCCAAGGTAAGTAAATGGAATATTTCCAATCTCAAATCCCCAAAAGGATTGCAACCTATGATGAACCAGTTGTGATGTATTAAGGAAAAAAATCTTTGATTTATCACCATTCACTTTCTGACCAGAAAACGATGCATAATTTTGTATTATTCCTTTAATCACTTTTGCCTCAACTAACGAAGCATGTCCAAATAACAGAGTATCATCTGTAAAGAGACAATGAGAAATACTTTGGGAAATATTTTGAATCCTTATACCTTTCTAAAGCCCCCCCACTTTAGCAGCCCTAATAGCCCAACTAAAGGTTTCAGCTAGGAGAATAAACAAAAAGGGAGAAAGGGGATCTCCCTGTCTCAAACCCCTAGAGGAAGTGACAAAACCACAAGGAGAACCATTAATTAAAATCGAGAATCTTACAGAAGAAATACATGCACGAATCCATTTGACCTAGGCCTTGGAGAAACCTAACTTCTCAAGAACAACACATAAAGCCCCCCACTCTACTCTGTCATAAGCCTTCATCATGTCTAGTTTAAGTATCATGGTCAGGGTTCTTTGGGTGGAAATAGAATGCAGCACCTCATGTGCTACAATTTCACCCTCTATCGTCTCCCTTCCAGGATCAAAACCACCTTGCTCCAATGAAATGATCCTAGGTAGAATTTTTGCCAACCTAAGGGAAATTGCCTTCGTAAATATCTTATACAAAGTCTTACATAAAGCAATGGGATGGAAGTCAGCAAAAGTCTTAGTATCCTCTTTTTTAGGAATAATTCTAATCATTGTAGTATTAAGTTCTTTTAAAATAGACCTATTTCTCCTAGCTTCCTCGAGAGCCAATAAAACATCATTTCCCACAAAATCCCAACATTTCTGAAAAAATAAAGGAGTAAAACCATCTGGTCCCGAAGCTTTATCTAGATTCATGGCAAAGATAGCACTCTTAACTTCTTCTAAGGAAAAGGGAGACATCAACATCTTATTGTCTTCCAAAGATACTAAAGGAGGAATATTAGATATAATATCATTGCTGAGATTTCCATTTTCCAAAGATAATAATGACTTAAAAAACCTAACTGCCTCTGAAGCAATGTCTTTTGGCTCTATCAATAAATTTCCATTCTGACACTGAATACAAGATATCCTATTCTTACATCTTTTAATAGTTGAAGAATGAAAAAAAATTGTGTTCCTGTCACCATCTAAAATCCATAACTCTCTATATTTCTATCTCCAATAGATTTCCTTTCTAGCTAACACCTCCTCAAGCTGTAATTTTAGTGACTTCAATTCATCAAAAACTTGTGGCACCATACCATGTTGAAGAACATGAGTATTAAGACACTCAATAATATCTTGAATCCTTTGTTTCTCTTGAAAAATGTTCTTAAAATGCGAGATATTTCATTCCCTAATATTCAATTTCAAATAAATTAACTTCTTAGCAATCTGAAACATACGGGACCCAGAACAAAAAGGAGCAGAATTCCACCATTTCATAAGCAGAGGCAAAAAGGAAGAATCCCTAAACCACATGGGCTCAAATTTAAATGGAGACTTGAAAGAAGCCCTATCCTCAATAACTGAAAGGGAAATTGGAAAATGATCAGAACCCGAGACCAGTAGAATAGAGGAAAAGAATTCAAAATCTAAATCAATCCAATTCTCAGATAACAAAAACTGATCTAATCTCTCAGCAATCTGAGAAAAATCCCTTCTCATATTTGTCCATGTGAAAACCCCGTTCTGAGACTTACAATCAAAAAGGCTCATATCAGAAATGAAATCCCCAAAGTCATCCATAATCCTTTTATTAGGGAAAACACCTCCTCTTTTCTCATCTAAATCAGTGATAGCATTAAAATCACCCCCGAAGATAATAAAGGAACCATGTTTTAAGGGAGAATAAATCCTCTTTAATTCACCCCATAACTTACTCTTCCCTTGAATTCTTGACGGAGCATAAATGTTAAAAAGCCAGAATTTAACCTTCGAAATCTTGCTTATAACTAAAGCCAACATCCAATGTGTAGCAGATGCCACTAACTGTACCTCAATATTATAATTATTCCAAAGTAGTGCCAAACCTCCTGAAGCACCACAAGCTGGAGAAGAAAGAAAAATCCACCTTCTCCAAGATGAAAAAACCAAATCAGCGGACTCCTTTGACAACTTTGTTTCTTGCAACATAAAAATATCACACTTAATTAAGTCCATCTGGGACTTAATTAAGCATCTCTTGTTAGGGGCATTTAAGCCCCTAACATTCCAAGAAATAATTCTCATTGTCCTCAAGGGGAGGTCAAAGCTCCCCTCTTCCCATTAATTGGAGAATTTTTTCTTTCCCCAAAGCAACCTTGCAAATTACGTTTCACAGCCCCTGATCTTGTCACAGGAGGACTAGTCACAAATCTTTTACTCCTCTTTCTTTTTACACTTACAGGAGTTAGGCATGTTTTCTTAGGCCTACCAAGAGAGACCGAATGCCTCCCTTGCCCATCAGCAGGAGAAAGGGACAAAGTCTTTTGAATTCCAGCATCAATTTCCATTTGAGTCTTAAGATTATTTGGAGGCCTACCTCTCCTAGGAGAAACCACCGATGGTGAAAAAACCGAAGTTGTTTGGACAATTGGTAAACTCTCGCATGACTTTGGAGAAGCTAGGATAAATGGATTATCTTCAAAGCCCAACTCTGTTGTAGCCAAAACCACAAAAGGATTAGCAGATGCAAAAATTGGAAGGGTCGAGTTTATACCCCCCAAATCATTCTCAATTGAACAAACAACTCTATCAGTAATACCCTCATCCATTTGATGTGCATGATGTTAAAAATATCATTTACTTGATGAACTAGATTATCATCCAGTATAATAACAGGGACAACCTCTGACAGATTACTATTCCCTAAGGAAGAATTCATTAGCCCAACATTCAGAGGGAAATTATTAGACACCAAATTCTTAATTTCCTGAACTAAAGAAGCATCATTAGAAAAACCTATGGCATTTACCTATTTAATGGTTTCCATATCAACCACTGTATTTTTATCTAAATTCGCATTCTTTGAAGAATCCAAAACCTCAGTTTGAGTGCATGAAGGCAAATTGTCATCCTTACCCTTTGTGTGATTATTTGGCATCTTAGTGCAATCTATCATCAATGGATGATCTACTCCATTCATCAGGGGATTACCATCCACTAAACCCCCGTTATTAAAAAATATCTTTAGTAAAGATGAAAGTGAGACCGAACCTGAAGTGTGATCATTTAGTTTCCCAGAACTACGACACAATGGATTATTTTCAAGATTAATGTGACCTGTTTCTACCAATTTATGCGAAGAGACATTTCCACATCCTTCAACCGAAGGTCCTGCCAACAAACTATCTTTATTAAGGGATTTAGGGATAGAGCCAACAACCTACTAATTTTTCTTAAAATCCATAAGTATTGGAGCATCCAAAAGTAAAGGAGACTTAAGAAGCTCCGTATCTAATTTCTCAATTGACTGGTGCCAAATACAATCATGAGACTTGATATTACAAGTACGGGGGCAAACATTGTTAGGGTTAATAAGAACACAAATTTTTACCAGAACCTCCCCCTCCACAAAGTCCATTTTAGATGTTAAAAAAGATCCAATAGTATTTCCAATTTTCTCAAGAACATCTGGATCCATAAATTCAAAAGGAATTTTAGGTAAACCAAATCATAAAGGAATAAGTTTCGAACTAGACCAAGAAGGAACAAAAAAAGGTTTCCAAGCTACAATTGAAATTAAATGTTTTCCAAACCAATGATGCGAAGTTCTTAATACCTCATCTCTGAAAGAAGGAGAATCAAAGACAATAATAAAAGCATTCACAGACAATAATTGAAAATAATGCATATCCCCCCATCTTTTCTACAATTTATGATAAAGCTTTAACAAACTAATTTGATCACCCCAAATTTCCCCAGAAATAGCATTCGTATGCAAACAATTCGCTTTCTTATCGACATAGGAACCTAAAAGATCAATACAAGGAATAGGAGCCCAAACCTATGATGAAGAAACCCTCGGCAGAATAGGATTAGAAGGTATCTTACTTACCTTTTCTGGACTAGCTTCCTTGAGGTTCACATTTACCTTATTTCCCACTTGTTGTGAAGAAACAGAAACCCTAGCCGCAGTCTCCTTATTTGCCAAGCCAACAACCCTAGAAAACTTCACTGATTGCCCAGATACAAAGACCATTTCCTCAAAAATCCCTTGAATTGCCAACACCCTTGAGTGAATCTCCTTCCATTGTTATTCTACCTCCATACAACACTGCGTATGCTCCCAAAGAAGCCTTGAAAGTATTTTGAAGCTGGCTGAAAAACCTTGTTATTTCTGCTCTGGTTTACCTGTATCGCCATGTCCTTCCATCTGTCATTCGTGAAGACCCACTGCAGAACATGAGGCAGGTCTTCCCAGCCCACATCCGTCCATGAACCCAAATGTCCTCTATCAGCCATGTCCGATCACTGTATTCATTTTCTACTGAACCTATGATTTCTGTTCCCTTTAGATCTCGTGGCTTTGGAGCATACTTGAAGCTTCCGTTCATCAGCAACCAACGAAATGGAGTCTAAATGGATCTGTGGGATTTCTGTGTCCTGCTGCACTATTTGCTCATGCTTTTTTCCCTTGATTTTGGCTTGAAATGCGCATAGAATGATATTCCACAATATTGGTTGAACTTTAAATATTATTAGTTTTGCGCATTTATGTGTTTCCTACAGTTCTCAAGTTTTTCGAGGGTTTGAATTTAAACCTGAATCTATTTCTGGAGATACTTAGTTTGAATCACTCCACGACATCGTTTACTTTACAGCTAAGTTTATTCAAAATTTCAGTATGGATCCAGACTCTTTTAGTTCCACCTTCTCAGATCTAGCACTGGAAAATGCTATGGCAGCTTGTAGTTTTGCGGCAGTATTATTCTGTTTCGAGCGTCATTTCATGTTTACTTTGTCTCTTCCAAATAGATTTTTCAACTTCTCTAAGATCCCAGAAAACTTCTTTAATCCTGGCAAAACTGATAGTTTCAATTTTGATGGCCCTTGTCTAAAGGGTGATGTATGTCTCCTCAATTTTATGGTCGATGGTGAAAATGGTTGGAAACCTCGGAATGCAACAGACAGCGGTAAAAATCTGAGCGTACTCTACACTTTCCACTTTGGCGGCACTCTTCCTTTTTTTCCCAGAATTCACCTCTGAATCTGCACCAACAAATGAGGGTTTCTATCCCCGCTCAACACCTTCAACATTCTGCCGATCCCGCAATAATTATTATTTCTGCCATATAGATTGAATCTTAGACTTGATCGAAGTATAGGATAGAGATGCTTGTCCTCGATCTAAAATTAAATAATTATATAATTAAATAGATAAAATAAAAATTATTAAATGATTATTAATAATGATGTGATACAATGAATAAATATTTAATATTGTAAATGGTAATTAGGATAAAATAGGATGAATTAGGAGAATGATTAAGGGAATATGTTCAATGTCTACATGATGAAAAGGAAGATGTGGTTTAATTACTCCAAAAGATCAACAAGGTTAAACTAGAAGGCTATGTAGATCTTAGAGAAGAGAAGAGCTCAAATAATTCAAATATTTGTGAAGAAAAGATAGGACTTTCACCTCAATTATTAAGGAAGTCCATTCACAAAATAAAGAAACCAAATAGGTATACTCCTTATTACAAATAATTTTTCATTTATTAATAACACTCATGAGCTAGGAATTGTGAAGGATGATATAGGTATAAATGATGTAGAATCCTAGAAAGTACCCATGGATGAATATATAACTACATTCAAGAAAAATCACAAATGGGACTTAGTACTTTTGCGTGATGATTGAAAATTTATTAGTTGCAAATGGCTATTCAAAATAAATAGTGATATATATCATAGTGTTGAGAAGTACAAGGTGAGATTTGTTTCAAAGGAATGCTCTCAAGTTGAGGGAATCGATTATGGTGATATTTTGTATTCATTTATAAGTTGGCATCCATTTTCTTTTTATTATCTAATGCAATAAATTTTGATCTTAAGATTGAGAAGGTGGATCTGACTGTAGACATTTAAAATTGTGCTAGCCTAATTTATTTATTTAATTATTTTAGCCCAAGCCTTCTATTAATTAAATATATTTTTATTTATTTAATTAGTTCATTTATCCTCTTCTAGCCTTTTCCCTATTTAAATAAATATTTGTATTTATTATCATTTCCCTAAATTAAATAAACATTCTATTTATTTAATTGGCCCGACTTCTTCTATTAATTAAATAAATATTTATTTATTTAATTAATTTGTTAGTTTTTTCCCTCTATGACACTTGTCATTCATCTCTAAATTTTCCTCTAACCATCTCTCTAATATTTTCTATACTTAGCCCCTAATCTGAGCCGACAATTTATCCCTCCACCTTTTAATCCTATGCCTCCATTTTCTAGGGAAATCTCTATATAAGAGGATCATTTTATCCTTATCAATCCCTAATGACCTAATACCTTAATGCTCATGTGAATCTTCATAGCAATCACTCAAGCATCTACACAACCACGATCCATTCTTTGTTGAACTCTTTTGCACACATAAACTTTGAGAGAAACCATATCAAGCAAAATCAATGGAGATAGGAAACAATGGATATCAAACCCTAATGCGCATGTGAATGGTATAATCTTTCATATTTGTTTTTTTCAATGTTTTTACATTCTTGATTGGTGTATGGTGGATTTAATTGTAGAACTAGGGTTTTATGTGGTTGGATCTTTGTTTGGTTTTATAATAGTGTAGTCTTTTGATTTCACCATATACACTGACAATATCTATCTTTTGTATGGAAATTACGTAGCGGAACAACTTCCTACACTAATCTTGAGAAGAGGGTAATGCAAAAACTTATAGATCATTACAACAGTTACAAAAACTTAACATAAATAAACATAATAGCATGCATACCACAACACAATGATTTACATGGGGAAAACCCTTTTGGGAGAAAAACCCCACACTCCAAAAGAAGCTCAATATATTATTTAGCGTTCAATAACAATTTACAATACTTGCAGAGCAATATCTTCATAGGAGTACCACTAATCAAAGACTCATAGGTAACTCAATAGCCATAAGACTTAAACACAACCTCTATCTCAGGCACCTCATATATAGGAGATATAATACAAGAAACTGTCAAACAGTATTACAAAACCATGGGCTAAAACCACCCAATAAAGTAGAGCTAACCTCATCTCCATTATAGATGCCCTATGAAATGTCAAAACACACATCAACACGTGTTCCTCCCTTTTACAGCTTATTTATGTGTCTGATGCATTTTATATTTCCTATTTTAGGAGTTCAAACTTCTAAAGGTCATAACTTGTGAGCTCGATGTCTGATTGATGAACCATTTGATGCGTCGGAAAGCTTGCAATGTTCTCTATCACCTCATAACCTACTACACCAATTATGTCCATTTTTCAAGACATTTCAAAGGGTCTAAAGTCCTCAAAGTTAAATTTAAACCTTTCATCGCACCTTCCAAAAACAGAAAATTTAATATCTTCAAAACTAGTTATGATCTTGCAAAAAAAATTTGTCAGCATGCTTATCTAGCCAACCCAAAGCTTTGGGGAGAATTTCACACCATTTCATACTCAAATGAAAACCTACTATAAATAGTAAGCTCATGTAAATGTAAGGTTGAGACACCATTTTCCCAACATTCTCCTGCTTGTCGAACACCTTGCAAGAGAAAAGGGAGTATCTAAACAATAAATTATTTACTAGGAGCCATGAGGCCCATAGACTTTGAACATTATTTGAACTTCTTTGTGCTCATAGTCTTAGTTAAAGAAACTACAAAATTCATCAAAGTCTCTACCTTAACCAACTTCACCCTGTCATCTTCAACCAAATCTCTGACAAAATGATACTGAACATCAATGTGTTTGGTCTGAGCATGAAATGTCAAGTTCTTAGCTAGGCAGATTGCACTCTGACTGACACAATAAACTGTCACTGCACCTTTTATTATTCCAATGTCTGAACACATTCTTTAAGCCAAACTAGTTATGATCTTGCGACAAAAAATTGTCGGCATAATTATCTAGCCAATCCAAAGCTTTGGGGATAATTTCACACCATTTCGTGCTCAAACGAAAACTTACTATAAATAGTAACCTCATGTAAATATAAGGTTGAGACAACATTTTTCCAACATTCTCCTTCTTGTCGAACACCTTGCAAGAGCAAAGGGAGTATCTAGATGATAAATTATTTGCTAAGGGTCATGAGACCCATAGACTTCAAACATTATGTGAACTTATTTGTGCTCACAGCCTTAGTTAAAGAATCTGCAACATTCATCAAAGTCTCTACCTTAACTAGCTTCACCCTGCCATCTTCAACCATATCTCTAACAAAATGATACTGAACATCAATGTGTTTGGTCCGGGCATGAAATGTCAGGTTCTTAGCTAGGCAGATTGCACTTTGACTCTCACAATAAACTATCACTACACATTTAATTATTCCAATATCTGAACACGTTCTTTTAAGCCAAATGGTTTCTTTACAAGCATAAGCAGCTATCATATACTCTACTTTCGTAGTGGACAAAGCAACCACAACTCATTGCTTACTCATATAACTAATAGCACCACCAAATTAAGTAAATACATAAGCACTAGTGGATCTTCTACTATCAATATCACATGTCTAGTCTAAATCCACATAACCATGAATATAAAGGGAAATCACGTCTCCAACCAAATTGTCATTATAACACAAAGAATACTCTAAGGTACCCTTCAAATATCTTAAGACTCTTTTGACTGCATCCCGTTGAACTCTACCAGGATTAGACATATATCTGGAAAGAACTCCCACTTCTTGGGCAATATTTGGTCTAGTATAGACCATAGCATACATCAAACTTACAACTACTCTCTAGTAAGGCACTCTACTCATGTCTTTCATCTCTAATGGAGATGTAGGACAATCTGAAACAGATAATGATGCTCTGCAAAAAGGATTTTAGAAAATCTGCTTGATGGCAACACACACAAGAACACAAGAAACAAAGGTTAGTGTTAACAACAAAAGATTATTCTAAACAGGCATATCAAGAGAGGCACTATAAGAAAAATAGAACATTTAACAAAGAAAACAAATGCAACAAGGCATCTCCAAATGCCTTCCACCATGCTTGTAGCTCCTCCTCCCTTGTTCCTCTCCTCTCCAAATTTCCAAATGAGTGTATCTCTCAACAGCTTTTTGCACTATGGATGTCTTATAGAGATTTAAGATTGAAATGCTTTAAACTATGCCATGAAAGTGTAAAACAAACTAACTATGAGATATTATGAAATGAACTAAGATTGATTTTAGTCCATAATGACAATATGAGTAATTATGCTAAAATGCTCTGTAAAAATTCACTATAAGTTAAATGCATACAAGTTTTCAGAATCTAGATTATGAAGAAATGAGCTCTATTTATAAATAAAATGGAGCAATGGATGGTCGAGATTGAGTAATTTCAACAAGGGTCAGGATTAAAGGGCTTAAGATCCATGTGAGGACTTTCAACCCAATCCCAGGATGACAAATGTCAACAAGAGATGGGTTGAGAAAAGAGGGAATAAACATTAAATGCTTGATATGACTTGAGGGTTAACTTGGGAGGTAAGGTTAATGTTGAGTTGAGTGAATAAATTCATTATTCAAGGAATAAAGCCTTTATCCAATGGATAAACTCTTGTGCAAAAGTTAGTGAGGATAACCATGGTCAAAGCAATAAATGTTTGACACATGGGTTACATGAGGGTTGAATTTTAGAGGTAAAGTCTCTAACCATGGGAGCAAGTGGATTTAACCATAAATGGTTATGTAAGAGTCATTAATGGTAATGTAAGAGTCATTTGTGGTTTGGAAGACTTTAGAGGTTAGCTTGTTGAACACATAAAGCATTAAATGTTTTTGAAAGACTTTGAGGGATTTGAGAAGTGACTCCAAGTTGCTTAGGAATGTGACAATATTTAGGAAATGGATTAGGCTAATTAGGAATGATTAGAAAGTGGTAAGAAGGGTCTAGAAGGGGATTTAGGATTGCAAGTGGGTTTGGTGGGTGAGGGAAAATAGGATTTAAATTAAAATAAAATTAATTTATTTCAACTTGTGGTTGCAACTTGCATTTGTAGGAGAATGTAAGTGGGGGGGATTTAATGATTTTAAATAAATGTTTTATTTATTTATTTAAAAGAGGAAAAGGGATTAAATTAAATAAATAGGATTTATTCATTTAATTGGTTGTGAATTTGGTTTAATGAATTAATTAATAAATTGAATAATTTATTTAATTAATAGGAAAATATTTTGAAGATGAAATTAATTAAATGTTAATTTAATTAACTGATTGGCTAGTGGGTTTATTAATCAAATAAATAGCAAATATTCATTTAATTAAAATGGACGAATTTATGTGACTACATTTGCCTCTCTTTGAGATGGTGTGGTTTATCACGTCGTTTCAAAGAAAGAAAAATAGGTGTGAAGAAATATACCCCAAAAATGTTAATTTAATGGGTGGTATGCCCCCTCGAGAGATGGGCCGAAATTTTTTGAAAAATTGAGCGATCTCTCGAAAAAGAACGAAAATTGGCGGGGAGTTAGAAGAGAAGAATTTAGCAATAATGGTGAAAGGATAAAAGAAATCGGAGATAACATGGAGAAATGGGAGGCGCTGGAAATTCACGGGGACCACAGCGGTGAGCGAGGTAAAATTAGGGTTAGGGCGAAGGTTATATATGGGGGTGAAGGGTTAAAAAACAGGATCATTTGCATCCATCTCCACAGCGATTTAGAGCTCTGATAGTGACTTCTTTGAAAGAGCGAGCAGCGGTCAGGATGTCAGTACCTATAACAGATCATCGGCTAGAGCGAGTCCATTGCTTCCAGCGGCCAGATGACTACGGACCAGTGGTACGCAAATTTGAATTTTTGTTTTCACGCATTTTTTATGTATGTTTTCAAGCGTCCAAGTTGAGTCAAGACAATAGAGCTAAAACTGTATTTTAGCGTTGTTGTCACGTAAACTAGCGCTTTTGTGCCGCTATAGCGCTATTGCATAGTGGTTTTAGCGCTATTGTAAGGTTTAGCGCAGTCGAGTAGTTGTTTAAGCGTTAATGCAGTTTTAACGCGATCGAGTCCTTCTTGTAGCACTATTACCTAGAAATGGTGCTATTGCGTAGTTGTTCTAGCGCTATTGGGTTTTTTGCGCTAGTGTGTAGTTGTTGTAGCGCGATTATTAGCAGAGTAGTGCTATTGTCTGAAAAATAGATGCCCCAGTGTTAAGAAAAAGAATCTCCTGATGCCAATGTTGGGTGGATGGATGGATTAGTTGTTTTGAATCATAGCAGCCCCGATGAGACTAGGTCATTAGGATAAATGTCTGTTGTAGTCTAGGTTTGTCATGATTGCTTACCTGTTGAGACCCGAAGATACTTGATCAAAATATCTGTTGATAGTCTAAGTTTAAACTTAAGAAAGTTTGAAACAAAATAACTGATGATGATGGTTGATGTGCGTGTAGGAGGATCTTCCCGTCTTACAGATGCAGGAGAGGCATCCAGCTACACAGTAGTTGAGAGATCAGTTGACGGAGGTCGAGATTGATTGTATTGCAATGATAGGCCTATATGTTGTGATGTATATGTCAGTGATTCGGACGAATCGCGGCTTGATGACAGCACTAGCGGAGCGGTGGCACAGCGAGACTTGTACATTCCACTTGGCTATGGGTGAGATGATTCTGACACTAGAGGATATGTGGCGGATCTTACACATCCCTATCCGAGGGGATCTTGTGACATATGACCAAGCATGGGGGACAGCAGTTGTGTAGCAGATTTTTGATTAGGATGTGTTTATTCATGATGACTCGGTAGCTTGGGAGGATATAGCTGCTTTATATGAGCCACTTTCAGTTGTACTATTAGGGATTGTTGGGGGCCTACTATGCCCAGATCGATGATCACATGGACTAGTCATGGGTTGGGGCCAGGTTATAGAGAAGATGATGACTGAGAGGACCCGCTTTGCATGGGGACCATGCATTCTATCACACCTATATCGAGAGTTGCATGAAGTGGTGTCCCGAGAGACGAGCTCGGTAGGAGTTGGGATCACTCTACTGCATATCTGGCCATGGGAGCACCTACCTGTGACACGACCTGTTAGTCTGATATTTAAGGCAGTGGATCAGCCCTATGTGTATATGTACGGTGACATGATGAGTCAGCCCCACCTGGGGAAGTTAGAGTGGTGGCAGCAGACATTAGATTATCTATATATAGTGATCTAAAGGCCCTATATTGAGTGTGAGCCCTAGGATGATGATGCAGAGGTCTTGTCGTATGTATTTATGACGTGGTACTTGATTGGTAGGACAGCCTACAATGTGGAGAGATAGGTACCTGGTAGAGTGATGAGGCAGTTTGGGCGGAGGCAGGGATTGCCGAGTGGGTCAAGGGAGTATGCACGGGTGGTACAGGAGAGATTCCAATGGGGGCCAGTGTTACCATATGATCAAGTCTTAGTAGAGTTTTGGACTTTACAGGCGAGACCATGGCAGATGAGGTTGGGGATTGTAGATGCAAGGGTGACAGATGAGTACACACAGTACATTACTGCACATCCTATTCCATGCATTTCGGATCCGAGAGAGCCGATTCCATCTTTTGAGGATGATAGGAGACAGAGACGGAGGAGGAGAGGAGGTTGAGGACTTGTAGTAGGTGGACGAGGGAGAGGTGATGGAGAAGGAGGTGATGGAGTAGGAGGAGGTGGGTGTGATGGATTTGGAGGTGGTGGTGGGTTTGGAGGTGGAGGTGGTGGAGGAGGACGATTACAACGGAGAGGGAGAGGCGGGCAGTAGTTACGACTATCACAGGGGCCTTTGATGCAGGGAGGAGTCAGATTAGGTGGTAGGGATATGGGGGAGGGAGAGGCACCTATGGATACAGGAGAGGGAGCCAGTGGAGGAGAGGATCTGATAGGGATGGGAGGAGGATATCTTCGGGATCAGATGATAGTATTTTTGCAGACTCAGCTAGAGGATATGGAGGCAGAAGTTGCAGCTAGAGATGTTCAACTGTTTGCATGGGAGGCAGAGTTGACTATAGTGTTGCGAGAGAGAGATTATGCAGTGGAGAGATTGATGGAGCTGCAGGAGAGAGTACGAGTTGGGGTAGGAGCACAAGGTCCTACTCAGGAGGTGATGAGGGAGATACGACAAGCTTAGGTGGAGATAGAGTATTGGTGGGGTTTATATGAGCAGGCGGTGCCATCCAGTCAGCGGACACTGAGCTATTCTCAGATGCGTTGGGAGATATCAGAGCGGTCTCAGAGGATGCAGAGCAGTGGTGGTGTGATGGGTCCTCCACGGTGAGGTAGTGCAGGTGGTGTAGGGGGTAGTGGGGGAGCAGGTGGTGATGGTGGTGCAGCATCTGGTCAGAGTGCCATTTGAGAGAGTTGTATTACATTTGTCATTTTGGACTGTGACTTGGATGGCTCTTGGTAGCTGATATTTTTGACATCACTGTACTCTGATACATGTATGTTATTGCAAGATGATATATGATGTGATATATGAGGAGCTCTCATATTTTATGATGATATGCATGTTGATGATATGTATGGTTTTATGCAGGATGATGAGTTTTATGATTCTTCCTTAGATGGATGTTTGTATTTGCTTAGATCTATATGTTGATGAGATGATTTCTATATGCATGTTATGATTTATTATATGAGGTCTATATGCATGTTTATGAATGTGAGGCTAACATGTGGATGTAGGTTAATATATGTATGATTTGTTGTTTGTAAATGCTTTATGTATGGAATGCCATGATGATGATGTATGCATAATGAAATGATGCTAACTATGAGATAGATAGCACTTGTGTGTATGTTGATAAAATGATGATATGCAACTGTGTTTAATATAATGAAATGAAATGAATCTAATGAGTTATGTAAATGTGCATAGATGGTGAAAAAATGAATGTAAATGGATAAACAAATGTAAAGTACAAATGTTTATGTGATGATTTCTAAATGAATGCACATATAAAATGAATAAACAAATGTTGAGACAAATGTTTATGTTATGTTACTAACTGAATTAAAATATGACTAAGTGAAATGATAATGAAATGATAACGTAACTAAGGGATAATGAATAACTGCACCTTAATGCAATTAAAAGGATATGAATGAGTATAAGAATACACTAGATGGATAGATGAATGTACTTAACTAATAGATAGATAAATGAAAACAAATGCAACTAAATGAATCTAGATGAATGTATTGTAAACAAACTTAAATGATGATGCATGATTTTGAATGATGTAAGGATGCTAATCTAAGTAAGTGATATTGAATGCAACTAAATGATATTTAAATGCACTTAAATGAATATTTAAAATGGATGTAATGAACCTTCATACCAGTAAATGATAAAGAACTAGATGCATTTAAATGCAACTATATGTAATCAAATGATGATATCATGCGTTTATGATAGATGAATGCAAGTTGGTGAGAATTGGTATGATGCACTGATGATGTACCAGAGAACTCTATCATGATTGTATCCAAGACCGATTGATTATTAAATAACTTATCATTTTTACCTTGTTCACACTTGCATTAAAAAAACCATAAATATGAATAATGAATGGATGGGTGATATGCAACGGAATGCAATATATACAAATGAGATGAAATGATGATCCATAGTGCTTTTAGTTTTCATCATTGAGCAATGGTAGTATCAATCTTGGACGAGGCAGTAGGAACCAAGTTTGGAGCATTGTACCTGCAAGCAAGCAACATAAATAAATAAATAAAGAATATGGATCCTCCATAATGGTTCATGCTCATATAGTCGAGGTATACACTATAGTCAGTAATCCATAGTGATCCATGACTGTATTTTGCATAAGATCGCGTAGCTTAGTGAACTTCCCACATAGACACCATTAGTACATGCCCCAGAACTTCATTGGAATAATTGGCAGAAGATAAACAAACAATGCTTAGGAACCATCCTGACTACTCTAATCACTTGTGGATATCCCGGAGTAGCGTAGGAACCTGATATAAATGAATAAATAACGTTATCAAACTGACCAAGTACTTGATAGCTTAAACAAAATTTTCTTGTCAAAGAAAAGGTTATCATGTCTTTGTCTTGGGTAAGGAAGGATGCATCCTTGTGAAGACAGTTTGTGTGTCGATGATGATTGTTTGGTTGAGTTGATAAGTCATCGTCATTTGAGTAGTTCAAAATATTTGTTTGATGTCTGTTTCGATGCGTATGTACAAAGGATTTTGTATGCGTTGCAAGGTTTTTGATTGATTTTGATGTCTTATGATGTTTTTGGATTTTTGTGAGACATTTTTGAATGTTTTTGGATTTTGTGAGACAGTTTTGAATGTTTTTAGATTTTGTGAGATAGTTTTGAATGAAGAACTCAATGAATCACAAGTAATGCAGAAATCCACTTCCATCAAATAGGTTAAAGGCATTGCCCCCAATTTAGACATGACTATGAAAAAGTGGGATGCAAGACGCATGAAGTACTATCCTTGATTGCAGATCAATAACAAGTAATGGTTTGACTGATGGATGAGTGTATGCAATGAATATGATTGCAAAAAGTCTGAAAGACAATGGAGCCATAGCCTTTATGAGTGGCGCCTATTTGCCATTTTTTCACCATCGCACTTACCCAAGGTGCCATCGGAGTGGTTGTTCATCGTTTAGATGCGTGATTTTCCTTTACTATTTTGATTTTTTTGTATTTTCTTCAGGAAAATTTATCTGAATTTTTTTGGTGTTTTTCCGATATGTATGAGAGCCTGATGCTCTATACAGCTTATGTATGAAACCGTTTGAGGTGCATGTTGTTGATCGCATCTGCTAGTGGTTCTCCTTCTGAAGTAGCCAACTAATATGCCCCGGACCCAAATACAGCAGTGATAACATATGGACCCAGCCAGTTTGATTCAAACTTTCCCTAATGTTCTATGTTTGGCTGGTTATGAGGATTCTCTCTGAGAACAAGATCACCTACCTCAAATGTACGAGGTCTAACTCGATGATTATAGCTTCTTCTCATGCGTTGTTGATAGGCCTTGAGGTGGTTGTATGTAGCTTGTCGCCTTTCATCAAGTAGTTCCAAGTCTTGAAGATGGGAGACTCGGTATGCTTCATCATCTATCAGATTATGCAAGGAAACCCATAGAGATGGTATCTCGACCTCAATCGGTAAGATAGCTTCTATGCCATAGACCAGTGAGTAGGGAGTTGCGCCTGTAGGGGTTCGAATGCTAGTTTGATATGCCCATAGTGTTGGATTTAATTGAACGTGCCAATCACGGCTAGCATCATTGACTATCTTCTTGAGAATTCTTAATATGTTCTTGTTCGATGCTTCGGCCTGACCATTTCCTTATGTTTAATAGGGAGTGGAAAAGCGGTGTTGGATGTGAAATTTCTCACAGAGCTCACGGACATCCTGATTTTTGAAAGGAAGGTCGTTATCTGTGATGATGGACATGGGTACACCATACCAGTAGATGATGTAATTAAGGATGAATAAGGCGATCTGCTTGCCAGTGACTTGGGTAAGTGGAACAGCTTCAATCCACTTTGTGAAGTATTTGGTGGCGGTAATAATGAATTTGTGGTCGTTGGATGAAGATGGATGAATTTTACCCACAAGGTCCAATCCCCATTGACAAAAGGGCCATGGTATTGTGATTGCTTGTGATTCTTGTGCGGGTGCATGTATCAGGTCTCCATGAACTTGGCATTTCTTGCATTTTTTGACAAAATAGTAGGAGTCTTTTTCTATGGACGGCCAATAGTATCCAACATGCATGATCTTCTTTGCTAAGGAAGGACCACTTGAATGAGTCCCACAAATTCCTTCATGTACCTCTTCCAAGGCCTTTGTTATCTCATCTTGTTCCAGACATCGAAGGAGAGTACCATCAAGACTACGTCGGTATAGGGTTTTAGCAATGATGGTATATCGAGCGGTTTGGCGAATGAAGGTTTTGGATTGGTTATTCGATTGGTTAGTAGGAAGTGTGTGATCACGAAGGTAGGTGTAGAATTCACCATACCATGGGGATTCGGAACTAACAAGGCGACATATCATCTCAGATTCAGGGATATCATAAGCGGGAATCCAAAGTTGTTCTACCAAGAACTCGTAGCGTGTTGAATTATGTGGAAGATCTAGGAGAGATGCAATGGTAGTCATAGCGTCAGCAGCTGGATTCTGATCTTTGGGTATCTACTCAAAAGTGATAGTCATAAATGATGCTTTTAAATTGTCCACCATTTGCTTGTACGGTATGAGTTTATTATCCTTGGTCTGATATTCGTTTGTGACTTGTTGGATGACGAGTTGGGAATCGCCATATACTTGTAGCTCTTTTAACTTCCATTGTACAGCTAGTCGGAGTCCTATGATCAAAGCCTCATACTCAACTATGTTGTTTGTGCACGAAAAAGTTAGCCTATAAGACTTCGGGATACTGTCACCTTGAGGTGTGATAAACAGAATGTCTGCCCCCGAACCATGCCTAGTATATGAACCATCAAAGTATAGTTTCCATGTTTGTGTTGTTGTGATCATGAAGATCTCTTCATCTAGAAAATTGGAAATGAGAGGATGATTGCCTATGAGAGGTGCATCGGCCAACTGATCTGCAATAACTTGGCCCTTGATAGCCTTACGGTCCACATACTTGATGTCAAATTCACTTAGAATCATCACCCATTTGGCCAAGTGGCCTGTCAATGCTGCTTTGCTAAGTAAGTACTTTAGTGGATCAATATTTGCCATGAGTTGTACTTTATGTGTTAACAGGTAGTGCCTCAGTTTAGTGGTTGCCAAGATTACTGCTAACAAAGCTCACTCAATAGGTGTATAATTTATTTCATAGCCGACCAATGTGCGAGAGATGTAGTATACAACACACTCTTTCTCTTCTAGATTATGTTGTGCTAGTAGTACTCCCAATGCCGTATTTGTTGCTGAAATATAGAGCAATAGAGGTCTACTTGGATCTGGTGGGATTAGCAATGGTGTATTCATGAGATAATCTTTAAGCATTTGGAATGCTTGCTGGCATCTGGCATCCCATTGAAAGCGAATGTTTTTGTGTAACGGGTGTCTAAAGGGGTGACACTTATCTACTAGTTGTGCAATGAATCTTCGGATGGATTGTAGCCGCCCTTGTAGTATCCTTAGCTGACTGATGTTCCGTGGAGGTGACATGTCCATGATTGCTTTGACATTTGTTGGGTCGACCTCAATGCCTTTGCTGGAGATAATTTATCCTAGAAGCTTCCATAAGGTTACTCCAAAGACACATTTCTTTGGGTTGAGTCGAACATGATATTGTTCTAGTCTATCAAAGATTTTATGTAATATTGCAAGATGACCTTCTCTTGTTAATTATTTTGCCAATAAGTCATCGACATAATCTTCCATTATGGTATGCATCATATTATGAAAGATGGTGGTCATTGCTCTTTGATAGGTTGCCCCTGCATTCTTTAGACTGAAAGGCATTACATTCCAACAGTATGTTCCCCATGGACATGTGAAGGTTGTCTTATGTTGATCCTCTAGTGTGATCTTTATCTGCTTGTACCCTGAAAAAAGCCATCCATAAGAGAAAGCATGACATGTCCTGCTGTTAGGTCCATGATCATGTCAATGTTTGGTAGGGGGAAGTCATCTTTAGGAAATGCCTTGTTTAGATCTCTGAAGTCAGTACAGATACGGATGCCCCCATTTGGTTTGCTGACAGGTACAATGTTAGAGATCCAATCTGCACAATCGATTGGTCGGATGAAACCAACATCTAAGAGCTTCTTAAGTTCTGCTTTGAATAGCACCGCAATCTGAGGGTGTATCTTGTGAAGCTTTTGTTTGACAGGCTTAGCTCCTTCTCCTACAGTGAGGCGATGCATGACTAAATTAGGATCAAGCCCAATCATGTCTGCATATGACCATGCAAAGTTGATCTGACACTTTTGGAAGAATTCGACAAACTTAGGCTATTCCTCTAGAGTTAAAAGAGATGCTAGATGTATGTGGTGAGGAGTTTCAGGAGTCCCCACGTTGAATTCTTTTGTTTCCTCGATAAGGATCATTAATCGTTACTGATTTGTACTAGAGGGGAGGATGTCAAACCTTTCATCCTCAGGTGCCTCGGAGAGGTTTTCACCATTGGATACGCTCTTTCTTTTTACTTTTTTGGGATCAAATAGTGCCACAGTGTGATTTTCATTGGAAGATCCATGTTTTATTGTTATATTTTTGCAGCTGAAAGGTTTGGCATCCACCCCAAAGTATGTTGTGCTATTGTTGGGCCCATATAAAATTTCCATTCCATATGTGTCCTTGTTTGAAGTAATGCTTATCTAATTTATTGGTCAAGAAATTTGTTTAAAATTTTGCTCATGTAATTCGGTCATTGTTAAGTTTCACTGCGTTGAACTTGAACCTTGAACTTGAACCTTTTTGGTTCAAGGTTCAAAGTTCAATGGGTGTTGTTTTGAATGTTTTTCCTCCCACGCGATTTTCAGTCTTACTAGTCCTTGTCGGCATTTTGCATTCTCTGAACCTTGAACTTGAACCTTTTTGGTTCAAGGTTCAAAGTTCAAGATTTGTCATGTTAGTGTTGTGTTGCGATGGTTTCGCAAGGGTCGGAGTTTTATGTATAGGTTTCTTGGAAGACATGTGACTTGCCACGTGGTGACGGCGCGGACTTTTAAAACATGATAAACGGTCGCCGAGGGGAGGAATATTCTTTCTTCAATGATTTGAAATATGCCATTTATGGCAAGTATGTGTGAGGATCCGCTGTGTCAGAAGTGAAGTGACTTAACATTTAAGGCATGCTTCAGTGCAATCATTTCAAAGTAAGGTCACATAAACGAGGAGTAATGAAGGCAGCTTTTAGTAATGATGGGTAAGATTTTCTTGACTTTAAAACTGAGTAGTTGTCTCATTGGGATTATTATTTTCTTGAGAAGATTTTGAGACGGATTTTTCGAAGTGGGAGAAATAGGCTGCGATAGAGGTTTACAGAGTACAAAGGAAGGTATGTTCAACAACTTTCTAAATTACTGCAATTTGTTTTAAAAGATCTGGGTATTTTGTTAGCTGCTTGTTTCTATTTCCACTTTCCTTCTTTGTCTGGGATTAATTGGGGAAAACCACAAACTAAACATGAGACCTATTTTGCCAAAATTGATGAGCTCATCTTCCCTTGTAAGCTCTTTACCAGAGTTAGGTGATACAGCGTTAGTTCAGCTAGATTTAGATGTTTTTTCTAGAAAGAGTAAGGAATTCAGCCACAGACCCCATGATGAGAGATGTAGCACAGAGCGGATTATTAGAAGCAGTCACCTTTCCCACAGCTGCTCCTTGCCCTGAGTTAGTCTTAGAATGTATGAATCATTATGACAAGGGTAATAGATGCATAAGGAAAAATGATGGTGAAGTCTTGTTGTCCATTGATAGACAAACAGTAATGGCAGCCATGGGTATTTCACACCGGGAACCCTATGAAGATTGGACCATTGGTAAATCCTATGGATTTTTCTCTGAGAAAAAGCAGTATTATAGAACTGTTATTGCACGAAATTGGCTCCTAAAATTCCAAAAAGGGGGCTCGAGGCTGTTGAGACCTTTAACCCGTGAACATTTAATTCCTGCAATCCGAGACTTGGTAATACTATTGAGCAAGGTAAAGGGTAATTCCCACTCTTTTTACTGGGAGGACTGGATGTATTTCTTCATCCAGGTCACTCTGGATAGAAATCGGTTCATCGACTAGGGAACTGTCATTGCAGAAAGGTTACATGAAGGTTTGAGTAATTATCTAGGAATGCCTAATTTTTATATGTCATCCTATCTGTTATATATGCTTGCCTGTGTGAGAGAATGGTCTGGGTTGTCTCATGTAAAATGGGTTCAAGGCATGAGAATTTATGAGTATCATCCTAGTCTGACTTTGAAAGGGCATGTTGATGATTATCTCTGTTGGAATGATGTTTTCGTTGGAAGGCTAACCTTTGAATTATAGGGTAACTTGCATAGAAGAATGTCTGCAGAAGCAGTTGATCTTGTTAACATATATGGCAGTTTCTTTATACAGTTCAGCCACTTCACTTACCTAAGAGTTGGAGGATTTAAAGGTGAACGCTTTAGACTACCCAGGTACGTTTCAGACTCCTGCATTTTGATCAAAGTTTCTAGACAGCTTGCTTATGTCGCAAAATATTATGGTGAGGACTCCGACACAAGTGGGATTTTTCCCATTGATTTAGGCCATTATAGTTGTAGGTCAGTCTCTGATGCACTAAATCTTGAACTGGAATTTAAAAGGTTTCATTTGAGGACCTTTGTGAAAAGGGATAACTTTGATAGTAAGGGTTTTATTGCTCAGTATGTGAAGAAGATGGTACCTGATCAGCATGTTCCTCAGTTGGAGGATTATTGGGAGGGTTGCCAGGATGAATTTGAAGTACAGAGAAGGAGTTGGTCTAGATTAACTTTGAAACAAATTCATGACATGAAATTGCCAATGGATACCTCGGGTGTCACCACCGATGATGAAGACATACTTGATTCAGAGTTTATGAAGCAGGTCCATGATGAACCTCTTCTAGAAGTGGATTGGAGCAAGAAGATGGGGGATAGTATTCAGACATGCACCTTCAATGTAATGCACAGGACGGAAAATTGGCTTAGGAGTTGCCGATTTCATCCGACACAAGCAACCAGTTCAAGAAGCAAAAGTGGAAAGAGGAGTACAAGAAGTAAAACTTATATTTTGACTAACATTCCTGTTTCTAATGTAGGAAAAGGACAAGCAAGGAATAAAGAAGAGAAACTTGACATCGGCGTTGAGCTTTCTATTTATGGTCGAGTGACCAGGTCAAGGTCCAAGAAGAGTTTCTAGCCGTCGGCTTCTCATCTCATTCTGGATTTGGACATAGAAGAAACACTGTGCAAGATGGCATCCCCTGTTTCCGAAGCAGACAAGGTTTCAATTGACATAGATACTATTTTCCAGGACCCAGGGACACTCGAAATTCAGTCTCATATAGACCATGCCACACCACCATCCTCAACAGGATTTCCACCCATGCCTTCAAAAGAACTGACTCTAGCACCAAAATGGTTAAGTGATTCAATTACTAGGAAAAGGAATGTGGTTCCAATTTCAGTATCAATGGAGGACGTTGTGAGTAAATGTCTGGGAAGGTCTACAAAGCCCAAAAAGTTAAAAACAAAGGCTATGATTGATTTTGACGAGAGCATGAAGCATTGGACTATAGACATTGCTAGACCCGGGTTCAACAAAGACGCTACTACGGCTTCAAAAGCAGACTACGCTATTGAACGAATTGATTTGGGGGTCGGAACCAGAGCCGTAGATGTGAAGCATCTGGAGACTTCGACTAAACGAATTATCTCCCGTACTTGGAAGGACAAGAGAGACAAAGCTAAGTTGAAACAAAGTTTAACACAAATGGCCCAGTATATTCATGCTTTGCAGAATAGCCCATTACCATTGTCCCAACATTCAAGACCATTTAGTCCAAAATCACCTAGCAATCAAAAATTCTTGGATGAAGTTCAACGAAACAGGATGATTGTTGAGGTTTTCTCATAATGGCTCACCTCGATCATGCATCAGGCAACTAATTACACAACGGATTTGGTCCAGATTTTCAAATATGCCAATGAGGTCACCAAAGCATTGGACTCCGACTTAGTCTCGTGGCATAAGGAGAAATCTAAGTGGGCTGTGATTTCAAAACAGATGCGTGATATTCAGCGTTATGGTCTAATGAACTTTCTTGCTGAGAATCAAGGGTCAGGATTAAATGAAAATGTAATGTTTATTTGTAAGGAGAGTATTGAGTGGCGCAACCAAATTATTGAACAGGGTTATGATGATTCGGCCAATCTGCGTGGCGAATTAATGGTCTTAAGGGCGACCATGCAGAAGGACTTACACTGTGTGGATGTCCAATTACTTAAAGAAGATAGTGAAACCCTGGAAGACACTACGGAGATGATTAACCAGTTTAGCAGCCACATCAAACAAATCAAGATGGAGAAATCTTTGTCCGTGCAAGACTTTACGAGGATCTCTAAAGTGGAATCGATGCTCACTGTTTGTCTCAATCACCTGGATTCCCACAGAGATAAAGTGCAGATGGTGAAGAGAAAGAAGGAGCTCTGGAAGCAGAGAGTAATTCATATCAGTTTGCCACACGTAATTGTAATCCAGGAGTTTTCAAAAGTGCATCGAGAGTGGAGCGCGGCGAAGGTGGTGATGGTGTCTATTCAAGACACCAACCCGAGCGATCACACCGAAACTAAGCAGACGACATGAATAGCACTGCCGGCAGTTGTTTGCTAGCGAGTCTAGTTATTTTCCTTAGTTTCGGTTATACAGTTAGGGTTGCTTTCTATTAACTCTTACGAGTTAATTTTACTTTGGTTAAAAGGAACTATTGGGTCTGGTGACCTATAAATATGTTTTGTAATGACTTTGAACAGGTTCACTAAGTTTTTGAAAAGACTATCTTTAATATTGGCTAAAAATATTTTGTGTATGTAGAAAGTGGATGACCATCGATGAATGCAAAATCTTGTTAACAGCTATTTTCGGTTTCAAATCTGTGTGTTTGATATTTGAAGTTTGATTTATGTGTAAATCTATTTCGAAGAAGGGGTTGTTATACTTTCTATGTGTGTAGAAAACTATTGGCAAATTTCATCTTTATAAAATTTTCATTTTGTGTTAGTGTTTGTATGAAGTCTGTCAGCTTTATATAAAAAGTTATATATGGATCAGTGCTTGCATTCATTTTGTATTGATTGGTGTATGCAATTGCCTTTAAGTTCTTTCTGGTGAAAAGCAATCTATTGATTGTATGTAATTTGGAGCCGAACGAATATTTACTAGAGGGAGCTATACCTTAATTCAGAGGTTAATCAATATAATGATTTTCCAATTGTTTGGTAGAAATTTTGTCTACCTTTCTATGACCCGCAGTGCTTGAAGATTAAACAAATAAGGAAATGCAAATCTGTTTACCAATAGCTATTAAGTTCAATGGTGAATCCAGCTTTGTGATCCCCGCTTGGTATGTTATCCCGTAGTTCCAAAAAGTCAATGATCGCCTCATCGTTTTGGAATTGGTCAAGGCACGGGGGATTAGGTTGGTTCCATTCGATGAGTTCAAGATGGATAATGGGCATTACCTCATCATTCAGGTTAAGTTCATAAGATGTGTTAGTGAGGGTTAAGATGTTATGGTGAAGGTCGTTGATGGTACTCTCCCTGTCAGAATCGGGCATAGGATGTGACGTAGGGTCTGTGGAAAGTGTTTCCAATTCAGTAACCCAAGAGGTTTTTATCTGTGCTTCTCCGTAAACAGGGATTTCTTTGTGAGGTGGAGGTAGTGATGCGTCTTCCTCATCTGAAGTATTGAGCTATACGGAATCAAATTCCCACTCATGTGAGTTAGTTTCTGAGTCGCTTTCCAACATCCGATTACTATACCAAACCGAGATATCCTTTGAGTTAAACACGGCAGGTGTGATTGGTTGATGGACCTTCAGAGATGGAATGGTTGGTGCTGCAGGAAGGATTATTGGTATCAGTGAATCTGATACTAGGAGTATCGGCATTGTTGAATCTGCTGCTTCTGATGGAATTGTCAGTGTTGTCGATACTGTTGGGGGTTCTGATACTACTAATGGTGTTTTTGATGTGATTGTTGTTGTTGATGGAGTGGTTGGTTTGATTGGTGGGATAATTGGTGTTGTGAATGGTATTGTTGGGATTCTTAGCCTCATTGGGGCAGTTGGTGTGGTGCTTGGTGTTGCTCATATAATCATACGTGACCTCTTTAGAGTTTTCGGCTGATATAGAGGTTTGCTGGGTTTCCCTTTTAATTTGAGCTTAGGAAGAGTCTCCTTTTGAAAGTGTAATCCAGTGTTATCTTTAGGCTTTAATTTAGGTTGTAATGGCTCATATTGTCCTTGCTTACAAGGTCGTAAAGCACTCTGACCATCATAGCCCATTCTTTGCATAATGAGGAGGCATTTGCCATATTGATCTATGGGAAGCTTAGCTTAGGGTCTTTATAGATCCATTCTACTAAGTCCTCATCTCTGGTCTCCTCTTCCTAACTCTTTCCAAGGATAAAAGGTGCCAAAGTGCATGATGGCTTGAGCAGTGGTGCTTGAAGCAACCTTTGAGGTTTACCATGAGTTCTAGGGTAAGTGGGTAGTTGCCCAACACAAAAGAGTTGGCTTAGATTGTACTCCCCAAGACCTTGCTCTGTCATTTTCATCTTTAGCTTCTCTCATTTGGGTATAGTGGTGTTTGAACTGGAAAGAGAGGCTGGACTAATATATGATGTAGATGGGATAGCTTCTCTATTGTTGGGAACTATAATCTCTGGCCGATGGTTGATATTGTTACAATATGCAAATGGATTTGCATCACCTAGGATTGTAATTTCTACATCGTTATGCGGGAACTTGATACACTGGTGATAGGTGGATGGAACGGCTTGCATGGCGTGTAACCAAGGTCTTCCTGACAACAAATTATACGGCAAAGGAAGGTCCAGAAATTGACATATGATGTACTTCACCACTGGGCCCACTCGGATTGGTAACACAACTGCTCCTTCTGACACTCCGCATCATCATAGGCTTTTATTGTTATCTTTTTACGGGGATCCACTGATTCAACTACATATCCCAATGTTGTGACCAATTGTAGTGTATAGATATTTAGGCCTGCTCCACTGTCGATCAAGATTCACTTGATCCTGTGTTGGTTGATAAATCCTTCAATATGGAGTGAGGCATTATGAGGTTGTTGGAAGGATGTATTGTCACTTTCAGAGAAAGTGAGACATGGTGATGACCTCAGACTACTAACCATAGCTTGAAATTGATCTGTATTTACATTGGCAGGGACTGATGCCTCTTGGAGAGCTTGATCCAAGATTATTTTATGAGATGGGGATAGGCGTAAAAGCTCTAAGATGGATATAAGTGCGAGCGTCTTATCTAATTGTTCCACAAGATTATATTGCTTTGGGATGGAGGGTGTGCCTGGTGCAGCTGCTTTAATGGTGATCTTGCTACACCGCGTAACAACATTGCAAGTATTTTTGGATCTTTAATGGTAATGGTTGCAATTTGTTCATTGGCATCATACAAGTGATTCACACTGTAATTATAGGTGGCTCACATAAAATCAGTCGTATCTGTGTTTCATCCTGAAGTGGAATGACCCCTTTGATCTTGTGATGGAAGTGGATTTTTAAACATAAGATGATCATTATTCATGGTTTTTGGGTCATGTCTTTCAATTTCAATCTCTCCTCAATCAATAAGATCCTGAACAAGATCTTTCAATCTATCATAGTTACTTGTTTTGTGCCCTTTCCCTTGATGGAATTCGCAAAGTTCATTATCCCTCCGCCATGGAGGTTTGACCTGAGGTTCATAATTAGATGTCTTTGGTAAAGTTACGATATGTGAGGAGACCAATTGACGTAACACTATTTCAATAGATTCCCCTAAGGGAGTGTATGTACATTTTGTTTTATAATTTTGTTGTCGTTGTCTTATTTCCTCTTGTGGTACATTGCGTCCTTGATTTGGCGGGGGCAATAGTGTTGTTCTTAGGAGGGGGGTTTTGCCCCGCAAATCGGACCACAGGTTGTGCACTCTTGATAGTCCTTGCATCGACAACTCCGTCATTGATGATGTTTTTGTTTTTATTCCAGAAAGGTTTATCACTGTCGAAGCGCGGGTGAGGGGCATCTTTTGGTTCATTGTATATCTTGATAAGCCCTTTTTTGATGAGGGCTCGTTCACATTTTAATCCCTAAGTGATCATGTCATTGAAAGACTCTATGCCTTTCATGTCTAGATGTAATTCCATTTCTTCGTTCAAGTTGGAAATAAATATTTCCACTAGCCCCCGTTCAGGTAACTGAAGAGAACGTCTGCTAGACATTTGTCACCATTGTTGCAGGAAAGCTGAAAATAGCTCCCTTGGTTTTTGCTTAGTGTTACACAGATCTGCCATGGTGACATCGTGCTCTATGTTATGTGAATAATGTGCAATGAATTTTTGGACCAGTTCTTCAAATGTCCTAATGCTGCCTATTAGTTGGCAAAACCATTGCGTGGTTGTCCCTCCCAAACTCTAAGGAAAGAGACGCATTAGATATGTGTCTTCATATGCCACTTCTAGGCAAGCACAGTGAAATCCCCTGACATGATCTCAAGGGCATCCTTTTCCCCGATACTTTTCAAACTTAGGTGTTTCAAACCCTCGTGGAAAAGGTGGCATATGTAGATTCCTATCAAAGGGATAGGGACAAATATCATTAAGTGAAAACTGGGTTGTTTTCACACCACTGTGGAGTTGTTGGGCTAGATTCTCAACTTGTTGCCTCAACATGTCAATGTCATTAGGAGGAGGAGGAGGTGGGGGATTCCCTTGATGAAGGTCATATCTGAAGTGATCTCGACCTCTTTTCCACCCTCATTACGACTATAGTGTTCTGATTCTTGCCTTAATTGTGCCTAAGGATTTCATCGAAAATTCGATTGAAGAGGGGGTTGTGTTGTGCCCTTTCGATTGCTTCAAGAGTGGGAGTACTAGGATTTTCATCATTTGTGTTTCCTCCAGGGGCTTTTTGGATCTCATTGAGATTTTCCTCCTCTTCCTCTTTGATTTCTTGTTGTCTAGACCTTGATCTGGTTTGAGCCATTTTGAAAGTTGTTTGTTGAAGTTTGGTGAAAATGATGATGAGTTGATGATGGAATGAGAGATAAATTTTTGGTGAAGTGTTTTGCCTATGGATCTCTAGCACTAAAGGTTGATGTTACCAAAGTCCTTCTATGAATTGATTTTTGTGTTTATTGACAATGTTTGATATGATAAGGTATAGCAAGGTTTGAGATGTGTTACAAACCAAGCTACCTAGTAATGAGAGGATGCACTCATATACTAGTTTTAACCTGCGTAGAAATGCCTCTTAGGATGAGTTTATCCTAGATGTAGAGACATTCTAAAAATAGATGTGTTGTTTTTTATTCAAGCAATTACTAAAAAGAACTTAGGACAAGACTTTTTTATGTTTTGAGATTTTGAAATGGATTGATGATGTATGAATGTGAGAATGGATGGAATGTTTAAACTTCAATAAAAACTGTGTTACAAATGGGACAAATTCTTCCTCTTCTCTTTCGGGGGTTGGTGGTTCTTCTCAAGCTATGTTATATGTGATGCAAATGTCTGGAAAGAAGGCAGAGTTGATTTTGCCTCCCTTGTTTTTATGATAATTTAAAGCTCTATATTGAGTAAAAGCTCTGCGGTTCAAATACTCTTGATCAAACTCGTTAGATTTTCCTTGAAGATATAGATACATGTGACGTAAGAAGGCTCTACATGAGACAAATATTTGTCTATTGAGATAGAAAAATTTCCTTCTTTTGATAAAAGCATTTGAGCTCAATGGTCTTTTCTTCAAATTGATATGTTGATGAAGATTCTTCCTTCTTAAAATGTGAAGGATGGTCATATGGTGTGACACTTTGTTTTTTGCACTTTGTTTTTTATTTTTGCCAAATGTTGGTGTTTGAAAATTTGTGTTGGATGAATACTTGTTTTTGAATTGGTTTTGATCTTCTTTGACAAGAAAACAGAGCAAGCACACAAACACAATAATGTTACCTCAAAAGGCACAAATAAGTGTGGGTCTAAATCAACCCAATCTTTGAACTCTTTAACCCCTTTTTGAAATGTTTTTGTGTATGTTTTTCCAAAAGCCTAAAGTTGGCTCAATTTATTACTAGTCTGACACAAAACGAAGACACTTCAAACACATTTTATCCCTAAGGTCAAATGGCCAGTTGCGACAATTTCAGCCCACATCTTGATATTTCTTCAACTTTAGTACTACATACCTTATGAATCTCGCTGAAGCAAGTAAGGATGTGATATACTAAGTCTTGCACGAGCATAACAAATAGATGATCCCTATGATGGGGGAGTCACCACTTTTATCAAGCTACAAGTAGCCTTTCAAAAAGCTATGTTTCTACTCAAGGAAATATGTATGGTGAGTATCTTGGGAGCAAAACCATCTATGCTCTAGCACTGAATTTATCACAAATATTCTCAATCAATAGAACGGGTGGGCTTCTACATAAAAAGGTGTCTAGTAATTTTTGATGTTTTTGGATATAAGTTCATTCTGCAGTGACTCACTTAAGAGCCTTGTAACTTGTGGTGGGGCCCATTTGTCCTTTCAGCAAGTTACACTGTAGGAACAACTATACCCAAGGCTACAGCTTTCACTCACACCTGATTTCTATAGTAGCTCGAAGGATTTACCGCGTGAGGTCGTTCCCAAGAGTGATGTGTCCCTTGGCAGGCCTCTCTTAAAAAGATAAAATTTGAGTGTTACTAACACTTTTCTCTTGTACCCAAGACCACGAAAGTCAAGGGAGAGGATAATGTGTGTTAGAAGTAGGACCACTCGACAAACTTTGCACGAGTGTGTCAATCACCAAAAACACATGTTCTTTTTAACTGATTTTCATTGCAATGTGATCTAACTATTTGGAGATGTTGCTCCAACAATCATGATGTTCTTTTTAACTTTCAAAGGCAAAATGTTTTGTAAACTAGGAACTTGAAATCCTGGTCAACTGAATTGAAAACACATCTTGCTTGAAGTAAAATCGTTTTTGAACTTGAAGGAAAAATGGCTTGTTCTTTTTAGTTTGCCCAAAACGAAGTGTTGATTGTGAATTTCTTTAAGTTGATGCAAGAAAATAAAATTTGATTTTGTTGATTTTTAAGCACCAAAAAATGAAGTTTGAAGTTGATTTTAAGCACCAAAATGAATTTTTGTTTCCTAACTTGCAAGAAAAGCAAAGTTTGTCTTGTTGATTTTAAGCACCAAAAAATGAAGTTTGAAGTTTGATTTTTAAGCACCAAAATGAAGTTTGAAGTTTGACTTTTAACTTTAAGAAAAGAAAGTGAATTTATTTATCCTAACTTAAAAGATAAAGTTAGCAACATAAATTAATTGACTTCCTAAGCTTAATTTCTAAAATCCTTAAAAAATGGGGTTAGTCAAAACCTGCACAAAAGATAACAAGTTAGTAAAATCCACATCTTTGGTGGGCTTCTACAAGCCTAATTTTTTTTGTTTTTTTGGTTACAAGGTATTTTTTTACAACTCTCTGTTACAATAACACTACTCTGTGTGGAAACAAAAGCATTATTTAACAGGAAAGTGCTAAATAACACACGAAAGTGCTAAAAGAACCAATAGCGCTAAAAGAACTCTGTTAGACAGAATTAATCTTGTCGAACAAAGCGCTGAAAGCGCTAAAACTAAGAATGATAGCACTATTCAATGGTCAATAGCGCTAAAAGACTGAGAATAGCACCAGTTAAGAGACAATAGCATTATTATTATGAACAATAGTGATAAAGTACCAACTTTCGAAGGCGCTAGAGCGTGAATGAATGCACTAAAGCGCGACCTGTGTGTCAATTCAAATCATGAAAAAGTTAGTAGTTTTCAAAATGGTTGGTGTTCGATTCACGTCGGGTTCACCAAATGATGCTTTGCAAAAAAGATTTTAGAAAATCTGGTTGATGGCAACACACACAAGAACACAAGAAACAAAGATTAGTGTTAACAACCAAAGATTATTCTAAACAGACATATCAAGAGAGACACTATAAGCAAAATAGAACATTTAACAAATAAAACAAATGCAACAAGGCATCTCCAAATGCCTTCCACCATGCTTGTAGCTCCTCCTCCCTTGTTCCTCTCCTCTCCAATTTTCCAAATGAGTGTAGCTCTCAACATCTTTTTGCACTATGGATGTCTTATGGAAATTTAAGATTGAAATGCTTTAAACTATGCTATGCAAGTGTAAAACAAACTAACTATGAGATATTATGAAATGAACTAAGATTAATTTTAGCCCAAAATGACAATATGAGTAATTATGTTAAAATGCTCTCTAAAATTCACTATAAGTTAAATGCATACAAGTTTTTCAGGATCTAGATTATGAAGAAATGAGCTCTATTTATAAGTAAAATGGAGCAATGGATGGTTGAAATTGAGTAATCTCAACAAGGGTCAGGATTAAAGAGCTTAAGATCCATGTGAGGACTTTCAACCCAATCCCAGGATGACATATGTCAACAAGAGATAGGTTGAGAGGAGAGGGAATAAGCATTAAATGTTTGACATGAGTTGAGGTTATACTTGGGAGGTAAGGTTAATGTTGAGTTGAGAGAATAAATTCATTATTCAAGGAATAAAGTCTTTATCCAATGGATGAACTCTTGTGCAAGAGTTAGTGAGGATAACCATGGTCAAAGCAATAAATGCTTGAGGAGACACATGGGTTACATGAGGGTTGAATTTTAGAGGTAAAGTCTCTAACCATGGGAGCAAGTGGATTTAACCATAAATGGTTATGTAAGAGCCATTAATGGTCATGTAAGATCCATTAGTGGTTTGGAAGACTTTAGAGGTTAGCTTGTTGAACACATAAATCATTAAATGCTTTTGAAAGACTTTGAGGGCTTTGAAAAGTGACTCCAAGTTGCTTAGGAATGTGACAATATTTAGGAAATGGATTAGGCTAATTAGGAATGATTAGAAAGTGGTTAGAAGGGTCTAGAAGGGGATTTAGGATTGCAAGTGGGTTTGGTGGGTGAGGGAAAATAGGATTTAAATTAAAATAAAATTAATTTATTTCAATTTGTGGTTGCAACTTGCATTTGTAGGAGAATGCAAGTGGGGGGAGATTTAATGATTTTAAATAAATGTTTTATTTATTTATTTAAAAGAGGAAAGGGGATTAAATTAAATAAATAGGATTTATTTATTTAATTGATTGTGAATTTGGTTTAATGAATTAATTAAAATATTGAATAATTTATTTAATTAATAGAAGAATGTTTTGAAGATGAAATTAATTAAATGTTAATTTAATTAACTGATTGGCTAGTGGATTTATTAATCAAATAAATAGCAAATATTCATTTAATTAAAATGGATAGATTTATGTGACTACAGATAATTTTGTTCCAACTGTAAAGGGAACATGCAATGGTCTAGAATCTTACATATTGAACCTCCGTAAAACTGAATTAACATACTTACTTTAGCCTAGCCATAGATTTTTGTTCACTATATCTCTTTTAATTTCCATCCCAAGAATGTGTTTCACTGCACCAAGATCTTTCAAATTTTAAATTTAGCAGCAAGCTAAGACTTTAGTTCTAAAATCAAACATTTCCCTTTACCAATGAATAACATATCGTCAACATATAATGCAATGATAGGAAATGATCACCGTCAGATTTATAAAAAACACAGTGATCTGATTTAAAACATTCAAATCCCAAACTCAACACATATGTATCAAATTTATGGTACGACATCCTAGGACTCTTTTTGAGGCCATACAAGGATTTCTTTAATTTATATACCAAATTACTATTACCTTCCACCACATAGTGCTCTGGTTGGGTCATACAAATATCCTCCTCCAAATCACCATGAAGGAAAGCAATTTTCACATCCATTTACTCAACCTCTAAATCATAAGCAACAACTATAGAAAACAAAAATCTAATGGATGTCATTTTTGCAACAGGAGAAAATATCTCACCATAATCAACACCCTCAACCTAAGAATAGCCTTTTGCAACCAGCCTTGCTTTATACTTCTCAATGCTTCCATCTGAACCAATCATTTTCTTGAACACCCATTTACAACCAATGGGTTTTCGTCCTTCAAGTAATGGTACAAAATTCCATGTATCATTCTTTTTCAAAGCTGTCATTTCTTCTTCCATAGCAATCTTATAAGATTTTGCATCATTCATACCTAATGCCTCTTCTACAATTTAGATTCATCCACATTTGTATTCAAAGCAAAAATACATTTCCAATCATCGAGTGAATACCTTTGAGGTGGTTGTTTATGTCTTGTAGACCTTTGAACAAGCCGAGTTGGAGGTTCTTACTCCTCTTCTAAAGATTCAGAGCTAGATGAGCTCTCCTCAGCTTCTTTCCTATCAAGTGGTCTCAATTCAACTCTTTTAGGCGAAGGGAATTGAATCACATCTTACTGTTTAGTCTGTTTTGGCTACAATGTAATAAAAGGAGACCTAATTTCTCTAAAAATAACACTTCTACTATGAATTACCTTTTGTGCAACAAGATCCCAAAGCTTGTATCCTTTCACACCATAACTCTAACCAAGGAAGATACATTTCACAACCTTTCTCTCCAACTTTGTTCGCTTCTCCTTTGGCACATGTGCATATGCCTAGCAACCAAAAACTCTAAGATGTCTCAATGAAAGCTTGTAACTTGACCATGCTTCAATAGGCATTTTATCAACAAGAGCTGGTATAGGAGACCTGTTAATCAAGTAGCAAGAAGTGGCAACAACCTTAGCCCAAAACTTTTTCTCTAGACCAACACCACTCAACATACTCTTAGCCTTCACCGTCAGTGTCATATTCATTCTTTTTGCAACTCCATTCTGCTATGGAGAATACAAAGTTGTCTTATGTTTGTTAATGCCAGAGTCTTTACAAAATCATTAGAGCAAAATTCACCACCATTATCAGTCCTCAAACATTTAATTTTCTTTCCAATCTGCAACTCAACCATTGCTTTAAATTCTTTAAAACGACTGAAAACTTCATATTTACTCTTTAGAAAGTATACCCATGTCCTACTAAAATCATCAATAAATGAAACATAATATGTGGATTTTCCAATGGAAGGAACATCTACAAGACCAAACATATCAGAATGAATAAGATCCAAAACACCACAAGATTTATGAGAACTCATGTAAAATTGAACGTGGTTTTGTTTTCCATAAGTGCAATTCTCACAGAAATCAAAATCAAGATTACAATCATTCAAAACTTCAACAAGGTTTCTATTTTTCAAGATCCTTAGACCCTTTTCTCCAATGTGGTCAAGTCTTTGGTGCCATAACATTCTCTTCTCTACAAGTAACTTTGCTTCAGAAGAAAGAGCACCCTTAGGTACCCAAAAGCCATGTCCATTTGTTGAAGGTGTCTTAATTTGCATCTTGTCCTGAATAGATTCTTCCTTTACAATGGTTCTACAGTGGTTCCTTCTTGCAACAAAGCTCTCCTCATCACTAATGACTCCTCATTCTCTAGTTTTTCAACTAAACTAGGAGATCCAACAGGCTCTTCCTCCACATATGTTTCCCTTGCGTTGTTCTCAATTCTCTTATCGATACTCCCTTGATGACACTCAAATGCTTGATGTTCTTCACCTCCACACTTGAAAAGGTTCCTTTGAATGGTCTCCTCTTAGATTTGCTTCCATCCCTCTAGAGTCCATCATTACAGAAGGAATTATAGCCTCCTTTATCACTACGATAGGAATATCTATTGTTTCTTCCTCTATGGTATGAATTGTCATCTCTCCTTTCATCGAGGTAGGGTTTATCTTGCTTGTTTTGTTCCACATAAGATCTCCATTCTCTCGATTGTATTTTGCCTCTCTAAAATCTTAATCTTCCACTTCTTTGTCTCTACTCATATTTCTTATTCATCTTTTCCTCCACCTTTAGTGTGAATTGATATGCTTCTTCTATTGTCGTTATCTTCACTAGACTCATCTCTTCCCAAATGTTTGTTCTTGGTCCATTGATGTATCACACAACCTATTTTTTTACTTGCTTGACTATGTCCAACCCTAATGATCACTTCATAGAATTCTTCAATGTACTCTTTCATATATTTCCCCTTGTCTCTTCAATAATTCAAACTCACAATCAATAGGGTATGAATTGATTCTTCAATTTTGTCATCATCCTATCCCATTTTGTGACTTTCTCCTTTACTTTCCTATTCCTAGACAACTAGACTCCTTTCCACAATAAAGAAACATGACCTTTCAACTTACCTTTTGCAAATTTCACTATTTTCGGATCTTCAATCTCTTCATATTCCAAGTATTCCTCCATATCATTTATCCAGACAATCAATTCCTCATGGTTTAAGTTTCCCACATAATTTTTAATTTCAATTATAGGTCTTTTTTCAATCTTCGAGATAGCTTTCATCATCTTCACTTGATCTGTTTCTTCTTCCTCTTCTCCAGAATCATCTTCAAATCAGTTTTGATCTAACTCATCATCACTTTTTCCCTCCTATTTAGGGTTTAGGATTCTTATTCTATCTTCTTCTAATGCATCCAATCAGACTCTCATTGCTCTCATCATTTCCAACATTGCATCCATTATATCACTGATATTTTCCATAGTAGGTACTCTCCTCGGTAGCATCACTTCTTTGGCTCGAGTGCAACTGCCTCAATTCAGCAATCTAGCTACAAAGTCTCAACTACCTCACACTTGGTGATCTGTCAAAAACACTTGCATTCTACCTCAAGTTGGTGATTTTCTCACCTCAAGGAATGCCTCTTCTCCACAAGGACTCGAAACTTGCTCTAATACCACTTGATGTAGCCACAGATGGAGTGTCCAAAAAGGACTATCCAATCATGCAGCATACAATTCAACACAGCGGAAACACTGCAAGAAAATGCTTAGCAATTATAAACTTTATTTATTTCACCATTTGCAACATTACATTGCATTACATGCATGCCTTCATATTTGGGATGTCTAGGACTCTTAGGCTTGTCAGGGGGCATTACAAGATATTTCGATGGACCTACTGGCCTAAACATAGCCCAAGGACTAGCGGATTACAAAATTATCTTAAAAACATTTCTCTAGCTCTAGCAAAGGTTTGTGTCAGCCTCAAGGGTTCACAAAACCCACAATGTGATGGAACAAGAAGGTAGCACAAGATGATTCTTCACAAAAGAAGATAACATGTTGCAAATCACAAGAAAGGTTCCCCTTGGACCCAAAATGTCGTGAATGATGTTTCATTGAGCTTTGCGCATTCTAGAAATGGTCCAAGGGTATAATAAATGAGCCAGTATATTGGGGTAATCACCTTTGAATGAGATTTAAATACTAGTATTGTGGATAATCACCTTTGAATCATTTTTACAACAAGGCTCATATTGATATATACTTTTATTTTAAAAGCCAATCTACTAGATAGGATGTTTCAATGGCTAGTGACAATCATATATGGAACAAATAAAAGAGATTTTAAATCATTCCTTTTTGTGTGGTATATCTCAAATGAAAATAAACCCCCTTAAATTGGATTTGAGTGCAATATCATTTTCATATATAACTCTTTATTTTTTATAGATAGATTATTTCTATTTGATTATTGTGTTATTTTTAAGACAGATACTTAAACTCCATGGTCTCTACCTTCTTTTCATTTGTCTTTCTTCTTGATTGAATCTATTAGGATTTGGTCCTGTGCACACTAACTTGCATCTCTGTAGCATAAGAAACTTAATTGGAAAGAGGGTGATGATGAATTGGGATCTAACTCTTGACTGTGCTGGCTTAGGCTTAGATGTTATCGTTGCACAATTTGCTGAAATCTCTTTAGATAAGACAACTTGTACACATGATAGGCTAATGGAAGTGACGTTGAAATTCAACCAATGTTGATAAATTATTTATTTTTTTCCGAGTATCCTCTCAGCTAGTGTTGAAATATAAACTTTGAAACAAAATATGGCTTCCATGGTAGCATAACAGAATGGGCATTTTTGTCAGATGTAGTTTCTAGTGCCCTCGTCGGCATGCATGCCAAAGTGGAAGTTTGTGGTGCACAGGATTTACAAGATATGAATAAAATGGCTTTTGTTGAAAAGACTTTATGAACCTTCAAGCAAATACAAACGGCAGGTGTAAAACTAAACTTCACAAACCTTGCCAGCATTCTCTCTGCGCATGCCCAAATGGATGCCTAAGAATAGTGTAAGAACATTCATCAAAGCATGAAGAAGTCAATTTTTATCATATATTAGAATTGCAGATGGGTGACTAGACATGCATTTTAAATGTAAAGAATATAGAAGGCACGCAGGCTGTTTGATAAAAATGCCTCCAAGAAATATGGTCTTTACTACAATCCCACTCAAAAGTAAAGATCGTGCAAGATTGGCATGACTTATCAATACCCACACTTCTACGATACAGCTTCTAGTTCTTAACATGGCACTCAAATTTGGCCATAAATGGTAACTATTTTATTTTTTAAAAGTCTGACCAAACATGCTTGAAAGCATGAAAGCTGAGTTCATGAGAAACCATATGATGGTTTACAATATTACCCAAACACAAAAAAGAATCCGATGAAACATGTATTATCATTACTATATCCCATATAATGAAAACCGTTTAGTATATTTCTCGAATTATCAAAAATGGACAAGGGTTTAGCAATGTAAGTTTCAGGTTCATTTTATTATCATATTGTCTTGCACCGAGAAAACAACTTTGACGCAATTGAAATGTTCCCTGTCATCACCTGAAAACAAATTTTAACTTGCGTTCCATAGTTTCATTTAAAAGGCTACAAAAATCTTCTTTCATGCTCAAAAATTTAGTTAACTCTAAAACCCCGATCGTCTTTAGTTCTAATTTTCACTCTACTCTGGTGAAAATATTTCCAAAATGTTGGAGCATAGACAATGGCTAGTCTTATGAGAAATGAACTTTTATTCTCCCGGAGCAGCACAAACATGAAGTTATTGTAGACAAATGTGATCCATTTTCCACCATTTTAAGAAAGATTTCTGGTGTAACTTGCTCATTGCTACTGGTTTGCATGGTCGGACATTCGCTAACAGCAGATATATATATATATAGCTATGGGAATGAAAAGAGCCAAATTCAAACATAAACTAGAGGCTCTTGAAACATAGTAGCTTGGCAGATGTCGAAGAAAATTTAACTGGTATTTTTAAGGTGAGTGCGTGATGGAGGCCAAGTTAGCCATGCCTCACCTTAGGTGCTTGAAACCCTAGGACCTATGGATTGATATGACAGAAACATAAAACAGTCATTTTAAGTTTACATCCCTCAAGATGGCTTTCGCTCACGTAAGCCTGTTATCGTTCCCGCCTCTACTTCGGCTCTCTTCACTAATGCAGGGTCTCCTCCAATGCTTGTCTCTCATGTGGAGGTTGTTGCAGCTTTGGTTGGGTATGGGTTTGCGGCTTCTTCCTCGATTGTGTCAAATCTTACGGTTTTACTTGCGGCTCTACCTGGTGGTTCTCCTGCACCAGTTCTTACTGCTACTTGTGAGGAGATTTTGCCCCCGTGCATTCTCCCGGTAGACCTGCTCCTAGGTCTGGCTACTGTGGGTGTTGAGGTCCCCCCTCCAAGACTCTTTTCTACAACTACTGGGTGGAGCTTTACTCGTGTTCCCAGATTCGCTGATGTTCAACATCCCGAGGGCAAATCTTATCCTCTTCTTTATGCCAAGACCTCCCCTATTGTGGTTTGTGGCCAAGATGATGTAGAAAATGTGGATTTCTACCAACGTTGTAGGCTGGCGTGTAGATTTGTTAATCTCTGGCTTTCTCTCCCAAATCTGCATCGCTGAGTAATGGATCTTGGAAGGCCTTGGTTACTAGTAACATTGAGCTCTTCCCTTATGCTAAGGATTTTTTTATTGCTTCTTCTGATGATTGTGCCTTGGTGCTGAGCAAGTTGTGGGCTTCGGAAGTTAACTCTCTCTTGGCCAAACTCTGGACAACTTTTAACCCTCTTCTAAACCGCTCAATGTGTGTCCAATGTGAGTTCATCTTCCCAATCTTCCCTTTTATTTTGGGAGAATTCTTTTTGTGAAGCTATTAGCAACTCTATTGGCTAGTTCTTGAAGGTTGATGATACCACTTCCTTCATGGATCATTCTACTTTTGCTCGCATTTGGATCGACATTGACATCTCTATGCCACTCCCTGGGATGTGGTTCTTATGGTTGGGGATAGGCCATGGACTCAGTCATTGGATTATGAGGGCCTCCCCTTTCAATGTCATAGATGCTTCTCAACTAGTCACTAAGCTACGCATTGTTCTCTTTCGTTGTAAAGGGATTGCTACTTGGTGGAATGACGCTAATGGTGATCAATTGATTGTCCAAGCTTCCAATTCTTCTTCTTGACTCTTCACAAGCCAATGACTCCTTCCAAGTTGATGTTGAGCCTCTTGCTTCTAGTGTGGCCTCCTCAAGCCCCAAATCATACCCCACCTCTTGCTACTGGTGTGGCCTCCTCTAGCTCTATGGAACTTACTCCTATTGCTCCTATTCTACTCCAACTTTTGGTGGTTCAAGGTCGACAGTCTACTTCAATTGCTAACAAACCCTCTAAGGGGATTTCCCCTCATGACCCCACTTGTAACGACATTCTAAACAATAGTATTGCCTAGACTATAGTTAGTCGTAGGTGGAAAGGTAATTCTTCCTCTTCCCAAACTCTTCCCCGAGTTGTGGTCGAAATTTCTACCTACCCTTGAGGTGGGTTCCTAGTTGTACTACTAGTTTGTTGTAAGTGGATTGTTATGGTCCTTGTTTTGTTGACAATAATTTTGTCCATGACCTATTGTAAGTAGAATTTTCGGCTTGAGTTTGTATAGGGTTAACACCCTTGTTTTATTGATTTTATAATAAAAAAAAAGGCCGGCCAAATACAAGGTTGACAAATCATTATCACTAAATTCATTGCCAAAATGGAAATGTGTGATCACGTGCCACCTTTAAGAGACATAACCTCTAATAGAGGATTTCTCAACCTTTAGAAACAAGACATGAGTTTCTTTAGGGAAGCAGCTCTAAACTATATACAATTGTTCAAAAAATTGGACATCAACCATTATCAATTTGAACCTAGCGTCAATAGCGATCTAGGGATACATATCATACATATTTAAGAATGGCTCAACACAAGGTCTTTATGGAATATATAAGCTATAACAATTGAATAGGATGTTTTTGTTACTCATTCTACAAGGTGGATATATGTATGTAATAACCTCATAAACACTTATTAAATCAATTCTTTATGTACAATTAGATTGAAATCCAACATTGGCTTTCAATCTTTATTGATTTAGGGTTTGCAAGTTGCTATACAAATCTCCACATTTCACATCATATATTGTGTTCATGTTCAATCTAATTAAATTCTTGTTTTGTACTTATGCTTTTAGTCTTTGTTTTTCACCAAAAAGAGTGTTTGGTAGTTGTTATATGTTATTTTCTTTAAATCAAAAGATTATAAGAAAACCTCTCAACTTGTGTAGAAGTATTAATTAGCCTTGCCCTTATACTCGAGAACCAAAATGATGGCTTATTTCTATAGTTTAGAGTTACAAGGTTTAAGTTTAAGTTTTTTGTTAAAGAAATCTTTCCCTTCTAATTTGAAGAAAGATTTGTCCTTATACATTAGTTCTTTTTTTGTTGTCATAAAAGGGACAAATTAAAATGCTAACAAAGCATTCATGCATATGACAAACTTGCTCATTTTTTCACTAACATTTTGTTGGTCCAAACTTATTGTAAGTTTTACACAAAATCCATTGTTCCTTGCTTTTTATTAATCAAGAAAATATCATATATATATTCTTAAACAAGATCTAGAGTTAATTACTAGTTGGCAAACCACTAAATTGCATATTGTCTTACAATATTCTTGCCCAAGACTTTAGTCTCCATATACATTCTCGACTCCTCCCAAAAACAAGTTTTATTCAAACTCGCTACATTATTGATAATATCTATTAGCAGCAACTAAAAAGGAAAACTGAGAGTAGGGGGTGAATCAATTTTCACTAGATTAAACAATTTAAGCACAATCTCATATCTAAACAACTGCAACATGAATAAAGATAAACACAATAGCACCAACACACATAACACCAAGATTTTGACATGGAAAACTCGGTTAAGGGAAAATCCACGGTGGGAACCTACCCACAATAAGATGATATACTTTGCAGTAGTATGTGTAAATATTACAATGGGGAATGCATATGCATTCAGGGACACTACCTAGAGCTCACTACTCAAAATAAGATAACCCAGAAGGCTACAACCCTCAAGTAAGGCTCACTACCTTACAATAAGATTCGGACTTCAATTCAGATTACATGAACTGCAAATATAGCATCTCCTTATACCTAATGACAGTTTCGGTTAAGCACGTTTGTCTGCCTTGCAACAGTCTATGCTCAATACACCACACCGAAGGATAAATTTGTTTAAGCACCACATATACCACTCTCTGATAATGTAGACACAACATCGATACTCAAATTACATGACTATACCACATATTTATACAATTCATCAACCTTGACAACAAGGTCGAACAAACCCTCAACTCTCAATCACAAAATCACATTACACGATACATATGTGAACCACCGAACCAATATAATGATATACATGACATAACATGGACCTAAATCAAATCTCCAAACATGCATCACCATCGGAAATCATGTCAAGATCAACTGCAACACACTACACCACCAAGAACACCACATAACACGAAGAATATCACCGAATCAGCAAAATCACCAAGAACATGCACAAGAATCAATGCGGATCACCAAGAAAAATAGGAAACGATCAAGAAACACCAACAAGCACAATAGAACCATCCGCAATAGCTACACCAACACCACTTATGCAAATTTTCATCGATCAACACGCTAACTCACAGGGACACACTCAACAGCAACAATTCGGACTAGAAAGATAGCTTGCGGAGCACCAAATCACGAACCATCTGAACTAAAGATACACATGAACATCCAAAACATTCTCCCAAATCCGCAACCAAAGATATAATCATACCAAAGCTCACCGGATCAAATACCAAACTCTACCAACCACTGCATAGAAAGACTGAACTACAAACCGGATCAAATAATATGATCAACTAAACTTTCGGATCACTGAAACCAATAAGGAATGAAGTATTCTAGCATCCCAAGCAGATAAATCAACTATATCGATGCAATGCAATCACCGGAATACCAAAACAACTCTCAACAGCACCAGAACACAGGAATACGTTGACATCAATGACAACAACATATCCTAGCAGCAACAATATCCAACAATCTCCCCCTTTGGCATTGATGGCAACATGTGAATGTGAAAAACAATCAATGCAAAGGAAATAAACAGCACCAGCAATTTGCAACAAACTCCCCCTAAGATCATGCACACAAAGCTCCAAAGATAAAGCAGTTTTTCGCATGACTCTCTCCCCCTTTGACAGAGATACCAAAGACACAATACAAATTATGCTATCTCTCTCCCAAAATTCATCCTCTAAGAAGGACAATCTCCCCCTTAGGATAAACCTACAACTAAACATCAAAATCGCACACTGACTACTCTGGTTGAGTAGCAGCACCAACTCATCAACCCGGATAAAAGGATAAGGCTTTGAAATCCATAGGATTGATGCAACTTCATGTATCTAGTTCTCAACGGGAGGGGCAGAGACCCCTATCTTGTCTCTCAAATACGCAAATGTATCTACAGGCAAAGGCTTAGTGAAAATATCTGCAATCTGATCCTTTGTAGATACATATTCCAATTTAACTTCCTCATCACTGATCTTCTCCCTCAAGAAATGATATTTTATAGACACATGCTTTGTTTTAGAATGCAGCACCAGATTCTTTGAAATATTGATAGCACTTGAATTGTCACAATATATAACAATAGGATCATCATAGATCACTCTAATATACTTCAACATCTGCTTCATCCAAACTACCTGAGTACAATTGTTAGCAAAAACAATGTATTCGGCTTCAACATTGGACAAGGATGCAGCGTCTTGTTTCTTATTGGACCATGAAATCAACTTCTTTCCCAAAAAGAATGCTCCACCAGTAGTTATTTTCCGGTCATCAACATCATCAGCCCAATCAGCATCAATATAGGCACACAACAAGAAATCATCATTCTTCGAATACCACAAACCAAAGTCAATAGTCCCCTTCAAGTATCTGAAAATCCTCTTCACAGTAGTAACATGAGTCTCTTTAGGATCTGATTGAAATCTAGCACAAAGACAAACAGCATGTATAATATCTGGTCTAGTCTGAGTTAAGTAGAATAATCCACCAACCATAGATCTATACAAGGTCTGATTAACTTTCTAAGATCCATCATTTTTAGATAGTTTGCATCCAGTCACCATAGGAGTTCCAGCAGACTTAGAATCAACTAACCCAAACTTCTTCAACAATTCTTTCACATAGTTAGATTGAGAAATGAAAATACCTTTACCGGTCTGAGTAATTTGCAATCCTAAGAAGAATTCAATCCCACCTATCATAGACATCTCAAACTCCTTTTGCATATCATCAGCAAACTGCATACTCAAATCATCATCACCACCAAAAATGATATCATCAACAAAGACTTCAACAATCAAAATGTTATCATCCTTAACTTTGAAGTACAAATTACTATCAGCAGTACCTTACAGAATCCTAACTTTACCAAATACTTATCTAATCTTGCATACCAGGCTCTAGGGGCTTGCTTCAGTCCATACAAAGCTTTCTTCAATTTGCATACCACATCTCCTTCATCTGATAAAAAAAATCCATCTAGTTGCTCAATGTAGAGTTCCTCTTCAAGGTCACCATTCAAAAAGGCTGACTTGACATCCATTCGATATACCTTAAAGTTTTTGTAAGCAACATATGCAAGTAACAATCTAACAGCTTCAATTCTAGCTACAGGAGAAAAAATTTCTTCATAGTCAATACCTTCCATCTAAGAACATCCTTTACATACCAATCTTGCTTTGTTTCTGACAACTTCACCGGCTTCATTCAGTTTATTCTGGAACACCCATTTAGTACCAATCACATTCTTGTCTTTAGGTCTTAGAACAAGCTCTCAAGTGTTATTCTTTTCAATCTGATTCAGCTCTTCTTCAATTGCTTTTATCCAATTTTCATCCTTACATGCTTCTACTACATCCTTAGGTTCAATCTTTGAAATCAGGCATATCTCTTCAGCAGCAATCCTTCTCCTAGTCATCACACCTTTATTCTTGCCACCAATAATCTGATTTTCTGAATTATTCAACCTCACATACCTTGGATTCTTTTGATTATTCTGATTTTTCAGGCTCTTGCACTTCTTCACCAGCAACAACAATATACGGATTAACTGTCTCCACTGGATCAATCTGTTTCAAGATCTCAATTTGCACAGGCTTAGGAACAACATCTTCATTATCAAGATCATAACTGCATGCTCTGATCTGCTTTCCAAGACATTCATATACCTTCACATTCGCACTCTCAACTATCTTCTTTACTCTTTTATTATAGCACTGGTAGGCCTTGCTCTTAGTAGAATATCCCAAGAAGATTCCTCCATCACATCTTGCATGAAACTTACCTATATCTTCATCTCTCTTGATATAAAATTTAATTCCAAAAAATCTGAAATATCTAACTGTAGGAACATGACCAAACCATAGCTTATAAGGAGTCTTAACGAAATCATCTTTAATATGCACCTGGTTGAATGTGTAAACAGCAGTGCTAACAGCTTCTCTCCAAAAGGTTCGTGCAACATTTCCTTCAATCAACATAGTCCTTGCAACATATAAGATAGTTTTGTTCTTCCTTTCCACAACTCAATTCGGTTCTAGGAGCAGATAACTGTCTTCTAATTCCATTCTTCTCACAGAATGTATCAAACTCTCCTGATGCAAATTCTCCTCCTCTGTCAGATTTCAGGCATTTCAGCTTCAACCCTGTCTTGGTCTCCACCCTAGCTTTGAATATCTTGAATTTCTCCAACACTTTTTATTTCTCCCTTAGAAAGGTCACCTGCATCATCCTTGAATAATCATCAATCAACAACATGAAATATTTGTCTCCCTGCATGCTTCTCACTCTAGTAGGACCACATAAGGCAGTATGAACTAGATCTAGCAATCCATTAGATGAATACAGCTTACTCTTGAATGAAATTTTTGTTTGCTTTCCCATCTGGCATTCCTTACATACCGGATTAGCAGGCTTCACAATCTTAGGCATATCTCTAACAGCTTGAGTAGAACTTATCCTTACCATGTAGTCAATATTAACAAGACACATCCTCCTATGCTACAACCAACTTTCATCAATCTGAGCAATCAAACAACTTTTCTCACCAGCATTCAAGTGAAAGATATTACCTTTAGTTTTAGTACTTGGTACAATCTCTATACCAAAGACATTTAGGATCTTACATTTACCATTCTTGAATTGCAAATCATATCCCTTGTCAATCATATGTCCAACACTCAAAAGATTATGCTTCAATCCTTCAACATACAAGACATCATCAGTATTATACTTACCATTGAAAGATATGGAACCTCTACCACGAATCACACAAGCTTTGTCATCACCAAATCTCACTATACCACCATCATACCTTTCCATATTCACAAATTTACTTTTATCACCTGTCATATGATGTGAACAACCATTGTCAATCACCCATTCATCTTTCTCTTCAATCTTAGCAGCCAAATCTTTCTCCTCAACAATGCAGCTTGTACGATTCACTGATACCGGATCATCTTCCTTGATAGCAATAAATACAAACTCGTCTTCTGAATTTATATTCTCTGATTCCTCATCTATTACACCTTCATCAGCAGCATAATAACATCTCTTTTGATTTTTGTACTTTCGGTAGGGCTTATAGGGCTTATCATACTTATCATGCTTCTCATATCTATCATTCTTATCATATCTATCATGCCTTTCAAATTTATCATGCTTATCATATCTAGACATTCTCTCAGGGAACCTAGAAGCAAAATGTCCTATCTTATTCTAGGAGAAACATTTCAAAGGTAACTTTCCATCATACATCTCTGAGCAATAAGGGCTTCAAGCTCATCTAGTTCTCTTTCTTGCTCTTCCATCTCTCTCTTTTCTCTTTCAAATCTTGATACCCAGCATGAACTTTCTCCTGGATCATACTTATGCTTCCTGGATACAGAGGCTTTGAATGCAATCTCAAATTTCCCATGTGATTCTCCAAATTCGCTCAACTCAAATGTAGTAAGTTTTCCAATCAACATGTCTCTGGTCACTGTAGTCACATTTGGATCTCATCAATAGCAACTACTTTATGTTTATAAGCAAGAGGCAATGATCACAACACCTTGGCAACAATCTCCCTTTCTTCAAGGGTTCCACTAGCACATCTAATATTCATGACAAGATCATTCACCTTAGCCATGAAGGTTGATATATTTTCATCTTCTGCCATCTTCAATGTTTCATACTTTCCTTGCAATCTCTACAACTTAGCAACTTTAACTTGCGCATCACCTTCATACAAGGTCTCTAGCTTCTTCCAAATCTCATGTGCAGTCTGCAAACCCATCACATTTGTCATCTATGAATCAGTCAAGGCACTCAACAATGCTTCCTTAGCTCTTATATTATGTTCAACATCCTTGATCTCGGCAATAGTAACTGGTCCATTCTGAGGAACATTGTAAACATTCTTTGTAATCTTCCAATACTCATCTCCAAGACATTTCAAGTGAACTTACATCTGGTCCTTCCGAACAGTATAATTGCTTCCATCAAATCTAGGACTCTCCTTCTTGAACACATAAGTTGTCATCCCGGATCTCCTCAAGTGGTCAAGCTTCTTCCGAAGGATCTAGCTCTAATACCAATTGTTAGCAGCAACAAAGAAGGAAAACTTCAAGAGGGGGGGTGAATCAGTTTTCATCGGATTAAACAATTTAAGCACAATCTCAAATCTAAACAACTGCAAAAGGAATAAAGATAAACACAATAGCACCAACACACATAACACCAAGATTATGACATGGAAAGCCCGATTAAGGGAAAAACCATGGTAGGAACCTGTTGATGTATTTTTTACGCACATGCGAACACAGAACAAAATACCCAAAAGTATCTTATCCTCTCTTGAACAAAGTTACTCAAGTGCTGAAGATTAGCTTAAGGATCACTTGAGAAGACTCCAAGGTTCATGAATGTAGGGTCACTACATGTGGATATGTTTTGTTGGTTGATGTGATTGCTAGTATCACAAAGGGACTTACGTTGAATTTTCGAACGCTTGAATCGTTGGAACTCAATCATCTGATGTTGCAATATGATGATGTTTTTTGTCCTATACTAGATTGAGTTTGAAAAAATGGCAAAAGGAAAGGGTTGAGAGAGTCTATTCTAAGACCTATAATGTAAGAAGATAGATGAATGATTAGATGGAATCCTACTGAGCGAGGTCTCACCATCAACTTGAACAATTTGACACAAGCTCAGTGCAATCTTCTAAGGACATTTCAAAGATGTTCAAATCATTACCTTCAAACATTGCTCACCATTCAAGTTATGCATAAACAATGGAAGCATAACAATTTGAATTTAAGCTCGTATCACTGCAATTGACCACACAAGGCACACTTACAATCAGCAAGAGGCTAGTGGTATGGACTAAACGTATTCCACACAAATACATTCAACCAATCCTTTCATTCAATCTAATCAACATGAAAGCAAATTGAGAAGTAGAACCATGAGGCTTGTTGAAATAACAAATTTTACCATTACTTCAATGACAAGATTATTTTATTTACAAGTCATATCAACAATTCTTCCTTCTCCTAATCTACTCTAACTTTTATTCTAATTATTATCCTATTCCTTTCCTACTACTAACTATTAGCTATTCACTATTAACCTTTGCAAATGAGAGACTTGAGCCTTTTATAGTGCTCTCAATACAATTCAATGGCTCAGATCCATTTGAAATTAATGGTCGATATTTTACAATGAAAACCCTTATTAGGGTTTGTTACAACAAACTCAATTTGGCCAATGAAATGATTACAACACTTTAATATAACCAATAGATAACAAAGGTAGGTGCCTCAAAGTTTGTGCCATCATTGGTGAGTCAAGTACATTGAATCAAGACGAGCTGATGTGGAACTTCTTTGATTGGCGAGTGGTCATTAGGACGATGACTAGGATTCCACCTTTATCCTGCACTTGTAGGCTTGATAGATCATCATGAAGGAATATTTCTTGATACTCAACATTATCCAGCTTCACCGATGATGACGATGATCTTCTAACTTTGATTAACTCTTCTGAAACTATCTTCTCGAATGCCTTGATCATGGAAGTGCAAGGTATAATTCTTAGTTTTGAAGTACTAATGAACTTTTGATGTCACCATTGTCTCTCTCCTTCGGAATTCCTTCTCTTGTCACTCCCTTTTTGTCGTTGATGTTATAGATCATGTCTCGGTGTAAGTGAATGCTTCTGGTGTGATCTCCTTATTTATTTCTCCATCTCCTTCAAAACAAACAAGCAAGTATTAAATACACTTGATATATAGGTTTAATAAGAGCATATGAAGAGAATTCGCCATCATGAAGGGACACTTGAAGTTGTCTTTTTCTCTTAGAGAGGAGCTCTTGAATTTTACTCCACCCTTGATGTTCATTAAGTTGCCTTTATCTTTGAACTTACTCTCCTTCATTTTCCCTCAACTCAAAATGGCTCTTCCAAATCTTGCAACTTTGCCTTCTATTAAGAATACATGGAATAGAGTTCACTTATTTGAAATTCGTTCTTGAAGCTCAATTTGTGGAATTCGCTCATATCCTTCAAATTGTGAAGTTCGCTCATGAAGGTCAAATCATGAAGTTGGAATTCGCTTCTTGTAGTTCCTTACATGAAGTTTACTCATCGTCAACAAGAAGTTGAAATTATCTCATGTAGCTCAATTCATGAAATTCATATTCACTCATGAAGCTTTGAAGATGAAGTTGATATTCGCTCTAATTGGTGTGCCCATGAAGTTTGTTTCTCTCATCTTTCTCATCAAGTTTGTTCTCCCTCTCCAACCCATGAAGTTCACTCATGATCTCTAACTCACGAAATTCGTTTGTGTGAAGTTTGCTTGTGTGAAATTTGCTCCATTTCCTCAAAACATGAAGTTCGCTCCTAATCTCTCAAATATGAAGTTCGCCCCAAATTCTCAACTCATGAAGTTTGCCCCAAATTGTCAACTCATGAAGTTCACCTTTGTAGGAAATTCGCTCCAAATCCTTCACTCCTGAAGTTCGCTCCAATTTTCAAACTCATGAAGTTCGCTCCAATTTGTGAAATCATGAAGTTTGCTCCAATTGTTGAGTTCATGAAATTCTTTTCAAATTGAATCTATTCAAGGCTAAATGCTATTAATCATCCTTCACTCCTTTACTTTCAATTTTGCTCATGTAGGCTTGAAGGTGAAGTCCGCTCCAAATGTGCAAGTCATGAAGTTCGCTCCAAAAGTGCAAGTCATGAAGTTCACCCCAAATTCTCAACTCATAAAGTTTGCCCCAAATTCTCAACTCATGAAGTTCACCTTGAAATTTGCTCCATTTTCTTAACTCATGAAGTTTGCTTGAATGAAATTTGCTCCATTTCCTTGACTCATGAAGTTCGGTCCAATTTTCAAACTCATGAAGTTGAAGTTCATTCTCTTGACCTTGAAGATGAAGTCTCTCCTGAGGTTGAGAGCATATGAAGTGGATTTGAAATCAAGACTAAATTCTCCTTTGCTTACGTTCACTTACTCACTCAACTTCAATATATGATAACTTGCTCAACATGAGATCTTAGAGTGAATTTTGCTTTGTGGGAGAAGTGCAAGAAATTCGCTACACAAGGAGTATCCATAAAGTGAAGTGAAGTTCCTTTAAGAGGAGCACTTGAAGTGACCTTCAAATTAGCAATCCTTCCTCACTCATGGTTGAACTCATGATATCCAAACTTTGCAAACTTACTTACTTCATACTCATGCAAGACTATCCACCTGACTCCTAGCCATTTGAGCGCCTATACCTCTCTAATGCAAAGGCTAATAGCTAAAGACTCAAACATTACCTAGAAAGCATAAAAAAATTTAGGGGGGGGGGTGTCCCCATTTGCGATGGGGCGATGTGTGAATACCTCACAACAGAACCTACCCACAATTAGATGATACTTTGCATTAGTATGTGTAAATATTACAATGGGGAATGCACATGCATTTAAGCACACTTCCTAGACCTCACTGCTCAAAATAAGATGACGGGCAGAAGGCTACAACCCTTAGACACATAACACCAAGATTTTGACGTGGAAAACCCGATAAGGGAAAAACCACGGTGGGAACCTACCCACAATAAGATGATACTCTACAATAGTATGTGTAAATATTACAATGGGAAATGCACATGCATTCAAGAACACTGCCTAGAGCTCATTGCTCAAAATAAGATGACCCAGAAGGCTACAACCTTCAGGGAAGGCTCACTACCTTACAATAAGATTCAGACTTCAATCTGAATTACACGAACTGCAAATATAGCATCTCCTTATGCCTGATAACAGTTCTGGTTAAGCACATTTGTTTGTCCTACAACAGTCTATGCTCAATACACCACACCGAAGTATAAATTTGCTTAAGCACCACATATACCACTCTTTGATAATGCAGACACAACACCGATACCCAAATTACATGACTATACCACCTATTTATACAATTCATCATCTTTGACAAGAAGGTCAATCAAACCCTCACCTCTCAATCACAAAATTACATCACACGATACATATGTGAACCACCGGACCAATATAATGATATACATGACATAACATGGACCTAAATCAAATCTTCAAACACGCATCATCACCGGAAATCACACCAAGATCAACCGCAACACGCTACACTACCAAGAACACTGCATAACACAAAGAATATCACTGGATCAGCAAAATCACCAAGAACGTGCACAAGAATCAATGCGGATCACCAAGACAAATAGGACACGATCAGGAAACACCAACAAGCACATTAGAACCATCCACAATAGATGCACCAACACCACTTATGCAAATCTTCATCGATCAACACGATAACTCACAGGGACACTCAACAGCAACAATTCAGATTAGAAAGATAGCTTGCGGAGCACCAAATCACGAACCATTCGAACTGAAGATACTCATGAACATCCAAAACATTCTCCCAAATCCGCAACCAAAGATATGATCATACCGGAGGTCACCGGATCAAATACCAAACTTTGTCAACCATTGCACAGAAAGACTGAACTACAAACTAGATCAAATAATATGATCAACTAAACTTCCGGATCACTAAAACCAATAAGGAATGAAGTATTTCAACATCCCAAACAGATAAATCATCTATATCAATGCAATGCAATGCAATCACCGGAACACCAAAATAGCTCTCAACAACATTAGAACACAGGAATATGTTGACATCAATGACAACAATATATCCTAGCAGCAACAATATCCAACAATATCATTATAGTTCGAAGGACATGGAATAGGCAAGATCTTCTACGTAGTGAACCTCAAGGGTATCACTTTAAAATGATCAAAATTAGACCCATACATCACTTAGTATTAGGTAAAAAGGGCATAATTTAATGAAGTTATATGGTTAGATTTTGGGTATTCAAGTCGAGGACAAGAGAGGCAAGTTTCATTAAAGTAGTTACATAAATTTAAAAACTTTAAAAAATTATATTTTTATTCCTCTTGTTAGGGTTTCTGAAAACCCAAATTTACTCTCGTTTCAGTTTGCAAGGTTTGTGACAATCATAACATTCTCATAGACAAACACATGTACTAATTTACTAATAGAGATTTTTTTAATAAAATCTAAGGAAAAGCAAATCAATTCCATAGATAAAACTACTATTGAATTTATATTTTGCATCTTGATTTGAATCCTTTGGAATTTTGATAGAACTGGATTTTTTTTAGTTATGTGACCCACTTCTTGTTTACATATCTTTGTCTATTGGTATTTGCATCATTGTCACAAAACCATTTGATGTTTTTCCTTTGCTTATAGAAGCAATTTTGTTAAGGAAATTTGAAACTAAAATTAAAACAAAAATTAATTGCATAGCCTTACATAATGTGCCTTGAATAGTTTGGAAGTCTAAGAAGATGTCTTTACTTGAAATCTTAAAATCCTAATATTCACTTATAAAATTATGTATTCGATGGTAAAGAAAATATTACTTAAAATTTCTCTTTCAATTCATTTCACTTCAAATCTTTGAAGTGTAATTATTATTTACTTACAAACTTGTGAATGCCTTCTGTAGTTGTTTGTGAGGAGATCGGGTTGTAGAAACCCCAAATCTTCAAAAACCAGTCCTTTAAATTTTGTCCCAATCAAGTGCTTCTAAATGTAAGCACAATTGGAACTTGTTTGATGCCATTCACAAGAAGAAGTAAAAGTTGACACAAAAGTGACTCAATGACCTCATCTTCAAGCAATAAAACATTTGCCTTCTTTCAATAAAGTTGGAGGGATCATTTGTTAGTAATAAGGTGATTGACTTGGATGACATTGATCTTAAAATGACTAGATTGTTCAAAATGTGAACACTGTTGGAACTCAAAATTGCAGGTTGCCAAACTCTAAGAGGATGCCAAGCTCTATGATCAAGTTCGGCAATCAATTTTGGTCAACTAATGAAATGGTTGATTTAATCTTAATTCCCTTCTCTTCTAGCTCTATCAAACCAAGGCAGGTGTACCATATCACCAACTTCTCCATATATGTGTTCTAATTAGCCAGTAATATTTAGGCAAATTATGTTACAATGTTTCTATCTTAGACCATTCTTTGGCTGGCATAAGAGTTAGAATGACCTTATTTCCCTATTCCTAATCTCACTTCAATAAAAGGAAAACCAATAGCTTAATTAAATTTTGAATATATAATTGTGATCAGTGTCTTATCAATTAATGGGTACAGAGTCAGATGAATTCACTCACAAACTTCTCCTTACTGGACACTTTTTACTTTCACACCTGATGTGAAGATGTCAATTGTTCTTTTCCTTTATACTCTGTGATTTAATTTGGTTACAATGATTGTCATGTATGCATTTAATCTTTCCTTGAAAGAAACAAACACAATAATCAGTCAAGAATGTGTTGTGACCTTTTTCACACATCGCCCCATTGCAAATGGGTACCCTCTCTTTTCCTGCTTTCTAGGGTTTTGTTAGTGTCCTATGACCTTTTGCTGCAGTTTCACCAAGCCTTGTCCTGTTCAGAGCATTTCAAGCCTTGACGATTGAAAGTTAGTTTTTGCAAGTTATGTAATTCCGAAGTGTGAACACCACCAGAGTGCTTAGAAAGGCCAAAGGACGAAGATCGCAATCGATTTGGACAAATTTGGACAACTTTCTATTTTTAGAAAGTTTTCTTTTTTTTGCTTTTTGCTATTTTTTAGGAAGTTTCGTTTTTGGCATTTTCAGCCCGATCCCCGGTATGGCTATTTTTAGAAAGTTTTTCCTATTTTTTAGGGATGTCTGCTTTTTGCTTTTTTGGGATGCAAACCTAGGGTTTACACTTGTACCACTGACCTACTTCAACCGGAACTCGAAAATTCCAAGTTTTGATCTAAAAAAGCTAAATCCCTAGATTTTAGGCTTTTTGCTTTTTCAGGATGCAAACCTAGGGTTTACACTTGTACCACTGACCTGCTTCGACCGGAACTCGAAAATTCCAAGTTTTCATCTAAAAAAGCTAAATCCCTAGATTTTAGGCTTTTTGCTTTTTCGGGATGCAAACCTAGGGTTTACACTTGCACCACTGACCTGCTTCGACCGGAACTCGAAAATTCCAAGTTTTGATCTATAAAAGCTAAATCCCTAGCTTTTAGGCTTTTTGCTTTTTTGGGATGCAAACCTAGGGTTTACACTTGCGCCACTGACCAGCCTCGACCGGAACTCGAAAATTCCAAGTTTTGACCTAAAAAGCTAAGTTCCTATATTTTAGGGGGTCATGGCACCTTCAAAGGATAATCAGCTCGAAAAATCATCCTGATCCTCAAATGTCCTGAAATTTGGTTAAGTCTAGAATGTCATCCTGATCCTGAAATTTGACTAAGTCTGGAAAATTGGAGAATCCTCCAAAAACTAGATTTTGCATTATTAGTCCTAGAGGCCCGAAACCACTCTCAAACATCCTGACAATATATATGAAATATAACTTAAAGTAGACATATTGAAATACCACTTATACTTAAATGTTATATTTCATATATAGTCTGCCCTCTTGAGAGACCTTCAAAGTCCGTCATGGGTTGGGAGGTCACGTGGGAGCACTCTTCAAAGTTCGCCCAAGCATGCCAAGTGATGGAGAAGCCTTGTCAGAAGTCCACCCAAGAAGAGAGGTCATGTGGGAGCTAACTTCAAAGTCCGCCATGCCTTAGAGAGGTCATGTGGGAGCTAACTTCAAAGTCCGCCATGCCTTATGAGAGTCATGAGGAGGGACCTTCAAAGTCCGCCCCATGCCTTAGTCAAATTTACACCTTGATGGAGGCCATGAAGGAACACTCACCAAAGTCCGCCCAAGAAGAGAGGTCATGTGGGAGCTAACTTCAAAGTCCGCTCCATGCCTTAGTCAAATTTACACCTTGATGGAGGCCATGAAGGAACACTCACCAAAGTCCGCCAAGGCTAGAGAAGTCATGGGGGAGCTTAGACCAAAGTCCGCCCAAGGTGGAGAGCCCTCCAAAGTCCGCCCAAGGGGAGGTTGCTTGAAGTCCGCTTAGGAGATGGGTTTGAAGTCCGCCAAGGTGGGAGCCTAGCCTAAAGTCCGCCAATGTTGGGAGGCTAAGGAGGAGGAGTGATAGAAGTCTGCCCAAGTTGGGGACACCACCAAAGTCCGCCAAGGTTGGGAGGCTAAGGAGGAGGAGTGATAGAAGTCTGCCCAAGTTGGGGACACCACCAAAGTCCACCCAAGATGGAGGTCATGTAGGAGCCCTCTCCCAAGTCCGCCAAAGTAAGAGAGCAAGGTAACAGGTGCCAAGTTTAAAGTCCGCCAAGGGTAAAGAGAGCTATGAGGAGAGACCTTCAAAGTCCACCCCATGCCTTAGCCAAAATTTCGCCTTGATGGAGAGCCATGAGGAGAGACCTTCAAAGTCCGCCCCATACATTAGCCAAAAATTTCGCCTTGAAGAGAGCCATGAGGAAAAGTCTCCAAAGTCCGCAATACCTTGGAGAAGATGGAGATAAATTTCAAAAGTCCACCTACGCATTGAAAAGTCAAACAAAATCAACAAGATGCCAGTGATGTCACAAAATCCACTGAGATTTCAAAATTAAATCCAAAATGAAGAAAATATCTAAGGATTATTAAAAATCCTCGAAATAAATCCAAAATAGAAAGTTTTCAAAAGGGGAATATTGGAAGATTGAAAAGGATTTCGAACTTAAATCCAAAATGGAAAGTTTTTTTTAAGAGAATATTAGAAGATTAATAAATATTTCGAACTTACAGCCAAATTGGAAACTTTTGGAAGATATTTTCTTCGAATTTGGAAACATGACAACACTTTCCAAAAGAATGAAGTTAAAATTGGAAACATGATTTGGAAGATTTTAAGGGTTTCTGATTGAGGATTTAACTTTATTTACAAATACTTCGTTGTAAACTTCATTTCTACACCAAGAAGTTCGAAAATATTAAGGAGAGCATAGTAAAATACTTTCAGTTTGGAGTTCATCTGGAGAAAGTTTTGGATAGTGCTGGAAGTTGGATAAACTTTTTTGACAAAAGTTTCACAGATTTTTGGAGAAAGACAACCAGTATAAGGACGAATTATTGAGTCTCTCCAGAATTTTTGAGGGTGAAATTAAATTCATGATGCAGATTTATGTATTTTTTGAGTTTTTCCAGAGTTTGAATTTGTTCGAATTTCTAAGGGACGAAAATCATTTTTTTTGTCTAAGTATAAGAAATTTTTGGAGTTATAACACTTGGTGTTGGATTGCGATCACAGTTATCTTGAAGGTTGGAGAATTTACATGTGAAAATCCCATTCTCATGGCTAAGTATGAAAATGAAGTGAAATTTTCCAAACACTTAGGCGTTCGCAACCTCGATTTTCTTTAATCCAAGATAAATTTCTAACTTACTTTCCTTTGGTTTTACAAGTCGCAAGAGGAAATAGAAGTGGGATCATCATAGAGATCGCAGTTGGAGTTTCAAGCCAAACGAAAGATTGAGGACAAGTTCACAGGCAAGGTTCATCCGAGCGTGAAGATAGCCAAAATTTGGCTAAGTATGGGAAATGTTTCACAAAGAAAATCCCAGTTTCATCAATTATGATGAAGGCATGTCAGGGTATTGAGAAGAAGGACATGATCACAACGAATGCCTGAACAACTTGATCCCATCATTTCATATTTGCAAGGGGTTATCTAGGGCTTTTACCCTCCTCCCACGCAACATAAATTGGCAACTGAAGGCAGGATCATCACAGAAAACACAAATGGAGTTTCGAGCCATATTCAGAATTAAAGACGGGACCACGAGCAAGGTTCGTCCAAGTATAGAGAGGGCCAAAATTTGGCTAAGTATGAGAAAAACTTCACGAGGGGATTTCTTCTCCAAATTCGAGGCACTTGAAAGAATCTCAAGGCATCAAGAAAGAAAAGTTCTCAGACTTGGTGAAAATATGGAAAAGTTAAATAAATTTCCAACTTCTTGAAGGATTTCATCTCCTGAAGAAATTTTTAAAAAAGACAAGCTCCCAAGCCGAATCAAATGGTGACAAGAAGGAATCAAATTTCCATACTTAGACAATCTCTTGACACAAATTGAAGAATTCAAGAAAGACATCCAACACGTTGAGGTGGCGCCTCGTCATTTTCCAGCCAATCAGATCGCTCCAAGTCAACATGTCCAAGTTCGATGAACCTGACTTATCCAGAAGCTTCTAGAAGGGCATACTTCACAATGCAACAACCTTCTATTTTCATTGATGGTTCATATTTAGCAAGGAGGACAAGTGTCCCAAATGTAATTGGTCGAGGGTAGTTAGTTTTGGGAAACCCTAATTAGGGTTTATAGCTTTCAATCTTGGCCCTTGATCACTGTTTGATCTCGGCCATTCATTTATTCTTGAAAACTATATAAGGCTACCTCCTCTCATTTGGAGAGTGTGAGGTTTTTGATGTATTGTTGCTTAAGGTCATTTCCAGATAATATATTGCATGTGCGCTGCTTTGTAATCTCTATTATTTGAATGATTTGCATGGTTTCAATTGCCTCAACACTTAGTTAAAAGTAACTTAGGTTTGCTTTCATTGTTGTTAATTTGAATGAAGGATTTGATAAGTGTCAATTGATGGTGTATCTCCGCTCATACTTTCGATGTATGGATGATTTCCATCTCACCGTGCAAAGTTAGTTTGAGTCCATCCCCTGTGCATCCCAACATCTCGATCATAAGCACAACCCATTGAAGATTGCACCGGCCTTGTGTAGTTGTCCCTAGTGTGGCGAAGCAAGGTTTGGTTTCTCGAGAGCACCCAGTTGATACCGTCTCCAGAGTTCGTAGGTTTAGATTAGCCTTCTCAAACCCTATCCCTTTTTCCCTTTCTTTTGAAAGTCTAAATCCCAGAAAATTCCCCAAAAAAAAAAGAAGAGCCTAAATTGCTAAATCCATCTAAGTCCAGCAGTTCAAAAATACTTGTCAAACGTAAGTCCCCCTTGAAAATTTCAGCATACACTACCCAAGAAGCTATTCCACTAAAGTCGCTTGTTCGCACATATAGACCTTGGAATCAGTAGTGATTTTTCAAGAGAGGATAGAATACCTTCGGGTATCCTATCCTAATGTTTGGTAGATGATAAAACAAACACCAACAGAATGCAGAAACTCTCTTGATCAATCTACAAAATCCTTGATATAGCAGACTGAAATAATGAAATAAAAATCGTGCATAAGGAATATCGGAACAATCTTTGATATCTTGAAACAAAACAATAAGTTGAATAGAATAGGAATTCACAGTATTCGATACGCCGTATAAAAGATAAAAGCTAACTGATCTATTGATTGCATAAGTATCAAATAGTTTTTTCTTGTATCTTTCATGACACAAATGATCTTCCTTTTATATGGAAAGATCAATCAAACTTAGAACATCATGTCTTTTCGAAAATATAACTTAATTACAAAGTGTAACTAACTAAACAAGTTTTTGAACGATTTAACAAGAGCAAATTAACTGCCCCTAGATGGTCTATGTATCCTTGCTCTTTGTAAGTATCAATATTTGAGACAAAATGTTTCATAACATATTCCTTTCTGTAAATCCGATTCAAGATGATCTTCATGTTATCAAGGATGTGATCTTCATCATTGATTTCATCCAATGCTTGTGGGAGTTCATCTAATATCAGTTCCCTCCACTGTTCTTGAGACATGAGTGAACCATCTTCGCTATTCAATATGGCAGGGAGGCTTTCTCTATCCTCTATGTCCAGTCGACTCATGGCATCCTCAAGTTCTTCATGGTACTCCCAATGTTTAGACCAAAGCCTTCTAATATCCTTAGGTAGCTTGGAAGATTCAGGATCTTGCACTTTGTCAACTATCTCCTTTATTCTTTCTGTAAGTCTAGCATGTTCTTGCAAAGCTCTAAAAGTACCTACATAAGTGCTCCAATAATCATTAGCATAGATTATCATCTCATTAAACCTGTGGGTAATCAACCCTGCCATCATATCATATATGGTTCTTTTTCTTTGCTCCTCCCTTTTCTTTATTGTTTTTTGGAGCTTCTCTGCTTGGTATTTCTAGTAATTTGTGTGTTGTAAATCTTTCGTCACTTGTTGCTCACGTTCAAATGAGAACTCTACCCTGTTAGTGACTGATTTCAATTTTTCCTCAAGTTGTAACCTAAGCTCTTCTGCTTTCTCATATTTGGCTTTATATACATCTCTTTCCCTGACCACATGCTTCATTTGTGCCTTATTGAATTGTGCCACATTTACATTTAGATCTGTCGTATCCATTGGGTCTATCTCACCGACTCTTTGAACCATAATGTGACCAAATACCTTGTCAGTCTCCACTAGTGTTGGCATTTACTCCATGGGTACAGAGCCCACTATAATAGTGCTTTCTTGTTTGGGTCAAATCCAGAACCAGAATAAATTTTGTGAACATCCTTGGGTAACATTTTCTTTTGGGTATCTTGATTCTTCACAAAGCTATCAAATAATATGGCAGAACTCATGTCCCACCCTGGCATGATGATAACATCAGCATCCTGTACAAGTTGTCTTCCTTTAGAGAGGGTCATAGTAGCTATCTCAACATCTACATCCTTTTGAAGTTTTTCTAGCAGATCATTTTCATTTTCTAGTGTTATCTCATTGACCTGTTGCCTAAGCATTTTCCCCCTATACTTATACAAAAATGTTTTGAATTCTTGGGAATGGACAAATTCATCATCCGAAACAAATTTTTCACCAACCAATTGTCTGATATCCTCCTTCTCATCAGTGGGCCCTGTTACGACCTCCTCATCTCTAGGAATACAAGATTAACCTTGTTCTCGGATTTCATTTGTTTCACTTTGCATTGTAGGAGTTGGTTGTGGTGACAAATGCATGAGAGGGGTTACACTTTGTATGCTCCTTCCCAAAGGTCTCCTTGCATCTCTTTTTAAAACATTTGATGGGACCCCTTCAATTATTTCATCCAAATGAGCAATTTTTGCATTCATACGAACGATGGGATCTTGAATGTTTGAATAAGTATCAGGATTCAATATATTATGGCTCTTTTTCCATTCTTCAGCCTTGTTGATTTTGTCATAGGCTTCCAATCTTTCTGTAGCCTACACTTCATCTAAATTTCCAATGATATTCTCTTGCTTGAGTGGCACATGATCATAAGAACGCAATTTTTGTGACTATTTGGTTGAACTAATGAATCCTTTAGGGTCAAAACCAACCTTGGGTTCATCTTATGTTAAGCCATAATAAGCCAGTTTGTCTCCAATGAAATCATACCCCTTAGTAGAGAAAATTGTGAACTCTCCAAAACACAAAGACCCAAGCATGAGGGACTGTTTCCCATGTACCCCCAAATGTGTAGCGCTCGATGCAGCCAATTGCCTCACAATCTTTAGGTAAGCAATTTTGTTTGGTAATGCCCTTGGAAGCAGGAGAGGAGCACCTTCAAATCCATACACTTATCTTTGTATACTCCTTAAAAGCATACTAGTTGTCGATCATCATACTCCTTCAACCTGAGGAATCTTTGAATTTCTAGGGTGAGTGTGTGATCACAAGAGTGACCTAAGAGTTGACACAAGGGCTTGAGAAAAAGCTCTTCAAAACATAGATATTGGGACCATGGACACCTCTGATCCCAAATAGCAGTCCACATTTGTATAGGTTTTTGTATCCCTCGTCTATCATATTCCATGACCCTAAGGTCTTCAGTCCACAAATCCATGCCTTGGTCAACATATACAAGCATATGCATCAATACAGAATAATGCCTGAAATGAGTCTCCTCATAATTGTTTTTAACCCTCTCCAAACCATGGTTTATATAATCTACCATTTGTGACACATAATCAAATGGTCGACCGACATGTGTTTGCACATTCGCGGCCAATATCATGGGTACTACATCCATGAGGGGGTTAGCTTCAATTCCCATGATCTGACAAATAGAATAATAAGTGTACTTGAAGTATTCCTCAAACGGATCCACATCAAATGGTGTTTCCTCATTCTCATCAAATATTCTAAGGTTGTTTCCATCCCTGGGTCTATGGGCCGGAGTCTCCATCTCTTGTATACATCCTCGAGTCTAGAGTGTTCATTTGCTAGGAGGGTTACATCAATTGGCTGATCAAGGGTTAAATCTAAATCAAATACCCTAGACATGAAATCTTTGGTTAATGGTAGAAATTGTTTGTCGGTAGCATCACAAATCGTCTTAGTCTGGGGTTTGTAATTTTTGGCCAGTAAGATCATCAAATCAACATTCACAAAAATATTTGGCACCATCAGATTCCCTATGTTGTGTATCAATGATTGCATATAGGCTCTGCCCTGTTTCTTTTCCTATAGTGGTATAATAGAAAGTCTTTGAATTTATCCCCTACAGTCTCCATGTCAGATTTTAACAGGAAGAACCTTTTGGATTTTGGCCCAGAGTCTGGGAATTGGTCCATTAGATCTTGATTTAAGTGTCTCCCCTTCTTTTTCTACTTTTTCAGTTTAATTTCTTGCGGGTTTTCTACTTTTGTGGCTTTTTCCTTCTGTTTCCTAGCCCTAGGTTTCTTGGAAGAGCCCTCCATTGTTTGCAGAAGAAAGAAAAGTAATCTAATTAACAGAGCACTTCACTGAACTCGGTACTTACTTGGAGTCTCGACACCGATTCTGAATTGTTGTTCATCTTTCAGCCCTTGATTGTTATCGCCTCTGCCTTAATGACCTTCGGGATCTTTTTACAGTGGTTGAGTGCGTGCAAGATTATGTTTTTAAATCCACACCAAAGAGTTTGTGTCGTTTTAGAAATAGTTACAGAACGGTCATTAATGCTTGAATCCAAAACTTGTGTGATATGATACCAAGTTGGCGCAATATTAATGTCAAGAGACTTCACAAATTATTACATCGCCATTTGTGCTTTTCGGAGTAGGTTATTCTTTCAATGAGACCCTTTCTATTCTTCCTCGTCGTTCATAAGTGTAACGAAAATCCATCATGTCGGTATAACCCTTTTCAATCTTCTCCGATATCACTTGTTTCAGAAAGACATCATTTGATTTTGATAGACTTTCATTGCTATACCAAAACTGACACTTTCGGTAGCATGGATGAAACGCTCTACCAATACCTTGTTTTTATTTTCATCGTTGTTAGGCATCCGTGACCACACCGAAATCAAGCTTCGGTGAAACTCCAAGCATATTTCTCCGACATGTCCGTTTTCGGTGTAGCCCTAGCTTTCGTCAAGACTTTTTCTAGCTTGGCAAACTTACAATGTTATGCCGATGCACATGTTTCGGTAAGACTTTGAACAGAGTTACACTGATGTAGAAGTTTATCGGTGTAACATGGCTTTTCGGGGAGATCTAATTTTACTTTGTCGACTTTGCTTGTTATCCCGGTATGATTACTCCATCGTTGAAAGACATAATATGCCTTGCTGAAAAGAAGACTTCCTTGCAAAGAATATTTTAATGTTCTCTTTTGTTCCCTCTGGATCCTGCTATGGATTCTAATGGTTTTATCATAATTTTTAGCTAGAAAACATATTAAATTGGAAACTTTCAAAGGGTGATTGTCATATTCAATAGTGGCAAAATAATTCTCACATTGGTAAATGTCTGAAGATATATTGAGCTAGTAGACAGTAGTGGGAAAATAATTAAGATTTAAAAGCTTTATGCATAAAAATGATATGATTTTTGGGGAGTGCTAACAAACCCCATGTTTACAAAAGAAAACAACATTGATTTTGAGAAGCAACTAGGAGAGGGTGCAGCAAATGCAATAGCAAAAGTAAAAGTAAAAAAATCAGTTTAAATAACATCATACTTGAGAATGATGGTGGTCTTGAGGAGTCATTAACTTCTAGATCAAGGAGTAGGACCTCATCCATCATGAGAATGGATATGGAGAAGAAATTATAAATAATTGTAACTTGCATTGCATTGTAAATTGTGATGATAATTTTCAATCATGAAATTCAAATCATACTATCAGTTGTTGTATTGGATGATGATACAATATTCTATTTTTTTAATTCAAATCTAATAGAAAACACTTCCCCTATAGACTCATTTCCTATGTTTAATAACTATGTTGTGTAGGAAATTTTAAAAATATTTTTTAATTCGATTAGAGTTGCTGAGGCTGAGTTGAAATTGGGTTTGCCAAGCCGCAATTCTTCAAACTTTGGGCCAAAGTTGCTCCAATTGTGGAAAATAGAGGAAGCTGGTCCTAAATCCCACTCTTACGAGGATGCAAGGGATAAAACTGGCTCAAGTGGACAAAATAAGAGATGACAGCCTGAGTTGAGAACCTTCCTACGAAGTATTTTTGAGTTACAGAAATGCATCCAATCAGTTAGCATTGGTTGGATGGGTATGCTGCTTAGTAGCCCCACATTGGCCCAGAATGCTAGATACTGCTGCGCAAAAAGTGCAGATTTGCAGGCAAACTTTAAGCAGGGATTTTCAAAGACAGGCCTAAATGCCTCTGGCTAGGCAATATCTTTGTATTTACTTGGTTTTATAAGCCCCACATTGGATAAAGAACTTGTCGAAGGCAGAGAATCTACTTGTGCCGATGCAACAGCTTGTCATAGATATAGTTGAAACTATATTAACAGGTTCTTCTCCAGCCTCGTAGTAACCATATTCAGTTTGAACCAGATTCTGACCATAGGATGGGTTTGCCCTGAATATGTCATGATTTTCCTGGGAAATGCTCCAAGATACTCTGGAAATGTGCTAATTCACCCTACAAATGCCCTGGGCACAAGCCCTGACCTAGTACAACCCAGGCTCAGTCGATGATGAACTCGGGGCATTACCAGGAAAAATACCCCTTCTCTGGAGGAGAAACCATAGTCAAACATTCTAAAAAAGTAGTTTTTCATGAAAATAATAATAAAAAAATTGATTGAAAGATCAAGAAAAAATCGTAAAGGCTAAAATCCCAGAAGAAACTAAGGGGGAAAATGTGAAGGAAGAAAAAAACTCAACTTTCTTTTTGATTTATTGGCTCTATTTTTTGTAAGCCTGTCCCCGCAGCATGCCAAATCCCAGGGAAGAAAACCAGTGAACCTCCATACCCAAAGCTGGAGCCCAAAAAAACCACTGAACCCCATACCCAAACCTGTACACAAACACGCAACTTTGGTTTCAAACCAAGAAGTAAGCATTCAGTGATTTGTAAGTTGAACTAGCAATGAATAGGAAGACTTTAGTAATAACATGTCTCAACTTACTTGTAAATTGCTTATTTCATGTAAGATTGTAACCTTGTTGATTCTTTTTAAATCCTTTGGGGCATTTAATACCTTTTTTAAGTTCATCTATCAAAACCATAGTTGCCAAAAACTCAACAATAGGAACATGGACCACATCCCTGTCCCTTTACCCATAATTGCTGGTCATTATATTTATATATAGTATAATCATTTCTCTATTCATTTACTCACATGTCCTAATTTGATTAGCAACCCTGTCCCTGTCCCCATACCAGTACCCCTGCACTCCTGGTAACTATGATCAAAACAAGTCACAACATAGGCATGAAGAAACCATTCATATACAATAAACTTGCCAAGCATTTCATTATTCAATTGATTTCGCTGCATTTTTTGTTGTTTTATATAGAGCATGTCGTGTACCTTCCTCTTTGAGTCCGCTTCCAGCACCCAGTCTAAGAAGGGTGTTTCTTAACACCGCATAATTATAAATATATAAATTTACAATATTTAAATATACAATATATTAATTTAAATTAATTTTCAAAATTCCAAACTAGGCACCAAAAATAGGAACTATGGGCCCAAAAAGCATGGGAGGTATATTAGCAAGTTCCATTTCTCAATTTTGGCATCAATGATCATTTTTTCGTATTGTGTAATTTGCATTTTCCAGAGAGTAGATGTTGAGAATGAAACCCCTCAATTGATTAATCTGAGGTAGTGTTGACGTGTTTTTTATGCACATGCGAACTCAGAATAAAATACCTAAAGGTACCTTATCCTCTCTTGAATAAAGCCTCTAAATGCTGAAGATATCGCAAAAAGGATCAATCAGGGTGACTTCAAGGTTCTTTGCTGTAGGATCTCTACGTGTGGATAAACTCTCTGTGGTATGATGTGATTTGCTGGAATCACAAGGGGACTTACACTTGATGACTGAACTTCTGATTTGCTTTGAATACTACTGGAACACAGGATTTTACTGCCTTAGATTTGAAAAAAGGAAAAAAAAGATGAGGGTGAGGAAAGGATCTAATCCTAATACTAAGAATGTAGGAGCAATGAATGATCTTTGATGAAATTCTAACTAAGTCTTGTTTTGACATCACAGGAACATCTCCACAAGGTTAGTGCGATCTTCGAAGGAAAGCTTTATGATGTTCAAATCATCACTGCAGGCATAGACACCATCAGGTTGATGCATATCAATGAAGAAGCGACAATTGAAGTTAAGCTTAAGCTGAATGATTCTAGTTGACTACACAAGGCAAGTCTGCAATCAACAAACTGCTAGTAGTATGGATATATGAATTCCACCATCAATCAAGCACATTTCTTCCACTCATCTAATAACATGAAATCAAATATGAGAAGTATAGAGACCATGCAAATTGTCGAATCGACCCATAAATTTCACCATTTCTTCAATGAAGTTACGAGTCTTTTACAACAACATCTTGGCAACAATCTTTGCCTTCTCTCTCTACTCTATTCTAATTGCTATTCTAATCACCTTCTAACTACTCTCTATTCACTAACTCTTTTCTAACTCTCTAACTTACTTCCTTTACAAAATGAAGAGTCGGGGCTTATATAGTGCCCATAATACAATTCGATGGCTGAAATCAATTTGAGATCAATAGCCAAGATTCAATAATGAAAACCCTAATTAGGGTTTGTTACAACCATTACATAACATTTAATGCTTGACCAATGATAAAATTATATCTTTAGGACACATGTCTTCTCTGGAAAATTCGACCAATAGATAGCTGGGGTAGGTACATAGAAGTTTGTGCCACCTCCCATGAGTTAGGTATATTGAATCTGGACATTGTTGAGGTGGATCAATCCGACTGGAGGAGTGATGACTGGGATGCCACCTCATTTGACACTTGGTTGATACTCAATTTGGTAACGTTTAGAAGTTAGCCTTAATTAATTCTTCTGGAACTATCTGCTTCTTCAACGAACCCTTTGCTCTGACTTCTTGTGTCCTTGATTTGCAGGATGATGATGTACCTCGCCTTGGAATACTGGACTGGAAGAGGTCGCCCTTATCCTGATGATGCTAGATCGAAGAAGGTCGTCCTTGTCGATGCTAGGCTAGAGGAGGTCGTCCTTGATCTGGCTTGATTTTCCAACTCCGGGATCTCCATTTAATGCCTACACAACATTTCACAATTAGTATTATATCTTGAAGTGTAGAAATTAGGAAGATAAAAGATATTAATTAGGAAACTTCATGATAAATGTTGAGTTATCATTTCCTAATTAACTACATCAAACTTAGAATTTTCAAAACAAAGCGCAAAATTCAAATCTTCAACAATGGTGTTAAGGTGATTACGCCATACCTCCACTTGAGTACTAATTCTAAGAAATGATGCAAAAATAGGTGAATTCGCTAGGCAAAACGTAGATCAAAGTTCTCCCTTGAGCAAAATGCGCCTCCTTTAGCCTTCACAAGAATCAACTCCACCTCCCTCTAGCCTCCAACACTTGAGATAAATTCGCTCCAAATAGACCAGATTTCGCACCTTCTTCTTGCTCTCCAAATTCGCACTTGAAGTAATGAGTGAATGATTGATTAAACTTGATCACAACACCCATATTATATAGGGTGCTCACCATTTTGCTCCCCCTAGGCCGACTTGTCAAAATAAGCCTAAAAAATAAATAAAATTGCAAAAAGGAGAGGCCGACTTGATAAAATAAATAAAAATAAGCGTTCAAGCGCTCCATTTTAATTTTAATTTCACAAACAATTAATTTTAAATGCCTTCATAATAAAAATTCAATTTTTTGAGGCTCAAAATTAATTTACTAAATGCCAATGTGTCTTTTATTAAATGCCAATTTAATTTAATTTTTCCAAATATTTCGAATTTAGCAATTTGGCATCTAATGCAACTTGGGAGGATATCAACGCTCAAATATGGTGAAAATAAAAAATGCTACCAACTTCGCCCTGGACCCTTGGAGAGGGACAGGAGCGCCTTTTCACTTTTGCTCTTAATCCTTCACCTTTTATTTGTCAATTCTCGTTGTGGGGTAAGTAATGATCTCTTTCACTTGTTCCATGCATGCTCAACTTGCTTCCGCAAGGCAAAATAGATGTTCTAAAGATTTTTGCCTTGGGCCTTTAGTGAAGGACAAGAGAGACTTTAGCAATTTAGGTTAGGATTATCAAATTTTGAAGTCAAATCTTTGTTCACCATGCTTTAGAAGACCTTTTCCATCTTTTCACAACCTTGCCTTAGCGTAATCTCGGAGGGAAGCTATTGGTTTTGCAAAAATCGCCATGGTCCTTCAGTGAGGGACAGGAGCGCTTTTGAGTCCTTTGTACAAATTCTTGATCACTTCAACTTCAAATTACGCTCAAGGCGTAGAACATCATCCTCCACTCCCCTTTGAGTGTTGGAAACAAAAGGTTATCTCGAAATACAAGGTAAATGGGCACATTTGGAATTTTCGCCCTGGACCCTTGGAGAGGGACAGGAGCGATTTTCCCTATTGTCATCCAAATTTGTAATCCTAGCATCTCAATTCCACCTCAAGGCATTTTAAACATCATTTCAAACTTGCGCCTTGGCTTAGATTTGTCCAAACTTGGAGAGAAGGGCTGGATATTAGGTTTTTAGCCCTGGTCCCTCAGAGAGGGACATGAGTGATTTTGCAAATTCAAGTTTATCCGTCCTTTGCTAGCCCTCCAAATTATCTTCAATGGGCAATACACGCCATATTCCATTCATTTCAATCACAAAAATTGCCTTGTCCTTGCAAGAAATTGCACTTTTTAGAAAATCGCTCTGGACCTTCAACAAGGGACAGGAGCGCCTTTTGTCATTTGGGTTGATTTCCTCCTTTGCTGACTACTCAAATTATATTCAATGGACAAAACATGCTTTCCTTGATCTCTTCCAATCATAAAATCACTTTGATCCTGCAAGAACAGTGCAAATTTGAAAATCAAGCTCTGGACCTTCAGTGAGGGACAGGAGCGTCTTTTGCCATCATGATCAAATCGTTCCACTTTTCATTTCGAAATTTCTTGGCTAAGGAAGATATTATCTTGTTTCATGCTATGAATAAATTCTCATGTCCCAAAAGGTCACAAGATGGTACATATAAAGAAAATCGCTCTGGACCTTCAGTGAGGGTCAGGAGCGATTTTGATTTGTTGCCCAAAATTCATCATCTTTAATGCCTTCCAACCTTCAATTTGCATCAAGTGATGTCTAATCTTCTCTCCGGGAGATCCTGCACAAAACAAGTTAGCCAAAATTAGTGACAAATAGGCTCAAATAAAATTTTCGCTCTGGACCCTCAGCAAGGGTCAGGAGCGAATTTCACAATCTAGGCTAAACTGCTCAATCTTTTAGTTTCAAACTACTTCACAGGGCAAGGTAAGATCATTTTCAAGGCCAGGAACAAGGTTTCAAATTCAAGCGAGTTGGCAAACGAAATCTACAATGAATTTCGCTCTGGACCCTCAGCAAGGGTCAGGAGCGAAATTCCCAATCTTGGTCAAAATTCATCATTTTCTTCAAGGTTTTCAATCAATCCCAAAGTCCAAACAAAATGCTTTGCAAATCAAAATTTGGTCAAATAAGGCCAGGAATGAGTCCTAGGTTGATTTTCGCCCTGGACCCTCAGGAAGGGTCAGGAGCGAGATTCGCTTTGGATCCTTAGCAAGGGTCAGGAGCGAAATTTGACTTTTTGAACTCTCCGACAGGATAATTTTATGGAATATAACATTTAAGTATAATACTTTAAGTTATATTCCATATATATTTTCAGGATGTTTGAGAGTGGTTTCAAACCTCCAGGAGTTATATTGCAAAATCTAGTTTTTGGAGGTTTTTCAGTTTCCAGACTTAGTCAAATTTCAGGATCAGGACATTCCAGACTTAGCCAAATTTCAGGATCAGGACTTTCAGACTTAGCCAAATTTCAGGATCAGGACTTTCAGACTTAGCCAAAATTTTAGGATCAGGACATCACTCAAGCCGGACTTGCTATCCATGTGATCCCCTTGGCGACACTCAAAATGCAAAGGCTAACAGACAAAACCCTAAAAGACCTAGAAAACAAACCCTAAAAAGCAAAAAGCAGGGGTCCCCATTTGCAATGGGGCGATGTGTGAAATGGTCACAACAGGTAGGAAGCAAAACCTCACCTCATCTTGCAATCTTGATCTTGGGTTGCCATTTTGCTGATGAGAAATCTTGGTACTTTCAGGTCTAGCACAGAAGATTGGTGAGCATTTCTTGAAGGACGCGACTGTTAGGAAATTGTTTTCAACCTACTGAGGGGGGCGTCAACTTCACACAGTCCACACAAGGTGTGACTGCAGATCCATCTATCTCCTTGCAACTGCAGGCCTGGAACCATGGACAAACACCATAGATCCCATTTCAGAGCAGACAAAGGCATAGTCGGGGAAAAATCCTGGGCAGTTATTGTAAACCAGTCTACAGCGGATCTGAAGTCTCCGCACAACGTTGAGGTCCAGATCTGATTTGAACATCCCTGCGCAGGGAAATTTAGGCTTGAACTTAATCCCTGTGGCATCTGAAATCATTTCAACCAGGCATTAATCCTTTGAGGCGATCATCATCAACCAGGAAATATCTATTTGAGGGTTATCACGCCTCAAATCTTAGATTATACATTAACCAAACCAATCTCAAGTGGAAGGGTTGGGTACTACTCATTATCCAGTTGCCATACGTAGACCCTTATAAGCAGGGATTCTCTGAGGACAGCGATAGGACCAGATTCACTGTTCATAAACAAGCACTTGAAAACTCTTTCACAAATAGCAAATTTCATAAATCTCTAGTCCAGGTCCAAAATTCTATTTTACAACTCATAAATGAATCATTTATGTCCTTGAGAATTTCTATTGGAATCAATTATTATTACTGTTATTTCACTGCTTGATTGTGTTGTGAAGATTTAAAATCATTTAGGGCTGGTTAGGGCAGAATATAAAACCCTAGGACATTAAAAAGCATGTAATTTTATTAGCTTCCTATATTGTAGAAAGGCTCCATAATTGGATGCAATAATTTGACAAAAACTACCATCATTTGTAGCAATGACCATGACAATTATAGAATTCAAAGGAGGTAAATGAGTATTATACTCCAATGAAATGTTGCCCTTCTCACTTTGTAACTGAGTTTAGACTAAACTAGCAAATGGGCATTTAGTGTCCCTCCTTGAGTGCTACAATGGAATCCAAATTGTACCCAAAAGCACCCTTTCAACATCTCTAAATGTCTCAGAACCTTGCGCCTTTGCAGGTCTATTTTATTATCCATCTTGACTAACTCAACATGCAGTTTTATATATTGATTTAAAGCAAAGTAGAACAGAGCTATAGGAGTGATGACAGTATCCTTGTTATGAGTACAACACTAGGTAAGGGTGATGAATAGCATTATTAGTGAATAATAAAATATACAAGCATCCTAGAGTTAAACACATGAAAATTTATATCAATATGGATGAAAAGGTCCTAAAAATATAGCGTACTAAGATGAATTATTCTTAACAAATTTAGAATTTAGAACACAACAATAAATATGTAAAATCTTTCCCCATGTCAATATGGTACCAGAAAAAACAACTGGAGAAATTATTATATAGCACAAATCATATAAGTAGATTATCCTCTCCATGCGAATAAGTTAGAGATGGTCAAAAGAACGATGTTCATTAATTACAGCTTGAAACTAAACTATCGTAAACTGTGGTTCATGGTTGTCTCATGAACCCTTAACCACTCCACTCCATTTGGGGTTTTCTCCTGAGCAAAAAAGAAGAGTAGCTAATTATCAGCTCTGAAACCAAAACTAGACGTGAATCCAACGGAGACAAGACATTACATACAGTTTAACTGTTAAAAACTATTTCATTTTCAGTATCTTAATAAACTTCCCAACTTTAAATACAAAGAAAACAAAGTTTAAAGAAATAAGCAATTGGTACCTTTGAGACAAGAATAGCAGTCGCATAATGTCCTTTGTGCTCTCCATCTGTACAAATTGATTAAATTAAACCCAAGAAATGGACTCATGAAAAGAACATAGATTTTTAGAACTAACTTACTAAGAACTGACGAATTCATCAGCTTAAGGACTTTGCAAGGAATGGCTCAAGCTATGGCAAGTTGTTTCAGCTTATAGTTTTTAGCATAGCCCATAATATTTAATAATACTCTGAATATTAATAGTTGGAAAGGTGAATAAAACTGTGATTCATTAATCTTGAAAGTATGAAATAAATAATAATTAGAAACACTAGAAGAGGTGTTCTTGCTCCAACGTTGTAATGGACACCCCGGAATGCCCAAAAACCATACCAACTGCTGCTAGGAATTTTATCAAACAGTTTGCATCCAACTCCTTATTTCTCCGTTTAATGTTTTAAATTCCCTTATGGCTCCAAAAATGAAATGTTGGTTTGTTTTACATGGAATTGAAATCACAGAATATGAACAAGAATGAAACTACAATAATATGCAACTGGAAATTGAACTACTGCTGATATGATATTATTTTCAGAATTAATCAAATACATAGCAGATTTTTTCAACTCACTAAATACTCCAGCAATAATGCTCCATCAAATGTTTTCCAATCTTGCTGCTACAATGACATGAATAGTGCCCGCGTGAATAGTGTTGCGGCCCGTAGCTGGAAATACACCCAAATAGTGTTGCTGCCTGTAGCTGGAAATGCACCCAGAATGCACCCAATCTGCCTGTTAATGAAGCTGAAAGCAATGGATTCCAAAGGCCAAACCCCAAGGGAATGACGTCTAAAATGTCACACGAGAGGATAGACGTCCTCTAATGCCAAGAAAGGATCTGCAACTCACACATCAATTTCTTCTCAAATTCAACATGCTGAATGAAGCCACAAAAGCTTCCTTTTATTCTTTCTCCAAGGGTCGACCCAACTCACTTGAGCAATGCGGGATAAAAGATATGCAATATAAAACATATTAAAATATTCACTTATGTCTCCATTGGGTGCCCCTTTGATTTGCACACATCCCCATAAAATAAAAATTAAAGTAACACTTTAATATTTTACAATTAAATTAAATGTTACTTTAATAACACTTCAGGCATTAAAATATATTAGCAATCGGACTCCGAATAGCACAAGTGATAGCTCGTCGGAAAGCTCTGGCCAAGGAGTATCGAATCCAATCACCAAAACTAGCCTCCGTTGTGTCTTGCTGACTTACTAAAAATAGTAAGTATGCCTGAAACTAAGTAAATCAACTCCGTTTTGGCCCAAACTGGAAATGACTAGGCCAAAACACTCCGAGATCCCCTTAAACCCTTCGTTAGCCCTCGGGACCATGTAGAGATAGGCTAACGCACATACACTTGGTCAACTGCTAAAGTGGGGACATTACAAACACCAGAATGGGTTGCACACAATAAATAGGAGTTAGAACAGCAGAAAAGAAACGTTTGTACCCATGGCTAAACCACTACCAAAGTGTCACAACCCCGAATTTCATCAGACATAATTATTATTAATTTTTTGAACATAATGTGACCTTATTAGAATAATAACTAATATGCTGAATGTTGATTTTATATTTATTTTGAATTCGTATTATGGATCAATCAATCATTATGTTTATTTATGCATAAATTTGATGATGAATATTGATTTTTGTATACAGATATGCTAATGTATAAATTGAGTTTTTTGAGTTGATCACAGGTGTAAAGATGAGAATATGGTTCAGGTAGAGGTTACCTAGACATCTGAAAGTGGATGGTGAAAACATAACTGCCACCTCAACTCTTTAAGCATTTATATGCAAGTCAAATTTACTCAAAAATTGAAATGTTAACCAATACTTTTGCTGACATTGTAGGAAGCCTCTCGGCTTAAAAAAAGTCTTAATGACTATTATATTTTGTATAAATGAGAATTATTTCTTGTAATGAAATAAAATAAACTCTTAATATGAAAGTTGTATGATGAGACTTATAAATTTTAGTACCATGTGAAATTTTCTTAGTTTCATTATTACATTGATGTATTTAAAATAGCTATATAAGACATTAATATACATAAGATATGAAGTATTTATATATTTTATTGATTATATTTATTTATTTGAGTATTGATTTTTTTAAGAATAATATTTAAATTTTATTATTTTCCTATTTGTGGTAGAATTTAAACATTATCATGGTATTTTGAAGATCTTTAAAACAAGCGTTCCTTCTTTTCACAAAAGCAACCTTAGATTGTTTAGGGCAAGAACATCTTTCTTAGTACTAAGAAAGATCTATAAGTGAATAACTTAAGCTTTGTTTTATACATGCAAATGAAACTCTAGGAGACTATTTGGAATTATTTCATTAGAAAATGCTTTCATTAACAATATTAATTAATTAGAAGATGAACAAAATGATGAACCAAAAGATAGGGTAACTATTAAGGCACATTTGAGGCTATATGGCATGTATGTCATGACTGAGTCGAGTTTTGGATGTCGAAATTTTCTTGTGAATAAATATAAACAATCACGTGATCCTAAGGGAATAGTGATTTTCTTTTAATGATTACCAATAAGGGTAGTCTTCACTTTGCATTCTTGTGGAACTATGTGAAAAGTTTAATTTGTATGATTATGGACGAGTGTCGAATATGGGTAAATGGAGAAGGGTAGGTCTCTACTTTAGATTTGCCTGCCGATAGTTGGCTTAAATGCTTTGGCCAAAGTTGTTGATAAATCATTTTGATACTAGACGATTACTATGTTTTCACTCTCTGCCATATCATGATGTTAGGATAATACATGTTCATATGTGAAATGTTTGTTAGTTGCATCATGTTGCACTAGATTCCATCTTGCCCACTGGTTCCAGATTGCTAGGTACCTCACGTAGGGTCGAGAGCTCTTTAGTAGTTGAAAAGAATCAGGGAAGCTTACACTTCATGGTTGGGCGGAAAAGAACCTAGATCATATTCTCGTCTCATGATAGCAGATGGAGAGGAGTCCAAGAAAACTGGAGGCTTCATATTATCATTATACATATTTATTGATGTAATCAATCTTTATGGTCTCGTGTATTGTCTTATCCCTCTTTATGAGGTGATCATTGTAATTGAACATTGATGTACCTTATCTCTTTATTTATATCATGGAAATATATGAGCAATTTTCGAAAATTAATCTTAGGAATGTCTGTCTTTACAGAAAGCCAATGGAAGTAGATACAAAAACTTGCAAGAAACATGCAAGAATTATAACACTCTTGTGACACATTATTATACAGAAGTAGTGACACCATGGCTAACTTTGCGGGGGCCAGGTGCAGCTCTAAATTGCTACAACTCCTCAACAAATAATAACACAATCATAGGATGAATAACTACCTCACTATAGTGTCACAATGAATCAAATCTTGACTTGCTTCTCCATTATGAAATATTGGAGGGTACTTTTGTATCATAGTTCAAAACTCTGACATGGAAATAATTAGGCTAGCCCAAAACTTTTAAAAACTCATGACTCACCAAAAAACTTAGGGAAAAATCGGCAAAAACTCAACAAATTTATCAAACATTTGAAAATATATAATTTCTTAAAATATTCTTAAAAACGCACAAGTACACTGAATTTGTAGATCATATTATTGATTCCATCATATATAAATCAAAGTTCAAGTTAAATACAGATCATAGACCAAAAAACAAGTGCAACATCAAAAACCTTAATATTATTACTAAATAATTTATTTTTTTTATCGGTAAGGGGTCGAAGCCGAGTCGCTTTTGACTAGAGCTATGAACCAGTGAGACCACATTTTTGAGGGGCCTCATCCTCATATATGTTCGGCACTAACACCCTTATATCTCCTTATGTCATCCTGTTGTGACGTTTTCACACATCGCCCCATTGCAAATGGGGACCCTTGCTTTTTTTTGCTTTTTAGGGTTTGTTTTTTGGTCTTTTAGGGTTTTGTTAGTTAGCCTTTGCATTTTGAGTGCTGTCGGGGAGATCAATAGGATAGCAAGTCCGGCTTGAGCAATGTCCTAATCCTGAAATTTGGCTAAGTCTGGAATGTCCTGATCCTGAAATTTGACTAAGTCTGGAAACTGAAAAACCTCAAAAAACTAGATTTTGCAATATAACTCCTGGAGGTCTGAAACCACTCTCAAACATCCTGAAAGTATATATGGAATATAACTTAAAGTATAAGTGTACTTAAATGTTATATTCCATTAAAATTATCCTGATAGAGAGTTCAAAAAGTCCAATTTCGCTCTTGTCCTTCACTGAGGATCCAGAGCGAATTTCGCTCCTGTCCCTCTCTGACCGCGACATATGTTTGAGCAACTGATCCTATCAATCCGCAAGGAGTAATCTCAAGGACTTTTGTCCCTCCTCCCGCGTCGACAGAATTGGCGCTAGAAGGAGGGCATGAACAGTTGGACTTCGAAATTTTATCAATTTATATTTGCAAGGCGCAATCTTAAAGACTTTTTCTACCCTCCTCCACGCTTGATAGAATTGAAGCCAAAGAAAGGTGAGCGAACACGAACTCTTGAATCCAAGGAAGATCAGTGGAAAGCTTTTTCTCAAACACTCGACGGAAGGTGATCATTGGATCGTCAGTTGGACTTACGCAAGAAGGAATCAAGCTGGAAGTTGAATCCGAGATATTCAAGATCTCTTTAAAACCAGAAAATCCAAAAAAAAAGTAAAAATCAAAAAATCAAAAAAAAAAAAAAAGAAAGGATTTCTCAATGGAGCGGCAACAGTTTCACGAGGAGCAACAAGTCGGGTTTCCTGAACTTTGGTGGAGATTAGATACACAACTTTATCCACAAAGATTGTCCGAGTTTGCAAGACAAGGGCAGTGTCGAGTCCACGAGATAGAGGAACATGATGAAATGCATTGCTTGAAGTACTTATCAAGGATGGAATCGGCAGCGCAAGGAAAAATCTTCTTTTGGGATGTCCCCAGGCCAGAAACCGAAGAAGGCAACTTCAGTGTCCCAGAGAGAAAAGATCCTCTTCTAAGCTTCATGTGGATGATCGAGAGTCAACTCATTTTGGATGGTGAAATGCGTTTAGAGAACATATTGCTACCATTGTGGTGTAGAATTCACAACTCACCTCACTCTGAATTTACTTGCTTAGTATGTGAAATGGCTATCAATCAAGTCAGAAACCAGTTTGGAATGCCAACTTTGTCCGAGGAAGAGTGTATTATGAACAAATCTTGGGGTGCACATCTCGCAGCCGAATTTAGAAGAACCTATGAACAAGACATCGTTCCAGCATCTGAATGTGAGAAGGATCAATTGTACGTTGACGATACAAATGCACCTAAGGAACAATGTATTGCAATGGATAGCTCGCCATGCCTTGCACCTGAAAAAGAATACCATGAAACAAAAGTTGAAGAATCAGTTGAAAATACTCAAACAATAATAAAGGAAGATCCAGGAGTTGAACAAGCAATCAAAGAAGAAGATGACTCATTCCTTGAAGAATTCTCACTTATGATACAAAAGGAGATCCTTGAGATTGAATTGCAGGAGTTTTCAAATGTTCTCATTGAAGAAGACAATCAAGTTGAGATATTGAATGAAGAATCACAGATCATCATAAGTGAGCCCAGATATGAAGAACAATTCAAAGGGGCGCTTAAAGATTTCATCACTCTCGTAATATTTGAGGAAGCATTGAAAGAACTTGTAGAGGAAACGCAAATGGAATCACTGCCAAAAATTTTTCAAGATAAGCAAGTTACTGTGAGTGATGTGATCCATCATCAGCTCCGACCTCCCGAGACTATTCTTGAAGAAGAAAGGCCACCTAAGATTATCTTTGATCGACTAGAGGAGATGTTTGAAGTTCAATCCCTCAAGGGGACTCTCATTTTTGAGGATACGCTAACAAAATTTCATGAAGATGCTTGGTTTGTGCAAGATATCTTAGTGAAAACAGAGAATCTTGAGCTATTCGAAGGGGCGCTGAGCTTGTTTCAAGAACTTCCTAATCAAGATCAACATGTTGTGGATGCTCGTGGAATAGTTCATCATCAATGGCGACCTCCTGAAGCAGCTGGTGACCTCGCTTCCGACAATGCAGTTCCGTATGAGTCTGAAATGTGCCAGGTTGTCTCTTTCCTTAATCCTAGCTTTGAAAGTTATTATGATTTTGATTATGGGGATTTTGGGAAAACAACTTGCATCTGGATTGATCATGGTCCTAATGAATTACCTCAGTTGATCATTTTGAGTGAAAACTTACTTGAGTATGAGAGATGCATGGTGAGAGTTTGTCTTTCTGTGTTTAACGATGAATTTGCCCGACTGAGAACCATCACGTTTGCCATGCTCCTGTTGCACAACCTGAGAAATCATGTAAAGTCATGTATATATTTTGCTTCTTTGAGTCGTGTCGAGTCTAGGACTCTTGTATATAGGTTTAGAGTAGGTTTTCTTTTCGCGTTTTTAGATTAGAGGTCTTTTGAGCCTTGTTCTTAATTTGCCTTGAGTCATTTGACTCATGATCTAGTATGGCTCAGGTAGTTTAGTTGTTTGCTTTCTTTAGATAGTTTGCTTTTGGTGTGCGTTTTAGTTTAGTTTGCTTTGAGTCGGTTTGTCAGTCGGTTTGCTTTAGTTTAGGTGTCTTGAGTGGGAGCCTCCATTTTGTGAGAAAGGCGTCTGTGTTGTTGCTCACACACTGGCAACATCCTGGATCTTATGTTAGACTCATTTCTTAGATATCTATTCATGAAGTGCTCAGAATCCGAGGTTGTTCCTCTTCAGCTTTATCATCTGATCAGGACCTGTATTTGACTTGGAAGGGAATCATTTTCTGTGTCTTGGTGCCGACATCTGTTGATTACTATATCTTTACACATTAATAGACTCCAAGTCATTATGGTTTTCAGGCAAAACTGTGATTGGTGAAAAATCCAAAATCTGACTTCAGTGCCACCGCAATCCTCAAACCCTAGTAAGCCTTACTGCTTACGAGCCAAAGGAATTGACGGAGTGAAAAAACAATATCAAAAGGAAAAAATGAGAAAACGAAAAAAAGAAAGAAAGAAAAAAAAAATGAAATGAAATGAAATATCAAAATTGGCTAAGGGGAATATGCGAGTAACTCCATCGGGGCTATAGACGCCTGGCTGGCAATGGAGCAATGTTCGTGAGATTGCGGCGATAACCTCGTCGGGACTATGGACGTCTGACTGGCAGCGGGGCTCTATCCAGAATGCTTTTGAAGTTCAGATAAACTACGTAGCTAATCACAAGGGAACCTGAAGGTTATAATTGTCTTGTCGAGCGGAATGAATACACTTGCACACACCTGGGTAATCAAAGACTAAGTGTCTGGATTGGTTAAGGATTTTCCTTCCACTTTGAGTACATTTTCTAATCTCCTGATGAGCTAGGTTGAATTTTCCGGAGGTTCTAGGTGTCGATTGAGTCTTTATATCTGAAATGTTTCAGGAACATTTATTCAAGGTGGCGCTAGATGTTGTGACGTTTTCACACATCGCCCCATTGCAAATGGGGACCCTTGCTTTTTTTTGCTTTTTAGGGTTTGTTTTTTGGTCTTTTAGGGTTTTGTTAGTTAGCCTTTGCATTTTGAGTGCTGTCGGGGAGATCAATAGGATAGCAAGTCCGGCTTGAGCGATGTCCTGATCCTGAATTTTGGCTAAGTCTAGAATGTCCTGACCTTATTTGAATCATTCCTGACCTTGTTTGGTCAAATTGAAACATCAAAGACACAATGAAGGACGAAATGAGCATGATAGAGCATCCAGACTTGACAATGAAATGATGAAGTTTTTTGCCTAGAAGGTCAAATATGCACAATTTTAGACCTTTTTTGGACATTAACTTTTATTCATAGCATGAAGTAAGGTGAAATCTTCCCTAGCAAAGGAAATTTGAGATGAAAATTGTAGTGATTTGGCCTTGAGGACAAAAATCGCTCCTGGCCCTCACTGAAGGACCGGAGCTTGATTTTCAAATTTGCACTGTTCTTGCAGGATCAGGACAATTTTATGAATGGAAGAAATGTGCTTGATTGATGGTGGAATTCGTATATCCATACTACTAGCAGTTTGTTGATTGCAGACTTGCCTTGTGTAGTCAACTGGAATCATTCAGTTTAAGCTTAACTTCAATTATCGCTTCTTCATTGATATGCATCAGCGTGATGGTGTCTATGCCTGCAGTGATGATTTGAACATCATAAAGCTTTCCTTCGAAGATCGCACTAACCTTGTGGAGATGGTCCTGCGATGTCAAAACAAGACTTAGTTAGAATTCCATCAAAGATCATTCATTGCTCTTACATTCTTAGTATTAGGATTAGATCCTTTCCTCGCCCTCATCTTTTTTCTTTTTTTTCAAATCAAAGTTAGTAAAATCTTGTGTCCAGCAATATTCAAAGCAAATCAAGAAGTTCAGTCATCAAATGTAAGTCCCCTTGTGATTCCAGCAAATCACATCATACCACAGAGAGCTTATCCACACATAGAGACCCTACATACAAGAACCTTGAAGTCATCCCGATTGATCCTTTTCGCGACATCTTCAGCATTCGGAGGCTTTATTCAAGAGAGGATAAGGTACCCTTGGGTATTTTATTCTGTGTTTGATTGTGTACAAAATACACGTCAACACATCCTTATCACCACTCAATGTCCTTATCACTCTGATCCTTCTCCTTATTACTCTATTATCTCTTCGATCTCATTCTCGCTTTGTATCACCTAACACCTTATCTCTCCAACTGACTCCTTGTCACTTCATAATGTCTAACTTATCACTCCATTTCGTTGCTGCCATAAGGGGCAGACTTTTAATTGGTCGAGGCTCAAGGGCAGTGCAGTGTGTATCGTCCATCTCACTGCGAGGAGTCGTGTTCCTTGGGAGAACAGCCATCAAGAACCTGCATGTATCTATTCACTAGTCAACATCGTGGCATGACCACCAATGTCCGTCCAGCCTGTCATCATCTAGCCTTGGTCAATGCACCTGCACACACACACGGGACGAGGAAGCTAGTCTCGATCCAGCATATCACCATGTTGAGGTTCGAACCAAGAAGGTGGTAGCTATACCACTTGCAACGCTACCGTTGCACTGCGGGGTCATCCCCTATTACTAAATACATATTATTACTACATCAGAGTTTAATTCAAAGCCATATCGTCAATTATATTATTACTCTTAATATAATTATTTTAATTATTAAAAGTAATATTCTTCTTGACAACAATATTAATATTATCAACATAAATTTATTACTCCTAAATTCCTAATATTATTATTCTATTACTTTAATATTACAATTAATATTAACATTACTATCATGGTAAATATTAACATTACTCTTAATGTTAATATTAGTAACATTAATATTAGAATACTCGCTACAAATATTATTAACCTTTTTTCTACAAATATATACTCGAATATTTCTTTTTTGAGTATAAAATGAACATTCATCACCAACTATCCACATGACTATGATTTTTTTAATTTTTTCCCATATAAAGGTTCAAATCTTCAAACAACTGTAATTTATTATAACTCTTCCTATCATGTAACCATTAGCTAAATTGATGTTGACAAATTTAGTACACATTTCTCTCACTCTATTATAACTAGGCAGTTTCGCATCAAAATGATGCCCTCCTCGTGCAACAGTGCCCTCCTGCTGCATACAAAATTGTGTGAACTCTAGGGCTTTTTTTTCCACCGATTTTTATTGTGAATTGGGGCGATTTCCAGCATTTTTTTTTTCAATAAATCGCAGCAATTTCATAGTATAACTCATCAACAAGTTTATTGGCGAGTGACTCACCACCGATTTTGGCACACAAATTATGTGAGTTCTAAGCGAATTTTTCAACACTGCTTTTGATGATATTCCACACAATAGAATAATGCAAAGGTACAAACACATGATTTCACAACATTAGATACAAGGCCTTCTACAATATTCTCTATGTAATGTCAGCAATGCTACAGACCTCTCTTAAGAGAATTAGGTAATTTCTACCTACTTCTCCATCTCCAAATGTACAATAAGTCTATTTTATTTCAAATATGGATACATGGGGAAATGTACCCAAGGATTTACTAGGTATCCCTGTGCCCATAATGCTTCAAGTACATGAGGATGGCCGAGAAACATCCCCTAGATTGTCCCCATAATTTTCAAAAACCATAAAATGGCACAAAAACACCAACTCAAAGAATTGAAGCCTCTTGGGGATGTCTACTTGCAACAAGCAACAACTGCGAAAAAAAAAAAAAAAAAATTAAAAAAGCATATGGATGATTGTTACTATCTATGAGAGGGACACGAAATCTTCCTTGATGATGGAGGCAAGGAATCCTCATAAGAAGGCAAAGCATGTTTGACATTTCCACGATTTTATCGCGGCTCATGACTTATAAGCTGGTGCAAAACAGAATTGAATTGGTTAGCCTCCCATGTCTTTCTCATCTTACTATGAGTAGGAGGCTCCAAAAGGGACAACTTGCTCCCCTATGAATCTCTTGAAATACTTGGCCATTTGGAACTTGATCAAGCCCTCTGACATTTCCACGATTTTATCGCGGCTCATGACTTATAAGCTGGTGCAGAACAGAATTGAATTGGTTAGCCTCACATGTCTTTCTCATCTTACTATGAGTAGGAGGCTCCAAAAGGGACAACTTGCTCCCCTATGAATCTCTTGAAATACTTGGCCATTTGGAACTTGATCAAGCCCTCATCCCCCTCAAGAAGAAGATGTGTTTGACGTTGCTCCAAAGTGCTCCCAAGAGTTTACTTTTGAAAGCTAGGACAAATTGATTGTGACCAAGCAAGGCTATAGCATGTTGATATTCACCCCAATGGGAATTATAATCGGCTGCATTTCACAAATGGTGGGAGTGTGCTAAGCTAGAGCTCTAATACACACATGCTAAGCTTGATTACTTGATATTCTACTTGAAAGATTATTCCAAAGTTGTAATATTCCCCTTAATTTTTTTTGTTTTTAGCAATAAGAGTTACAAGCAAACACCATAACCCGTTAAGGTTAGAAAAATAATCCAAACTACTAAAAGGGAACCCTTCCACCTTTTGTTCACCGAGAACCCAATCTGGGAGGGTGAGAGCATACGGTGTTTCGGGGATCGTTAGCACCATAAATCAAACTAAAATTACAATGCACGAGCGGCAAGCCAACCCCTTCTGCTTATCCAACAGGATAGAAACTGAACTCTTGGCGGTAAACAAGCCAAACGAAATAACAAGAAACTGAAACTCAATCACTTTACAGCGTATTTCAGCGGGAGGACATTACATTAAGCCATAGATGGCACACTCGCCGAAAACTCGGCGAGTGACAAAAACTCGCCGAGTTTTTGGACCTGGCGAGTAGTAATGACTTCTACTCGCCAGGAAAACTCGCCGAGTTTTTGGCGAGTTTTTGTCAAAAACTCGGCGAGTTTTAAAGAAAAACTCGCCTGGGTTAGCATAACAACAAAAAACGGCCAAAAATACATGCATTTTTTGTTTTTCTATATGGTTTTGGGCTGAGAAGGGGGAAACTCACTTGGAAGGGCCACCCTGAGAGCCCACTATGCCCTCAAGTAATCGCCGAGTTTTTTGGTCTGTCCGTCAGGATTCATATATGGAATATAACATTTAAGTATAAGTGACTTATACTTTAAGTTATATTCCATATATACTGTCAGGATGTTTGAGAGTGGTTTCGGACCTCCAGGAGTTATAATGCAAAATCTAGTTTTTGGAGGATTCTTCAATTTTCCAGACTTAGTCAAATTTCAGTCAAATTTCAAGATCCTTCGGCGATGCCCCTTGACCCCAACTTTGAGTTGAAAGTTTGAAACTATGAGTATGAATGATGAAATTTCAAATATGATGAAAGTTTGAAAGTAGTTTTAGCTAGAGCTGGGGAGAGGAAGTTGTATTTACTTTTGGTTTTACAAAAACTATTTACTATTTTGTTTCCAGCCATCAGCATTTCTCATGAGGATGCGATTTTGTAGACACTTTGAAATCAAATATATCTAGAATCAGCTTGTTTCTTTTGTGTTATCATTTATTGACTCATTGGATGCATCTTCTCATTAAATTTTGCAAAAAAAATGCATTTTTTATTAAAATTAAGCGTGTTTTTACGTTGCCGAGTTTTTCACCGAGTTTTTCCACGTTTTTCCCGAGTTTTTTTCTCAGGGGCTTGGCGAGTCGAGCCGAGTCGCGAGTAGTTCAACTATGCATTAAGCTATCACTCTACTGCATATTTCAGCGGGGGGACAATTGCATAAAACTTATCACTCGACCACTTATTCAGTGGGAGGACTATGTACATAAACTGAATTACAAAGCAAGAAGGTGGCTAAACCAGCCTCTTCCACTTATGCAGTGGGAATTACAAATAAGAATAGCAAGAATGATTGATCAGTACTACTAAAACAATCTTACAAAATAGAGATATGAGATAAGATAAGAAGCTTAATGCTGATCTCAAACAATCCACTATCAAAACCACACCACACTTGAACACTACTGCTGTTCTAACTCTGCAAGCTACAAAACACACTATCCAGCCACTACCGGAAACACCAAAACACTCATAACTTTCTCAAAACGAACCGGAATCACACCAAATAAAATGCAAATGACTAATATAACATACGCAACCAATCCAATACCTCAAACTCGCAACTTGGAAGCCCTGAATGTGTTGCACGCATCCCAAGGTAAGTCTGAAAATGGTGCTACAGCAGCAAACTTTGATTTGCAACCAAAAATTGTAATGACCACCAAAAGCCACGCCAAGATAGGCGAATGATTGTCTTCCCAATATGCTTCCAAAGAGCCGATACCCAGAATGATGCAATCACTTGGTCAAGAGGTATGAGCAAAATATGGTTTCAGCAACTCCGCGACCAGCAACAAGGAAACACTCCAAAATCCACACAAAACTCTCCACAATTTGCAGAACACTCACGGACAGCACTGGAATTACAAAAACACAGCTAGGTACTATCTTCCAAGTACGAAACTGAGACTTAGCTAGGAAGCCACACTTCGAAGCTCAGATTTTCAATCGCCAAACTAGCAGCATAACAATGCAATTTCATAAGATATCCAAATGGGAGGCCAAGCACCTCTATTTATAGTTTTTTCCTCTAAAACTCAAATGTAAATGCTCCCAAATTAACCTCTCCAATTTACATTTCATTTCACTCTCACATGGCGTCCAAATGACATTTCATTTCATTTCCCAAGGTGGGCGCCCAAGTTGCATTTTAACCAATAATTAAACAAGTTTGAACTTGCCTAAGTCTTCAATAATAACTTAATACATTCTTCAAATTTCAACACCTAACTTACGAAAAAATAACATCGATATTAGATATAAATGTCTTTTCCTAAGTCACCCAATATATCATTAATCAGTAATAAAATAATTAAAAATTAAACCTTAGGATAAGGAAATAATATTTAATTAAACCACTTATGACTCCAGTACTGATTATCAAGAAAATCCAGGATGAAGCTGAGCAATGATGACAACTGAACTGCTGCATGATCAAGACCCTATCCAAACTGCTAAAAATAGAATTTCTCAATACTGCCACTTACTAAAAATAGTAAGTCATGAAATACTCCTCCGAAAAACATGATCTTTGCACCCGGAGAAAGAGCTTGGAAAGCTCAGTTTGACAGCCTCATCCAAACAGCCAAACCCTAACTTACTAAAAATAGTAAGTTCTCACTTCACCAAAGAATTGAATGCATGTTATGCCACCCTAGAGCTCATGAAAAACCCAGAAGGAAACCATAGATAGAACTGAAGAATTTCCTCGTAGTAAACCCTAAAAAGCTCGAGCAAAACTCCACAAAAGTTGGAAACCCTAATTCTCCTTTCCGAATAGCCCACGGGTCTCCGAAATAGGCCAATGGACCACTGAACTAATCACTGCGGAGAAGGGGACATTACAATCCACCCTTCCCAAAATTGCTTGTCCTCAAGCAATGCCATCACAACTCCCAAAAATTTTAGACTGATCTGCACCAAAGCAAGTACGATCCCAGGGTCCCATGCTCGTCTCAAGAAGAACCCACCATGTTGATGCTAAACCACTTTGATGACATCAGTGAAAACATCACGCCAAAACTGCACTAACCTCCCTTGTAACTCCAAAATGTTACCATCCATGATGCTCAGATTGAAAAATCTTGAAGGGCTGACATCACTATCGTGCAGCATCTCATGCCAATAAAGCTTTGAATAATCAATATCAACAATGCCATTGTCTATCACAAGCATGGGCAAAAGGAAATAAAGTCTACTCAACTCGCAATCAAACTCCACAACATATCTCCCCAAGGTGTCAAGCAAAGCCATGACTGTAAATGTGACTTCTCCAAATCTCCCTACAAAGATGAAACCAATCCTTTGCAAGAGCTCAACAACCTCATCCCCATAGCTCCACATGAATCTACTAGGCCTCAATTGAATTATTCTGATACAGCCATGAAGACTTTTGAAATCTCTTATACTTCCTACTTCAAGAACCTTAGAATGATGAACCATAGAGAGCAAAGGTTCGCTGTCCCAATCATAAGTAGAAGAGAGGGCATAAGAATAACCACTAGTTAGAGCTTGAACACTTCCCATACACAAATATTGATAGCCCCAACTCGCCATACCTCTCATCTGAGACCATATACCCATTCTGCCAAGAGATTGTGAAGTCTGAAAAAGGGTACACCAACAGCCCACCAAGTCTGAAATGATTGACTTGAGATCTGATTTTAAGAAAATCAGCATCCAAGAAGATGAACAGCTGCTGCAACATAGGAAATCGTCGTCCAAAACAACACATCTGCTCATGTCCAAGGCTGGAAAACAGCTCCAAGCAATCTCCAATTGAAAGCCATTACTTGCATGACCAAAGAAATTGCACCAACTCCCCTGAATGATAGAAAACCATAAAATGAAGTGGTTAATTTGCAACCAATTAGCAAGCCCAAATCTGAAAATCTGATCCATTCTTTTCCAAAGAAGATGCCCAAGAGTATGCATTTGTTCAATGCTCCAATTTTGAAACAATATCTCATGGTTGCAAATTGCACCTAGATCCCAAACTCTGCAATGTGATCCACCCTCATCACTGAAGTCAAAAGGAATTCCCACATCAAACTTGAAAAGGGGATTAACAAATGTCCAATCAGCATCTATATCAAACAATGGACTATCAACCTGCTGATCACTATCAGAGTCATGCTCCACCCAAACATTCTTCTGCTCCAAAATCACTTTTTCAGATCTTTGGGGACAAAGAGAAAGATCATACTCCTCTTGAATGCAATCAAGCTCCTCCATTACCTGATTGATCTCCTTGGCCATTTCTCTATTCTCTTTCTCTCTTAAATTTTTAGCCTCATAAAGCTGATCATTTGCTTCAAGAAGTGTCTCTTGGACACTTTTGAAAGAAAGCCTGGTGGAATCGAGCTCAATGGTGAGCTCACTAACCTCTCCCCTCAATTGCTTATTCAAAGACAGTCTCGTCAGCAAACTTGGTGGCAACATCTCTATCATGCATCATGTGTAAGAAAACCAATTTTATTCCTTCCATTGTGTTCTTGATCATGTGCAAATCAGCAAGGGGAACATTTTGTTCACATTGATCTCTTGGTGTCATGAGGATGAATTTTTCAACTAGGCTTCTAATGTCATCCAATCTAGATAGAGTGTGTATTTCATTTTCAGCAGACACCAACAATTCATTCTTCCAATCAAAATCATGCAAGGCAAAGGTATTGCAGTTATAATGAATACCAAAATCACAACTATCATACTGGGCATCAAAGTCTTCTAGGCTGTCCCAAATCACATGTGCCTCTTCTTTATCACCCTCAACAATGAACTGTGACTCTAGATCAACAAGGTCTGCTCAAGATCAGCAACGTTCATTGATAAATCAGTCATGTCATCAACACCATCAATGCCATCTTCCATGTAAACATTGTCCTTTAAAACCAATACAATATTAGGATCAAATGTAAATTCATCCCATATTGGATCCTCTTCAAACTTAGTTTCTTTTACACCTGGATCCTGTTGTGACCTAATCACACATCACCCCATCCCAGATAGGGACCCCCTAACTTTTAGGCCCTTTTGGTCGTTTGGCTTTCGTTTTTGTGTGTGTCAGTGGCAATCTCTTCAATCTGTCCGCGTTACGGATGTTTGGGAGTCAGTTAGGACTAATTTGCTTCTCTGTCAAGCAAATTCTGTGAGGTCTAGGGCATGTTTTGTCCGTTTTCTAGGGTTTTGCCTTTTGTCCTAGATTTTAGGGGTTCCTGTTAGGGTTTCGGGAAAACTAAGCATACGACTGGAATTAGGACCCCTCAAGGGACCTCCCAGTGAAATTTGAGCCCAAACGGAGCAACTTTCTAGTTTCAAAAAGTCCCTATTTTTTAGGGATTTTTCTGAGTCCCAGAATGTCGCCATTTTGCCAAAAATCAAACTTACTATTTTTAGTAATTTCTATTTTTAGTAAATTTCTATTTTTAGTAATTTCTATTTTTAGAAAATTCCACCCCTCCATGGACATCTCCAAAATGCGCCCAAGTCAGGGCTGGGGCGCCAAAATGAGAAATGCATTCACAAGTGGAAAATTCCACCTCTCCATGGACATCTCCAAAATGCGCCCAGGTCAGGGCTGGGGCGCCAAAACCAGAAATGCATTCACAAGTGGAAAATTCCACCTCTCCATGGACATGTTGAAAATCCGCCCAGGTCTGGGCTGGGGCGCTGAATTTAGAAACTCATTCACAGAAGGAAAATTCATGAATCCTTGGCGTGGTAAAAAATTTCACTCAAGCAAAAAATTTGAAACTTTGCCTAAGGCACGGAATCCAAGGAGTCAAGGAGGAATAAAAAGCATAATTCCCCTCGGGCGAATTTTCAGTTATGCTATTTTTTGACATCAAATCCCGACCAAATATGGAAATTTTTATAGATTCAGAATCGGGACGAAATTCCCCATCCAATGAACCCAACTCCTAAAATTTAGGAAGATCCCTAAAAAATAGGGATGTGAAGAAGAGGCATGAAAATTCCTTCTAAAGCAGGAAATGGCAAGTTGGAGTGGAATCGAGCAAATCCTAAGAAAGATCCTTCGGAATTGGAAAGAATGAAATCAATGAGTTGGCAAGAGGAATCTTCCAAGTATGACGCATGACTTGGAGCATTTAAGGAAAGTTCTAAATTTAAACTCACACGCATGGGAAATTGCCTTGCATGGCATAGTAATTAAGGAAAGTATGACGCGCCATAAATGCAATTACTAATTTTGATGCCTCTTGGGAATTCTATATAAGTTGGGAAAAACATTTCATTTTTTCACGTGCAAGATTCAGGAAAGAAAGAGTAAAGAAGCAAAGAGTTTTCATACTTAGTCTCTATTTTCATCATTTCGAAGTATTCCCAAGATGGCGGAACCTAGCAAGGCAGCTACTATCTCCAGGCAGGCATTGATCAAAGCAGAGACGAAAGGTTTTCTTCCCCATTCTCGGTTGAATTCAAGATGGGAAGAGATCAGCGATACCAACTTCGACACGTTCAACTGGGCTGCATTTAAGATAAGAATGTTCGGAACTGCAGGACACAATCCATCTCCAACAGCTGTCAAAATTGTGAGAAGTGGAATAGTTGCAGCAGCTAGCTTTCCTCCCGCCATTCAATGCCCAGATCTAGTCTTGGAATGTGCAGCACATTACAATCTGGAGTGGAAGACAATCTCAATGCCAAACGGCAAGTTACTGGCAACATTGACTCCAAAGGCAATTGGTGAAGCCTTCGGAATCCCTTCACATTACTCCATGACATACAGGACCAGCAGCGGAGCTCAAGCAATCTATGAAGCAGGCCCCACCAGATGTGCTGATTTGATCAACAAGCAGTGGTTGCTGAAGCCTAGAGTACACGTTTCCAAGATGCCCAAAACTCTCACAATCTTCGAGTTCAAGCAGGAGTATGTGGACATGATAAAGATGCTGAGCAGAGTAATGGGATGCTCACACTCGGTGAACTTCGAGCCTTGGATGTTCTTCTACATAGGCGAGATCATGAATTCGAATACACTGATCGACTGGGATAGATTGATCAGCCACTACTTGCATGAACAATTGAAGAACTTGCAAGAGAAAAGATCTCAATCCTTTTCCATGAGTTCCTACCTATTCTATATGCTTGCACGAAGGGGAGGATTCGATGGGCTGCCAGCAAGAGGAATCATGGGCTGCAGGCCAGCTCACTTGAAGGTGCATGAATGTTATCCTCAGCTACATCTCCACAACGTGAATTCTTACAAGTTGACGAATGACACCTTCACCATGTACCTGACACGACTTATGCAAAATAAGTTGCACATGAGGTTGTCTCCACAAGCAAGTGCTTTGGTCCAGAAGTATGGCGCCGCGTTCCTGTAGTTCCCCAAGTTCACCTACATCAGGACGCAGGGTTTCTCCTTCCAATCTTACAAATTGCCCAAATATCTGTCAGATAAGCTTATATTGCTCGAGCTCATGAGGCAGTTGACTGCCTACGATCAGCTGCAGAAGAAGAAGAAGAAGCAATCTATTGAATTTCCAATTGTCTTGGGGGATTTCATGGAGATAAGCCCAGGTTTGGAGGTCGCTGAAAGTGCAGCAGGCGAATTGGCGTTCTATCGCCTACCATTTTACACTTCTAGGGCCCAATATGATCCTTACAGCCAGATTAGGAAGGTTGCCGGTGTCAAATTCATACATAGATTTCACTTGGAGGATTACTGGGCAGGTGTCGAGGATGACTTTGAGGTCCGGAGAAGAATTCACTCCAGACTGCCCCTCAACACCATCAGAATAAGTGAGATTCATCAGGTACCAGACCAGGTGAAGGAAGACTCAGATTTGATGCAACCCGAATTCGAGAGGATAAAGGATCAACCTATCCTATTACCAGATTGGTCGGAGCCCAAGGTAGATGATTTGAACATTTTGGCTAGGCCAGTGCTAAAATTCACTAAGCATTGGATTGACAGGCAGACAAGAAAGTTGGTGGAAAACCATGTCCATCTGACATACCAGCTGATGGGAAATCTGGATTCTCACAACGAGGCAACTGAAGGCTCTTCGCAGGGTCGGGCAGGAAGAGAGGCCCGGATGGACAAAGGAAAGAGTGCCCCAAAAAGGCCAAGGTTACAAAGATGAAGGATATCCAACAGGAAATCCTGCATGAGGTTCAATAGGAGGCCCAGCAAGAGGAACCCCCACAAAAGAGAACGAGGACAGGAAGGGAGCATTCACCAGTTAGCTCCTCAAGCGTACAAGAAGTAGAGATGTTCCCACATCCCACAGGCCCACTTCCAGGGAACATTCCAGCACCTGACATACTTAGTATCAATGCTTCACAAGGTCGCCATCAGCCAAGAGGTCAGAGGCAAGAAAGTTCCCTGCACCTAGAAGAAGCTCGCCAGGATAATTTCGTAGAGACTATCCTTGGCGAAATGGAAGAAGAATCTCAAGAATGGGAGCATGCAGAGGATTACAACCATTCCATCCCCGCGCCAGATTGGTTGGTAGGCAGATTGGGAAATGAGGCAGAAGGAGGGACCAATCCTTCTCAGGAATTAGAAGAATTATTGAAGAGGATGGATTAGCAACCGGAAAGGAAGGCCCCCCGAAAGTTCTCCAAGGTAGTCAGGGAAGAATCTGGAGCCCGAACCTTGCACATTGCTAAACCTGCAGTGGATAAGGATAGGAGTGAGATTAGACAGGAAGATTATGTCATCAGACAGATGGATCTTGGCCATGCTTCCACCGGTCAAGTAATGGGAGATTTCGACGATTCTTCCTTTGCCATGAAGGAGAAATTGCTGAAGTCAAAGGCAAAATGCAAGCGGCTGAAGGAGGAAAACAGATTTCTATGCGAATACGTCAGGGATTTCAAAAGGCCCCTCAGGGAAGCAGGTCCTTCATCCACTCCCCCTCCCTTCCTTCCCAAGGAAGTAATTGATGATGCAGAACTTACAAAGGCAATGGCACAAAATTCCCGAGAATGGGTAGAAGATGTTTATGCTGAGGCAGGGAAATTTGTAGAAGACCTAGCTCAGCTCCATTCGAGGTTCGTGGCCCTCCTGAGTAGATTGGAAACGGCGGAAGGACTATGGGAAGATTTGATGTCTACCAAGATTTAACCATTTCCCGACTCGGGCTCTGACAAAGACTCCAAGGCAAACACTGGTAGACGAGAAAGTGATCCAAGAGAATGAAGCCTATGACTTTCCCCGATGGTTCTATGCCATCTGTTCAAGGAAGAACACCCTTGATAAATTCAGCATTGATTCCGTCACCTTGAAGGAGTCTATCAGAGGGATATAGGAAGAAATCCTCCGTGCCATGGAAGCTTTATTTTGAAGGAAACTCAGCGATGGAGGAATAACGGTGAATTCCTTGAAATCCCAGTTGCATGATTTCTTCTTCGTCGGTTCGTTTCCTAAGGAACACTTTGCAAATGTTTCTTCATTCTCCGGTATGATGAAGAAAACACAAGAAGCCATGGCAGATTGGGAAGGTTTCTTTTCCAGAAGCGAAGAGAAGATTGCCTTGATGGAATTTAACATCAAGAATGTGCGAAGATTGCCTTGATGGAATTTAACATCGAGAATGTGCCAAGTGTCTCCATCGGAGAACTAGAGGCCGTCATCGGTAGGTTCATCGCATACGCCATTAATGAATGAGATAATGGTCGTCCATTTTTGGACGAAAGTCTTTTAACTGAATAGTGATGGCATATTTATGGCTGAAGGAACATTGACTAGGCGTGGGACCGGTCAACGCATACCACCACAGGATAAGGAATCTTCTTGCATGTCATCCTCTCATTATGGTTTTATGACGGATTCTTCTTGCATGTCGTCGTCGCTTGGTGAGTGATTGGCATTTACGACGACGTCAATTATATTCCGGGCATCATCATCATCATGGGCACTATTCTAGGCTATTTTAAATTTATTGTAAGTGGGCGCAATGGGTTATTTAATGCGGATTCCCACCTTGTTGCACCTTGAGTGGGGAATCTTTAGGGCAAACCCTAATTAGGGTTTTGCATGTAATCGTGGCTTGAGGCCTATATAAGGGGGTGACCCCATCATTTGTATTCAAGAGAGACTATCATCAGAGATTGTTGCTAAGAGTTTTTGAGGCAAACACTTAATACATTGTTCAATTGTTGGTGTGTTCTTGTGCTGTTTTGGAACTCACATGGTCTCGTTCTCTTCATAGATTAGATTTGTTTTCATGCTATTAGACGAACTGGATTTGATGGGATCGCTTGTCGCCAAATTCGTGCTCATACTTTTGGTGTGCAGCTGATTGTTGCATACCGTGCAAAGTTGGTCTGAGCCTCGTTATATGTGTATGTTCAACTTCGATTGTTAGAAGAGATTGTTCGATTTGATGGTTTCTTTTGATGATTTGAAAATCTTTAACACACCCTCTAAAGATTGCACCGCCTTCGTGTAGTTGTGCTTTGCTGGCAAAACGAAGCGCGGTTGGATTTTGCACAAGTTATCCTGTCTCCTTGTTCCTAGGATTAGATTGCCTTTAGTTTAATTCCCCTCTGCCCTATTCCTATTTAATTTTACATATTTCAAAATCTGAAAAATCTAAAACTTAGAGCTTCATTGCAAATCATCCGTGTCAATAAATTCTTGAGCTTGCATAAATTTCTTCGACATACGTAAGGCCCCTTGGATTACCAACAATGACATCAGCCAACTGAGTCACACCCGTAGCATAAAGGAACCTTGGAGTCGATTGTCTGATTCTCCTACAATATCAGCATGCAATCGCACTTTGATCAAGGGAGAGTGAAGTGACTGTTGGGCAACTTTATTTTGTGTTGGACACTATCATAAAAAACACGTCAACAGCTCCCAAATGCTAAAAGGCTGATTACTTTGTTTAGTTAAAAAGTGCTCACCATAGCTCCAAGTATCCTCCAACTTAGATCTTGAATCTTCTCTTAGTTTCCAGTTGCACACATTGCTATTCTCACCAAGAGCAATGCTAGAACCAAGTAATGTTCCATCTTCCCACTCCAACAGTGGATTGGCATATGTTTTCACTTTACCCATCTCAAACAATGGGTTATCAACAATCTGAAAAGTATTTCCTTTTTCCAACTTAGACCAACAATCCTACTGTCCTAAATCTGAAAATTCCAATTTAGGACATTGCTCAAAGACTTTCAAAATTTGGTCAAGCTCATTCTTCAAACTATGAGTCTCAACACCATTGTTCTAAAATGCAATTTATGATAGGTCCTCTAAATCTGCCCCTTGAATGTCATCATTTTGGCATATTTTAAACTCACAAAATAGGACAGCCTCTTCGTCATTAGAAACTTCATCATTAGCTACAATATTTTCAGCTTCATAACATGAATCTCCATCCAACAATCTGTTAACCTTTTCCTCTTGTTTAACATCTTCAATTTTCATCTTCTCTTCCTCTAGAAGCACATGAGTGCATTCAACACTTTCACTAGCTCCATAAGAAACATTACGAGATTCATCATGCACAACCTCAAATATTGTTTTTTCTTCTTCTTGAATGACAGCCTCATCAATGGTAGGTGCATGCATCACCAAAGAGTCTTCATGAAGCACTGTCTCAAAGTTAGGTGTCAAAACACCAACTCCATCATTTGTCTTTGTATTAAAGATATTGTTTTCAGACTCTTCCTTATGTTTGGATTTTGCAAGAAACTTTACGAACCCCATTTTAATATCTGGATCCTTCATCAAATTAATCAATCCTTGCATAACTCACAAATAGACTTATCTCTAGTAGACATTCTTCCAAACTCTGCTATGCAACCCCAAAAAAATCACAAACCAACAGGATGGCAGGGAAAACTTGTGCTCTGATCAATTGAACACACAAGCTGGCACGAAAACCAGCTCTGATACCACTGTAATATTCCCCTTAATTTTTTTTTGTTTTTAGCAATAAGAGTTACAAGCAAACACCATAACCCACTAAGGTAAGAAAAATAATCCAAACTGCTGAAAGGGAACCCTTCCACCTTTTGTTCATCGAGAGCCCAATCTGGGAGGGTGAGAGCATGCGGTGTTCCGGGGATCGTTAGCACCATAAAGCAAACTAAAATTACAATGCACGAGCGGCAAGCCAGCCCCTTCTGCTTATCCAACAAGATAGAAACTGAACTCTTGGCAGTAAACCAGCCAAGTGAAATAACAAGAAACTAAAACTCGATCACTCTACCGCGCATTTCAGCAGGAGGACATTACATTAAGCTATCACTCTACCGCATATTTCAGCGGGAGGACAATTGCATAAAACTTATCACTCGACCACTTATTCAGTGGGAGGACTAAGTACATAAACTGAATTACAAAGCAAGAAGGCAGCTAAACCAACCTCTTCCACTTATGCAGTGGGAATTACAAATAAGAACAGCAAGAATGATTGATCAATACTACTAAAACAATCTTACAAAATAGAGATATGAGATAAGATAAGAAGCTTAATGCTGATCTCAAACAATCCACTATCAAAATCACACCACACTTGAACACTACTGCTGTTCTAATTCTCCAAGCTAGAAAACACACTATCCAACCACTACCGGAAACACCAAAACACTCATACCTTTCTCAAAACGAACCGGAATCACACCAAATAAAATGCAAATGACTAATATAACATACGCAACCAATCCAATACCTCAAACTCGCAACTTGGAAGCCCTGAATGTTATCGGGAAAAAGTGTATGGTTAGTAACCAATAGTTAGTTAGCCGACGGGTAGGTAGTTGGAGTCGCGACGGTTGGGTCGCACCCCTTCGGCAGTCATATATTGTACCACCTCCGAGTGTTGAGAGGGAATGTTAGCCGTGTCAGATGTAATGTATTGTTGACGACGGATATAATATGAACATCCTTTGACATTAATGGAAAGCTTATTCTGGTACTTCTTTTATATTAGCAATGTACAATGCAAATATAAAAGAAGTACCAGAATAAGCTTTCCATTAATGTCAAAGGATGTTCATATTATATCCGTCGTCAACAATACATTACATCTGACACGGCTAATGTTTACCTCACTGGGTAAACAGGAAGAATACAGAAACTGAACAGCAATGTACAATGCAAATATAAAAGAAGTACCAGAATAAGCTTTCCATTAATGTCAAAGGATGTTCATATTATATCCGTCGTCAACAATACATTACATCTGACACGGCTAACATTCCCTCTCAACACCCGGAGGTGGTACAATATATGACTGCCGAAGGGGTGCGACCCAACCGTCGCGACTCCAACTACCTACCCGTCGGCTAACTAACTATTGGTTACTAACCATACACTTTTTCCCGATAATTTATAAGTCTTGTGGGGTGGAAAAAGAAGACTGGGAAGAGCGTCTGCCTTCGGTACTTTGGGCGTACCGCACAACTTACAAAGTAACCACCGGGCAGACACCTTTCCAATTGATGTATGGCCAGGAGGCTGTGGTACCGATCGAATTCATGGTGCCAAGTCTCAGAATCGCCATTGACAACAAACTAGGCGACATGGAAAGCCTTCGAGAGAGACTATACGCCTTAAATAAGTTGGATGAAAGACGGACGATGGCACAATGGGTGACAGACGTGGCCCAACAACGCAGGAAATACTGGCATGACCAACACATTCGGCGGGCGAGGTTCACGCCGGGCCAATTGGTCCTAAAGTATAACGGAAGGAACGAGATTAAGCCCGGCAAGTTTAAAGTGAAGTGGCTAGGCCCTTACAGGATCCGAGAGGTCGCAGCCAATAGATCCGTCAAGCTCTTGACCCTCGACGGACAGGAAATCCCAGAGGGCGTCAATGGGTCAAAACTGAAAGTGTATCACCAGAGGGTGGAAGCGCGCAGGAGCAGCCCGACAGGAGGCGCACAGTCGTCGCAGTCAGACAATAAATGAAAATGAACCAAAAAAAAAAAAAAAAAAAAAAATTTTGGAAAAAAAATTAGAAAATTCGGAAAAAAAATTAGAAAAAAATATAAAAGAAGTACCAGAATAAGCTTTCCATTAATGTCAAAGGATGTTCATATTATATCCGTCGTCAACAATACATTACATCTGACACGGCTAACATTCCCTCTCAACACCCGGAGGTGGTACAATATATGACTGCCGAAGGGGTGCGACCCAACCGTCGCGACTCCAACTACCTACCCGTCGGCTAACTAACTATTGGTTACTAACCATACACTTTTTCCCGATAACACTGAATGTGTTGCACGCATCCCAAGGTAAGTCTGAAAATGGCACTACAGCAGCGAACTTCAATTTGCAACCAAAAATTGTGATGAACACCAAAAGCCACGCCAAGATAGGCGAATGATTGTCTTCCCAATACACTTCCAAAGAGCCAATACCCAGAACAATGCAATCACTTGGTCAAGAGGTATGAGCAAAATATGGTTTCAGCAACCGGCGACCAGCAACAAGGAAACACTCCAAAATCCACACAAAACTCTCCACAATTTGCAGAACATTCACGGACAGCACTGGAATTACAGAAACACAGCTAGGTACTATCTTCCAAGTACGAAACTGAGACTTAGCTAGGAAGCCACACTTCAAAGCTCATATTTTCAATCGCCAAACTAGCAGCATAACAATACAATTTCATAAGATATCCAAATGGGAGGCCAAGCACCTATATTTATAGTTTTTTCCTCTGAAATTCAAATGTAAATGCTCCCAAATTCACCTCTCCAATTTGCATTTCATTTCACTCTCACATGGCGTCCAAATGACATTTCATTTCATTTCCCAAGGTGGGCGCCCAAGTTGCATTTTAACCAATAATTAAACAAGTTCGAACTTGCCTAAGTCTTCAATAATAACTTAATGCATTCTTCAAATTTCAACGCCTAACTTAGGAAAATATAACATTGATATTAGATATAAATATGTCTTTTCCTAAGTCACCCAATATATCATTAATTAGTAATAAAATAATTAAATATTAAACCTTAGGATAAGGAAATAATATTTAATTAAATCACTTATGACTCAAGTATTGGTTATCAACAAAATCCAGGATGAAGCTGAGCAATAAAGACAACTGAACTGCTACAAGATCAAGACCCTATCCAAACTACTAAAAATAGAATTTCTCAATACTGCCACTTACTAAAAATAGTAAGTCATGAAATACTCCTCCAAAAAACATGATCTTCGCATCCGAAGAAAGAGCTTCGAAAGCTCAGTTTGACAGCCTCATCCAAACAACCAAACCCTAACTTACTAAAAATAGTAAGTTCTCACTTCACCAAAGAATCGAATGCATGTTATACCACCCTAGAGCTCATGAAAAAGCCAGAAGGAAACCATAGACAGAACTGAAGAATTTCCTCCTGGTAAACCCTAAAAAGCTTGAGCAAAACTCCACAAAAGTTGGAAACCCTAATTCTCCTTTCCGAGTAGCCCACGGGTCTCCGAAATAGGCCAATGGACCACTGAACTAATCACTGCGGAGAAGGGGACATTACAAGAGTAAACAAAAATGTAGAATTGCAAAACACAAGAATACAATTCACTTGCAACATATTCGGAAGATGTATCTTTGTTACCAATAATAGATATGCAATCAATACATAACATTAGAGAAAGATATCCTGACTACGAACAACTACATATAAATAATGTACCGAGTTGGTTAAGGCTACCAACTGCCAACACACATGTTGGGAACTAATCGCTCAATTACAAAAGATAACAATTATTTATTTAGCCGACTAACAATGTACTTTTGCTGACAACATCAGCCCCCCCTCCAAAACGAAAGTCGTCTTCCAAATGACAAAGACAAAACTGGGAGCATGTCACAACAAAACTTGAGGGAATTTAGATGACAAAAGTACATTGTTATAGTCGACTATATAAATTATTGTTATGTTTTGTAATTGAGGTGATTATTTCCCAACTACAAAGATCTCATGAAATTTTTCGTGCATTCTAGTTTTTCCTTGGAAAAAATAAATATATAGGACTGAGGTCATTCATAGCTTCTCTCTATGTCCATGGTCTCTAGGCGTAGAACATCATAATAAGCATCACCCAAAAACATTTTTTTGAGAACAGAGGATGTTGGTACTTGAATCTCTCATAATAAAAATATTTTCATGTATTACTGTACTTGTTTTGAATTTTAAGTTTTTTACTTTCAAGTTTGCTACAATATCCTATATTTTGAATTTTCCCTATTTATATTTAAAATTTTAATATATTACTGTCCCCAAAAAATGGCCTCACATCATTGTTGTCCCCAAAACACATCCCTGTGTTTCTTGCTGTCCCCGTCCTGAAAATGCCATGGAATGTAGATTTTGACTGCATTCATAGAATAGAAAAAGATTTTAGAGTCTAGAATCAATTCTTTCTAGCAAGCAAGTGATAACAATTGTTCAAACTTCATGCATATAGTCTCCCCTATGCAATCCACAACGCCATTTCTTTGATCCCCAGTGTGATTTTCCCCTATATAGTATATATTCTTTTCCACTCCATATCTTCCTGATCTAGACCAAAATTTCCCTTCATCTCCCCTATCCCCACACAATTATTGCAAATGGAAGGAAAGACTATCAATATATATAAACTACTTAAACCTAGAACACTACCCTCTAAAGGACAGATCAGAAAGGTTTAGCAAATATGTAAAAATGAACAAGTAAAAATGGTGAATAGTAGAATAAGCTAGACAATACCTTCTGAATAACATGTTGGATAGACAAGCTGAAAGTGTAGGTAAAAGCAATTGAGCAAGCATCGGAAAGCTACTGACAACTAATTTGAAACTGGATCAAGATAATTTTAAATGATTCCTAAATGGCGTGTGAGGTGTTTGTAAGTATGAGGCAAATACCAAGTAATTAGGTAATGCTTGAACATTCTAAAACCATTGATGAGTATTTGAAAATTTAAACTGAAAACCAATACATTTATAAAGAAAATAATTAAAGGACGACTACAAAATTAAGATGCAAGACAATAATAAAAGATTATACCTGGCCTACTAAATCAATGCCACCTATATGAGCAATAGATAAAGAGCACTGAAGTGATGCAAATGAAATAGTCTGGATCCTCACAAACATGACCTCCAATGGGGAAAATATTACATATTATGTTGACTTGATGACATCCTTATGTAAATAACCTTTAAAGCACTGCCATTTGACTAGCAAAATGACTAATGGATATCATACAGACTGTTATGAGCACAATAAAAGCAATACTAGAAGATCAAGGCCAAGCTGAAGACAAATGTTTACAAAGTACAAACTACGAGCAATTCTTGGATCCCTCGAGACATCTAAAACATGAGTGTTTCTAGACCCAAGGAATCAAACTAATTAGATTAAATAAACTTGAAGGGAAAAGGAAGTCAAGGGATGTTCTAGATTCAACTAAAACCTTCATTTATTTTCATATCCATACATTTCATTTTCCGGCTTAAGTGGTACAATAGTTAGTTTACTAGACAAAGTCAACTCCATTCACACAGTATGCAATTTTATCTTTCACCTGTTGATGCGCAAGAGCCATCATTCTCAATAGTCATTATGGGAACTAGCTTCTAATCCTTCAAGCTTAGGGTGTAGAATTTTCTTAATTACTTGTTCAATTTCATCCATTCTCTAGGGGAATTGCAAGATAAGGGACTGTACATACACACAAGAATATATCATTATTGGAGCAGTTACAAATACCCTGTCAGGAACTGTGGACGTGAACACAAAAGTACAAGGTGTGTTATTTCAATTATCTTAGAAGTATATGGTGACTGGAAAAGTATTTGAATGCTTGTAATAAGTGATGGGCTATTATTATTTTCATAATTATAACTGACCAATAGAGGGGTCAAAAACTGTGTATTCTTCTACACACCTGTAACCAAAGAGAAAATAGAAACCTTTAAAAAAAAAAGTCAGTGGGTTTTACATATCAACCAGCAACACCAAACAGTTCATTTAATCTGAAACTAAATGTCCATAATCAGTATTTATCCAAATGTTGGTGCAAAACTTTATATTGGAATGAAAGTACAAAATTTTATATGTTTAGCCAGACTGGGATATTACATATTCCACCAAATCAAGAATAAAATATTAAGGGGAAATAAAATATATAAAAAAAATTAGATAAGAAGTTTGGTCTCAAATTGCGAGGCGAGGGCTACGTGGCCGGCTTGGGAAGGCTCCAGATGTCTGGTGGAGGCCGAGCCTCCTCCACAAAGTAAGTATCCTCTAACCATCCCATCCCCGACAACCATGGGCACAAGCGAAACCCTGGAACAGGGTACGAGCACTGTCGGCGTAGTTTAAAACACGTAGGGCAAGGGTATTACAACACATAACATGACCAAAACTTTCAAAGAAGTAGTTTTTGGTGAGAAACTGCAAGTCTCTCCAGCGGTTAAGTTTCAAATTTGCAACCCTGACAATAATGGAAAAAGGGAAACAAACCATAGAGGACAAGGTAAGTGTCCTTCTGCTTGCCCTAAAATTCTTTCTATCGTGCCTAACCAAGAAATGGAATCTATAATTAACTCTAAGAAGGTTAGGTTAAGAAAAATTGTTGTTTTTCTTGCAGATGTAGATGTAAATAAAACCCCCTCGCGCACATATCTAGACAAATGGGTTATGAATGTGTGGACCAAGCATCTGGGCATTCATACCTCATCCTGCAGAATGGTGCAAAATGGTTTATTTTTGTTCTTTTTTAAGAAACATGATATGCAAAACTTGGTGGTTGATAAACAGTACTGGAATGTAAGAAAGTGTGTTTTTAGAGTGATTTCATGGTCGCCTGAACCTCTAAATGATGAAATTCTTGCCCTTTCGAGCCCTAGGTGGCTCACGGTCAAAAATATGCCCCCAGTTTTGTAGGCTTTTCTGGTGCAAATGCTTAGCCCAGTCGGTAATGTCATTACAATTGACCAAGCCAAAGCCTCGCTCCCACACATGGATGCTAGGGTTCTAGTGTCACTCTCCTCTGGCATCGATATTCTTGGAATCCTTGAGATTAACCTAATGGATTGTCTTCATCGGTGTAGTCTCAAGGTTCTTGGTGGCATTAACACATGTTTCCTTTATAGAAAGGAGGGACACATTTGTAAGAATTGCCCTCTCATTGCCAACAACAGAACCACTAAGGTGGACTCAGCCAAAGCAGCTAACTTGGATGTGGGGGTTGACTCTCAAACTTTCAACTGTAATAAAGATAAGAGGCCAGACAGTTCGGAGGTCATTCCCATGGAAGAGCAGTCATCTGCTAGCCATGAAATGGCCATTAACCCGGTGGCAAGCCTAACTATCTCTTCTATTCCTCTTCACCAATTTGGCTATGCGAACCCTTCCCAAGATGTAGGTGTCTAATCCTTTCAGCATTTTGGCTGACAATTACTCCAACCCATGCCTGCCTTCTGTTATCTCAAATGAGGGTTGCCCCCTCCCCTTGTGATCCCTGATCATTCCTTGAAGGGCACCGTTGATGCCCCTAATGATGCTCAAAGTCTAGTAGGAACCAAGTATGTGCAAAAGATTGCCCTTGATAGGATTAGGAGCAATATTGCTTAGGATAATAATATGGATAAATCTAATAATGCTGAAGATAGGAATGGATCAAACTATACATTAAAGGCTTCAATGATAAGGAAGATAAAAAGAGGATAGAAAATCATCTCAAGAGTAACTCTGCTCACTTTGTTGTTAAGAGCATAGTTTCTAATTTTGAATTCAATAAGCTTAGTGTCAGTACAAGTCATGATAACAATAGACTGGGGGATCCTAAACCTCTTATGATTCTGATGACCATAACTGTGATGCACTTAATCTGTCGGTTTCTAGGCAGAGTGTGGAAGATGATCATAAGCAGAAAACCCTATAGAAGGGTATTCTTTAGAGTCAAGTTTCCATAGAAGGACTGGACAACCATGCTAATGTTATTATGGAAGGTACTAATACTAAACTTAAGGACAGAAAAACTCAAATCCAATCTATGCTTACACTCAACCCCACTGATGAGGAAGAGACGGGACTGAGTGCAAACATAGAAGGGGTAGAGAACCACACCAATAACAAGGTTATTGCTGAGGCCTTATTAAATAAGGTAAATGACATGATGGGAGAAGGAAAAGAAGTTAAACCTACTAGGGAACCTGATGTAGAGAATACCACTCTTTCTAATGAAGAGATCGCTAATAGGAAGGTATCTCCAATGGGTTGCTCCCCACCTGCCATTAAAAACGTGAATAAAGGGAAAGGAAAAATCATTCCCTCGAGAAAGGGAAGATTCTCAAAATCAAAAAAACATAAAAGGAAAAAGACCAGCCTGGTTATCACTAAGCCAAATTGTAAAAGATTGGAATATGAAGAAAGACTCCCAAGCTGTTATAATAGCTTCAGGAATACCACAGGGACAGCAAGAACAAAAGGTTGCTATGAGCCTTAAATGTATCTCTTTGAATGTCAGAGGACTGGAAACCTCTGACAGGAAACAAATTGTTAGAAGATTCGTCAATACATAGAGGAATGTGGATGTGACCTTATTCCAAGAAGTGAAAGCTACTAGGTTCACTCTTGAGACCAACCTCAAATTCATATGGAAGGAATCTGTTCAATTTGCTACTAATCATGATAAGGGTAGGGGAGGGGCTGCCATCCTGATTGCTAAATCCTGGGCTCAGTATGTAGATGCACATGGTACATCACCATGCAATAGAGCAGTTTGGGTAAAGATTACTAAACGAGACACCAAGTTTGGAATTTGTTCCATATATGCTTCTAATGATTATAGAGAGAGTTAATCTATGGAGATGGTTGAGTTGTATGAGGATATGCCCTAGATTTTGGGTGGAGATTTTAAAATGATTGAGGAAAAAGAGAACAAATGTGGAGGCATAAATATAAAATGGAAAAGAAGTGAGAAGCATTTTTGGATGAGAATAATATTGCAAGGGCTGTATCTAAGCATGCCAAAAGATGGAAAGACCTGCCAATCAGTGATCTTCTCATTAGCAAGTATAGTATCTCCCCTGCAGGTTCCCCAATGTTTAATAGTCTTTGGAAAGCTTGGGGAGTGGTGAAGCACAAGGAAATTAACTTCCAATTCTTGCAGAACAATAACAAGCTTATCCAGGGCCATAGGTCCATATGGTGGAACCTTATTCATAAGGACAAACCCCTTGCTCCGTTACAAGGGTGCTCCACCAAGAGTTGGGACCAAAAGGGTATCTGCCTCAATCTAACTGAGGAACCTTTTCCATCATGAGGGAAGCCTGCAAAGGTTTCCAGCTTCCTATTGAATGCACTAACAATCTTGATCAGTATAAATACTTCAAATGGAATGATGGCACTCCTCTCTGCAATACCAAAGCTAAAATTATACATAAAGCTCTTGTTAATACCAGTAATATTTCTGATTACTTGAATAATAAATGGAATGTTACATTAGATATCAAGATCTGGAAGAAATGTTTTACGATGATTTGGTCTAACATTTTAGAGCCTAAAAAGGCTTGCTTTAGATGGCTCTTTACTATACAGAGATTGCCTTAAAAGCTGAAAAATACTGATATTAATGTGTGTTAAATTTGCAAAAAACCAGAAACTATCAAGCATATATTTTTTGACTTTCTATTTGCAAAAGAGATTTGGTATTTGTTCAGTGCAAGTTCGAATAAAATGGGACATTAATAATAATATAACCCAGTATGAAATCATTACTGGAAGTATAAACAAAAAAAAACTTCTAATATTTTTTGGTTGTCATTATCTACTGAAATTCTGTGGTTTCTATGGAAGGCTAGAAACGATGAGAAGTTCAGTGGGAAGCAGAAGATACTTACTGAGTCATTCAAGAGACTCACACTTTACACTATTGCTGTGCAGGTAACAGTAACAATGGAGATTTCAAATGCTAAATTGCTGAAGTTACTTAGAGATGGTACAGTCAGAGTGAACAAGGAGGAAGTCAAGTATGGACGTACACGAGCATACAATCAATTCACCAATCCAACTTTCCATAAGGAGACGATGGAGTTCCAAGACAAATACAATGTCAGAGAATAAAAAGAAAGATACAAACAATAGAGAGCATGGAGTGAGACTTCACCTTAACAAAGGTGACATGTCTGGTGTGGAGGCAGTAAGGTCCAATGAAGAACTCTCTGTGGTCTCCCCTCCCCTGGGGTGGAAGGACTGGGACCAGTATAGTGAAATCAGGAATCAGTAGTACCTGCTGTAAGATCTGATCAGTATATGTTAGTAGCCTTAGGATGTCTCTTTTTGTATATGTATGTCTCCGGGACCAGTATGATCAGTAATACCTTCTTGTATGGATGTAATGGGCTTGGATGTAACCATTTTAAACTGCTGTACAAACTGTTGTATTGGGAAAGGGTAAGCCTGTTATAAGACTGGTTAAAAAACCTGATATAAGTTTCTGTATTTTGTATAGAGAAGCAGCTAGTTAGAACTTGATCGCTCCATTTTGTATTTTGAACAGTGTTTCCTCTGTATCTAATGCAAAAGAAAAAGAATAAAATATTATACAAGATGCAAGAGAGGTCTTGCTTATAAAGGTAGGGTGAAAGAAAGGATTAGACAAGATTGTGACATGTGTCATAATCCTATGCAATGAAACAACAAAGGTGTTGACATGGTAACTAAAAGTAGTTGCCATAAGATAAGATAATAAGATCATGTGACAATAATCAATCTTCTAGAAGACCTAGGACCTAAGTAAACTTAAATCATGTGAATAAGTCCCCCACTAGGAAATAGCAAAAATCATTAGGTCCAAAACCTTATTCACACCAACAATATTTATATGTTTCCTATTCAACTCCATTTGAGTACTTGCATTATTTAGCCTCTACATTTAACTAAACAACGCAAGCATATAGCAATAGAGATTTCCTTCAAGTCAAAAAACATAAAATCCTTCACCTATTGTTGCAAGACTTACCTTTTACCCTAAGCAAGACCAGAATATATACATTTATGTTTTATTCAGGATGAATGTCAACCACCCCAAATACTATTGTAAAGATTGTAAATTGCAAGTACGTATTCTCTAGTTTTAGGTTAGTTGTTAATTTGTAAGCTAAGTTACCAAGTACTCCCCTTTGGGATTTGGGTTCCATATCAAATAGATGCAAGTATGTGTCCTAAAATAGGAGTGTCTTGAGTTCGTCCAAGGTCCCGCCCAAGCACCTTGGGTTCACTATGGGTCCTTCTACGCTCCTCTACGGTCCCAATCCCATACCAAATGGGTGTGGATAGGAGTCCTACGATGGGAGTATTCGTCGTCTTGTGTTCACCAAGCACCTTGTGTTCACTATGGGTCATTATGTGAAGGACCCACAACAAACCCAGGGTCCCTAGGTAGGACTATAGGAAAACATAAGGGAACCAAAGGACCACCCAAACAAAAAGACCAATTTTTTAGAACATTTTTATAAACAAAATGTGCCAAATACCTAATTTTGCCATTAAGTTATAAAACTGTGAAAATGGCAAGTACTAGGAAGGTTTGTGTGGTTTCAAAGTCTTTAATTTGGTCTTGATGGCAAGGGCTTTGTTCCTTGATCCTAACTTGTATCACGACAAGAAACATGCCAAGGGTGCTACCCCTAGACCCCACAAGGGGCACTATCCCTCAACCCCACTATGAGCATTGCTCCCCAAACCCCCATGAGGAGTGTGATAGTCCTAAAAATGACTGTGCAAAAATTTTCATGCCTTAGTCAAAATATTGGTCATTTTGATTTTATCTTGCTCTTTGTCTTGTGTTTCAGGCTCAGGGTTTAGGGTTTATGCATTTTGATTAAGTCTTTTATAAAAACCCTAAGCCTGTTATAATTTGGCGTTACTTTTTCTCCACTTAAAGCCAAGGGTCTGCTTACCGTTGGCAGAGCCATGTATTTCCTAGGCATTAAATTGTTTTTATTTCGGGCCCCTATGAATATTTTACGATGTCTACACTTTATTCTTCATCCTAGGCGGGTCCCCTTTTAAATTTTTCAGCGGGTGCCTTATTAATTTTCCTAAGTCAGCCTCAATATTTCAGCCGATGTCTTTATGTTAACAGTTGAGCTACTAAAAGTTCCTGCATTTTGCACGTGGTTTAACGAACGGAGATGTTTTAATTTCTACAAAAAGGTACTCGATGTTTAATTGGCTGGAGACTGGCGGTTACCGTGGCCGGGAGGTCAAGATCGAGCAGATCTGATGGCTCTCGTAACCCCGTGATCGAGGATGCTCGAAGGTTATGGATCGCGGCATCACAAGATGATGCCACATTTCCTAGGCGAGCCAAGGTAAGTCGACTATGGGGCCGCCAACAGTGATGAGACAGTGGCTGCTGACCGAGGTGAGGTGGAGGGTGAGTTGGAGGTGTCGCGTCATAACTTTGACGGGCCCGCTTGCCACATGTGATGGTCAATGTTAGATTGACCAGTATGGATCGTGAGATGCGCCAACATGGAGGAAGATTGACGATTGAGATTCAAAATTCATTTCAAAACGAACTGGCGTCGTTTCTTCGCGCGTGAGAGCAGGTAATGGTGGACAGGGTCTGGTCTGCTAACAGAGGAATAATGAAAGAGAGAAATCTTCTTATTTCAATTTACCAAAGGCATTTCGAGCATGAGTAGAGAAATTTTAAGAACCAAAGAAGATTGGAACGAGCTCTCACAGTGCGAAGTTAGGGTTTTTTGGTGCTTTTAAAGCATTTTGGCATCTTGCAGCAGTTATTTCTTCGGGAAATGAACCTAGTATGTCATGAGCCCATATCAGATCTTCATCAGGCAACAACAAAAGGCATAAAGAATGTCAAAGAGGCAGTTGGGATATTTTGTAGCAGAGGAGTATTTTGTAGTAGAATCATGTATGGCCGGTCATTTTTGAATGACAGGTGTCTCCTCTGGCCCGTAGCTTATTGGTTCCCTTGTTTCTATAAAGGGGAATTCAAGGCCATGGGACAGCCTTCAGAATTCTGGTTCCTTTGGGTTTCCTTTTTTGGTTCCAGTAGTGAGTCTAGGTGAAATAAGCAAGTTGTAAAGTCATTTAAAGAGCAATAAAAAGCATTTAGTGTCAAGCTTTGTGCAGGTTCTTGAAGGAGTTATATGTAAATTGTTTTGTGACAGAAGATAGCTGATCAAGTCAATAAAATATAATTCAAATCCATTTCTCCAGTGTATAATTCTATCATATTTTGAATGAGTAGAATCAAGGGTTTTTTTTCACTCGTTACACTATTGTGGTGTATGTATTTTTTGTTCATGCTTTGATCTAAGGGGTCGATTAAATGCTTGAGTGGAATTGCAGAGTGGTAGGGCTTATGCAGGGATTTCAATAAGTAGTTTGGGTTGGGATTGCAAACGAGATATATTGTAAGGCAATATTATCTTAGATCCTATGCTATCAGATAAAACTCTGTCATATTTTCATTTTAAATCTTGTAAATTCAGGTACCCAATGGAGTAATGCACTGATCATAGCTTGTAATTGTCTTTAATGTCAGTTTTGTGTTCAAACTCACCGACAACTTGCTATAATTTGCTGAATATCAGAATATATTTCAGGTTTTGTCTGTTATTGTGTGTTTTACCCATCTCATACTCCGATTAGGTTGAGGATCACTGAAGGATTTTCCATCCTTGAGCATTCTCCCTGTTGAGCCTGTATATGAGATTATCTGCTTTGTTTTAGTGAATCTGTGAGTATGGCGCAAAGATCATGAATTCACTAAGGGATCACCCTCCTGAGCTTTGCAGAGCCCAAAGCATAGAAGGATTTGCAAAATCCTTGTCAGTTGGTCCAAGTTCTTGAGGATTTTAATAGTTGGAGTTGGCTTCTCCATAGATATTTGAAGAATCAACTTGGTTTCTGCCTCTTGTAGTGTAAACCCATTTGGGAACCAATAGGGTGCTGCCCCTCAACCCCATTGGGGTCTCCACTTCCAGCCCCCACTAGTTGTTAGGATTTCTTGTCACAAAAGAAACTTGATTAAAATAAGGGGATCTAGAAGTTGAGACCAAAATTGACAATTTAGACAATTATCTTAATGACTATCATATTATTATTGATCAATAATGAAGTATCATACTATCAAAGATTCAGATATCATTATTATTATTATAAAATATAATATTATATGATATATTAAATGTATTTGCAATTCTGTATATTTTTTTTATTTTTTTCACATACATATATATTACAGTCGTACCATACCTAAGGAAAAAAAATTGCTGTGCTGGCATAACAAAACCACATACCTATACTACCCTTGTACCAAAACAGAAAATTTAATTTATAAGGAGTTTTCCCTTCTAATTTGAAGAGTGGTTTTACTCCACATCTGTTCCATTTTGTATTGCACTACAAGGTGTGAATTATAATGCCAAGTAGAAAAAACGGAAGGATACAAAGAGAAGTGGGAATAGCTAAGCCAAAAATTTAAAGAGGTGGAATAGGATTAAGATGCACCTTAGGAGGGGGTTCGCACCCTTTTTTGTAACCAATTTGATTTTTGCTGATTTTAGGCAAGTTATTCACCCCACAAGAGGCCTTCAATTTGTTCCTTCTCTCTTCTTCATCCCCACCGCCATCTCTTCTAGCATTTGAATCTAACATCAATTGTGCCTGTGAACTTGAAATTGTCCTCTTTTCTTGAGTTCTCTATGCCTGATTTGAATATTTAAATCTTTTTCCTTTTGCTGTTGAGGTGGTATGTTCACCAATTTTTCTCTCAAGAAAACTTTTTGTCCTATCTATGACTATTTTTTAATCATCTTTGTTTAAGTAAACTCCTTGATGATGAAATATCTCCCTTAGTTTTTTCCCATTTTTTTCAATTTTCAAACACCACAATGCACCCGTTAAGGTTAGAAAAGATAAACACAATACTGCTGAAAGATAACCCTTCCACTTTTTGATCACCAAGAGCCCAATTGGGGAAGGTGAGAGCATACAGTGAGTAGGGGATTGTTAGCTCCAATAATTAACTGAAAATACAATGTTGGGCGACAAGCTAGCCCCTTTCTGAAAGATCCCTGATGGATCTTTTAAGCTGACAGGCTGTAATTTTTTAATTATTTGTTTTAAAATAAATTCTTCCTGTTTATTAAATGATCTTTCAGAGAGAGACAGAAGTTGCAGAAAGGTTGTGTCTTTTGTTTTTGTTTGTATTTTTCCAGATATAGGTAAACAATGAATAACAACAGCAGCAAATATGAAATAGGCTGGAAAATAATGTGCAATAATATAATATTCAGCCAACCCAGAATAGCTACAAATCGTACCAGGCAAAATACATAAATGATATGCCAGCAAAGTATCTACCAACCAAAATAATGTTGCCGGCTGCAAGAACGACCATCCACACACAAAAAAAGAGATGGCTGATGAATACCAATCAGCAACCCACATGCCAGCTGGAAGGAGGCCGTACGGTTGCTGCAATCACGTCCAGGCAGCCAAGGAACTCCCACGTGCCAAGCAATATATCCAACGTCCAAAGCCAAAGCTCTTCCAATGCTGAACTTGCACTCCAATCAAAGTCTGAAACCAAATGAAGCTGCTGAAACCTTCTATTGGGGTTTGCGTCCCAATATCTAAGCCCTGGGGTTTGCGTCCCAGTTCTCCAGAAATCGCTCCTCAGAGCAAATTCACAAATGCCAAGTTTGAAGATGTAAAAAGATAATAAAAAATGAGCCAACATCTCCTTTTATCTCCCTCTCAAAGCTACTCGAACCCTAAAGGGAGAATATGATTTTACCTTTATTAAATAATGGCATATTCTTAATTAAAAAGGCCTTTATGTATAGGAAAAACACCCCTTTCGTCAAATAACAAAACTCAAGGTGCCAGAAGGTCTCCGGATGATGAAAATAAGTTATAATAATTCAAGACCTTTCCAACGAGCTATAACACATATGCCTGCCTGACCAGAACAAGCCAAAATCCCCTTATTACTCCAATTAGCTATATAAATAGCTTTATTTAATTAATAAGACGCTAACTTAGGAAATATTAAAAATATATCACAAATAGCCGTATAATGCTCATCTAACTCCACAAGTCTGAAATGGAGCCTGCCACCTGTCTGTGACTGTTGGCGGAAATCATGGATCCTCGAGCAATCTTGTCCCTAAAATCTAGGGATGCTCCTAGAAGCTAGGAAACATACCCAAATCTCCTGAAACTAAACCCAAGGAATAGTCTCATGGTAACCCAACCCTGGGTACTGTCAAATCCTCCTAAATAGTAGGAATAGCCTCCACAAAAGAAGGAAATGCCTCGTAAAATTAAAGAACTGCTCCAAACTGGTCAACTACTACCAGAATACCAAATCCCAAACACTGAATATCCTCACTGAGTCTCTATCCACCACTGTCAGCCTACAAGACCCCAAAATAAGCTGACTCACATGTCTCTGCTAGACAGAGCTAAAGAGGGGACATGACCGTCCTCCCCTCTCGAAGATGCTTGCCCACAAGCAACTGCAAAGCTGGATGCTGCGAAATAGACTCACCCTCCCAAGTGGCATCCTCTATGGGAAGACCTCTCCAGCGTACCAAATACTCCCGAATCACCCGGTTTCTCAGCCGTCGTTCCCTCACCTCAAGAATCTCCTCAGGAACCAAAGTCAATTTACCTTCCTCATCCATGGGAGGCAAATCGGGTGATGCTGTAATATGTTGTCCCAGGGCCTTCTTCAGGCATGACACGTGAAACACATTATGAATTTTACTGTCAGGTGGTAACTCAACCTCATAAGCAACCTCTCCAACTCGACTGAATACTCTATATGGTCTGTAAAAACGAGGTTTGAGCTTCTCAGCTCCCATAAGCTATTGTTATAACTTAGACCAGAATCATGAATGAGGTTGTAAATGTTATTATACCAATGCCAACCAAGGATATCAATCCCGATCTCAATGTCCATCAAGTAGTCATATCTCTTCACACTCCCATGCAACTCAAGAGCTGATGTAGACCATGATAAATCTGCAAGTGCATGGGAAATCGCAGTAGGACAGCCACTAACTACCGGAGAGTCAAGGAAGATTGAATCACCAACCAACAAACACATAGCTGCCATATCACATGAAATTTGTGACACATCCAAAGAAGAATTGTAGATGCCCTTATCACCAAACAAAATTGTTTCTTGGGTGGCTGTTCCACTACAAATGATATCCATAAAGTCATTGTGCTCATCCATGATTGCATATCCTTCAAATTTGTGATCATCATGAAAATCCAATGATGCAATATGTGACTCCTCTAAAATTAGTTTGCAATCAACATACTTACTTTGCTTATGCTCAATCTCTAAGTCTTCTTTTCTTGGAAGAAAGTGTGATCGAAGATATGCAACTCTTTGTTGTCTTGCCTGATTTAAACGTTTGTGGCGCTCCTTGATTTGTTGTAAGTGTTGCCTTGTCTAGACAAAAAACAACTTAATCTGCCATGCTCTTTCTAGACCCCCTTCATTCAACCTTCCAGACTGTTCTATTTGAGTTGCTCCAAAGCGCATAAAATTAGTCCCATGGTGCATCATCAAGCTTATCGCACAACATGAATTCACCTTGTGTAACACCCATGGTAGAATCTCTAGCACTCATCTCTTCATGCTTAGAATTCGCATTAACTTGAAAAAGAAAAGGTATTTTACTGCTGTTATAAAAATCAGAATGACTGTCATGCATTTGTGTCATGTCATCAACTCTTACGAGTACCTCTTTATTGAAAATAACACAAGCATTTTGAGTGCTATCACTTATAGAATATCCTTCATTTGTTATTCCATGTATCATGGTGGCAAACTCTCGAGAATGAGAATGTACACAACTGTTGTCTCTAATCAGAATTTTGGGCTCCTCCTTTATACTTTCTTTCGAATCATCAAACATCACCAACTCTTGACTTGTCCCATGTCTATCTTCCCAAAATTGAATGCCAACATTAGATGACTCTATAACATTGTCTTCTACATGAGTATGGGCTACTAGCTCACTGTTATTACCTTTCCTTGTGTTTCCTTTAAGTCTTCAACACTGAATTGTACCTGCACACTCTTGGCTGCCACATCTTCAACAATAACCATTAGCTTCCTTGGCTCTTTGTTCACTGCTGATATGCCTATTGTCGGTGTGTTATTGATTTTTCTTGTCTCAACTGAAGTACTGCTGTCAACATCAACTACAAACTCAGCATAAGATAAGTCTTGCTCCTCATTATGTATGGAGTAGTGTACGTCACAAACTTCTTCAGACTGATTTAATATTGTTGTTTTAATATAAACAAATCCAGTCCTCTTGGAAGAGACATCATCAAAATAACCATGCTTAACCAATGTATCATGTATACCAACATTTGCAAATTCAATTTCACTACTTGCTCCATGAATAGGAGCTGCAAATTCATGTAATTGAAAAAGGATGATGCTGCTGTCCTTAATCATAGACTTAGGAATGATTGTAGCATTTCTTCCATTACCTTGGAAAACTTCAATGCAAGAGTACACTTGCATACACTTGGCAGTCCAATCAAGTAACATATCAAGACTTGAGATTAGGACATCCTTACACTCAAGCAAAGTGTCAACGTCATAAAGGTGAGACATCAACATACAATCTGATTTGTGTTCTTCTCTAACTGCTATTATAAAATCAGATTGTGGGCAAATAGAAGTTCCCACCACAACCTCATGCTTATTTATCCTTTCATAAATGTCAACCATGCTATAGTGGTCTTCACTATCCTTCTTGGATTTGTGCCCATATGAAGTCAAAATATTTATGTCCCAATTTAGGAAATCAGAATTATGTTCAAACCTTCCCAAGGTGTCTTCATTGCCATTCCTTGTATTGTTCTTGAGGGTAGGGTCTCCTTTCATGAATGTTGACCTATGAAGTGTACCCTGCTGCAAGTAACATGGATTTATAGCTTCCATAGCTGCCTTTAATCTAATCCATACCTTCACCTCCATGATTGCTATGCTTTTCCTTACCAATTGTCTCCAAGGTGTAGTATGCAAAACAAACCAAACATTATCAAAATGCAAGATCTTCTTAGTAGACAATCTCTTGGACTCCATAATAAGCTCTTTAAGATAAAATGCCTCATGTGACCTTAATAACTGTCCTTTCATTGTAGATGATGCATGATTAGCCAATTTGAAATGATATATGTTCCATTCCACACAAATGGATATGTCACTTGTGGCTAGTCCATCAAGTGTGTAAATATTAGCATTAATGTTTTGAGTCTTCAAGGGGCTCTCTAAAAGAGGGAAGTCATAGACTTCATAAGGCAGACTAGACCAAACTGAATTTCTTGAATCATACCTCCTTCTTCACACAATGTAACATGCTCTTCTTGTGGGCTTACCTCAAGAAGCTTTTCCCTTGTAAGCTCTTCATCTACACATTCTTCCCTTGGAAGAAATAACGATCTAATGTATGACTCTCTTTGTCTTCTTGCATTATCAAGCTGATTGCATCTTTCCTTGAACTCTTGCAAGTGCTGTCTTGCTTGGGTAGCAAGCATCTTTGCTTGCATAGCTCTATCTAACCAATCTCCATTCAACCTTTGGCAATGCTCTATATCTGCTGCCCCAAAGTACACAAAATCTGATTTATGATGGGTTGTTTCATTCATGCTAACCTCTGATTTTTCATCATGTATGGAATTGGTCTTAACAATAGAGTCAACTAATTCACTAGAGAATGCTTATGTTTCATGTAACTCAACATTCATTCCTTCAGAGTTGTTTCTACTGTCATACTCTCCAACGGAATCCACCTGTAAGACACCTTGCAAGGATGTAGAAGTCTCATATGAATTATTCCCTAATGCTGAGATTTTATTTTCACCAATCAAATCTGCCTGGCTATCAAAGTCATCAACTAATTTTCTGCCAATCTCATTTGCAGACATCATTTCCTCTGCTCCTCCACTGCTTCCTTGGTTCTCAAATGATTCATGTTGCCTCCTTGGTTGATGACGTGGACTCGAAAGAATCAAGTCCTCTTCATCGGGTATTCCCATGAATTGTGTGAAGGAAAAACAGTCACGTATCTTTTTCGGAAGGGACCAATACTTGTCATAGTTGTTCATAACTATATCATTCAATGTCTTTGCAAGAGACCTCCTCTTTGTACTAGTTGATGAAGTCGTACCCTTAGAGTGTATGGAACTCCCTGAAGGTGTTTGTTCAAATTTTTTCCCTCTTTGTTTATTCTTAGACAACCCTGTCATGATGACCAAATTGGTCTGCAACCAAGCTTCAATATAAAATCAAACTACTGATCTTCACCCAACCGGCTGGCAAGATCAAAGCTCTGATACCACTGAAAGATCCCTGATGGATCTTTTAAGCTAACAGGCTGTAATTTTTTAATTATTTGTTTTAAAATAAATTCTTCCTGTTTATTAAATGATCTTTCAGAGAGAGACAGAAGTTGCAGAAAGGTTGTGTCTTTTGTTTTTGTTTGTATTTTTCCAGATATAGGTAAACAATGAATAACAACAGCAGCAAATATGAAATAGGCTGGAAAATAATGTGCAATAATATAATATTCAGCCAACCCAGAATAGCTACAAATCGTACCAGGCAAAATACATAAATGATATGCCAACAAAGTATCTACCAACCAAAATAATGTTGCCGGCTGCAAGAAAGACCATCCACACACAAAAAAAGAGATGGCTGATGAATACCAATCAGCAACCCACATGCCAGCTGGAAGGAGGCCGTACAGTTGTTGCAGTCACGTCCAAGCAGCCAAGGAACTCCCACGTGCCAAGCAATATATCCAACGTCCAAAGCCAAAGCTCTTCCAATGCTGAACTTCCACTCCAATCAAAGTTTGAAACCAAATGAAGCTGCTGAAACCTTCTATTGGGGTTTGCATCCCAATATCTAAGCCCTGGGGTTTGCGTCCCAGTTCTCCAAAAATCGCTCCTCAGAGCAAATTCACAAATGCCAAGTTTGAAGATGTAAAAAGATAATTAAAAATGAGCCAACATCTCCTTTTATCTCCCTCTCAAAGCTAATCGAACCCTAAAGGGAGAATATGCTTTTACCTTTATTAAATAATGGCATATTCTTAATTAAAAAGGCCTTTATGTATAGGAAAAACACCCCTTTCGTCAAATAACAAAACTCAAGGTGCCAGAAGGTCTCCGGATGATGAAAATAAGTTATAATAATTCAAGACCTTTCCAACGAGCTATAACACATATGCCTGCCTGACCAGAACAAGCCAAAATCCCCTTATCACTCCAATTAGCTATATAAATAGCTTTATTTAATTAATAAGAAGCTAACTTAGGAAATATTAAAAATATATCACAAATAGCCGTATAATGCTCATCTGACTCCACAAGTCTGAAATGGAGCCTGCCACCTGTCTGTGACTGTTGTCGGAAATCATGGATCCTCGAGCAATCTTGTCCCTAAAATCTAGGGATGCTCCTAGAAGCTAAGAAACATACCCAAATCTCCTGAAACTGAACCCAAGGAATAGTCTCATGGTAGCCCAACCCTGGGTATTGTCAAATCCTCCTAAATAGTAGGAATAGCCTCCACAAAAGAAGGAAATGCCTCCTAAAATTAAGGAACTGCTCCAAACTGGTCCACTACTACCAGAATACCAAATCCCAAACACTGAATATCCTCACTGAGTCTCTATCCACCACTGTCAGCCTACAAGACCCCAAAATAAGCTGACTCACATCTCTGCTAGACAGAGCTAAAGAGGGGACATGACACCTTCCACTTGTCCAGCAGGCAAAAACAACTTAAAGTAGAATCACTCAACTACTTTTCAGCGAGAGGACAATCATTACAATTCTGAAAATAAGATCACTCTACCACTTTTCAGCAAGAGGATAGATATCACAATCATGAGAATAGATCACTCAACCACTTATTCGGCGGGAGGACTATGAAAACTACTGAAAGTAACAAATAGGCGGCCAGGCCATCCTCTTCCACTTTTTTTCAATGGGAATACAAAATGTAAAATGCAATTAAACAAGGTTGATCAGTACTACTGATTTTGGTGTTACAATGAGAGCATTACTTGCAAATTACAAATAGGAAATTGATATTTGGACACACCAAAATGTTAGGAATTGATCCTCTTAGAAATAAGAACTATCCAGCATATGAAAGGGATCTAAACAAGTAAATAACTCAGGTCTGATATGAAGAACAGAAAACTGAAAATACAGACCGGCAAGACTAGAATTCACCTAAATGCTCATAAATTTGTCCACGCAGCTCCGAATGACGTGAAATCAAATGCAAATGATCCCTAGAGCCAAGGCATCCAAACCACAACCAACGAACTACCGCAACTCAGATCAAAACAAATGATGCATGCTTCCCAATGCAGCCTTCAGCATGGTACGGCCTGGGAAGCAGGCAATTTTCTCCATAAAATCCAAGACAGCTCCAAAAGTTACGGAACTTAGCAAGTTGAATCGCTTAGCTATGAGGAAGACATGGGACGAATACCCAGAACCGACAACTAAACTCACAAAGACTTATAAACGAATTTCACTTTCAGCTCTATACAACCAACAAACTCCAAAACTGAAAAACACATTTCAAAATCAAAAAACAACAAATATCTTCATCTTCGTTGAGTTCAATCTGCTCCTCTGAATGAGAAGTAGTCACAACATTCAGCTAGAGGCTATCTTTCAAGCACGAAACTAAAGGTACTAGGAGGTATGCATCCCTCGAAGCAAGACTCTGGAATAAGTTTGGCAACACTTCATTATAATAGCAATGGATAGTCTCAAATGAAAGCCAAGGCACTTACTTATATCTTCCTCCCAACTCGAACCTCCTTTTCCCTCCAATGGGGGACTAAACAATGACATTCAAATTCACTTTTAATTTGCATTTCATTTCATCCTTCACCAAGTCATCCCATTTTGCCTAGACAAGACACTTTATTAAAATGCAAATAATACATAATATGAGTGCCCAACATATAATTGAAAAAATGACTTTTTAATATAACTTAAGCAATCCCTTAATAAATCATCCATTTTTGCTTTAAGTTATAATTCAACTTAAACATCATTTCCCATCAAATACTAAACTCGCCAAAAAAAGCTCCAAGAATATGGGAGATCAAACTTAGAGAACTGCCCTACTAGATATAGCCACTGCATTGAGTTGCAGAAACCCTTTCAAAAATAGCACTTACTAAAAATAGCATGATGCTAAAAATAGTAAGTGTGTCCAAATGCATTTTAACCACATTCTGAGCAGTCGTCACAACTTACTAAAAATAGTAAGTATGAAAAAGTCTTCAGATTCATTTGCATGTCACACCATCGTGAAGCTCTCTGAAAACCCAAAAAAATGAGTTGTCCTCACCCCCACTTACTAAAAATAGTAAGTTTACCAAACTCCAATGATTGGTACGCATGTACCATCATTGCGAAGCTTTTTGAAAACCCAGAAGGAATCTAGAATCAAAACTTTAAAACTACAACATGCAAGCCACCAAAATTGCCAAAGCATCCTCCTAGAAAATAGGAAACCCTAATTTTGCCTCTAACTGACCAACAAGTCTCGAGATTGGCCAACAGTCCCCAAAACAAACTAGAGCAGAAAAGGGGACATTACAATCCGCCCTTCCCAAAATTGCTTATCCTCAAGCAATGCCACCACAACTTCAGAAAAATTTAAACTGATCCACACCAAAGCAAGTACGATCTCAGGGTCCCATGTCCGTCTCAAGAAGAACCCACCATGTCGATGCTGCGCCACTCTAATCACATCACGCCAAAATTGCACTAACCTCCCTTGTAACTCGAAAATGTTATCATCCATGATATTCAAACTGAAAAATCTTGAAGAACTAAAATCAATATCATGCAACATCTCATGCCCATAAAGCTCTAAGTAATCAATATCAACAATGCCATTGTCCATCACAAGCTTGGGCAATAGGGAATAAAGTCTACTCAACTCACAATCAAACTCCCCAACATATTCTTCCCAAGGCATCAAACAGGTCCATGACTGTAAATGTGACTTCTCCAAATCTCCCTACAAGGAGGAGAACAATCCTAAGACAACTGAAATCAATGCCATGTAACATATCATGCCAAGGCAACTCTATAAAATCCACATCAACAAACTCATTGACAATCACGATCTTGGGTAAAAGAAAGAATAATCCACTCAACCATAAAACATAAACCCAAGCATCACTTCTCATGATGTCCTCAAAATGAAGAAGATCAATCATTGTTACTACTGTAAAATCTACCAACCAAGGAATGCCTCTACAATCACCAATTGAAATCATATCACCAACCCTTAACCTCCATGTCTCAAGGGAAGAAACTTGAGTACCACAACAAGCCAAACTCATTGTAGTCAACCAACCATCATCTAGAAGTATGCATACTATCATTATGAAGTGACTACAGTGACCCAAACTCTCCCATGTGGAAGTGGGGAATAACATAACCATACCCAGAGGATCTCCCATAGCTGGTTGCATAATTGTCTGCAAGTGCTCAAAATCAAATTGCCCAAAGTCAGAGGTCACCATAAATAGTGTGGAACAACTCCGACAGCTATAAACAATCTAAAATCTCACTAATTGCATAGGAGACATGAGTGTGGGAGTAGCTAAAAAGTCAACTCCTCTAATCAATTCATCTCTACCATCAATCATCAACCATGAAAAGCTCATCTATTGGCTTGAAGGAACCATCCAACACATCTGATGATCAGAATCTGAACTCATGTGTCTACTGATCAGAATCTGAACTCATGTGTAAGCTGATTAGAAAGTGGATGGTAGTGCTAACGCTCATTGTCACAACTCCAAGGCTCTCTGAAATATGAGCCATAGCATAAAGAAGTCCATTGTCTTGGACCAACTTCGAAGGTAAACCGTCAAAGTTTACAACACAAACCTTCATAAAGAGAACTCCTTGAGTTTGGAAGGTCTGAAATAAACAATAGCTACTGCTGTAAATGAATGAAATCAACGAAGTGCAATCTGATTTAAGTGCTCTACATAGAGGACAACAGTAGTACCAATGAAATTTCCAAGTATAAGCATGAAAGTTGAGCATTCCAATGCTCAAGAATAAATCAAAAGTGGTTGGAAAATACCTCCAAGCGATCTCCAATTTAAAACCATTACTTGCATGACCAAAGAAATTGAAGCAACTCCCCTGAATGAGAGCAAAACATAAAGTGAAGTGACTAATCTGCAAACAATCAACAAGCCCAAATCTGAAAATCTAATCCATTCTTTTCCAAAGAAGATGCCCAAGAGTATGCATTTGATCAATGCTCCAATTTTGAAATAATATCTCATGGCTGCAATTTGCACCTAGGTCCCAAACTTTGCAATGTGATCCACCCTCATCACTGAAGTCAAAAGGAATTCCCACATCCAACTTAAAAAGTGGATTAACAAATATCCAATCAGCATCTGTATCAAACAACAGGTTATCAGCATCTGTATCAAACAACAGGTTATCAACCTGCTGATTACTATCATAGTCATGCTCCACCCAAACATTTTGCTGCTCCAAAATCAATTTTCCTGATCTTAGGGGACAAAGAGAAGATCATACTCCTCCTGAATGCAATCAAGCTCCTCCATTACCTGATTGATCTCCTTGGCCATTTCTCTATTCTCTTGCTCTCTTAAATGCTTGGCCTCATAGAGTTGATCATTTGCTTCAAGAAGTGTCTCTTGGACACTTTTGAAAGCAAGCCTAGTGGAATCAAGCTCAATGGTGAGCTCACTAACCTCTCCCCTCAATTGCTTATTCAAAGACAAAGTCTCATCTGCAAACTTGGTGGCAACATCTCTATCATGCAAACCAATTTTATTCCTTCCATTGTGTTCTTGATCATGTGCAAATCAACAAGGGGAACATTTTGTTCACATTGCTCTCTTGGTGTCATGAAGATGAATTTTTCAACTAGGCTTCTAATGTCATCCAATCTAGATAAAGTGTGTATTTCATTTTCAGCAAAAACCAAAAATTCATTCTTCCAATCATAATCATGCAAGGTAAATGTATTGCTGTTACAATGAAAACCAAAATCACAACTATCATACTTGGCATCAAAGTATTCTAGGCTGTCACAAATCACTTGTGCCTCTTCATTATCACCCCCAACAATGAACTGTGAATCTAGATCAGCAAGGCCACTATGTCCACACTCAAGATCAATAGCATGCATTGATAAATCAGTCATATCATCAGCACCATCAATGCCATCTTCCATGAAAACATTGTTCTTTAAAACCAAAACAATATTAGGATCAAAAGTAGATGCATCCCATGTCGGTTCCTCTTCATACTTAGTTTCTATTACACCTAGATCCCAAATGCTAAAAGGTTGATTACTTTGTTCAGTCAAAAAGTGCTCACCATAGTTCCAAGTATCATCCAAATCTGGTGGTCTACCATGAGGGTAACCAATTATTTCATAATGTGAACATAGATCAACAACAGGCTGCAAAACAAACTCCAACTTCGATCTTGAATCTTCTCTTGGTTTCCACACATTGCTAATCTCACCAACAGCAATGCTAGAACCAAGTGATGTTCCATCTTCCCACTCAAAAAGAGGATTGTCATATGTCTTCTCTATACCCATCTCAACAATGGGTTATCATTGAAAACCAAAAACTGATTTCCCAAAGAAAGTGAACTGCTGCTATGATGAATACCAAAATCAGAATCTTTGTCATGAAGAGCACACGGTTATACTGAGAGGCGGGGCGGGGCGGGGCGGGGCGGGGCGGCGGGGGAGGCGGGGGTGAATCAGTATAACAACCAATTTAAACTTTTTCAACTTCAATCGTATATAACTTATCCCATTAACATGTTCATTTTCATACCAACATTCATATGTGATCTAACTAATATGAACACAAGTAGAACACAAGATATATACGTGGAAACCCTTACGGGATAAAACCACGGCAAATTAATGCTTTTATGAATTTCTTCTTGTATATTGTTTCGTAGACACCAACCTACTAGAGGCACCAACCCCTAAGTTTGTTTGTGAGCACCAACCCACTGGAAGCACCAACTTCCACTTCTGAATTTTGTGAGCACCAACCCACTGGAAGCACCAACTCCCACTTCAGAATTTGTGAGCACCAACCCACTTCACTTAAATCTGGAATTCCACCTTGACAATGTTGCTATAACAACAGATGCTGGATGACTTTTCTTCTACAATTTACTATAATCTCTTCTACAAATCTGCTATAACTTCTTCATATTCTTTTCTTCAAATCTGAAATAATATTTTCATACATTAGCCTTAGACAGTCTGCAAATAGGCTTCTCATAATCTTCTTACAAATCTGCAATAAGATGACAAAATTCACCTCTTATCTCTTCCTCATATATATCCTCTCAAATCTGATACAATATATTCATCTGCGCACCTTTTATATTCAAGTGTATATAAATAATTATTTATTTCATAACACATATACACAGCATACTCATACTTCTCTTCTTACCACTTTCTTACTTTTTCTTATTTCTTCAGCATTTTCTGTCACATACACCACACACTCCTCTTACTCCACACACTCACTCAACGCTACTACAAATTCAATCCTTATATACATACCTTCTCACGTAACCTTTCTATGAAAGGTTGTATCCTTTTAATCCAATTAGTTATGACTTTTCTAAACCATAATCATATCTTTTTGTTGCTAATTGATCTGCTTAATAAACTCACACCTTTTTTATTATCATTTTATAAAGTATCTTTTACCATACGATTTATCTTAATGTCACCTTGTGCAAATGAACCGCATCACTTCCAAACTTCCTTTCTTTATCCTTCGCACCTCTTCATTATAATTTTGATTTATCCTTAATCATAATTCTTAGGTGCTGTCTTAAAACACCTTTTCATTAATATGAACCGCTTCTTCATAATCTTTAATTACTTATGAAATCGCATGAAGTCAAAGTCGCTGCTATAGAATTGCACCTTTAACTCATCAAATTTATTGAATTATGAAATCGCCCCTACCATTGCATAACACTTGTAATGAGTTGTTTTTGTTTACTAATCTTTATCGAACCGCTGTACGATAATCCTTGCCTTTAATCGTTGCATGGGCTGAGTCGACATCAATAAGTAATACCAAAATACTGCTGGACTTTCATTTCTTCGAATCTTAATATTAGTAGTAAACAATCTCTATACCTTGTTTAAGTGACATCTTTGCTGAGGATAAATTATGTTTCCATCTTTTGAGTCGGCTGTGAAATAAATAGCAGCCATCTTCTAAATTACTTTGTACAAGGAAATGAATACAGTCATATCACCACATATATAATTCGTTACTCATGTATATTAGTGCCATAATGCCTCTACATATTACTGTAGCTCACACAGTCATATACTAAACAATTGTTGAAAACTACATATGAATCCCATCTGTATTGGGACTGTTTTCGATTTCCAAAATCTGAAAGGACTTAGATATTGTGACATCGGAGAAAATTCAAATGAGAACGAGGACTTTCCACAATCGTATTTCCTTATAGCTTGGAAGTGGAGACTTTCGACAATTGTCCTTAATGAAATTGCTGTAGCTCCTTTTATTGTATTTGTTGTAATGTTCATTAACCACCTTATAAACATAAGCACTGATCTTCATAATACATGCTGACTCTAGACCACCTTTGATCGCTTCATTCTGTACACATTTTGGTTGATGTAATCTGCGTGTTTAATAAGTTGACCAGCATTAATCAAAGTCGACAATAACCATTTATATATGCTTTAATTTTGTCTTGAACATAATCTTTGTCTTTCAAAATAATCGCCGACTTTAATGACATCATTTATGTCTGAGACTTTGATCTAAAATTATCACTTTCTGTTCACGCTATATCGCTGCTCATGAAGTCACCGCCATTCTCTATCAATAACTTGTTATCGCTGCTCTAGCAAATGTGACCTCTTCTTTTTATTCTCAAGTCACTGATGTAAACCTCTGATCGCTGTTTACCTTATTTTGACTGCTCCATAATTAATTTCTGCCATTTCAATTAGAATCGCTGTTTCTTGACTTAGAAATCTTTTATTATAATCGGTTCTTAAACATGACTTTTCTCCTTGATTGCTGTGTATCACTTATCGCTGCTCAAAACTCGTCTATGTAATCGGCTTGGTTAATCTGCCATGCATTAGTTAGTGAAGTCGACAATATATTCCATCTTAGCTCATTATACTCTCATACAATTGCTGCATACATATTCTATATGTATAAAGTATTGTCTGCATCTATATCACTTGGTCACTATATATCTGTATATATATATTACTGTCTGATAATCAAAGAATACTACTGTCTGATAAGGAATACCACTCACTGCTTTATGCTTTATTCTCTAAGTCGCTGTCACGAACATGGTTGATTTCATTTCGTCACAGCTATATCAACATTTGGGTAATTTCATAAGTATTAGAGTTATACGTGTGCCATATCAATACAAATTCTGATGAATTGTTGCATACCAATAATCATCAAATTCTCCCAGTATTATCATCGCTGTGTAGTCATGTATTTCATCTATTTATATTACACACTGCCGCTAGTCTCATGAATCATTCATTCTCTTCTAAATCATACTTCTCAATGTTTAGTGTTTTTTGGCCATCATGCTTTGTCAACTAATTCTTATTCAACATCAATGATAAGACTTCTATCAACCTCATTCTTACATTAATAACAACCTTCTTGACATCAATGACAACATTTCCAACATGTCATACCTTTCGGCAGTGATTCCATGGTTGCCCCGAGTCTCATGTACCTCCTCTTCAAAGCTTGTCTCATCATCATTTTTAGCTAATTGGTGAACATCATCATACTCAACAAATCCCAAACTAAGGTTTGATTCCTTGCCAAGATGAAGTGAAGGTGATGAAGCAATACTAGACTCAATTAGAGGGGAACCAAATGAATTCATACCTCCTTGTGGCTGATCTATCATAGCTGGTTCTATAATCTCAATGGCAATATCTTCTTCAATCTTCATTTGCTCTTCCTTTGAAAGCACATGAGTGCATTCAACACCACCAAAACTACCTTCAACATGCTCTTCATTACTGAACTCATTAGTCTCAAGACCATCATCGAATGAATTTGAATTAGGCTTCAGAACTGCTGTTTTGTTCTTTTCACCAAACCAATCATCATTATTTCCAATCACATGCAAGTCTGAGGGAGTATTTTGGGGCTCTGTCACACATTCTTCATATGTCAAGGCAGCTTTCCCATCCAAACATTTGGATTTTGCAACAATTGTTGAGTATGCCCTTTTAATGTCAAGATCTCTCATAAGCATGGTCAATTCTTGTATCAACTCAGATATAGATTTCTCCATAGTCATCTTATTCTGAATTTCTGTTGAAAGCACAAGATGGCAAGAATATCTGATTTCTCTATCACTCACGGAGAAATTTACCAATGGAACTCACAAGCTGGCAGGAAAACCAGCTCTGATACCACAGAAATATCCCCCTTTGTTTTTTCCCATTTTTTTCAATTTTCAAACACCACAATACACTCGTTAAGGTTAGGAAACATAAACACAATACTACTGAAAGATAACCCTTCCACTTTCTGATCACCAAGAGCCCAATGTGGGAAGGTGAGAGCATATGGTGAGTAGGGAATCGTTAGCTCCAATAACCAACTGAAAATACAATGCTAGGCAGCAAGCAAGCCCCTTCCGCTTGTCCAACGGGCAAGAACAACTTAAAGTAGAATCACTCAACCACTTTTCAGCGGAAGGATAGTCATTACAATTCTGAAAAATAAGATCACTCTAACACTTTTCGGCGGGAGGACAGTTATTACAATCGTGAGAATAGATCACTCAACCACTTATTCAACAGGAGGACTATGAAAACTACTGAAAGTAACAAATAGGCGGCTAGGCCATCCTCTTCCACTTTTTTCAGTGGAAATACAAAATGTAAAATGCAATTAAACAAAGCTGATCAGTACTACTGATTTCAGCGTTACAATGACATTTTAATATAACTTAAGCAATCCCTTAATAAATCGTTCGTTTTTGCCTTAAGTTATAACTCAACTTAAAACACCATTTCCCATCAAATACTAAACTTGCCAAAACAAGCTCCAAGAATATGGGAGATCAAACTTAGAGAACTGCCCTACCAGATATAGCCACTGCACTGAGCTACAGAAACCCTGCCAAAAATAGCACTTACTAAAAATAGTAAGTGTGTCCAAATGCATTTTAACCACATTATGAGCAGTTGTCGCAACTTACTAAAAATAGTAAGTCCGGAAAAGTTTTTAGATTCATTTGCATGTCACACCATTGCGAAGCTCTCTGAAAACCAAAAAAATGATTTGTCATTGCCCCCCATTTACTAAAAATAGTAAGTTTACCAAACTCCACCGATTGCTACGCATGTACCATCATTGCGAAGCTTTCTGAAAACCCAGAAGGAATCCAGAATCAAAACTGTAAAACTCCAACATGCAAGCCACCAAAACTACCAAAGCATCCTCCTAGAAAATAGGAAACCCTAATTCTACCTTTGACTGACCAACGAGTCTCGGGATTGGCCAACGGTCCCCAAAACAAACTAGAGCAGAAAAGGGAACATTCTAGATGACCCAATTGATTGGTAGCATGCCTGTTGATCACCTTAGGTTGCTACACATCATGGTGATAAATCTCTTCTTCAAAATCTACCAAATCCTATGGCATACTTTTTTGTGGTTTAAGGCTAATTGATGCAATGTCTTCCAGATGTTCTTCCTCCTCACCTCATAATCATCTCCATAGGAAGAATGAGAACCAAGTCCCTCCAACATGTACCCTCTAGTGTCATATATCTTGCTTTTATCATAGAATTTGTAATTAAATTTAGAAATTTCACCATCAAAATCCCAATCTTACACCTGCCTATCAAATGAAATGCACTTTTGCTAGCTACCAACAATACTCCATGAGAATCACTTGATCACTAGGGTATTGTGGAAGCTTGTAAGGAGAAGAGTCAAACCCACATAGCTGGATATAAGTAAACTTGGGGAATTGGATAAACCAACCAACCCACTCTGATATGACAGCCTCCTTTGAAACCATTAGAAAAGCATCATTGACCCTTTTTAAATGTTTTATGCCTTCTCTATATCCTTTGTGGATAATACTTGTAAAACAGTCATCCTTCCCTTATCTGCACCAAAGTGTACACCAAGTAAGAACCATGTGACAGCTGCAAGTTTAAAAGAAATTGCAAAAATACCAGTGAATGATATCATTTATTGGCCACCCTTAATCAAGGAAATTTTTTCCTTCACAAATACTGCTACTAATGTAGACCATTCATGCCTTTAGCTGCCCCCTTGCCCTATTCAATAAGGAAATCATTATACTTAGCTCATTGTTGAAATCATTCCATAGCAATACCTTTCGCAACCTTTAAGATCTTTTGGCTCAAGCAACCATTTCTCCCCAACTCTTTTTGACACTCTTCCAAATTATTCTTTTTTCACATGCTTCCAAATCAACAACCTGGGTTTCCTCATATGGCTGCAACCCCAAAGGAGCTTCAAAGAAATCAGGCTCAAACTTGCAGGTCACCTGATCATCAAAATTATGGATTTCTCTCCTTTCTAGATCATGGTGATGCACACATGGAAACCAATTCATAGCATTAGATAGAAATCGGAAAAGAAATTGGCTGTACTAACCCACTGACCTTCAACCTTTTCACAAACTTGTTGTCATGCTTTATTCTATCACCAAGTTGTAAATTTAGAATATTAACAATAGCATATCTCTAACAAAGGGATATTCCTTCACTTGAAGTGATTTTGGCTCCACAACATGTCCCTAGAACTCCATTTTGAAATGAAACCCTCACTGCCCTAAGTTCTAACAAACAAGGAATTGAAACTGTTGATTTTATGTTGGAAAATGATCACCACTACTAAGACCGCTGTCACAAAGTGTCATACAAACCATTGTCTTAGACTAAAAAAGTTAGCAATCACAGATATCACCAACATACCCAATTCAACTCATGAAAATTGCTAACACCAATCCTCAAACCTCTACAAAGGATTAAACCTTAGCAATTAAATGTCTTCCTTCCAATGCTTTAACTTTATCTAACACTGAGCACTCCAATTTTGAAATGAGTAAATAAACTCCTCTCCCTGGTTCATAATGATTCTAGGATTGTGCATGCTTTCTAGAGCCTTATATTTTGGTTTTGACTAGCAAAGGAAGGCCAGCACAAACTTATGATGGCAAAACCATATGAAACTTGTACTTTCGGAGTGGAAACTTGGCAACAAATGAAGAAGTGCATGCCAGGAGGGTTCTAAGTTCTAACCACTAAAACCTGGCAAGAATATGCAAAGTTTGCTCTAGACAATTGTTTTCCATTAACTTTTGGATCTATCAATAAAAGGACACCCCTAATAAATGTTTGCCACTTGAAACTTGTATTCACGCTGCAAACTGTGATCCAAGAGCTCTTTACATCACTTAACCTTAGTCATTTTTGTGACAGTAGGCTTTTGGAAGAGTCTTGCCAAGCCAAAGAATACACTTTTGGAGACATTTCCAAAAGTTATAAACTTAGTCAATGTTTCAGCTTTGACTAGGTGCACCCTGGTGATCACTTGCCATTTCACCTATACTTGAACAAATTTAATGTTTTGAAAAATTTCCAGCTTTGATCATAACTCTAGAACTCACTTTCACTCATCAACCTGACAAAACAATTTGTGCATCTATAATATCCCCAAATAGGGATACTAGGAAAAGATAACATTCTACAAACTAGGGCACAACATTCTGAAAATTTATTTACATTTTAAAAAGTCCCAGCTATTATGTCAGAATCAGATCTGAATTTACCAACTAAAGAAATAGTTTTCATTTATTTTCTGAGTTTAGAAACATACAACAACAACATTAATATCTGCCCAGAAATTTTCAGTACTGAAATACAACTGCCCTTACATTTTCTGAGATAAAATATAGATATGCAGATTTTAATACCCCACTTGCCCAGAAGTCTAATGTCCACAAACAGAAATAAATTATAGGGTTTATGTTGGTTCTTGTTTGTCCTTGATGTCATGGTTCTGAGATTAAGTTTAACCTGTTCTTTTTCTGTCAGCACACTTTCTTGTTTACTTAACAATTTATCAGTTGGGACTGACTTGTACAATTGTACAGGTGGTAAAGTTCGCAGAGGTTTGTGTCTCTGGACAGCTTTCACAGATTCGTATCTTTTACTATTGGTTGTTTTGGCTACAAGTGTTCACTAAGATTCTGATGCGTTTGATCTCTTGGTGGCTGTGCATATTTTCCTAGTGACAGACGTGCTGAATGTAATGCCTCTTTACATGTGTCCTTTGTCATCTCTTGCGCCGAATGTAACGTCTCTGTTCTTTGACAGAGTTGTTCTATTCTCTCTGGGCATAGTGTTCTTCTCTGTAATCTATGTGGAGTATCTGAAGAATGTGTTATTTTAAGTTGGCAGCCTGCGGATTGGTGTGTTTTAAAAAACCGTTACTTCGATTCTGGAGATGTATTTCTGAACTTTTGTGTGACCAGTTACATTTTTTTTAAAACTTGGTTCCTGGCAGATGTCGAAGTATTTTTTTTCAAACTGTCAGATATTTTTTGGTTGGCAAGAATTAACATAGACACAATGAATTTCGAACACAAGAAAATTAATTTCTGTGCATATCATTTTGTGTTCTGGCTACTGTTCTTGTTTTTAAGAATCATTCGAGATGATGATATCTGCGGCTGCTTTTTTTGGTATCAAATTGCATTTTGACAGAGGAGGATTTGATTATGAAGCCGTTTTTGAAGTTGGGGACTGCATGTGTTCTTTTTAAAAAATATGATTTGTTTTCTTAATCTGAAACTGTCCGTTTTCAGAAAACGTGATTTGTTCTTTCTGAACATATGGCGAAACACGTTTTTTTTAGTGCATAGAATATGATATATTTTTTAAAGCGAATTAACAGAAGGCGTTCAGCTTTGTTTTGTGAAAAAAGGACTGAGGTTGATATCTTTGGATGTAACGCACAATATTAAAAAGATACTTCTACAGGTTTTGTAAGTATATGGCAGTGACTTTTTCATGTTGGCAGATGATGATTAATTTTTTACTGGGCCCTGCTGTGGAAATGGAAAGTGAAGCAAGCGTTTCTTTTTGGGTAGTGTCTATTCAATATTGTTCCCTTTGTGTGTTCTAAAAGATGTGATGATGTGGTGCAGAAGTGTTAAGATGCTAAGCAATTTTTAAAAAAATTGAAAAGGCACAGGTTGAAGAATTTGGATGAAAAAGTTGTGTGAATGCTGCACAGCAGTGAGGGAGTATGACTGTATGTAATTGGCATTATTGTTGATGCGTAGGTGATTGAAGACTGTATGCACTTTTAGAAGGTTTTGCAGAGCTGAAGTTAACTATCTTAATCTCTGTGAAGGACTGTTGGTTGTATGTACGTTAATATTTAAAATTTAAAGTGTGCTGTATATCAGTGATGTGTTCTGGAGTGTGCTGAGAGTAAATCTTTTTGAGTGGTTGCTGAAAGTCTTATACAGTGACAGTGATAAAAGGGTATATAAAAGGAGGTGATTTTGATACAAGAATGTTGTTGAGTCTGATGTAAACATTGAAATTTGATGTATGAAGTCTGAGAGTTTGTATGTTCAGTTTTCTTTTTAACTAAGAGGTAGGTGCCTCTGTGCTTTTGTAAAAGTTGTATCTCAGTCTGAGGTTGGAGCCTCTGTAGACCAGAGTTGGCGCTCTGTATGTGAGTTGGTGTTCTGTATGTGAGTTGGTTCTCACCTTTTTGTAATCTTGGGTTGGTGCCCATTCTTCATAAATGGAAGGTTTTTTAGCTGTGGTTTTTCAACCGAAAGGGTTTTCCATGTGATAATCTGTGTTCTCTTGATTGTATGTGTTCAAGTCTATTCTTTTGTCAATTTATTGAAAAAAATGTAAACTACTGATTCACCCCCCCCACCGACCCCCTCCCAGTAGTTTTGATCTGTTTTTTCAGTTTATACTTACCAAACATGCAAAGTTGTCTTTGAAATGATGGCCAAGTTATAACGCTCAAAATGAGGGTTTCAAACCCTAGTGCAATTAATTACAAAGGCCTTAAAATGCAGCTCTAAATTGAGGCGCTCAAGTCTATTATAAAATCGGCTAGGGTTTGTTGCTCCATGTGGTGAAAATATCTTTCAACAACTCACAAATCTCCTTCAAATTAATCACACTCCAATCTTATGGAAAAGCCCTATTTAAATCAAAGTTTTAAAACTAGGACTCGACAAACCAAAAAATTGGACTCGGACTCGGACTCATGAAAGACTTGCAAAAGACTCAGCAAGGACTCGGCAAAAAAAAAACCGTAGTTTTACAAAAAAACTAAAGAAATTAATGCATTTAGAGAACATAAGAGCCATAATTGAAACATTACACATGTCATGTGATCTCCAAACACTCAATATATGAAATTTCATCATTCATACTCATAGTTTCAAACTTTAAAATGTATAATAGCAGCATAAGTTTATAAATGTTTACAAAATTACATATAACGATAGGTCTAGATCTTGGGGGAGAGAGGAGAGAGTGAGATAGAGAGTGGTAGAGAGAGGGGATAAAGGAAGAGTGATAGGGAGATAGATAGGTCTAACATTCGGGGCAGATAAAGTTAGTGAGAAAGAGAGCAAGAGAATGCTACTAGGAGCCTGCTGATTACTGAAATTTGACTGTGAAAATTTAAAAGATCTAAAATTTAGAATTTGCATTAAAACTCCTAGAGATCTGAAACTACTCTCAAACATCCTGCCAATATATACATGAAATATAACTTAAATTATACTTATACTTAAATGTTATATTTCATGTATATATTCTGATGAAGAGAATGAAACTGACTTGAAACCCTACAAACCTGTTTTCACCAAGAAACAATGCCAAATGAATGAAATAAGTTAAAAAAAATACTTTAATAGCTTGTTGGGCATGTTTTCTGGGTCGCACGAGTCCAAGTGAAAGACTCATGCGAGTCCACGTGAAAGACTCGCGAGTCCTTGGAAGGACTCACCAGGACTTGGCTCGCGAGTCCTTGGCAAGTCAACTCGGCCTGCCAATGGAATCGCGAGTCTATGGCGAGTCCGTGGCGAGTCCACAAGTTTTAAAACTATGATTTAAATAATGATAACAAGCAACAAAATCACTGCTCCAAAGATGGTGAACAGGTCTGCCCCAAATCTGAAAATGAAATCAGACCCTAAGCTCCACAAATCACCCAATTTGTCCTCTAGGGCAAATTGCCCCCATTCTACAGTATGGCACTCCAAATCTAGGGTGAAACCCTAGGCAAATAATAACCCAACTCGCCAAATGAAGAAACCCTAATATCTGATCTTGAGATCTGATGTAGAATTTCTGCTCTTTTCACCAGTCAATCAACAATGAAGCACATGTAGATCCCCGTCATGGAACATCCAACAGATGAGCTAGTTTTCCGTCCAACTCACCGAATTCACAAGGGTTTTCGTCCTTGGAATGAAGCTGAAACCAAGTTACAGCCAACAGGTTAATTTCCACAAGAAGAAATAAACTCAATGATGCCTCCAAAATGAAGATGAAGTCCTTATAAAAGACCTTGTGGAAGTTTCTAGAGAAAAAGGAACATTTACTATTTTTATTTTTATTTTTTTACTTCCATATGCTGGCCAACTGTAATGGACACCCTAGAATGCCCAAAAACTAACCCCACTGCTGATAGGAATTTAGTCAAACAGTTTGCAGCCAACTCCTTATTCCTCCGTTTAATGTTTCAATGTTTTTTTTGTTTTTAAGTCTTTGCACAGGTATGAAACCACATAACATGAACTAAAAAGAATCTACAATAATAGGCAAGCTGGAAATTGAACTACTGCTGTTATAATATTATTTCCAGAATTAACAAAAATCAAATACATAGCAGGTTATTTTCAACTCACTAAATACTCCAGCATTTTGACATAATGTTCCAACCAAAATTTCTAATTCTGCTGCTACAATAACATGAATAGTGCTGCATGAATAGTGCCAGGTGAATAGTGCCGCGTGAATAGTGCCAGGTGAATAGTACCCGCGTGAATAGTGTCACGTGAATAGTACCCGCGTGAATAGTGTCGCGGCCTGTAGCTGGAAATGCAACCAAATAATGCTACTGCTTGTAGCTGGAAAAACACCCAATCTGCCTGTAAATGAAGCTGATAGCAAAGGATTCCAAAGGCCAAACCCCAAGGGAATGACGTCTAGAATGTCACAAGAGAGGATAGACGTCCTCTAATGCCAAGAACGGATCTGCAACTCACACACCAAATTCTTCTCATATTCCACATGCCCAATGAAGCCACAAAAGCTCCCTTTTATTCTTTCTCCAAGGGCGACCCAACTCACTCAAGCAATGTGGGATAAAACATGTTCAATATAAAACATATTAAAATATTCACTTATGTCTCCCTTGGTTGCCCCTTTGATTTACACATATCTCCATAAAATAAATATTAAAGTAACACTTTAATATTTTACAATTAAATTAAATGTTACTTTAATAAAACTTCAGGCATTAAAATATATTAGCAATCGGACTCCGAATAGCGTGAGTGATAGCTCGTCGGAAAGCTCTTGCCAAGGAGTACTAGCCCCCGTTGTGTCCTGCTGACTTACTAAAAATAGTAAGTATGCCTGAAACTAAGTAAATCAACTTCGTTTTGGCCCAAACTGGAAATGACTAGGCCAAAACACTCCAGGATCCCTTTAAACCCTTCGTTAACCCTCGGGACCATGTAGAGCTAGGCTAACGCACATATACTTGGTCAATCTGCTAGAGTGGGGACATTACAGTCACCCAATTTGTCCTCTAGGGCAAATTGCCCCCATTCTACAGTATGGCACTCCAAATCTAGGGTGAAACCCTAGGCAAATAATAACCCAACTCGCCAAATGAAGAAACCCTAATATCTGATCTTGAGATCTGATGTAGAATTTCTGCTCTTTTCACCAGTCAATCAACAATGAAGCACATGTAGATCCCCGTCATGGAACATCCAACAGATGAGCTAGTTTTCCGTCCAACTCACCGAATTCACAAGGGTTTTCGTCCTTGGAATGAAGCTGAAACCAAGTTACAGCCAACAGGTTAATTTCCACAAGAAGAAATAAACTCAATGATGCCTCCAAAATGAAGATGAAGTCCTTATAAAAGACCTTGTGGAAGTTTCTAGAGAAAAAGGAACATTTACTATTTTTATTTTTATTTTTTTACTTCCATATGCTGGCCAACCCATATGAGGGAAAATAGATTTAATTTTTATTTTTTATTTATTTTTCCCCACTTCATTTCTAATAAAGTCACTTTTATAATATTTTACTTTTGAATAAACAAGTAATCCTTTACTTTTAATAAACAAGGTGACTTGCTGGGTTGCACACCTCCTTAGCCATTTTATTAAATTATTAGATGGGGACATTACAGCATCCCTAAATGAACTTCGCTCAAGACAAATAGAAGCAACAAAGGCATAAACTTGGCATTCAGCATTTTTATGCATCAGACTTAAAAAAGGACTCAACATATAGAGCAAAAAGGACTCCAATATGAAAAGTTTGGTACAGGTACAACAGACTACACATACAATGATAAGATATTGGCATCCATGAAATCCTTCCATGTCAAGCTCTATCACTATTAAGTCCTGATTAATTCAAAACTTCTTTCAGTATCAGCACGAATAACTTCACCATATCAGTTTGTCAATACCCTCTTTGCATTTCTTAGACCCTGTCCCAAGTATATAATTAATTCTTTAACACTGTTTAAAAACATGCACTATTATTTCTCAAAGCACTGTGAAATTAGAAAAGATTTGCAGTGAACATGTTGCTACTTTAGAGCAGCATATTATAAACTGAAGATATTTTCAATAAGCTTGTCATAGCTTCTTTTAATCTTATTTATTTTCTTAAAGCAAACCCTCATCATATGGAAAGCAAATCAAAGATTTCATTTTTCAATTGAAATGTGTGTACATTTTTCTGGCAGCTTTCATCATAACTTGAAGTGTATTTGAAAGAATGAATATATGAAATAGTTACCTACCATTAAACTTCTCCCATGATTCCCACGTGACAAGATACACACCCTCTGCTAGTTTCTTCTCTTGTATGTTGTCAATCCAGGTCATAAAAGCTTTTCCCTTCATCAGCCCATGCTTTTCTCGAATAAGATCCAATGCTTCATTCAAATTTGACTCTTTTCCCCAAGGATAAACCATAGTTGCACCCTTAGCCTGGAATATTATCAGTATCCAAGAATGCATTATCAGAAAGATAATTACCTGTGAAAAATAAATAATAAACTGCAGGATAAAATTTAATCATCTTTGAAGTGAATAAGGGGACTGGATAAGTGAAACCAAGCAACACAAACTCAGATTTATAATAGCATTCTTTCCTTCTAAAGAAGATAAACTACAAAAGACAATATCATAATGCACAAAAGCTCAAATAAGTTTTTGAATAATAACCAACCAAATCGGTAAATTTCCACATTGAATAAAAGGAATCTTGTTAAGTATCATTCACGCTACTATAATCATGAATATGAAAGTTTGTCATTGTAGGGTTTCATTCCTTGTACTAAATGGCATGACCATTGATTCTAGTTCTATTACAATCTACTTGCCACTTCCAAGATTTTCCTCATTAAAAATTCCATTCCAACTTTTTCACTCCAATCCTTTTTTTATTCAATCTTTATCATGCCTACACCACTAACCCCAACATGATATTTTGAATCTAACTAATCGATTTGGACATTGTTGTGCGATGCACGCCACACCCCGTCTTGTGGCAAGGACCCCTGTCGAGTTTGCCATAAGGGAGAGGTCGTTGCCCATTCTTCAAAATCACATCTGCAAATGCTGGCAAAACCCCGAAATTCGCATTTCATGTGGGCAGGAAGCACAGTGAATAATGAAAGGTCGGGGTCTAAATGTGAAAGTTCAGCGAAATGAGAGGGAATTATTTTTCAAAGCCCCTGCAACCACCAATAAAATACCGAATTTCTCATCAAGAAGGATCAAATAAAGGGGCGAAATCATTATCGTCATAGCTCTTGTTCGCCGAAAATAGTCCCGAAAATAAAACCTTAGCTTTCATTGCTTCCAAGTTCGGTGTTTTGGAAGGCATAGACGAAGTCATTTCCGGTCTTCATCCTTATCCAATGCCAAAATTTACCCTGAGAGACCACAATCAAAATCAAAACATAATAAACTCAATCTTTTTCTTGGAATCATGCCTACAATCGCGCCCAGCAAAATCACCAAGGAAAGCCCGAGAAGTATTTTGCGAATAGGTAAGTTTGAAATTGCAAGTCATCGTGGTAAGGCCAAAGTTCGTTGGAGTTATATCTCTCAGATGCCTGAAAAATGCCAAAGAAACCCTGCCGATTAATATCCCCGAACCTCTTAGTGAGAATATTTAGGGGGGTCGATCAAAATTAAGTTTGAAATATTTTAATGCAAATCACCTTTCATCATCCTGCCTTCTTATGCCAATAAAATGCCGAAAGTGATAGGCATTAAAAAAATTCAAACACAAAATAGTAAACTTCAAATACTTTGTAAATGAGAAGCACCTTCATTTCACCAAACGTATCACCTAATAAAAGGCACCAATGAAGGGGAATGGTATTTAAAAGTTTAAAAAAAAATCAAAGCATTTTCTTTGATCTTCACATCACCTAAAACTCCCCCTCATTAGCCAAGATACTAGCCAAAGCCCAAGTAAAGTGAAATAAAGGAAGGGAGGGGGGGATTTCAATATGTCTGTAAGCATAAAGTGCTTTTTTCACTTTTCCCTCAAAATGTCAAAATTTTCCCTTTAGTTAGGCGAAGTGTGAAATTAGAAAGCAAGGGAACTTTTTGGCACTTTTGCTCCAAATCGCTGAGGTTTTCCCTAAAAAGGAAAATATTAAGTTAAAATGAAGGGAACTTTTTGGCACTTTTGTTCTAAATTGCCTAAATTTTCCCTTTAAGTGGCACGATCTTAAGTCAAAAAGTGAGATGAAGTAAAAGAGGTTCGAATGGTTTTAAAAGTAAACATCTTTTATTTTCCCCTCTCATTCACAGAAAGGAAGCCCGACGTTGCCTTGACAACATTTAATATTTGTTAAAATTACTTTAATTTTTCAAGGTGATTGATTCAAAATGAACTCACTTTTGTAGATCAATGCCACTAGAAAGAGCAGAGGGAAAACCTAAAACGCAAATTGAAGATGCGATCGCGATCAAGCCAGAAAGTGAAGGCAAGGCACGAGCATGGTGATCTGTTGTGCGTTGCACATGCTCCCTGTCGCCGACAAGGTCCCCCTTCTTGTTTTTGAGCCTTTCGTCTTTGCCCTGTTGAGTTTAGCGCAGAGTGTTTCGCGTCCTTTCGAGCGAGTCTGCACCTGGTCCGTAAAGTGATGGTATCGAAGAAAAGAGTCGATGAATCCACCTGGCTAGTCTAGCCCTTGGGCACGAATGCCAAGAGTTTGTCCGAAATTTTGAAAATCACCCTGGATAGGCGTAAGGTGATGGAAATTGGCGAAGCCCGCCAAGCAAGAGCAGTGTGTCTAAAGGTCGCACAAGGACCAAAGTCGTCGTTTCTTCGCACAAAGAGCTATGAAGTAGATTGCGTAAGGTTTGTCTCCGCGATGTTTGTGGGATTTAAGTAAAGGATGATTTTCGCCTATTGGTGAAGGAGCGAATTTTCTGGCTAAAATGCCGAAGCTGCAAAACTTGCCCAAATGCCTTAGAATTCCGAAGCCTCCAAGATCCAAATTTGTAGAATCTAGCGAAAATTGGTCTAAGGTCCGAATTTTTACATAAGTTTTCAAAATTGCCTTGTGCGCCAAATTTCGGACCCAGAGGCCAAAAGGGTTAAAATTTCACTAAGTTAAAAGTTGCTAAAATCGCCCAGGGGGCCGAATTTCGGACCCTGGGGCGAAAATTTCAAAATTCAATGTTTCCCATTTGGTCCGAAAATAATGTAAAATGCTTTTAAATGTTGTAAAAGGTAGCTCCAGGTCCGAAAATCACTTAAAATGCCCAATTTCGGACCCTGGGGCGAAAACTGGAGAATGTGAAATAAGGCGAAAGTTGCAAAAAGCTCCTCCAGGTCTGAAATTCGCTTTGAAACCCCAAATTCGGACCTTAGCTCCGAAATTTCAAAATAATGACAAATCGCAAAAGGTGTTGAGAACTCCGAAGTTTGCAAAAGGATGGTAAAGGTCCGAAATTCGCCTTAAGCATCCATTTTCGAACCCTGGGGGGTAAATGGGAAAGTGCATCGAGTTTGAAAAAAAATGCGTTTAGGTCCGAAGTTTCTTTTAAAATTCACCAAAAATATTATAAGGTCCGAAAATTACTTAAAGTCCTCATTTTCGGACCCTGGGGAGAAAATTTTAAAAAAAAACATGAAATCTTGCAAAAGGACCCTCTAGGTCCGAAATTCGCCTTAAGTCCTCATTTTCGGACCCTAGGGCGAAATATGAAAAGCGTCGAAAGTTGCAAAAAGCTCCTCCAGGTCCGAAGTTCGCTTTATAACCCCAAATTCGGACCCTTGCTCCGAAATTTCAAAGTGCATCGATTTTGCATAATATGTCTTTTGGTCCGAAATTCACATTAAATCCTCAAAATCCGACCGTGGAGCCGAAAGTGAAAGGCGATGAAATTAACGAAAACATCCAATAGCCCCGAGATTTGCAAAAATCATTCCCTAGGTCTGAAATTTCGATAAATACAAAACGCTGAGAACTCCGAAGTTTGTCTCAAAATCACGAAATACACTTCAAAACGCCCAAAGCTCCAGCAGAGTAAAATCGCGAACTCTCCAAATCACAGAAGGTGTTAAAGCTCCGAAGTTCGAAGGGGCAAAAGCATGCGAATATAGGCGTTTAGGTCCGAAGTTTTGAAAATTCGCAAAGCATGCTAAGTGCTTCGAAAGTCTCCAGTTCGAAAAACCCCAAGACCTTCGAAATTTGCCAAAGGGTTGGAAATCTCCAAGCTCGCAAGAGACGTTGAAGCCCCGAAGTTCACGCGAGCTGGGTAAAGGCAAAAACTAAATTTCAAAGGGCCTCCAAAACTCTCCAAGGTCCGAAAATAAGAAGATAAACGCCATTCAAATCTAATAAACCCCCTCCACGCTGCTGCATTTCATATAAAGGAGACCACGTCCGATTTTGTAAGGCAAAGGAAGCTCATTTCGCGTAAATCGCATTCAAGGTAAAATGCTGCATTGACTTTTCCAAATCATTCAAATTCAGATTGCCAATTACCCAGGGTAAAAAAAAAACCATTTAAAATAATAAATTCTCCTTCGTCCAATAACCGCAAAAAATTTAAATCAAAGAGATAACCGTTGGAATTCAAAACTTTGCAGAATCGTCCATTCGTCTTCACATGGCTAAGTCGGGCAATCTCTCACCATCCACTCTCATCAGGTAAGTACGCTTTGTCTCGTATGATCATCTGAAATACTTATAAATCAAATAGACAAATGTGTGAAATTTGATCAAAATGCTTGAATTTTTGAAATCTGCATCTCTTTCGCTTGTAAAACGTTGTTCAAGTAGTCAAAATTTAGAATTCACTCCTAAGGTTTAACCAGAAATTGCATTTTCAAACTTAGGAGAACTTTTCATGCTTTGTCTCTACTGAAAATTAATTCAAAATCCAGAAACATTAAGTATATATTCGCAATCAAAAATCTTCATGAATGCTGTGGTTAAAATTGATCAAGCCCTTTTAGCTAGAAATGTCGCTCCATGTCCAATCTAAATTTTAAAATTAATCTTGGCATGCTGGAATATTTCCTATCTAACCCACCTTACTTCTTTTGTATCACCTTGTAATCCGCGTCCGATTGTGCAGGATAAATGCCCAAATCGGCGGTAGAATCATCAAAAACGCCCACTGCAGCCAAGACATCGCGAGCATCCAAATCAAATATCCCGCGCAAGGTAGAAAGGATGAAGTATCAATATCAGAGGGGAGGATTGAGGGAGTCAAAAGTGCAGAGCGTCTGGGACAATGTCGGTGATACCGACCTTGGCCATATTGACATTCAAGACTTCAGGAATCGGGTCTTCTCACCTAACGCATATGGCAAGCCTAGGCAGATGGTGGAAAGTGGCATCGCCCAAGCAGCAAGATTTCCTCCAGCGGTACAGAACTATGAATTAGTGGTAGAGACTGCCCGGCATTATGAGCCGAATTCCAGACTGGTGCTCCTCGAGAACATGACCATCGCCAACTTCACTCCTGAGGCCATTGGTGATGCATTTGACATCCCCTTTCCAAACAATCCCACAGCTAAAACCATAGATGAAGCACAAGGGGCATATGATATGAATCCAGCCCGATGCAAAGCACTGATCAACGAAGAATGGTACAAAGAGAAGAGGCTTTCGAGTGCCAGAATTGGGAAGAAGACCCCACGAAGTGATTTTCATAATGAGCATGGGGATATGATCACATTACTCAGCCGAGTCATGGGACTTCCTAAGTCCAACTACTTTGAAGAATGGATGTTCTATTTTACAGAGCAGGTCTTCGCTGGGAAGTCTAAGCTTGACTGGGCCCAGACCATAAGCGATAACATCCACACTCAGTTGATTGAGCTCAAAACGAAGAAGTACTTCACCATGACCTCTTATTTGGTCTATATGTTCGCCAAGAACCAGCCACTGCCAGGATTGATAATGAAAGGTGAAATCGGGAATGGGCCTGGTCAGGTAAAGGTCTATGATTGTTACCCGCAACTGCACTACCAAGATATAGCTCAGAGGGAAAAGAGCAGCCAAGCTTATACAGTTGGCCAGTATGAGCGCGTCAATAACGCCTTCACAATGCGCCTGGTCAGGCTAATGCAGGGAGGATTACACATAAGGCTCTCAGAGCAAGCTACTACTCTAGTACAGAGGTATGGAGCCTGGTTCATTCAGTTCCCAAGGTTCTCCTATATCTGAATAGCAGGCTTTGATGGTGCCCCTCTCCGACTTCCACGGTACCCAACCGACAAAGTAGTTCTTATGGAGGTCGCAAGGCAGTCACGCCCGGCCGGCATCTTACTCTGAGAAAGCAAGCAGGCTAGATTCACATTCCCCATGATCATAGGCAACCATGATGTCCACTTGAAGACCCCTACCCTAGCAGAGGAGTCCCTTGCAGAGCTGGCCTCTTATGGCCTACAAGACCATTTTCCAAGAAAATATTTCGATCATGATAATCTGGCGAAGAGAGCCTATGGTAGGCAGTACAGAGCAAAGGAATCAGTTGAAGACTATTGGAAGAATTGCTCTGATGACTACGAGGTCAGGAGGCGGGAATATTCTAGACTAAGTGTGCAGCAAATGCGACTCTTTGAATACCGTCGGGTCCCAGATCAGCTCACAAATTCACGGAGTTGCCTCCAAGTCCGAGAATTTGAAGCAGTAAGGCATCTCTTGCAAGGCGTCGATTGGTCCCAGGACCCAATCACTGATTTTGAGGCAGTCATGGCAGCCCCAGCAAGGTACACAGATCAATGGTTACATCAGCAAATTGAAAGGCTAATCCATGAGGGAGTCCAGTTTACTTACCACTTAATGGGCAACCTCGATTCTTAGTCTTCAGAAGATGAAGGAACGTCTAGTGCACCCCGGGAAGAAACTGAGAAACCAGAGAAAAGAAAGAAGGCTAAGGCTTGCAGAGGGACTCGGACGTCCAAAAGAACAAGAAGGGAGAAGATTCCTATAAAGAGACCAAAGGTCACTTCATCTTCAAAGGACCCCAGTTCGTCCGACGATGTAGTAGAATTGGATTGTATACCTGCTCTGCCTTCCCAGAGCGACATCAATGCATTTGAAGCCAATGATCCTCCTGCGCCCGATGTGCTAGAAACTGAACTAAGAGCCCTCGAATCGACCGAACTGGGCAACCAAATAGAGGAAGGAGAGATTCCATCCACCCAGGGGGTCAAAGTGCATGAACCTACTCAACAGAGCCGTCACGAGTTGCTGCTCCACAATACAGCCAAAGATGACTCCACCGTCGAAGGAGAGCAAAGGATAGATGAGACTCATGAGCTCAAAAGAACTGAAGAACGACCATCAAATCAAGATGTCAGGCAGTTGTTCAGTGAAATAGAGGAGAATTCAGCTGCAAGCAAAGAGCTTTACACCTCTTTCACTCCTCCAGTAGCAGAGCAGCTACGAATCTGTGGTGAGTCGACTGAGAACGTCAGAGGACAGAATGCAAACTTAACCTTATTATCAGCCCAGACAGTGCCTCAAGAATGGTTGATTGCCAAAGCCCGGCGTAAGGCCGCCACCAAACCACCTATTGATCTAGAGGATACCTTCTCGCGCATGGACCAAGCAAAAGCTAAGGGGAAGAAAAAGCCCAAGGCATATTCCAGAGTGACCAAAGACGAGCAAAGGAACCGCACTCTCCACATTGCCACCCCGCCTGTAGACATTGCCACTAAAGAGCAAGAAAAAGAATTCAGTGTAAAATATGCTCAGGCAGCTCGAAGCGATAACAGCTGAAAAGGACATGTATCGGGCTCGTGCTGAGCAAGCCGAGGGATACATCGATCAACTCCTAAGGCCACTACACAATGCCTTCGAATCCCATATTCCCCCAACGGCATTGGCGCAAAGGACCACAACAGAATTTGAAGTACGGGACACCGCAAAGGCCGTCAAGGAATGGATACAAGACATCAAGAAAAGGGGAGAGCGAATCCTTAAGGAAGTAAAAGAAATGGCCCTCCATCGAGAGCTCACTCTAGTCAAGTTATTGGAGGTAAAGAGGGAATCCCTTCACATGCACGAAGTGGCTGCCACTACCCTTCCCCTCATGAGAGCTCTTTTTTGGACACATGCGCAGATTCCTACATTGTCCGCCATCCTAGATCCTCATAACATCAATGTTCTTAAGGAATGGCACTGGACTATCACCATGAAGAACGACACCAAAGAAATTACTGACAAGGAGAGTGACGCATGTGAAGTGATTATGGGAAACATGCAAGAACTAGGTAAGACCATCCTCCGATCAATGGTTTCGGGATGGATAAATGACTTGTCCGATAATGCAATCCAGCCGGACTGGGAGGAAAGATTGGGAACGGATAGGATACCTATTCCACTAAGGACTTGAGTTTTGTTGGTCAGTTCCATTCAGACATATTATGCTTTGAGTGTAATCGCTCCAGCTGGAAGGACGGTTTAAAACACGTGGACCAATATCTCGAAGGCATGCAATACAAAATTCGCCATCCTCCCATGCCTCCATTCAGTTTGCTCTTCCAGTTATATATCAGGTTCCAGGAATACGTTCACGAGGAACGGGCAGCAAGTCGTGATTTATGGCGGGAATACTTGCATGGCAAAGATCAATTTCTAGAAAAGGAGTGTGAGACTGAAATAGAGAAAGTAATTTCTCAAAAGTGCTTTTTTCCCTCTAAATCTTAAAAGTGCACTTTTGCACCAAAAAGTGACATTTGACTTTTGGTCAACAAATGTAAAACTTTATTGATGCACCTTTTGGATTATTTCAAATTGTTGTAATTATCCCTTTTTGGGTAGTTATTGCCCATTTTGGGGTGGTTGTTGATATTTGCATCCCATTTATGGGTATGGGCAGCCATGCTTTATGGATGAATCTGGGCCATTTGTTTAGATTAAATCTAGGCCATTCATCCTTCTTGAAGTCTATTTAAGGGACTGGTTTTCCCTCATTTTTGTAAGAAGTTCTTGGATTGTTGCAAAGCTCTGGCGAAATTTTACAGGAATTAATGCAAAAAGATTAAGATTGTTTTCAAGTTTCCTTGTGAGTGCATGGTCTCCTTCTTCACTTAATTTAGAAATCTTTCAGTTATGTTTATTTCTTTTGTATAGCATTTACAAACAAGCATCTGATAGAATCCTTGCAATCCACACCATTATGGAATGGCTGATTGCCTTTCTTTTTGCATGGTTAATCTGGACCTTTCATGCTTACTTCGGTTATCAAACACATACTATGAATATAAAAGTTCTAATACTGTACTTGATAACATGAAAATCTTGTTTCTCCTTTGAAGATTGCACTGGATTTATGCAAACATTGTGCTTGGGTAGCTGGTGATGTTTAATCTAGTTTCTTGGAGGTGTCTGTCTGCTTGACTAGATTTGCTATCTTAGTTAGAATTTACATTTCATGTCTCTCTCTCTTTCTCTATCCTTCCCTTCTTTTTCCCCTTTTTTTTTATATCCAGAAAATCTGCAGTCCCACCAAAACAGTATCAAATTAACCGAAATCATTTGATAAAAAGATTATAAAAGTTCCAGGGAACTTATCTATAAACTACCCATTCAACGTAAGTCCCCCTTGTGTTTCCAGCATAAACACATCAAGCCACTGAAAAATCCCACAGTCAAGACCTGACAAAAGAAACCTTGAGGTTGTCTCCTTTGATCAAACTTAGAAAACAGCATTAGAGACTTCCTTATCTCAAGAGAGAGTAGGATAATCAGTTGGTTATTCTATTCTGCGTTGGCCGTATGGAGTTTGCAGCAATGCGATTTCAGACACGTCAACATGATCACAGAGCATTGAAGAGCGTGCCATAAAGTCGGGACCAAGGTGATGCTGTTATGAGTCTCTGAAAGGCATAAGCAGAACACTCAGAAATTGCACAGTTGGAGATTCTAGAAAGTCGGTTTGTAAAAACTGAATCGCCTTATTGTACAATAGCTACCTGTGGGCCCCATTAATGCATTTAAAACAAAGGGGCCATCGGTCAATTATCCCTTAGCTACCTGATTGACCAAATTGATGTAGAACAGTGGTTAGTGGTTGAGGAAGTGGTTGAAAGTGGCAGCTGAGAAGTTATAAGAAGTTAATAGGCATGGGTTAAAGCTAACAGGCTTCTAGAAGGCAGATTGCAACCACTGGATGTTTTCAATCCTGGCCACTGATTCAAATTGTAAAAACTATAAAAGATAAGGCCTCTCTCGTTGTAAAGGGTTAGACTTTAGAATTAGTTAGATTTTTAGGAATTGGAGGTTAGAATAGTTAGATGCAGTTTGCAGATTAGAAATAGAGTAGAATAGGACTACTCGAAGGAATTGTTGTAATGGCAGTTGAAATCAATATATGAACATTGAAGTATGGTGTTTGTGAATTTGTTTTCTTTAGTCTGCATGGTTTCCCTTCCGCTGGTCAAGTAGAGTTCGGTGATTTTAATGGTGAAGTGTGAGGGTATTTGATGAGGTTTCCAGTTCATACCATTGGGGGTCTACTGATTGTAGGTTGCCATGTATGGTTAGTCTAAACCTTACTATTGTGCTTAGTTCAACTGTAGGTATTTGTGTTAGGCTGCACCAAAATTGGGTGCCTAAATGAGTACCTCTAGTCTCAAAATCCTTCATTCCACAGGAGTTTGCACTATCCCTATGAAGTTGTGAGTATATCTCTAGCGAAGCAAGGGTTAGTTTATGGAAATTTGCTAACCCACAGCACCAGCCATTACTACCATTGTACTTAAGATCCCTAAACCATTCTCTTTTGTTATTTATCTCCCTAGTCTGAGAACCGCAGCATCGTCTGATGCAGACCAGCTTGTTGTAAGCGTATGTCCCTTTATGTTTACCAACAAAACACATCTAACCGTTGAGTTATCCCGCAATCAAGACCTGACATTTGGAACCTTGAGGTTGTCCCCTTTGATCATCCAGAACAGCATTAGGGATTTCCTTATTCAAGAGAGGATAGGCTACTCAGCATTCTATTATGTGTTGACCGGAGAGAGTTGAAGTACAACTTTCGCCACATCAACAGACATCAATGCTTCCCTTCGTGCCTCCTACACTTCAAACAAGATTAGTTGGGACTTTGGGGTCCCACACTAGAGATCTCTAACACATTAATGTGTCTTCAAAACAACTAGAAAAATGAGTTCTTCAACAAGGTTCTAAATTAAATCTTCATGATTTTATTCATAGACATGCCACAATGTTCGTTGTCAAGATGGTGGTGGAGCTTGAAAACTCTTACACTAGATATAAATTCTTGTCAAAAGATTTAACCTAAACCTTCAAAAAGGTTGTACCCATGTGATGAGTCCATCCCAATGGTCCTAGAAGCAAGCTCGCCCCTTTCCTAGGGTCCATCTATAATGCTAAATTTTCTCCTTTCCTAGGGTCCATCCATGCCATTTCCAAGTTTCTTATATAATATATAACATTTTAAGGGGTCGTTTCCAAAAAACACACTCATTCTCAAAGGTTGTCTTAGCAATTATACAATAAATATAATTATTCCTTCCTTTTAAAAGGGGTCTTAACAAATATTCATTATTATTTCCCCTTTTAACTAAAGGGTCATAATAACCTTTACTTTTCGATCTCCCTGTGTCCAATAACTTTTATACCCTTATAATTCCAAAGGGTCATAACTTTCTTTTTCATTTTGGGGGAAGAGTCCCACAATGCCATCACACCTCTCAACAAGTCTCCTTAGAATATCCAAGTTTATTAACTCATTCTAGGACACACTAGGAACTTGCCAGTTACTATTGTTATTTGAGCTCCTTTTTACACATGTCTAGACATATCCACAATTTCACAAGACAAGTGTGGAGAAGCAACAAAGTATAACATTCTCACACCATGACAATTCTTAACATCATCAATGCCATTGCCTTGATATCTTCCTATCTTTTTAGGATTTATAACAGCTCTTTTTTGCAGTTTTGAATCTTTGGGCCTTACTTGGACTAGCTTGTAGACTCGCCTATAAAAGATACATGTCTTTAATTTCATCCTCATTTGGACTTTATCACATTCTAGAATTTTACAAAGGCACTTTTGTGCATGATAAACTATAACTACCTCTGAAATCATTTGCAACACGCAACACCACCAACAATCCCTCATTAGATCATTTGCAAGATAACATTTCCATGCTCTTATCTACAATACGCATGTTTTATCATTCAAATGTTGCAATTTTACCCTCAAAAGACATCAAGGCAGCCAACAAGTCATCCGTTATTCTGTATAGGGATGCCTTGACAGCTTTGTTTCTTCATCTTTTATCACTTTTCCTCACTACTCTACTACTATCCACTTGGTTACTTTGGTTAGGGTTTGATTGAGGAGATGCTAGTCATCCACAAATGGATCATCAAAACCTTCCTACCTTCGTCCATCATATGCAATAGAACTCACAGATTCAGATTAGTGATCTAATACTTAGGAATTCTAGGATACTTTTACAATATAAGCACTCTTGGAGGAATTTATTTTCCAAGAGTTAAGATGACTTCCTATATTTCAATATGCATCAAAGGGTTTGATCATCAATTATTTCTTATTAGAATTGTCTCTATGGTTTTGAAAAATCTGCATTCATTGCATCAGCATTTGATATTTTTAAGACCCAAAGTTGTATTCTTTAACGCTAGCCTCTTTCTACTTGCACAATTTGGAAGGAAAATGAAATTAATTGTTTAGGTTTGAGGTATGCTACAGCCCTACAAAATTCAATGTGTAAACTTACTTTTTGTTCATATATGGTCAAATTGATCATCGGTTTTGTGTTGATCCAAGTCATTTGTGGTTTCCCTGGTCAATTTGCAAGGTCATCTTGTCATGTTCTATGCTTCAACCATGGGCAGAAACAAAAACATATCAGCAATAAACAACATATGCAGCGGTTGTTTCACTTGGCAATTCTGCCCAAAGCATAGTGATGAACATATCATATCACCTTCTCAAGCATAAGTTCAATGAAGACCCTTAGTCTATTATTTTATTTCTTGTAGGCTAATGGGGTGGTGCAAGAAAAATAATTTAATAATTTATCTTAAGTTCTTTAAAACCTAACTTTATGTTATATATAAAAAAAGACAACTTATGTTTTATTATTAAAAAAGTTAATATGAAAAGAGGGACCAAAACCAATGCTAAGATTGTTGTCCAAAAAATAATGTATTTTATAAAAGTTCTTCTAGTCAAATTTTCAAAAATAAAATTTGTAGGGAAAAGGAGAAAAAGGAAAATTATAGTTATTTTTCCTCAAAAAGCCTTTACAAAAAGGAGTTGAGGAATGTAGAGGATTACCAATCCATATTATCAAACTCATTTTTCTTGAGATGGAGCATTGTTCATCTTTTTTTCCTTAGGAATGAAACCCTTTGGAAAATAATGGATTCAAGGATGAAAATCCTCCTATCATTTGAATATATCCATCCAAGAATTATCATTGTGCAGAACAGCTGCAAAGTTTTCCAGTTTCAATTATTTTGGTTGTGTGGGATTTTTCAGAATATGTTTCAGCTTGGTGTGAAGATTTCCATTTTTCAGTGATTTGTGTGGCATGGGATTTTCATACATAAATATATATTGATGTGCCATTTTAATTTGAGTACGATTTTAAGAATATTGGTGGTTGTATTAGCTAGCTGTACCATATTTGCACTAATTTATTAGCAAGCCTGACTTTTTATATTGTTCTTTTATTTGATATCATATTGGCAAATCTTCGGAAGGTACAGTTGTACCCTAAACATAATTGCACCTTTTTCGTTGTCAAGGGAACTGCTGTTATTTTTATTTAAATGTTGCCAAACAAGTTACTTTCAGCCTGTCGTACCTTTTCCCATCTATTTTGTGCCTTCATTAATACACAAAAGGACCATAGCTATTTCCCATCTTGGTTACATCTATTGAAATAGCAATAGGCCACTGCACCATTCACTATGGGTGTGATTCATCATGTGAGGATATTTTAAAATGTTTTGGACTTTGAAACATTCAAAGGTAAGTCATAGCTTCAAAGGCTGCTGATAAATTTATGCTACCAGTCGTACCACTTAAGGGTGTAGTGATTATCTTGAGAGACAGCCACTCCATTCTCTTGGGATTTAATTATTTGTCAAGGTTGCATACAACATGGGTAGGCCATATAATTAATGAATTGCATATTAAATCAGATTTCAGCTATTGACTATAAGTTAATATAATTTCTGCTGTTAGCATTCAATCATGCAATTTATTAGAATAACATTTTTATTGTAATTTTTTGTGCAGTTTACCCCCAAAAATATTAGAAGAATTGTTAATGATTTTTGGTATTGCAAGTCTGGATAGCTATGTTAGCACAACATTAGATACTTTCCAGCTTTATATTTCTAATGTTGATCTATGCGCTACTCCAAATTGAGTTTTGCAATTCGTTTTAGAAAGCTTGCTGCTAAACTAGCTTCAGTTATTTTTAATTTCTGTTGGTGTAAATAAATATTCATTTTGGATATTATTACACTTACTTAAGTTAACTTAGGATAATGCATCTCTTCGTAGTTTGGATTTGAGACACTTAGGGAAGTGTGCACATAGGGATAGAGCTTGTAGGAGAAATTCCACCTTTTGTGGTCTTATTTTGCTGTTACACTCCACATTCGGTGGGTCATCCACCTCTTGTGGAATATTATATTATTTCTCCTACCTACCCTTAGTATTTCTTACCTACCCTTGTTTCTCATTGAGCCACATGTCATATTTGTGTGCTCATACATCCATATGGCCTTGCCTATATAAGCAAGCCTCTATTCATTGTATTGGTTAATCCAGTTGATCATTTGTATATTGATGAGAATACAGTTTGTTCTTGTCATTCTATTGTCTCTTTTATGCTTTTCATTGTGCCCTTGATCTTGGGAAAATCGTACAATTTCTAGTATGCAATTAATCTGGAAGGCTTGTTACCAAAATAAGTATTTCCATATTTTTGTAACAATTGTTGTGTTGAGTTGTGTGACGTGCCACCAACAAGCATTTTTTTGTAATAATCAATCTAACCCCTTTCACTGTATGCTCTCACCTTTCCCACATTGAGATCTTGGTGATCAAAAGGTGTCAAGCTTCATGCACTATCCATTGTGAAATTGCAAAATCAGAGAAAACATTTTTGAGGACATTACAGAACATCTCATTTTCCTCAAGTACAAGCTATGTACGTGAGTGGTTTAAAGTTTAAACAACCTACTCAACACTAACTAGATACCTGAGCCTATTCTACGTGGGTGTTGTTCCAACTCAACATTTTCCAGCACTATAGTAGGTTTCCTATCTAATACGATCTCTTAATAATATTTATTTCAGCAATTATATTAAATATACTATGGTGTAAATCGAATTTCCTAACAAATGTAGGCAAATGTAACCCCACGGTCCAATAATAGTACTAAGCCTATGTCCTTGAATGAGAAATGATAAGCTCGATTTTCCTCCAAACAGCTTATAGTGGAAATAGATGGATGTGGTTATCATGTTCCCAATAGTTGTGGTTGACCACATATATTAATAATTAATAAAAAGGCATCTTTTAACAGTTAACAATAGATGTGTGATGTCAAGAGTAGAGAAAGTTGTGCAAAGCAGTATAATAACTGTTCACCTTCAAATGCATAATTGAATATAGCTTATTCTCTCATTGCTAACAATAAAATAAATGATTAGCTAACAGTTTGTCTCTGTACTTTCTCAATGGAACAATCTTCTGTAGATACTCCTTTTATTAGATTTTAAGTATTATATCCTTATGGTGTCAATCTTTACAACTACTGGCATGAGTTAGTGCAATCGCAATTTGCATCTCTGTTGCTTTCATTATATTTTGTTGCCTTACATGCTTCTTTTGATTTCAAACAGTTCTATTCAGACTATCACAGTAAGGCATGTAACACCAAACAAGAAAGATGCCAAGTTTAGCACCATAAACATCCTAGATTGCAAGTATTGGTAAAGATTTCAATGATGGATATGCTTGAGATATGAATATACAAAGTAATATCCCACGAACATCACTGACTTGACTGGATAACTGCTCCAGAAAATAACTTCTTAAGTCATTTTAGCGACAAATTTTTGAAGGTTGTGCATTTACATGAAGATAAATTCTGAAAAATGGAAAATATAAGAGGAGAGATTGCTCAAAGTCTTTTACTAAATTCAATTACAATAAACATTCAAGAATCAAGATTGTAATGTGAAGCTACTAACATTGGAGATCAATCCATTAGCAAATGTTCATATGGTCATGTGGATGTTTAAAAGGTTGAGTAGAGTTGTTTTTTGTGTGCACAGGCACATGAATCTTGGGGCGCGAGAGAAGTAGTGGGCAGGGGTAGTACGACAAAGGGAAAGAAAGAAGGGCACAAGGAGGGATGAGGAGAAGGTGGGTTGGGGATAACATGCTAATGTGGTAAAGGGAAAAAAAGGAGAAAGACATTTATAGAAAGGAAATACTCAAGTTTAAAAGCATGAAATAGAAGCACTCACAATTACACCCATAACTCTTTGGTAACTTTTGTCATTGTTCTCAATGTGGCCATTTAACCACATTTCTAGAAATAAATTGAACTCTATAACTTCTCTTTTAGCTGCGCCATCTCCCAGCAACCTTTCCGTTTGAAGATCAGCCTCAGGGTAATCAAACTGATTATTTTTTATCTTTTCACGTGATGTATAATGTGGTCCAAAATTAAAATTCTGAAGAGCTTGAATGATCCCACCAGCACATCTCTCGCTTGCATGGTAGACTTTATTGATAAAATTGTGGGATTTGTACCATTGAATTAGCTCTTCCTGAGCATTAGAGACCTGCCATCTATGCTTTTCATATTAGATCCTGAATGTAAATTATAAATATTTAAAAAGAATATTCTGCTATGATTTTGTACAAACTAGCTTACGATGAAACAACTTAATCAAATTATTTCATGCAACTATTAGAACAAATACATATAAAACATGCTGACAATGCAAATTTCTTCACTATGTTTCAGTACTGGAGCAATCAGAAAGTTCAGATATTCTTAAAATTTTCTGGTTGATATAATTGTTTTTACTACAGGCACAGGTGTAGTTTTTATATTTTTCCTAAATGCTTTGGAACCCACATCATCATGGGCCACGTGAGCTTGTGTCTAATGGCTCCCATCATGATCTGAAACTAGGTCTTCATCATGGCAATGCTCAGAGTTTATCATTCAGTCATACCTACTTGACTACAGCTGCTATATTACTGGCATAACTTAATGCAATCATTAGCAAACAAATTATTATTTCACAGGCTTCATACAGTAACACAAAAAGCATTCTCTGCGGATACTTTTGTTTGGTATATTGTCATGTTTCGTTCAATTACACTTTGTTTTTGTGAGTAGGACATATTTTCTCTGTTGGCAGACAGTTTTCTCCATTTATAGATAAATTTGAGAGTAATCCAAAGTTCCAAACTTCAGCCAGAAGCCACTAATTCTCAGGAGGCTGATTTCTTTGTTTAGGTTAGTTTAAACCCATTTATAGTTTTTTTATTATATATATAGGCAGAGCATGGCTGAATTGTAATGTCATGTCCTCTTTTCAGATTTAAGAGAATTAATAATAGTTTTTGTTGAGCCCAATCACTTTATTAATGAGCAACTTAAATATTATTATAGGTCCTATATAATGTTTAAAAATGCTTTAAACACTTTATTCAAAAAAATAATTCAAAAAAGGTCCTTTAGATGTAATTTAAAAGTATTTTTCAATACTTGGAGGGAAAATAAATAAAAATAAAAAATAAAATAAATAGAGGGCCAGACAAAGTGCCTATAAAAGAGAACTCAATGCTCACATCAAATCATCCATTATCCATTATCATTATTTCTAATCTGAACTACAATCTAGAGCCCTAAAAGATGGAAATCCTTGGTTGGCAATTTATAAAGGATGAAAACCCTATTCGAATCTCTTCAAATTTGGGGACGAAAACCCTCAATCTCCAATTGGGCAAATTCTACATAAGGATTGAGATTGTGCTATAGCTCATTAACAATTAGATTTGCATGCAAATATCATGTTCACAATTTAGAGAGTCCCATAACTGATTGTTAGAGTTGTTGTTGCTGATTCAACACAATTTCACTGTTAGATCTTGAGTACCACATTTGGATTTTCAGATTTGGTTATCTATGTGCAATTGCTGTTAAACGGCAAATATTGATCGATTCATGTTAGAAATCCTGCCATACATATTAATAGGCTGCTCTACCATCAAAAATAAAGTTGTAGCTGAAGGAAGGAGTAAGGACTACCAAACATATATTAGGAGTGCCGAATGCCAAACGTACCACAATTTTATGAACTACAGCATGTTATGGAGGTCTTTCAGCTTTCTGTAACTATCTTTTGGCATCCGTTCAAATTTGGGTATATTCTTGTGAGTTGTTGTTGGGTATTATTTGGGGTTTATTAATAATTAGATAGATTTTTGGCTGTTTATTACATCATTTGTCATCAGTGAAGATTGGCAGCATTACCATTGCTACAGAAGGGTAAATATTAATTTCTAGATTTACCTACTGATCAAAGTTTATTATTGGTATTTAGTGAATACTACCACTACAATTAGATCTGAAGTCTAATTAGTTATTTGACATTATCAATTAATCACTGATTCACTACCAATATATCTCATAAATGTTTTCACTAAATTCTGGAATTTTATTGCTGTTAACAGCAGTATAGGATTAATTTGTCTTCAGACTTCATTTTTAGTTTACAAAAATTGCATGATGGTATTTCATTTCAGTCTGCTATAAACCAGATAAAATTAAATGTTACATTTGGCATTCAATTTCAAACACGAACAGAGTCAAGGGGCAATTTGTAACTTAGGGACGAAGAACATGACCACTATACCTAAAACTGAAAGCTAAATGCAAAATTTCAAAAGTGCACACTCAATTTAAAGGTAGATTCAAGGCTGAAATCATTTAATGAGGAACCATTGATTCTAATCATACCTGCCAAGGGTGACGTATTGCATTATTGAATAGCACAACCTTACTACATTAACATTTCTCTCTAAAAAGGTGATTAATCAATTGAGCAAGGGGCAGCAGTAGGAGAGTAAGAGATCTCGGAAAAACTACATAGCAATTCCTAGTCCAATGCCTGAATATAATTGAAGCTCATAAAGCTTATAATGTAATTATGTTTTGAAGTAATAAAATATAATTCCATTACGTAAATCTTTGTAATTCATTGTCTGAAAGGGTTGATTGTTATCATTACTGCATGATTAGATAGTCTTTCATTAGACCCTCCAACCACCACTATATCACCTACTTTCATCACAAAGGCTGATAATTTATCACATATATTTAGGTTTTTTCGGTCATCATTCCTAGTTTTTCAAAAGCATAGGTGTTGCCATATTTAAGCAAAGACTTATACCAGTTTTGACTTTAACAGTTTGCCTTCATTTTTTTTTGCGTCATCGTATTAGAAAATAGTGCAATTAAATAGAAGCAATGTAGAATTTATAGTTCAGTTGAGAAACATACAATAACTCCATGAACTCCTTCAACAGTGAATAATTCTATATCATTGCCTGAGTCTCCACATACAAGGACATTCTTGGATAGTGATCCATCTTTCTTCATTTTTCTCATCAAGTAAGCCAGGGCTTCTCCTTTCCCACCCATTTTAGGAAGCACATCAAAGGCTATTCCTCCACTGTAAATCAGTTTCACATCAAGCTGATCACACACAAACAATAGAATATTAGCTAAAACATTTATGTTCAAATATCAACCATAAAATATAGCTAAATTTTGCCTACTCTTGAAGCATACCATAGCATAACCTTCCAGGAATTGATTACACCTGTAGTCTAAAAATCTTTTACACAGATTTGATCAAATGAATCCTGAAATTGAAATCTTATTCATGTTAATATGTTACTACTGCCAGTGGTTATTCATAATTGCAGACTTCCTTCTAAAGACATCCTGGTCCAGAGATTGTAAATGGAAAGCAATGGTTTTATAGAACTGCAGCAAAGAATTAAGTTTTTCAAGAAAAAATAGAGCATAAATTTTTTTTTTTAGTTTATTAGATATATGGGTTGAATCAAGGCCCACTCCCCTTACAACATTTTCAGATTATCAGGCCTACTACATCAGCATGAACAACACATAATGTCATGTACCTATACTCACTGCCATATACCTCTCCATCTGCCAATTACCAATAGGACTACCACTGCTGCAATTTTTCCATTTACTCCACTTGCCTCACACTTCAGCACTATCTAGCCACATCAATTCCACATCATCCAGTGTTATCAGGATCCTTAGGCAAAGTTGAACCTTGGTCTCCATCATGAGAACCAAACCAACCACTTAAGGACAACCCAATTGGCAACGATAAAAGTATTAATCAATGTGCATTTCTTTTATACCTTTATTGTGAATATAAAATTATATATCCTTCAAAGACATTTATGTTTCAAGTATTTGAGATGTACTCACCCTCAATATTTCAAGCTAATGATCCATCCTTGAATTGCCCGTTACTGGGCCAATTAGTCAATGGTGTCGTCCATAGTTGAAAAACTCTGCGATTTTTTTACAGACTGACGGGTACTCGCGCGTCATTTCTGACTGCGAGTTACGAGCCAAATAAATCCCGGCCAAGTTATTCTGAAACTTGTGGCGATTTTGAGGTTAAAATCGTGGAAAATTGCAGAAAATCAGCGTAAAAATCGCCACTTAAAAGAAAAAAGTATTAAATATCCGAAAACCTATTTTTTTTAACCATTTTTGGGCGTTTCAAGCCATGACTGAGACATTGTGTGTCGACACAAAAATGGAAAAAGGGCGGTTTTTCTTAACCTCAAACACCAAATTTTCTACATTTTTGGTAAGTCGACGATTTTAGTGCTGCAGTTAGAAAAAATCACTGATTCAGATTCAATTCAGGCTCCGTTTGGAACATGACAAGCAATCGATCAAGGGCACACATTGAACGATTAACAGTTTTAACTTCATGTAATTTAAGCCGCATTGTTGTATTAATCGCAAGTTACATATAAGGTGATTAGTACAACATTTAGACTTAAGTTTTAACAATCGCCTTAACGCTTAACACTAACATGTTACATATATGTAATAACGAGTTGATTGATTACAATTAATAATAAGGGCACTTGATTATTATAATGCTAATTTTTAGAAATTGTTATAAAAATTAATATAACAATAATATGTATTAATATTTAGAATTAATATAATATTAATTTAACAATTAATATTAACAATAATATAACAATATCTAATTATTAATATCTTTTAAAGTATTATAGTTAATAACTTATCCCCACTAATATAACAATTTGGTGTATATGTGTGTTTTTTAATAAATAACCTATCTCCACTAATATAACAATTTGGTGTATATGTGTGTTTTTTAAGAATATTTTTAAAAATTATATATTTTCAAATGTTTGATAAATTTGCCGAGTTATTGCCAATTTTTTTCTGAGTTATTTGGCGAGTCCTGAGTTTTTAAAAATTTTGGGCTGGCCGAGTTCAATTTTTTCGACTCTCATCACATGTTTAAATTATTGTGATTAATAACATATCAATCAAAAGATATCTTGTTGTCCAATATTTTGAAATGGACACAGTAAGAGATTAAAACCCCTCTTGTAAAACTAAGAATGAAATCCCACTCTAAAGAATGGAGTTTGAAAACAACACAAAATTCTTATAAATGAATTACAAATAAATTTTCTTTTTGACAAAAAACATGAATTGCATTTATTAACAACCAAGGGCTAATAAAAAACAATTACGTAAAATAAAATTTATTATAGCCCTATGCCAAATTAAAATTGATTAGAATCAATTAGCTTAGCACTTTGCATATTGGAGAGGCAAGAAAAGCACTTTACCAACTAGAGATATTTACTCACACTAATTCCTTGCAAATAGCTGATGCTCAAATCACAAGAAATAACTGAGCCACAAAGAAACATTTTAAATCTAATTCTTAATTTTGGAAGAATGAAAACAATAGAAGTCTATATGTAATGCTACTAATCAAGAACAACACATGAAATGCTCAAAGGAGCATAATATCAAATATGTCTTACTACACAGAAACAACTAAGACCCAAGTCTATACCAATAAGCAAGAGCTACATGAAGAAATTATTGCAAAAGATTATATAGTTATGAATCTCCTTTGCATTAACAATGGACTCCACTTCAATCTCATTCCACAAAACTCTCTTGACAAAAATTATGTGTCCTGCTACATTGCATTCTAATATATCATCTTCCCCCACTCCAAGTTCTGTTATATATTTATACACTCAATTACAAAAGTAGTACAAAATGTGAACCGAATGGTTATGATCGTGTCTCTTAAAGTTCCTCCAGCTTTCTTGATCATTTTTCATTTTGTGTTATTAAATAGCAACAAGTTAATTAAGAGTATCTGGTTGGATTGTTCTATATATTTTGTCTGTCTTCTTTTCTAAATTTCATATTTGATCTCTCAAACATCTGCAAACATTTTACTCAAAGAAAACAAAACTATATTTATTAGTTGTACCCATACAAAAAAAATTGTATTATATCAAGTTACAAGCTGAGAACTTGTAGTTTCTTGATTGTGATGCCATGTTTAAGGCCTTGTTTCCCTTGGTTACCAATGTTGAACATGTCATTTTTAGTTAACACCCTTGCATGGGCTAATGAAAGCAGTTATCAGTTATAAATAGTTTTAACTTCCTCCAAACTGTTTAACTTTCTTCAAACTGTTATCAGTTATAAACAGTTTTTATATCCTTAAAACTGTTGAGGTACTTTGTCTTCATTGGATGGTTTCTACAACAAAAAAAGGTTAGTTGCTAGCAGTTACAACTTCCTTATAACTATGAATACCTGATCGATAGTTTGATGTTTTTATATTTTGTTGTGTGAGGCGTGGGTCTTGTGAAGTGAGATATTTCTGAAGTATTGAATGGAGTGGTATTTCAGTAAGCACTAAAGTTTTTGTTGAGAGATTTTTTTATGTAATGATTGCAGCAGTACATCTCTTCAAATGAGGACAGTTCGAGTGTGGATGGCATCAATCATTATGAGCCTGGAAAAGTAACTTTGCAGCTATTACTGAATGATTCAGTGAGATTACTTTGAACAGAATTTCTGAAGTTGACAAGATTTATTTTGGAAATACTTGCTTGAAGATTTCAGGTGTTGTGAAGTGTGAATTAAATCAGTTATAATAGTGATATTTTGAAATTCTTTTTGATGAGTTTATTCTGAGTTTGTGTGAACAGGATTGTTGAAGGTTGCAGACATTACTCAGTTTTTAATAGTTTGTATGCAGATTATTAAATTTGTCAAGTGTAAAATTGTACAAAGATATCTGAAGATAATAATGTTCAATTTGTAACAATTTACTTGTATACATTCAATGCTGTAAATTGTAATAATTCAGATCTGAAAACAGTGACAAGTTATTTGATTTATGACATTCTTATGGTTGGTGCCTCAAGGGCAAAATCGTGAAATTCAAGAATCAAAGTTTTACCCATTTGGAGAAGGAAGAATGATATTTGCAGCTGACTATGATGTTGTCTTAACTCTCTTAAGTCTTCATCACAGCATTCCAAGTTCACAATCAATGTCAGATTTGCCGGCATCTCCAACTCCAAAGAAAATGAAATACAAATATGACAAATATCAGAATCAGGTTGCACCTTCCCAAGTTTCTTCTCCTTTGGATCGCATCAGAGACACAAAGATAGGGCACGTTGATATGGCAGAATTCGTCAATAGAGTAGAAGATCCACAGGATAATAACTTGCAGCGGCTGTTGGACAGCCATATCCATCATGCATCTTCCTTACCGGTGGCTGCCCTAGAACCTGAGTTTGTTCTTGCCTGCGCCCATCATTTTGACAAGGAATCAAGATTCATCAAAAATAATGATAGTGAAGCTATAATTCGTCTCGATGCGGATACAATCGAGAAAGTCTTCAGAATACCTCCTGCACCTGTTTATATGCAAATCACCAAAGAAAGTGCAGCGTAATATTACTTGAAGAGGGAAAAAGATTGCAAGCGGCACATCAATAGGTGGATCCAAGAGCCACGACCTTCCTTCTCAAGGTGGGCAAAGTTGTACCGTTGTGATTTCAAATGGGAGATAGGAGACACCATCACTCTTCTCAGCAGGATGATGGGCCTTGAACATTCCAATGTCTTTGAGCCATGGATGTATCAGTTCATTATGTTCATACAACAGTCACATCACATTTCATGGGGGGAAGTCATCAGCGATGCTTTGTGCGAACAACTTGCAACAGTTCCTACCACCATGACCTTCTTCATGAATTCCTATTTGGTATATTTAGCAGCATCACTAGACACTTTCCAGGTCTTTCTACCAAGGGTGATCGCTCACTTATACCAGTTTGGGAATATTATGACCAGTTGCCATTGAAACCCAGCAGACTGCATTTCAGAAGGGTCCAAGATGCATTCTTCGGATATCTCATGTGTAAGTCTGACAGAAATCTCAGGAACAAGAGAGTATCAGATGAGGCATGGGTCAAGGTGTCTGAGTATGGGTATTTGTTTCTGCAATTTCCCACCTTCACCTATATGAGGATAGGATGCTATGATGGTCAGCCATACATGCTTCCGAGATACCCAACCGATAAGATAATTCTTATGGAGTTGGGAAGACAGATTATGCCTGTTCACACTTTTCAGTCTGCTAGACACAAGGTTGGAATGGGGATCTCTACCACAAACCCAATGAAAATTGGTCAATACTCCCTTGTCACATCTGTGAAGGCTAAGGCCATGGAGGCTGAATTGCAGGAAATCAAGCTCAAAAGGTTTAAACCTAGAGCTGATTTTGATTACAGAGGTATGAAGGAGAAAATCAAGAAATCCTTTGGCCATGTTCATCGCATTGAAGACATTTGGGTAGATCTCCGTACAGAAGCTGAAGTCCTCAAGATGGATTACTGCAGGCTCACTATTGAGCAAATTGTTGATTTGAACTTGGCGGATATCCCACAAGGGATGATTGATGATGGGCATATACTTGATCCAGAATACACTTCACGGAGGGTTGAGGAAGCTCCACTTCCTTTGATCCAATGGTCGCACAAAGAGCGCATCTCCATCCTTGACAGATTTCAGCCTATCTTGGCCAACACTAACGCATGGCTGAAAAGTAATGTTGTTAGACTTATCAAAATCAAGGTTGGTAAAGATGATTCTACAGGGCCTCTTGGACGGAAATTTTAGATTCAGATTGACAAGAAGGAGGGTGTTTCATCTTCGGGCACAAGGATCAAGTTACGAGTCAGTTGTGCAGTAGTGCTTCCTCTTGAGGAGACGACTATTCGTGGGGCAGCAATCTGATGACGATCCTAAGTCTCCAGTTTCAGACTCGCCTCATGAGGCCATTCCTCCAGTTTCCATTGAGACGCCTCTTTCTCCTCCTGATTTGCTCGTAGATGAGTCTCCTCAGAATGCAGTTCCCATTTCAGCATACGAGCCTTCTCCTGATCGACAACGAGAAAGTGTGTTGAAGGTTCCTAAAGATAATCCCACTTGCATTCAGTTATCAGAAATTGATACTTCCACTTCTGGTTTTGAAGAATTCATGAGGCAATCTTCATGTCCATTGGTAACTGAGCAAACCGTGGTCGCTATTCAAACAGATATTCCTCCCAGGGTGACCACGGTAATTCAAACAGAAACTGCTTCTCCTTTGCCTACGACTGCTACTGGAAGTGAGTTGATGACTTTGCCTCCATGGCTTAATTCTTTCACCACGAAAAGGAAGAAGCAAGAGATCTCACCTGATGCCTTTGACTACCAGCAACTCAAATAGTCCAAATCCAAAGTTGCTAAGAAGGAAAAGACTATCTCTAGGGTAACTGTTGATAGCAACAAGATGAAAGTAGCTGAAATTGTGGAACCTATTGCAGATAAACCACTTGATGAAATGTCAGCTGCTGATTATAAGGTTACGAGGATAGAGTTGGGCTAGCAAACGCATGAGGTCATTAAACATGATGCTCAGTTTTTTGTTGCTTCATTGGTGCAAAGGTGTCATGATCTTCTAGCAAAGAAAGACAAGCTAGAAGAGGAAAACCAACAGCTTATGGCAGCCATTCATAAAATCACAAAACCTACTGCTCAAGGGAGTAACTCCATAGGTTCTTCTGGTTCCCAAGAATCGATTCGTGGAGTGTAAAGGGCTTCTCAAAAGGTACAAGCACTGGATTCCTGGATTGATCAACTTCATGATCAATGTGTACAACTAATAAAAGACATTTTTCAGATAATGTCTAAACTAGAGACCATTGAGGAGAAACTGGATCAGACTTCTAACACTTTCAAAAAGAATCTGGAAAGTGTTGAGAAAAGTCTAACAATCTAACGTACCATGCCCCAACATCAACTGAATATTTTGCAGGAGCATGCCATCATCTCTTCCAGGGTCATGTACTTGGAATTTGAAGAACTCCTGGAAAACAAGACCCTTGTTCTTAAATCCCTCATTGACGAGATCAGTGATGCAAGGAGATTCTGGGGTGAAGTTTACCGAGATATTGTCTCACATTGTGAAAGGGCCTCTTGCAACATAATAAGTCAGGATGGAGAGCTGATTCCAGAAGAAGACGTTCTTGCTGAATTACAGATAAGGATTCATAATGAATGGAGGAGCGAACAATTCTCGGCAGCTTCGATTCAAGCATTGATGAAACACCAAGCCTTTCTGAATGAAATCCAGTCTATCCTGGATAAAAACAATTTTGCGCTCCTCCGCTGTCACGACACTATTGTGAAGACTATGGTTGTTGCCAAGAACACCCATGAACCGAATCTCGATGAACTACAAGCGAGCATCCAGAAATTTCAAAGATTTGTGTCTTCACAAAATGCAACTTAAGTGTTTTTCAACACTTAGTTGAATTTTCCCTCTTTTGTAATCTTTAGTTGTAATTTAGTTTTGGCAAGTTACATGTAAAAGTATTTTTTTTTGTAAAATGCAAGTTACACATTACTTGCACTTTTATAATTACATGTAAGGCAACTACAAGTTGTGTCCGATTAGGACTGCAGTTGGACTAAGTCTTAGTTAGTTGGAGTAACTCTTAGTTAGTTAATGAAGTCCCAGTAAGTTATTGAATGAGTCTTGGTGGTTGAGAGAATCTCTCAAGTTACTTAGGATCCTCCCGCCTTTTTCTCAAGGCTCCTCTTCTATAAATACTTGAGGGTCTATTGTATTTTTTATCTTTTGGGAAAGCAAGCAAAAACTCTGCCAAATTTACAGCAAGAAGTCTGAGCTTATGTATGTGAATTGAAAGTTTTGAAGAATAATAAAGAAGGATTACTCAAGTTTTGAGTCTTTGAGCTACATGTTTGAGTTTGAATCTTTTTATTTCTTCTATGCAAAGTATTTCTAAAAGAGCTTAGTCCAATCTGATTTGAAGTCTTTGAGCTGCAAGTAGAGAAGATTAATTAAAATAGGAAACTCTCTTGAAGGAACAGCATGTCTTTGAGCTTGCATCTATTCTTGAGGAAAAATTACTGTTTGATAAGAAATAGCAGCAAGTCTTTGAGCTTGCATTAGTTCTTGTCTTTGTGTTGAAAGAATAGATTATTCCAGTCTTTCAGCTGTTATCTTTTATTCGTTGTAAAATTTAGTATAGCAAAGGGTAGATAGGACTTCCAATAGTCAAGTCTTTGAGCTTGATATTGCTGTCCCGTCCCGAAAGAAGTGACGGAAGTCTTTGCGCTTTCAGGAAACTTCATTTCCTTTCTCTCATTTCACTTGAAAGTAGTTACTGCTATTCATATTCAATCGCTATCCTTTTCTGTGAAGAGAAAAGGATATTGTCTTTCTTGAAGAAAGAAGGAAGACTGTTGTACCATCCTATTTTTAGTTCAGTTTTAGTTAGATAGGGGGAGCCTTCCCTTAATTAGGAGAGTTTTTACTTGTGTGTTGTGGTTGAAGCCACAATTTTGTATATTTCTCCAAATGTACAAAATTTTCAACCAACATGTACAGAGTTGGTGCTCTTTGAGTTAATAAAAGGGAATTCTTTTCCTAGTGGTTTTTCTACTCCAAGAGGGTTTTCTACTCATGAAATCTATGGTGTTATATGCTCATCCTTGTCTCTATCTGTTTCATTAGTTTAATGCTCTGATACCTGAGTTATTAATATGTTTTGTTGTTCACAAATCTTATCATGTTCATTGATTATATATTCTTATTTTGCATTACATGTGATGTTCAAGTTTGTTTACTTTTGCAAAAGTCGGTTATGATTACAAGCATTACAAGGATTATTCAAACTGTATATTGAATAATCAATTACATATGCTTTCATAAGGTCAAGTCTAATTCTCTAAGGGTTGGTATCTCATTGTTGCTCATTTGTTGCAAGCTATCAAACAAAGTTGTTGTGTGTAATGTCCCCACTTTAGCAGTTGACCAAGTGTATGTGCGTTAGCCTAGCTCTACATGGTCCCGAGGGCTAACAAAGGGTTTAAGGGGATCCTAGAGTGTTTTGGCCTACTCATTTCCAGTTTGGGCTAAAACGGAGTTGATTTACTTAGTTTCAGGCATACTTACTATTTTTAGTAAGTCAGCAGGACACAACAGAGGCTAGCTTTGGTGATTGGATTCGATACTTCTCGGCGAGAGCTTTCCGACGAGCTATCACTCGCGCTATTCGGAGTCCGATTGCTAATATATTTTAATGCCTGAAGTGTTATTAAAGTAACATTTAATTTAATTGTAAAATATTAAAGTGTTACTTTAATATTTATTTTATGGTGATGTGTGCAAATCAAAGGGGCACCCAAGGGAGACATAAGTGAATATTTTAATATATTTTATATTGCACATCTTTTATCCCACATTGCTCAAGTGAGTTGGGTTGACCCTTGGAGAAAGAATAAAAGGAAGCTTTTGTGGCTTCATTCGGGGGTTGAATATGAGAAGAAATTGATGTGTGAGTTGCAGTTCCGTTCTTGGCATTAGGGGACGTCTATCCTCTCTTGTGACATTCTAGACGTCATTCCTTTGGGGTTTGGCCTTTGGAATCCATTGCTATCAGCTTCATTAGCAGGCAGATTGGGTGCATCTCCAGCTACAGGCAGATTTGGTGTTTTTGCTCATACCTTCTTCACTCCTTGTCCAATGCTTATGCCATTTTGAAGGGATGATTTTATGAGGATATTGGATTGATTGAAGACTAATTAATACTGTAGCAGCACTGTAGCGCAGCACTATTCACATTACTCTAGCACGACACTATTCACGTCACATAGCGCGGCACTATTCACGTTACTGTAGCACGGCACGATTCATGTTACTGTAGCAGCAAGATGGGAAGTCATTGTTGGAACATTATGTCAAAAATGCTGGAGTATTTAGTGAGTTGAAAAATCTGCTATGTATTTGATTTTATTAATTCCGGAAATAATATCATATCAGCAGTAGTTCAATCTTCATGTTGCATATTATTGTAATTTCCTTCTAGTTCATGTTATGTGATTTCAAATCTATGCAAAGACTTAAAAACAAACAAATATTTCATTTCCGAAGCCATAAGGGGGTTTAAACATTAAACGGAGAAATAAGGAGTTGGATGCAAACTGCTTGACTAAATTCCTATCAGCAGTTGGTTTAGTTTTTGGGCATTCTAGGGTGTCCATTACATTGAGTTCTAATTTTTTTTATTTGCTCAAATTGGGTCAAAATTCCATTCACTCTGATTCACCCCCCCCCCTCTCAGAGTGAATCCACTTCCAACAAAAACATCACTCAATCCAAAGGATGGATTGTCAAAACTGCAGATGTCATGTTTAGATCCTTCTTTCTCAGGAGCTACACATGTAACTACCTTGAAACATCCTTTGCTTGCTGTTGCTCTGAAATTTCCAGCAAACTCAAGAGCATTGTTTGGAAACTTTTTAAAATCTGAAATGTTTTAAGTCGTCATGTATCAATTCATCTCATGAACAAGATACATTACCAACTACAATTGAAGGGCATTCATTACAACTTATCAACTCAAATATTTTGTGAAATGTCCGACTTGTTGGCCAAATCCAAAACTCCAAATAAAACTTCATACAAGAATAATGCAGCTCAAAGCAAGTACCAACCAAGAAAGAATCTTCAACTAAAATCATCAAATTGAATACCCAATTTACCTTCCAATTCCTTATGTAGTAAGGAATAATGATGCCTCCTAGTTTCATATCACTCCTAATGCAATCTTCATCTACCTCCTCATTTGCATTTTTCATATTTGGTGGTCCTCCAGGAGAGTAACCAATCACCTCATGACATGAACTTATAAAATATCAAGTTAAAAACCACACTCCAAATCAAATCCTAAATCTTCTCCTGGATCCCATACCCTGCTATTTTCACCAAGTGTGATGCTCCAACCAGGAGTTGTTCCATCATCCAACTCAAAAAGCGGATTGTCATATGTCATTTCAACACCCATCTCAAACAATGGGTTATCAATAATCAGCACAAATTTATTCTTCCAATCATGTTCATGCAAACAAAAGTGAACTTCTGCTATGATGAATACTAAAATCAGAACTTTCATATCTGTCATCGATGACTCCAAGGCTAACTCAAAAAGCGGATTGTCATATGTCATTTCAACACCCATCTCAAACAATGGGTTATCAATAATCACCACAAATTTATTCTTCCAATCATGTTCATGCAAACAAAAGTGAACTGCTGCTATGATGAATACTAAAATCAGAACTTTCATATCCGTCATCAATGACTCCAAGGCTATCCCAAAGCACCTGTGCGTCTCCATTATCATTTTCCATAGTAAACTGTGGGTCCGAATCATTAAAGAATCCATCGCCAATAGCTGATTGAAGCCACCAAACCTTTCATCTGAAAGAATATTAGTAAACTCATCACCAAAAATATTATGGAATTCAATAGTCTTAGTAGCATCACTAGATAAATCTAAAAGTGGTTCCAAAGCTGTTGATATGTCCTTTCTTTCATGCTCCATTTCATCCGAATGTTCTGTTATGAACCTCTCTTCTTTTTCCTACTTCTAATTGGTTCTTACACTAGAAGAATCTTTTTCATTTGCTTTTGTTTGTTTGTTTTTTGGTTTGCTTTTTTTAAAAGAGAGACCTTAACCAATGAGAATACTCATGCAATTCTTTTAAATTTTTGCCATAATCTTGACAAATCTTCGTATAATTTTGGTGACTTTGTTTCAATTCTATCAAGCTTTCTACAAAGGTCTCTTCAAAAGTCTTCATTTTTCTCATTGGACCCTTCAGGATGGTAGGATACTCCTACTCTAATACCATTGTAATATGCTGCCTTGTTAGTAATTTTTTTGCACTTTTACCTTAGAGTAATTTCGTCAAATAATTTACATACATTTACTGACAAAGTACATTAACTTGCTATTCCATGAAAACTGCCAATACAAATAAATACTTGCAATACTGATCTAATTTGTTTCACTCATTCATAGCAGATACATGTCTATGGAAAAACAACATTAACATCATCTAAAACTGAAATACATGAACCATACAAACTGCTGTTCACAAAATCAGGATGTTTTGACATTCAACTTGGATATTACAATCAAGTATGCACTTAGCAGATAGACTAAGCATGAGTATCTTCAGGAATATGTGTCTTCTTTCTGCTAAAGGTCTGAAATGTCTTCAAATTCACCTTCAAATGTTAATACAAAGATTACTACTAGTCTGCCATGATATTTCTGACATATCACAATCCACAAACCACCAAACCCAACCTTTATACTCAGAAAATATAACTCAAAAGTCCACTCCAGCAACTAAATGCAAGGAAAGGCACAAGGGCAATTCACATAAGAAATTCCAATCATTTCTTTAACTGTCCAAACTGATCCAGACCTGTTAGGAACCCTTAAATGCCTCCAAAGATGATTTTGCAACCTCCAAACACAAGAAAATACCTCACAAATTCCAATGTGCCAATACCCAAGTTGGGCACTGCCTACAAGGGGCAACTTGGGCTAGAAAAATAAATGCCAAACCAAAACCCACATAATATATATGCATCCTCATTGCCTAGCCAAAGAAAACCTTTGAGACAATACCCAAAGTAATCTCTTATTTTTGGAGATATGAGAAAAAATGTGAATCTCAAGGTAGCTAGAATAGTACAGCCAGCACTAGAAAATGTCTCCAAAAACCCTTGAAACTCAAACAGCAGTTAGGAAAACCAAACTAGAAATGCACTATGAAATAACTATAAGATATCTCCAACAAATACCAACAAGAGTATATCTTTCATATCTTTCACTACTGTAGCTGGTCTTCTTCAAGAGGGATTTTATCCTTGTTGCCGGGAATAATCATTATGTCATGTTGTCATATTATGTTATGTTGTCGTCGGTAATTATGAGTTACGGCAGTCAGTTAGTCGTCCTGAAGGGCAGTTGGACTCGACGGTTGGTCGCACCCCTTGGGTATTATATATTGCATACTTTCCCTTCGTAGTGGCATCATCATAGTCGTATCTGGGTGTGATGTTATAAGCACTTGATGTACATGGACTGTTGAATTAATACAGAAACTGGTTCTTTAATATATTTCCATTATGTTCTGTGCATTTACTTCCTGCATTTAATCGTTTACCTATATGTGACAAACAGTCCTCAAGAAGGATAAGATAGACCAAGTCCAAATCTCAAGAACCATGCTGGATTTTCTCAAAGAGATATATCAAAAATAATGAACTCAACATCCCAAATGAGCTCTCAAATCCCCTTTTTATAAGCCTTTTTAGGGAACTTTCCAAAAACTACCTTATAAAATCACTTTATTAATTTAATAAGCCTTTCAACTCCAAAAAGTGATTTAATTTACTTTTAAAACATTTCCAGCACATAAAGTCACTTTTAAGCATCCCATAATTTAAAACTTTCCATTCTCTTTCCAACAAGCTATAACGCTAAGGTGCCTAATAAATATTTTTTTATTAAAAAGACAACCTTGGTGAAAATAACTAAATATAACTCAATATTACACTTAATTAGTGGAAATGGCCGAAAAACATCATTAATGAAATCTGATTGCATAACAGTGATCTTGACAATAAAAGATGATAAACAAACCTGACTGGGTGACTTACTAAAAAATGGACGCTCCCTCCCAGAATCTTGGAGCCTAAACTAGAAGCCGAAAATAACATCCGAAAATGTCATATGACTCCTCTAAACCATTTGAGCTCATTGGTAACATCAAATTATTCCTCTAAACATGCTAACACAAACCCAAAAAGTCAGCAACAACTACACTATTAGAGAACCTAAAATGGGGACAATACCCAATATACCAAAAGGGCATGATAGTAGGATCCACCCAAATTATTAGATCACATCGCATGAAGTTATTGAAATAAGGGTCCTCGAGTGGATCTTGACCCAACTTTGTGTTGTTCAAATGATAGAAATAGTGGATTCAATTGAATCCCTAGACTTGCGATTACTCGTTCAAAATCACTTTCGAGTATTGGCAAAACCACAAAAGTTACCACCTCAATGCTCACAAGATCATACAATACAATTAATTCTGAGGTCAACCACCAAACACTTGACAATATTGATAATATTGATACCTATATTGCAAAAAACAGAAATTAAGAAGATGATCTAGGAATTGCTTGATGCAAGGGTCATTCAACTAAATTGACTCTTATTCCTCCCCAATGCTCTAGGTCCAAAAGAAAGATGGGTTATAGGAGTTGTCTAGATTTTCAAGATCTAAACAAAATTACTATCAAAGACAAGCTCCCTATTCCTCTAATTAATGAATTGGTAAATGAATCGTAGGCACCATTTCTTCTCAAGGTTAGATTTACAATTTGGCTACCTCTAGATTTGCTTATGGAAAGCAATATCCCTAAGCTTTTTGAACTCATGCAAGCCATTATGAATTTATCTACTACCATTTAGCCTCACAAGTGCACATCCGGATCTTACAATCTAGTGAACCACATTTTTCAGCAATTCCTTTAGAAATCCATACTAGTTTTCTTCAATTCTCGTGTACAACAAGATGTGGAAAAATCATCTAACTAGCTTAGACCAAACCCTAGACGTCCTATTAGATAATCAATTATTTGTAAATGTTCCAAGTGTTATTTTTGTTCATTTGAGGTGGAATATCTCCACCATATTGTCTTGATAGAAATTGTTAAGGTGGATTCCAAGAAAATTGAGGATATGCAAAACAAGCCAAAACTAAAACTCCTAAATGTCTTTGGGGATTATCAGGTCTCACTAGTTACTATCACAAATTCATCAAAGACTAGTTAAATTGCAGCTCCTTCGACAACAATTTTAAGAAAAAAATGCATTCATGTGATCTGAATCAACAAAGCAAGCCATTGACCTTCTCAAACATGCAATGTGTACCACACCTATATTTGCTATGCCTGATTTCTCGAAACTGTTTGTCATTGAAAGTGATGCTTTAGTGCTACGAATTAGCATAATGTTGAGGCAAGAAGGCAGACCCTTGGCATTCACCAGCAGGGCACTAGTGAGCAACAATCTCATGAAATCTACCTATGAGAAGAAAATGTAGGCCATTCTTCATGCTATAACTCATTGGTGACCTTATCTTTATGAGCAACATTTCTACATCGAGATGTATTTCTTGTAATAGCACCTCTCTTTACGCAAAGAACAAAAATTGGTCACTAAAGTATTGGGTTATGATTATGAAATTATATCTAAGGGAAAGAAGAATGTTATGGTAGATCCCCTATCTCACAAATTCAACTACCATGGGACATTATATGTTTTATCCTTACCAACTCCAAACTAGTCACAAGAGGTGAAACAAGAGTGGCAGCAAGATGCATAGGTTTAACAACTCATTCATTAGCAAACAATCAATCTGACAACTATGTCCAAGTACTCTTGGGATGGCCAATACTTGTGTTATAAAGGGTGTATTGTGCTTGCTATGAATTCTACTCCTCAAGACAAATTGTCAAAGAAATAACACGCATTGTCGTCAACAAAGCATTCGAGTCTCTTAAAGATGTATGAATAAGCCAATGGAAACTTCTTCTAGGCTTGCATGAAACATGATATCAAAAACATCGTTGAGTGTGATACACGTCAGTGCCATAAAGGAGAAAACATCAAGTCTTCATGCACTCTATAGCCATTACCCATTCTGATGCCAATATGTATAGACATCTCCATGGGTTTTATTAAGGGATTTCCTAAGTTAGGTGTCAAATCAATCATTCTTGTGGTGGTAAATCATCTCTCTAAGTATGCTCATTTCTATTATATTCTTGGTCGAGTCCTTATAAAGCCTCTATCACTAAACAAGCAATCATTGACGAAATCTTCCACCTTTGTGTGGTATACCTGCTTCCATTATCTATGACAAAGGTCCCACCTTCACCATTTACTTCTAGTAGGATTTGATTAAGCTAAAAAGAACACAATTGAATATGAGCTCAGCATATCACCCACAATCTAATGGTCAAACTAAAATAATAAATAAATGCTTCACTTCAAAGAAGCAAACTCATTAAGCTAAGTGGTTGCCTCTTGCTAAATGGTAGTACAACACCTCTTACAATCTATCAACCAAGATGACACCATATGAAGTCATTGATGGCCAAACCACCACCATCTATCAAAACCTGCCTGTTGACGCAGGAAAAGTACTTCTACTCATTCGGTCAACACAGAATAGAATGTTGAGTATCCTATCCTTCATATCCTATCCTCTCTTGAATAAGGAAATCCCTAATGCTATTCGGACTGATCATAGGGGATAACCTCAAGGTTCCAACTGTCAAGTCTTGACTACTTAGGATAACTCGGCAATTGATGTGTTTTGCTAGTAAACATAAGGGGGCTTACAAAAGCTACAAGTTGGCTTTCATTTGACGATGCTTTGATTCTCAAACTGGGGAAAATAAATGAAAAAAAAAGATAGGGTTCAGGAATCCTAAGGACAATGATAGCAACAATTGATGCTTCGGGTAGTGTTGTGCGTTGCACACGCTCCCTGTCGCCGACAGGGTCCCCCTTCCTGTTTTTTGAGCCTTTCGTCCTCGCCCTGTTGAGTTTCGCGCAGAGTGTCTCGCATCCTTTCGAGCGAGTCCGCGACTGGTCCGTGAAGTGGTGATGTCAAAGAAATGAGCCGATGAATCCATCAGGGTAGTCCAGCCCTCGGGCACGATGCCAAGAGTTTGTTCGAAATTTTGAAAATCGCCTTGGATAGGCGTAAGGTGATAGAAATTGGCGAAGCCCGCCAAGCAAGAGCAGTGCGTCTAAAGGTCGCACGAGGACCAAAGTCGCCGCTTTTCGCACAAGAGCTACGAAGTAGATTGCATAAGGTTTGTCTCCGCGATGTTTGTGGGATTTGAGTAAAGGATGGTTTTCGCCTGCTGGTGAAGGAGCGAATTTCCTGGCCAAAATGTCAAAGTTTTTAAAGTTGCGAAACTTGCCCAAATGCCTTAGAGTTTCGTAACCTCCAAAATCCAAAATTTGTAGAATCTGGTGAAAACTGGTCTAAAGTCCGAAATTTTTCTTAAGTTCCCAAAATTGCCTTATGGGCCCAATTTCGGACCCAGAGGCCAAAATGTTAAAATTTCACAAGGTTAAAAAATTGCTAAAAACGCCTAGGGGGCCGAATTTCGGACCCTGGGGCGAAAATTTCAAAATTCAATGTTTCCCAAATGGTCCGAAAAATGAGAATTGTTGCAAAAAGACCCTTTAGGTCCGAAAATCACTTGAAATGCCCAATTTCGGACCTTGGCGCGAAAACCAAAAAATGCGAAATGTTGCAAAAAGACCCTTTAGGTCCGAAAATTACTCAAGTCTCCCAATTTCGAACCCTGGGGCCAAAATTTGCAAAAGGTGGGTTTAGGTCCGAAAATCTCCAGCTCACCAAAACACCAAACATCCGAGATTTGTAAAACGCGTTTAAGGGTTCGAAGTTTTTTACGAAAGGCATTTAAGTCCGAAAACTTTTCTAACTTGTAAAAGTGTTTAATGCTCCGAAATTTGCAGAATCATGCAAATGGTCCGAAATTCGTAGAACTTGCGAAAATGGGCCTAGGGTCCGAAGTTTTCAAAAAATTGCGACATGTTAAATAGCTACGAAAATGTTCAGTTCACAAAAACACCCTAAATGCTCCGAAATATCTCCAGTTCACAAAAACCCAATCGCTCCGAAATTCGCCAGAAGTGTTAAAATCGCAGAATTCCGAGGGGAGTTTATGGTTCAAAGTCCGCCCTTAGGATTAGATAAAACAAAGTTTAAAGTTTTGAGGGGCCTCCATATTCGCCAAAGGGTCCGAAGTTGCATTCAAGGTAAAATGCGTTTGAAATTCTAAAGTCCTCTACCTCTCTGAAAATCGTTGCATACAGGCCCAGATATAGAAATTCAAAAGTGATAAACCCCCTCCATGCTGCTGCATTTCCATGTAGAGAGAGATCACGTCTGATTTTGAAAGGGAAAGAGAGCCGATTTCTCACGATTTGCATTCAAGGTAAATCACTACAAACAATTAATCGTTCGAGTTCAGATTGCCAATTACCCAAGGTAAAAACCGTTTAAAATGATAAATTCCTTTCAAACAGTAACCGCGAAAATTTGAATCACGGAGATAACCGTTGGAGTTCAAAACTTTGCAGAATCATCCATTCGTCTTCACGCAGCAAGGTCGAGCAATTCTTCGACATCCATTTTCGTCAGGTAAGTACGCTCTGTCTTCCTTGATCATCTTAAATGCTTATAAATCAAACAGACATATGTGCGAAATCTGATTAAAATGCTTAAATTTTCGAAATCTGCATCTCTTTCGCTTGTAAAACGTTGTTCAAAGCAGTCAAAACTTAGAATTCACTCCTAAGGTTTAACCAGAAATTGCATTTTCAAACTTTGGAAAAATTTTCGAGCTTTGTCCCGGTTAAGAAATTAATTGAGAAAATGCTTAAGTATAAGTTCGCGATTAAAAGCTTTATGAATGTTGTGGTTAAAATCAATCAAGCTTTTAGCTAGAAATGTCGCTCCATGTCCAATCTAAATTTTGAATTAATCCTGGCATATTGGAGTATTCTCTATCTAACCCACCTTACTTCTTTTGTATCACCTCATAATCCGCGTCCGGCTGTGCAGGATAAATGCCTAAATCGGCGATAGAATCATCAAAGACGCCCGCTGCAGCCTTGACATCGCGAGCATCCAAATCAGATATCCCGCGCAAGGTTGAAAGGATGAAGTATCAATATCAGAGAGGAGGATTGAGGGAGTCAAAAGTGCAGAGCGTCTGGGACAATGTCGGTGATACCGACCTTGGCCATATTGACATTCAAGACATCAGGAATCGGATCTTCTCACCTAGCGCATATGGCAAGCCTAAATAGATGGTGGAAAGTGGCATCGCCCAAGCAGCAGGATTTCCTCCAGCAGTACAGAACTATGAGTTAGTGGTAGAGGCCGCCCGGCACTATCAGCCAAATTCCAGATTGGTGCTCCTTGAGAACATGACCATCGCCAACTTCACTCCTGAGGCGCATTCGACATTCCTTTCCCAAACAATCCCACAGCCACAACTATAGATGAAGCACAAGGGGCATATGACATGAATCCGGCCCGATGCAAAGCACTGATCAACGAAGAGTGGTACAAGGAGAAAAGGCTTCCAAGCACCAGAATTGTGAAAAAGACCCCAAGAAGTGATTTTCATAATGAGCATGGGGATATGGTCACATTACTCAGCCGAGTTATGGGACTCCCTAAATCCAACTACTTTGAAGAGTGGATGTTCTATTTCACAGAGCAAGTCTTCGCTAGGAAGTCTAAATTCGACTGGGCCCAGATCATAAGCGACAACATCCACACCCAGCTGATAGAGCTTGAAACGAAGAAATACTTCACTATGACCTCTTACTTGGTCTATATGTTCGCCAAGAACCAGCCGCTGCCAGGTTTGATAATGAAAGGTGAAATCGGGAATGGGCCTGGTCGGGTAAAGGTCTATGATTGTTACTCGTAGCTGCATTACCAAGATATAGCTCAGAGGGAAAAGAACAGCTCGGCTTATGCAGTTGGCCAATATGAGCACGTCAATGACGCCTTCACAATGCGCCTGGTTAGGCTAATGCAGGGAGGATTACACATAAGTCTCTCAGAGCAAGCTACTATTCTGGTACAGAGGTATGGAGCCTGGTTCATTCAGTTCCCAAGGTTCTCCTATATCCAAATAGCGGGCTTTGATGGTGCCCCTCTCCGACTTCCACGGTACCCAACCGACAAAATAATTCTTATGGAGGTTGCAAGGCAATCACGTCCGGCCGGCATCTTACTCAGAGAAAGCAAGGAGGCTGGATTCACATTCCCCATGATCATAGGCAACCCATGATGTCCACCTGAAGACCCCTAACCTAGCAGAGGAATCCCTCGCAGAGCTGGCCTCTTATGGTCTACAGGACCATTTTCCGAGAAAATACTTTGATCATGATAATCTGGCGAAGAGAGCCTATGGCAGGCGGTACTGGGCAAAGGAATTAGTTGAAGACTATTGGAAGAATTGCTCTGAGGACTATGAGGTCCGGAGGCGGGAATATTCTAGATTGAGTGTGCAGCAAATGCGACTCTTTGAATACCGCCGGGTCCCAGATCAGCTCATAGATTCAGGGAATTACCTCCAGGTCCGAGAGTTTGAAGCAGTAAGGCATATCCTGCCAGGCGTTGATTGGTCCCAGGACCTGATCACTGATTTCGAGGCAATCATGGCAGCCCCAGCAAGGTACACAGATCAATGGTTACATCAGCAGATTGAGAGGCTAATACATGAAGGAGTTCAATTCACCTACCACCTAATGGGTAGCCTTGATTCTCAGTCCTCCAAAGATGAGGGAACGTCCAGTCCACCCAGAGAAAAAATTGAGAAACCGGAGAAGAGAAAGAAAGTTAAGGCTTGTAGAGGGACTCGGACGTCCAAAAGAAAAAGAAGGGAGAAGATTCCTGTAAGGAGACCAGAGGTCATCGTCAAAGGACCCCAATTCGTCCGACGATGTAGTCGAATTAGATTATATACCTGCTCCGCCTTCTCAAAGTGACATTGATACGTTTGGAACTGATGATCCTCCCGCGCCTGACATGCTAGAAGTTGAGCTAAGAGCCCTCGAATCGACCGAACTGGGCAACCAAATAGAAGGAGGAGAGATTCCATCCACCCAGGGGGTCAAAGTGCGTGAACCCACTCAACAGAGCCGCCACGAGTTGCTGCTCCACAATACAGCCAAAGATGACTCTACCGTCGAAGGAGAGAAAAGGATAGAGACTCATGAGCTTGAAAGGACTGAAGAACAACCATCACATGAAGATGCCAGGCAGTTGTTCAATGAAATAGGAGAAAATTCAGCTGCAAGAAAAGAACTACGCACCTCTTCCACTCCTCCGGTAGCAGAGTAGCTGCGAATCTGTGGTGAGTTGGCTGAAAACGTCAAAGAACAGAATGCAGACTTAACCTTGTTATCAGCCCAGACAGTGACTCAATAATGGTTGATTGCCAGAGCCCAGCGCAAGGCCGCCACAAACCACCTATTGATCTAGAGGATATCTTCTCGCACATAGACCAAGCAAAAGCTAAGGGGAAGAAAAAGCCCAAGGCATATTCTAGAGTGACCAAAGACGAGCAAAGGAACCGCACTTTTCACATTGCCACCCCGCCTGTAGACAAGCCAACAGATCAGATTAAACTGGCAGATTATAGCATCACAACTGTCCCCATTGGACGAGCCACTAAGGAGCATGAAAAAGAAGAATTCAAGGATTCAGTGCAGAATATACTCAGGGAGCTCGAAGAGATAACAGCTGAAAAGGACATGTATCGGACTCGTGCTTAGCAAGCCGAGGGATACATCGATCAGCTCCTAAGGCCACTACACAATGCCTCTGAATCCCATATTCCCCCGACGGCATTGGCGCAAAGGACCACAACAGAATTTGAAGGAGTACGGGACACTGGAAGGGCCATCAGGGAATGGATACAAGACATCAAGAAAATGGGAGAGCGAATCCTTAAGGAAGTAAAAGAGATGGCCCGCCATCGAGAGCTCACTCTAGTCAAGTTATTAGAGGTAAAGAGGGAATCCCTCCACATGCACGAAGTGGCTGCCACTACCCTTCCCCTCATGAGAGCTCTTTTCTGGACACACGCGCAGATTCCTACATTGTCCGCCATCCTAGATCCTCATAGCATCGGTACTCTTAAGGAATGGTACTGGACTATCACCATGAAAAACAACACCAAAGAAATTATTGACAAAGAGAATGACGCATGTGAGGTGATTCTGGGAAACATGCAAGAACTAGGTAAGACAATCCTCCGATCAATGGTTTCGGGATGGATAAACGACTTGTCCAATGATGCAATCCAGTCGGACTGGGAAGAAAGATTGGGAACGGATAGGATTACCTATTCCGCTAAGGACTTGAGTTTTGCTGGTCAGTTCCATTCAGACATATTATGCTTTGAGCGTAATCGCTCCAGCTGGAAGGACGGTTTAAAGCACGTAGACCAGTATCTCGAAGGCATGCAATACAAAATTCGCCATCCTCCCATGCCTCCATTCAGTCTGCTTTTCAAATTATGCATCAGGTTCCAGGAATACGTTCATGAGGAACGGGCGGTAGGTCGTGATCTATGGCGGGAATATCTGCATGGCGAAGATCAATTTCTAGAAAAGGAGTGTGAGACTGAAATAGAGAAAGTGATTTCTCAAAAGTGCCTTTTTCTCTCTAAATCTTAAAAGTGCACTTTTGCACCAAAAGGTGACATTTGACTTTTGGTCAACAAATGTAAAACTTTATTAATGCACCTTTTTTGGATTGTTTTTTTGGAATTGTTGTAATTACCTTTTTAGGTAGTTATTGCTCATTTGGGGGTGGTTGTTGATATTTGCATCCCATTTATGGGTATGGGCAGCCATGCTTTATGGATGAATCTGGGCCACTTGTTTAGATTAAATCTAGGCCATTCATCCTTTTTTGAAGTCTATTTAAGGGACTGGCTTTCCCTCATTTTGTAAGAAGTTCTTGGATTGTTGCAAAAGCTCTGGCGAAATTTACAGAAATTAATGCAAAGATTAAGACTGTTTTCAAGTTTCCTTGTGAGTGCATGGTCTCCTTCTTCACTTAATTTAGAAATCTTTCAGTTATGTTTATTTCCTTTACGTAGCTTTTTCAAGCAAGCATCTGATAGAATCCTCGCAGTTCACACCATTGGGTAACGGCTGATTGCCTTTCTCTCTGCATGGTTAATCTGAACCCCTTATGCTTAGTTCGGTTATTGAACACCCACTATGAATGTAAAAGTTCTAATGTTGTACTTGATAACATGAAAATCTTGTTTTCCTTTGAAGATTGCACTGGATTTATGCCAACATTCTGCTTAAGTAGCTGGTGATGTTTAATCTAGTTTCTTGGAGGTGTCTGTCTGCTTGACTGAATTTGCTATCTTAGTTAGAATTTACATTTCATGTATCTCTCTCTCCCTATCCTTCCCTCCTTTTTCCCCTTTTTTATCTAGAAAATCTGCAGTCCCATTAAAACAGTATCAACTTAACCGAAATCATTTGATAAAAAGATTATAAAAGTTCCAGGGAACCTATCTATAAATTACCCATCCAACGTAAGTCCCCCTTGTGTTTCCAGCATAAACACATCAAACCACTGAGTAGTCTCGCAATCAAGACCTGACAAAAGAAACCTTGAGGTTGTCCCCTTTGATCAAATATAAAATAAATAGCATTAGGGACTTCCTTATGTCAAGAGAGGATAGGATACTCCGTTGGTTATTCTATTTGGCCATATGGAGTTTGCAGCAATGCGATTTCAAACACGTCAACAGGTAGACAGATTTCAAATAAACTAATTCCTGCTTAGCAAGAGATACACTCACAACTCCACAGGAATAGTGCAAGCTCCAAGGGATAAAACAATTTTCAGACTATGGATTTTCATTCAAACACCCAATTCTGGCACAGCCTGAGACAAATACCCACAGTTGAACTAAGGAACAATATTGGATTCAGACTAACCATGCACAAAGACATACAATCAGCAAGCCCTCAATGGTACGAACCTGAAATCACATCAAATACCCTTGCACTTCAGCATTAAAATCACTGAACATTAACAAATCAGATGAAGAAAAACCATGCAAACAGAAGAAAAGAAAATGACAAACACCATACTTCAATGTTTGTTTATTTACCTCCTTTATGAAATTCGGTGTTGTTATGGCGGTACCTACAATTTAGCACGACTCACAATTTAACCTCTTTTGTTTAGAAAAGACCGAACTTTACTTTACATATACATTTTGACCTTTGAAATATGACTACACCATTTAGGTGTTTTCCACGGGAAAACAAGGAGCGAAAAGTAAATGCTTAAGTCATTCTGTCAAGTCTCAGCTCATATTCCAAGTTTTATGACTTAAAATGGGGCCTATTTGGTATATTTATTAGTGACTATCACCGATCCTTAGCTTTGTTTAAAAAGAATTTCAACCTTTCATGTAGAAGAAAACGTCCAAACTCTTTTGCCCCTTTTTTTGTTTCGATTTAAAAGCACTTTTGGTGTTTTTATCGGGTTTGGAAGGCCCAATGGTAGACGTTTTAAACCAAAAAGGGAGCCCGAACTCTTGACTTGTTTTGACTCATGTTTTAAGCGCTTGGTTTCGGTATTTCTTTCGGCGTTTCCAATGCCGTAGAAGGAGAGAAAAAAAAAATCATAAAACAATAGGCCCGAACTATTCCTTTACAACTTATTTCATTCCAAACAAAACTCAACACCATTTCACTGTTTTTACCAGCAAAATTCAGAGGGCCAAAATATGATTTTCTTTTTGCCATTTTAAAGCAACAAAGCCCGATATTTTTAATTTGTGCTCGTTTTCGAATTGGCTGGGCATTTTGATTGGGGAAATTAACAGGCGATGGTTTCATAAAAAATCTGAACCTTTTATTTGTGTTTTGACTCCTTATTAATGTGTTTCAAGTGCTACGTTTTCGATGTGTTCTTTGGCTTCTAGATCGAAGGCAATTTTTTTTAAAAATCATCTTTTTCTTTTAACAAAAAATGCCAGAACTTTCCTTTCTACTGATTTCGAATTTATTAGGCACTCAGCATTTCGGCACTTCTATCGGCTTAAGGGAGATCAAGAATTCGTGTTGAATTGCATTTTAAGATTCTGACGATTTTCTTTGCACAAACCTAAGTCTTTAGACATTTTCAACGCGAAGTAAGGCTTTTCTTCAACGAAAATAGGTGGTTTGGAAGAACACGATTCCACTTCTTAAAGAAAAAATGACCAAACTTTAAATGCGATAAAAGCTAGCTCTTTCCAGTGCTCTCCTCAGCTTGGGAGGGGTGAAAAAAGAACAAATCGGAGACATTACGCTTCCTTTGGCATCAAACACCAAACCTTGGTATTCTTCTCAGACAACTAGCATGTCAAAACAGGTGGAGAGGGGGAGGGGTATGTCACAGAGAAGACGAGGAGTGATGTGCCACACACAACAAATGGCAACTCGACTAGGAAATATTCCTGAACAATTCAAGGACAACTATCTAGATCGAACCCAAAATCTCTAGTTAACACCCCAAGAATCAACCCAAACGACAAAAGACAGATTCAAAGTAAAAATGAGGTTACAAATTGAGTTAAATCACCGATCTTGGGAATAAAGTGTGTGCAGTGAAGCTCATTCCAGCTTAAAGAAATTTGAGACATCATTGTTCAGTCATGCAAAGCTACATAGGGCGACTCTAACTCCAAAAGCAACCTACATAATTGCCTCGCTGCCAACGAGCGTTCATAGCCCCAGCAAGATTATCCCCTGTAAGCTTACAGAAATTGCTTTATTTCTGGTAAATTTTCTTTTTGAATATCGGTAGAGGTGTCTACACTCCAAAAGCCAAGCACTTTGACATTTCTTTGCTTTTCAATTTTTTTTCTTTTGATTTTCTTTTATTTTTTCTTTCACTTTCACTTAGGCTAGTAAGCAATGAAGCCTACGTAGGATTAAGCATTACAGTGGTCACTGAAGCAAAGCTTCAAATTTTTCACTTGCAATGACTTCCCTTTGACAAAACAACAGGCTTAAGTGATATTAAATGTTATATGTGCGGTGATTGCAATGTTGGTGATAAGTCACAATAAGCAACTAAATTTTTTAAATGAGCAAGATTTAAGCCAAATGAGAAGACTACGGGGGCAAACATCAATTAGCTGCTCTACCAAAGTCAACATCCAAGAAATAGACCAGAAAACATCTTGACTTCATACACCAAAGCTGAGCATAACATACATACCCCTAAAAAAACGACAAGGAAACAGCCCTTCTAAAGAAAACCTACACTAAAGCAAACAAAGCAAACTACTCTAAAGCGGAAAACATGAAATCTAAACTAAAATCAGAAACGCAAAGTACTCTAAAACAGAAAAGAAAAACCTAAACTAGCTATATACAAGGAGAGACTAATTGTACAAAATGTGGACTATTCACATGTGCCCCTGACCCAGGATGACTCCTCAGCGCGTGCAGCGGTAACAAGGCAAAGGGCATAGTCCTAAGTCTGGCTGATTTGTCTTTGTATTCTGAAAGAAAAAATTTCAGTGGGCCACTCTCGGGTTTAACTAGGATATCGGGCAATATTAACAATTGGGGCAGTCCATTAGGTCCGTGGTCAATGCATATACAAGTTGTTTTCCCAAGACATTCAAAATCAAACTAATAATATTCACAATTAATGGCAGAAAGGAAAGAAGCAACCTGGTGTTTTTTGGAGTTGTGCAATGTGTCGTGTGGTGGGAGGTTTTCAACAGCTTCAGGAGGTCGCAACTCGTGGTACAGCATCCTGGTAGCGTCTGGTGTGTGCAAATTAGCATCAATTTCAGTAGCGGGTTGCACAAGCTGACAATCATTCTTGAACTTGAACTCAAGAAAGTGAGGTGCATAATCTATCGATGCATCTGTATGTTGCATTAACCATGCAGCCTTATGTGTCTCTGTCAACATGTCCTCAAACAACAAGGATTCTTCGACAACTTGGTCTTCAAAAACGTCCCCAACAAGTTCCTGGAACACACCCTTCATTGGTGGGACTTCTTCAAATTGCTCGTTGGCCTCTTGCTGATCCGCGAGGTTCACTTGATCGTCTTCTTCAGCACTTTCTTCCTCAAGTGCAAGGACAACAAAATCATCTGCTGCCAAATCGTGGTCAGTGAATTCATATGAGCCAGTAGCTGGTAACTCCTCCTTTTCATCCTCAAAGAGTGTGGTGCTCCAGTGATCTTGCATTCTTCTAAACTCGTCAGCAGCGAGGTATGCACTTCACACTTTATCTATGATACACTCCCCTGGTGATTCCAACAATCCATACTGATATCTATCTTGATTGACTGCCTCCATACATAGCGAACAGGTAAACTCAGAATGAGAAGCATGATGAATTCTGCACCACCACGATAACAGCATGCTTTCCAAGCATATCTCTTCATTGAGACCAAACTGGTTCTCAATCAGGCCCCTAAATTGGATAAACTCATCAGTGCATGATGGAGGGTTGGGACTGTCTGGTTGAACGAACACTTCTAGTTTGGGGATATTCCAGAAAAAGATATTTCCCTACAATGCTAGCTCAAATCTTGATAGGAAGGTCAAGCAATTCAGCTCATCATGTTCCACTGTGTTGTGGATCCTGCAATGCCCTGTAAATACAAATTCAGACAACTGCCTGAGATACAATTGCGCACTAAATCTCTCATGAAGTTGAGGAATGTTGGCCTAGGGATTGTCCCTACGAAGCGGCTGACCCCACATCTTGACTCAAATTTGTTTTGGGTATTTTTCAGATTTTCTACTAATTTGGGATTTTTTGGTTTTTTCTCATTTTCAGAGATCTAACATATCTCGGATATAGCATTTAAATGGACATTCTAGACTTAGCATGCTGCAAAATCCTAACAGGCACCCTCCTTCTAGTGCCAATTATGTTGATGCAGGAAAAGTAGTGCTACTCTTTCGGTCATCACAAAATAGAATGCTAAGTATCCTATCCTCTCTTGAATAAGGAAATCCCTAATGCTATTTGGACTGATCATAGGGGATAACCTCAAGGTTCCAACTATGAGGTCTTGAGTACTCAAGATAACTCAACGATTGATGTGTTTTGCTGGTAAACACGAGCAGGCTTACAAATGCTACAAGTTGGCCTACATCTGACGATGCTTTAATTCTCAAATTGGGGAAAATAAATGACAAAAAAGATAGGGCTCAGGAATCCTAAGGATAATGATAGCAACGGTTGATGCTTCGAGTAGACAGATTTCAAACAAACTAATTCCTGCTTAGCCAAAGATACACTAACAACTCCACAGGAATAGTGCAAGCTCCAAGGGATAAAAGGATTTTCAGACTCTAAGTTGATGAATGTTTTATGACTTCATGCAACACAGAATAAAATACTAAGTATTATATCCTCTCTTGAACAAAATCTTACCAAATGCTAAACTTTGTGATCAATTGGAAGACTCCAAGATTTCAACTGTTAGGTCTTGACGTGCTCTTGGATAGACTCAGTTGCTTGATGTGATATTGCTAGAATCACAAAGTGAACTTACTTTGAATCTTGAATGCTTGAATTATGCTAGAACGTGAGATTAACTGATTTGGAAAAAAGAGAAAAAGGATGAAGGGTTGAGAGAGCTAATCTAATCCTAGGAATGTAAGAGTGACGGACAACCTTCGTTGAAACTCCAACTAAGCTAAGCTTTGACATGCGAGCAACATCTCCACAAAGCTAGTTTCCACCATCGATCATGCACAAAGTTCTTCCATTCATCTAATTATCACTATCTAACATGAGGATCCAACAAGAAACCATGCAAATATGTAGAAGAACAACACATTCCACCATAACTTCAATGAAAAGGAACTTTATTTAAAGTTATGCAACAATTTATGCCTCATCCTCCTCTACTCTAACTACTTGCTATCTTCTAGCTACCAACTATTCTTGAACTATTAACTTGCTTATTGATCTATTAACTATTAACCTTTACAAATGAAAGAATGGAGCCTTATAGTGCTTGCATTACAATTGAATGGCTTAGATTGATTCATAATCAATTGCCAAGATTGAAAGATAGAAACCCTAATTAGGGTTTGTTACACCCATTTTACACCCATTGCAAAGCATTTAATCCTTGACCAATGACAAAATTACAATAAAATAGACACATGTCCTACCTTGAATTATTTGACCAATAGATAATGACGGTAGGTGCATCGGACTTTGTGCCCATATGGTAGTTATCCTCCTTGATGGATAAGTTAAGTACATTGAATCTATATGCCTTAGCTTGAAATGATGTGATTGGATAATTGATGATTGGGCGCCACCTCAGCTTGCTTGATCTTTCTAACTCATCACAAAGGTATGGATGAATGAGGCATATCTCTTGATACTCGACATTTCCAAGCTCACGTAATGATGATATGATGGTGGGAGATATTCTTGCCCAACTTGATTACCTTCATCTTGAAGCTTTCGTCACGAACCATTTCCTTGCAATACTAGCAATAACTTCTTGGATTTCCGGAGGAAATTCGAGATAGTTGTAAAATTTCTCCCTTACGATGCCTTGAACTTGTCCTTGATCTCTTCTTCATCTGCACTTGTCATTGTGAATGCCTTCACCTTGGAGCTAATTCCTTACATTTCCTCATCCTCTAACCTTCATAACCTGGAAAGCAAACAAATTTGATCATGATATAGAAGTAAGTACTTTGATCTTTATATTAGAAATGAATCCCTTTGGCTTATTCTTTGATTTTCATTCCAAGACCTGATTTTGTGTCTGATTTTGTGATATTTTCAGTCTGAGACTCCACTTTTATGTAAGATTTAATCATTCTCAGATCTGATTTCTGAGTTTTATCCTGATTTCTGTCTAAACATATGCAGGGTCGGGCTTTTCAGGGGTCATTGACAGTCACTGTCTAGAAGTTCAGGGTTTTTGGTGAGCAAAGGAAGTGAGTAAGAGCAGGTGGGAGACTTTGGGAGTCAAAGACAGTGAACCAAAGGCAGGCAGGGCCTTCGCCTAATCAATGACAGTGAGACCAAAATTGGATCAGGGATTCCAAGGGCCAAAGGAAGTGATACAAAGGAAGTTCGTGGATTTTAGACCCCAAAGGAAATGGTGGATCGGGCTTTTAAGACCCCAAAGGAAGTCATCTCTAAAGTGGTTTGTGGATTAGAAGGGGCAAAGGCAATGCTGCAAAGGTAGGTCGGAGATTTAGGACCCCAAAGGAAGTGCCCACAAGGCAGATCGGGGATATGAAGGGGCAAAGGAAGTGAGTCCCAAACATCAAACTCAGCCAGTTCGTACTTTTAAGAGGCAAAGGAAATCGCACAATGTTAAAACACTCTTCTCCAATGGCAAAGTAAATGACTCATCTCTTGTGTCGCTGATTTGGACAGTCAAAGGAAGTGATGTCGGTATTTGAAGTGCATTATTAATGCCTTAGAAACGTTTTAAATCTCCACCCTAAGGTTTGTGGGGCCCAAGCATATGGTGCAATAGAGAGGGAGAGGAATGCGAGGTGTCGAGGGTTGGAAGTGAAGAAAGATGTGATGTGAGGGAAGTGGTAAGGAATGGTGCCACATAAGGAAAGGGGAGTAAAGGATAGGGAGTTGGGAGGTATGCAGTGGGTAGTCATAAGGGGTAAAGGAAGTGGGTTAGGATATGTTGGGGAGAGGGAAGTATATGGGATGATGCCACGGTTAGGGCAATGGTGAAGGATGAAGGTAGGAAAGTAGGTGTACCAAAAGGGTAGGAAGGTAGGAAGGGAAGGGTAGTGGATGGGTATGCTAAGGGAAGTAAAGGGGTAAGGTGTGTGAGAGAAAGGGTAGATGATGAAAGAAAATGAAGGGATAAGGGATGTAGGAAGGTAGGGAGGTAGAGGAAATGGAAGGAGATGGAATGTAAGGGAGATGGAAGTGGTAGTGGGGTTGTGTTGACGTGTCTGAAATCGCATTGCTGCAAACTCCATACGGCCAACGCAGAATATAATAAACTTGCTGAGTATCCTATCCTCTCTTGAGATAAGGAAATCCCTAGTGCTATTTTCTACGTTTGATCAAAGGGGACAACCTCAAGGTTTCGTTTGTCAGGTCTTGACTGTGGGATTACTCAGTGGTTTGATGTGTTTTTCGTTGGAAACACAAGGGGACTTACGGTAGGATAGGTAATTGCTGGATGAGTTCCCCAAAACTTCAATGGTCTTACTTATCAAATGATTTCAGTCGGGTCGATACTGTTTTCAATAGAACTGCAGATTTTCTCTGTAAAAAAAGGGGGAAAAAGGGGGAAAAAGGAGGGAAGGATAGGGAGAGAGAGATACATAAAATATAAATTTTAACTAAAATAGCAGATTCAGTAAACAGACAGACACCTCCAAATAACTAGACTAAGCATTACCAGCTCTTTAAGCACAATACTTGCATCAATCTAGTGCGATCTTCAAAGGAAAATAGGATTTTCATGCTATCAAATACAACATTAGAACTTTTACATTCATTCAATGAGCATTCAATAACCGAACTAAGTATATGAAAGGTTCAGATTAACCATGCAGAAGGAAAGGCAATCAGCCATTCCCTAATGGTGTGAACAGCGAGGATTCTATCGGATATTTATTTGAAAATGCTATATAAAGGAAAGAAACATGACTGAAAAATTTCTAAACTAATGAAGAAGGAGACCATGCACTCACAAGGAAACTTGGAAACAGTCTTAACTTTGCATTAAATCCTGTAAATTTTGCCAGAGCTTTTGCAACAATCCAAGAACTTCTTACAAAATGAGGGAAAACCAGTCCCTTAAATAGGCTTCAAAAATGGATGAATGGCCAAGATCTTATCTAAACAAGTGGCCCAGATTCATCCATAAAACATGGCTGCCCATACCCATAAATGGGAGGCGAATATCAACAACCACCCCAAAGGGAGTAATAACTGCCCAAAAAGGTAATTAGAACATATCCAGAAATAATCCCAAAAAGGTGCACACATAAAGTTTTACATTTTAGTTGACTTGGAAGTCAAACATGACCTTTTGGCCAAAAAGTGTATTTTCAAGTTTTAAAAAGGAAAAAGAACTTTCTCTTTTCCATTTGTAGATTCCTTTTCCAAGAACTCATCTTCACTATGCAAATATTCCTGCCAAAGATCACGACCTGCCGCACGCTCCTCACGAACATACTCCTGGAACCTGATGCATAATTGGAATAGTAGACTGAAGGGAGGCATAAGAGGATGACGAATTTTATATTGCATGCCCTCGAGATATTGGTCCACGTGCTTCAAACCATCCTTCCAGTTGGAACGATTACGCTCGAAGCACAACATGTCTGACTGGAATTGACCAACAAAACTTAGGTCCTTAACGGAATAGGTGATCCTATCCGTCCCTAGTCTTTCTTCCCAGTCTGGTCGTATCACTTTATCGGACAGGGCATTTTGCCATCCCGAGACCATTGATCGGAGGATCATTTTGCCGAGTTCCTGCATGGTGTTCAGAATTGTCTCGCACGCATTGTGTTCTTTATCAATGATTTCTCTTGTGTCATTCTTCATGGTGATAGTCCAGTACCATTCCTTAAGAGTGCTGATGTTATGAGGATCTAGGATGGTGGGTAATGTAGGAATCTGTGCATGGGTCCAGAAGAGAGCTCTCATGAGGGGAAGAGTAATGGCAGCCACTTGATGTATTCTAAGGGATTCCCTCTTTACCTCTAATAGCCGAACCAGGGTGGTCTCTCGATGGTGAGCCATCTCTTTTACTTCTTCGAGGATTCGTTCTACCCTCCCTTTGATGCCTTGTATCCATTCTTTGACGGCCCTTGCAGTGTCCCTTACTCCTTCAAATTTTGTTGTGGTCCTCTGTGCCAATGCTGTCGGGGGAATGTGTGATTCGAAAGCATTGTGTAATGGTCTCAGGAGTTGATCGATGTATCCCTCGACCTGCTCAGCACGAGCTCGATACATGTCCTTTTCAGTTGTTATCTCTTCAAGTTGCCTGAGCATGTTCTGTACTGAATCCTTGAATTCCTCCTTTTCCTATTCCTTAGTGGCTCGTCCGATGGGGATGGTCGTGATGCTATAATCTGCCAGTGTAATCTGATTTGTTGGCTTGTCTACAGGCGGGGTGGCAATGTGAAGAGTGTGGTTCCTTTGATCATCTTTAGTCATTCTAGAATATGCCTTGGGCTTTTTCTTCCCCTTAGCTTTAGCTTGGTCCATGCGTGAGAAGATGTCCTCCAAATCAATAGGTGGTTTGGTGGCGGCCTTGCGCTGAGCTCTGGCAATCAACCATTCTTGAGGTACTGTCTGGGCTGATGATATGGTTGGGTTTGCATTCTGTTCTTTGATGTTTTCAGCCGACTCATCGCAAATTCGCAGCTGTTCTGTTACCGGAGGGGTGGAGGAGGTGTCAAGCTCTTTGCTTGCAGTAGAGTTTTCTCCTACTTTGCTGAACAATTGTTTGATGCCTTCGTGTCATGGTAGCTCTTCAGTCTTTTCAAGCTCGCAGGTCTCCTCTGTCTTTTGCTCTCCTTCAACGGTAGAGTCATCTTTGGCAGTGTTATGGAGCAGCAGTTCATGGCGACTCTGTTGGGTGGGTTCATGCACTTTGATCCCCTGGATGGATGGAATTTCTCCTTCCTCAATTTGGTTACCCGGCTTGGCTGGTTCAATAGCTATTAGCTCGGCTTCTAGCATGTCGGGTGCGGGAGGATCATCAGCTCCAAATGCATCGATGTCACTCTGGGAAGGAGGAGCAGGTATATAATCCAATTCTACTACATCGTCGGATGAACTGGGGTCCTTTGACGATGAAGTGACCTCTGGCCTCCTAATGGGAATCTTTTCCCTTCTTGTTCTCTTGGATGTCCGAGTTCCTCTACAAGCCTTAGCCTTCTTTCTCTTTTCAGGTTTCTCAATTTCTTCTCTGGGTGCACTGGAAGTTCCCTCATCTTCGGAGGACTGAGAATCGAGGCTACCCATTAAGTGGTAGGTGAACTGGACTCCCTCATGAATTAGTCTTTCAATCTGTTGATGCAACCATAGGTCTGTATATCTTGCTAGGGCTGCCATGACTGCCTCAAAATCAGTGATAGGGTCCTGCGACCAATCAACGCCTGGCAGAAGATGCCTCACTGCCTCAAATTCTCGGACTTGCAGACAATTCCCTGAATCTGTGAGTTGATCCCGGACCCGGCGGTATTCAAAGAGTCGCATTTGCTGCACACTCAGCCTCGAATATTCACGCCTCCGAACCTCATAGTCATCAGAGCAGTTTTTCCAATAATCTTCAACTGATTCCTTTGCTCTATACCGCCTACCATAGGCTCTCTTTGCCAGATTATCGTGATCAAAGAATTTCCTTGGAAAATGCTCTTGTAGGCCATAGGAAGCCAGCTCTGCGAAGGATTCCTCTGCTAGGGTGGGTCTTCAGATGGACACCCTGGTTGCCTATAATCATGGGGAACGCGAATCCAACCTACTTGCTATCTCTAAGTAAGATGTCGGTCGGGCGCAACTGCCTTGCGACCTCCATAAGAACTATCTTGTCGATTGGGTACTATGGAAGTCAGAGAGGGGCACCATCAAAGCCTGCTATTCAGATATAGGAGAACCTTGGGAACTGGATGAACCAGGCTCCATATCTCTGTACCAGGATAGTAGCTTGCTCCGAGAGCCTTATGTGTAATCCTCCCTGCATTAGCCTGACCAGACGCATTGTGAAGGCGTCATTGACGCGCTCATACTGGCCAACTGCATAAGCTGGGCTGTTCTTTTCTCTCTGAGCTATATCTTGATAGTGAAGCTGCGGGTAACAATCATATACTTTTACCTGACCAGGCCCATTCCCGATTTCACCTTTCATTAATAAACCTGGCAGTGGCTGGTTCTTAGCGAACATGTAGACCAAGTAGGAGGTCATAGTGAAGTACTTTTTGCTCTCGAGTTCAATTAGCTGAGTGTGGATGTTGTTGCTTATAATCTGGGCCCAGTCAAACTTAGACTTCCCAGCGAAGACTTGCTCTGTGAAATGGAACATCCACTCTTCAAAGTAGTTGGATTTAGGAAGTCCCATAACCCTGCTGAGGAATGTGACCATATCTCCATGCTCATTGTGAAAGTCACTTCTTGGGGTCTTTTCCCAATTTTGGCGCTTGGAGGCCTTCTCTCCTTGTACCACTCTTCGTCGATCAGTGTTCTGCATCTGGCCAGATTCATATCATATGCCCCCCTGTGCTTCGTATATAGTCGTGGTCGTGGGATTGTTTGGGAAGGGAATGTCGAATGCGTCGCCAATGGCCTCAGGAGTGAAGTTGGCGAGGGTCATGTTCTCGAGGAGCACCAATCTGGAACCTGGCTGATAATGTCGGGCAGCCTCTACCACTAACTCATAGTTTTGTACTGCTGGAGGAAATCCCGCCTCTTGGGCTATGCCGCTTTCCACCATCTGTCTGGGCTTGCCATATGCGTTAGGGGAGAAGACCCGATTCCTGAAGTCTTGGATATCAATATGGCCTAGGTCGGTATCACCGACATTGTCCCACACGCTTTGAACTTTTGACTCCCTCAATCCCCCTCTTTGATACTGGTACTTCATCCTTTCGACTTTGAGTGGGATATCTGATTTGGATGCTCGCGATGTCTTGGCTATAGCGAGCATTTTTTATGATTCCACCGCCGATTTAGACATTTATCCTGCACAACTGGATGCGGATTACGAGGCGATATAAAAGAAGTGTTGTCCTCATTTTTGTTTCCAAAAATGAAGGACCACTACGGTGAAATTTTTATGAAAAAATGAAAAAATGAAAAAAATTACTATATGGCACGCTTCTCGAGGCAGAATTTCGACTAATCCTTGGACTGGCTTAATCCTCAGTCCATTCTCGAACTACGTTTCAAATTTCGTCCAATTCGGGGTTCGTTTGCTATGCCTTTCCTTCAAATTCGGGTTTTAAAACCCAGACTGCAGGTGGAGAATTTTCTTCAAACTGCAAGTTTTAATGATATTCATTGTTTTGGTCTTTGTAGGGGAATTTTTGACCAATTACATGTGCACTTTTATTTTAAATATGTCACTTGTAATTTATTTAAAATTTCCACTTTGATGTTTTTATCTTTTTATTGTTTTTTGGTCATTTTTAGTTAAAATAGGGATTTTTTGGCTCAACTGCACGTAAACTTGCAGTTTGGTCAAAAAACCCCTACTTTTATGGTTTTTACATGTAATAGGGATTTTAAATCCCCATTACATATGTGCAAGTGTTTCTAACTTGTTGTAGGGATTTTATTTCCCTTTAAAAAGTATTTTAAACTTGCAGTTTGCTCCAAAAAACCCGATTTTGCCTTGCAAATGCATTTTTGACAAATTTTTTTAAACTTGTCATTTGTCCAAAAAATCCCGATTTTGGCTTGGTAAGTGAAAAAGTGAATTTTTAAACTTGCCATTTGTCTTAAAAAACCCGATTTTGGCATGTAAGTGGAAAAAGTGAAAATAAAACTTGTTATTTTCTCTCTAAAACCCGATTTGCTTCATTTTGGGCAATTCGAACTTGTCATGTGTCTCCCAAAACCCGATTTCAATGAAAAATCGATTTGTTGAAGATTTCAAAGCAATTTTTTGTGGAGATTTTTTAGGGAGGAAAGGCGTTTTTGCTTCTACCCTATTTTCATGCAATCATGAACATCTTTCACGCCAAATGGAGGTTATATTAACTGGTTTTTTGCCCTAGATGAGCAAGCGCGTGGTTCTTCTAATCCACTTTTTGGGCGTTTTTAATCCACTCTCCTAAATCGTTTTGCCTTTTTCTACCTAGGCGTGGAGGGTGAGAGGTTTTTCGCACCATTTAATGATGCCGTTGGAGTTTATAATGGTGGCCACGTGATTCCCTTTGGCAACGGTTTTCAACCTTTGGCAACGTTTTCAAACATTTGGCATCATTGCTTCTTCTTCCTCCTTAGGCGTTTTGCTCTAATAAACTTGGATGCACACTCTCATTGGCATTTTGGTCCTCCAAGTTTGAGATTGCTGCTATATTTATCAGTTTGGGGCATTTTTACAAAAAACGTGATAAGGGTTTCACATCCCGGATTGCTCCTTTTCACCGGTTTTGCTTCTTCATTCCAAGAATTGTTGCATTATTGGAGAAGCATTTTGCATTTTTAAGAAAGGTATGTTCTCTTTCCTTTCTTTCCTTCATTTTATTATTTTCTTGTTTTCTTTATTTTTCGTTATTTGTTGCATTTTTGGCATGTGATGTTCTTCCCCAAAAATTGGTTTTTGTGAAAGAAATCTTCCCCTTGATATGCAATTATTGAATTGCATTGTTCTTCCCAAAATTCCCTCTTAACTTGTATTCGGGATTTTTAATCTCGATTACAAGTTCGCTGGAAATTCTTGTTCTTCCCCTATGGTTAAGGAACTTAATCATTTTTTGTTAAAATTCCAAGTTGAAAAGTGTGAAATACCCCTCCCTTGCAAATTCGGGTTTTAAAAACCGGATTACATGTTGAAAAGTTCTTCCCATTTTCATGAAAATGACTTTCCCGGATATTCCCATTTCTATCCATTCATGTTCTCTATATCCGTACTTTCCATTTCCATCATTTCCCGCAAGTCAAAATCTCATTTTTCGTCCATTTCTCCATTTTCGAATTTACAAGTGTACTTGTATTCGGGTTTTAAAACCCCGATTGCATGTATGTCATTTCCAACTTGTATACTTGCGAAAATTCTCCCAAGATCCGAAATTGGTCAAAGTCAAAATTTTCCCATTTCTACATATCTCCCCTCTTCCTCTCACAAAACCGTGAAATTCAAAGATCAAAGTTTTACCCATTTGAAGAAGAAAGAATGATATTTGCAGCTGACTATGATGTTGCCTTAACTCTTTTAAGTCTTCATCACAACATTCCAGGTTCACAATCAATGTCAGATTTGTCGGCATCTCCAACTCCAAAGAAAATGAAATACAAATATGACAAATACCAGAATGAGGTTGCACCTTCCCAGGTTTCTTCTCCTTTGGATCACATCAGGGACACGGAAATAGGGCACGTTGATATGGCAGAATTCATCAACAGGGTAGAAGATCCACAGGACAACAACTTGCAGCGGCTGTTGGACAGCCATATCCATCATGCATCTTCTTTCCCAGTGGCTGCCCTAGAACCTGAGTTCGTTCTTGCATGCGCCCTTCATTTTGATAAGGAATTAAGAGTCATCAAAAATGATGATGGTGAAGCTATAATTCGCCTTGATGCGGATACAATCGAGAAGGTTTTCAGAATACCTCCTGCACCTGTTTATATGGAAATCACCAAAGAAAGTGTAGCAGAGTATTATGTGAAAAGGGAAAAAGATTGCAAGCGACACATCAATAAGTGGATCCAAGAGCCACGTCCTTCCTTCTCAAGATGGGCAAAGTTGTACCGTTGTGATTTCAAGTGGGAGATAGGAGATACCATCACTCTTCTCAGCAGGATGATGGGCCTTGAGCACTCCAATGTCTTTGAGCCATGGATGTATCAATTCATTATGTTCATACGGCAGTCACATCACATTTCATGGGGTGAAATCATCAGCGATGCCTTGTGCGAACAACTTGCAGCAGTTCCTACCACTATGACCTTCTTCATGAATTCTTATTTGGTATATTTAGCAGCGTCACTTAGACACTTTCCAGGTCTTTCTACCAAGGGTGATCGCTCGCTTATACCAGTTTGGGAATATTATGACCAGTTGCCATTGAAACCCAGCAAACTACATTTTAGAAGAGTCCAAGATGCATTCTTCGGATATTTCATGTGTCAGTTTGACATGGATCTCAGGAACAAAAGAGTATCAGATGAGGCATGGGTCAAGGTGTCTGAGTATGGGTGTTTGTTCTTGTAATTTCCCATCTTCACCTATATGAGGATTGGATGCTATGATGGTCAGCCATACATGCTTCCAAGATACCCAACCGATAAGATAATTCTTATGGAGTTGGGAAGACAGATCATGGTTGTTCATACTTTTCAGTCTACTAGACACAAGGTTGGAATGGGGATCTCTAGTACAAACCCATTGAAAATTGGTCGATACTCCCTTGTCACATCTGTGAAGGCTAAGGCCATGGAGGCAGAATTACAGGAAATCAAGCTTAAGAGGTTCAAACCTAGAGCTGATTTTGATTATAGAGGTATGAAGGAGAAGATCAAGAAATCCTTTGTGCATGTTCATCGCATTGAAGACATCTGGGTAGATCTCCGCACGGAAGCCGAAGTTCTGAAGATGGATTATTGCAGGCTCCCTATTGAGCAAATTGTTGACTTGAACTTGGCGGATATCCCACAAGGGATGATCGATGACGGGCATATACTTGATCCTGAATACACTTCACGAAGGGTTGAGGAAGCTCCACTTCCTTTGATCCAATAATCACACAAGGAGTGCGTCTCCATCCTTGACAGATTTCAGCCTATCTTGGCCAACACTAACGCATGGCTGAAAAGTAATGCTGTTAGACTTATCAAAATCAAGGTTGGTAAAGAAGATGATTCTACAGGGTCTCTTGGACGGAAGTCTGAGATTTAGATTGATAACAAGGAGGGTGCTTCATCTTCAGGCACAAGGATCAAGTTACGAGTTAGTCGTGCAGTAGTGCTTCCTCCTGAGGAGACAACTACTCGTGGGAAGGAGAAATCACGGTTCCATGTTCGGGTGATCGATCTGGATAATCCAGAAGAGGGGCAGCAATCTGACGATGCGCCTAAGTCTCCAGTTTCAGACTCGCCTCACGAGGTAATTCCTCCAGTTTCCATTGAGACGCCTCTTTCTCTTCCTGATTTGCTCGAAGATGAGTCTCCTCAGAATGCAGTTCCCATTTCAGCATACGAGCCTTCTCCTGATCGACAACGAGAAAGTGTGTTGAAGGTTCCTGAAGATAATCCCACTTGCATTCAGTTATCAGAAATTGATACTTCCACTTCTGGTTTTGAAGAATTCATGAGGCAATCTTCATGTCCATTGGTAACTGAGCAAACCATGTTCGCTATTCAAACAGATATTCCTCCCAGGGTGACCATGGTAATTCAAACAGAAACTGCTTCTCCTTTGCCTACAACTGCTACTGGAAGTGAGTTGATGACTTTGCCTCCATGGCTTAGTTCTTTCACCCCGAAAAGGAAGAAGCAAGAGATCTCACCTGATGCCTTTGACTACCAGCAACTCAAACAGTCCAGATCCAAAGTTGCTAAGAAGGCAAAGACTATCTCTAGGGTAACTGTTGATAGCAACAAGATGAAAGTAGCTGAAATTGTGGAACCTATTGCAGATAAACCACTTGATGAAATGTGAGCTGCTGATTATAAGGTTACAAGGGTAGAATTGGGCAAGCAAACACATGAGGTCATTAAACATGATGCTCAGTTTTCTGTTGCTTCACTAGTGCAAAGGTGTGACGATCTTCTTGCGAAGAAAGACAAGCTAGAAGAGGAAAATTGACAGCTTATGGCAGCCATCCATAAAATCACAAAACCTGCTGCTGAAGGGAGTAACTCCATAGGTTCTTCTGGTTCCCAAGAATCGAATCGTGGAGTGGAAAGGGCTGCTCAGAAAGTACAAGCACTGGATTCCTGGGTTGATCAGCTTCATGATCAATGTGTACAAGTAGTAAAGGACATTTTTCAAATAATGTCTAAGTTGGAAACTATTGAGGAGAAACTGGATCAGACTTCTAACACTTTCAAAAAGAATCTGGAAAGTGTTGAGAAAAGTCTGTCAATCTCGCGTACCATGCCCCAACAACAGCTGAGTATTTTGCAGGAGCACTCCATCATCTCTTCCAGGGTCATGTATTTGGAATTTGAGGAACTCATGGAAAACAAGACCCTTGTTCTTAAATCCCTCATTGAGGAGATCAGTGATGCAAGGAGATTCCGGGATGAAGTTTATCAAGGTATTGTCTCACAATGTGAAAGGGCCTCTTGCAATGTAGTAAGTCAGGATGGAGAGCTGATTCCAGAAGAAGAGGTTCTTGCTGATTTACAGATGAGTACTCATAATGAATGGAGGAGCGAACAATTCTTGGCAGCTTCAATTCAAGCATTGATGAAACACCAAGCCTTTTTGTATGAGATCCAGTCTATCCTGGATAAAGACAATTCCGCGCTCCTCCGCTGTCACGACACTATTGTGAAGACTATGGTTGTTGCTAAGAACACCCATGAACCGAATCCCAAGGAACTACAAGCGAGCATCCGGAAATTTCAAAGATTTGTGTCTTCACAAAATGCAACTTAAGTGTTTTTCAACACTTAGTTGAATTTTCCCTCTTTTGTAATCTTTAGTTGTAATTTTGTTTTGACAAGTTACATGTAAAAGTAATTTTTGTAAAATGCAAGTTACAGATTACTTGCACTTTTGTAATTACATGTAAGGCAACTACAAGTTGTGTCCAATTAGAACTGTAGTTGGAATAAGTCTTAGTTAGTTAGAGTAACTCTTAGTTAGTTAATGAAGTCTCAATTATTTATTGAATGAGTCTTGGTGGTTGAGAGAATCTCTCAAGTTAGTTAGGATCCTCCCACCTTTTTCTCAAGGCTCCTCTTCTATAAATACTTGAGAGGTCCATTGTAAATATATCTTTTGGAAAGCAAGCAAAAACTCTGCCAAATTTACAGCAAGAAGTCTTTGAGCTTATGTATGTGGATTGAAAGTTTTTGAAGAATAATAAAGAAGGATTACTCAAGTTTTGAGTCTTTGAGCTACATGTTTGAGTTTGAATCTTTTATTTCTTCTATGCCAAGTGTTTCTAAAGGAGCTTAGTCCAATCTGATTTGAAGTCTTTGAGCTGCAAGTAGAGAAGATTAATTAAAATAGGAAACTCTCTTGAAGGAGCAGCAAGTCTTTGAGCTTGCGTCTATTCTTGAGGAAAAGTTACTGTTTGATAAGAAATAGCAGCAAGTCTTTGAGCTTGCATTAGTTCTTGTCTTTGTGTTGAAAGAATAGATTATTCTAGTCTTTGAGCTGTTATCTTTTATTCGTTGTAAAATTTAGTATAGCAAAGGGTAGATAGGACTTCCAATAGTCAAGTCTTTGAGCTTGATACTGTTGTTCCATCCCGAAGGAAGTGACGGGAGTCTTTGAGCTTTCAGGAAACTTCATTTCTTTTCTCTCATTTTACTTGAAAGGGGTTACTGTTGTTCATATTCAATCGCTATCCTTTTCTGTGAAGAGAAAAGGATATTGTCTTTCTTAAAAAAAAAAAAAAAGATTGTTGTCCCATCCCATTTTATTTTCCAAGTTGTAGTTAGATAGGGGGAGCCTTCCCTTAATTAGGAGAGTTTTTACTCGTATGCTGTGGTTGAAACCACAATTTTGTATATTTCCCCAAGTGTACAAAATTTTCAACCAACAAGAAGTAAGGCGGGTTAGATAGAGAATATGCCAGCATTCAAGAATTAATTCAAAATTTGGATTGGAAATAGCGAAATATTACTAACTGAGAGCTTGATTGAGCAAACCATTTATTCACGAAGCTTTTGATCGCGAATTTATACTTAAGCATTTTTGGGATTAATTTTCAAAAGGGACAAAGCTCGAAAAATTCTCCTAAGTTTGAAAATGCAATTCCTAGCTGATCCTTAGGAGCAAATTCTAATTTCGATTGCTTTGCATGACGTTTTAATAATCGGAAAAAAGATGCGAATTTTGAAGATTTAAGTATTTTAATCAATTTTCGCACAGACATGCATCCAATTTGTAAATATTTCAGACGATCAAGAGAGACAAAGCGTACTTACCTGACGAAAATGGACAGCGAGAAATTGCCCGACTTGCTATGCAAAGACGAATGGATAGTTCTGCAAATTTTGAATTCCAACAGTTATCTCTCTAATTCAAATTTTCGCGGCGGTGGTTGGAAAAGAATTTGCAATGTCGAGTTTGTCATTTTGAGTTTTAGACTAAGCGATTTTTTTAACTTAGACGAAACGGCAATCTGAACTTGAATGTTTGGAATGGTTTATGTCAGCATTTTACTTTGGATGCAAATTATACTTTATGGCTTCGTATCTCTCTTTAACCGTCACGCGATCCCTTTCTTACGCGATTTACCCTAACTTCGGCAGAATGAGGGAGCTTTAAAAACTTCAAATTCTGCGCAGCTTCATCCTCCAGATCGCGAACTTCGGAGCTATGGGGGTTTTTGCAAACTTCTAAACTTCACGCTTCATTCCCAAATCGCGAACTTCGGATGCTTTCGCACTGTGATCTTCGGAGGAATGGAGGATTTTATCAATTTCGAATTCCTTATATTTGGCCTATGCGTCGCGATTTTGGGCTCTATGGCGAATTTCGGACCTTGGAGAGGTTTTGAAAACTAATGAACTCTTCGCACCTTTTGGCTTGTCGCCTAAGTTCGGCGTTTTTGACGATTTTGCAAACTTTAAAACTTTCTAACTTAACTCTCCCGCAATACTCCCTTCTTTCGCGATTTTCGGCGCTCACAAGGCTTTTGCGAACTTCAGACCCTTTGCCGTTTTTGCCAACTTTCTTTTCCTTGCATTTTGGCCTTAAGGTCCGAATTTCGGCGTTTTTAGGAGTTTTCATCAACCTTTTACTTTTCGGACCTTAAGGCACTTTTGTGAATTTTCTGAACTTTTCGGACCTTTTAAACGCTTTGGCAACTTTTCGCTAAATTCTCTCAATTTTCCCTTAGGGTCCGAAATTCAGCTCATAAGGCACTTTGGCAATTTTAGCGAATTTAAAGTGAATCTCGGACCTTTAGAGGTTTTTGGCAACTTAAAGGTAAATTCGGACCTTTTGCCAGCTTTGTTAATTTTCGGACCTTTTAGAGGTTTTGCGAACTTTTGCGGATTTTGAAACTTTGACCCCATAGTCCGAAATTCGGCCCTTTGGGCGATTTCGCAAACCTTTTAACTTTTCTAAAATTTTAACCCCAGGGTCCGAAATTCAGCCCCTTGGGCAATTTTGCAAACTTTGTAACTTTTTCGAAATTTAACAACTTTGTAACTTTTCGGACCTTAGGCCCATTTTGCCAACTTTTGTGAATTTTCGGGCCTTAGGCCAATTTTGACAACTTTTAACTTTTCTCTCATTTTGGCCTGAAAGTCCGAAATTCGTCCCTCCTGGGCATTTGGGCGATTTTGTCAATCTTGGCATTTTGCAAGGAAATTCGCTCCTCCTTCTCAGGCTGGCGAAAATCGTCATTCATTCAAATCTCGTAAACTTCGTAAAAACAAACCTCATGCAATCTATCTCATCGCTCTTATGCGAAAAACGGCAACTTTGGGTCCTCGTGCAACCTTCAGACGCGCTGTCCTTTGCTTGGCGGGCTTCGCCAACCTCTATCATCTTACGCCTATTCAACGTGGTTTCACAATTTTGAACAATCTCTTGGAATTCATGCCCAAGGGCTAGACTGGCCTAATGGAATCACTGGCTTCTTTTCTTTCAACATCATCACTGCCTCAACTTGAACGCGAGCTCGCTCGAAAGGACGCAAGACACTCAAAAAGGGAAAGGGGGACCCTGTCGGCGATAGGGAGCGTGTGCAACGCACAACAAGTTGAAGGTAAAGGTAGGAAGGGGGAGTGGGAAGGTAGGATGGTAGGAAGGAAGGAAGGTGAAGGGAAGGATAAGAAGGAAGGTAGGTGAAGGTGAAATGAGGACAAGGAAATGGTAGGAGATGGGAGTGAGTGAGGGAAAATGGAAATGAAAGGGGAGATGGAGGATAAGAGAATGTGGTGAAGGCATAGAGGGGTGGAAGGAAGGAAGGGGAAGGTAGAGGGAGAATGGAGAGAAATGGAAGTGGAAAGGGAGATGGAAGGGAAGAAAAGGTGGAGGGTAAAGGATATGGGATGAAATGGAACGAAGTGAGGGGAAGTGGAAATGGTAGATGGAAAGGAAGTTTGAGCATCGACTGGCAATGCTGGGAGTGGCAAGAAGTGGAAATGGAAGTGTTGTGACATTTTCACACATCGCTCCATTGCAAATGGGGACCCCCTAGTTTTTAGGCCCTCTAAGTTTTTTGGTTTTAGTTTTTGGGGTCTTTTTACGGTAGTCTCATCCGTCTTTCTGAGTTTGCAAGTGAGTGGGGTCAATTTGATCAAACCTTCAGCTCGTTTGAGTGATTTTGGTTAAGTCTAGGGCTCTCTTTGTCAATTTTAGGGTTTCTACCTTCAGTCCTAGATTTTAGGGTTTTCCTTTTAGGGTTTTCAAAAACTGAAAGTTGCAATGGAGTAAGGACGCTCTAAGGAACCGACACGTGAAATTTGACTGAATTCTGAGAAACCTTCTATTTTTAGAAAGTTCCTATTTTTTAGGGATTTCACTACCTCCCAGAATGTCTTCATTTCACCGAAAATCAAACTTACTATTTTTAATAATTTCTGTTTTTAGTAAGTTTCTATTTTTAGAAAGTGTCCCCGCATCCTATTTTGCTTTGACACTAACATTTTGAAAGAGTTTCTATTTTTGGAAAGTCTATTTGTGACAGATGCTTGCAGGCTGACACTAAAGACCATCTATACACGATCATTTGTAAATCCAGAAAAGTCAAAGAGCAGGCAGAGTGATCAAAAATTTGGCTATGTGGGAATCAATCCAAAAATGGAAAGCATTGAAATCTTCTCTAAGTTTGGAAAATCACTTCAACTCCCTGAAATGGCATCCTAATTGTGAAAAGTTGAAAATTGGCTAAGTCCGGAAAGTGAACATGGTGAAATTCCTTCATCCAGTGAAATCCCTGCCCAACTGCCAAGTAGGGTGCCAAATTGGAGTCATCAAGGAAAAATGAAAATGTGAAAAATCCATGGCAGTGTGAATTCAGCACCTAATGAAGAATCGAGGCGCCAAACTTAAGGAGACATGGAAAATGTTGAAATTGAGAAATTCCTTGACATGATGCAAATTCCACCCCAGTCCTAGCATGTCATGTCCCCTCTTTAGCTCTGTCTAGCAGAGACATGTGAGTCAGCTTATTTTGGGGTCTTGTAGGCTGACAGTGGTGGATAGAGACTCAGTGAGGATATTCAGTGTTTGGGATTTGGTATTCTGGCAGTAGTGGACCAGTTTGGAGCAGTTCCTTAATTTTAGGAGGCATTTCCTTCTTTTGTGGAGGCTATTCCTACTATTTAGGAGGATTTGACAGTACCCAGGGTTGGGTAACCATGAGACCATTCCTTAGGTTCAGTTTCAGGAGATTTGTGTATGTTTCCTACCTTCTAGGAGCATCCCTAGATTTTAGGGACAAGATTGCTCAAGGATCCATGATTTCCGACAACAATCACAGACAGGTGGCAGGCTCCGTTTCAGACTTGTGGAGTCAGATGAGCATTATACGGCTATTTGGGATATATTTTTAATATTTCCTAAGTTAGCGTCTTATTAATTAGATAAAGCTATTTATATAGCTAATTGGAGTAATAAAGGGATTTTGGCTTCTTCTGGTCAGGCAGGCATATGTGTTATAGCTCGTTGGAAAGGTCTTGAATTATTATAACTTATTTTCATCATCCGGAGACCTTCTGGCACCTTGAGTTTTGTTATTTGACGAAAGGGGTGTTTTTCCTATACATAAAGGCCTTTTTAATTAAGAATATGCCATTATGTAATAAAGGTAAAAGCATATTCTCCCTTTAGGGTTCGAGTAGCTTTGAGAGGGAGATAAAAGGAGATGTTGGCTCATTTTTTATTATCTTTTTACATCTTTAAACTTCGCATTTGTGAATTTGCTCTGAGGAGCGATTTCTGGAGAACTGGGGCGCAAACCCCAGGGCTTAGATATTGGGACGCAAACCCCAATAGAAGGTTTCAGCAGCTTCATTTGGTTTCAGACTTTGATTGGAGTGCAAGTTCAGCATTGGAAGAGCTTTGGCTTTGGACGTGGGTATATTGCTTGGCACGTGGGAGTTCCTTGGCTGCCTGGACGTGACTGCAGCAACCGTACGGCCTCCTTCCAGCTAGCATGTGGGTTGCTGATTGGTATTCATCAGCCATCTCTTTTTTTGTGCATGGATGGTCTTTCTTGCAGCCGGCAACATTATTTTGGTTGGTAGATACTTTGCTGGCATATCATTTATGTATTTTGCCTGGTACGATTTGTAGCTATTCTGGGTTGGCCGAATATTATATTATTGCACATTATTTTCCAGCCTATTTCATATTTGCTGCTGTTGTTATTCATTGTTTACCTATATCTGGAAAAATACAAACAAAAACAAAAGACACAACCTTTCTGTAACTTTTGTCTCTCTCTGAAAGATCATTTAATAAACAGGAAGAATTTATTTTAAAACAAATAATTAAAAAATTACAGCCTATCAGCTTAAAAGATCCATTAGGGATCTTTCATAGCAAGGGCGCTAAAATCACATGGTCATGGAAAATGTTGAACAAGGCGAATTCCATCTCAAAGAAGAAACAACACCCAAGGCATGACTAAGGCGCTAAATCCATGGTCATGGAAAAGTGCAAAAGGAAAAAGTTCCATTCTTGAGTCAAAATAGCGCCAAGGAAGAATGGAAGGCACCAAAACCTCAAGGCCATGGAAGAATGCAAAATGATGAAATTCCATGACTCAGTCAAAACAGCACCTAGGTGAAGTGATAGGGCGCCAAAACTACAATGCCAGGGAAAACTCAAAATGATCAAAATTCCATCATTAATGGAAAACAACGCCCAAGGAGTAGACTAAAGCACCAAAATGTGAAAGGCATGGAGAACTTCAAAATGATAAAATTCCATGACACATGAAAAATTCCGCCCAAGGATGGAATAGGGCGCCAAAATGCCTATGGTGTGGAAACTATGAAAAAGTGAAATTCCTTGCCCAATGGAAAATTCCGCACAAGGATGAGTAAGGGTGCCAAACTAACAAGGGCATGGAAAAATCAAAAAAATTGTGAATTCCTTGCTAGGGTGGAAACAACGCCCAAGTGTTGAGGAGGACTCCAAAATAATAGAGGCATGGAAAATTTGAAACTCCTCCACCAAGTGAAATCCACGCCTAGGTCAAGAATGAAAAAAAAAATTTCCAAGGCAAAGGGGAATTTGAAGGTCAAGAATGGAATGAAGAAGCAAGAAATCCCCTCGAGAAATTTTTAGAAAAAAACCATTTTTAGACACTAAATCTTGTCCGAATTTCAAAATTTTTGCAAATTTGGAATCGTGAGAGAATTCTCTCTCCTAGACCAGAGTCCTAAATTTTAAGAAAATTCCTAAAAAATAGGAAATGTAGCAAATTGATGAAAAACCTCCTCGAGACAAGATGAACTCAAAAAGCACAAAAATTCCTTCCTCCAGGAATAAATTTCCAAAATTTCTTCTCCAGTTCCGAAACGTGCCTAAGGTTGGAAGCAGAACATGAAAATCAAAGTTCAAAAAGGAAACTTCAAGAATTCAAAAAAATTCCTTCCTCGAGGAAGAAATACGCCCAAGGTGAAGAATTTCAGGAAAGTGAAAAAGTTGACTAAGTGCTGGAAATTCCTTCCTTCAGGATAGAATTCCAAAAAAGTGAAAAATTGACTAAGTGATGGAAATTCCTTCTTTCATGAAAGAATTCTTGGAAAAGGTGAAAATTTGGCTCTACGATGGAATTTCCTTCCTTCAGGACAGAATTCCAGGAAAGTGAAAATTTGACTAAGTGTTGGAAATTCCTTCCTTCAGGACGAAATTTCAAGCAAGGAAGAAATCACACCCAAGGATGAATGTAAAATTCCCTCTTATTTTTTTTTGGATTTCAAGCACAACAACATTACAATGCACCCGTTAAAGTTAGGAAATATAATGCCAATGCCACTGAAAGGTAACCCTTCCACTTTCTGATCACCAAGAGCCCAATGTGGGAAAGTGAGACCATACGGTGACAAGGGGTTCGTTAGCTTTCTAATCCGCTGGAAATTACAATGCAATTACAAAACTGGGCAGCAAGCCAGCCCCTTCCACTTTTCAGCGGGATGAAGAACACAAACTTGGCTTGATTGTGTTATTAAGCTTTTGATATGATTATGACTCTGTACACATTATGGCATATTATCAGCAGAAACTTATTGATCTTTATGCATCATTTCATCTATTGGTTAATAGGAGATGGCTATTGCTTTGCAATTTAGTTCTTAGTAAAATAAATATGACAGATTGCATCCAACAGCAGTATATTTGAAGATTGATCAACAGCAGCAGTATATATAACGGTTTGTCACCAACATAGTATCCTGTCAAATCTATGGAGAGATATAGGAGAATGCTTATTTACATATGCTCCTGATTGATCCTTTGCCTATACTGATGGTTTTGCAGTGAAAGAGGTTTATCTCAGTTTTTCTTAACATTTTTTATGGTGGGCAGGGCCCCCATAAATTTATATCCCTTAAGCTATGAAGAGATAAACAATAAGGAGCAAATTTTTATGAGTAATGGATGCATTAATAGTACAAATTAGAGTGTAACCTGATAGTTGATTTTAAACCTTTCACTAGCTAAAAGGAACCCTACACCTTTTGATCACCGAGAGCCCAAACTGGGAGGGTGAGAGAATACGGTGGCAGGGGATCATTAGATGCAAACTTCTGAAAATGCTTATTACAATAATGGTCGGCAAGCCAGCCCTTTCCACTTTTCAGCGGGATATGGAGAATATTAAAATCACTTGGTCGTAAACCAGCCAAGGATGATGTAAGAAACTGAAGAATAATCACTCTACCGTTTATGCAGCGGGAGGACTAGAAATGAAATTCAATATCAACTACATCGCTTACTCAGCGAGAGGACAACAAAGAAATTACAAAATCAACTCTATCGCTTATACAGCGGGAGGACAGTATTACAGAGCCAAATGTAGGCGGCAAGCCGGCCTCTTCCACTTTTCAGCAAGAGTTTGCTTTACAGTCCAGAAATGGTTGTTAGTATTACTATTCAGCCTTACAATAAAGAGATACAGTGCATAGAATAGAGAGATTATACTGTCCAATACTGATGAATACTTCCAATCTTAACACACTTAGCAAACTCAAACACACCCATAGAGAAATAACACACCATTGATCACAAAACTGAAAAAGCAATCTGTTGTACGCATAACACACAGAAAACAGCCACTACCAAAATCACTGTTATGCTCATAACTCGCCTAAAACTTCACTGAATGACACAAGAATAGAAGCAAATGAAAGCTAAGACTGAGACGATGCAACAAGAACCTCAAACCTACACCGCGAACACCACCAACAACCTGCACACAACCCGAGGTAGCCAAGGAATGGTATGGCCAGCAGCAAAAAATCGACTTGCAACCAAAAATCAGATTGAACACCAAAACACATGCCAAAACAAGAGAATGATCGTCTTCCTGCTACGCTTCCAACGAGCCAATACCTAGAATGATGGGTCGCACAGGCAGGGAGATATGATCAAATCTTCGCTTCCGCCACACCAAACCAGCAACTCTGAAAAACCACACCACACTGAAAATCTGAAAATGCACACTAAAAACTTCACCAACGTTCCACCACTCAGCTAGATACTATGTCTCAAGTACAAAACTGGCAAAACTAGGGAGCCACGACTCCGAAGCTCAAGTTCACTCACCATTCCGGTAGCATAATGATATGATTTCTTCAAGATGATCAAATGAGGCGCACGTTGTTTATATAGATTTTTTAATCTCAAATTCACATGAAATGGCGCCCAAATTTCCTTACATTCATTTTAGAACCCCCTCCAAGTATAGCGTCCACTTTCCAATCTCCCTAGTCGCACTTCTCCCAAAGAAATCGCCATGTTATAACAATAACATTACAAAGCATAAAACACATTCATTTTTTATGCCATCAGCTTAAGGAAATAAAAATGTGACTTAGGATAAATAATATAATATTTTCCTTCCTAAGTCATTCCTCCAAAATATAATTAGTGAAATAATTAAATATTAAACTTTAGAATAAAGTGATAATATTTAATTAATCAATTATAAATCGCCCACTGATCACTGCCAAATCAACCATATGAACTGGAGCGCAGAAAATACTAATTTTGGACTGGATTGGAACTCTACTCAACACTGCCACAAATAGCTCTGCCCGAACTGATACTTACTAAAAATAGTAAGTCATGAAAACATCTCCGAAAGACATGCTCATCGAACCCTGTGAGAGAACTCAGAAAACCCAAAAAAACCTCAAAATCCAGTCAATTGCCACCAACTTACTAAAAATAGTAAGTTCAGAAATCACTCAAAAACAAAATGCCTGTTATACCACCATGAAGCTCTCGAAAAATCCATAAGGAATCCTCAATCGGAATTGCATAAGCCCTACCAGATAAGCATCAATTGGATCACGCAAAGATCCACAAAAATAGGAAACCCTAATTCCTCATTCCAATCAGCCTCCGGGTCTTCTGAATAGGCCAATGGACCATTGATTGCTCCTTACTGAGAAGGGGACATTACAGTAAGTCACTTGAGGATCTTTGGTTGTCCAGTGTATGTCCATGTACCCAAAGACAAAAGAACCAAGTTGGAACCTTCTAGCAAGAGAGGAATATTTGTGGGCTACAATGAAACCTCTAAAGCCTACCGGATTTACATTCCCAGTCAGAAACAGATAGAAGTGAGCAGAGATGTTACATTTGAGGAAGATGTTGCATTCAGAAAATCTAAAGGTTCATGCATGGAAATAGCTGATGAAGTTCAAGAGACTTCTCAAGACATGGACATTGATCATACTCCTGAGATTCAGAGGGAGTCTATAGAACCTGAAGTGAATAATGATCCAGTTGAGCCTTTGGATCCTACTGATGGGCCTAGAGATATTATTGTGAATCGAAAAAGACCTCTTTGGGCAAGAAACACTATGCAGGAGGCAGAGAAGTTTGCAGTCCCTAGAGGCACATTCAGAGAAAGTAAAAGACCACAAAAATTCTCTAGCTATGTTGCATTGATGTGTAACATTATTGAGACTGAACCTTCCAGTGTTGAGGAAGCCTCGAATCAGCAAATATGGATAGATGCCATGGATGAAGAATATCAATCCATTATTAAGAATGATGTTTGGGATATTGTACCTAGACCTAAAGGAAAGTCAGTTGTATCTTCCAAGTGGCTATTCAAGATTAAGCATGCAGCTGATGGAAGCATTGAGAAGTACAAGGCTAGATTTGTGGCACGAGGTTTCTCTCAGAAAGAAGGAATAGACTATGAAGAAACATTTGCTCCAGTTGCTCGCTATACTTCCATCAGGACCATCATTGCCATTGCAGCAACTAAGGGACGGAAGCTACATCAAATGGATGTGAAGACAGCTTTTCTCAATGGTGTAATTGAAGAAGAGGTCTACATTGAGCAACCTGAAGGCTTCGTGATTCATGGGAAAGAGTCTCATGTATGCAAATTGAAGAAAGCATTATATGGTCTTAAGCAGGCTCTTCGTGCATGGTATGAAAGGATTGACAAATACTTTATGAGTTTGGGTTTCTGCAAGAATGATGTTGATCCGAATCTTTAATCTTGGTTCTATATGTTGATGACTTATTTCTTACTAGAGAAGAACATCTCATCTTTAGATGCAAGGAGTTGACTTCAGAATTTGAGATGAAGGACCTAGGACTCATGCATTTAGTTCTAGGTTTGGAAGTGTGGCAGAGGCCTAATGAGATTATCCTGAGTCAAGGAAAATACACCATTGACACCTTGAAGAGATTTGGGATGTTAGATTGCAAGTCTATGTCTACAACGATGGAAACTAACTTGAAGAATTGAGTGAATCTGTAGCTAGTTAAGATCTTGTAGATCCTACTATGTACAGATGGCTGATTGGATCTTTGATGTATCTAGTTAATACTAGACCGGATATTTGTTATGCAGTGAGTGCACTTAGTCAGTTCATGTGTGAACCAAGGCAGATACATCTAGTCGCAGCCAAGCATATCTTGAGATACTTGCGTGGCACAGTTGGATATGGCTTGAAATATTCTTCCAGTGTGGCCCTGAATCTGCAAGGCTATTCTGATTCTGATTGGGTAGGGAGTGTTACTGATCGAAAGAGCACCTCTGGTTGTTGCTTCAGTTTGGGATCTGCTATGATTTCTTGGTGTAGCAGGAAGCAGTCTTCAGTGGCATTGAGCATCGCAGAGGCAGAATACATTGCAACATGTGTGCCAGCGAAGCAGTGTGGCTTCGAAAGCTCCTTGTAGAATTGTTTGGACAATCATTGGAGCCTACAATTATTCAATGTGATAACTAGAGTTGTGTGAAGCTTTCTGTCAATCTTATGTTTTATGACAGAACAAAGCATGTGGAGATCAAATATCACTATATTAGAGATATGGTACAAAGGAATGCTATTTTGTTGAAGTACATTAGCATTGATGATCAGACGGTCGACATTCTCACCAAACCCCTTGCCAGAGTGAAGTTTGTGCATTTTCAAGACAAGCTTGGAGTTGTAGAGAATGAAGCCCTTACTGAGAGGGAGTCTCAGCATCGGTGATTTCTTGAGATGTACTATAATGCATTCTTCTCTGTGAGAGAAGTTTGAGGTGCAAGCCCTTGTTAATGCATTCTTCTCTGTGAGAGAGAAGTTTGAGGTGAAAGCCCTTGTTCCACCCTCTGGGAGTAGCCATGGTGGATGTCATGTTGAGAGACTCCATGACTTAGCACTTGTGTTTATTCACCCTCTGGGAGTAGCCATGGTGAACGTCATGATGAGATGACGACATCACGTTGAGTGATTCCGTGATGAGCACTTGTGTTCATTTGCATTTCCATTCATGGGAGTAGCCATGATGGACCCACCCTCTAGGAGTAGTTGTTGTGACCTAATCACACATCACCCCATCCCAGATAGGGACCCCCTAGCTTTTAGGCACTTTTGGTCGTTTGGTCTTGGTTTTTTGTGGGTTTTGGTGGCAGTCTTGTCAGTCTCTCCGCTTTGCAGGTGTTCAGGGGTCATTTTGATTTAATCTGCTTTTCGTTTGAGCGAGTTTGGTGAAGTCTAGGACCTGTTTTGTCTTTTTTAGGGTTTCTGCCTTTCGTCCTAGATTTTAGGGGTTTTTGTTAGGGTTTTGGAAAAACTAAGCATATGACTGGAATTAGGACCCTTCAAGGAACTTCCCAGTAAAAGTTGAGCCAAAATGGAGTAACTTTCTATTTTTAGAAAGTTCCTATTTTTTAGGGATTTTACTGAGTCCCGGAATGTCATCATTTTGCCAAAAATCAAACTTACTATTTTTAGTAATTTCTATTTTTAGTAATCCAATAATCCATTCCTGAGTCTTGTCTAGGGGTCTAACGCTGACGTTTTGAAAAGCTTTCTATTTTTGGAAAGTTGGTTTTGACAAGACCATTTAGGCAAACTATGAAGATCGGGCATTTGCAACTATTTCTAATTCCGGAAGGTCAGAAAGCAAATAGAGAAAGCCAGAAAATAGTTGAGTGTTGGAAGCCCATTCCTGAAATGGAAAGCTCGGGAAATTTGTCTAAGTCTGGAAAGTCATCCCAAATTCTTATATGGTGGCCTGATCCAGAAGGGGCTCAAAACCCATCCGAGTCCGAAAGAAGCATGAAAAGACAAAATTCCTCCTCCACAGCAAAATTCCGCCCCAGGCCAAGGACAGGCGGCAAAATGGAGGTGATGGAAGATTCAAAAAAGGTGTGAATTCCTCCTTCATCAAGTTTAGTGCCCAAGCCATGATCAAAGCGCCAAAAAAGAGGGGTCAAGGAGGAATGAAAAAAGTAAAAATCCCCTCGAGCAAATTTTTGAATTTTCTATTTTTAGACACCGAATCCTTGTCAGAATGTGCAAAATTTTATAGATTTAGAATCATGATGAATTTCTCTATCCAATGAACCTGGCTCCTAAATTTTAGGGGGATCCCTAAAAAATAGGGGATGTTGAAAAGGGCGTGAAAAATTCCTTCAAAAGCAGAAGACAACAAGTTAGAATGAAATCAAGCAAATCTTCAAAAATCCCTCCGAAATTTGAAGGAGTGGAAGTTAATGAGTTGGCGAAGAGAATCTTCCAATAACGCATGGCTTAGTGCATTTAATGAAACTTCTAATTTCGAACTCACTCACAAGAGAAGTTTCTTTTGCATGGTGCGGTGATTGGGAAAGTATGACGCATCATAAATTCAATTGCTAATTTGATGCCTCCTAACTTAGCAGGACGATTTGAAGGTTTCTATATAAGCATGGAGAGGCATTTCATTTCTCACGTGCAGGATTCAGGAAAGAAGAAATGGAGAAGTGAAGAGTGGTCATACTTAGTCTTTTTTTTCATCATTTCCAAGGTGCTTTTCAGGATGGCGGAATCAAGCAAGGCAACTACCCTCTCCAAGCAGGCATTGATCAAGGCAGAAATGAAAGGTTTCCTTCCTCATTCCTGGATGAACGCTAGATGGGAAGAAATCAGCAATACAAATTTAGGCACATTCAATCTGGCTGCATTCAAGATCAGAATGTTCGGGACGGCAGGGCATAGTCCATCACCAACAGCTGTCAAGAGCGGAATTGTTGCAGTAGCTGGTTTTCCTCCTGCTATTCAGTGTCCAGACTTGATTTTGGAGTGTGCAGAACATTATAATTTGGAGCGGAAGACAATTTTAAGTCAGATGGCAAGTTGCTGGCAACATTGACTCCGGAGTCAATTGGTGAGGCTTTCGGAATTCCTTCGCACTATTCCATGACATACAGGACCAGCAGCGGAGCTAAGGCAGTATATGAAGCAGGTCCTACCAGGTGTGCTGATTTGATTAATAAACAATGGTTGCTGAACCTAGGATGCATGCCTCCAAGATGCCAAAGACTCTCGCTATCTTTGAATTCAAGCAGGAGTATGTGGACCTGATAAAGATGTTGAGCAGAGTAATGGGGTGTTCACATTCTGTGAACTTTGAAACTTGGATGTTCTTCTACATAGGCGAGATCATGAATGCAAATGGGCTAGTTGACTGGGCCAGATTGATCAGTCATTACTTGCACGAACAGTTGAAAAACTTAAATGAAAAAAGGTCCTAGTCCTTTTTCATGAGCTCCTATTTGTTCTATATGCTTGCACGAATGGGAGGATTTGATGGTCTGCCAGCAAGAGGAATCATGGGTTGCGGACCAGCGCAGCTGAAAGTACATGAGTGTTATCCTCAGCTGCATCTTCACAATGTTAGTTCTTACAAGCTGGCGAATGACACCTTCACTATGTACTTGACACGTCTTATGCAGATGAAGTTGCACGTAAGGGTGTCGCTACAAGCAAGTGCCCTGGTCCAGAAGTATGGAGCTACATTCTTGCAATTTCCTAAATTCACCCACATCAGGACGCAAGGATTCTCATTCCCATCATACAAATTGCCAAGATATCCATCAGACAAGCTCATACTACTGGAGCTCATGAGACAGTTAACTACCTAGGATCAATTGTAGAAGAAGAAGAAGCAATCAATTGAATTCCCAGTTGTCTTGGATGACTTCATGGAAATATGCCCAGGCTTAGAGGCCGCTGAGAGTGCAGCGGGGGAATTGGCATTCTATCGCCTGCCATTTTATACATCCAGGGCCCACTATGATCCTTACCGCCAGATTTGGAAGGTTGTTGGCGTCAAATTCATACACAGGTTTCACTTAGAAGATTAATGGGCAGGTGTCGAGGATGACCTTGAGGTTAGGAAGAAAATGCATTCTAGATTGCCCCTTGACACCATCAGGTTAAGTGAAATTTATCAAGTGTCGGATCAGGTGAAGGAGGATTCAGATTTGGTGCAACCTGAATTTGAGAAAGTAAAAGATCAGCCCATTCAATTGCCAGATTGGTCAAAGCCTGAAATGGATGATTTGAATGTCCTAGCTAGACCAGTGTTGAAATTCACTAGGCATTGGATTGACCGGCAGATAAGGAAGTTGGCAGGAGGATTATGTTATCAGACAGATTGATCTTGACCAAGCTTCCACAGGTCAAGTAATGGGAGACTTTGAAGAATCTTCCTTAGCCATGAGGGAGAATGTAATATCCCTTGGCTAATCTGACCCTGTTTCGCTTATTTGAACCCCAAGGAATATTGTCAAACACTTGGCATACAATGTTTGAAGCCGCTGTAGTGAATTCTTTATTTGTTTTCTTTGGGTTTGTACGCTGCAAATGAAGTTATGGAAAGCTTCTAACAATGCAAAGTTGTTATAGAAATGATATGCTAGCTGTATGACTTCTATATGCAAACTAATCACCTACAGCCAAGTGACATTTCGTCATACAATTGGCATGCAAACTAGAGTATGGAAATGAGAGCTACAGCCATAAGCATTTTATCAAACATTTGCCATGCAATTCCTATTATGAAATGTTGACTTTCAGCTACGGACATTAAGACAAATAGTTATCTTGCAAACTGAAATAAATACTACAAATATATCATATGCAACTCCTTTTTATTGATGTCCCAATTACCACAGATATGAAAAGGCCAAGACTCTTGGCTTACAGCTGAATATGATATGAAACAAAATACCCAGGTCTGAGTACAATGGCAGCATACAACCAACTTCGAATGTCTATTAAATACTGAAATTAAATGCAAGAGAACCTGATCCAATGAAGCGCCTACGTTGTGGGTAATGTAGCAACTCAAATACCATGTAAATTGTGAAGCAACATGTGTGGCTGCTGCTGCTATAGTACGGCCTCCAACAATTATAAATTCTGCTTAAATTTCAATGTCATGACAGCAGCAACTAATCTGGAAATGAGCAGCAATTAAAACCCTTGAAGAACCCTTGAGTAGACTCAACTAAGATGCAATATACTGTAGCGATTTACTATAGCACGGTACTGTAGTATTTACTATTCACGGGTACTATAGCGCACTGTTCACGACACTGTAGCAGCAAATAAACCCTCTGAATAATGTTCTCAGTTTGCCATATACATATGCCCTCAGCTATGCCAATAAATCTGAAAATAAATCCCCAATCAGCACAATGTCAACTTCTGGATGAAGCCAACCCTAGGAGCAACTTCAGATGAATATCTCACACCCTCAGATTGCTGATGCAATGAAGTCTTCACGTTCTCCAATGCTGATACTCTGGACAAGCTACAGAAACTCCAGCTTCTTCTCCAAAGCCAAGAGACAAGTCTTCTCATCAAAAATCACAATGATCAATCTCCCTTCTCTTCTTTTCAAAAGCCTTATATATATTTCCCATGAAGGTTCAATTTTCTCCAATAAGGCATTAAATCAATTAATGATATTAAATGACATTTAATGATATAATATTTTCACTTTGTCATTTAATATTTCACCTTCGTAAAAGAGCCACACTTAATTAATTAAATGGTCCCCTTTAATGATACTTGGACCCTTACTTAAGTTATAATATAAAATTATATTATAACTTAATAATATAAGCTCAAAACATTAATGTTTATTTAGACTAAATAAACATTAATAACTCCATTAATACTCAACATTTTTGAATGCCGTCTGAACTGGGAGCTCACATGATGAAGCTGCATATGACCATACCCCCTTTACTAAAAATAGCAGGGGTCCATCTCTAACATCCCAAGACTTACTAAAAATAGGAAGTAGAGCAAATGATGTCCGAATGATGCCAAACGAAGACCAAACTGAAGCACTCTGAACACTGGAGATGATACCAATCCTCAAAAGACCCTCTATCCAACACATTAGCCTACGAGGGTCAGGATAATAGGCTAATCTCACAAAATCCAAGTCTGCTAAAAATGGGGACGTTACAGAGAAGATGCTGAAATCAAAGGCGAAATGTAAGCGGCTGAGGGAAGAAAATAGAGCCCTATGCGAGTACATCAGGAGTTTCAAAAGACCCCTCAAGGAGGTAGGTCCTTCGTTCACTCCAACTTCCTCCCTTCCTAAGGAAGTTGTTGATGATGCGGAAGTTATTAGAGCGATGGCACAAAATTCCAGGGAATGGATAGAAGATGTTTACACTAAAGCGGGAAAATTCATCGAGGACTTGGCTCAGCTTCATTCAAAGTTTGTGGCCCTCCTGAGCAGATTGGAGACAGCAGAAGGATTGTGGGAGGATGTGCACATATACCAGGACTTAACCATTCTGCGGCTCAGGGCTCCGACAAAGATTCCAAGGCAAATTCTGATTGATGGGAAAGTAATTCAAGAGAATGAAGCTTATGACTTTCCCCAATGGTTTTACGTTGTTTGCTCAAGAAAGAACACCTTCGATAAATTCAGCGTAGAGTCCTTTACTTTGAAAGATTTCATCAGAGGGGTGCAGGAGGAAATCATCGGTGCAATTGAGGCATTGTTCGTAAGGAAACTTAATGACGATGGAATAACACTGAACTCCCTGAAATCTCAGTTGCACGAGTTCTTTTTCGTAGGTTCATTCCCCAAGGAACATTTTGCAAATGTTTCTTCATTTTCCTGTATAATGAAGACACAGGAAATCATGATGGAGTGGGAGAGCTTCTTTTCCAAGAGCAAGGAAGAAATTGCCTTGATGGAATTCGACATTGAAAATGTGCCAAGTGTCTCCATTGGAGAACTGGAAGCCATTGTCAACAAATTCATTGCATACACCATAAATGAATGGGATAATGGTCGTCCATTCTTGGACGAGAATCTTTTAGTTGAATGGTGGTGGCATATTTATTGCTGGGGGTATTTTGACTGAGTGTTGGTCCGATCAATGCATGTCGCTGTCGCATGAGGAATCTTCTTGCATGCAGCCACCTTATTTATGATTCTATGATAGATCCTCTGTGCATGTCACCGTCGCATGAAGAATGATGGGCATTTATTCCTTGCATGGAGATGTTTACTATATTTTGGGCGTGATCTGTATAGTGGGGTGCATTTAATGCACTAATGGGCGTTATTTTAAGCTCATGGAATAATTGTATATGGGCTTTATGGGGTATTTATTGTCGATTCCCACCTTGTTGCATCTTGAGTGGAGAATCTTCTAGGGTGAAACCCTAATTAGGGTTTGCATGGCCTAAGGCCTATATAAAGGGGTGACCCCCCCTCATTTGGAAGGGAGGAGAGATTATTATCTGAGATTGTTGCATCAGGATTGTTGAAGTAGCCAACTTAATACATTGTTCGATTTTGATGGTGTATTCTCGTTCTATTTTAGCAATCTGCATGGTCTTGCTCTCTTCAGTTAGATTAGATTTGCTTACATGTTGTTAGGAGAACCGGATTTGATAGGAGTACTTGTTGCAGAATCCGAGCTCATACTTTTGGTGTGCAGCTGATTGTTGTATAACGTGCAAAGTTAGCCCGAGCCTTTTGTTATGTGTGTACGCTTAACTTCGATCATCAGTGAAGATTGTTCGATCCGATGGTCTATATTGGTGATCTGAAAAACCTCTACACACCCTTTGAAGATTGCACCAACTTCGCGTAGTTGTGCTCTATTGGCAAAGCGAAGCGTGGTTTGATTTTGCATGAGTGATCTTGTCTCCTGTTCTTAGGATTAGATTAGCTTTAGCATAGTTCCCTCTACCCTACTCTCATTTACTTTCTGCATAATTCGAAAATCAAAAAAATAAAAAATAAAATCTAAAACTAGGGCTTTCATTGCAAATCATCCATATAGAAATCCTTGAGCTTGCATGAGTTTATCATCTTCCTCAATTGAACACACATAAGGCACCTTGGGTTAACAGCAAACCCATCAAACAACTGAGTCACATCCACACACTGAAGGAACCTTGGAATTAGCCGTTTGAACTTTATGCAATCTTAGCATACGGACTAATTTTGATCAAGAGAGGGTAAGGTGACCGTTGGTGACTATTTTGTGTTCGACGCTGTCAAAAAAACACATCAACAGTAGCCATGGTGGATATCACTACAGAGATCGAGAAGGATTCCTCCCTAGCTAAGAGGGAGTGTTAATGATAATGTAGCTATGGTCGAATTCCTTCAGGCAGACATAGTCAATACAAATGTCTAATTGGCCTATCGGCCCTAGACATTTATAGAACCGATTTAAATATGCAAATGTAATTATGAATCAGTATATGTATATTAGCATAACCGATTTGCTAAATATCAATTAACCAATGGGGCCGACTTGGAAGTCCACCACCTCATGTGTTGGGTCGTGATGTTTTGGAGAGTGCCGACTCTTGGTGAAGGGGCACCTCCGATAAGTATAAAGGCAGATCAAATACTTCCTTCAGCAGACCGAATACATCCTTCAGCAGTCCGAATTCACTCTACAGCAGATCATATTCCTTCATCAGGAGATCGCACATTATATTCCAGTCAGATCGAAGAAGATAATTCATCCTTTGGCAGTTCATGTATCTTACAGCAGTTCAAATTGCATATACAGCAGTCTAGGGTGATTCGATCTATTAATATAACTTCAAGGAGTGAAGCAATCTTGTAAAGACATACCTATACTTGATAAATATAATCAAAAAAAAATTTGTTGCTAGGTTTTTTACCTTCAAGTTGGAAGGTTTTCCCAGGGTATATGCTGTGCAAACTTGTGTAAATTGTTTTATATCTGCATTGTTCAAAATCTGATCATAAATTTAACACCTGGTTTATACATGAGTGATTATCACTATTTATTAAATAGAGTAGAAGGAATAGAAGCCAACCAGGACATCAAATAATTCACACACATGCCTACATTTAAAGAGTATAATCAAGCTACATATTAAACCAAAAAGAAGCATGCAACCAACCAGATAAATCAACAGGCTTAATTCAAGACAAGTTTCCCACTATTATGTTGGAAAAAACTTTAAGATGTAAGTGATAATTGAGAAGCAAATACACAAACCTGTCTGCTTTGCAATCTGGACAATAGCTGTTCTTGAACTTTTGGTGCTTCCTCCTTGTTCAAATAAAAACTAATTTTGTGTGGTCGTTGCTCTGATTCCTCCTAGACACATATTGGAAGGAAGAATTGGTGCACATTTTCAGTTTCTATAGAAGTTGTCAAATTGCTTCCATTCACCTTGTTTCAAGAAATGTCAATCATTTGAAAAAATAGAAATAAAGATTAAGAGAAGATAAATTAGAAAGACGTAAAATTATATGAAGAGTGGTAATCATTGGACTATATAAGTTTAAAAGGCCAGTCATATCAGAAATTAGAAAAAATAACATATTATATGAAACTTGTAATTACTTTCATATGCAAGTTTAAAGGGCCAGTCATATGAAGTATGAACAATGGAAATTCTGTATAACTAACTAATAAATGATGTCACATATGATATGCATTATAAGAAAGAAATTATGCATGTACATTAAGATATGGCTAGAATTGCCATCCTACTTCCACATTAAGTCACAAGTATATGAACCACCATTAGTATACTCAAGAAATAGGTGACCTCTAACTTGAAACAATCTAGACAAAAAAGCTAATTCAGATCCCAGATAGGGACAACCCTATGACCCATCTTAATGATAGACAGAATTATATAAATATGCAAAGGAAAACGAAATCACAGTTAACGTAAACATATTTGAATACGTAGAAGACTTTAGCAAAAGAGTGCTACTTATATTCAATGAAAGAATGAATAAGCTACAAAGGATGAGTTTAGATAGCAGGGCTGAGAATGAAGAATCCTGTTACCTGAAAGGGGTTAACACATCAAACTGGTTTGCCTAGACTTCTATATCTCCTAAATTGTTCTCTCAAAGTGAGGAGTTGAACACATATATATACAATGTAGTTTACAAAGATATTGGAGCGAGGCAATTATGGAACAGTTCATATTCAATAACCATTTGGTCTTCCAACGATCAACAGTTGAACTTCAAATTGTTGGCTTTCCAATTTCACAGTATGCAAGTGAAACAGTGTGCAAGGCTATAGACTATATAGTTGGAAGTTGTCCACCACATGAACTATGCCAGATGTCATGCAAAGGACTATCAATTCTTACAATAGCACGAAGTATCACAAGTGTTTGCAAAGCAGCACAAAGTGCAATTGATGACCACACAAGGCTTCTTGGAGATTGCATGGCTATGCTTGGATAATTGGCCCTGTCTTGAGAAATGATGTCTTCGATTAGCTGCAGAAACTGAAAGCAGAGTTGCTAAAGATTGTACCGTTGCACTTGATCTACATATTGCACTGCCTTGACCACTCTGAATAGCCTTGACCAGTGCAAGTAGTGGTTGTCTATATTTGATTTTGAAAAGTCATGCACAAGTGCCCAAGATCCAAGTCTAAAGGATCCTGATCTAATGGTTGCTCAAGAAGAGGAGGGAAGAATGGCTTGAGGAGTCTCACATTGAATGCGAGATGCCGACCTAGGTAATAAGATGAATCAAGAATAAATGTGTTTCCACCAACTACACATAGAATGGTGTATGGACCATAGTGTAGAGGCATCATCTTCCTATGTGGAGCCTTGAAGCACTCTTTCTAAAGATGCAACCAAACAATGTCACCAAACTTGAATTCATGAGGTGTGCAGTGCATGTCATGTTGATCTTTGTATTTATATTGTTGGAATGCAATATTTTGTTGTTGATGTACACTTTGAATGTGCTACAATATATTCTGCACTTTACCCACTTCCCATTCTTATGTGCAACTCCACAATGGGTGGTGCGTAGAAGGAGATTTCATAAGTCTTGCAGGTTGGAACCTAAAACATGTTTGGAAAAGACTATGCCCTATAAAACCATGCAAGTCTTTGTTGTAGACATACTAGATCTATAGCAAGTTTTCATCCCATGTGCATAGATGAGCATGTTTGTAGATGTACAAAAGATGCAATAGTGTGCAATTGACTGTTGACGGGAATAATCATTATGTTATGTTGTTATGTTATGTTGTAATAATACGGCGGTCAGTTAGTTGGCCGACAGGTAGGTAGTTGGAGTCACGACGGTTGTGTCGCACCCCTTCGGGTATTATATATTGTGTACCTTTTCTTCGAAGTATGATCATGTTAGTCGTGTCAGATGTAATGTTATAAGCACTTATTGTACATGGACTGTGGAATTAATATAGAGACTGGTTATTTAATGTATTTCCATTATGTTCTGTGCATTTACTTTCTGCATTTAACCGTTTACCCGAGAATTTGGTCTGCCAACGGAGTAACAGACCAGGATGACTGGGTACAGCAGTTCCCAGCCACGTTACGAGGAGTTGCCATAGATTGGTACTCCGATGTGGACAAGCAAAAAGTGGCCACGTGGGCCAATCTACAGAAGGAATTCACGGGGGAGTTTCGGTTGCTCCGTGATGACAATGAAATTGTAACGGAGATATACAGTACCAAACAAGGTACCAAGGAGACAATACGGGCATACAGTCAGAGGCTGAAAGAACTCTTGGGTAAAATGGAAAGCCAACCCGCAGATGGATTGAAGAAACGATGGTTCGTTGAAGGGTTGAAATCCTCCCTACGGAGGAAGATGAAAATTGTACCCCCGACGTCATATGACAATGCTTATAATAGGGCGATGGACCTAGAGAGGGAACACAAAACATCAAAGAAGAAGAAAAGTAATAAATCCTCATCCGAGGACAATGACTCTTCACAGGAAAGCAGCAGCGACGACGAGGCTGGCAAACGGGTGCAAGCGCTCAAAAAAGACATGGAGCAAATGAGAAAGGAATTCAAAATAATGAGAAGCACTGGTCGGAACGAAGGGGACATATGGTGCACTGAGTGTAAAGAGGAAGGGCACACAAAGGGTACTTGCCAAAAGAAGGCATTTTGTGAGATTTGCCAAGTGATGGGACACTCCACCAAGGAGTGCCCATACAACATGAAAACCCAAGGTACGCAAATGAACCAGGTGCTATTCACGGAGCAGGCCACAACATCCGCACCAGCGGGTACCAGCCAACATACTAACACAACGGCATCATCTGGAGGATACCGGGACAATAGACGCGGCGGAAGGAAGGAATAGCAACAATAACAATAACGGAAGCCATATCTAGTATGACGCCAAGGGCCGACCAATTATCCAATGTAGGGCCTGTAATCAGTGGGGGCACTTCGCCCGTGATTGCACGAAGGAAGCCACCCCTCAGCACCTCTGTCGTTGGTGTGGGCCAGGCGACCATGAGGACGCAAATTGCCCGTAGGCAGGGGTTAATCTCCTCAACATTGAGAAGGCTGAGAAGACTGGTGAGAAAGAAGTACTGGCGATCACCCGCGCCTAGTCGAAAAAAGCCACTTATCCCGACCCCCGTACGGAGAAGGAGAGATTACGGGAGGCAAAGGCCAATATTGAACGTGAGATGACGACCGAACGACGGGACAACGAGGTGGCGAGTACATCATCCCGTATGGAAGCAGAAAATAACATCATTGGGCAAATCTTGCAGATGGAGGTGCCGATAAAGGTAAAAGACCTTCTAGACTCTATGCCACAATTGAGGACTGCCATCCTCACCAATGTGCAAAGCATCGCAGCGTCGAGTGCACCACAGGTACGGGTTCCCGCCACCGCATCATCGAGTGCACCACAAGTAGGGGTTCCCGCCACCGCTTCAAAGAGTACACCACAGGTGGAGGTTTCCGTCAGCCCTTCGACTGACCCGATGTTACTAGCCTTGAGCAGTGGTAGACACCCAGCTGTGGTAGAAATGGGTATCCGTGGGACCATTCTGAAGGACACCATTGTGGACGGGGGATCTGGGGTGAATGTACTACCAGAAGAAACATGGAAGCGGCTGGGGAAGCCCACCCTGTGGCCACCCACATTCAACCTGGTGGGAGCGGACCAACACGGCATTAAGCCACTCGGCCTGTTGATGGCCCAGCAAGTGACAATTGGTACGCAACCATTCTTGTTAGATTTCGTGGTTATTCCCTCGAAGAAGAAAGGCTATGACGCCATCCTGGGGAGAGCGTGGTTGATCAACGCGAGGGTAAACCACAACTGGAAGAAAAATACACTTTCCATGGAGAAGGGAGGGCCGAAATATACCATTGACCTACACACCCAAGATGTCGGCGAAGAGCTCGCCTCTTCCGACTCGGACTCAAAGGACTCTAATAAAGGGGAAGGGGGTCCCGATGAAAGCAAGGGCAAGAACGCGATGGAGCCGAACAGTGAAGGGGTGCTCGAATTGGAGGGATGTTCTGAAGATGAGGTATGCTCACTTAACGGGCTCTTCCACTGGCAAATGGAGGATTACGAAATGTTCCAAAGCTACAGGCTCGAAGTAGAGGAACCAGAGCAACCAACAGAGGTGTACCTGCCAGAATACAAAGAATATTGGAAGGGAGACGCCCCAAACCCTGGCGACGTAGATAATCCGAAGAGTGTTGGCCACTATTGGAACCCTATATGGAAGACCGCAGTCTTCAAAATCTTTATTATTCTTCTTCTTCTTATGTACGGGAAGGAGGTTGTGGTCCCTGTAGAATTTGTGGTTCTAGGTCTTCGGATGGCCATGGAAAATAGACTTGCCACCAACAGGTACAAATTGAAACCCTACCACGCGAAGCGCGCAGGGGACCCGAGAGGCCGGACAGACACCCAAGAGCCCGAAGGGGGACCCGAGAGGATGGAGGGGGATTCGAGAGGCCAGGCAGGCGACTCAAGAGGCACAGGACCACAGCAGGAGACTTTTGGGCGAGGAAAACCGAGAAGGATGAAGAGCGATCCCAGAGACAGGGGACCCGAGCCGAAGACTCTCTAGACAACTTTAAAAAAAAAAAAAGAGAGAGAGAGAGAGAGAAAAAATCGCACAGTCGTACGACAGCGACCGTACAGTCAAAAAAAGAAAAAGAAAAAAAAGGAGAAAAAAAAGGCCACCGTACGGTGGGGAAGAGAAAGTGGCCACCGTACGGTGGGTCCACCGAAGGTGGCATCACCGTACGATGGAACCACCGTGCGGTGAAACCACCGACAGTGGAACCATCGTGCGGTGGGACCACCGACGGTGGAGCCACCGTGCGGTGGAACCAAAATCACCGACGGTGACACCATCGTGCGGTGGGAGCCACCGAAGGCCGCGCAAAACGGATAAAACGCCGCACGAAGACACCGCCACGCAAGGATAAAACGTCGCGCAAGGGAAAAAAAGGAACGCCGCACACTGAGGATAGGAGGAAGCCACCACGCCGCACGAGTAAGTCACCACGCCGCACGAAGAAGCCACCACGCCGCACACCGCACAGCACCGGACACCGCAGGGCGCGAAGGAAAAGGCACCGGACACCGCGAGGCGCGAAGGGTAAAGGAAAAGACCCCGCACACCGTCGAAGGCACATCACCAGCCAGGGAAAGGGACGCACCGCACAATCAACACGCACAGCAAGGGTTACGCACACCAACGCGCAGCAGCCGCAAAAGGAAAAAGAAAAAAAGAGACCAAGCCCGCACAATCCACACAGCCACGTAAGGGCAAAACGACCGCCACAGGTAGACCAAGCAGCCACACGATTGGAGGTGTCAGTGCTGTTGTTGACCGGAGGTGTGTCCGTACGATAAGAAGGGTGTCGACCGCACGATTGGAGGTGCTAGTGCTGTTGTTGACCGTACAGGGAGGTTGTATGGCCGGGGTGCCATCGGGGACATTACAGTGCCTAAAAAAAAAAAACGACGACCGCCAGATTTAAAATGATTTGCTGGAGTCTGGAGCCTAGACACTGAAAATATTGGAGTGTAGAAGAAGGGTTTTGACATCATAAAATATCACAGAAATGATGCGCGCCATGGACTTTCGTGGGGTTCTGAAGGTTGTAAATTGGTGTTGGCGGCGAGGGCGCTGCCCCTCGACCCCGCCCTATACTGCGACAGGGAGCGCACCTGGGGCGCTGCCCCAGGACCCCGCGAGGGGCGCTGCCCCTCGACCCCCAGTTTATTTTGAGCTACAGAAGACCACGGGAAGTGTTGTGGTTGTTCGTACTGTGAGAAAGAAGCCTGCAACTAAGTATTGGCGGGGAAGCCATAAGCCGTAGAGGGAGACGGATTTGGAGGTTGGGAACAAACAGAGTTTGAGGGAAGGCATTGCAAGTCCACGCAGTTGTATGACACCAGGGAGTTATTCAGTTCAGTTTTTAGCCTTTGGGGAGTGTGATGGAGGATTTGAGGTGTCTCCTAGCATTTGTGCCAACGGATTGTGGCCACCTCCAGGCAGGATAGGTACGCTTTGAGGAACTCGGAGTATATCTCGGCTGGACGTGAGGTTGCCTTGGTGGATGCATAGAGGGCTCGGGAGGAGCTGACCACCAGGTTGGAGGCAATAGTCGCGTGAGACTTAGTTCAGCGTACCCAGGAGTTGGATGCCGGGAGAGCAGCACGGGTGGCTATCGAGGACAAATTGGCTAGGGAGATAGTATCATTTGAGTAGCAGTTGGTGGAAGCTGAGACTGGAAAATGTGTTTTGCAGACAAGTTTGGGTTAGGCACAGGAGGACTGTGATGGCAAAGGAAGCAATATTGGTGAAATCCGCACTTGAGCATCAGATGGTAGCAGAAAAGGGTTTTCAGGCGAGGACGCAGCATGTGTATAAGATCCGGGCCCGACTAGCGTCAGTAGTTCTTGCCGTTCATCTCTATTTTGTATTAAGTCGTCGGAGTCGACTTCTTTTCTTGGGGGGGATGATGTTGACGGGAATAATCATTATGTTATGTTGTTATATTATGTTTATGTTGTCGTCGGTAATAATACGGCGGTCAGTTAGTTGGCCGACGGGTAGGTAGTTGGAGTCGCGACGGTTGTGTCGCACCCCTTCGGGTATTATATATTGTGTACCTTTTCTTCGAAGTATGATCATGTTAGTCGTGTCAGATGTAATGTTATAAGCACTTATTGTACATGGACTGTGGAATTAATATAGAGACTGGTTATTTAATGTATTTCCATTATGTTCTGTGCATTTACTTTCTGCATTTAACCGTTTACCCGAGAGGGCAAACATTGACCACCTATAATGTCCCCGTTTTCGGATTCTCTATCGGTGCAGTTGTCGCTAACATTTTGGGTTTGTGTCAGCATGATCCAAGTGGTGTTTTGGTATTTATGATGAGATCGAGTGGTTTAGAGGAGTTAAATGACACTTTAAGATGTTATTTTCAGCATTTGGTTTGGGCTCCAAGATTCTTGGAGAGAGCATCTAATTTTAGTAAGTCACCCAGTCAATCTCGTTTATCATCCTTAATCATCGGGATCACTTCTGTGCTGTCAGATTTCGATTCCAATGTTTTTCGGCTATTTTCACAAGTTAGGTGTACTATTGGCTATAATTTAATTAAAATTGTTTAATGAGCACCTTAGTGTTATAGCTCGTAGGAACCAAGATGAGAAGTTTTAAATCTTGAGCGCATAAAACAAGGACCTTGTATGTCAAATTATCATTATATTAATGAAAAGGTCATTTTTGGAGCAACAAAGGAGTTTAAATTAATAAAGTGACTTTATTATAATGTCAACTTTAAATTATAACATAAAGTTGCTTTTGAAGGGAAAATAAAATAAAATAAAGTATTTCTCTCAAAAAGGGGAAAAGGCTATTATAAAAGGAGGAAAAAGGGAATTGGAATTTATTCCAGAGTTTATTTGTTTTCACTTGTTTTGGAGAGCTATCTCTTGCACCATCTTCTAGGACAAAAACCCTTGGAGATACGGTGTGACTTGGACGGAAACCCAAGATCACTTAGGGAGTGATTCATCACAGAATTCCATTGGAGCTTCATTGCATTTTCAGATCAGATTTGGAACTACATTGCGCCGCAGATTTTCAGATCAATTTGGAGGCATTCATTGGTGGCATTGTGACTTGAAGACTTAGGGTTTCAAACCCTAACCTTGTCGCCATTCATTGAGGAAGGTAGCGACTTGATCAAAGGAGGGTTTTTATGCGTATGTTGGCTGCTAGGGTTTGGTTGGCAATCTAATTCTTAGAGCAGACCTTTGGAACAGTCCTTCTTCTACATTTAGATCAGTGTTTTCGTCCCTTTTTGGGACAGCCCTGTACATCTCACTTCAGCAAATCCTGGCGCTGCCATTAGAAGGTATTTTTGGAGCTGATTTGTATGTCATTTGATTGTAATATGTCTTCCTTGTTTGGAGGGATGGGTTCGCCCAGATAGGACGTGTTTATCAATATCTTTTGGCATACTTCATGAGACTTGAAGGATTCAGATTTTATGCATGATATAAGCGACTGAGGTGTTTATGCATGGTATTTTTGAAGATTCTAAGCATTATAAGTTTGATAAAATTACATAGGTCTGCAAGTAAAGTCAGATATTCACATTATTGGTCTGTAGTCTGCACATATGTTATTTCTGCAGTCACTGTTATTTCATTATATTTATGTTCTCTCTTAAAATAATGTGAGGGCAACAATGTTTCCATGAAATTCGAAAGGTTGTTTGATTGTGGACAGCATAATATTCATTTTCTATGCATTCTATCTGTATTGGCAATAGTTATAAACCCCCTGAACATAAACTATAATCAGAAATCAGATAGCAGTGGGTTGTGTGCCAAGTGTTTGACAAATTGTCAAACATCTAAAAATAGGAGAAAATTAGTCCAGATTTAGCAAGGGTTCTTACAGTGGTATCAAAGCATCGAACCTGCCAACCTGTTGGGGAAAACCAGTTAATTGAGTGCAATTCAGTTTGGACAGCGAGTTAGTTCCATGGCTAGGACAGAAGATTGTTACCTACCTTCCTTCCTGCTCCACCAAAGAAGGAAAAGGCACCTAGTCTGGAGAAAATAAAGAAAGACATGAATGATCACACCATTTTGTCCCTTTTCATGTTGGAAGCTTTTTGGAATTGTGGGCACTTGATCACTTTTTTATTAGGGGCCATTTTAGCTGTAAAAGCATTTTCCGTGGTTGTGGCCCTATTTTTATGTACTTCAGGGTTGTTAGTTGGATTTCATGCCTTCAGCCGTGTTGTGTGCCCTTGGGCTCTGTAATTTTGGTATTCTTAGACCGTACCATTCGCTGGGTATTGTTCCTCCTGCTTCTGAGCCGAGCAATAACCATTATTTCTTGTAGAATGGCTATTTACCATGAACTCCCATTGAATTATTGACAATTTTTAGAAGACAATTTTTTAAAAATCAACTAATGATTACCATATCAATTCCCATTGACTTGCTGGCAGCTCGGAGAAAATGGTGATTGACACAGCCAACTGTTTGTCTTTTTGTCTAATTGCTAATAGAGGTAATTGCCAACAATTTGGTCAAAAACCGAAATCCTACTCTGTCATTCCATTTGCATTTGCTCCAATTACATGATCAATCACTGGAAGAAAAAAGCTGAACATGTTATCTTGGTGGTTCATTTCATTTACAAACACCATCCAAAAGTCCATGTGCAATGCAGGGGGCTGGATTGAATTCTTACCACAGTTTGTCGTTCGGGCCTGCAGGGTAAACATTTCATTAAAACATTGTTTTTAAATTTTGTTGAAGGATAGGATTTAGTATTTGATGTTTATTAATTTTTCAATTTGTAATTATGCTCTGCTTACTTCGTGGGTTTGAGTATATTGATGCACATGCATATTGGGGGCTGAGATAAAAGGAAAGAAGAAAGTAAATGCAGATGAAGAGCATACCTGTAGTTGAAGTTGAGGGAACATTTTGGCCTCCTCGAAAACAATATCTCTGTTCCATCCTTGGTCGAGTAGATTGAGCCACGTAGCATCAGGCTGGAGTCCATAAAAAATCTCTGTACCCACCGATAAAACATGTATTGCAGGCGTGAGCAATGGGACTTGGCCCCTCAATTCATTATATCTCTGTGGTGATCGGCCTGATGAAAAGACCAACACCGAATTATGTGCGTACTCAGCTGCCCACAAGCTATTAAAGTTTAGCAGTGACTGGTGTGAAGGGTCGTCATGATCAACCTGCAATCCACTCAATTCACTTAATAACTTTAACTTCCCCGCGCAGACACAGGCAGGCATTTTTGGGTTTTATACATACCATTGTGAAATCCAGGTCGGAAACAAGCATAAGCTCTGGCTGAGCTTTGCTCATCACTTTCTCTGCCATATTCGTAGAAATGAGCTTAATCATACCACTACTTGAACAAAACGAAGAGCGGTTGCGCACACCTTTTCTCTTCCCTACAAACTCAATTGTAGGGATAAATGTCAGAATGCGTGAACTTCTACGCAGGAAGGAGACACCCCCGCCATTTAGGAGCCACATTTTTTAAGTATAAAATAGAGTCGCTGCCTTCCTCTCTGAGATGACTACAGAATAGTTTATAAGTGGAGAACATGTTCTTGATTGGACAGAGTGGGATTCGCTTTTAAGTTTTGTTTTTAATAATATTTTGAATTAATGATTTTTAATGTAAGGATTGAGTGCTTATTTTATTTAAGAAGTTTAAAAGGTTGTTGGTTTAAATAAAATTAAAGAAGAACAAGATTTATCATTTATTGATGTTTTATCGAAGTCATTCAAAATTCAAACTTGGTCTCATTTCTTATAATATCAAGTCTTCACATTTGGCAAAAATTGATTATTTTATCAACCAAACATTTTCACTATAGATTAATAGTCACTTGACACTCCCTTCTTTTAAACTATAGATGGTAATCTTGCATTCATATAAATCAATAAATAATTATTATAGTAATTGATTTGTTTTTATTGTTAATCATATTTTATAATTGTAGAGGAGAAAAGTAGTTACTTCACTTTTTCCCTTCTATGTTCTATATTACTTTGTTTGGATATCTTTAATGCATGATTTCAAACCACATGTTCGTGTTTATGTTCTTAAGGGGTTCCTTCTATAACTAGTTATCTCCAATGGCCCCAAGTCTTACTATATCTAAAGTTGTTCATTTAGATTTGTGTATTAAATATGGTATTTTAGTCTATTTCAAAAATAAATTAAAAATTAAAAAAAAGCATAGGAAAGCTTCATTGAATGTCAATCAAAGGTATTATTCAAAATTATTATCAATTCTCATTTACAAATTTTATCATACATATATGAATCTCGATTTGCATCAAGTGTGGTGTACAAGAAGATATTAGCAACCAAGTTATTTATTTCTTTGGTGAATCAATTCCAAGATTTAGTTATCATCAAGTAAGATTCATATTTCCCATTGTACGCATCAAGCTTTCAATTGTGCTTCTTAGCATCGCCTGATTTTCCAAACACAAATATACATCCAAATAAATCGTTTCTATAGATACCAAAGGTTAATTCCACAAAAGAAAAAGTATGCCACCAAATATAAAATTATTCTAGGTGGACCAAATCAAAAGTGTGATCCAATCCCAAACCCTCAAAATCTCAAGATCCATTGGTCATGAGTCTCTAATCCCCAATCCAAGTTTAGTTTCTAATTCATAATGTTATGTCACAATGTCTTGGCAAACAAAGTTGAATTGCATAGAATTCAAGGTAAGCCATAATTCCTCTCATTTATCTATTTCAATATCTTAGATCTTGGTTTGTTGATTGATTTAAGGCATACACTCAATTGAGTGTTTTACCATCTCATTTGAACTCCTGAATGAATATAGGTCATTTTATTCTCCTACATTTTGTTGAACCCATACTTCCATGCCTACCCTTTCAAGTAGATTGTTTTTTTGTTTTTTTAAGTTTCAATATAATTACTTTGATTTTTCCAATCATTTTTTAGATTTGATTACCCTTCTACACTTATTTTTCTTACATGAGGTTTAATCCCTTTTGAGGTTTGCATATTGTAAATCTCCTTGTGTGGTTTTTATTACAAATGCCTTATTTTTCATTTTAAACAAGCTTACTACTTTTGAAAATATGATTTGTAATGGTGAAACTTATTTTGTAGTATAGGATAGAGATTTGGCTTTGATGCATCCATGATAATGACACCCTTATTTATTTAGCCTATTCACGATACATTATTAGATTTGACATTAAGGTATTTCTAATATAATTCATGATAGTCCTTCCTCTATTTACTTCAAATCGTGATCTATTGATGTTTACCTAGTGAGGAGCTTATTGATACTTGATTAATCAACAAAGAATATGTATCCTCCCTATTGCATAATGTTATTGATGATTTGTTGTTTTATGATGATAAGATTCATATTATTTCTCATGTTTGTCTTATTAGACAACCAATGATAAATGCTTTTTGCAGAAATGAAGAGATAGTCTTACATAATGGATCTTGTTTATCTTTGTATCATAAGCATATATGTGATGATGTCATGCCATTAAGCACCTTTGGGATACTTTAGTTAGTAAAGCTAGGTGATGACTTCATTCATGTCATATTTATTAAAAATCACTCCATGCATTTATCATGTGCTTTAATAGATTATTTTTCTCTTGATCGTAGAGCATGCTTTTTCCCTATTGTGTCAAGATTCAAAGATAAAACCTCATCTTTCCATCAATTTAAATTGTAGTATTTCAAGTTTTTCTCTATTTGTGTTTTTTTGTTTCTCTTTGTATCTTTGCAGATTAGCAGTTATGGCCTTTAACTAAATTCTCTAAGGAAAGGAATAGAGGTTCATCAAAGAAAAAAAATTAAAGTCAAATTGCAACCCCAATGTTGACTTCTCACCCAATTGAGGAGATGAACCTTACTAGAGGAAACATATTTTTTGTTAAAGAAAATGCTAAGGCAAAAGATCAAATGCACGCCTCCATCAAGGAGATAGAATTTCAAAGATTAAGGTCAAAATTTGTTTGTCAGGGGTGCACCTATGTGAAGAAGGCTCAAGTTTTTTAATTTGTTAAAATTGCATATTAAGGTATGCACCTCAATAGAAGAAACTATTTTTCAATTTGAAAAGTATAAATGCATTATTAAGTGTGCACATGGAAAGGGAAAAGGAAAACTCAAGGTTTGCATAGAAATCACATATACATGTGTACATTTGTATGAGGGAGATAGTTTTTCAAAATTATATTCTCAAGTTGCATTGTGTTGTGCACACCTTGACAAGGAAACATGATTTCCAAGATTTCAAGATTCGAGAAATTAGCTAACTCATAAACTCAAAAGAACACCTATACAAGGGTGTTATATGTTATTAATAAAATCCAAGATTGCTTAGATTATGGTGCACACCTCTAAAAGGTAGATTTTAAAAATAGAAAGAAAAAAATTGTGTTTGTGTTGCACACATCTGAAATAAGGTCTTCAAATCCAAAGCAATTAATTATTTATCTAGCATGTGCGCTCAAACAAATAGAAGTTTATTTAAATTGGTGACAAATATGTGAGACACGCACTTTATTTAAAATTAAAATATAATTATAGTCACTGAAATATTATATTAATGTTAGTCAAACATTACAAAGTATGGCTCCCAAGAAATCCCAAAATTAAGGAGAAAAATGTCAAAGATATACAATAGGTAAACCATCCATATGGTATGATATAACATTCAAAACCTAAAAAGGAGGCTTCCTAAAGATCTTGTTATTTCTTTCCAACCATATGTTTCGTATTAGAATGGATGGGCTAAGTTCCCAGATGCTTGTTGTTGGAAAAATGGTGTCTCAACCTTGCATTTACATAAGGTTACTATTTATAGTAAGTTTTCATTTGGGCACAAATTGGTTCAAAAAATTTCCAAAGCTTCGGATTGGCTAGATAAGCATGCTAGAAAAATTTTGTTGCAAGATCATAACTAGATGTAAAGATATTAAAGTTTCCATTTTTGAAGCTTGTGATGAAAGGTTTAAATTTAATTTTGAGGACTTTAGAGGCCTTGAAATGTCCTAAAAAGTGGGCATAATCACCATGGTAGGTTACGATGTGATAGAGCATTTCGCAAAATTTTTGGCACTCCAAATGGTTCGTCAATTGGACACCCCGTTCACAAGCTATTGCCTCCGAAAGTTTGGTCTCTTGAAATAGGCAATATAAAATGCATCGAACACATAAATGCGCTGTAAAAGAGAGGAACACGTGTTGATGTGTGTTTTGACATATCATGGGGAACCTATATTGGAGATAAGGTCAATTCCACTTTATTGGGTGGTTTTAGCCCCTAGTTTTGTAATGTTGTTTGGCGGTTTCATGTATTTTATCTCCTATATATGAGGTGCATGAGAATAAGGTTGTGTGTAAGAGTCTTATGGCCATCGAGTTACCTTTGAATCTTTGGTTGGTAATACTCTTGTGATAATTTTTTTTACAATTATATTGTAATATGTTATTGATTCCTGAATAATATATTGGATGGCTTTTGAAGTGAGTGTTTCTTTTGAAAGGGTTTTCCCCACGTAAGTCACTATGGTGTGGTATGCATGCTATTTATGTTGAGTTTTTGTAATTGTTGTAATGATCTGTAAAAGTTTTTGCATTACCCTCCTCTCAAGGTTAGTGTGGGAAGTTGTTTTGCTACTTAACTTCCTTACAAGTGGTATCAGAGTTTGATCACCTTTGGTTTCAGTTATGGGTTGTTGGGTTTTTTGAACTAATCCAGATTTGAGTGGGAGCTTATGCAGAAGATACTTTTTTATCTTGTTGCAGGAATTATCAGATGGCAAGTTCATCAGGGAGAATAGAGGTGGAGAAATTTTTTGGAAGTAATTTTGAGATGTGGAAGCTGAAGATGGAGTATTTGCTAATAGATCGAGATCTGTGGGATGTTGTTGATGTGAATGTCTCAAGACCTTTCAATCCTACTACGGTTGCTCAGTATGATGTTATGAACCGTAAATCCAAGGTTCTAATCGGATTGTTCTTGGCAAACTTTGTTCTAATCAATGTCCACGAAGAGACCTCTGCAAAGAAGCTATGGACTAAGCTTGGTGAAATGTATCAAGCCAAATATTTATTAAATTATATTTTCTTTAGGAAGAAATTATATTCCTTGATAATGAAAGAGGGTGGATAGATTATAGACCACCTGGAAGCTTTTACTATGTTGGTGGCTCAATTGGTGTTTGTTGGTGTCAAGATGGATGAGGAGGAGAAATGTCAGATCTTGCTTTGTTATTTTCCTGATTTGTGGGATTCTCTTATTATGGCTATCGGTAGTGTAGTCACATAAATCTGTCCATTTTAATTAAATGAATATTTCGTATTTATTTGATTAAAAATCCACTAGCCACCAATTAATTAAATTAATATTTAATTAATTCATCCCCAAACATTCTTCTATTAATTAAATAAATTATTCAATTTATTTTAATTAATTCATTAAATCCAATACAAATCAATTAAATAAATAAAATCTATTTATTTAATTAAATCCCCCTATTCCTCTTTTAAATAAATTAAATAAAACATTTATTTAAATCATTATCCCCACCCCACTTGCATTTTCCTACAAATGCAACTTGCACACATTTATTGAAATAAATGAATTTTTATTTTAATAAAATCTTATTTTCCCTCACCCACCAAATCCACTTGCAAAATCTAATCCCCTTCTAGATTCTTCTAACCCCTTCCTAATTAGCATAATCCATCCCCTAATTATTGTCACATTCCTAAGCAAAATGGAGTCACTTCTCAAATGGCCCAAAGTCTTGGATAACCATTGAAGGTTTTCAACCTTCAACCACCAAAAACCCCAAAGTCTTTGAAAACCATTAAAGGCTTCCAACTTTCAACCACTTAATCCACAAAGTCTCCAATAACCATTAATGGTTAATTCAACTCTCCCACATGGTTAAAACATTTGTTTTGACTCAACCTCTACCCAACCCAAGGGTCTCATCAAGCCTTCAATGCTTTGACCATGATTATCTCTTAATCATTTGCACAAAGGTTTATCCTTGGATTAACTCCTAATCCAGTGGGTAATCCTAATTTAGGCTTGACCCTTACCTTCTAGATAACCATGAGGTCCTCTCAGGCCTTTAATGCCTCCAACCTCTTCTCTCAACCCAATCCTGTGTTGACACTTGTCACTATTTTATTGGTGCCAATTGTGCACATGGATCCCCAACTTTCAAGCTTGACCCTTGATTAAACCTTTCAATCCTGGCCATCCATTGCTCCATTTTTCCTATAAATAGAGCCCATTCCTTCATAATCCAAATCCTGAAAACTTGTAAGCATTTAGACTATAGCCATTTTAGAGAGTATTTAGCATAGCATAACTAAATATTGTCATTTTAGCATTAAAATAGCTTTTCATTTCATGTTTGGAGCTATTCTACAATCTCAATCCTCCATAAGCATCCATAGTGCAAAAAGCTGCTGAGAGCTACACTATTTTGGAACTTGGAGAGGAGAGGAACAAGGGAGAAGGAGCTAATCTCATGCTAAGAGATAGTTGGAGATATCTCATTGTCTTACTTCTTTAGTTAGATTCATTAGCATGTGTTTTTAGTATCTCTCTTGGAATGCCTTCATGTGTTTGGTTTTTGATTGACTAACGCTAACTTCTTGTGTGTTTTGTGTTGTTTGATCTTAAACTAACATTGTGCCATTTAGGAGGGCATCAGGTAGTACTTCTATTATTTTGAAATCTAAAGATGTGGTGGGTGCCTTGCTTGGTGAAGATATGCAAAGGAGGTATCCATCAGTTCAAAAAAAGCCCTAATTGTTCATGGAAGACCTAAGGAAAAACTAAGAAGAATGAGAAGCATAATAAATCCAAGTCTAGAGGAAGATCAAAATCTCCTGGAAAATCCAAAGTCATTTGTTGGAATTGTGATAAATCAGGACATGTCGTAAGGACTGTAAAGAAGAAAAAGAAGAAGTTTGATTTTGATTCTGAGTCTAAGAAGGAAGATGGTGATGCTTTCATTGCAGCTTTGGCTACTCATGCAGGTAATGATGCATGGTTAATTGACTTAGGTGCATGTTTTCAGATGACTTCCAATAGAGATTGGTTTTTTGAATATGAAGAATTTAATGGAGGTAAGGTGTACTTGGGTGATGATTCACATTTAGATATTGTTGGTCGTGGTAAAGATAGAATTAGGTTTCCTGATGGTAGAATAAAAAGGATTAGCAGTGTGTTGCATATCCCTGGACTAAAATGAAATTTATTATCCATGAGCAAACTGATAGATGCAGGTGTGCAAGCAATGTTGTCTGATGCAGGATGTAAAATGGTTAAGGGTGCTATGGTGATTGCTAGAGGTGTCAAATTTGGCACTTTGTGTAAGCTAGAGGCATACACTGTTAAGTGTAATAGCACTTCTATAAAAAGTAAATCTATGGATACTTTGTTGGAATATTTGAGGGTTTCGCCTTTAGCTTTTGCACATGGAATTTGGGTACCTAAGGGTGCTCTTTCTTCTGCAGCAAAGTTACCTGCAAAGAAGACTATGTTATGGCACCAAAGGCTTGGCCACATTGGAGAAAAGGATCTAAGAACCTTGAAAAATAAAAACCTTGCTGAAGGTTTGAATGATTGTAATCTTGACTTTGATTTATGTGAGCATTGCATTTATGAAAAACAAAATCGCGTTCAATTTTACTCGAGTTCTCATAAGTCTTGTGGTATTTTGGATCTTATTCATTCTGATATGTTTGGTCTGGTATATGTTCTTTCCATTGGAAAATCCACATATTATGTTTCATTTATTGATGATTTTAGTAGGGCATTCGTATACTTTCTATAGAGTAAATTTGAAGTTTTCAATCGTTTTAAAGAATTTAAAGCAATGGTTGAGTTGCGGACTGAAAAGAAAATTAAATGTTTGAGGACTGATAATGGCGATGAATTTTTCTCTCATGATTTTGATAGATTTTGTGAAGATTGTGGCATTAATAGACAAAAGACAACACCATATTTTTCACAATAGAATAGAGTTGCAGAAAGAATGAACAAAACACTGATGAAGACGGTTAGGAGTATGTTGGGTGGTGTTGGCCTGGAACAAAAGTTTTGGGTTGAAGCTATTGCCACTTCTTGCTACCTAATTAATAGGTCTCCTACATCAACCTTTGTTGATAAAACACCTATGGAAGCATGGTCAGGTCACAAGCCTTCATTGAGACGTCTTCTAGAGTTTTTGGTTGTGAGGCATATGCACATCTGCCAAAGGAGAAGCAAACAAAGGTAGAGAACAAGGTTGTGAAATGTATCTTGATCGGACATAGCTATGGTGTGAAAGGATATAAGATTTGGGACCTTGCTGCACAAGAGGTAATACATAGTAGAAGTGTTATTTTTAGAGAAATTAAATCCCCTTCTATTACAATGTGGCCAAAATAGACTAAACAAGAAGATGTGATTCAATTCCCTTCTACGCCTAAAAGAGTTGAATTGATACCCCTAGATAGGCAAGAAGTTGAGGATAGCTCATCTAGCTTTGAATCTTCAGAAGAGGAGGAAGAACCTTCAACTCAGCTTGTTCTAAGGTCTAGAAGACATAGAAAACCACCTGAAAGGTATTCACCTGATGATTGGAGATGTACTTTTGCTTTGAATACTAATGTGGATGAACCTAGATCTGTAAAAGAGGCATTAGGTATGAATGATGCAAAATCCTAGAAGATTGCTATGGAAGATAAAATGACAACTTTGAAAAATAATGATACATGAGATCTTGTACCATTGCCCGAAGGATGAAAACCTGTTGGTTGTAAATGAGTGTTCAAGAAAAAGATTGATTCAGATGGAAGTATTGAGAAGTATAAAGCAAGTTTGGTTGCAAAAGGCTACTCTCAAGTTGAGGGTGTTGATTATGGTGAGACATTTTCTCCTGTTGCAAAATTGGCTACTTATGATTTAGAGGTTGAGAAAATGGATGTGAAAATTTCTTTCATTCATGGTGATTTGGAGGAGGTTATTTATATGACATAGCTAGAGCACTATGTGGTAAAAGGTAAAAGTAATGTAATCTATAAATTAAATAAATCTTTGTATGGCCTCAAACAGAGTCCTATGATGTGGTACCATAAATTTGATACATATGTGTTGAGTTTGAGATTTGAGCATTCTAAATCAAATCACTATGTTTATTATAAATCTAATAGTGATCATTTCTTGTACATTGCATTGTATGCGGATGAAATGTTATTCACTAGTAAAGGGAAAGGTGTGACTTGCGAACTAAAGTATTAACTTGCTGCTAAATTTGAAATGGAAGATATTGGTGCAGCAAAACACATTCTTGGGATGGAGATCATAAGAGATAGAGTGAACAGAAATCTATAGCTAGGCCAAAGTAAGTATGTGAATTCAATTTTACAAAGGTTCAACATGCAGGATTTTATACCATTATGTGTTCCTTTTATAATTGAAACAATATTATTTATTTCAGATTGTCCTACATCTCCATCCGAGATGGAATACAAGAGCAGAGTGTCTTTCTAGAGTGAAGTTCGAAGTTTGATGTATGCTATGGTCTGTACTAGACCAGACATTGCCCAAGCAACAAGAATTCTTTCTGGATATATGTCTATTCCTGGTAGAGTTCATTGGGATGTTAAAAGAGTCTTCAGATATTTGAAGGGCACCAAGTATTTTTTGTGTTATCATGGCAATTTGGTAGGAGACGTGATTTCCCTTGATATTGATGGCTATGTGGATTCATATTGGGCAAGTGATGTTGATAGAAAAAGATCCACCAGTGCTTATGTGTTTACTTTATTTGGCGGTGCAATTAGTTGGATGAGTAAACAATAGGTTGTGGTTTCTTTGTCTACTACAGAAGTAGAGTATATGGTAGCTATTCATGCTTGTAAAGAAACCATTTGGCTTAAAAAACTGTGTTCAAATATTGGAATAAAACAAGGTGTAGTGACAGTTTATTGCGATGGTCAAAGTCTGATTTGCCTAGCTAAGAACCCGTCATTTCATACCTAGACCAAGCACATTGATGTTCGGTATCATTTTGTCAAAGATATAGTCGAAGATAGCAAGGTGAAGCTTGTTAAGGTAGATACTTTGATGAAGTTTGCAAATTCCTTAACTAAGGTTGTGAGCACAAAGAATTTTAGATGGTATTCGAAGTCTATGGGCCTCATGGCCCCTAGAAATTAATTTATTGTGTAGATACTCCCTTTGCTCTTGCAAGGTGTTCAACAAGTGGGAGAATGTTGGGAAAATGATGTCTCGACCTTGCATTTACATAAGGTTACTATTTATAGTAATTTTTCATTCATGCATGAATTGGTTCAAAATAAAAATCCAAAGCTTCAAATTGGCTAGATAGGCATGTTGACAAATTTCCATTGCAAGATCATAACTAGATTTAAAGATATTGAAGTTTTCATTTTTTAAGGTTGCGATGAAAGGTTTAAATTTAATTTTGAGAACACCAATTATCCATCCCTCTTTGAAAAACCATTGCATATAAATCTAAAAGCTCCTATTCTAATCTAGACTTTTCTACAAACACGTTTTTAAAATGACAAAAATTCCACTCTTTTATATGTTGTTTAAGATGTTTCAATTTATGGCTTGTTAGTGAGCCTAGAAGGGTTTATCCTCCTCAAGTCTCATATGAGAAGGTGGTTTGGAAGCCTCCTAATCTATGATGGATTAAGATGAACTTTAATGGTACTTCGTAGGGTAATCCTTATCCCTGTAGGAGTCGGATGCATTGCTCGTGACTATACGGGTAGAATTCTGGGGTGGAGTAGGCAAGGGATTGACATGGTTACTAACAATGTGGTCGAGGCTAAGGTGGCCTATTTGGTAGTCTGACTTGGCAAATTTCTCTCGGTCACGTCGATTCACCTGGAAGGCAATTTTCAAAGTATAGTTAATGCAACAATTAAAGGTGGATATGATAACTAAAAGTTATAAGGTGGTGAAGGCAACTTGTAACCTATTGTTGTCATTCAAAGACTTAAAAAATTTGCACATACAACGTATGCGCAACGTGGAAGTGAACGTACTTTCTAAATGGCCAGTAGGAGTTAATGCGTAGATGAAGAGCCGATTTGGGAATTTCTCCAAGATGACAGGATGGAAGTAGGAGCAAGCTCGTTCGATGGTACAGGGTGAATACATATGATAATTAATGTTGAGTTATTGTGTGTTGTCATTTCCCTCTTTGAGTTGTGTTTAAGTCTTCTTAAGTTGGCAGGGAAGGTTGGTTTTTCTTTTCTTGTTGTTGAAGCTATTGTGCAGAGGTGGCTAGGTGTTCGTGTCATTCTTGCTTGGTAGGTGGTGTGTGAAAATGCAAGCAAATTTCTTGCTACAAACGATCAAGCCCATGGTATATTTTTGGGTAAGGGTGATAGATGACCATTTGAAATAGTTTTTCAAGTACAGTGATAACAATTTTTTGCATTGGGTGAAGATGATGTTGACCAATTCGTTTTTGGAGGCGATATATCGATACCGTACAAATATCGACATCTCGTCTATGTTTGCGGCATGGTGCATGGATTTTTTCTCTAAGAAAAGGCTATGTGGTTGGTGGCACTTTGTGTTAAAGGTGAATAGAGTCTAGGTATGGTGACCCTTTTGACACAACCCCGCCCTAGTGAAGGCTTTATTGCAACTGGTGGTGACTGGCTGCATGTTGGGGAGGCTATTCCTCCTTTGCATCCATTCTTCCCTTGGGGTATAGATGAAGACAGGGAAGTGTAGAGGGCGGTGACGTAGATTGGATAAGGTTAACTCAAAAACTTTCTTTTCAGAATGGAGAACCGAAAGCAGCACAAGGATGAAGAGTAGGTGGTGGCCATGATTGAATCATGTTCTTAGGGAGAACAAAGAAGGAAATGGGGTTATATGAGGGGATAAAAGAACAAAGTGAAGCGGAAGGTGGCGCAAGGTGTGGGGACTTCGACTAGCCGCAAGTGATGTTCGGTGGCCTTGCATCCTCGGTGGTGGTGTTTTGCTCTTTGGTTTGCATGGTTTGTGATATGGTTGGGGTGTGGTTCTAACTTTCTGGGTGGGTGGGGACTTTTTGTTTTTGTTGGGCCTAGTTGTTCGATGGTCATGGATGGTTTTGGTTTGCTTAGGAGTGGTGGTTTCTCTCTTTCGTACCTTTGTATTTTGGCAATGATGAGGCTCAGCTAGCTAGTTTTTGGCAGCCCCTATACTTTTTTGTAAATTTTGTAATCCTTACACTTTATTATTAATCAATATAAGTATTTTACCTATAAAAAATAAAAATAAAAGATGTTTCAAATTATTATGTAGGTTAAACATTCTTGTCCCCTCAACATGAGGACACTTGTTCCACCAAACCTCAATTGACAAAATAAAAGATGAATCCCTAAACCACATTGATTTAAACTTAAAGGAGGACTTGTAGCCATTTTTTCTTTCAAAATTAGAAAGATGAATGGGAAAATGATCTGACCTAGTATAATCTAAAATGGTGGAAGAATAATCAAAGTTAGAGGTCAACCAATTATTTGATACAAAAAACCTATGCAGTGTCTCAACAATCTGAGAGAAAATATTGCATCTATTTGTCCATGTAAAGAGTCATTTTTTCAGGATATAGTTAATCATTTTTGTTTTTTAACAAACTCCTTAAAATATTCCATCACTCTTTTATTAGGAATAATACCACCCATTTTATCAAAGTCTCCAAACAATGCATTGAAATCACCTCCATAGATTCTAAAGTCATTTATGAGAGGAAGAGATGCAGAAAATACCTTATTCCAAATCATTTTCTTTAATGAAACACCATTTTGCCCATAAATATCAAAAAGTTTAAAAAAATGAGATGAGGAGCATGATTGAGTCATGACAAAGTAACTAGTGAGTATCAGAAACCACCAAACAAGAGATACCTAAGCATCATTCCAAAGAATAGATAATCCACGAAAAGCCCCTTAAACACGGGAAACCACATATTTCCACGTATACCATCTATCAAAGAGCAATGAAGATTGAGATTGAGAAAGCTTCATTTCTTGTAATAGAAAGAAATATGCATTAATTAAATCTAACTCACATTTGATTAAATGCCTTTGGTTAGGGGAATTTAAACCCCTAACATTCCACAAAGCGATCTTCATTGTGCTCGACGAGATTTATCGACTTTCCTCGATCTAAGATTCTTTTCTTGATGTGATTTCATCCCAACAATTATCCCCTACTATTTATTATTCTCACCAATGAGATTTTCCCCCAAGTCTTTCATACTACTTGTATTTTTCTTATTAGTAGATTTCAATTTTTGCACTATAGCCGACTAGATGCCTGCATCAATTTCTTATTGTCTTATAACATAGAGGATTCTTACCTCTCTTCAATTTCGTTAGAGTTTGTTGTTTGTCTTCTTTATGTTATTCGGGAATTGGAAGAGGCCTACAATTCCAAGATTATAAGGAAAATATAGTTTAATATTATGTAAGACACACACTTATGTTTGGTAGAAAATCAAATTTGCTAAGTTGTGTATTTCAACAAGGAGTTTCATTTTCAAATTCAAAACCATTCTCATTTGTAGAAGGGTTTTGCCTCAATATGACAAATTTCATTTTCAAATCTTAATTTGATATTTCAAGTACTTTTTTTTAATGAACATTGCATTTAAGGGTTTGCTCCACAAGTTGATCAACATGTTTATATTAAGAGTTCCACGTTGCATATTTAAGGGCACAATAGAATAAAGGAAAAAGTAAATGTCCAAGATTATTTTATGAGATATACCCCTAAATTAAGAAAAATAAAGAGTCTAAAATTACATTTAGAAAAGGGTGTGCTTGCATAAAGTATCCAAAGTGAAAGATCGAGAACAAAATTTTCCTAGTATTAGTTTCTATATGAAGGTGGATTTTTGTTATAAACCAAAATTAAAAATGAAAATCTAATGATAAGGGCGCATATGTACAAATTTTAACAAGGGACGCAATGCGTCAAGTTGCCAATAGTGTAATTAGTTTAGAGTAGGTGAAAAGATAAAGATAGAGATGAGAATTGATATATGGAGAGAGAGAGAGAGAAAGAGAGAGAGAGAGAGAGAGAGAGAGAGAGAGAGAGAGAGAGAGAGAGAGAGAGAGAGAGAGAGAGAGAGAGAGAGAGAGAGAGAGAGAGAGAGAGAGAGAGAGAGATGCATAGATAATGAGATAGAGATAGGGAAGAGATTAAAGAAGAAATATGGAGGGATGGAGATAAAGGGACAAAGAGATATAGATATAGGGGTCCAGGAAGAGGGAGAGGGAGAGAGAGTGATGAATTGAGTGTAGAGATAGAGGAAGATGGAGGTAGAGAGGACGAGGTAGATAAATAGATAGAAGGTGGGGAGAGGGGGTGATACAGATTGCAGAGACATAGAGAGACAGAGGGGGAGTTGGAGAGATAGGTGAAGATATAGAAAGTGATATATAGATAGATAGCGAGAGGGATATATAGATAGAGAGGGAGCTCGTGAAGTAACATGTTTTGTATTATATTCTAACTATAATCAAATATAAAAACACAATCATGTAAGCAAGCATAATCTCAACTTAAATATTAAATTATGTAATGGTACAAAATTAATGTGAATTTTTTATTTTACTAGGATATATGAATAATGAAACATACCAATTATATAGAGATATAGTGGATGATATTTGAGATAAATTTCTAAATTAAATATAAATTAAAAATTGAAATAGAATAAATTAAATGCAAACTTAGAATATATCAAAATCCAAGTAGTAATTTAAAAAAATTATCACATTTAAATTATTAAATCAATTAATAGTAAATAAAAAAGTAAAAGAAATTCTTTAATTAATTAAAATTAAAATATTAAGAAATAAATACTAAAAATGGTAAGAAAGATAAACTTGATATTAAAAATAGAAAAATATTACAAAAAACATATTAAATTTTAAAAAATAAAATATTAAAAATAAAAATAAACTATACAAAAAATTGCTCGTTAAGGGGCATAGCTGGGTTCAAACTAGCAATGTGTGTATGTCTAGTGAGGAGTGGGTGAGACCTTTGGAGGGGTGGTGGAAATTTAATTTTGATGGTGCCTCTAAGGGCAATCATGGACCATCTGGGGAAGGGGTTATTGTTTGGGATTGGAAGGGTGAGGTGATAGCTTTAGGTGCTCAAAAGCTTGATGAAGGCACAAATAATATAGCAGAAGCATCAACAACATTGTTAGTGGTTAGAATTGGTAAGATGTTGGGTGTTAGGAAACTAAATCTAGAGGGGGATTCCTTGATTGTCATTCAAGCTATTGTGAAGGGTAGTATAGAGGTGCGGCACTTGCAAAATCAAATTAATAGTATAATTGAAGAACTTAAATGTTTTAATGATTACAAAGTTAGTCATGTAACGCAAACATGGAATGTGGAAGTGGACATTCTTTTTAAATGGGCGTTGTCCTTTAATGTGAATGGAGATTTAAAAATTGAATACTTTCGGCAGGCTTTGTTCGAAGAGGAGTAAGGACTCTGTATTTAATGGTGTTGCACATAGGATAAGTACGGAGAGCAGAGTTCAGGTGGTTAAAGGCGGCGGGCATTTAAAACATGGAAATGCATTTATCTCGACTATCGAGAGGATAGAACATGTTATTAAGTGAATGTCCCATCATTCATCAAAGCTTGAGTGTGAAGAAAGTCAAGGTTTTGATAGAGGGTTTTAGCATGGTAGTTTTGAGCAGAGTTGAGTGCAGTGGTGGAGCAGTGCAGGGTGCAAAAATGGAAGCTAATTTCACTTTGAAGAGCAAGAAAAAACTTTGTCCTTTTTATGGGAACTTAACAATTAAAAGGCTTAGCGGAATGTTCAAGTTTTCAGATGAATTGTTGCCACAATGTGTGGCTACCATTGCTGGAGATGCATTCAACCTGGTTAAGCATAAGTATAAAACTCGAATGGACATTTACTAGTTGATAATGGCATGGGGATTGGAAGTGGGGGAGGCCATAGGAACGGTAAAGTGAGTCATGTAGATGATAATTCATGAGGATTTCTTAGTAGGGATGGAAACATTTATGGAGTGGGCTATGTCGGGCTTGGGGTTTGATGTGCGAGAAGGCTTGGTGGAGGATGAGCGCAGTCGACAGACAGGTTTAATTCCTTTTTAAAGGTGGAAGAGAGGTTTGTGCAAGGTGCACCGCAAGTTAGAGGTGAGGCGTGGATGGGATGCATTAAAACTGGTGATGGAAATCAAAGAACTAGATGTTGTAATTGAGATTGCCCAAGATGAAGCAAAGGGTTCTGCAAGAAGAGTCTTACATTCGAGGAAGTGCAGGCAGACAGAAGAGAGAAAATCCGAGGAGAATTCTGGCTTGAAACACAAACGAAGACAGTGAGTTGATGAAACTGTAGTTAATTGGGTGCTTTTGTCTATAGTGATTTGTCAGTTTTTTGTTAACTTCCTAGATTGGCAGGTTAGAGATGGATTCGGGTAGGTGCTTTTTGATAGCGTAGTTGTCGTTTCTATATGGAAGCTTTTTGTAGTGATTCTTTTTTGAGTTGGGGGATTGTCTGTTTTGGATAATTTGTGAGCTTTGAAAGAAGACTTGATGATGTTGTTGGAAGACTTGTAGACATCTAAAATTGTCCTGTCTAATTAAATAAATATTTTTAATTATTTAATTATTTTAGCCTAATTCTTCTATTAATTGAATAAATCCTTATTTGTTTAATTAATTCATTTATCCTCTTCTAGCCTTATTTCTCACTTAAATAAATACATTTACTTATTTAAATTATCCTTTCTCCTAAATTAAATAAATAATTTTATTTATTTAATTGATCTCACTTCTTCTATTAATTAAATAAATCTTTATTTATTTAATTAATTCATTAACCTTTTCTACCCATGACACATGTCATTCATCTCTTAATTCCTACACTACCTACCCTCTTATTATTTTCTTATTTCCTCTACCTTCCCTCTAATCTTAGCCGACCATTTATCTTTTACACCTCTCAATCTTATCCCTCCATTTCTTATAGTGTCTTCTATATAAGGAGATGCTTCTTTCATTATCAACCCCCGACTAATCGACGCTTTCAAACTTTCATATGTGATCAAGCCTACTTGCAACCATATTTCCGTTCTTTGTTGACCTCTTGTGCACACATAAAATCTGAGAGCAGATATATCAAGCAAGATCAATGGAGATAGGAAGAATGGAGATCCAAACCCTATTGGACATGTGATGGTATAATCTTTGTGATTTCATTTGATTTGCATTGTTTCAGGTAATCTTCATATGTTATGGTGGATCTTTGTTGTTGTTAGACAAGGGTTTTATGGTTGAATTCATTTAGTCTTTCAATATTGTTGTTTCCATTTTTACCATAAACATTTTGGAACGCCCGGTGGGACCCTTGTCCCTTTTCCATTTAACATTTTTTTGTTGCAGATTTTTTGTTTTTGAAGTTATAGATTTGACGTTTCCGACAACTTTTGACATCTCCCCGTATACGCATCTTGTAACCGTGTTTTTGTTTTTATTCCGTGTCTGTGATCTTCGTAATCGTGTTTACGTTCGGCATCATTTTATCTTATTTTGCAGATTGTAGGGTTTCGTCTATGATTTCAAACCGCATTTGTGAATCTCTCAGTCGCGTCTACGTTCGAGACCCACGTCTGTGTGATCTAGGCACGTCTGCGACAAATTTAGACGCGTTTGCAATTTTCTGTTGCGTCTACGTTAGGTTGAACCGCGTTTGTGTCTCAGATTTTGCATTTTCAGTTTTTGATCTAGTTTTCAGGCTTTATTTCGTCATTTGGATTTCAGATCTGGTTTATTTCGGGCTAACATCTTGTGATCTAGCTAACAAAATTGGTGCAGCTTGTCTTGAAAGCAAATCATTTTGTTGAAGGCCCCTATTTCACAAAGTCTTTTTGGATCTAAAATTTACCTAACTTGTGTGCTTGCAGGAAGGGGTAATCATTTGAAACAACTCAAACTACTAACAAATCTTTGTTGCGGGATCTTAGCAAGGTTTTCTTGATCTTCATTTGTGTGCCTTGTTTTTCATAGATTACCAAACACTTCAATTGGTGCACTAAAACTGAACTAGTGTCTTTTGTGTCTTGAGCAATAGGCTCTTTTTGTTTAATCTCTAGAGGGCCTGTCTCCCTGTGTGGTCATTAGGACTACTAGTGAGGAGAGGATGACCCAAGTGGTAGCGAGGAAAAGCCATCCTCTTCCAAACCACTATAAACAATTGTATCCCTGGTGAAAGCCATGGGTAACGTGTGTTGATTAGTTCATACCGACACTGTGTCTTCCCATAAACTCATTTGATCAAATTTATTTGATCATTTGTAGGGCGTAATCCTTACCGGTTGGGAGCCTTTTGTATTTACAGAGCTGAAAGTATCGCATGTATGGCCACATGAGTGGATGCCCTTACTAGCATCTCTTTGTTTTAGAAAGCCAAAATCCTTCTAGTTGTTGGGGCAGGAGGTCGGACCTCTGGAGCCGCCCACATACATACGGTTCTTAGTAGAGATACAAAGTTTGCCACGGGGAGTTTTTGTGGGAACTGATGCTTGGCTGCCCCAGAGAAGTGAGTGTCGAGGGTGGAGCCAGTGGGGTCAAGCATCTAAGTATCTGCTCTGAATAGCATAGCCTTGGGGGAAACCTCATGTGGGATCAACAACTATTGTCTTGGCCAACCATAAGAATTGTGCTTATTTTATTTTAAACATTCAAACATTCAAGATCAAACATCAAAACATTGTGTCTTTTGTGTCTTCAATTGTATGAAAAACATTTTTACATCAAACAACACACTTTCTTTGAGTCATTTTGAGTCTAAACACTTACAAACGTTGAGTCTTCGACAACATTGTGTCCTCTTGTCACGAAAAATAGTCACAAATTCATATTTGGTCACAACAAACAACTTTAAAATTGGAAAAATTGCACTTAGTTTTCAAAAATGCGTCTGTGTCTGATAGAATCGCATTTGTGTCATTTAGCCATGTCTATGAAGGGTAGAAACGCATCTACGTTCTCTTAAGAAAAATTGCATTCACAAAAAATATCAGAAACGTGTCTGTACAGTATAGAACCACGTTTGTGTCATTTAACCATGTCTGTGAAGTATATAGGCACGTCTGTGTTCAGAATTGGAAAAATTTACAGTCCAGCAAACAAGAGTAGTTAGTTTCAAACTTATTAAGCTTCCTAGGTTATCTCTCCAGGTTTTCATCTAGAATTCAGCCTATTTATGGGTCTCACAAAGTCCATCATTACTTTACACCTTGCATTGCATTCACATTTGTCTAAACTTGAGTCAAAAGGTCACTTGCTTGTCCTCATCTTACTTTGTCAACACACTACATACAACAAAATTTTTCTAAGTGGTCCCTCATCAAGGTCTATCACCTTTGGGTCTCATTTGGTCTTACTTAGAGTCAAGGTCAACTTACCTCATCAAGAGAAACTATCATCTCTTTGGAAGCCACACCTACTCTACTACATACATACTTGGTCTTACACTTTGGACATTGCAAGTAAACCTCATACTCATTTGCATTCCATCCAACTCTTGGTCTTCCATACTCTTTCTATTTCCATCTAGTCTCACACATCTTGGTCAAGACTTAGTTCATGGTTGACACCCGTTCCCAAAAATCTAGGAGAGAAGCTAAAGAGGTTGAAGAGTCCGCAAACATGAGTACCTATGAGTATGACAATGATGTCTTTTTCAATTCTGATCATACCACATTACCTAACATGGATGCCTATAGAAACATTCCAAATGTTGAAAACATGGACACTACAAACAACAATGATACACACATTGACAATATGGACAACTTTTCCGTACATTCAACAGAAGTGGGAAGACTCCATTATGGATCCCCGTTTTAATCGATTGGTTGAGGAAATAATGAGGAAAGATAGACAATATTTCTTACAAGTGATGGCAGAAAGTGGAGCCAAGATCCCTCATGATTTTGACATGTCTCAAATAATGGAAAATCAACCTTTGCAACAACCTCACCTCAACATGGATCAAAGGATGCCTAATAGTGGAGGCAATAGAGGACCACATTTTGTGCCTGAGTCACCATCATATTTGTTTCAAAAACCTGAGGTCCCACATACACATGGTCAAGCATATGATACTCACCTTCGCAGACCATTATGAAAGTCTTATGCAGAAAAATATACTCAATCACATACCAATGCTAAGGACCAGCCACCAAAGCAATTGGATATTCAAAGGCATGCTCAAAATTTGGACACAAGGAAACCCCGCATCAAATTTGGGGGCAACACACTAGAACAAACTCATGACATGCCTGTAGAATATGATATACAAGGACAAAATAGATATTCCATTCCTCATCATGACTCTATACCAAGTGGTCCACATACGCAGCATCATTATAGACCTCCTTTGTATGAACATGTGTATGATCAATATCATCCATATATGTAACATGCTCCTCTCCCACCCGGTGGCTCAAGCATGGGGTATGGTCAAAGAAGTCAGTCTCCACCTAAGAACAATTCGGAGCAGCAAATTAAGGACTTACAAAATAAAATGGAGGACATAAATACATCGAAGCCAACTTACACAATGAGAGACATATGTCCCTATCCATTTGACAAAAGCATTTCAATGCCTCCATTTCCTACACACTTTGTGACACCTAAGTTTGATAAGTACACAGGAAAAGGGGATCCTAAGGCACATATAAGACACTTTTTCACGGCTTGCATTGAGGTAGCAACAAAAGAGACATATTTGATGAGATTATTTCCACAAAGCTTAGGTGATCAAGCTATGGAATGGTTCTCTCAACTTCCACCTGGAATTAAGTCATGGGATGATTTAGCAGAGGCTTTTATCCAACATTTCTCATACAACATAGAGACAGACATATCAGTCACTACTTTGTGCAATACCAAGCAAAAGGATGGAGTGTCTTTTTCATCATTTTTACAAAGATGGAGAAATCTAGCTAGCAGATGCTCTTGTGAAATTCCACAAAAACAAATGGTAGAGATGTTCACCCAGAATGTCCATAGAGAAATTGGTTATGATCTAAGGAAAGCTTGCTTATCCACTTTCAAGGACGTCATTGAAAAAGGCTTAGAAACAAAGAAAGTCCTAATTGAGCAAGGAATCATTAAAATATTCAAAGAAAACAAAGAGGACTTTAAAGGAAAAGACAAGCCAAGATTTTGGAATAAAAACAAAAACACAGTCAATGATGGTGTTGTTGATGCCAATACAGTACGACCCAAAATCATTTTTTTTGGATCAAGCTCTACAAACAATCATGTGAATATTCAAACAACTTCAAAATCATGAAGGAAGTATACCCCATTGGGAGAACCACTTGAGTCAGCTTTCAAGAAGCTAGTAGCAAACAAGATAATCACAATTCCAGATTTGCCTCCATATGAGCCAAAGGTCAAACCAAATTGGTGGAATGATGATGAATACTGTGAATATCACAAGAGCAAGGGTCATAAAATAGGAAATTGTCATTAACTAAAGAACATCATACAAGATCTTATTGATAGAGGTGGCATTGAGATCGAGGGACACTCATCCAATCAAGAACATGAAATGTTTAAAGAACCATTCCCAAAACATGACAAGGGAAAAGCTAAAGCCATAGATGACTAGACCAACTATACCAGATATAACTATGATTCAACGGTTAATCACATTTAGATGGACAATTATGTCTCTGCCATTATCATCAAGGACAAAACTCCTGAGAATTCTACCGAAAGACCCAAGGTTGTCCTGAAAGGAATTGGATCTTCTTCCAAACCTACCTCTGAATGTAATGTTACAACTCGTCGAGGCAAATTCACTTTGCAAGGTGCTCCAACTAAAAAACACCTCATCAACTATACCTGAGTATGACCTTGTAGAACAGTTAGGGAAGACACCCACACTTATCTCAATCCTTGAGCTTTTACGCATATCCCTTGCACATAAAGCCATTCTTGACAAAACTTTGAGAGACACTTTTGTCCCCACTGATCTAAACGTAGACCAGTTTCAAGCTATGGTGGGATACCTTTCCATTCCACACTCCCTTACATTCACAGAAGCTGATGATGCCTTTGTAAGCCAACCACATAATGCACCTTTACACATTGAAGCCTTCCTACACAAACATCAAATATGAGTCCTGATAGATGGAGGAGTTGGTTTCAATATATGTACTTTGCACACAATAATACAATTGGGATATTCAAACAAAGTTGTGAACGCTACAAACAAAATTACCATCAAAGCATATGATGATGAAGAGTGTTCATCCAAGGGCACAGTCACCTTGCCCCTCAGAGTTGGGCCAGTTACAAAGGATGTGGTTTGTCAAGTCCTAGACCTGGATCTCACATACAACATATTGCTAGGACGTCCTTAGATTCATGAGATGAGGGAAGTCCCATCTACATACCACCGATGCATTAAGTTTCCTCACAATGGAGTTGAAGTAACAGTTAATGGTGATCCTAATCCATTTATATACTACAATAACTTGAGACCAAAAACTGAGACAATCATTCCAGGTAATAGAGAAGTTGTCCCTTCTTCTGCATACATTGAGCTTGAATCATTAAAACCTTCAACATCAAAGCAAGGTAAGCTTAAAGGGAAATATCAGGACAAAGGCATGGGTGAATACACCTTGAATCAAACCATGTGCTTACAATAAGTTATGAGTTTACCAAAAGAATATGGACAACCACATCCTTCTAGGCGGGTATCTATCATTACACTCAAATGGGATCCTACTATCTTCCAAAAGTGGGATGAAATGGAAGAAGAAGACTTATACAAAATGCTTTACAGAGACCTTGAAGATGGTACACAAAATCACATCACCATACCATGTGAAAAATATGGCAAAGGATTCAAGATCCTACAAAAGTTTGGGTATGATGGTAAAAGTCCTCCTGGCTTAAGAAAGGAAGGTATCATCGAACCTTTGCAACCAGAATTGACATTTAAAAAAGAGCGCTCGAAAGGGCTTGGCTTCATATCTTTCAGGGTAAATGCTTGAAAGGCAGAAGAAGCATTACAAATCAAGTCTTCCAAAGATCAACTAGAGAACCGCTATTCCATTGACTCTAATGAATGGGAATGGGGTTCAGATAAATCCTCTAGTGACTATGAACTCACCAAAACATTAAGAGAACTAGGTGAACCTACAGAAGAGGAGGAATTTTATAAAAAAATCAAAGTTGGTCAAGAAACAACCCCTGAGGACCCCACACAGTCTTTGTCTCTAGGTTCTAGGTCAAAATCATGAAGGATGAGGACATTCGTCCTTGAATGCACTTTTAGTGATGAAAATTTGAACTTGTTTACGATCGAGACAAATGAGGAGAGTGCCAATGACAACCTTGGGAAATACCTCGACATACCTGAATATAACTGCATCTTCACCCTTAGTCCCGCTGACTTTGAAAACATTGAAGGCCTTCCCCTTGGTCACCACCAACTTATTGACTGGGACCATGAAGGACCTATACAGTTCGACACATTCCAAAATGATGAAGCCTTTATTGACTATCTAGGCATACGAGATGATCTTCCGCTTGGGGACCATAAGGCAAGATACACTATAGAACTCAATAGCGCGACATATTTTGGTGAGGGTGTTGGGCCTTCCAGTCACAAAAATGTAAAAATAAAAACAAATCATGGGTCTTATGGTGAAAACCACATTGTGGCACTGTCTGACCCCAAAAAAGTAAAAAGAAAGGACGTATTTGAAGGCGAAAACCTCTCTGAGGCACCCGAAGATGGAAGGCTCGACATTCTCCCGGCATCGTATGAAGAAAAATCATCTATGTTAGTAGAGGAGACCATCAAAACAAACATTGGTACAGAAGAAATTTCACACAACATATTCCCAGCATAATCTCTGACAGAGACAAAGAGACCAAAGTTCATAAGTTTCTTCATAGAGCGACAAATCAATTTTGCATGGTCATATGCTGATATGCTTGGACTGGATCCGGATTTAGTGCATCATTTGATAGTTAAATCAGGGGCAAAACAAGTAAAACAGAAATTAAGAAAGATGAATCCACAAGTGGCATTATTAGTCAAGGCAGAGCTTGAAAAATTATTGGATGTTGGAGTCATATGCCCAATTGATTATCTTGAATGGATCTCCAACTTAGTACCTGTCAATAAGCCAAATCGTAGCATTAGAATATGCACAGATTTCAAAGACATCAATAAATCTTGTCCTAAGGATGATTTTCCATTGCCAAATATCGACCTAATCGTAGATCTCACAATAGGTCATGCGATGTTATCTTTGATGGATGGATTCTCTGGCTATAATCAAATAAAAATCACATCCGAGGATCAACACAAAACAACATTTACTTGTCCTTGGGGAACTTTATGCTGGAATGTCATGCCCTTCGGGCTAAAGAATGCAAGCGCTACATATCAAAGAGCCATGACTGCTATCTTTCATGATCTCATGCAAGTAAGTGTGGAAGATTATGTTGATGACCTCTTGGGAAAATAAATAGATAGAGATACACATTTGGACATACTTTCAATCATTTTTGATCGGTTGGAAAAATACAAAGTAAGATTAAACCCCAAGAAATGTATCTTTGGAGTAACCTCCGGGAAGCTCCTGGGATTCATTGTCTCAAAAAGAGGAATTGAAGTCGATCCAACAAAAGTCAAGGTGATCCTAAAGATGCCACCACCGAGAAATATCAATCAACTTTGATCTTTACAAGGAAGACTCCAGTTCATACAAAGATTCATATCACAACTTACAGATAAATGTCATCCTTTTCAACACTTGCTACACAAAAACATCAAATTCAAATGGGATTATAATTGTCAACAGGATTTTTCAGATACTCAAAGATTATCTTCTGAATCCACCAGTCTTGATGCCACCAGTTCCAGAACAATCCCTATTACTCTATATTTCAGCTAGATCAACAGCACTGGGGGCACTCTTAGCACAACAAGATGTTGAGGGCAAAGAAAAGGCAGTCTACTACATCAGTTGTACATTGGTAGGCTATGAGCTAAACTACACACCAATTGAGTGTGTGTGTCTTGTTGTGGTCTTTGCTTCATATAAATTACGACACTACATGCTAACTCATAAAACTAAGTTGGTCACAAGGATCGATCCATTGAAGTACCTTCTCAATAAAGCAACACTCATCGATCGACTAGCCAAATGGGTGATGCTCTTGAGTGAATTCGACATTGAATATGTGGACAGAAAAGCAATAAAAGGACAAGCTATCGCATATCAGTTAGCAGATGATCCCATGATAGATGATGCTCCTCTAACTTCAGAATTTCCAGATGAATCCATCTTGATGGTATCACATATGAAGCCTTAGCAATTGTACTTTGAGGCTCATACACACAACATGGTGCAAGTGCTGGCATCCTTTTCATCACACCTCAAGAAGATTCCATTCCAAAATCATATCGATTATCATTTCCTTGCACTGATAACATAGCAGAATATGAGGCATTAACAACTGGACTACGGATTGCAGTTCAGTGGAAGATCCAGGAACTTCATGTTTTTGGGGACTCTCAACTTGCAATTCGTCAAGCAACTGATGACTACCAAACAAAGGATGAAAAATTAATGCCTTACAAAAAAATGGTGGATGACCTGAAACAACATTTCACGAACTTAACCTTTGAGAAAATACCAAGAGAGCAAAATCAAGTTGCAGATGCCATGGCTACTATTGTTTCACTGATAGATCTACCATAGAATGAAACCCGCTATGAGTTCTTGGTGGATAACCTTTTGGTTCCCTTGTATGAGATCACTCCTACTAAGATGATATGTGTTGTTGGCCCTGATTCCCAGTTATATGGTTTTATTTTCACATACCTTCGTAATAGCACCCTTCCTCCTGACTTATCCAACAACCAACATCACACTTTCATTCGGCAATCTTCCTGATATGTCATTTTAGCCGATATCCTATACCGTCAAGGTCTAGATGGCACTCTTCTTAGATGTTTAGAAAGGGACAAAGTTCAGATTGTGTCACGCGAAGTTCATGAAGGGATATGTGGTCCAAATTCTAGTGGTCCTACCTTAGCCAAGAAACTCATCAGGATTGGATATTACTGGCCCAATATGGAAAAAAACTCATATCAGTTTGTCAAGAAATGTAAGCAATGTCAAATTCATGGACACCTTATTCATGCGCCAACATAAGAACTTCAACCGATTGCGACTCCTTGGCCCTTTCGCCAGTGGGGACTCGATCTCATAGGAAAGATTCATCCTCCTTCCAATGGCCTCAAATTCATCATCACTGCCACAGAGTATTTCATAAAATGGATCGAAGTCGTGCCTCTTACACAAGTCACTAGAGAACAAATTGCTACATTCATTCTCAACTACATCATTTATCGGTACGGTATTCCTATTTCCATAATCACCAATAACGGACGTCCCTTCAAAAATCCGGATGTTCATGAACTTTGTGATCACTTCCATATTACCCATCATTTCTCCACACCCTATTACCCCCAAGGTAATGGTCAAGCTGAGGCGTCTAATAAAACCATTTTTAAAATCCTAAAAAAGACAGTCGATGATGCTAGCCGCAATTGGCATATCCAGCTTAATCCCGCACTTTGGGCTTATCGCACAAGTGTTCGCACACCTACAAGAGCCACATATTTTTCACTAATCTATGGTGTTGAAGCTATATTTCCTATTGAGGTCAAGTTACCATCTTTACAAGTCTCTCTGGAAAACATTATTAGTGATGAAGACTACAGGGTCTCTCGCTTGCAAGAACTAGAACTATTGGATGAACGAAGACAAACTTCTTTTAATCATCTCAAGGCTTATCAACAATGAATGAGTCACAGTTACAATCATAAAGTGAAGCCTTGTACATTTGAGGTGGGCGAGTTAGTTCTCAAATCCCAAAAATCAGCAAGACAGAGAAAAGAAGGGCAAATTTGAACCAAATTGGCTTGGTCCTTACATCATCACAGTGACTTATGGATCTGATGGATATCAGATCTCAACCACAGAGGGTGAACCTTTGGAGGATCCTATCAACATCATGCACTTTCGTAGGTTTTACACATATCTCTTTAGAATATCCTAATTCAAAAATACAAAAAAAATCATAAAAAATAAAAAATCGTTACTTGGTGAAAACCTGGCAAACATGCACCTTTGTGACACAAAATAAAATAAAATTGGAAAACAAAAAAATATTTTGTCCAATGGTGAAAACCACTTCGGTGGTGCCCTAGGCAAGTACCATGGTGAAAACTGGGTCACCAATGCCATGCGTAGAGACATTGTTCCTCCCTCCTTCAGGATTCACTTTCATCCTTCACTTTGCACACACTCGCAACCTTTCCATCCATAATAAATCAGCTCCTATCTGTGGCTAAGACAAATCCTATGTATATTGATGGGTGTGGAACTAAGAGCATCACATGTTCTGAGGAGTACAATTTCTTCCAGCTTTCTTTAGTCTATCCGCGCACAATCCACAATAAAGCAACATTTACATCGCCAATCCGCAATAAAGTTCCCCCTTCTTCGCAATAAAGTATCAGTTACATGGATTCAGTTAGTTTCAGATGAGACACAACAACAACAATGAGCTTCAACAAATCAAATCTTCCAACAGACTCAGACAACATTATGGTTCAGTGCTATCTATCCTTTTGTGAGGTAAACATTGTGACCACAATCAAATAGACTTATACAAGTGACAAGAGACACTAAACTTGAGGACTATAGTGGATGTTGATGTCAAGTCTTAGTTTTCTTTTGATTTTATCTTTCTGGTGACATGTCTTTTAGCTTTTCTAGGATGTCTCCGACTAGAGATTTTATCTTCAGGATGTCTTTGACTAGAAAGGCGAGGATGGGGTATCGTCACCTATTTTTATTTGTTGTTTGTGGATTGTCTCTTAGTAATTCTATAACTTTTCCAAGGATATGAGGACACTATGAGTCTAGTATGAACTGGGGCATTCCTTGTTTGCGACTGTCTTATCTCCTTGCAAATGGATACAATGACTTTCTGGGTCGAACATATATCTGGATTGTCATAACCTATTTTGCCATAACAAAGCTCAATGATGATAATGCACAAGAAGCTCTTTCACTTTCATATCTTATATCTTCCATCCCCATTTCTTGATTGACCTCCATTGTCCTTCCCGAGTCCGTGTAGCCTACTATCACATGATTGAGTATAATGACACACCAAAAATATTCGCATTTCATGTAGTTTTCACCTGCATTACCACATATTTAGCATTTCATACATACATAAAGATATCACAATTGCATCACATCCTGCACACAACACATTTTAGCACATTTTACATCCTTATCATATTCATCTGCATTTCATACATTCACATTTGCACAAAAAACATAAAAGAACAAAAAAATATTGCATTCCATCATGTGCATATTTACATCCATATCATAAACACCACATAGAAGCATACATCATAAAACATATATAAACATCACATAGGTACGCATGCATATAGTTGTCGCAAGGATGAATCATATATATATATATATATATATCTTAAAAATCATAAGTGTCATGATACAATGATGTCAAAATCACATGGTCACAATCACCCGAAGGTGTAATCATACAAAATGGTACAAAACTGATACATAGGGAGCCCTCTAAGGCTATGATGAACTCCCTCCCTTGGAGCCAGCTGGCCTCTATGGAGCCTGAGCCCTGGAAGGAGCCACCCCAGGATCATCTCTCATGCCCCCTCTATCTAACGGTGGTGGAGGACCCATAATCCCATCACTAGATGCCTGTCTCCTGTCTCTCCCTCCAGTGGTCGTTGCAGTCTGCGATGGTCTACGGAAGCTCCTAGCTCACTGATCTGGTGGCACCGTTCCATAGTATAGGTCTCTCCAGTAGCCTATCTACTCCCCTGCCCGCAGAACATAGACGCATTTGACCCGTGTATCCTCTGTTGCCTGCCTCCCTGCCCTCAGTGTTGTCTTAGCCTCTGTATAGCACTGAATAGCCTGATCCCTCTCCTGCTCAGTGTCCCTCAGCTGTCTCCTGAGCCTAGTTGTCTCCCTCTCCAAATCTTGGATCTCATCTGCCTATACTTGGTAGATCTCCCTCAAGGATAGTAACTCATCCTCCTCCTCTCCCCCCTCACCATATCCCTGTGGTTGCTCATGTGGCTTCTCCTGACCCTGTCCCTATGGCTGCTCTTGTCCCTATACCTGTCTAGGAGCCTGTACCTATCTGGGAACGCATGCTGCTGGCACCTATAATGACAATCCACCTCTGCCTCTCACTACATGAGCCTGTCTCTCCTCTCTGTTCTCTCTCCTTGGATCCACTCTCCTCTCTACTACTGTGCCCTGCCTCCTCTGTCGGCCTCTACCTCCACCATCTCTACTATCATCTCCATCACCTCCACCCTCTCCATCTATCGGCTCCCCTGGATCCGTCAGCCGTGGAAATGGATGCTCTCCCCAATATGCAGTATAATTTGCATCCATCCCTGCATCCTCTATATCTGCCCACATATCCCAAGGCAAGGGAATCATCTCTACTAGTTGTGTCATTGCCTGATCATGAGACAATAATGGACCCAAACAACACCTGATCCCTCACTATTCGTGCATACATCCCTGACCCCCGTGGCATCCGTTGTATCCTATCGAACTACCTACCCACCCTATCTACCAACTGCCTCTCAATAACATAGGGTGTCTGACCAATCAAATACCTACTCCTGAATACATACGACAACTCCACTGCATCATCCTCTCACTCCTCACAATCCAAGTATGGCCTCCATACCACATTGTCTATCTCGTCAATCACTCGATGCCAATACTCCAGTCTCCCAATCTGTGGCTGAGATGTAATCATATCATATAAGTGAACATAGTTGCACCCATGTCGTCTGCCTCTGAAATGTATCGGTTGTTTAGCCAGCAGATGCTCATATGCCCATACCTGCAACAAGGTCACTCTGCATCCTAATCTTGTTGATCAGTGATACAAAAACTGATGCAACTCATAATACAAGTGTGTTAGCAAACATGGTCCCCATGCAAACCTGGTGTGCTATGTCACTAATGTCTCCAGAGTCCTCCCCCATCCCACTGCCAACCCTCGTGTCGCTTTATCTGGACAGAGGAACCCACTGATCACTCTTGCCAACACCGCTGGTAGCGCCAATCCTGTCTATGTCATAGTGTCCCACGCCACATGTCCAGCCCTCATCTCTAGTCCTGGATTCTGAAACACTCATCTCAGTGCATCCCTGTCTCCATCTCGATCGTAAGGAATCAACTCCCTATCGATCGGTATCCTCAGTATCGTATACACATCCTCCAAGGTGACTGTCATCTCACCCATCAACAAATGAAACATGCAAGTCTTTGAGTGCCATCTCTCAGCTAGCGCAGTCAACAACCCCATGTTCGCCCGAAACTCAAGCACATACAGAATATATCACAGGCCCATAGCCTCAATTGCTGCTCTCTCCTAAAGTGTCAGTTGTGCTTGTAAACTCTGAGTCAAAGGGAATCTCTCCCATGACTCTAGCATAGGTAGGTCTTCCTGCAATCAAGCAAATCAACTGTGTCAATCCTAGTGGCATTCCCTGTTCATCACAAAGTGTTGCTCTTTTTAGTACTCCTTGTTCATCACAAAGTACTACTTTCTATTCTAGTGGCATTCCCTATTCATCACAAAGTGTTGCTCTTAGTGGTACTGCCTGTTCATCACAAAGTACTACTTTTTTATCCTAGTAGCATTCCCTGTTCATCACAAAGTGTTGCTTTGAACATATCCTAGGGCCTCTACTTGAGTGTATCCTCTTGAGTAGTTTCCTATTTGACAACGTACGTTCTATCACAAAATTGTCAATCCTAGCCCTATCTGCTATTCTAGTCTTCCCTAGAGGACCTGCTTGAATGTATCTGTATATGGTGAAAATGGATAACAATAACAACAATATTGAAAGGCTAAATGAATTCAACCACAAAACCCTAGCCTAACAATCAACAAAGATCCACCATAACATATGAAGATTACCTAAGACAATGCAAATCAAATGAAATCACAAAGATTATACCATCACATGTCCAATAGGGTTTTGATCTCCATTCTTCCTATCTCCATTGATCTTGCTTGATATATTTGCTCTCAGATTTTATATGCACAAGAGCTCAACAAAGAACGGAATGTGGTTGCAAGTAGGATCGTAGTGTAGTCAAGTCCTCCAAATTGTCGATTAGGTCATTAGAATGCTTGATTAGGGTTTGATAGTGAAGAAGACATCTCCTTAAATAGAAGACACAATATGAAATGGAGGGATAAGATTGAGAGGTGTAAAAGGAGGTCGGCTAGGATTAGAGGGTAGGTAGTGTATGAATTAAGAGATGAATGACATGTGTCATGTGTAGAAAAGGTTAATGAATTAATTAAATAAATAAAGATTTATTTAATTAATAGAAGAAGTGGGATCAATTAAATAAATTAAATATTTATTTAATTTAGGAAGAGGATAATTTAAATAAATAAATGTATTTATTTAAATGAGAAATAAGGCTAGAAGAGGATAAATGAATTAATTAAATAAATAAAGATTTATTTAATTAATAGAAGAATTAGGCTTAGATAATTAAATAAATAAAATATTTATTTAATTAGACATGACAATTTTAGGTGTCTACATTTTGCCCCTCTTTGAGACAATGCGGCTTGTCGCGTTGTTTCAAAGAAGATAAGATGAACTGATACAGAGTTGCCCCAGGATGGGAATGATATGCCCCCTCGAGAGATTGGATGAAAAAGTCTGGAAAGATTGCAGACAATCTCTCGATAAGAAAGAAAGGCTAGAATGGAATGGTCGGATAAAGTGACAAAGTCACGGGATAATGAAGACTGACTCGGGAAATGAAGGCGAGGGCTAGGGTAGGCTACAAGATAGACCACGGGCAAAAGACATCCTCATTGTCATCTACACCTTCACGAGATCACAGTGCAGAGCAAGAAAAAGAGCAGCAGCAGTCAGCAGCGATGGCTTTCGTACACAGATTCGACCGCGTTCGTCGATTTCAGAGGCCAGCAGAGGCAGGAGAGCCGGTGAGTACCACCAAACCTCATCGTACTTTGATGCGTTCAATTTTGTCATTAATGCATGCTAGTTAGCAATAAATGCGCCTAGGAATAGTGTAAAAACAAAGTGCAAAAACGTGCAATTGCGTTTATGTCGGTGCCAGGCGCGTCTGTGTCGGTGTCAGACGTGTCTGCGTCTGGAACCGCGTTTGTGTCTAATGCGGGCGCGTCTCCGTCCTGAAGGGGCGTTTGTGTTGTGAAGTCGCGTTTGTGACAAATGTAGGCACGTTTATGTCAATCAGGCGCATCTATGTTGTTCAGGCGCGCTTGTGCAGTCTATAGGCGCGTTTGTGAGTTAGAAACGCGTTTGTGTTTGAAAATGCAAGGTTTTGGTCTTCTGGGTCAAATCGGCAGTTCTGTGATGAACATACGGTGTCGATTGGATAAGCTGCTGAGAGGATACACTCAAGCAGGTCCTCTAGGAAGACTAGGATAGATCAAGACACTTTGTGATGAACAAGGAGCACCAAGATAGAGTACTTTGTGATGAACAGGGAGTACCCAGAGTATGAGCAGCACTTTGTGATGAACAGGGAGTGCAAAATGTGAGTAACACTTTGTGATGAACAGGGAATGTCACACACGTAGTACTTTGTGATGAACAGGGAGCACTACTAGGATAGATAGCAACACTTTGTGATGAACAGTGAGTGTCACTAGAATAGATAACCATATGCATTTAGATAGCGAGTAGCATTTTGTGATGAACAGTGAATGCCACCATGACTGACATGATTGATTTGTTTGACTGCAGGAGTATTTGCCTATGCTAGAGTCACGGGAGAGATTCCCGTCCACATAGAGGTTGCGACTTGAGTTGTCTTTTCAGGATAGAGCTGCCATCGAGGAGATGGGTTTGAGACACGTATTGTATGTGCCTGAGTTTCGGGCAAACATGGGTTTGCTGACTGCGCTGGCTGAGAGATGGCATTCAGAGACATGCACATTTCATTTGTCGATGGGTGAGATGACAGTCACCCTCGAGGATGTCTACCGGATTCTACGGATACCGATTGATGGAGAGCTGATTCCATATGATCGTGACGGAGACAGAGAGGCATTGAGACGGGTGTTCCAGGATCCCAGACTAGAGATGAGAGCAAGACATGTGGCATGGGATACCATGACTGCGACAGGGTTAGCTTTGCCAGCTGTGATTGGAGGAGCTATCAGTGGGTTCCTATGTCCAGACAGAGCGACACGAGGGTTGGCAGTGGGCTGGGGAGGAGCACTGGAGACATTGGTGACACAGCACACTAGATATGCGTGGGGTCCATGTGTTTTGGCCCACCTATATTATGAGCTTCACCAGTTTGTCTACCATGGATCAGTAGGACTGGGTTGTGGAGTGACACTACTGCAGGTTTGGGCATACGAGCATCTGCCTATCACGCGGTCGATACATTTCAGAGGCAGGGGTCATGGACGGAGTTTTGTTCATCTGTACGACATGATCACGTCACAGCCTCGGATTGGCAAGTTATAGTATTGGCGGCGAGTGATAGATGACATTGATGTCGTCATCTGGAGGCCATATCTGGGATGCGAGGAGTGGGAGGATGACGCAGTGGAGCTGCCTTACACTTTCCGGAGCAGGTATTTGATTGGGCGGACGCCCTATATACTGGAGAGGCAGCTGGTAGATAGGATTGGCCGACAGTTTGGCCGGATCCAGCGGATGCCACGAGGCTCGGGTATGTATGCCCGTACAGTTAGGGATCAGGCGCAGTTCGGGCCTTTATTGTCATATGATCAGGCAGTCACATAGCTGGCAGAGATGATACCCCTTCCTTGGGACATGTGGCCTGAGATTGAGGACGTCGAGATGGATGTAGAGTATACAGCATATTGGGCCGAGCATCCATTCCCCCGATTGACAGATCCAGGAGAGCTACTGGATGGAGATGGAGGAGGAGATGATGATGATGATGGTGGGGGTGATGGGGGTGGAGGCCGACGGCGGCGGAGGGGAGTAGTTGGGGAGAGGAGGGTGGCACCTCGGAGAGAGGGTGGACAGGAGGGACAGGCCTAGGTGGTGAGGGGTCGCGGTGGAGTGCCCCTGCAGGTACCAGCAGCACAGGGTCCTAGAGCACAGGGACAGAGACAGGGACAGGTGCAGGGACAGTGCCAGTACAGACACAGGGACAGAGACAGGTACAGGGACCTAGGCATGTACCGAGACAGGTACCCGTTCAGGCACTAGTACAGGTACAGGGAGAGGTACAGGGGCAGGCACCCACAGAGGGAGAGCCACGGGAAGAGGCAGAGGCAGAGGCAGAGGGGGGTGACCCAGTGGAGGCTGAGCTGCTGGATCTGAGGGAGATATGTCAGGGCCAAGCAGATGAGATTCAGGATCTGGAGAGGGAGAGGGATCAGCTCAGGACCAGGCTCAGGGATACTGAGCGAGAGCAGGATCAGGCTATCCAGCGCTAAACAGAGGCTGAGACAGTGCTGAGGGCAGGGAGGCAGGCGGCGGAGGACACAGGAGCAGGCTATGCATATGTCCTACGAGCCGAAGAGGAGATTGCCTACTGGAGGGACCTGTATTATGGTGCCATGTCAGCAGATCAGCGGGCAAGGAGCTTCCATAGACCATCGCGGACAGCGATAGCTACGGGAGGGAGCCGGAGGAGACAGGCATCGAGTGGTGGGGTCATGGGTCCTCCACCACCACCAGACAGGCAGGGTGATCCTGGAGCGGGTCCTTCTAGGGCTCAGATTCCGTCGAGGCCAGGCGGCTCTGAGGGAGGGAGTTCATCATAGCCATAGAGGGCTCCCTTGTATAAGTATTTGTACCATTTTTTGTATTGTAGACACCTGCGGGTGATTGTAGCCATATGATTTTTTGACATCATTGTATCATGACATTTTTGATTATATATATGAGAGATGATTCATTTTTGCGGCAGCTATATGCATGTGTACCTATGTGATGAGATATTCTTATTTGATGCTTATGATATGGATGCAAATATTTACATGATGCAATGCAATAGTTTTGTTCTTTTATGATTCTATATGTTATGCTAATGCAAATGTGAATGTATGTAATGCAGATGAATATGATAATGCAAATGTAAATTGTGCTAATAGGTGTTGTGTGCAGGATGTGATGCAGTTGTGATATCTATATGTATGTATGAGATGTTTATATGTGGTAATGCAGGTGCAAATGTTTTTGGTGTGTCATTATACTCAGTCATGTGATAGCAGGCTATGCGGACTCGAGAAGGATGATGGAAGTCAATCAAGATAGGGGGGATGAAAGACAAAAGATATGAAAGTGCAAGAGCTTCTTGTGCATTATCATCATTGAGCTTTATTATGGCAAAATAGGTTATGACAATCGAGGCATATGTTCGACCCAGAAAGTCATTGTACCTGTTTGCATGGAGATAAGACAGTCGCAAACAAGGAATGCCCCAGTTCATACTAGACTCACAGTGTCCTCATATCCTTGGACAAGTCATAGCATTACTAAGAGACAATCCACAGACAGCAAATACAAATAGGTGACGATACCCCATCCTTGCCTTTCTAGTCAAAGACATCCTAGAGATAGAATCTCTAGTCAAAGACATCCTGGAAAAGCTAAAAGACATGTCACCAAAAAAAGATGAAATCAAAAGAAAACCAAGACTCGACACCAACATCCACTGTAGTCCTCAAGTTTAGTGTCTCTTGTCACTTGTATAAGTCATGTTTGATTGTGGTCACAATGTTCACTTTCACAGAAAGAATAGATAGCACTGAACCATATGTTGTCTGAGTCTGTTGAAAGATTTGATTTGTTGAAGCTCATTGTTGCTGTTGTGTCTCATCTGAAACTGACTGAATCCATGAAGCTGATACTTTATTGCGAAGAAAATGAAGCTTTATTGCGGATCTGGCGATGCAGATGTTGCTTTATTGCGGATTGTGCGCGAATAGACTGGAGAAAGCTGGAAGAAACTGTACTCCTCGAAACATGTGATGTTCTTAGTTCCACACCCATCACTAGACATAGGATTTTCCTTAGCCACAGATAGGATCTGATTTATTATGGATGGAAAGGGAGGTTTAGGAATGTTTATTATGAATGGCTAACCAATCTTAGGTAGATCAATAACAAGCCATGATGGGAATGGGTAAGTTTATTATGAACGAATTGGTCATGAGTGTGTGCAAAGTGAAATGATGAAAGAGAATCCTGAAGGAGGGAGGAGCAATGTCTCTACGCATGGCGTTGGGAACCCAGTTTTCACCATGGTACTTGCCCAGGGCGCCACCGAAGTGGTTTTCACTGTTGGACGAAATTATTTCTCTTTACTTTTTTTTTTTTTTTTTTTCAATATTTTTTGTGTCACAAGGCGCCTGTTTGCCAGGTTTTCACCAAGTAACGATTTTTTTGTTTTATAATTTTTTTTTTGTATTTTTAAATTTTTTTTGATTTTTTTGTGTTTTCGAATTAGGATACTCTGAAGAGCTATGTGTAAAACCTGCGAAGGTGCATGCTGTTGATAGGATCCTCCAAAGGTTCACCTTCTGTAGTAGAGAGCTGATATGCCCCAGATCCATAGACTGCTGTAATGATGTAAGGACCAAGCTAGTTTGGTTCAAACTTGCCCTTCTTCTCTCTATCTTGCTGATTTTTGGGATTTTCTCTGAGAACCAAGTCACCTACCTCAAATGTGCGAGGCTTGACTTTGTGATTGTAGCTGCGACTCATTCGTTGTTGGTAAGCCTTGAGATGATTAAAAGCAATTTGTCTCCGTTCATCCAACAGTTCTAGTTCTTGTAAGCGAGAGACCCTATAGTCTTCATCAGTGATGATGTTTTGCAAAGAGACCCGTAAAGAGGGTAACTCGACCTCAATAGGCAAGATGGCTTCAGTGCCGTAGGCAAGTGAATATGGTGTAGCTCCTATAGGTGTGCGGACACTTGTGCGGTAGGCCCAAAGTGCAGGATTGAGTTGGATATGCCAATTACGGCCAGCGTCATCGACTGTCTTTTTGAGGATTTTAAGAATTGTTTTATTAGATGCCTCAGCTTGGCCATTACCTTGGGGGTAATATGGTGTGGAGAAACGATGGGAAATATGGAAGCGGTCACAGAGTTCACGAACATCCTGATTTTTGAAGGGACGCCCGTTATCAGTAATAATGGACTTAGGAATACCATATCGGCAAATGATATAGTTAAGGATGAAAGTAGCAATTTGTTTTCCAGTGACTTGTGTGAGAGGCATGGCTTCAATCCATTTTGTAAAATACTCTGTGGCAGTGATAATGAATTTATGACCATTGAAAGAAGGAGGGTGAATCTTGCCTATGAGATCGAGTCCCCACTGACAAAAGGGCCAAGGAGATGCAAGTGGTTGTAGTTCTTGTGCCGGCGCATGTATGAGGTCTCCATGAATTTGACATTGCCTACATTTCTTGACAAACTGATATGAGTCTTTTTCCATATTGGGCCAATAATATCCAGTCCTGATGAGTTTCTTGGCCAAGGTAGGACCACTAGCATGTGGACCACATATCCCTTCATGCACTTCACGTAACGCAATCTGAGCTTCGTCGCTTTCTAGACATCTAAGAAGAGTGCCATCTAGACCTCGTCGGTATAAGATATCAGCTAAAATGACATATCGAGAGGATTGGTGAATGAAAGTGCAGCGTTGGTTGTTTGATAGATCAGGAGGTAGGGTATTGTCGCGAAGGTATGTGAAGATGGAGCCATATAACTGGGATTCAGGACCAACAACGCATATCATCTCAGTAGGCATTATCTCATATGAAGGAACCAACAGGTTGTCTACCAGGAACTCATAGCAGGTTTCATTTTGAGGCAGGTCAATTAGTGAAGCAATTGTAGCCATGGCATCTGCAGCACGATTCTGCTCTCTTGGTATCTGCTCAAAGTCTATCTTTGTAAAGTGTTGTTTCAGATTATCCACCATTTGTTTATAAGGCAGTAATTTTTCATCTTTTGTTTGGTAATCATCAGTTGCTTGATGGATAACAAGTTGGGAGTCTCCAAAAACACGAAGTTCCTGGATCATCCATTGAACTACAATTTGTAATCCTGTTGTTAATGCCTCATATTCCGCTATATTGTTGGTGCAAGGAAATGATAAGTGGTATGATTTTGGTATAGAATCGCCTTGAGAAGTTATAAAGAGAATACCAGCTCCTGCCCCATGCTGTGTGTATGAGCCATCGAAGAACAGTTGCCATGGCTTTGCACGTGACACTGTTAAAATGGATTCATCTGGAAATTCTGAATTTAAAGGAACATCATCTATCATGGGAGCATCTGCTAATTGATCTGCGATGGCTTGTCCTTTTATTGCTTTTCTGTCCACATACTCGATGTCGAATTCACTCAATATCATTACCCATTTGGCCAGCCGCCCAGTAAGTGTAGCTTTGTTGAGAAGGTACTTTAATGGATCAATTATTGCAATCAACTTAGTCTTGTGAGTGAGCATATAATGTCGTAATTTCTGTGAAGCAAAGACCATAGCGAGACATGCACGCTCGATTGGTGTGTAGTTTAGCTCATATCCCACCAATGTGCGACTGATATAGTATACTGCTTTTTCCTTGCCGTCAGCAATTTGTTGCGCTAAGAGTGCCCCCAGTGTTGTTGGAGTAGCTGAAATGTATAATAACAGTGGTTGATCTGGAACTAGTGGCATCAGAACTGGCGGATTTAGAAGATAGTCTTTGAGCATCTGGAAAGCCTGTTGACAGTTATCATCCCATTTGAATTTGATGTTTTTATGTAGCAAGTGTTGAAAAGGATTGCACTTATCTGCCAGTTGTGCTATGAATCTTCGTATGGACTAGAGTTTGCCTTGTAAGGATCGAAGTTGACTGATATTTCTTGGTGGTTGCATTTCCAAGATAGCTTTGACTTTTGCTGGATCCGCTTCAATTCCTCTCTTGGATACAATGAATCCTAGGAGCTTCCCGGAGGTTACTCCAAAGACACATTTCTTAGGGTTTAATCTTACTTTGTATTTTTCCAACCGATCAAAGGCAACTGAAAGTATGTCCAAATGTGTATTTCTGTCTATTGATTTGACCAAGAGATCATCAACATAATCTTCCACAGTTACATGCATGAGATCATGAAAAATAGTAGTCATAGCTCTTTGATATGTAGCACCTGCATTTTTCAGCCCAAAGGGCATGACATTCCAACAGAAAGTTCCCCATGGACAAGTGAATGATGTTTTATGTTGATCCTCGGGTGCAATTCTTATCTGATTATAGCCAGAGAATCCATCCATTAATGATAGCATTTCATGACCTGCTGTGAGATCAACAATCAAGTCAATGTTTGGTAATGGGAAGTCATCCTTTGGACAAGCTTTGTTGATTTCTCTGAAATCTGTGCAAATTCTAATGCTGCGATCTGGTTTACTGACAGGTACCAAATTGGAGATCCATTCGGGGTAATCAATTGGGCGTATGAATCCGACATCAAGTAATTTCTCAAGCTCTGCTTTGACTAGTAATGCCACTTGTGGATGCATTTTCCTTAATTTTTGTTTCACTGGCTTTGCCCCCGGTTTGACTGTCAAATGATGCATTACCAAATCCGGATCCAGTCCAGGCATATCAGCGTATGACCATGCAAAGTTGATTTGTCGTTCTTTGAAGAAGCTTATGAATTTTGATCTTTCGGACTCTGTTAATGATTGAGCCAAGAATATGTTGTGTGGAACCTCTTCTGTACCAATGTTTGTTTTGATAGTCTCCTCTACCAACATGGATGATTTTTCCTCATATGATGCTGGGAGAATGTCGAGCCTTCCATCTTCGGGCGCCTCAGAGAGGTTTTCACCTTCAGATACGTCCTTTCTTTTTACTTTTTTGGGGTCAGATAGCGCCACAGTGTGGTTTTCGCCATAAGACCCTTGATTTGTTCTTATTTTCACATTTTTGCGACTGGAAGGTCCGACACCCTCACCAAAATATGCCATGTTGTTGAGTTCTATGGTGTATCCTGCTTTGTGGTCCCCAGGGGGAAGATCATCTCATATGCCAAGATAGTCAATAATAGCTTCGTCATTCTGAAATGTGTCAAATTGTGCTGGTCCTTCATAATCCCAGTCAATGAGTTGGTGGTGAACAAGGGGAAGGCCTTTAATGTTTTCAGAGTTTGTCGGGCTAAGAGTGAAGATATGGTTATATTCGGGTATATCGAGACAATCGTCGAGGTCATCGATGGCACTCTCCTCGTCAGTTTCGATCGCAAGCGAATTCAAATTGTCGTTACTAGTAGCGCCTTCCGGGACAGGTGTCCTCATCCTATGTGATTTCGACCTAGAACCTTGAGACGAAGACTGTGCGGAATCCTTATGGGTTGTTTCTTGACCAACTCTGAACTTTTTATAAAATTCCTCTTCTTCTGTGGATTCATCTGGCTCTCTGAATGTCTCGGTGAGCTCGTAGTCACTGGAGGATTTGTCTGAACCCCATTCCCATTTGTTGGAATCTGTGGAATAGCAATCTTCTTTTTGAACTTTGGCAACTTTGATTTGTGATGCCTCTTCTGTCCTTTTTGTGTGGATCTTGGAAGTCAGAAAACCAAGTCCCTTTGAGCGTTCTCTTCTTACAGTCAATTCAGGTTGTAGGGGTTCCATGACGCCTTCTTTGCGTAACCCAAGAGGGCTTTTTCCATCATACCCGAATTTTTGTAGAATCTTGAAGCCTTTGCCATATTTCTCACAAGGTATATTGATCTGATCATGTGTGTCATCTTCAATGTCTTTATAGAGCATTTTGTATAAATCTTCCTCTTCCAGTTCGCCCCATCTTTGAAAGGTAGTAGGATCCCATTTGAGCGTCATGATGAATGTTTGCTTGTTAGGATGTGGCCTTCCAAATTCTTTTGGAGAGCTCATGACTTGTCGTAAATACATGGTCTGATTTAAAGTGTATTCTCCCATGCCTTTGTCCTGAAATCTGCCTTTAAGTTCACCTTGTTTTGATGTCGAAGGTTTTAATGACTCAGGGTCAATGTATGCCGAAGAAGGAACAACTTCATGATTACTGGGAATGATGGTCTCCGTATGTGATCTCAGGTTATTGAAATTTATGAACGGATTAGGATCGCCATTAACTGTTACCTCGACTCCATTATGAGGAAACTTAATGCATTGGTGATATGTCGATGGGACTGCCCTCATTTCATGAATCCAAGGACGTCCTAGCAATATATTATAAGCGAGATCTAAATCCAGGACCTGACAAACCACATCCTTTGTAACTGGCCTAATTCTTAGAGGTAAGGTGACCGTGCCCTTGGATGAGCGTTCTTCATCATCGTATGCCTTGATGGTAATTTGATTCTTTGAATTCACAGCTTTATCAGAATATCCCAATTGTTTAATGGTGCTCAATGTACAAATGTTTAGACCAGCTCCTCCATCTATCAGGACTCGCTTTATTCAATGCTTGTGTATGAAGGCTTCAATATGTAATGGTGCATTATGTGGCTGACTTATGGAGGCGTCATCAGCTTCTGTGAATGTAAGGGAATGTGGAATGGATAGGTATCCCACCATGGCTTGAAACTGGTCCACGTTCAGATCAGTAGGAAAGGCAGTGTCTCTCAAGATTTTGTCAAGAATAGCTTTATGAGCGAGGGATATGCGTAAGAGCTCAAGGATGGAGATGAGCGCGGGTGTCCTCCCTAACTATTCTACAAGGTCATACTCAGGTTTGGTAGATGAAAAAGTAGTGTTTTTAGTTGAAGCATCTGGCAAAGTAATTTTACCTCGACGAGTTGTAACATGACATTCAGAGGTAGGCTCGGAAGAAGATCCAACACCTCTTAGGACAATCTTGGGTCTTTGAGGAGGATTCTCAAGATTTTTGTTCTTGATGGTAATAGTAGAGATATGATTATCCATTGAGATGTGATTAATAGTTGAGTCATAGTTGTAAGGTGCTCTAGTATAGTTGGCTTGATCATCTGTGACTTGGGCTTTTCCTTTGTCATGCTTTGGGAATGGTTCCTTAAACATCTCATGTTCTTGATTAGACGAATGTCCCTCAATCTCAATGTCACCTCTATCAATGAGATCTTGCACGATATTCTTCAGTCGATGGCAATTTCCTGTCTTATGACCCTTGCTCTTATGAAACTCACAATACTCATCATCATTCCACCAATTTGGTTTGACCTTTGGTTCATATGGAGGAAAATCTGGAACTGTGATCACTTTGTTTGCCACTAGCTTTTTGAAGACTGATTCAAGTGGTTCTCCGAATGGAGTGTACTTCCTTCGTGATCTGGAAGTTGTTTGAGTATTCACTTGATTGTTTGTAGAACTTGATCCTGAAAAGATGAACTTGGGTCTCACTGTATTGGCATCAACAACGCCATCGTTGACTGTGTTCTTATTTTTATTCCAAAATCTTGGCTTGTCTTTTCCTTTAAAGTCATCTTTGTTTTCCTTGAATAGCTTGATGACTCCTTGTTCAATTAGGACCTTTTCTGTTGCTAAGCCCTTTTCAATAACATCCTTGAAGGTGGACAAACAAGCTTTCCTTAGATCATAGCCAATATCCTTGTTAACGTTTTGAGTGAACATTTCTACCATTTGTTTTTGGGGAATTTCACAAGAGCATCTGCTGGCTAGATTTCTCCATCTTTGTAAAAATGACGCAAAAGATTCTCCCTCCTTTTGCTTAGTATTGCACAAAGTAGTTACTGAGATATCTGTTTCTATGTTGTAGGAGAAATGCTGAATAAATGCCTCTGCTAAGTCACCCCATGACTTAATACCAGGAGGTAATTGAGAGAACCATTCCATAGCTTGATCGCCTAAGCTTTGCGGGAATAACCTCTTCAAATATGTTTCTTCTGCCGCTACCTCTATGCAAGCTGTGAAAAATTGTCGTATGTGTGCCTTGGGGTCTCCTTTTCCTCTGTACTTGTCAAATTTTGGCGTCACAAAGTGTGCCGGAAATGGAGGCATTGGAATGCTCTTATCAAATGGATAAGGACATATGTCTCTCATAGTGTATGTTGGTTTTGGTGTACTCATGTCCTCCATTTTCTTTTGTAAATCTCTGATTTGTTGCTCCAAATTATTCTTAGGTGGCGATCGATTTCTTGTAGCATACCCCATGTTTGGGACACCAATTTGAGGAGGAGCTTGTTGCATGTATGGATGATATTGATCATAGACATGTTCATATGGAGGAGGCTTATATTGGTGCGGCATATAGGGAGCACTTGGTATAGCTTCATGTTGAGGAACCCCATATCTATTTTGTGCATATATACCATATTCTATAGGCACATCATGTTCTATTGTGTTGCCCCCAAATTTGACACGAGGTTTCCTTATGTCCAAATTTTGAGCATGCCTTTGAGTGTCCAATTGTTTTGATTGATCCATAGCTTGAGCATGTGATTGAGCATATCTATCTGCATAAGGCTTCCATAATGGTCTTCGAAGGTAAGTATCATATGTTTGACCATGTGTATGTGGGACCTCTGGTTTTTGAAGCAAAGCTGATGGTGATTCAGGTACCATGTGTGGTCCTCTATTTCCTCCACTATTGGGTCTCCTTTGATCCATGTTGGAGTGAGTTTGTTGCGAGGGTCGGTTTTCCATAAGTTGAGACATGTCAAAGTCATGAGGTATTTTAGCTCCACTTTGTGCCATCATGTGTAAGAAGTATTGTCTATCCCTCTTCATTATCTCTTCAACCAATCTATTGAAATGGGGATTCATAATGGATTCTTCCACATCTGCTGATTGTATTGAAAATTTGTCCACATTGTCATTATGTGTAGCCTTGTTGTTTGTAGTGTCTACGTTTTCCACATTTGGAATGTGTCTATAAACATCCATGTCAGGCAGTGTAGTGTGCTCGGGATTGAAAAATAAATCATTGTCATACTCATAAGAACTCATGTTGGTGGACTCTTGAGCTTCTTTAGCTTTTCTCCTAGATTTTTGAAGGCGGGTTTCAACCATGAACTAGGTGTTTGACCAAGATGTGTAAGACTAGATGAAAAATGGAAAGAGTATGGAAGACCAAGAGTTGTATGGAGCGTAAATGAATCTGAAGTTTACTTGCAATGTCCAAAGTGTAAGACCAAGTATGTAAGTAGTAGAGTAGGTGTGACTTCCAAAGAGAGGATAGTTTCTCTTGATGAGGTAAGTTGACCTTGACTCTAAGTAAAACCAAATGAGACCCAAAGGTAAGAAACCTTGATGAGGGACCACTTAGCAAAGTGTAGTTGTAGTATGTTGACAAAGTATGATGAGGACCGGCAAGTGACCTTTTGACTCAAGTTTAGACAAGTATGAATGTAAAATGAGATGTGAAGCAATGATGGACTGTATGAGACCCAGAGATAGGTTGAATGGTAGATGAAACTTGAAGAAACAACCTAGGAAGCTCAAGTATTCCGAAACTGATTTCTCTTGTTTGTTGGACTCTAAAAAAAATTTTCCTGCAATTTTGAACACAGACGCGCCTGTATACTTCACAGACGCGGTTTTCAGACGCTACTCTGTTTAACCCAGACGCGCTTCTGCGATTTTCTTGTTTAGGTTTGCTGGACTGTAAAGGTTTTTGCAATTCTGGACACAGACGCGACTGTATACTTCATAGACGCGATTCCCAGACACAGACGTGCTTCTGTTCGATACAGACGCTTCTAGACACACAGACGCTATTATGCCCTTCACAAACGCGCTTAGATTACTCAGACGCGGTTAAAACATACACAGACGCGTTTCTGTAAACTTCGTCCAATTTTTCCAATCTGTGAAATTGTTTTCTTGTGACCAAATCTGACTGTTTGACTGTTTTTCGTGACAAGAGGACACAATGTTGATGAGGACTCAATGTTTGCTAGTGTTTAGACTCCAAAATGACTCCAAGAAAAGTGTGTTGTTTGATGTAAAATTGTTTTGCATACACTTGAAGACACAAAAGACACAATGTTTTGTTGTTTGGTCTTGATTGTTTTGAATGTTTAACATAAGTCAAGCACAATTCTTATGGCTGGCCAAGACAATAGTTGTTGATCCCACATAGGGTTTTACCCCCGAAGCTACGCTATTCAGAGCGGATACTTAGATGCTTGACCTCACTGGCTCCACCCTCGGCACTCACTTCTCGGGTCAGCCAAGCATCAGTCCCCATGAAAACTCCCCATGGCGAACTTTGTATCTCTACTAAGAACCGTATGTGTGTGGGCCGCTACCAGAGGTCCGACCTCTTGCCCCAACAACTAGAAGGATTTGGGCCTCTAAAACAAAATGGTGCTAGTAAGGGCATCCGCTCGTGTGGCCATACATGCGACACTTTCAGCTCTATAAATACAGAAGGCTCCCAGCCAGTAGGGGTTATGCCCTACAAATGATCAAATAAATTTGATCAAACGGGTTTATGGGGAGACATAGTGTCGGTATGAACTAATTAGCACACGTTATTCATAGTTTTTACCATGAATACATTTGATTATTGTGGTTCGGATGAGGTGGGTTTTCCTCGCTACCACTTGGGTCGTTCTCTTCTCACTAGTAGTCCTAATGACCACACGGGAAGACAGGCCCTCTAAAGATTAAACAAAAATAGCCTATTGCTCAAGACACAAAAGACAATGATTCAATTTTAGTGCACCAATGGAAGTGTTTGCTAATCTATGAAAACAAGGTACACAACAAAATTTCAAAACCCTAGCCAAGGACCTGCAACAAAATTTGTTAGTAGTTTGGGTTGTTTCAAATGATCACCCCTTCCTGCAAGCACACAAGTTAGGTGAATTTTAGAAACCCAAAAGACTTTGTGAAAGAGGGGCCTTCAACCAAAACGTTTTAGCTTCCAAGGCGAGCTGCACCAACTTAGTTAGCTAGATCTGAAAGGGTTAGTCCAAAAATAAACCAGATCTAAAACCCTAAGTACGAAATCCGAAAACTGAATCAATGAAAATTTGAAAATTTCAAAACATTCAAAACACAGACGCTGTTACCTACGACACAGACGCGTCTGTATGACACAGACGCGGTCAAAAATCACAGATGCCCTTATCGGACACAAACGCGATCAAAAACAACACAAACGCACTTAGAAAACACAGACGCCCCTGTCTGAGACCTGCAAAATAAAATTTGTCAAAAACACAGACGCGACTCCAGTATCCGCAGACGCTCCTGAAAATCAGAGACGCGATCCGAAAGTTCGCAGACGTGAAAAAAACCTAAAATGTCGTCAAAAAATGTCCGATCTGCAACTTCAAAAACGCAAAATCTGCAACAAAAAAGGTTAAATGCAAAGGGACAAGAAGTCCCACCGGGCGTGCCAAAATGTATATGGTGAAAATGGATAACAATAACAACAATATTGAAAGGCTAAATGAATTCAACCACAAAACCCTAGCCTAACAATCAACAAAGATCCACCATAACATATGAAGATTACCTAAGACAATGCAAATCAAATGAAATCACAAAGATTATACCATCACATGTCCAATAGGGTTTTGATCTCCATTCTTCCTATCTCCATTGATCTTGTTTGATATATTTGCTCTCAGATTTTATATGCACAAGAGCTCAACAAAGAACGGAATGTGGTTGCAAGTAGGATCGTAGTGTAGTCAAGTCCTCCAAATTGTCGATTAGGTCATTAGAATGATTGATTAGGGTTTGATAGTGAAGAAGACATCTCCTTAAATAGAAGACACAATATGAAATGGAGGGATAAGATTGAGAGGTGTAAAAGGAGGTCGGCTAGGATTAGAGGGTAGGTAGTGTATGAATTAAGAGATGAATGACATGTGTCATGTGTAGAAAAGGTTAATGAATTAATTAAATAAATAAAGATTTATTTAATTAATAGAAGAAGTGGGATCAATTAAATAAATTAAATATTTATTTAATTTAGGAAGAGGATAATTTAAATAAATAAATGTATTTATTTAAATGAGAAATAAGGCTAGAAGAGGATAAATGAATTAATTAAATAAATAAAGATTTATTTAATTAATAGAAGAATTAGGCTTAGATAATTAAATAAATAAAATATTTATTTAATTAGACATGACAATTTTAGGTGTCTACAGTATCTTCTCAGCAGCTTATCCAATCAACAGTGTATGTTCATCATAGAACTGTCGATTTGGCCTTGAAGACATAAACGTACGTTCATGACACAAACGTGCTTACATACGTGTCTGCTTTGCATGGACGCGCGTGAATCACACAGGTGTGCCTCTGCTTGGCACAGACGCACCTGTCCTACATAAGCGCACCTGCAAGACATAGACACGCTCGCATTGAACATAGACGTTGTTGCATTCATAGACGCGCCTGGCACAAACACAGACGTGCCTAGCCTACATAGACGCGCTTAGCACCAACGCAGACGCGCCTTAGCATTTTTCCCCTCGCTCGACATACCTAAAGCTCATTTATTACCTACCTAACATGCATTTATGACAACAATTAATGCACCAAAGTACAAGGAGGTTTTGCGGTACTTACCGACTCTCCTGCATCTACTGGCCTCTTAAATCGATGAACGTGATCGAATCTATGCACCAAAGCCATCATTGTTGACTGCTCTTAGCTCTCTCTCCACTCTGATCTTTTGGATGTGTAGATGACAATGAGGATGTTTCCCCCTTGTAGTCTATCTTATAGACTAGCCTAGCCCTAGCCCTATCCCTATTCAGTCTTCTGTATCCCGTGACTTTGTCACTCCATCCGGTCAGTCTATTCTAGCCTTTCTTTCTTATTGAGAGATTGTCTGCGATCTTTTTAGACATTTTCATCCAATCTCTCGAGGGGGCATATTATTTCCATCTTGGGACAACTTTGTATCAGTTCATCTTATCTTCTTTGAAACAACACAACAAGCTGCATTATCTCAAAGAGGGGCAAAATGTAGACACCTAAAATTGTCCTGTCTAATTAAATAAATATTTTTATTTATTTAATTATTTTAGCCTAATTATTCTATTAATTGAATAAATCTTTATTTATTTAATTAATTCATTTATCCTATTCTAGCCTTGTTTCTCATTTAAATAAATACATTTATTTATTTAAATTATCCTTTCTCCTAAATTAAATAAATACTTTTATTTATTTAATTGATCCCACTTCTTCTATTAATTAACTAAATCTTTATTTATTTATTAATTCATTAACCTTTTCTACCCATGACACGTGTCATTCATCTCTTAATTCCTACACTACCTACCCTCTTATTATTTTCTTATTTCCTTTACCTACCCTCTAATCTTATTCGACCATTTATCTTTTACACCTTTCAATCTTATCCCTCCATTTCTTAAAGTGTCTTCTATATAAGGAGATGCTTCCTTCATTATCAACCCCTGACTAATCGACGCTTTTGAACTTTCATATGCGATCAAGCCTACTTGCAACCACATTTCCGTTCTTTGTTGATCTCTTGTGCACACATAAAATCTGAGAGCAAATATATCAAGCAAGATCAATGGAGATAGGAAGAATGGAGATCTGAACCCTATTGGACATGTGATGGTATAATCTTTGTGATTTCATTTGATTTGCATTGTCTTAGGTAATCTTCATATGTTATGGTGGATCTTTGTTGTTGTTAGGCTAAGGTTTTGTGGTTGAATCTATTTAGTCTTTCAATATTGTTGTTTCCATTTTTACCATAAACAAGAATTTTAATGATTATTAATAAAATATAAATTATTACCGAGCAAAAAAAAACTATAGAAATTTTTTTAGTTAAAAATAAAATAAAATATTTTAAAAAGGTATATTATTTTTTAATTTTGATTATGCAATTTGTTTTTCATCTTTAAATATTGTAGACTATGAAATTGTCATGTTTTTTATGTGAATATTATTAAAGTTAATTTAAAAAAATAAATATATGAAAGGAAAAATAAATAAAATATATATTAATAATGAATAATTTTTAAAATATTATAATAATGTTGAATATTTTTTAACTTTATTGTAATTAATAAAGAAGTTACATTATAAATATCTAAAGGGGTTCTATTAGAATGGCTAGTGTGTTTATTAAAGTTGATTTAAAAAAATAAATATATGAAAGAAAAATTGAAAAAATATATTAATAATGAATAATTTCTAAAATATAATAGTAATAATAATGAATATTTTTAATGTTATTGTATTTAATTAAGAAGTTACATTATAAATATCTAAAGGGGTTCTATTAGAATGGCTAGTGTGTTTATGGTAGTGTGGTATGAATGTACATCTTTGAAAATAATTTTAAATGCTACCAATTTAATAAGAAAACCTAAATAATATTCTATTAAAATTCAAAATAGGGATAAGAACTGTAGACGTATAAAAATGACCATATTCCTAAATGAATATTTTATGTTAATTTCTCTATTTAATTAAATCCAATTTAATTAAATTACCCACATTGCTCTATTTAATTAAGTAAATTACTCAATTAAATTCACTATACCATTTAATAGGATAAATTCATTTTATTCAATTAAAGCCCCTGTCCACTTTTTAATTAAATCCAAATTTAATTAAAATAGTTATCCTAAAATTAAATAAATCTAATTTATTTAATTGCCACCAAATTGAATTAAATTCAATTAAAACCTATTTTTCCCTCACCCACTTGCAAAATCCTACATCTCCCACTTGCATCCTAACCCTCTTTCTAACCTCTTCTAGATTCTTCTAATCCTGATTAATTAACTCAAACCCATCCATTATCCCTTTTCCCTAAATTTGAGGAGGTCACTTCTCAAATTTGGAGCAAAGTCTTCAAAATGCATTAAAGCCTTTATCCATTCAACAAGCTGCCCCCAAATTTGGAAGGACTCTTACAAATTTGTCCCCAAAGTCCTCATAACCATTAATGCAATAAACTCTTATAGATTCTTCTAATCCTGATTAGTTAACTCAAACCCATCCATTATCCCTTTTCTCTAAATTTGAGGAGGTCACTTCTCAAATTTGGAGCAAAGTCTTCAAAATGCATTAAAGCCTTTATCCATTCAACAAGCTAACTTGTTGAATGCCCCCAAATTTGAAAGGACTCTTACAAAAACCAATGTTTTTGCTCTCAGATCACTGAGCAAAATGGTTTAGGGATGACAAATGCAAGAACGAGGGATGCTTTTGTCGATTTTAAGATGAGATGCATCCTAAGCTATGCATGATGCTACAAATGCAATAAACTAGCTATAAGATGACAAGGTTAGTAAACAAGACTATCCTAGCATGCTATATTAGTTTATGATTTAAGCTAAATGACAAGGAGCATACTCTAAATTAGCATTTTTAGATTAATTCCTATTTAAAAGAGAAGCTAAATGATGAGCATAAAATGAGATATGAAAGCTTGAATGGATTTGAGTATATGTGTGATGCTTAAAGACTTGGATCTGAAAAAATGGATGAATGAGAGCTCTATTTATAGCAAAAACAGGGCAATGGATGGTCAGGATTGAAAGATTTAATCAAGGGCCAAGTTTAAAAGTTGGGAATCCATGTTTTCAATTGGCACCAATGAAATGGTGACATTTGTCAACATAAGGTTGGTTGAGAGGAGATGTAAAAAGCATTAAATGCTTGAGAAGACCTCATGGTTACCCTAGGGGTTAAGGGTTAAGGTTAGTTTAAGGTTATCCATTGGATAAAGCTTTTACCCAAAGGATAAACTCTTGTGCAAAGGATTAAGGATAACCATGGTCAAAACAACAAATGCTTGATGAGACCCTTGGGTTATATGGAGGTTGAGTTTATGGAAATTCTTTAACCATGTAAGAGGGTTGAGTTAACCATTAATGGTTATGAAGACTTTGGGGACAAATTTGTAAGAGTCCTTCAAAATTTGGGGGAAGTTAGCTTGTTGAATGGATAAAGGCTTTAATGCATTTTGAAGACTTTGCTCCAAATTTGAGAAGTGACCTCCTCAAATTTAGGGAAAAGGGATAATGGATGGGTTTGAGTTAATTAATCATGATTAGAAGAATCTAGAAGAGGTTAGAAAGAAGGTTAGGATGCAAGTGGGAGATGTAGGATTTTGCAAGTGGGTGAGGGAAAAATAGGTTTTAATTGAATTTAATTCAATTTGGTGGCAATTAAATAAATTAAATTTATTTAATTTTAGGATAACTATTTTAATTAAATTTGAATTTAATTAAAAAGTGGACAGGGGCTTTAATTGAATAAAATGAATTTATCCTATTAAATGGTATAGTGAATTTAATTGAGTAATTTACTTAATTAAATAGAGGAATGTGGGTAATTTAATTAAATTGGATTTAATTAAATAGAGAAATGAAGATAAAATATTCATTTAGGAATATGGTCATTTTTATACGTCTACATTTTGCCCCTCTTCGAAGTGGCATGTGTGCACATGTTATTTCAAAGAAAATGATGTGTCGTTGTGATTTTATGATCAATGCCGTTTTTATGGATTTTTATGTCATGCCCCAGATTTGATGTGTGATGCCCCAGATTCGATAAATGATGGTGATAATGCCCCCTCAGAAGATGAATCAAAATTTTGAAAAATTTGATTTGATTTGATAATTGCGTTTGCGGTGTGCAAGATTTTAGCTAGGTGAAATGTTGAAATTGATTCATCTCCCGATAATTGACGTGCTTTAGGGTATGAGGGAGACCGCGAGCAAATTACATGCTCATTTCCCTAACCCTAATTTCATTTTACCCTATAAAAAGGAAAAAGTGTTTTGTTTTGTCTCATTTGTGCTTGTTGGCTTTGAAGAAAGTGATTTTTGGAGAGATGACAAAATGCCTATTCCCTTTTCTACGCATCGATTTAAGCGCGTTCGGAGGCATCGGAGACTTGCTGCGTATGGACCACCGGTAAGTCAACCCTTTTGACCCCTTTTTTATTTTTCATTTGATCGTTTTTGGTCCGTTTTTTATTTTTGAAATTCGGTTTTAACATTTTAGCGCATATAGGTCTTAGGTTAGCGCATACGATAAATTAGGTAGCGCATAGGGTATTAATTTAGGGTAGCATCCGAAAATGATAGGTTAGTGCATGAAAGTTTTAGGTTAGCGCATGGCCTCAGGTTAGCACATGATGAACATTGGGTAGTGCTTTGGGTTAAAAAGGTAGCGCATAGGTCAAACCTAGCTCATAGGGTCCACAGGGGGTCGCATGGGTAGGGGGATTTAGCGCGTAGGTTAGACCTAGCGCATAGGGTTGAATAAGTAGCACAAGCATGGGATAGGTTAGCGCATGGCTTGATTTTAGCGCTTAGGGTAAATTGGTTGGCGCATGGAGAAAAAAAGATAGCGCGTAGAGTTAATCCAGCGCATAGGGTAGGTAGAATAGTGCGTGGAGAAAATAGGGTAGCGCATGGGTATAGTTTAGCGCACAACCAAGTTTAATTAGTGCATGGATTAGGTTTTGCAAGAATTAGTGATTTTTGAATGTGAAAATGACATAGGAAAAGGTTAGTTTTGCTTGGGGGGACAGATTTTTGTCATTTGCTGTGTCTTTGGTCGTGTTTTTGATAATTTGTCCAATATGAGTTTTGATATAACTTGGTTTAAATTTGTGATTTGTTTCAAGTTATTGATGTAGATATTAATGTGTTGTTTTGATCAAACCATGATTTGTTTTGCACTATTTCAAGTTCAAATGTGTGGAGCCTGATTTGTGTTACAAGCTGATATGGGTTGGAAACTTGAGTTATTTTACAAGCTGATATGGGTTGGAAACTTGAGTTGTTTTACAAGCTGATATGGGTGGGAAGCTTGAGTTGTTTTACAAGTTTATGTGATGTGGAGACTTGAGTTGTTTTACAAGTTTTGATATGGTTTTTTGAAAACTTGAGTTGTGTTACAAGTTGATATGGAATGATATGATGTGGAACTTGATTAGTTTTGGCAAATTGTTTCAGGTTTTTGATGTGATTTTGATTTTGATATCTTTGTTTTGATGTGGAAATTGATATTGGACTCGTTTTGCTTGTGATGGGAGCGATTGGGAGTGGTGCAGTCGCGGGAGCGGTTTCCTAGACCTTGGGCATTGATACCATAGTTGGCACAGGCTGACCTGGATGTTATTGAGAGATGCAGCTTATCATATTTGTTAGATATGTCTCGGTTCACTATGAATCGGGGTCTACTTATAGTGCTCGCTGAGAGGTGGCACAGTGATACGAACACCTTTCACTTTGCTACTGGCGAGATGACAGTCACTCCAGAGGACTGTTATAGGATTTTGCAGATTCCCGTAGCAGGTGCTTTATTCCCATATGAGCAGACTGAGGAGGGTGGGATTGAGGCACTACGGTGTATTTTCCATGATGAGACAGTGTGTGGGTATGAGATCCCATGGCAGGAGTTCTTGGATCTAGACTATGCGCCTCTCCCGTCAGTACTAGCAGGTTTCATCGGTGGATTCCTTTGTCCTGATCGTAGGTTGAAGGGATTCTCTGTGGGTTGGGGATTGGTTCTTGAGGAGATGGTGACCCAGGGCCGCAAGTTTGCTTGGGGATCAACCATGTTAGCCCACTTGTACAGGGACCTTCATGAGGTTGTGTATCTGGGTTACGACAGTTTGTCAGCTGGCATGACACTTTTATAGGTATGGTACTGGGAGCACATTCCAACAGCGAGACCACTGGTGGACAGAGACAGGCTTGCTGGGCGGGCATATGCTTATGGTTACAGGGGTCTAGTTGTCCAGCGTAAGCTGGGCAAATTAGAGCACTGAAGGAGGGTTCTGGATGATATAAATATGGTCGTCTGGCAATCGTATATAGATTGTGAGGTCTGGGCAGAGGATGGGCTAGAGATGCCTTTTGTTTTTATGAGCTGATTTTTGATAGGGCGGACACCCTTTGTTATTGAGAGATTCCAGGCAAGCAAGGTTTTGAGACAGTGTGGTCGGCAGTAGGGTATACCACAGGGGACCTGCTTGTATGCACGTCGGAGACAGGACGCACCAGATTGGGGTCCTACTATTGATAGCGGAGCAGCTGTAGAGGAGTTCTCTAGCTTAGTGGGTCAGATATGGGACTATGCTCCCGAGATACTAGATGCAGGGATGACCCATGAGTTTGCTGGTTTGTTTGCGGCTCGTGTTGTGGCCAGGATATTAGATCCTGAGGAGATGCGGCTTGCCTTTGATGATGATGAGGAGGAGGTTGGGGGAGATGGTGATGATGGAGACGATGGAGGCGAAGGAGGACAAGGGGGGAGAGGATATCGGGGGAGGAGAGGAGACAAGGGTAGAGATGGGGGAGGTCAGGTGGAGAGAGCAGTTCGACGAGTTGTGATGGACAGAAGGAGATGAGGGTTGGCGATCAGAGCAGGGGAGGAGGGGAGAGTGGGAGAGGTGATGGCAGCAGTGGGAGGGACAAATGAGTGGAGGCAGCCAGCGCAGAGGAGGAGGACCGATGAGTTACCGCCACCAGCACCTAGGACAGGCAGAGGGATAGGGGGTATCCCTTCACTGGTGCCCCTACAGGTCTGAGTCCCAACACATGTGGAGGATGTTCAGATCAGGACCCTGCAGTTGACAGTTCAACAGCTGCAGGCACAACTGTTGACGTAGCAACGTCAGATTACTCAGCTGACTCTAGAGTGTGATACGGAGATACAGCGGCGCGGTCGGGCGGAGGAGTTGGTAGCTAGCATTCAGAGAGCAGTAGTAGGGGGCCTGATGAGGGACATCATGAGACAGTTGTCCTCAAGAGTGAGGGAGGTAGAGTATTATAGACGCCATTATGAGGATGTCGTGCCCAAGGAGTGCAAAGTATAGAGCTTCACGCAGGCGAGATCGGGTCGATCTCGAGAGACTGGGTCACAGTCAAAGAGCAGAGGCGTGACGGGGCCCTCGAGACAGGATCCTCTTGGAGATCCAGGAGCTGGGACATCAGCTGCGAGACCATCTCCCTCAGGAGATAGTCATACCTGAGAGACGACGTCTCTATTGTATTTTAGATCATTGTTTTGTACTGGGCACATACATGACAGATTTTGTACATTTGGATCATTTTTTATATATATATAGATGACACCATTTTCTTTGATCATGTGATGCATTATGGATGCATGTTCTATATGTTCTTTCTTTACTTTATGATGATGCAATGCTTAGATAGATGATATGATGCATGATGTAAATGTATGTTTTGATATGCTGTGAGATGTATCTTGAAAATGAGATGTATGATATTGAAAATGATATGAGATGTATCTTGAAAATGAGATGTATGATATTGAAAATGATGTGCAACTAAGTGAAAGATTAAAAATTATATGCAACTATTTGTAAAATGATATGCAACTATTTGTAAAATGATATGCAACTATTTGTTTTTGGAGCATCCTCATTCTGCATTTGTCATCTTGACATAACCATATGTTATTTGCTTTCGATATAGGTATCATCATTGAGCTTTGATTTGTTTGGGATATGTTGAAAATTTATACAAGCATGATGGTATAATTGAACCATAATGACCTGAGAAAAATTTACATGGTGTTTGATTTTGCAAGATAGCACAAGCATCAAGGTATAATTGAACCAGGACGACCAGAGTGTGGATTGCGTATAAACAGACAATATTAAACCATTTGTATGCATAAAGTGGAATCATGTCTTCAGTGATATTTAATGTATCACGTCTCAAGACAAGTATTTACATAGTACAAGTGATCGTCTCACAGACAAAAGGCTAAGAAAAGATTGGAGTTTTCCCATGATCTCTAGCTTTGAAGCATTAGTGAGAAAATGTAGAGAATCCAATAATTTAAAAAGTTCAAATGCAAAAATAGTCAAGACTTTATGCGATGATGCAACATTTAGTACTTCATAAAATCATCCATCTTAGTATTTTTGTGATTCTTGTTTTAGTGATCCAATGTTTTGCTCTGCGATGGAGTGAAGTTTTTGGTTGTTGGATGCGGTGTTTCTGAGTTTTGCAAAGAGTCTTGATGTTTTGAACGTGTTGCAAGTTTTGACGATTTATTGCCCCTAGCTGAGTGTGCCTCTTGATGTGAATATCTACAGTGATTACCAAGCCATGGTAAAATGTGGTGAAAGGATATATGGATAAACTGAGATAGTGACTACGCTAAGTATATCCTGACTAGATATTTGCTAAGTGTCGGGCGATGGCCGATAGTGCTTTACTGTGGAGATAAGGATGTGGATATAGATAAAGGAGTTGTCCTTTCACAATAGCGCCTGTTACCAGGTTTTCACCAGTTGCTTTTATTGTACCTTTTTATTTGCTTTTTCTTGATTTTTTATTTTTTGGGGTTTTTTTTTTTTTACTTTTTCTGTGCATTAGACTACTCAAGTGTTGTATTTTTTCAGATGAATGCTGTTAGTTGGTTCCTCAAGCACATCTCCTTCTGAAGTTGTAAGTTGTTAAGCACCTGATCCATAGACTGATATGATGACATAGGGACCCAACCAGTTAGGCTCAAATTTCCCTTTCTTTTCTCGATCTTGTTGATTTCTTGGATTTTCTTTGAGGACTAGGTCACCAACTTTGAAGTTGTGAGGGATGACCTTGTGATTGTAGCTTCTGCACATGCGTTGCTGATATGCTTTGAGATGAGTGTAAGCATGTTGACGTCTCTCATCTAATAGTTCTAGTTCTTGCAGTTGGTTGACTCGATACTCTTCGTCTGGAATTAAGCCTTTTAGAGAGACTCTGAGAGATGGAATTTCTACTTCCAGCGGTAAAATAGCTTCTGATCTATAGACCAATGAGAAAGGTGTTGCTCTTGTAGGTGTATGGATGCTGGTTTTGTATGCCCAAAGTGCTGGATTGAGTTGTATATGCCAATCTTTGCCTGCATCATTTACTATTTTCTTGAGGATTTTTAGTATTGTTTTGTTGGATGCTTCGGCTTGACCATTCCCCTAGGGCTAGTAGGGTGTAGAGAACTGATGTTGTATCTTGAATTGCTCACATAGTTCTCAGACATCTTGGTTTTTGAACGGTCGTCCATTATCGGTGATGATGGAACTTGGAATACCATATCTGTAGATCAGATAGTTCAGGATAAAAGACGCAATTTTCTTTCCAGTTACTGTGGTCATGGGGACTGCTTCTATCCACTTGGTAAAGTATTATGTTGCAGTTATAATGAACTTGTGTCCATTTGAAGATGAAGGATGAATTTTGCTAACTAAGTCTAGTCCCCACTGACAAAAGGGCCAGGATGTTGTAAATGGCTTCAGTCTTGTGCTGGTGCATGTATCAGATTGCCATGGATCTGGCACTTAGGACACTTCTTGCCGAAGTGGTAAGAATCTTTCTCCATTGTGGGCCAGTAGTATCCCATCCTTAGAATCTTTTTAGCAAGAGTATTCCCACTTGAATGTGTGTCGCAAATGCCTTCGTGAAGCTCGTGTAAAGCGGAATCAGATTCATTACAATCAAGGCAACGAAGAAGAGTACCATCTAGACCTCGACGGTACAAAGTATCAGCAGTAAGGGTATAACAGGTAGCTTGTCAGATAAAATTCCGTTTTTGGTTACGGGATTGGTCAAGGGGTAGGATGTTGTTCTTTAGATAATCATATATGGGTCCATATAAAGGAGAATCTGAACTGGTTAAGGCATAGACAACATGGGATTCAGAGTGGTCATAGGCTGGGGAGAACAGTTGCTCTACCAAGAACTCGTAACGACTCTGTTGCTTTGGAATTTGTAGTAATGAAGCGATAGTAGCCATGGCATCGGCTGCTTTGTTGTTCAACCTTGGTATTTGCTCGAAGGTGATGTGTACAAAATATTGTTTGAAGTCATCCACCATTCGCTTGTAAGGTAGTATCTTGTCATCCTTTGTCTGTTAGTCGTTGTTGATTTGATTTATGACTAGTTGTGAATCTCCATAGACCATTAACTCTGTGATTTTCCATTCTACGGCCATTTTGATGCCTATAACCAATGCCTCATATTCAGCCATATTATTTGTGCATGGGAACATAAGCCGATATGATCTTGGTATAGTGTGTCCTTCAGGAGTGATGAATAGAATACCAACACCTGAACCATATTGGGTAGGATCCGTCAAAGTATAGGGTCCATTGTGTGGTAGAAATAGCAAGAATGTCCCTGTCCGGAAATTCAATCACCGTAGTTTGTTTTCTTGGTATTGGTGCTTCAGCTAGTTGATCCGCAATTGCTTGTCCTTTGACAGCTCTTCGTTCTGTGTATTGGATGTCAAATTCACTGTGAATCATGACCCATTTAGCCAACTGGCCGGTAAGAGCTTCCTTGCTGAGTAGATATTTGAGAGGATCAATTTTTGCCACTAGCTTAATTGTGTGTGCTAGCATATAATGTCGGAACTTTTGAGATGCAAAGACTACTGTTAGACAAGCCTTCTCAATGAATGTATAGTTGAGTTCATAGCCATTCAATGTCCTGCTGATGTAGTATATGGCTCGTTCCTTTCCTTGTTGATCTTCTTGTGCTAACAGTGCCCCCAGTGATATATCTGTTGTTGAAGTATATAAAATAAGGGGCTTTCTTGCTACCGGTGGTACTAGAACTGGTGGGTTCATCAGATACTATTTGATTTGATAAAAAGATTCTGCAAATTTGGCTTCCCATCTGAAAGGTACATTCTTATGGAGCAAATGATTGAATGGTAGACTTTTATCAGCTAGTTGAGCAATGAATCGCCTAATTGATTGGAGTCGTCCTTGTAGAGATCTAAGCTGACTGATATTATTTGGTGGTGGCATCTCCATAATGGCTTGTACCTTTATTGGATCCACTTCAATACCTTTAGCTGAGATGATGTAGCCTAGTAATTTGCCTGATGTAACCCCGAAGACACACTTCTTAGGGTTGAGTCTGACTTGGAATTTCTCCAATCGGTCAAAGATCTTTGTCAAGATGCTGAGGTGTTCTGCTCTGGTGAAGGATTTAGCTAGTAAATCATCCACATAGTCTTCCATGAAGGTATGCATCATGTCATGAAAGATTGTTGTCATTGCTCGTTGATAAGTAGCTCCTGCATTCTTTAGGCCAAAAGGCATAACATTCCAACAGTACGTTCCCCAAGGATAGGTGAATGTTGTTTTATCTTGATCGTTTGGGGCTATTTTATTTGATTATAGCTTGAAAACCATCCATGAGTGAGAGCATTGCATGGCCTGCTGTGAGGTCTACAATTATGTCAATAATGGGCAGAGGAAAGTCATCCTTTGGACAGGCTTTGTTGACATCTCTGAAATCAGTGCAGATCCTGATATTGTCGTCTGGTTTTGATACTGGCACTATGTTGGAGATCCATTCTGCATAGTCGATGGGTCGGATGAATCCAACGTCTAATAGTTTCTTTAGTTCAGCTTTGACCATGGGTGCTACTTGTGGATTCATCTTTCGTAGTTTTTGCTTGACTGGCTTAACTCCTGGAGAGATGGACAAGTGATGCATGATTAAGTGTGGATCAATTTCGGGCATATCTGTATATGACCAAGCAAAGTTAATTTGCTTCTCTTTAAAAAAGATGAGAAATGTCAATCTTTCCTCCTCTATCAAAGATTCTGCTAGGTGTATGTTTTTGACTGCTTATGTAGTACCAATGTTGATTGATTGAGTGGGCTCAATCAATATGGGTGATCACTCATGAAAGTGTTTAGGAAGAGTGTCAAGTCTCCCATCTTTAGGTGCCTTATAAAGGTTTTCACCCTTAGATGCATCCTTTATTTTTACTTTTTTGTGATCTAGAGCTGCCATTGACTGGTTTTCAGCATCAGATCTTTTATTTGGTTCATTTTTGTGACTGAGAGACTTGGCACTCCCTAGTTTGCAGAAATCGTTACTTCATTCACTAGTAGAGCTTGTTTCCGGGTTAACGGTACATAGGTAGTGGATAATAGATTCATCGTCAGGGAAAATTGGTATATCATGTATTTCGGGTTCGTCCCAGTCAATGAGGTCGGGAAAGACAAGCGGTAAGGACTCATACGGTGGATCAAGTTCTGCTACTGTAAGGGTCAGGACAAAGGTTTCATCGTGAATGGATTTGGTAAAGAAGTCAAGGATTTTGTTGAGGTCTTTGATGGTATTATCTTCCGTATAGACTTGTTCATAATGTTTCTGTTCGCTTTCCTTGGCGTCATAAATATTCTGCGGTCCAAATTCAAGAGGTCTATCTTCTGCGTCATGCTCTTCCTGAGAAAGAGATATGGTACTAGTATTGTCAGTGATATCTGCAGTAGCATTTGAGCAGCTACCCCATTCATATTCATTGGAATTAGTCTCTGAGGCATAATCCCAGATTCTATCAGTGTTGTAAACAGGTATGTTGTAGGGTGAAAATAGATCTTTGATGATGGATACCAGTTGGATAGTTTTTGCTGATTTGGTGTCGGATCCTGCTTCTACTTTATGTATTTGTTCATAGATTGTGCCTCCTTGGGGAAGAATAACAGTATCAGGAGATGATTCTATTGGTTTTTGAGATTTTGGTGTTTGAATATGAGCTACTGCTGCAGATATGGCCTTCTTGTGACTGAGAAGCTTTTCCTGATGTTGCTTCTGTTCTTGACGTTCACATGCCTTGCGGATTGTTTCTGCTGACTCAAATATTGCTTCTTGCCAGGATTCTTCTTTGCTTTCCATTGAGGTTTTAGAGTTATGTGTGGTGTCCTTCTTAATAGGAAAGTGACTTTACAACCCAATCTTGTTTTATCTCTACTGGGTTGCGAAGGAAGATCTATGGGTTCAGTGACTCCTTTCCGTTTTCTAATAGGTCCTTTACCATCATATCCCATTTTCTGCATGATTAAGTAGACCTTTCCATATAGGTGTGTTGGTAGAACTATGTCTAGAGCAGCTGCTCTATTATCTTCTTCCGCATCTTTGTATAACCAGCTAAGAATGTCCTTATCTTCTGATTCATGTGCTAGAGTGCTGAGTTGGATGAAGGTACCATCAAATTTGGTGATGGGCTGAGTTACCTGATTTGTTAATGGAGTGGGCAATCCATGAGATCTGGGTGGTGTTGGTAATCTGGCCAAACACATGGGTTCCAAAGAGTATTCCCCCATAGCTTGTTCTTTGATTTGCATTTTTTGCTTGAAATCTCCAGGTAATGATTCGGGCTTTGCCGTCTGTAGGTCTGATGTTTTGGATCTCTTTTTTTCCCTATTATGGGGAACCAAATTGTCCTAGGCTGCCCCCATTGCATTACAATGTTGAAATGGATTGTGATCAGCAGATATCGAGACCTCTTGTCCGTTATAGGGAAATTTGACACACTGGTGATACGTAGAAGACACTGCTTGCATTTCATGTATTCAGGGTCGACCTAATAAAATATTGTAGGTGAGGTCTATATCTAAGACCTGACACATAGTATCCTTTTGCACTGGTCCAACTTGAATGGGTAACATCACAGTTCCTTTAGATGACCTTTCCTCATCATCATATGCCTTTATGGTAATCTTTTTACGTGGATCAATAGACTCCTCCGAGAAGCCTAATGCACAGATAAGTTTTAAGGTACATATATTAAGTCCAGCTCCTCCATCTATCAATACTCTTTTTACTCAGTGTTTATAAACGATGACTTCAATATGGAGGGGAGTGTTATGCGAATGACTCAAGGAAGTATTATCATGCTCTGAGAAGGTGAGATTATGAGGCCCTGTCATATGGGCTACCATGGCTTGAAATCTGTCTGTATCCAGATCTTGAGGTACATTGGTTTCCAATAGCGCCTGCTCCAATATGTTTTTGTGTTTTGGTGACAGTTTTAGCAATTCTAGTATAGATATCTGAGTCGAAGTTTTGCATAGTTGGCTAACTAAATCATATTGGATTTTTGGTGTAGTGGTTGTAGGCGATGTATGTCCCTTCAAGACATATTTCTGAGCTCTGGTTGTTACATTGATGGATTCATGATCATGTTGGTCTCGAATTGTGATGACATTCACATGATGGTCTTCAGCTGATATGTGATTGATGGTGTTATTGTAGATGTGGTTGATACGAGATCCACGTGTATCGTTTGAGGTTGAAGCTCCATCTTTGTTGTAGTTTGGAAGAGGATTTTTAAAAGCTTCGTGGTCACCATTTGTTTTGAGACCATCTACCATTAAATCACCTCGATCAATCATGTCTTGAACAATGTTTTTCAATCTCAGGCAATCGTTCGTTCGATGACCTTTGTTACGATGAAAATCACAATAATGTGAATCATTCCACCAAGGTGGTTTGATTTGGGGTTCATAGTTGTTGATTGCAAGCAAAAAGAGAATCTTGTTTGCCAGAAGATCTCTGAATGCTGATTCTAGTGATTGTCCAAGTGGTGTGAAGGCATGTTTTTGGAAATTGTTGGTACCATCGCGTGAATTATTATTAGGTCCTTGATTCGTGGTTTTGTTTTGAGTATTGTTGGTGTTGTTTGCGTTGGGCTGACCTTGATTGGTATTTGGTGTGTATGTGTTAGTGTCTGGGTTAGCACCTTTAGGATTCTTCATAGCTTGAGGATTTCCAGATAATGCGAGTACTGGTTGCTTGGATTTTGGATCATGTGATTCATTGTTGCCTTCATTTTTGTTTCGAGTCCAAAATCGAGACTTGTCTAAGTTGCTATTGTTTTGGTTATTTTAGCTTGATGAATTTGTTCCTTCTTTGAAGAATTTGAGTGTTCCCTTTTTGACACATGCTTCTTCCACTTGAATGTCATTTTTGATTAATTTAGCGAAAGATGGTATGCATTGGAGTTTGAGCCTGTAACTCATCTCACCATTCAAGTTGTCGATGAAAATTTCCATTTTCTCCTTTTCAGGAATGTCTCGAGGATATCGTGACACCATACGTCGCCAGCGTTGAAGGAATATCATGAATGTTTCATTATTCTTCTGTTTGGTGTTGCAGACGTCTAGCATGGTTATAGCATGTTGAATTTTATAGGAATATTGTGTTATGAACTTGTTAACCAATTCATCAAACGATCTGACAGGCGGTGTAATTTTGGATAACCATTCCATTGTTTGTCCTCCCAAGCTTCTTGGGAACAACCTCATTAGATAGGTGTCATCATGAGCAAATTCAAGACTCATGGTACAAAATTCTCTGACATGATCACGGGGATCACTTTTCCCATCGTATTTGTCAAATTTAGGCACGTCTGAGTTTGGAGGAAAAGGGACCATGTGCAATCTTCTGTCAAAAGGATAAGGATAGATTTTGTTTAAAGAGTGCCGCACTGTTGTCCCTTGTTGCATGTCTTGCATTTGTCTTTGTAACATTTGCATTTGTTGAGTAAGGGCAACCAAAGGTGTATTGTTTTGCCGAGGGAAGAGTTCTTCCCTTGTATTGATCCTGGGTTGAAACGGTGTATGGAACAGTATGTTTTGATCGAGGATGTTTTGTCTTGGTGTATGTTGCTCTGGTATGTTTTGCTCGGGGATATCTTGTTCAGGGTCGCGTGCTTCCCCTTCTCACTGTCGTTCTTGATATTCATAGTGTTGAGGTCTCATTTTGAATACATCTGCGTCAAGGTCTTCAGGGAGTTTGACTCCTTTGCTTGTGAGCATGAGCAAGTATTTTTCCTTGTCATTTTCCATGAGCCTTTCTACAAGCTTTTGGACTGAAGCGCTTTCTTGGCATTCCTGAAGAAGTTCTTCAGAAATTTTAGTATCCTCTAGGTGCGGACCTTCAAAAGGATTTGATAATCTTTGATTCATACTGGACTTTGCTTGTGCCTCGCTTTGTTGGTTTTGTTGAGAGCGAGTAACAAGCATTTTAGTAGAAACTTTCAGTGACAAAAGGGACAAAATCCTCTTCGATATGTTGCTCGGGGGTTGGTGGTTCAGGTCGGGGTGTGTTGTAAGTCATGCACTCGTTGGGCAAGAATGTCGGATTGATCTTTCCTCCACGGTTTATGATTTGATTAAACGTGGATTTTTGACAATATGCCCTAGTCTTCAAAGGCTCTTTGTCAAATTCGTTAGATTTGTTTTGGATATAAAGTTTTATGTGATGAAGGAATATTCGATGAGATTTGAAGAGTTGACGATTGATGTATAAAAACTTGTTTCTTTTGATAAATTTGGAAAAACTAGGTTGTTGTTTCTTCAACGTCGTGTTACGATAAATATTATTTCTTCTCAGAATATGGGGATTAGTCATGCATAAGTGATCAATGGTTTCCTTTGATTTGTTTTGGATTTAGTTGATCTTGCTTTGAAAACTCAAGTTTTACTCTATCAAAGTGAAGGTTTAGATGCCCCTTCACGACAAAGTGTGTCAAAAGATATGGATAAAGTCTCCCGATATGGAAACTTGATTTGACAACCTGAGGTTTTAAACAAGTGTTTTTGAGATGAAATCCGTGAGATGATAAAGGATCCTTTCGATACTTGTGATGATGTTTCCGGATTTTGATAGGATAGATATGTTTTATCGTGCGATCAGTTTTGGATTTTTACAACTTTTGTTTGACACAAATTTTACTCAAGAAATAGCTTTTAAAGTTTTGTTTTCGCTACTTTGTTTTGATGAAAAATGATGCTAATGAAAAGAGGCTTCCAAAGATGTTTTCCAAATTTTCAAAATTTCTCACTGTTTTGCCCCCTATTTTTATGGGTTTGGTCACGTGCTAAAACATAGACAAGATGCGCTACCAAATTTACTTCACGCGCTAAATAAAGGACCACACGCACTAAGCTGTCCCCTGCCACGCGCTAAAGTTTTTGACTGTTAAAATTCATTTTCTGTTTGGCTTAAAAAGTTATGCGCTAGTATGGGTCTGCTACGCGCTAATTTTTAAACCCTACGCGCTAAAGTGTGACTCCTACGTGCTAACTTGATGCTTCAACGCACTAGGCTATTTTTCAGATGCGCTAACTATTTAACATTGTTTTGAAATTTTGGATAAATGCTACTATTTTGACTGTACGCGCTAACTTGATGTTTTGATGCGCTAACAAAAGTACCTCATGCGCTAAGAAGTTGCTCTCACGCGCTAAACTGCCCTGATTTTTTTTTCTTTGCTTGGTTTTCGACAATTTTAAATTTTTGTTGTGAGTTTTTCAGTCTTGATGGATGATTTTCTGAAGTAGTAAATGCAAGGATGGCACAAAAAAGATAACCATTTTGCCTAATCTAACAAAAAGTGTATGTTCTGCGAGGATGTGTTCAAATCCCCAATGTTTTAACAAGTTTGGATACAAATGATACACTTCAAGAAGACTCTTTATTCAAAGGTCATAAATAACTTCATAGCCCACTAGTCTCGATACTCTGTCAGTTCAAACAACCATGTCACCCCCTAGAGGGTGCCCGTTTTTTTGCCTTTGCTAGAAATTAACTCAAAGTGACTCGCTTCACAATTGAGTAGTTATCTTGGGAGATATATGGTGAGCGATCTTGGGGGCAGATTCTTCCCCACCCTTGCACTATGATGTTATAAATGTCTGGTTACTGACTCGGCTCAAAGTTTCTATTTCTATGGTTCGTAATCAGGTTTCCTGTTCGACCATCAGTGATAAACTCCCTCAGGAGGCTTCCCAACCTTTAGAACAAAGGCTTTACGTATCTGAAGGATACTGGAGGAAGGCTAATCATTGTGTGCAACCGTTGAAAAGGACTTTCGTCACTTTCCACTTTTGATTATAGTGGGTTGGAATACTTGGCGTCAAAGTCGTTTCCCACTTAGGTCGTTCCCTTCACACCGGCCATAAATGGCTTTAAAAGTTGATTCCAACTCCTTGGGAAGGTAGGCCTGCTAAATGATTTATTGCTTGAAGTAAAGAAAGCCTTAAGAGTGGTCTGGATTTTTGATCACCCAGTTAAAGGGAGAGCATATTCCTTCCACTTTTGAGACAAGGCAAACAATTTTTTCTTTTTAGCCTTCAAGACAAATGATTTGCTAACTTCTATTGGGAGATGTTACTCCAAAAAGCATGGTGTTAATTTTATTTTCCCAAATCAGTGATTTATTTAATCTAGGAAAATAATCGAGTCAACAAAGCAAAAGTTTGATTTTGGATAACAAAAAGAAACCGGCAAAAAGGGGAATAACTTCCCTCTTTTGATTGTAACAAAAACTTTTTAAGTGTGGTTCTTTCCTTTGCAAAAAATTAGAAAAGGATCCTTTTATACACCAAAGGATGGCGAGGTTCTTTTTAAAGCTACTTTTTCAAGAAGGAAGGTTTGTATTGTCCCTTTTAAAACCCAAAAATAAAGTTTTTCTCCTATGAAAGCAAAAAAATTTCTGATTTGTGGTTCTTTTTATAGCCCAAAAAAAGTGAGTTCAATTTTAAGAATAAAAGAAGTTCAGATTTTTAAACTAACTTAACTAAGTTAGTGAAAATTCTAACTATCCTAATAATCTTAAGATCAAGCTCCTATCTGCAACAAATTTGTTAGAATCTTGCAAAAGAACAAGTGAAAAACGTTAGATGATTGGTGGACTTCAACAAGTCTAATTGTTACTCTCGGTTACAGATTTTAATTTTTTGATTTTTGTCTATCTATGATGCGCTACAGAACAAACTATACGCGCTACAAAATAACAGTGATGCGCTAAAAGAAATCAGTGATGCGCTACACTGTTTTCGGTATGCGCTACTCTATGTTCTGGAAGCGCTGCTCTGTTTTTCTCCCGCACCAAGACCTACATGAAAAGTTTAGTATTATGATGCGCTAATAAATAGATTTCACGCGCTAGATGATGGACCCAACGCGCTGAATAGTAAACCAGATGCGCTAGGGAATGTTTCCCACACGCTGATTCTCGTTTCCTGCGGACCTGCAAAAGTGGTTAAATTTAAAAACCGATTTGATATATGGGGTAATGCCCCACGGTGGGCGCCAGAAATGTATGCCGGAAAAGCGGGCTGATAGAACTCAAAATGTGAAAAACGGAGCTCTAGGGAGCCTTGCTCACACACCCACAGGACTTCTTGGTGCAAGCTATGGAGTCATGAAGCATGGCTCAACTTCCCAAAGATGGTTCCATGGTTCTCTATCTTGCACGGTCCCTCAAACCAATGTTTTTGCTCCCAGATCACTAAGCAAAATGGTTTAGGGATGACAAATGCAAGAACGAGGGATGCTTTTATCGATTTTAAGATGAGATGCATCCTAAGTTATGCATGATGCTACAAATGCAATAAACTAGCTATAAGATGACAAGGTTAGTAAACAAGACTATCCTAGCATGCTATATTAGTTTATGATTTAAGCTAAATGATAAGGAACATACTCTAAATTAGCATTTTTATATTAATTCCTATTTAAAAGAGAAGTTAAATGATGAGCATAAAATGAGATATGAAAGCTTGAATGGATTTGAGTATATGTGTGATGCTTAAAGACTTGGATCTGAAAAAATGGAGGAATGAGAGCTCTATTTATAGCAAAAACAGGGCAATGGATGGTCAGGATTGAAAGATTTAATCAAGGGCCAAGTTTGAAATTTGGGAATCCATGTTTGCAATTGGCACCAATGAAATGGTGACAATTGTCAACATAAGGTTGGTTGAGAGGAGATGTAAGAAGCATTAAATGCTTGAGAAGACCTCATGGTTACCCTACGGGTTAAGGGTTAAGGTTAGTTTAAGGTTATCCATTGGATAAAGCTTTTACCCAAAGGATAAACTCTTGTGCAAAGGATTAAGGATAACCATGGTCAAAGCAATAAATGCTTGATGAGACCCTTGGGTTAGATGGAGGTTGAGTTTATGGAAATTCTTTAACCATGTAAAAGGGTTGAGTTAACCATTAATGGTTATGAGGACTTTGGGGACAAATTTGTAAGAGTCCTTCCAAATTTGGGGGCGTTCAACAAGTTATAAAGGCTTTAATGCATTTTGAAGACTTTGCTCCAAATTTGAGAAGTGACCTCCTCAAATTTAGGGAAAAGGGATAATGGATGGGTTTGAGTTAATTAATCAGGATTAGAAGAATCTAGAAGAGGTTAGAAAGAGGGTTAGGATGCAAGTGGGAGATGTAGGATTTTGCAAGTGGGTGAGGGAAAAATAGGTTTTAATTGAATTTAATTCAATTTGGTGGCAATTAAATAAATTAGATTTATTTAATTTTAGGATAACTATTTTAATTAAATTTGAATTTAATTAAAAAGTGGGCAGAGGCTTTAATTGAATAAAATGAATTTATCCTATTAAATGGTATAGTGAATTTAATTGAGTAATTTACTTAATTAAATAGAAGAATGTGGGTAATTTAATTAAATTGGATTTAATTAAATAGAGAAATGAACATAAAATATTCATTTAGAAATATGGTCATTTTTATACATTTACAAGAACATAAACTAAACCAAACACAAGAATATGTCACCCATTCATATGCTATTACATTAAGACATTTTGATTATAACTAATCATGTACATAAAATATCTTCTTTAAAAATATAATTTTAAATAAAAATATTCCTTTAAATTATTTATTAGAACAAACTTACACCCAATTTTAACACTCAAATATATTATTTTAATAAATTTATAATAATAATGCATGTGTAAATGAGAATGGAATTTGTAGGTAAAAAGGGAAAAAAGTTTCCTTATAAAAATTTGTCCTCTCAAAAAACATGCACAATAAATGGGCTATAATTACATGTTGTACAAGAGTGGAAAATGATGTGAGCATTAAGTACTCTTATTTAATGTCATTTCATCTTTTTGTAGGAACAATAATGTCTTTGCATAAATTTGTGATTTTTTCTAAAAAATTTGAATTTTCCACCCACACAAACCAATAAGAATACAAATAAATAATATTTTTTATAATTGTATAAATAAAAATTGAACTTAAACTATATAGATTTTGATGAAATTTTTTAATTCTTTGCATTCTTTGGTTAAACTAATTGGGAAAAAAATCAATGAATGCAATAGTATCGTGTCTTTAGAAGGAACTAAAAATATTCTCGACTTATAGGGGGGAATGTTTAGTTTAAATTTCCAAATAATTAAGTTATATATTCATGTGCATAGCATAGTGATAATTAACCAACAATTTCAAAAGGTCAAAAGAAGGCTTTTTTATTAACAAGCATGCATAGTCTTTATAGTCAACCAACATATGGAAATAAATCATCTAATTATAAATAAGGTATATAAATTTAACAAATTCAATTCAATTTATAAATAAAGCGGTGTTAGTGTTTTATTTGAATCTTTTAGTGCAACACAAAAATGGGACAATTGTGTTATAAAATCACTCTTCAAACTAAAAGACTAAGTTCCTTGTAAATTAAAAACTATCCCAAAATTGGACAATATGTACTTGCATTTTACAATCTTTACAATGATTTTGGGGTAGTTATGTACATGTTGGATAAAATTTAAATTTGTATTTTTTTTTCCTAAGGCAAAAGGCTAAGCTGCTTGTTCAACACTATGAAAAATATTTTATGACTTTTGACTTTAAAAAAATCTTATAACTACATGATTATGTCGTTTAATTAAAAATTGAAACTAAACAAAGTAAGTACATACATAAATGAATATGCTTGTGTAGCGTCATAAAATTTCGACCTTGCAATTTTCGACCGCATTTGGGTCTTCACATTGGCAAAACAAATCCCTAAGCCTTATTGGAGACCCGAGACATGCTCATGCCTCCTCAAACATGCATTTCCTTGCATCTCGCACTTCCCCCTTGCACTTCCTATCCTGAATTAGGGCAAGACAGGGGCGTGGCACCCCTGTCCTTGCCCTATTTTTGGCCCCCTTTGCATTAATCCTGCATCGGGCTTGTTAATGGTGAAGTGGGAAAAGGTTTTCTATGTCGGCCTAAGACAAAAAAATCAGTCAAATAACCCTAATTGGAAAGTATATAAGATACATTTTCCCCTCCTATTTGCATAAGTTCAATAAGTCAAGAAGTTCAATCAAGTCAACAAGGCAAGCATAAGTTCAACAAGTGGAAATTGCGATCCTAAGCGAAATTGCATTCAAGCATTCAATTATTAAGCATCTCAAGTCTCCTTTCAAGGCTAGGTTTTGCATTCAGGTCAAGGATTCAACCATTGAAGAGGAGATTCCTATCAACATTCAAAGCATTAAACTTCACATATCCTTTCAAACAACTCTATCAACATTTCAATTGCATCCTCTCTTGAGGTGAATTCTACTTCAGTCATTTACTTTCATTTACTTGCAAGTACTTATCATCATTTGGTTAATTCCAAAATTGGGGTTTGACCTAAAGGCAAACCCCCAATCCCAACAACATTTCCTCTCTTTTCTATGTGTAGGTTGTAGGTGCGCAGCTGTATTTGCAGGTTTAGGCTTCATTTTCAGAGACAGATGAACCCTTTTCGACATGCAAATTTTTTGGAGGACCAAGTACTTTTTCAACTCGGTCTCGACAACTTTCATTCAAATTTACAGGGGAGTTTCATCTCGATATTTTACTACTAATTCCAAGTGCACAACTTCATCCCGCATTTCTATCTCAAGTTATAATCATTTCTTTACCACCTTTACACTTAGTCTTAATTCACTTAATTTATCTTATCCATTCTAAAAGAGGGGTTACTTTACTTTCCAAATTCATTTGCCAATTCACTTAGCATTCAATCTCTCTCCATTGATATTGGATCTAGTGAATTCAACCCTCCTCTTTTAAATGTAATGTGTGAAAGAAGTTGAGGAGGATCCTTTGTGAAACTTTCACTCCTTTCTTGAGGAGGGTAAAGATTTCCACTTGATCTCCTCATCACCCCCTTTTTTCACCATTACAACTTGTAAGGAAGTTAAGTAGCAAAACAACTTCCTACATAGCCTTGAGAGGAGGGTAATGCAAAAACGTTTATAGATCGTTACAACAGTTATAGAAACTTAACAAAAATAAACATAATATCATGCATACCACAACACAACAACACAGTGATTTACGTGGGGAAAACCCTTTCGAGAGAGAAACCCCACACTCGAAAAGCAGCTCAATATATTATTTAGTGATCAATAACATATTACAATATACTTGCAGAGCAGGCTCTTCATAAGAGTACCACTAATCAGAAACTCAAAGGTAACTCAATAGCCATAAGTCTCTTATACACAACCTCTATCTCACACACCTCGTATATAGGAGATACAATACAAGAAACCGTCAAACGGTATTACAAAACCATGGGCTAAAACCACCCAATAAAGTAGAGTCGACCTTATATCCACTGTAGATGCCTTATGATGTGTCAAAAAACACATCAACACGTGTCCCTCCCTTTTACAACTCATTTATGTGTTCGATGTAATTTATATTTCCTATTTCAAGAGTCCAAACTTCTAGAGCTCATAACTTGTGAACCGCGTGTCCAATTGACGAACCGTTTGAAGCGTCAAAAAGCTCGCGAAGTTCTTTATCATCTTGTAAAAAGATACACAATTTATGCCCACTTTTTAGGGATTTTAAGAGACTCTAAATTCCTCAAAATTAATTTTAAACCTTTCATCACACCCTTAAAAAATAGAAACTTCAATATCTTCAAAACTAGCTATGATCTTGCGACGAAAATTTACCAGCATGCCTATCTAGCCAATTAGAAGCTTCGGGGAGAATTTTGGACCATTTTGTGCTCAAACAAAAACTTACTATAGATAGTAACCTCATATAAATGCAAGGTTGAGACACCATTTTCCCAACAACTAACACATAAACATGATTGCTATGATTAAATTAAATATATGAATTGTACCTTTGATCTCACCTGCAATGCAAATCTTGCAAATTCACTACAATAATTTAACAATTAGCACACATAATGAAACATCTTGATAAGCATTTATAATAAGATGGATATGATATATCATTGATTGAATAACAAATTTGAGATAACAATAATATTGAATATTCAATGAATAACAACTCTAATAGAATGCATGTGTGACAATTAATATTGATTAAACTAAGTACAAAAATGCACTTATATATTATTTACAAGCACTTACATATAAAAAAATAAAATAAAAATTAACTGCACTTCTACTCTAGCTATGATTGGTCGCATGATGTACAAGCTTTATTACAAACTATCTCATCCACTAATCCTAATATTATAACATGTGATTACTATTTGAATTGATTATTAATATAGTTACAATTATCCCTTAAAAGCTCATCTCTCTTGCATGATGAGATAGAGGATCTAAAATTAATTGACTGGGTTATAAATAAAGGACACTAAAAATAGTGAAAATCAATTAATAGTGGGATCTAACAAAAATACATTATATTAGAATACTATTATGTTAAAAAATGATGATGGCTAAAAGTGTGAAACATTATTTTTGGTGTACAATAAAAAATGATTTTTTATAAGTGCACACTAGATGCTTTTGATTTCATGATGTTTTCTTAAAATTCATTTTATCAATTTTAAAATAGAAAAATTGTCATTTTTTATTAATATTTTACTAATCATTAATTGAAACTCATATTTTTGAATCCATTGCTTGATGATCTTGTTGATTTTTTCCTTTGATAATGTAAAAACATTGTTGACGATCACCAAACTCTCCTCTACTAATTAACAATAAAATCATAGTGTTGAGTTTCCAAATATTATTGCTACAATGAAATCTAATAAAAATTAATGAAAATTGAGGAAAATACAAAACTTATTCTATTTATGCCTTCAACCACCTCTTGTTGTATCAATTTATTTTTTGAAATTTATCATGCTATTTAAAACTATTTCTTTCCTTTGTAGGCAAACATCCAAATATAGCAAATTTTCAACTAGGTTAATAATATTAGTTGGTGCTAATAATGGTGCACCTAATATAAAGTAGAAATAAGTGATGTAGAACATGCATGGAGAGTTTGCATCTTTATCTCTTATACACACCTATATATGGGTGTTTAAACTTCATTTTTTATGTACTGGCCTTTTTCTTTGGTTTGGAATTTGCTCATACACCAAGTGTGCACCATTGAACAACAAAAGTATCTTCTTCACCAAGCATATGTCTCCTCTTACATGTGTCTTTGAATTGTATTCATTCTCATATTCTTTTATGTGCACCTTTTATCCATATTTAAGGTATAGGAATTTTAGCAATCAAATCTACTGTTTAAACATAGACCCTTGGTAATCAATGTAACTACTGAACTTTTCACCATTGAAGATATCAATCAGCTATGAGTATAAAATTTAAAATTGGGTATAGAAGTCCTTGCACCTTGTATAAAATGCATCTTCAATAATGTCATTCAAGAGGACTTCCCAGAACATTGGGCAACTAACATTGCTCTCCCTTGGTACAAAAGCAACGATACCAATAATTAATCAAATTATTGCACTATTATGGTTAATGCCCTCCTTAGAAAAAAATCTAGAATAATGGTTAAAAGTGTTAGAGTAAAGAGAGAAATCACCTAATTAACTAATTAATCATCAATGAATTAATTATGTCATCTTAATTAAGCTAAAATTAGGAGTTGTTTTCTACTTTTAGATCTTTTTTTTCCCTCATAGCAAAAGGATGACCTAATACTTGTCATGATCTAATTTAATCATCACCTAAAGTTTTACTAGTTTTTTTTTGCTTTTTCACTTTTATAAGGATTCATCATTCATTATTGTAATCATTCAACATCCAATTATTCAATATAGAATCTCAATCATGGTGAATTTTTGGATCTATTCCATTATCATGGTCACATAGAAAGTAAATTGCTTTTCTCTTTCCATGTGATAAGTGTTTAGGTCACAGGCGGTTTTTTCGAGCTATGGGGTTTAATAATCAACTTCAACATAGTGTTAGAGTACTAGATCTATGACTTCCTATTTGTTTTATTGGAGATTCAACATTGAAAAAACTTCATGTCATTTAGAGAAAAATGAACATCATAATTGAGTCCAAAATGATTAAAGACCCTAAAGATCACTTGTCCAAATGTTGAAATCAAAATAGCTAAAGGGAAAGAAAAAATTAGGGCTTAGAAATGCATGCATAAAAATCCATGTCATTGCATGGATATGTATGATCATGCAATGTTGTGCATGAGCCTACTATTAAATCTTGTATATATAGAAGCATAAGAAATTAAAAATATATATATTAATTAAAATTCAAAAATAAAATCAATTGTTTTATTCTTACAAGGCACACTTATTACTCTATCATAGAGTTACATAGTACTTTATCATAGAGTTGTGTAGTGTTCAAACAAGCTCATTGGGCCTCATGTGGCCACTAATAGAATTTCTTGATGGTGGAATTTTTGAAGAATAGTGACCATACCTAGGCAGTAACAAAATATTCCGTGTATACACTACTCTTGAATTTTTTATGACCCCTCCAAATATTTTAGTATCCTATCATCATCTTCCAAGCATCATCAACATTTTGTCTTGGAAAATGGGCATCCTAATACGTTAAGTGGCTTAATATTTTGTCTTATTATTATAGACTCATATTTGAACTAGACACACCAGAGAGTAGATTGGCGTGGGTTAATATCGCTAATCATATTATAGGAATTGTTTATTAAATTGTTGATTATGATACTATGTGTATTGTATCAAACATTGATTGTCCTCATACTTTGGAATCAACTTTGGGAGATCCATGGAGACCCTCATATATCTCCATTCCTAAGGGATCTTTTGTAGATTATCTCATTCCCCCAACAATCTAGGTAGAATGCCCTTTGATGACGATACTTTAGTAGAGGAGCTTAAGTATATTACAAGTCTAACATGTTTTGATGGTTCAAAGGTTTGTCTCCTTGTTTTCACTCTTAATATTGAGACCCAAAATCCATCTTTCATTTTTCTTGATTAGATTAGTATTGCCATACCCATGGTCCCTATTGATTCAATGTTGTAGTTTATTCATTCTCTTCTAGACACAGCTACTTGGGATTCATATCTATCAAACATATCATCTTTATTTCTGAAGTTTTATATCCTCTTTAATGAAAACCACATCATCACCACCTTTGAAGCTTATTCTATAATAATATTTGTAATATTTTGGATTTACATCACCTAATTCCATCAGGTGTATATTTAAACTATTTTTAATGGCACATCATTTGGATTTGGATTTGGACTCCATATTCCTCTACCTTCTATAAATGGCTTCTCCAATCACTAATAGATCTATTTATTCCCAACGTTTGAGAATCACCATTTGTAAGTTCAGTAAATTATATTCTATTTTCAAGCTTTCATAATTAGCACAAGAGCCACCTCTGTATGGAGGGATTCACATATTCATATTATCTCTCCTATTGGGGGTACATTTATTGTACTTATGATAGAAGTAGTCCTAAGGGGTCCATATCGAGTCCTCCTTTCTTTTTTTCACTAGTACATATTTATTTCTTTTATAGAGGATTTCTTTCCATTATTTTTTCTCCTTTTCTTTTGTTACAAGAGATTATTTTGTTTGTTCATGGGTACCCCATCAAGCCTTGTAGTTGAGACCTATCCATGCATTCATCATTAAGATTTTAGCTTCTCCCTGAGCTGAAATTAAGGGGAGTTCTTAGAGTAAATAGGGAAATTGCCAAATTAATTAATTACATCCCCTTTTCACTTTATTATACTTAACCTAAACTTAAGAGCTTTTTTTTAATTTTTAGGTCATGTACTTTTTTGTCTCATAACATAGGATGTGGACACTTGTCATGACCTAATTCAATCTTCAACTAGGATTTTATCTAGGTTTTTTTTGGTTTTTTTTTCTACATAAGAATTCATCATTCATTATTGTAATCATCCAACATCCATTATTTGGTACAAAATCCCAATCATGATTCTTTTTTTAATCAATTCAATTCTCATAATTGCATAGAAAATTAGTTGCTTTTATCTCTCCATGCGATAAATGTTTTGGTTGCAGGTGATTTTTGGGATTTGTGGGGTTCAACAATAAAGTCCAATAAAACACATTTAACAATTGAATAGAAAAATAGGAAAAGAATATAAGGGATAAGGTAGATTTAGATCAAAACATTCCACTACTGATTGTGATGGTGTTACCATTTAGTTCTCGATTGATGATTATTAAACACCCAACATGGCAAGGATTTTTTGTGGAGTGGGATGGAGGAACTATGAGTTCCAAATATATTTAAAATAATAATCCATAGGATTTATAAATAATTTAGTGCTAAACTAAGAACTAATGATGGAATGTTAGAGTGTTTTGGTAGTGATATTGGCATCAAATAAGATTGTCTTCTTTCCCCAACTTTTCTTTCGTTATACATTGATAAGTTAGAAGTGTGGATAAATAAGGTTTGGGGGGAGGGATTTAGTTAGCCAAGTACATAATAAAGTTACTCTTATATGTGGATGATCTCATCTTAATCACTAAAACAACTTATATTTTGATAAAATGATTGAAACCTTTTTTCGAAAGGTCGGGATGTAGGTGAACACAAGAAAAACTCAAATAATAATATTCTCATTCTAGAGAAAAAAAAACAATATCTTTCTTATTGAAGGAAATTTGTTGGAAGTAGTAGATGACTACAACTACCTCGAGCTTGATTTCAACAAGCAGCTTAGTTGGGAAACATGTAAAGAAAAAATAATTCAAAGAGGGTAGAAAGAATTATACTTCCTACAACATAGATGTAGCAATGTGAAATTATAGGATTGGAAAGCTAAGATAATTCTTTTTGGTTTGCTTGTTACTTTCATGATACTTTATGGGTGCAAAATTTGGGGCAACAATGTGTTCTAGATAAAAAAAAATGCAGGCAGGTAGAAAGAATCCAAAAACATCTAATCTTAAGAGGTCTCAACATTGAGTATGTTATTTCATATGATTTGTTTTTGGGTAAAATAGGCACTTTCCCCATGGAAGGATCAACGATGGTCTAATTGATGAGTAACCTAAAGAAGATTCAAAATATGGATAACCAATGTTGGCCTAGGCTAATTATGGATAAAGAGAAAACTAGAAGGAAAATACATTGATGAAACAAAATGACAAACAAACGAATAAATGGGATGTTAATATGTAGGAATGCCCAAATACTTGGGAGAAAAATTTAGGAACGTCACATGAACAAAATAAATAGAGAAAAAAATATTAGGATAACAAATAATTTGACCCTATGTGGGACCATGAGGAAAAAGTACACATATGAGGGGATATTAAGTGGAAAGAAAAGATGTTGATATCCCAGATAGAAACTAGTTTATAACATATTAGATGTGAAAGTAGTAGATGGTTGACACCTAATGAGGAATGAGAAAATATAATATGTCTATTTTGCAACAAGGGACTGGTAGAGACAAAATGATATTTCATCACAGAGTGTTAAGTGAATAGAAACATTTGTATCTTCATTATGGAAACACCTTGAAAATTAACAATTTAAGCACTGTGTTTGAGTAGGTAAGGGCAAGAGAAAACTACAAACTTCTTGATCAAAATTCACTACAAAAGATATGATCTTAAAAGGATATTACAAAATTTACAGGGTTTTGGTGCTATGTTTCTAGGAGGGATCATGTGTTTTTCTTAGGCTCCATAAGGTTTTCTAGCCTCATGGACATAATGAAAAATATTTAATTCAAACCCTTGACCACATAAATCATACTATAGAGATGTAATTTCAACAACAATAAATCTCTATCTTGCATATAAATGTGTCTTTGACTATGAACCTCTCTTTTTTAAAATAAAAAAATATTATTGTATGGGATTCTTCTTTATACATAATAGAATAAGGTTATTCTTTTTACTTCAAAATATCCTTTATTTTTGTTGACAGGTGCCTTATAGAAAATATCATTTCCCCCTTGAAATTGCAACCATTGGGTTCAATAAGTTTTATATGTTCCAATTATAGAAATTATCATTCAAGGTATCCATCATTTTAATGTTTAAAATGTCAAACATCTTATGATTCAAAAATATAAAAAACCTATTACAAACCAAGTTGAAAAAATCTTTTAATTAATAACGTTTCCATACATTCATCCTTTTGTAGTGGCCCCTCTCTTTTGGCTTGATAGACTTTATATTTATGAGCTTTCTGTGTGTGGTTTTGACCCCTTTGGTGTTGATCAATTTTTGGTTTTGATGTGATGCTTGACTATGCTTCCTAGATTTCTATGTGACTTTGATACCTTATGTTATATGGGATGTTAGAATAATGATGTTTTAATCATGTGATGTTATCTAATGTATCTATGCTCTAAGTTTTGGATGATTATAGATGGATATCTATACAATTCATCAACCTTGATAACAAGGTCGGCTAAACCCTCAACTCACAAAATTACATTACACGATACAAAGATTGATCACTGGACCAATATAATGATTTAAATTACATAGCATGGACCTAATTCAAATTCCCAAATGATGACATCCACTGAAAATCATGCCAAGATCAACTGCAACACTCTACACCACCAGAAATACCACATAACACGCAAATCATCACCGGTTGATGAAAACCATCAAAAACTCACACAACAATCAATGTGGATTGCCAAAACAAATAGGACACGACTAGGAAACACCAACAAGCATGTTAGAATCATCACCAACACCACTTATCAAATCTTCATCGATCAACATCAGAAAGCTCAAGAACACAACCAATCAGCAACTGCCACGAAGAAAGATAACTTGCGGGGTATGAAATCACAAACCATCTAAAATGAAGATACACAAGATCATCCCAAATAATATCCCAAAACCTCAGCACAAGATTTGATCACATCGGAATATACCGAATTCTGCAAAGCAGTGATTAGCTTAACCAAACTACAAATCCGGATCAGAAGATCTTCCCAAACTCACCAGAATAAATCACAGGAATATGTTGACATTAATAACGACAAAATATCCTAGCAGCAACAATGAACAACTATATCCAACAACTCCAATAGGGGGTTGTGGTTTTTAGAGGGAAAATGTTTGGTCTTTCTTGTGAAGAAATTTGGGGGAAAAGATATTGCTTGAGGATTTTTGTGTTAAAAAAAAAATCTCTCTGTAATTTGGGGGGGGGGGGGGGGGTTGTTCTGAAAATTTGGTGGAATATTGTTGAAGCTTTGGATTGGAATCCGTTGGCTCTCTGGCTGGATCCGAGAATTATCTGTTGTTGACGCTTCTGTTTCTTTTTATCTCTTTTTGGTTAGCATTTTTTTGAGGTAGGGATTGTATCCTTTCTTTGCATGTTAAATTTTATTTCCAGAAAGAAGAATTTAAATGGATGTTTATGTTTTTAGAATGTAGAAATTGGGGTTTTCTGATTTCGGATTGTCCAAATTGTGGGAAAACATTTATAGTGATCTGGAAAATTATCTGGGTTTCAGGATTGGATTTGATTTTAATAAAATTTGGGGAATCATTGTTAAAATGGATGTAAATGTATTAGAATATTGTTTCCTTGAGAATTTTGGTTCAAAGAAAAAAAATTGGGGGTTTGCTTTTGTTTTCTATCTGGTAAAATCATGTTCCGGGTTAAAATGAGTTTTTCATTCTTAAAGTATGAATGGGTTTGCAATCCTGTAAATTTTTAGTTCACATAAATTTTGGGGTTTGAAATTGTTCAGTTTTCTATGGTTATCATGGACTGATTTGTGAAAGTTGAGCTACTCAAGATAATAGAAGTTGAGATTGGCCAAATCACTCATGGCATAGCTTTCTCACATAATCAAAATTAGTCAAAAGAGAAGTAGAATGTGTATCGGGTACTAAATGGGAGAAAGCATACAATAGAGACTCATGGTTAGCCTTACTGATTACAAGATGTGCATTATCTTCGAGATTATAGATGGTCACGGAATTGGAAGTGAACTCAAATTTTTTCCCATTCTGGGCAATTTGATAGACAAAGAGGTTGGCTGACAGATTAGGCACACAAAGGACATCCTCAAATGTACTAGTGCCAACATCAACAGGATCTTTCCCAACAACTTCAACAAGAGATTCATCTCCAATGAGAATGTGAGGCACCGAACAAGTCTCCAACAATGAAAATTATTCTCTGATAGAGCTCATGTGATGTGATGCAACCAAGTTAAGAATCCATTGTTTAAAAGAATCTACACTAGCAACAAGTGTAGTTGCTTTCCCTTTTCCTGATTTGGAAGAAGGTGTTGTTGAGGATTGTGAAGAAACAAAAGAAGGCAAATTAATATTGTTCTTTTGTGAGAAGATGCTTTAGCTCATCAATCTGGTTCTTATGACAAAAATGTTCCTCATGACCAACTTTCCTACAATAACAACAAGTTGGTTCTTCCTTCTTCTGAGAATTCCCCTTTGAAGAAGAGAAGTTGGTGTCTACTTTTAAGGAAAACAATGATTGTGCTTAATCTTTTTGTGACTTGTTCTTGGACTTCTATTTGTTTTTAGGTTTCCCTAAGACTTTTTGTCCCTTTGACCGACTAACCAATAATTCTTGAGACTGAGATGACTTCAGGAGCCCCATGGACAAAAGTTTGTCTTGTTCTTGCATCAATAATTCATAAAATGAAGCGAAGGAAGGCATTGTATAAGCAACACATGTTAGAGATTGTTGGACATTGGTTGATATGTTGTCATTGATGTCAACATATGGGAAGATTGACATATGGGGAACATTGTTGGATAGAGGAATATGTTGGATATGTTCTTTATGTGTTTCAGTATTGCAGTCAGATTGAATGAGTTGGTTTAGCCTGTGTGTTATAGATGAGTTGATGTGGATTAAAGGGTTTTTGGTATGTTATTTGTATATGGTTCATTCCCATTTGCATAGGTCCACATGATGTTTTGATCGAGTTATGAGGTTCGGTATTAAGGATATTATTCAGTTGTTCGTGTTATTCTTTATTCAGGTTAGTGCTCCATATTGCTCCAAAATTGTAATATCTTTAGTTGAAGATGTGTGGGATATATTATGGACATTGATGTGTGTCCTCGGTTTGATTGGTTCATGATTTGAAAATCCATGAGCGAATCTTTCAGGTTGACAATCATTTATGTTGGTGTTCTTGAGCTTCGATAGAGAGATGATAATGATTCTAGTAATCCGAGTTGTTGCTGTTGTTGTGGTGAAATTCATGTTGCTTGTGAATGTTTCTAGATCAAGTTCTATGCGTATTGGTGGTTCACATTAATTAGTGTGTGTGTTATTGAAGATTTTTCTTGTCCAGTGATGTTATTCATGTTATGTGGCATTCTTAGTGATTGTAGCATGTTGCAGATAATCAAGGCGTAATTGTTGGAGGTGTTGTGTGTTTGCGGTATTGATTTAGGTCCAGACTATGTCTTAGCTGATATTATTTTGATCTGCATGAATTGTTGTTGCGTGTGAGGTTATTATTTTAGAATTTGTGTTGAGGATTTAGCCGACCTTGAAATATAGGTTAATGACTTGTATAAATTAATGTAATAATAATTAAGAGGTATCATGCTATGTGCAAATATTGTATCAATCATTTAGTAGCAAGGAAGTTGTGCAAAGTTGTGTGAAGAAGTCTGTTGCAAAGAAGATTTGACAGTGAGCTTAACTGGAACTGTACTTAGGCATGTGGAGATGCTATTTCATCAGTTCATGATTCTCCAGATGTAATCCAAATGCTTTTGTAAGTCAATGAGACTTCCTATAAGACAATGAGTATTCCCTAAGGGTTGCAGTCATTATTGGTTTCTTGTTTTAGCAGTGAGCTCTAGGTAGGGTGCCTAAATGTATGTGCATTCTCATTGTAATATTTACATTTACTCCTAACAAGGTATTATCTCATTGTGGGTAGGTTCCCACCGTGGTTTATCTCTTAACCGAGTTTTCCACTTCAAAAATCTTGGTGTTATGTGCGTTATTGATGTGGTGTCATTTCATGCTTTAAACTGTTAATTTTCAGATTTGATATGTGGTTTAAGTTGCCATAAGTTTTTGAGAAAACTTATTCACCCCCCTCTCAGTTTGCTGCATTTTTGCAAACAATTGGTATCAAAACTAGATCCTTCGAAAGAAGCTTGACCGCTTGAGGAGATCCAGGATGGCAACCTTTTCTTTCAAGAAGGATAGTCAAAGATTTGATGGAACAAACTACACTCTTTGGAAAAGCCAGATGCAATGTCATTTGAGATGCATTGGAGAAGAGTAATAGAAGATTACTAAGAATGTATATAATGTTCTTCATAATGGTCCTACTACTCTGGATGTGATAAAGGAAGTAGAATTCAATATTAGAGCTAAGGAAGCATTGCTGAGTGCCTTGACATATTCTGAAATGACTAATGTGATGGTCTTAGAGACTGCTCATGAAATCTGGATAAAATTGGAGACCTTGCATGAAGGTGATAGTCATGTGAAGATTGATAAGTTGGAGAGCTTGAAGGGGAAGTATGAGAGTTTGAAGATGAGTAAAGATGAGAATATTACTTCTTTTATGCAGAAAGTGAATGAGCTTGTGTGTAGAATCAAATATGACAATGGAATATTAAAAGAATCTGAGATTGTTGCTAAAATGTTGAGATCCTTGCCTCCTGCTTATAAATATTAAGTTTTTGCTATTGATGAGATCCAGACTGTGACAAATGTGACAAGAGACATGTTGATTGGTAAATGTGTTGCTTTTGAACTAAGTGAGTTTGGAGACTCTCTTCCTAAGACTGAATCTGCATTTAAAGCTATTGTTTTTCAGGAAGCAGAGATATGATCTAGGAGAAAGTTCTATAAGAGTATCTAGATATGAGAAAGAGATGGAAGATGAAGAAAGAGAGCTTGAGGAGATTGAAGCACTTATTGCCAGAAGATTGCCTAAAGGTGCCGATAAGTATGAAGGAAAGTTACCTCTTAAATGTTTTCGTAATAAGATAGGACATTTTCCATCAAGGTATCTGAAAAGAGAAAGAAATCCTAAGAATCCATATAAGCCTAAATATTAGAAGAAGTGTTATTATGTTGTTGATGAAGGTGTGACAAATGATGAATCAAATAAGGGAAATGCAAGAGATGAATTTGTGTTCATTGCTATCAACGAAGATAATCCCGTAACTACAGATTCTGCAAGCTGCATTAATGAGGAGAAAGCTTTGGCTGCTAAAGTTGAGGAGAAAGATGAATGGTTTATTAATAGTGGTTGCTCTCATCATATGACAAGTGATAAGAGTAAATTTGTAAATTTGGAAAAGTATGATGGTGGTATAGTAAGATTTGGTGATAACAAAGCTTGTGTAATATGTGGTAGAGGTTTTGTTTCTCTTGATGGTAAGCACAATACTGATGATGTGTTATATGTTGAAGGTTTAAAGCATAATATTTGGAGTGTTGGTTAGATGTTTGATAAGGGATATAACTTGCAATTCAAGAATGGAAAATGTGAGATTTTGAGTAGCTCCAGATCTGAGATTGCATCAGGTACAAAGAATAAATGTAATATCTTTCACTTGAATGATGGTGGTAAAAGTTGTTTGATTGCTCAAATTGATGAAAGTTGGTTATGGCATAGAATAATGTGTCATGTAAATTTTGATTGCATGGTTAATATAAGTTCTACTCAAGTAGTAAGAGATCTACCAAAGTTAACAAATCCTTCTTATCCAGTATGTAAGGAATGTCAATTAGGGAAGCAGACAAGAGTTACTTATAAAAGCAAACAGTATACTTCTAATGGATTGTTGGATCTTGTACATACTGATTTGTGTGGTCCCTCTAGAGTGAGAAGCTTGCAGGGTGATAGGTATTTCAGGATGCTAATTGATTATTATTCAAGAATGATGTGGGTTACCTTCTTAAAGGAGAAGTTTGAAGCATTGGAGAAGTTCAATATTTTTAAAGCTAAGGTTGAGACAGAGACTGGTATGAAGCTGAAGTGTTTGAGATCTGACAGAGGTGGAGAATTTACTTCCGATGAGTTCGGTTCTTTTTGTGAAGATCATGGAGTTAAGAGACAATTATCTACTCCTAGGACACCACAACAGAATGGTGTTGTAGAAAGAAAGAATGGAACAGTTCAAGAAGCTGCTAGAACCATGATGATTGAAGGAAATGTTATGCATATCTATTAGAGAGAAGCATATATAAGTCAAGTTCATTTCTTGAGAGAGAAGGTGAATGAGAAGGAATTATGATTGGAAAATGTATCTAGAAAGGAGAATATTGCAAAGATCTTTACAAATCCTTTGCCTAAGGATAATTTTGAGTATCGCAGAGAGGAGCTAGGGGTGACTGCCCCTCTTGATGAGAACTAAGATGCATGAAATTGTATCAGTTTGGTGAACTTCACCAAGATATTTTGTGATTTGGATTGATGAGTGAGGCATCACTGAGGGGGAGTAGTCAATGTTGGTATTCAGTGATTCAGATGTACAAAATTTTGAAGCTAATTCAAAGGGGGGGAGAATCCCGATTCCTGAGCCTTTGTCATTGATGTCAAAGGGGGAGAGAAGAGCATGTGAAAAACCTTGAAGTATTTTGGGGTAGGAATTCAAATATTTGTGATCTAAGTTGTTTGTCAAAGGGGGAGCTGATCCTTGTGATTTTGAAGGAGATTGTTGTGAGTTGATTTCTTCCTTTGCATTGATTGTTTTTCACATTCATGTGTTGCCATCAATGACAAAGGGGGAGATTATTAGAGATTGTTGGACATTGGTTGATATGTTGTCATTGATGTCAACATATAGGAAGATTGACATATGGGGAGAATTGTTGGATAGAGGAATATGTTGAATATGATCTCTTTGTGTTTCAGTGTTGCAGTCAAATTGAATGAATTGGTTTAGCTCGTGTGTTGCAAATGAGCCGATGCAGATTAAAGGGTTTCTGGTATGTTATCTATAGATGACTCATTCCCATTTGCAGGGGTCCACATGATGTTTTGATCAAGTTATGAGCTTTGGTATTGAGGATATTATTCAGTTGTTTGTGTTATTCAATATTCTGGTTTGTGGTTTGTATTGCTTCAAAATTGTAATATCATTAGTTGCGGATGTGTGGGATATATTTTGGATGTTGATGTGTGTCCTCAGTTCGATTGGTTCATGATTTGGAAATCCACAAGTGAATCTTTCAGGTTGACAGTCAGTTATGTTGGTGTTCTTGAGCTCCGGTAGAGAGATGATAATGATTCTAGTAATCTGAGTTGTTGTGATTGGTGTGGTGCAATTCACGTTGTTTATGAATGTTTCTAGATCATGTTCTATGCATATTCATGATTCACATTGATTATTGTGCATGTTATTGATGATTTTCCTTATCCAATTATGTTATTCATGTTATGCGACATTCTTAGTGATTGTAGCATGTTGCGAATAATCGAGGTGTAATTGTTGGAGGTGTTGCATGTTTGCAGTATTGATTTGGGTCCAGACTATGTCTTAGATGACATTATTTTGGTCTGCATGCATTTTTGTAGCGTGTGAGGTTATTGTTTTATAATTTGTGTTGAGGGTTTAGGTAACCTTGAAATATTGGTTGATGACTTGTATAAATGCATGTAATAATCATTGAGAGGTATCATGATATGTGAGAATATTGTATCAATCATTCAGTAGCAAGGAAGTTGTGTGAAGAAGTGTGTTGTAGAGAAGATTTGACAGTGAGCTTAACTGAAACTGTACTCAGGCATGCGGAGATGCTATTTCATCAGTTCATGATTCTCCAGATGTAATCCAAATGCTTTTGTAAGTCAGTGAGACTTCCTATAAGGTAGTGAGCCTTCCCTAAGGATTGAAGTCCTTCTAGGTTTCTTGCTCTAGGCTGTGTGCTTCAATGCATGTGCATTCCCATTGTAATATTTACATTTACTCCTAACAGGGTATTATCTCATTATGGGTAGGTTCCCACCGTGGTTTTTCCCTTAATCGGGTTTTCCACATCAAAAATCTTGGTGTTATGTGCATTATTGACGTGGTGTTGTTTCATGCTTTAAACTATTAATTTTCAGATATGATTTGTGGTTTAAGTTGCAATAAGTTATTAAGCAAATTGATTCACCCCCCCTCCTCTCAGTTTGTTCTATTGTTGCCAACAACACCCATAATCATTCTACGAGTATGAAAACTAGAAACAAAAGCAACATAGTCAAGTCCAAGTTTATTAAGATTACTCAAGATAAGTTGAATGCCCTTTTTCTCTATGCCACAAGTTTTACATTGTGCTCTCAAATCATTAACTTTTCTTACAAATTTTGTGTTGTCAAAATACTTAGGGTCAAGTGCCATTAATTGATTATCAAGTTGATATCCCCTAACTTCATCAGTTATCCCATGCAAAGTTTTTAATTTTTTCCATGCATCATGTGAATTATTACAACCATTGAGTTGAAACATTATATCAAGGGACACTAAACTCCTAAGACAACCTAGAGTTGTTGTTTGTTCAATCATCCATAATATTTTATCCTTAGCATACGTGGGTTCACTTATCTTTTGTTTAACATATGGTGTATAACCTTGTTTATAATGTTCCCTGACTGTACTGGCAGAGGGGGCAAAGGTGTATGGTGGGGTTGGAGCAGGGTCGTACAGTGGGGTGGTCATACGATGTTCAAGCAAAGACTGTACGATGGATGTGAGACTGGGCGTATGGTTGTCAAGAGGGGGGTCATACGGTAGTGTCGAGAAGGTCGTACGATGATGCCAAGATAGATCGTACAGTGGTGCCAAGATAGGTCATACGGTGGTGAGGAGGGAGTGTAACTGTACGGTGAAGGGGTGTACGATGGACTTCGTGTTGTGAAGGGGGTAGTCTCCTGTGAGCGTATCGAGTGATAAATTATGAATATTAGGAATCCTTTATGTATGTAAATCAGATTAACAAATACACAACTGGAGAAGTAAAAATGATGAGATTCTAGATTTGCCAGATCCGAAACAAGAACACAAGACAAAATAGGGTGAGGGGTGAATCTCACCGAAACTGCAAATACCAAATAGGGAGGGTCTTTCACCTCTGAAATGGTAGATACTAGAACTCCAACAGGAATCCGCACAAGAGAGAAAAATATCAAAATTTGCATACCTAAGACAAGGACTAACTCGACCATATATATGGGCTCTGGGAACCTCCCAAAGGGTTACAAACGGGCCGACACGACCAACCAAGATATGTCTAAACTAATTAAATAAAAGGGCTCGAAAGATTGTTATTAACTTTGGGGCCTTACAATAAAGTAATTAAATTTATTATTTAATTACATCGGGGACATCATAGTCCTCCCAGGCCATAAATTGCTTTCCCTCAAGCAATTGCAAACTTGGATGCTCCAGAATTTGCTCGCCTTCCCAGGTGGCATCCTCGATGGGTAGATTCTTCCAACGAACAAGGAACTCCTTGACTATGTGTGATCTCAGCCTTTTTTCTCTAACGTCGATGATCTCCACCGGCTCCATAATTAGTTTCCCTTCTTTGTCGATGGGTGGCAGATCCTTGGACGTTGTGATGCACTGCTTGACGACCTTCTTGAGACATGACATGTGAAAAACATTGTGAATCTGACTCTCCTTGGGAAGCTCCAACTCATAGGCAACTTCACCCACCCTCTGAACCACCCTGTAGGGTCCTTAAAAACTTGGCTTCAACTTCTCCTTACTACTTGTCTTCAAGGAGGATTGTCTGTACGGTTGAAGTCAGAGGTATACCAGATAGCCAACCTCAAAGTTTTGTTCAACCCGGTGTCAGTCAACATACATCTTTTGTTGGTTTTGAGCCCTTTGCAGGTTATCTTTGAGAGATGTCAGGATGTCTAAACTCTCCCGAAGCCAATCTTTGGCCCTCGGTGCACGACTATCTCCCAATGCCAGGTCAACAAATGAAGAAGGTTCATAATCATATAGAGCTTTGACGAGTGGCATGCCTATCGACATGTGATAGGTGGTGTTGTAATAGTGTTCACCCAAATGTAACCAACGAACCCAAGCCTTTTGTTGAGCTAAAACGTAGTTCCTAAGATAACCCTCCAGGCATTTGTTCACAATCTTGGTTTGTCCATCTGTCTGCGGATGGTAGCTCGTGTTGGGCGACAATTCGGTTCCTACCAACCGAAATAACTCCATCCAGAAGGTACTCAGAAAATGGCTATCCCTATCACTGACAATGTTTCGCGGTAGACCATGTAAGCGGAATACCTCACAAAAGAACAACTCGACTACTTGAACTGCTTGGTTTCCTGTGGGGATGGCAAAAAAATGTGCATACTTGGTCAAGCAGTCAACTACAATGAAAATGCAATCCTTTCCTTGCACTCTGGGGAGCCCAGTAATGAAATCCATCAAAATGCTATCCTATTTCTGGTCGGGAATTAGCAGTGGTTGCAGCAGTCTGACCGGTAGGGTGTGCTCATATTTGTTCTGCTGATAGGTGGAACATTCCCAAACATACTACAAAACATCATTCTTAAGCCCCTTCGAGGAAAACCTTTCTCAGATCTGTCTATAGGTTTTCAAGTATCCCGAGTGTCCAGCCAGGGGAAAGTCGTGCATTTCCTTCAGAATCTTTTTCTTCATCTTGGACTCGAGTACCAGATAAATTCTATCCTTGTAGAAAATGATGTCGTCAACCACCTTGTATCGGTCATCTTGCACTTGACCATCCATCAGTTCGTAGGAAAATGTATTCTTGGAGTATTCAACCAATAGGTGTTCCTTCCAATCCGCCAAAATTTGGGATAAAGAACATATGGCAAGCCTTATTGACAGGGCATCAACTACCACATTATTCTTCCCCTTCACATATTCAATGTCAAAATCAAATGCCTGGACTTTTCTCACCGACTTCTATTGTCATTCATCCAGACCCCTCTGCTCCAAGAAATATCGCAAGCTATTATGGTCTGTCCACACAACAAACTCTGGCTTGACGAGGTATTGCGAAACCTTCATCAGTGCGTTCATGATGGTGAGCATCTCCTTGTCATAGATGGAGTACAATCACTCAACTCATGAGAGCTTTCAACTCTCGAACGTAATGGTATGATGGTCTTGCATCAACACAGCTCCAATGCCTTCTCCCGAGGCATCGCACTTTAGGATGAAAGGGCGAGTGAAGTCTGGTAGTACCAGAACCAGACACGTACTCATAACTTCTTTTAATTTGTCAAAGGTTTGTTGAGCCAACATATTCCAATGGAATGATCCTTTCTTTGTACGATTTGTCAATGGTGCACCAAGTTGTGAAAATCCTTTCACAAACCTTCTATAATAACTACACAAACCAAAAAATCCACACAACTCTGAGAGAGTCTTGGGTGGAGCCCAATCCAAAATGGTATGAATCTTCTCCTGGTGAACTTGTACCCCCTGGGTGCTGATGACGTGACCCAAGTACAGGACCTCGGTCATTCCAAATTCACATTTGGACCTTTTGGCATACAGTGATTGGGATTCCATAAACCCCAATACTTCATCCAAATGCCCCACATGTTCCTCCCAGGTCTTGTTGTAGATGAGTAGGCCATCGAAGAATACCAATAGGAACTTACGTAGTTTCATGTTGAAGATGTGGTTCATGTAGGATTGAAAAGTGGCTGGAGCATTGGTTAATCCAAACAGCATGACCAAGAACTCATAGTGTTTGTAATGGCACAAAAGGTTGTCTTTTCCACATCTTTCTCCCTCATACAGATCTAATGGTAGCCGAAGCGGAGATCAATCTTGGAGAAATAGATTGCACCATGTAGTTCATCTAGTAGCTCATCAATCATGGGAATGGGGGTATCTATTCTTGATAGTCTTCTTGTTCAGTGCACGATAGTCAACACACATTCTGAGAGTTTTGTCCTTCTTCTTAACCAGTACCACTGAGGATGCAAAGGGGCTAGAACTGGGTTGGATCCATCCTTTATCGAGGAGTTCCTAGATCGTTTTCTCTATCACATCTTTTAACTTCTTCGGGTGGTGATAGGGTGTGGTGATAACGGGTTTTGTTCCTTCCTCCAACTTGATGGTGTTCTCAGACCCTCAATGTGGGGGTATACTAGATGGAATATCAGCGAAGACCAAACTATGCTCATCCAAAACTGATTGAAGTTCCTCATCCTGGTAGTAAGTCGGTTGCTCTTTCATAGGTTTTGTTGAGATCAAGCAATGTGCTGCCCAAACTACTTCATCATGTTTGAAGATGGCTTCCATCCTTTTAGCAGAAATCTTCCTCGGGCTGCCATTCGACATTCCCCTGAGAACCACCTTCCTACCATCCACCTCTAATGAGAACTCCATCCTTTTGAATCTTTGCATGTACTGGTCGAGGGTTTCCATCCATTGAATTCCCAATATGACATTCATGTCATCCAGATCTACAACAAATAAATCGTCGGTCACCATGTAATTTCCCATGGTGATGCTCAGTTGCAGAACCAGGTGAGTGCATGATAGGAGATTTCCCCCTGCCACCTTGACATCAAACCCTTCATGCTCCTTTGTACACAAACCCCTTCAGGTGATGAGTGATGAGTTTATGAAGTTGAGTGAGGCCCCGCTGTCGAGCATAACAAGAACTCGTTTCCCTTGGAGTGTGGCAATGACGCCCCCCCTCTGTACCAATATGGAGATTCTCTCCACCAAGGTGGTTTCTTCGACAGATTCTTCCCTTGGGGGTTTGATTTCATCATTCTCCTCTTCTCCATCAGACATCACTTCAATATAGTGAATCGTTCATTTGCCCAAACATCGGTGTCTTGGTTCCTATGGCTCCTTGCAAGTGAAACAAAGCTTCTTCCTTCTAAGTTCCTATCATGTGGCTTCATCGAGCGATGACCCCTTCGGAAAGGGTTTATTATCCTTATCCCTCAGAACAAAAAGTGGTTTGGTATGTACAAAATTTTTGGAAGAGGAAGATGTTGCCATGTTACGGGCCTTTTTTATTGCTTCTGTGAGCGTGCTGGGGTTGCACCCTTTCACCCAACCTTTCAGTTGTTCCATCAATCCATCCATGAACGAGCCCACCAATCTCTGCTCTGAGATATCAGTTACCAACACGGATAGTCTCTAGAATTCTATGATGTAACTGTCCACAGATCCTAACTGCTTTAATTGCGCCAACTCCTTGAAATTGAGTTCTGGATCCTTCCCGTCAAATTGATCTATGAGATTTTCTGTGAATTCAACATAGGAATTTATCTGGTCATGGCCAAGAGTGATGATTCCATGATGCCACCATTCATGCGTGACCACTTCCAGGTGGAGTGCTGCAAACTTGATAGCTTCATCTTCAGGCATCGGGTTGAGTTGGAAGTAAGTATCTACTTTTTGAACCCAGGCTCATGCCGAGGTCGCTCTAGCCCCATCAAAGGATGACAGGTTGATCTTTCCAACCTTCCGCTTGATGTCATTGTTATAGTGTCCATAATGGCCCCAACTTCTATCGCTCGAGTATTTCATCCGGAGCTCCACATAATCCTTGAAGGATATGTCCCCCTCAAGATTTGCATCCCTCTAATCTTGGTTCAACTATGCTTGCATCTCTTGAAAGGTGGACTCTTGCTCCCTGCATGGCGCTTCTAAATTCTGAGGAAAAGTCGGTATCAACGCCTGTGAATGTGAGCATTGGACGTTTGACCTTCCTGTGACCGAATCATCACCCTGCCCTTTCTGTTCTCCATTCAGTTTTCCCAAGGCCAATTGTCATAAGGTTTCCTTGATGATTTATTGTCGTTGCTCTCCTCTAGTTAGGGTGTCATTGAGATGAGCTTGGCTTTTGGTTATCTCCCTTAATAGTGCCATGAATTGTCTTGTAGGATCCTATGGTTCCCCCATTCGATTGATTGAATGGTACCTTCTTCTGGTGTACACTTGCATCCACTACACAACAGGATGACAAGATCACAAGCTTTGATACCACTGTAATGTTCCCTGACTGTACTGGTGGAGGGGTACGGTGGTGTTGGAGCAAGGTCGTACGATGGATGTGAGATTGGGTGTATGATTGTCAAGAGGGAGTTCGTACTGTAGTGTCAAGAAGGTCGTACAGTGGTTCCAAGATAGGTCATACGGTGATGCCAAGATAGACCGTACGGTGGTGCCAAGACAGGTCGTACGGTGGTGAGGAGGGAGTGTAACCGTACGGTGGACTTCAAGATGTGAAGGGGGTAGTCTCCCACAAGCATATTGAGTGATAAATTCTGGATATTAGGAATCCTTTATGTATGTAATAACAAATACACAATTGGAGAAGTAACAATGATGAGATTCTAGATTTGCTAGGTCTGGAACAAGAACACAGGACATAATAGGGTGAGGGGTGAATCTCACCAAAACTGTAAATACCAAATAGGGAGGGTCTTTCACCTCTGAAATGATGGATACCAGAACTCCAACAGGAATTTGCACAAGAGAGAAAAATATCAAAATTTGCATACCTAAGAAAAGGACTAACTCGGCCATAAATATGGGCTCCAGGAACCTCCCGAAGGGTTACAAACGGGTCAAAATGACCAACCAAGGCATGTCTAAACTAATTAAATAAAAGGGCCCGAAAGATTGTTATTAAATTTGGGGCCTTACAATAAAGTAATTAAATTTATTATTTAATTACATTAGGGACATCACATTGTTGCACTAAGAAGTTCCATGCATTTTGTTGCCACGTGTTATAGTTGTATGGCATTTGGCAATGGAAACTTAGCATTACCCGTTTGTGAAAGGAAAGGAGAGAACAAGCAAAAAGAGAAACACAAACACAATCACACCAAGAGACCCCTTTTCACTCAATCAAAGACACCCCCACCCCCAAAAAAATAAAAAAATAAAAAAATTGGCACTTGAAAGTTAATGTGTTTACAATTAAAAATAGGACCATTAGATGGGAAATGAAAAATCTGAAATTTTGTAAAAGAAGGCACTCAATTTTGAGCTACCAATCAAAAGTTATAGCTAAAACAAAATCTTGTAAAATGACCTATTTTAATACATCAACATTTTAAACAATAAAAATTGCACTTTGCCAATAACAAAAATGTCCTTCCAACCACTTGTTGGAATCAGGGTAGAATATAGAATACAATGGTGTGGTTTGTGAGAGTGAATTGGCCTCCTGCCAAACCAGGCCTCACTCTTTGTCTTCAACAGGTAAAAAGAGTGCAAATAAAACCTCCAATATTCACACCTAGACAAAAAAAAACACACCAGATTTTAGTGCCTTATATCAGCCAAAAACAGTTAATAAACCTGGCAAAAAGATCCCTAGGTCATAGTAGGGCTATGGGGGAACCATTTGAGGCTACAAACAACAAGAATACAACAAATTAATGGTGAAAAGTAATATTGTGAAGATAAAAATGCTCCTCTAGAAAAATATTTTTGTCAGAGGCTCTGGTGTCCAAATATGGATAGTCTTTATATGAAAATGGGTGTTGTGGGTATTCTGGACTCAATGGTGAAGTCCTTTTGGCCAGAGAATGCCCCGAAAAAAAAAGTTGCACTGGATATGAGCTTGAAACCCTCGATCTGCAACTATATCAAATGATCTTCAAAGCGGATGAGATGAAAGCCAAACTTGAGTTTCTTGGTTGCTCTGAACTCAATGATGAGTTCAAAATGTCTACAAGAAGCTCTTAAAAAACTTGCAACAAGTAAGAGAGAAACTATAGATTTCTCCACACTTTTCTGATTCTCCAGATCATCCAAGGATGCGAGAGAAGAGCATACTTATGTGCTTCAAAAAAATAGCCCTACACTCTCAGATTTGTAAGAAAATACTAACCCATAACTCACAACCACTTTGATACCATGTGAGATTTCAACTCAAGAATGTGAATGAATGAAGGAGAGAAGAGCAAGAAATCAGAAATGAGCCAAATAAATTGTATTCAACTCAGTAAAATGGAAAGCATAGAATGAAAATAAGATAGTCATATGATAGAGATGGGTAATTATATATAGCACTTACCGCCCAAGATACTAAAAACACAATCAATGTGGGATAAAGTGAAAAATTCCCCAAGTATGCTTAACTAAGTGTGAAGAGAGCTATAGAGGAGAAATAGCTAATACAGATCTAGAAGGCTAAAGAACCCTATTCACACTAACATATGTCATTACACAATGTTGGTCTTTGGATAAAATGACTCTCTCTGGATTCATCAAAGTAATCATCTTTAATTAAAATGTGTTTATATTCTTTGTTATCAATCATATCATTATTGTTTCTTATCACATGGGGATCAACCATTCTTCAAATTCATCTTAAATATATTTGAGAAATAGATTCATTTCTTCTTCACTGGCAAGTATGAGATCTATAAAAGAATAAGAAATGAATGAAAACTCAAAAGAGAGTTCACCATGTCTTCCACTGAAAGCTTTATCTTAAGGAATCATAAGATACTATCAAGACCTTGTAGGGAACCATTTTCATCAACTAGTGAGTTGACAAGTGTCTTTAAAGTTGAATTATATTCAAAAAATCATTTTTCATCTTAGTGTGATGTATCATTTACGTTATGAACAATATAAATCTCTTCAAACTGAAGGGACTAAAGCTTTTGATGAAAACTACTCTTCAAATCCATAAACATGTAGCAATAACCTAATGAGATGTAGAAACATCCAGGACTTATGATAAAAAGTTAGATGTTAAATAAAACTTTAATTTTGAGCATGAGATGATTTATTTATGCATTATATATCTTCCAAATATCCTCATCATTAGTTCTTATTGAAAATACTAACCTTAAAACTAAAACTCTAGAAATAGAAGACCATCTAAATGATCTTCTTCTTTGATTATATTTGTTATAAGTTCTTCAAAAAGTGCTTTCAATGAAGAGAATCATCGTGCTCTCTAAAACAAATAATTTCTTCTTGATTGATACATTGTTCTTCAAATTTTGGCTTTACCTCAAATTCCTTAGAGAAGATACTACATATTTTTTTAATATTATATTTTTCTTCTATCAATGTTTGTTCTTCAACTTCAAAGAACTTGAGGAAATAAGGTAACATGTATACTTCTAATGAGTATTTTTTTTCTTAACGCAATTAATGGTTGTTTAAATACATAAAATCATTCATCATATGATTATTAAAATGGTTTTTTATCTTATCAAGTTCATAATGGGTATATCCTATAATAAAGCTACCATCATATTCATCTAAAAGACGTTCAAAATCACCCAATAATCTTTTATTTTTATTTAAAGCTATCAATATCTATGTGAATATGTGCATCTCAAGACAAATTTCTCTATCATGTTCACTTGTTGCATGAAATAAGCCATATGTGTGTGCAAGAGAAGACACTTATATCACTTACCTTGTTGGTAAAATAGGCACATAAGAACTATCACTAACATAATGGATGAAAGAAACATATTTTCTTGAAATAGGTGGATCATGTAGAGGTGGTTGAATATTCAAAGGAACTAGTGACCTAATTAAATATTTTTTATATATTTATTAAACTAATATTATGGTCTTCCAACTCAATGGCATGTTCTTGAGTGCCCATCAATTTGATAGCATTTCTTTGCTTGAGAACGAAAGAAAATTCTAATGGTATACCATGGCAATATTGGGCATCTATAATAGAAGTTTGTAAATACATGTTATGATAAAACTTTTTGTCAGAGACTTTGAATATTTTCTCAGATGTTGTTGAAATTACTCTATATTTGTATTGCATTGTGAAGACACTTGAAAGAGCATAGACTGTGATATTGTATTGTAACTAATATTGTTGCTTATAATATAATTGATCTATCTTTTGGTGTGTGGTTTTTTTTTCCACAAAAGGGTTTTCTCACGTAAATCTGTGTGTTATGGTGTCATTATTTTATGTATTTTAAATGAATGTGCATCTAAACTGTAATAGTTTAAAAATCTGAACAAATAAGTTTTGCAGTCCTTTCTTACTTAGATTTGTGTTTAAAGTTTGTTTCCATTACATATCTTCCTTTCAATTGGTATATGAGCCTGACCAATTTTATTTTTAATTAGGTAAAATGGGTTTTGAAGGGTCCCAAAACCCTTTACATCAAAATGTTGCCAAAAGAAAGAAACAGACTAAGACTAGCAACCAACTAACAACAACAAAACACCAAACAAATGACAACAAACAAGATAGGGACTAAGCTTGAACCAACCTACTATAATTCCTTAAGAACTTTAGTAGCTTCTAGATCCTTGTTAATAATTTGGTCATGCAAAACCATGACCTCTTTGATAACCTGAGTGGTCATCCATATATTTAGATTGGCTCTAAGTCATAGTCGAGGACCCCTGCACCTTAGAAGACACTTTCTTACCTAAATCATAAACACGACCAACAATATCCACCTCCTCCCCAATAGCATTAGCACTCTCCATCGAAGACTTGCCTTTTTTCTATTTCTTACCAGACAAGAGGTTCTAGTCTTTATCGTTAAGCATGTGGAGGCCCGTGCCATTTCTCTAGACAAATTTTTTGCTAATACCAATCACTCTGATGAGCTTATAATGGACCTTGTTAATAGATCTTTCCAGAATACTAATTCTTTCTTCCTAGTCCATTTTTATGGCCTTCGCGTCCCTACAAACTACCTCAATCATGGCTAGCATATTCTTAGACTCTTAGAAATGGAATTCTTCTTAGCTTTAATGTCATTGATCGCAGAGATAATCCAATTGGCCAAATTGGCCTATCCTTCAACAAAGTTCATGAGAAGAACCGACACATCCTCAGTACCATTCACGGGAATATCACTAGGGCATTCCTCCTCAACACCCCCATAAATCACATTACTAGCCTGAAAGCCAACATTTTGAAACTCTTTCTCTCTATCCACAATAATCTCCTCACAACTAGGTATATCAATCTCGGACAGTCTCACTTTACTTCCATCCTCATTATCTTCGACCTCCACAATACCCCTCCTGACTCTTTTCCCATTTTTTCCTTTCTTGGCCTTGTTAGGTCTAGAAGACTCCCCCAACTTCAAGGGTCTAGTTAGGACTAGGATCCTTTGCCTTCTCCACCTTCCCAGACTACTCCCAAACCAAACTAGATCTCACCGAAGAGACATGCTCCACCTCATCATCGTCAATTAATTCAAAACTGTTACACCAAGAATTCCTAGGGTTGTTCTTAGTTTTCTTCTTCAATGCAGACATTTTACTATTACCAGTAATATGGAAATAGGTCTCCTCGTTTGACACTTCATCCTCAAAATCAGTGGACATGTCAAAATAATGAACCCTAATATTCTAAGCATATTCAATTTTATGTTTCTTGGCCAGCTTTTTTATCCTTGTTGGGTCGAAGGGTTTTTTGCACTAGTCCTAGTTTTAGTTAAAGCTTTGAAAAAATTACTTTTGTAATCTTATTGCAAAATAAAAATGGAAATCACATTTGGTAGAATTGAGATGGAGAATTTTAATGGCAAAAATGGAGGATATGCTCATATATAGAGATTATGGGTTGCAGTATCCTCGACAAAACCTTAAACTATGGGCTATGATATATGGTATATAATGAATCACAAATCCAAGGGTTTGATGACTCTGTTTGGTTGACTCTATGCTTTTGAATGTCCATGAAAAGATGATTGAAGTGTTGAACACATAGCAAGACTGAGAGGGGGGTGTACCAATCCGGAACTTCAAAAATAATTATTAACCAATTAGTTCAATATCATTGCTTTAATCATCAACACATCAAACACAAACACATGAACACGTGATTTAAGTGAGAAACCCAAACAGGGAAAAACCACGATGATAATCTAACTCACAATATGAATAGCAATGTTTACAACATTTTAGGCTTGCATCCAAGGAGCACCAACACTTTAAAGACTTGCAGAACTAAGGCACATTAGCTTAGGCAAGATACAAGAGGACTTGTACAACTGAAGAACACTTCTTCAAGACAAGATACAAATTGTTGTCAAAGGATTCACTGGTCAATCAACAACGAATGAAATAGATGAATTGAAATTGAGAAGTATTCTCCTAAGCATAAAATTATCCTTGAACAACAATCAAGCGACCAATAACATGGCAAACATCTCTGATGATCTTTGTTGTCACAACACTCTATCTAGAAAAATATATCAGCTTTAAAGCTCTTCCCAAACTAAATTTCGCATCACCAAAAACTCAAATCTATTTGAAAATCATTTGCATACACTTCTCACACAATTCACTTCTCATCCATACTCAATTCATCCACCTACGCATCTTATATATGAGATACAACATTGAAATCCTAATCAAGGGTTGGCCAAATAGAATAAGCAATATTACATAAAAATAAGCCACTCAAACCTAAAATACATAGATTGCTCCACTATAAGAGAAAGAGGGAACCAAAACATATCATAATACATCATCCCATGAATGATTCGACAAACTGCACAAGCTAACACATATCCCAGAAGACTTTACAAAGCATAACGTGTAGATATAATTAACTAGTCAACCACATAACCACTTCCAATGCAAAATAATCCATGCGAATCTCCACAAACCAAAGTGACACCCAAATAAACATCTCAAATCATCCTCCAACACATATCTAGACCAAAAGAACATGATCCATTAAACCATGGTACAATTAACAACATATGTGGAGGGTGCTAAAAGCATTTTGGATCACCCTGAATACAGGATGACACGACCAACAACAAAAGAATATCTAGACCAAAATCCATCTAGATAACCAAGGTTTGATAGAGCATATCCAAACCAATATCTATTTGGATAACTGAGTTTGACATCAATGACAACCATACAAGCTCATGCTAACAACAATCTCCAACATCAATTTGAGATTTAGAAGAAGATGTGTGATATTTATCAAGAGAAATATCTGGTAAAAAAATTATTTCTAAGAAATAATTTATATTCTTTGAGGATGGAGGAGGGAGGATCCATTGCAAATCATATGAATTCATTCAACATGGTTTTTGCCCAATTAGGTTTTGTTGGTATAAAGATTGATGACCAATAAAAATGAATGCTTTTGTTATGTTCTTTGATAGACTTGTGGGATCACCTTGTTATGGCCATTGGAAGCACAACAACCAATTTCAAGATGGAGGATGTGGTTGCTTCATTGTTATCTAAATATATGTAAAGAAAAACTTCTAAGATGGTTAAGAAGGCCCTAGTTTCTCATAGTAGATTAATGAAGAAAGGAAAGAAGAATTAAAAAAATTATAAGTCCAAGTCTTCAGAGAAATCTAAGTCTCTTTGTAAAAATTCTAAGGCGAAGTGTTGGAATTGTGACAAATCCAATCATTTCCAAAAAGAATGCGAGGAGAAGAAAAAGAAAAATAAAAAACCCTATAGTTTTGATTCTAATAAATCCTCTCAGGATGACTATGATACTTTTATTGTGGCCTTGACAACACATGCATCAAAAGATGTGTGGTTAGTAGACTTGGGAACCTCTTTCCACATGACCTCTCACGAAGGTTGGTTCTCAAAGTATGAGGATAATATGGTGGGAAGGTGTATCTGGGTGACGACTCTCACTTAAAGATTGTTGCTTGTGAAAGAGTCAAGTTTTGATTCCTTGATGACAGAATGAAGGGGATTGTTGATGTCATGCATATCCTTGGTCTGGCACAAAGCATTCTTTTAATAAGCAAGTTGAGTGATGTGGATGTTTAGGTTGTTTTATCGAGTGGATGATGCAAGATGAAAAGAGGTTCTATGGTGCTTGTTAATGGTGTTTAGATTGGCACCTTGTATAAAATGGATGCATGCATGGTTCAGTGCAATAATACTTCTATGAAGTTCAATAAAAGAACTTTGGATTCTTCATCCTCATTGTGAGATCAAGAAAAGAAGAAGACTTTGGTCTCTACATCTAATGGTTGTGCATTTTAGGTACCTAAGGGTGCAAATGCTTTGGAAATGAAAATTCTTATTAAAAAATAATGTTGTGGCACCAAACAATTGGTCATATTGGTGAGAAGGACCTTAGAGCCTTAAAAAATAAGAGCCTTGTTGAAGTCCTTGATGATTGTAATCTTGAGTTCAATTTTTATGAACATTGTATATATGGAAAATAACATTGTGTTTCTTTTTACTCCAACTCTCATAAGTCTTATTGGGTTTTGGACTATATTCATTTAGACATGTTTGGGGCTATTAGTGTTCCTTCATTATCCGAATTTGTGTATTTTGTCTCATTCATAGATGGCTATAGTAGGACATTTGTGTATTTCCTCGTAAGTAAATTTGAAGTTTTCAATCAATTTTAGGAATTCAAATTCTTGAATAAAAACTAGGCTAGTAGAAAAATGAAATGCTTGAGAACTAACAATGATGGAAAGTTTTGTTCAACAAAATTTAACAAGTTCTATAAGGATCATGGGATTGAGAGACATGAGACAAATCCATACAATCCACAACAAATTGGAGTTGCAAAGAGGATGAACATAACACTATTGGAGAGGGCTAGGAGTATGTTGAGTGGTGTTGGCCTTGAACAAAAGTTTTGGGTCGAAGTTATAGACATGTGATTAATAGGTCTGCTACTTCGATGCTACTTGAAAAGACACATATGGAAGCACGGTTCGGTAAGAAGCCCTCAATGATACATCTTAGAGTCTTTGGTTGTGATACATATGCCCATGTGCTGAGTGAGAAAATATCAAAATTAGAGAATAGGTCAGTTAAGTGTATCTTCATCACCTATTTTGTCAATGTAAAAGATTAAAAGCTTTGGGATCTAGTTGCAAAGAAGTTTGTCTATAGTAGAAGTGTGGTCTTCTAAGAGTTGAAACCTTCTATTGTTGGTTTGTAACTAGAGAAAGAAGAAAAACAAAATAAGGTAGTTCAAATTTCACCTACTCTAGAACAAAAGAAGAACTACACACTCTTGTAGGACCTAATGATGACGAGAGCTCTAGCAACTCTAAAAGTTTTGAAGAAGAAAATGGACCTCAACCTCAACAAGTGAGGAGGTCTATGTGTATTAGGCAACAACTAGAAAGGTTTGGATTTTCCTTTTTGGATTTCAATTGCATTTTTTTTTTATTGCTAACACATACGAGACTAGGATTATTTGAGAGGTTATAGGTATGCATGATTCAAATTCTTGGATGGAAGCCATAAATGAAGAGATGGTTGCATCAAAGAAGGATGTTACATGAGATCTAGTACCTTTTTCTCAAGGTCAAAAATTCATTGGATGCAAATGGGTGTTCAAGAAGAAACTAAGTCTAAATGACAGTATTGAGAAGCAGAAAGAACAGTTGGTCACGAAGATTCACAAGTGGAGGAATTGATAATAGCGAGGCATTCTCTCTTGTTGTGAAGTTGACATCCATTCAATTCCTATTATCACTTGCAACAATTTATGACTTGTAAGTTGAGCTTTTCGATGTGTAGACAACATTCCTTCATGGTGATTTGGAGGCATAATGTTGTAAATTTACCTTATTCAATTCTACGCCCATACCACACTTGCTTTATCTAAAGCTAAGATAATTATTGAGTTTCCACCTTGCCAATTTTCTCAACTTGCCTTTTCCACCTTTCATGCATGTCCTTCTGACTATTTTGTCTAGATTGTTTGGGGACATTGCGTGTCACAAAGACGTCTACATGCCACACATTTGTCCCATTAATATTTAGATCGAAGGTGGCTGTTGAGATGTTACGCCTACTAATTATGATTTTTTAGCGTCACCTTCAATTCCCACCAACGTTGATATGCTTCCTAATCACCTTTAACTTGGTATCATTTTTCTCTCTCTTACACTCTCTATCTCTCTTTTCGCATACACAACTTGCTCTGCATTATTCACTCTTGATATTGCATAGTTTCTTCCACTTGTTGGTTATCTCACCGCCATTATTGTTCATAGTGAACCTTCATCAACTTGAGATACCGACACTCTTCCTCATCCCAACAAGATCCAAGTATTTGGTCTTGAAGGGGAGTTGCCTCTCTCTTGTTTATTTCATTGTTTATTTTATCATATTTGATTTAGTATATCATTTGTTGCATTTATTTTATAGTACATGCATTATCATTTATCCAATCTATCCATCAGTTTCTCCATGGAGGTGGAAACACCAAAGTTGATGTTGGACTATGACAAACCTCTAATCACAACCAGTTAACATTTTGTCATTGGTAATGTGTATGCAAATTTTAACAGGGAAGAATGTGGTATTTGTTGGAGGTTTCATTAGCTAGACCATTTGAGATTATTTCTATCTTGTCTTTGTCATTTCATCAATCTTTTACATTTTGTTTGCTTCTAGTTTATTATTTTTATCGTATATGTAGCACAATAGAAAGTACTTGTTATTTTGTACTCTCTGGTACAAATTTTGGTACCTCGTTCATATAGGAAACTTGCATGTCACACTGTCATCCTTGACCTATGCATACATCCTGGATAGATAGTATACAAATTTGTATAGGTAGTCTCGGTAGCCTGTGTTTTTGTCCTCTGTAGTCAAAATATTTTTATCTGTTAGCATCATATAGTTTCACACTTTTCATCCTAGTGAGAAAACTTAGAGGTCAGAGAACCCTGAAGGTTTTCTTGGAGTGGAGAGAAGGCTATTGAGTTTATTTAGTCCTCATTGGGTCTGATCACCCTTTTTAATGGTTTAATTTTCCTCCTCTACATTTTGGTGAACTCAATATGAACTCACTTTTGGTAGAAACTTGTTAAAACTTTTGCAAAAACTTTTTCACGAGCTTAAACAATTAGTTATTTTGTCTATTTTCTTTCTTGTTTGTTCTTGAGGTTGTTAAAGTGTTGTGAAGCTCGTCTATGAGCTTTATGACCTAGACTGCTTCAGAGATTGTAGTGAGAAGGACTTCCAAACCTGACATTCCTCCTAATTTAGATAGTCCTATGAGACGGTCCAATATTCTCGAGGGTGGTTAATCTTGATAATCCTTTTATTTCTCAATGCTTTCCTTCGTGTTTAGGTTTGGGAGGTTCTAGTACATCTGGTTCTTAGCCCAACTCTCAAAATAATACTCTGATGAGTACCCCTCTAGGGTCTCCTCCTGTTGTGGATCATTACTCTACTCTAACGGTTTCATTTTGATCAAATTTAATCCCTTGAGGAGAACCTAAGGGATTTCAAAGGTTTCTTAAATCAATAGAATGTCCTCCCTCAATCCAACTTTATCATCATTAATCTAATAGAGATGCTCATCTCAAATTGTAAGAGATTGGAGGTGCTCAAGGCACTATCTATGATTGTGAGGACTCATGTACCTCTTGTTGAACCTAAGTCTTAGGAAACTCAATCTAATATCACTAGTTCTCGGACTATTGTTGCTATGATTGGGGTGTCAGTTCATATGGTGGATATGACTGTATTCAAAATCCATGGAGATGAGTCTACAAAAGGAACTTGAAGTAGCACTTGAAGACTAAGATGTTGAAAGGTTGAAGAACTTGAAGCTACAAGATGAGTTGAATTCTGTAAAGGAATTCATCCTTACCCTACAAGAGAGGTTATCATCTGCTCAAGCTAAAAGGAAGGAACTTTTACAAAATTTGAATGATGAGGAGAAGAATGCCCTCAAGGAATCATGTCATAAGCTGAGTCGGGAGAATAATGTCATGAAGAATGAGATGCAAGCCATGACCATGATGATGTCCAAGGAAATTGAAGATCGAAAGAAGAATGAAGAAAATATTGCTATATCTCTAAAAGACATATCTGAGAAATGCATTAGGTTGGCGCATGAGAATGATGTGTTAAGAACTGAGTTGGTGCAATCATAGATCAATGAGCAAGAGTTGGAAAGAATGGTGACAGTCCTAAGAAGTGATGTGGATGCTGAAAATGAATACAAAGAAAAGTTTAGGGTTAGTTCTGCAAGGCTTGATGAATTATTGAAGGATCAAAGAGACACTGGAGACACTAGAGGTCTTGGATTTGAGCATGGAGAAAGCTTCGGTATTGCAAATCGGGGGAATCTACCAGACCACCGAAATCTGAAATCATCGATAAGGCAACACAATACACACAAATTTAATGGTAGATGCTTTGTTTGTAATAAGTTTGGTCGTAGAGCATGTCAATTAAGGAATAGAGCAAATTAAAATCATAATGCACTTCTCGGTCAATGTTCAAATTGTAAGAAGTATGATCACAGGACAAAAGATTGTAGAATGAATGTGAGATGTCATGCATGTGGAAAGTTTGGACATATGGCTAATCAATGTAGGTCAAAGAACGGCCAAGGAATCAACAAGGCAATTCAGAAGAACAATGTTACTTGCTATGCATGCAATAAAATAGGACACATTGCTAAATATTGCAGAAACAAGAATACACTGGAAGGGAATGACACATCCAATGAGAAGGGAAAGCAAAAGGTTGATGAAATCCAATAAGCTCATGCTAAACAGTGGGTTAGGAAATCTGATGATCAATCGACAGAGGCAAATTCATTGGTTACTCAACCGGTAGAGCAAAATGTTCCTGCACCGGTAGGAAACACATCCGGTAACTAAGGTATTAGCCTTAGGGGGAGGCAAATAAATGACAAATTATGCATTACCCCCGGTAGTTGTCTGAAAGCTTGTTTCAAATCTTGGTGAAGTCAGTTTGGAGGATAATCGACACTGAGATAATGTATTTTGAATTCGGTATGATATACCGACATGCATTAATGTCAATAAGGAATTAGGGTTTCGTAGGATAAAAAGGATAATTTGCTTCATTTCTGATCGCACAACACTCAAAGCGAAGAAAAGCGAGTTTCAGGCAATTAAGAACATTTTTCAATGATTTCCAGTATTTTCTGAGCAAATTTTCAAAGGTTTTCACCCGCTTAGGTTGAGAGGTATTTTCTCTATTTTTCACACTACTTTTCTGAAATCATGATGGCTTCTGGATCTTCTCCCACTCTGGCAGATGTGGCTACTTCTGTTGTGGTGGACATTAAGGATCATCCACGTCCAAAATTTAAGCAATGCCCTCAAATTGCAAAGGTCGATGACTCAATCGACACATTTTCTAGGATTCCTGATGGAGTTCTTTATGTGGAAGATGTGAGAGCATATATTCACTGTACTCTGGAGGATCTGGAATCATCTAAGATTAAATCAATTTACTTTTCCACTTTGTTGAACAAGGATGGATTGATCAAACTGGAATTTCAAATTCTGAAGGATCAAGGTTTCACCGATATTCTGGAGATACCCGAGTTCAAGGATGAAATGATACAATATGTGATAAGCCAAGTCCATGGCGAGTTCATATGGCTTGATCGACCCTACAAGATCAAGAAGGATGTGATTCATGCTATCACCAGTTTAACACAGGTCAGACAGACACCGGGAAGGAGGAAGATTCTGAACAATGAAGGGAACAAACTAACCGGTGCCACCTTTGACAACCGGTCGATGCAGATTAGCACCATCACGGATAAAGATGTTCAATTTGAAAGCATGGTGATCGGATACAAGGTAACCCAATCCAACTGGTTCAACTTTGTTTCTAGTTCCTGTATCTACTGTGCACACAAGATGGTAAAGGAAAATATGAAATATGATCTATGTCAGTGGATGTGCAATGAATTGATTTCAAATTTGGGAAAGATTAAGGGAAAAGTGAAAGGTACATTCTAGTATGTGAATCTCATTATTTGTTTAATGCTTTTCTTTTTGGATGAGAAATCGGTATCCGGTAAGAGGCAATGGGCCTTTGATATACCAGTAGGAAAAGAGATCAGGGATGTCTTGAGGAATTTGGGACATGACAAAGACTCCATTATGTGGGATTATTTCAAATCATTTCAGAAAGCAATGAAGAAGAGGGAAATGATACCTAAGCATATAGTTGACAAATACTCTATCGACATATGCTTCATGGTGAGAAAGCATGAAACTTTAATGGAGACAGTGCAACCTAGAACTATTGAGGCTACTGAAATGAGCTATGAGGTTGATGTTGTGAGATTTTGCCAAGATCTAGAGGAAATGGAAAGCACAAATAAGAGAGACAAAATAGATGATAGTAATAAACTATATTCTATCAAGATGAAAATACTGATCAACTGGATCATCAACCATTGTTCAATAGTTGTTTTACAATGTAGATGAGCCTACTTATATAGGCAAGTCTATCTAGATATGTGAGCACACAAACATGACATGTGGCTCAATAAGAAACAAGGGTAAGTAGGAAATAGGTGTGGTAGGTAGGAGAAACAATAAAATATTCCACACGAGGTGGATCACCCACCTAAGGTGGAATTATCACTCCACAATAAGTGGATATGATATAGTAGTAACAAGATCAACACCATCCCAATGTGGCACAAACACCCAAGTGTCTCAATACCCAAACTACTATGAAATGCATTTCCTAAGTAAACTTAAGTATAGTGTAATAATTTCCATGATGAATAATTATTTACACCAACACCCCCCCTTAAGTGCAACTTAGGGGGATGCACTTAAGTCTACAATGCAACTAATAAATGCAAGATGGTTCCCGGCTATGAGGCCATGTTAGGTACCCATGTACAAATGCAAATGCAATCTCCCATAAACGGAGAAAGAGAGAAAAAATCAATAGGAAAAAACCCTCCCCCAAAAGAGAGATGAAAACTATACAAATAACTCTCATTGAAGCATGTGAAGGAAAAAAACCCCATGTGAGGAAAAAGTCCCCATGAGAGAAGAAGAGAAGCTAGGAAGCCCCCCTCAATGTAGAATCTGCACCAATGATAGAAGCTTGATGATGTATGAAGAAATTGCTCCATGAACGTCAAACAATATTCCTCCCCTTAGGAAGAAACAAAACCAAAGGTGTATCCATGAATTCTCCCCAGTCATGAAGGGAAGATGTATGAAAAAAACTCATGATGAATGGAATCTCTGAAAACTGCTCAAGTGTCCCCATGTCGATGCTGAAAGATACCCCCTCCAAAGGTGGTAAACTACTCCACACTGCTGAAAAAGGCACTCCAAGATCTAGTGGAGATGAAAGTAGAACAATATCCAAAGACTCGCATGTCTCCTCTAAGGATAAAGAGACCTCCTCCAGCTGTTGTACATAAGAATCCACAATAATGTCAACGTCAAAAGAATGATCATGTAGAGAATGAATAAGAGGGTGAAAGTGTTCCCTCACAACAATCAAAGAAATATCATCCTCATCAAAGAGAAGATGAATGTCATCAATGATGTCTCCCAAATCTACAATGTAGGATTCCACAAACAAACCTGCAATGTCTATCAAGTATGCATCCCAAGAATATGAATCTGGAAGACATGAAATATCCCACTGCACTGAATCACATGAAGGAAAAAATGTCACACTATCCACATCATCAGGTGCAATAGGTGATGTGATATCAATAGGAGGAGATGAAATAGAAGGCTCAAGAACGAGGTCACATGTGAGAATCCCCAAGTTCAAGTACCCAAAGTTCTCCTCAAAATTTGAATCATCACAAGAAGTGTGATAATCATCTGTAGAATCATCATATGTGAAATCATCATCATCAACAAAATCTAAAAAAGGAGTATAACCGAGATGCATGATCAACCACCCCAGTCGCAATGTTAGCTCTAGTCTCGAAGTCTCTAATGAAAATTGACTCAAGTGTGAACTCCATAATTCTCTTTGTTGCCCCATGTGTGATTTGATAGATGGAAAGGATATTGTTTGTCAAGTGGGGTACACACAACACATCATTGAAGGAGTTATCCCCAATAACAATATATCATTTTCCAATCACATCCATGTATGTATGATTGCCCATTAAAATCTGCGGCATGGTGCGAGGCTCAAATGTAGAGAACATAGACTGCGAAGATGCCATATGATGAGAAGCCCCTGAATCTAGAAACCATCTCCCTGAATCATGACTTATAGTAGCACAAAGAGCTTTTCCTTTTCTTGTCCCAAAAGAGTGAGTCTTCCCACTTGTAGAAGCCAGGAATGCTTTCCCTTTTCCTTTTGATTGTGAGGAAGTGGAAGTTGATGAATCATCCTTCTTGTAGACATTAGCCAAATCAATGTTATGCTTTTTGAGGATGTGTGAGAGCTCATTAATCTTCTTAGAATGGCAATGACGCTCCTCATGACCAATCTTTTTACAATAGGCACAAGTAGGTCTCTCCCTCTTTGGCGAATAGTCCCTCTTGGAAGAGGATGAATCTCCTTGTTATGGAGAAGGTGATGCTTTGTCCTTAGGCTTTGATTGCCATTTCTTCTTGTTTGAGTTGTCCTTTCCTTGATTTCCTTTGTTCCCTTGATTTACCACTAATTATTGAGACTTAGAAGTCTTAAGAATGCCCATGCTTATCAACTTAGTTTGTTCCATCATCAACATTTCAGCGAAAGCATCAAATGTAGGCATTGTGTAGCTTGAAACAATTGTCATCCTATGGGTTTGGAAACTAGAAACAAATGATGCATATTCTTGTGGAAGTTTGCCCATCAAATTGAAGATAAATTGGGTATCCTTCTTATCAATGTCACAATCCTTGAGTTGTGCCCTCAACTCTTTTGCCTTAGTGACATAATCTTGTATAGTAACAAAGTTCTTGGGATCTAACATAGTGAGATCACTATCAATTTGATATCCCCTAATCTCATCAACTTGACCATATAAGCCAAGAAACTTTTGCCAGGCATCCTTGATTAGAGTACATTTCTCAATATGAAAAATTAGATCATTTGATACATACTTTCTTAAGGTACCAATTTCCATGATATTTTTAGTGAGCCAATCCAAGTGACCAACAAGATCAGCCTTAGGATCAGCGGGATAAAGAATAGTTTCATCAATATAATGAGTTAGTCCTTTTTTCCATAAGTTTACTCCATGCATCAATTTTCCAAGTAGCATAATTATGAGGAGTTAAGAGAGGAAACTTAGAAGAATCCATAGAAGCAAAAAGAAAAAAAACACAAGATAGAGAGAGGCACAATCACACAAGACACCCCCCCCAAATTACTCAATCAAGAACCCCCCACCCCATCCCCAAAAAAATAAAAAAATAAAAAAATCATGATTTGGCACTTTATACTTAGTGCATGTACAATGGGCCACTTGCAAAACAAGGCAAGGTGGACTTCTGATTTAAATTTTACAAATTTTCAAAATAAGATATAAGAGACTTCAACAAATACTGCTAGTGATCTAAACTGAGATCCAAGCAAAATACAAGTACCAAATAGGCCAAAAAATGACCAAATACTGAAAGTACAATTTCTACTCAAAATCACTGCAAACAAATGGCATATTATGAAAGTAGACAAAAAATTATGCACTTTCAAAAAAAAAATGACTCATGAAAAGGAGTCCATATGAGCCCAAACGAAGCCTCCAAAGTTGTAAAAATCGAGATTTCACGATTTTAGAAAAACGTGTATCCAAAAATCAAAAAGCTCTTGCACCACTGTACAGATCACGAAATTATACCCCAAAACAAAAAATATTGCTCGAAAAAAGGAGTCTGGATGAGTGAGATATCACTATTTGAAAATTGTCTGCAAAATTATAATTTCTGGAAAATTTCTACCGCAGCTTCAAACTTCAAATGCTTCTAGATTTGGCCTCCAAAGTCCGATTTGGATGAAAAAAAAGCCAAAACTGAGTTTCTTGGACTTCCTTAATCCAATGGTAACATTAGATTTGATCCATTGGACTTCCTTAATCAAATTTCTCTCAATTGGCAAACCAATGACATTCTAATGGATCTGATACCATGTGATATTTTGCCAAGATCTAGAGGAAATGGAAAGCACAAATAAGAGAGACAAAATAGATGACAGTAATGAACTGTATACTATCAAGATGAAAATACTGATCAATTGGATCATTAACCGTTGTTCAATAGTTGTTTTAGATGAGCCTTCTTATATAGGCAAGGCTATATGGATATGTGAGCACACAAACATGACATGTGGCTCAATAAGAAACAAGGGTAGGTAGGAAATAGGTGTGATAGGTAGGAGAAACAATAAAATATTCCACATGAGGTGGATCACCCACCGAAGGTGGAATTATCACTCCACAATAAGTGGATATGATAGAGTAGTAACAAGATCAACACCATAAAAGGTGGAAAATCTCCTACATACACTATCCCAATGTGGCACAAACACCCAAGTGTCTCATACCCAAACTACTATGAAATACATTTCCTAAGTAAACTTAAATATAGTGTAATAATATCCATGATGAATAATTATTTACACCAATAGATGCACAGATCTTGGATCTCTATGCCAAGATGCTTATAGATGCCCTGGTTGATGAGAAGGAGAAAAATCTTGGTACTACAAAGAAAAAGGAATCTGAAGTGAAGATAGGTTTCAGTAAGAAGAAAAGGGAAGGACAAATAAAGAAGGTTGGATAGGTTGTCCAGAAGATGTCTTCTAAGATCAAACAAATCATTGGTTTGGCAGAGACATCTCCTCTGACAGCTATACAAGCTTCTCCGGAAGCAGGAACTGGCAAGGGTATATCAAGGAGGAAGAAACTGGAGACCTTTATTGCTCCTATTGAATCTAGTTTTGGGACTGAGGATGAAACCCTGAAGATTCCTAAGATCTGCATGAGGATTCAAAGGAAAAAGCCCGAAGAAGGGAAGTTGCAGAAAACCAAAGTCACTCCTCCGATAGCACAAGAAAATTTTGAAGGAGAGGAAGCCTACTGAGAAAAGAAAACCGACCAAGGATTCTGCTCCCACCCCTGGTAAGAAGAAGAAATCAGACCTAGATAAAACTCTTGAATCTAGTAAAAGTGTTAAGGTTATTGGTCCTCTTTCTGTCTCTAATTTAATTGATTAAATTACAAAGGATGGTATTTTGAGTAACATACAACATTATTATGGCAATATGGATGATAAAGAGCAAAAGGAAATAGAAGAATTAATTTTGTTATACATAGACATATATAAGAAAGCTTTACTTGAGATTAAGAAGTAAATACCAACAGATTTGTATAATAAGTTAGATGCTAGGAGATTGTTTGCTATTGAGGAAGACAAATATATAAAGGTTCAAGAATTACTATTTGTTTGTGGTGCTATTACTGAAGAAGAGATGCGGTAGTGTCTAGATTTTTCTAACAAAACAATTTTCCGCAATAGACACCGACATATAAGTCTTATGGTGGGCATAGTAAATGAGGTTGTCAAGGAAACTCGTGAGGCTTGGGTTAAGATCTTTGTTGATAAACCAGGTTTCTTTACATCACCGGATACACCACCTAAGTCTAACATTCCAGACATCCCGGTTGATGCTAAAGGTAAAGGTATACTAGGTGGAGATCCACCGGTTTTGGAACTGAAACTAACTGAGGACATTCCTTTGGCAGTAACACATGTACATGATGTAGAGATCAACATACTAGTGGAAGACAATCCTCCTTCAGTAATTGATGTTGATACAATTGAAATTCATGAAGTATAGGTTGCAGAAATAACTACACCAAGTGGTGAAGCCACCGATGCTGAGGAGAAGATAAAGGATGCAATTGAACAGAAGGCAGAGGAGAAAGGTCAGGATGAACAAACTAAAGTCAGCGTACCGACACCTTCACCAACTATTGGTCCCTCATTGTTGGCACTTGACTCATCCAGTCAAGAAGATTTTGGTCATTTTGGGAATAAGAATATTGAGCAGCTGAGCAGTTTTGAATTGATGTTTGTTGTGGCTCATAAATTGAGGAAAGAAGGATTAGAGGATAAACAGGTTATTGAGCAGGCTAATCCAATTTTGCAGCAGCTTGCAAGAGAATAGAAGATAGATCAGGTTGCTAGTCCATCTAGTAAGTTGAAAGGTTTGACTGATCATATTGCAAATGAATATAAAACTCTTCAACAAGTGTTAAACCAACAGTTGGTGGAAAGGTATAATACAGCTAGAAAGGTCACCTGTGATAATATGATCACATTCAACAAAGATAAGCTAATAGAAGAGATGACAAGGATTGATGAAGCTCTTCATCAATGTAGTCCCATATGTCGATCTTGCACTAACATAACAAAACTAACAACAAAACTTGGATAATAAAGTTAAGGCAGATAAGGACAAGTTGGAACAACTTGTAGTCACTTTTGATGGTACTGAATCATTGACCAGCTCTATTGATGGTCAATTTTTGCTTTTAGAGTCTGAAATTTCAGCCCTGGAGAAGAAAAAGGATCAATTAATCCAGCGGGCCAGAGAATGGAGAGGTTTGGTAAGTCCTTGACTTAATACCTTGTTACTTCATAAGCGGGAATGTATAGGCTAGATGAATATTCCCACACTGGCAACCCTAACAGAATAAGAATTGCATGCTTACATTTTGAACGAGTTCATTTCTAATAGAGACCGAATGAGAAGTTGATTGATTTAATCTTGAGATATCAATCTATATCTACTAAGATCCCTTATTTCCTACCTAATAGTGACCTTTAGAGGATGTTGATCAATATTTCCTTAAACAGATATCTGACATTTTCCAATGTCTTCACTACTCTTACTGACTATCAGCATACATTTTGGAGATCCTACTCCTAATTACAGTGTTGATAACGTTGGAGGAGATCTTCCTCGAGTGGCTCCTATAAGAATAAATCTATAGATAATGTAATCACAATTCCTCAAAAATTTGAGAAAAACATGTCTGAGCCTCAATGCAAGTGGTTATTGACTAAACTATATGATTCTTCAATGAGTGTTGCAAAAATTATTCAAAGAGAACCCGTTGACCCTCCTTAAGATAAGACCTCTTTTAGACAACAAACCATACCCCCATTGGTATGATGGATCTAAGTTTTTCTAGTAACATTGTGTGCTTGGTAATGATGTTGAACATTGTATGCATTTGATATTGTTAGAAATTAGGATCTTAGGATACTAATAATTATAAATAAGACCATAAAATAAATGAAATGAGAATCATACATGCATAAATGTACACATTACACAAGATATACATGGGGAAAACCATTTCGGGTAAAAAACCCCATAAAGCATCATTTTATTAAAACACTTACAAATATAGTCTATCATAAAATAGACTCGAAACTGGGGAGACTCCTCCAATACTTCCACATGGCCAATAATACCTCATATGCATAGTGATACAACTCACCATAAAGCTCCAAATTATCACCACTCCCAAATGAGAGAGAACCTCCTTAAATATAGGAGGAAGGGTGGCTTCACTAGTCACACCTTTTCAATAGCCCCCACTCATAAATAATTAATAATCTAATAATTATTAGATTTAAATTATTTCAAATGGGATATGATTATAAAGCATATAATATATAAGATTTTATAACCTTATATTAGAACATTATATACAAATATTATAAGAATGTGATCCCTAATAACATCATGTTCTAAAAATCCCCCTTAATGTTAATAGGGGATAACATGTCAATTTCTATAAAAGAAAAAATGAAGTATCCCAGTAATGTAGGTCTTCTTTAACAGTGATAAATAGGGACACAAATATATGCCAACATGAAGATCATACATTCCGGACTACATGAAAGTCATCTTGTCATAATTTATAATCCCAGTATTTTAAAAATGATGCTATGAGGTCTTAAAAAATTATATTGGAGTCGTGGTCTCCTCAAATTAGCCTCTCCCCAGGTTCATTACATAGTGCCTGTAGGACTTAATACAATGCTTTCACAAGTGGAAGATTTACAAGGATAAGAATTTACAATATGCCCGTAGGACTTAAGCACAAATGTGCCTATAGGACTTACTAATGCCTACCTATAGTATTTAAAATATAAAAGGACTTGCATATGCCTATCTGCAGGCTTAAAGGACTTACTAATGCCTATATAGGTCTTATTTCATACCTATTAGGACATATGCCTACCCGTAGGATTTAAAACTAGGATTTAGCCACTAGGTGGTGTCATGCACACTCCCCCTCAATGGCATCACCTAAGGCAAAGCATTATTTGAATTTGGAGCATATAATGCCTAAATGTCTTATGCCTATTAGGTCTTACATCTAGGATTTAGCCACTAGGTGGTGTCATGTACACTCCCCATTAATGACATCATCTAAAGCCAATCACTTCATAGAGGATTTCAAAGTGATGGCTAAAATTTTAATATATAGCATGTGCCCATGATCTTCAAAGTGTCTTTATTATATAATGATTTCACTTGAGTGAGGTGCACATGATCTTCAAGGTGCCTTTATTGTAGAATGCTTTCACTTGAGTTAGGTGTGCATGATCTTCAATGTTCATTTTGATCATTAGAAATTATATTCTCTAGAAAGAGTAAAGTAACTTCAAGTAATATGGTACTTTCATATGTATCCAAATGGAACTCTTCCATAAATGTTCAAGGCCATATTGATTCTTCAAGAGCTACATTCATATTTTGCCCATTTGATTCAAAGACACATAGAAGATAGTCTTCTTATCAAAGTATCGCACCATCCATGTAATAACACTTGCACCATATGTTTTGAAGGCATAACCTCGCCATAGAAGAAATAATATAGTTAGTAACATAGTAATCAACTTCATTTTTGGTGCAAAGAAAGAACATAATATTATTTTTTTGTCATTTGCCAAAGATCATATAATATTCCTCATAAATGTAAAATATAGTGCAATAATTTGTAGCAAGGAGATCAATATATATTTTCATGAGAATAAACATGAATAATTAGTTGCCTTGTTTAAAAAATAGACATACTACTACATATAGTAATGATCCATAAAAAATAAGGCAACGAGTGAGCTATCCTATCCAGGTTTGCTCCCTAGACAGTTTATAAGGGCGATAGCCACCCATTATAATAAGGTCAATTAAACTCAAGAAGCATTAGAGGGTTTTTTCAATACATGATATTATTAAAAAAAAAATGAAATATAGGTAAATATTTTACCCCTTATCATATTTAATCTCATAGTCAATTAACAATTAATGAGATATCATGTTATCTTTTTATTTAATGTGGTTACAAATTTTAAGAAACTTTCACACTCCAATAGTAAAATGGGGGCAAGCTTAAGTCTTAACTTTTTCCTTTTGAAGAATATTTCATGGATTTTTAAGTTGTAAGATTAAGAGACTTTCTCATGCAATTGGGCCTCTTCTTATTTACCATATATTGACCATAAGCCTTGCCTTATTAGGTATGCGATAGTCATCAATAGTGCAATTTTCTCTAGATTCATGGGGCAAAATCAATGTGATTAAAGTGCCCTTTTACCCACATATTGCAAGAAATTCATATTTACTATATAAAAATAGATGTTTTTTAAGGCTTGCACACACGAGAATACTAGTTCCTTGAAAATAATTTACAATTATATTTAATAGCATGAAGTTGTAACTTAAGTTTATTACCAACTATGTTTATATAATCCATATTGTAAACATTCTCTTGTAGGTGCTATCTAAGATCACACCCCAATTTAAATTACCAAGTAACCTCACATGTTCATATATCATGATTAGGAGTGTAGACCAATATTTTATTGAACATGAATTTAAAAACTAAAAAATATATATATATAAAATTTTGAAATGAAAAATATTGTCCCTTCTCATTAAGGAGGTACATGACCAGCTATCAAAGATGAGAAATTATTTTGACATGGTGAGGGTGTTGGCATTATAACAGACAAGTGGAGATTGTTGGCACTTCAATAAGGATATTGAGAAGGTTGTTGATGATCATGGATACAACTGATTAAGGATGATTACTGTCTTAATATTATTATTTTGTCATTGATGTCAAGAAATTGATTTTCTAATTCAGTATGATGTTGCCATATCTTAAGAAGTATGATTTGATGAGTATAAAGATGTCAGTAAAAGACACAGAAAGAATATGATGAATAAGGGGAGAAATAAGTTATTCAATGGGCAACTATTAACGAGTTAGACAATGATGAGATCATGATGTTTAGATTGTTTTGATACCATACATATGTTATTGATTGTAAAGTTAATACTATGCTATGTTACCGAGCAAAGAACCTAGTCGGTAAACCCTAAGGAACCTAGTCGGTAAACCCTAAGGTTATCGCTATCGGTTAATGAAGGCGAAATGTCTACCCAGTGAAGTTTAGTATTTATCGAGTTGCAACTGAGTAATAACAGAATGCATTAAATGATTACATGCATAATTTAATGAAGGAAGCTGATGTGCTGGCTATGATTAAATGATTGGTATGTCGTGAATGAAGCTTGTTAAAGAATCTATGGCAAAGGAAAATCGACAGGAAGATCTACAGCTCAGATTGAACCGCAATACCCCAGCACAAGTTCCAAGAAATGTATGCAAGTTCCAAGGCAGGATAACACGTTTTCAGATCGGCGAATACATTGAACCTGGACAAAGTTTGAAGATCTGATGGCTATGATTGATCATGGGAAATGTGATCAAGGAGATTAAGTGGTTGGCAAATTGTTTATAAATAAGGAATTGTTGTTAAACAATGCATGCGGGCAAGTGTATGCACAGGGATGCTACATAGTGATTACCGAGCACTGAAGCTTGAAGACCTATTTTGTATAATAGAGTATAAAGCCCAGAAGATGGACAAGATGAGCCCTATATTGTATCGAGCAAATAAGAATTTGCTCTAGCATTTTAAATGCGAAGTTGCAGATAGATTTTTATTACTGTAATTTTGTGAAGTGACAAAAAATCTCTTAACCGAGTGGACTTAACAGTCTTATTTGTAAAACCCTTTAGCAAGGTGACATTCTGATTAAGTGTTTGAAATCCTTTAACAAGGTCACCTCTAACAAGGTGAAGATCCTAACAGATTTGAGGGAAATCCCTTAACTGGGTCATATCTAGCAATGTGTTTGTAATCTTTAACAGGATTTGCTTTTAACCAAGCATACTCTAGAAGAGTATATTTCTTAGTGGGTCCGAAATCCCACAGTGGTTTTTCTCTATTTGGGTTTCCACGTTAAATCTGGTGTTATGAGTGCTATGATGTTTATATGCTTTTGAGTTTGCATGTTTAGCAGTTTTGGATATATTACTGAAATATATGTTACCGAGGTTGAATCTGATGTTTTTATGGAAGATTAAGTTTGTATGATTCACCCCCCCCTCTCATCTTATTTGCTTGGCATCTTTACAAGCCATCAATTAGTATCAGAGCTTTGGACTCCGGAAGAAAAAGTTTAAAGGTACTTGAGGCAAAGATCCAAAGATGTATAAGAGGGATGCACCGAAGCTGAACAAGTCAAGTTTCTCTACATGGCAGAAAAGGACGAAGCTGCACCTATCAGGAGTTGAAGAATATGTTGTATATTATCTGGAGAATGATTTCATCACACCGAGCACCTATACATTGGCAATGGAAGAAATAAAGGCAAAGCAAGAACATATCCAAGCAATGATTGAAATAACATCTGCATTGACCGATTCAGAGTTTAATGATCTAGAAGGCTGCAATGATGCAAAGACTATGTGGGACAAGCTCATATCAGTGTATGGAGGAGATGAACATGTTCAAAGAGAAAAAGTGGATAGTCTAAGAGGGTAACTTGAATCTATGAGGATGAATGAAGGTGAGAACATAACCCAGTATAGTACAAGACTAAAGGAGATTGTCAATCAAATCAAAGGAGCAGGTGGAACCATTGAAGAAAAGGACATAACAAGTAAGTTGTTAAGAACCCTTCTACCAACTTATGCAATCTGAGTCTTTACAATCAATGAATTGAGGTCTGTACCAAATATGTCAGTCTCTTTAGATGCTACTATTGGTAAGCTACATGCATTTGAGTTAAGTAACTTTGATAACAGTGGGTCATCGGTAAATAAAGTTGAATCTGCATTTAGTTCTTTTCATCTTGATGAATCTAATGATTACAATGAAAGAAAGTATAAGTACTTTGAAGGAGATCATAGTGGAGCAAGTGAAAGATTTCACAAGAACATGGAGGAAGTACACAAACTGTATGAGGAAATTAGAAAGCAAGAAGAGTTTGAAGCACTATTAGCTAGAAGGTTACCGAGAGGCAAAGGTAAGTATAAAGGAAAACTACCTTTGAAATGTTTCAATTGTGATAAGATAGGACATATGGCTTCTAACTGTCTTGACAAAGATTCTACTGAAAAGAGAGATTACTGAGATGACAGACAGAAAGATAATCATTACAGAGGACATCGAGACTTCAGAAGAAGAGATAGAAAGACATGCTTGATAGCTGATGAGGAATCCAATGATGATAAATCAGATGAAACTGATACAGAGGAAGTAGTTTATGTGGCTATCAAAGATGGATCAGATGAAGAAAGGTATGAAGAAGATTCCCTAATATCTCACATAAATACTAATGGCTCTTGGATCATAGATAGTGGATGCTCACATCACATGACAGGTGATAAACACAAGTTTGTTATGTTAGAAGACTATGATGGAGGCCATGTAAGATTTGGTAATGATGCACCATGTCCGGTAAAAGGTAAAGGATCCATAACACTTCTTGACAATGCAAAGTGCAATGATGTTTATTGGGTTGAAGGTTTGAAATACAATTTGTTGAGTGTAGCACAGCTAAACAACACAGGTTACCGAATAGAATTTCAGAAAGGAATTGTCAAAGTTCATGACAAGAATGGAAAGTTAGCTACCACCGGGACACAAACAAAAGGTAATACATTTCACCTTGACTCAACTTGGAATAAGTGTCTATATGCAAAGATAGATGATACCTGGTTATGGCATAAAAGGTTTTGTCATGTAAATTTTGATAATTTGATCAAAATAAGCAAGAAGCACCGAGTAAGAGGTCTACCGAGTCTTGAAAAACCTGAGAATGCTATGTGCCGAGGATGCCAGATGGGTAAAATGACAAGATCAAGCTTTACAATTAAGTCTTACACTTCTAAGGGAATTTTAGATCTTGTGCACACCGATCTTTGTGGTCCTATGAAAGTTCAAAGTTGTTATGGTGATAAATATTTCATATTATTTGTGGATGATTACTTAAGGATGATGTCAGTTATGTTTTTAAAAGAAAAATTAGAAGCTTTTCAAATGTTTAAATGGTACAAGGCAAGAGTTGAAAATGAAATAGGAAGACAACTGAAATGTCTTAGATCAGATAGAGGAGGAGAGTTCACATTTGATGAGTTCAACTTATTCTGCAATGATCATGGTATTAAAAGACAAGTCTCTGCACCAAGAACTCCACAACAAAATGGAATTACTGAGAGAAGAAACAAATCTTTTGTGGATTGTGCCAGAACCCTGATGATTGAAAAGAAAGTGCCACAAACATTTTGGAGAGAAGCAATAAGTACAGTAGTTTACACCCTGAACCGAGTACAACTGAAGAAAGGTACTTTGAAGACACCATATGAAATTTGGTATGAGAAGAAACCTAATATAATTTATTTTAAAATCTTTGGAAGTAGATGCTATGTACACAAAGATGATAGAAATGGCAAGTTTGATCAGAAAAGTGAAGAAGGAACATTTCTTGGTTATTCTTCTAGAAGTAAAGCATTTAAATGTCTGATCAAATCATAAATGATGAAGGAAACTCCAAAGAACCAGAAGATTATGATGAATTTGTCTATGTTCAACTGACAAGTCTTACCGAGAGAACTGTTGAAGAAAATGAAGAGAATATCCAGTTACCGAGTGATGAAGAAGATCATACAGAGCCTACCGAGCCTGTATTAGCCAAGTATGTTAGAAGACATCATGCATAAAGTCAGATTATAGGAGATAAGGATGATCCAGTGATGATAAGGAACAAACTGAGACATAACACATGTCTGATATTTGAATTTGAACCGAGAATAGTGAAAGAGGCATTTAATAGTGAAGATTGGATAAATGCTATGATAGAAGAGATTGATCAAATCAAGAAGAATGACACATGGACACTAATCCCAAGACCGAAGGACAAAAATGTAATCGGTACAAAGTGGATTTTCAGAAACAAGTTGAATGAAAAAGGAGAGGTCATTCGAAATAAAGCTAGACTAGTTTGCAAAGGTTATGCTCAAGAAGAAGGAATTGATTATGGTGAAACTTTTGCACTTGTGGCTAGACTAGAAGGAGTAAGAACATTGTTGGCATATGCTGCTTACAAAAATTTCAAGGTATATCAAATGGATGTCAAATCTGCATTTCTGAATGGTATATTAGAAGAAGAAGTTTTTATTGAACAACCTGAAGGATTTGTTGAAAACAAGAATGAAGATCAAGTATGTAAATTGAACAAAGCTTTATATGGTTTGAAACAAGCACCTAGAGCATGGTATGAAAGATTGCACTCTTATTTAATCAAGATTGGTTTTATAAGAACAAGTGAAAACAACAATATGTACATGAAGAATGATGAAAATGGAATACTGATCTTAGCCATATTTGTTGATGATATTATCTTTTGTGGAAATGACTCTTTATGCAAGAACTTTGGAAATGAAATGAGCAAAGAATTTGAGATGTCATTAATCGGTGAGATAAAGTATTTTATAGGTTTAAAGATACTGCAAATGAAAAATGAGATTTTCATTACTCAATCCAAGTACACAAAGGAAATCTTGAAGAAATTTGGAATGGAGGATTCAAAACCAATAAGTACTCCTATGACTACCAACTGTAAATTATCAAAGAATGATGAATCTGCATCTATTGATGAGACACTTTACTGATCCATGATTGGAAAGCTACAATATGTTGTTCACAATAGACCAGACATGACACTTGTAGTAGGTATAGTTGCAAGATTCTCTGCAGATCCTAAGGAAACACACATGACAACAATCAAGAGAATTTTCAGATACTTGAAAGGCACTGAGGATTATGGCTTAGTATATCAGAAAGGAAATGACTTTGATTTAAAAGTTTATACTGATGTTGATTGGGCAGACAACATTGATGACAGGAAAAGCACAAGTGGAGGAGCTTTCTTTTTAGGAGAAAGACTAGTGAGTTGGCTTAGCAAGAAACAAGAATGTGTTTCACAGTCAACAACAGAAGCTGAATACGTTGCTGCATCATTGAATTGTACCAACATAGCATGGATCAAACAACTGTTGGAAGGTATAAATGAGAAAGTTATCGAGACAGTAACTATATTCTGTGACAATACTAGTGCCATTAACATTTCAAAGAATCTTGTTATGCACTCTAAGATTCATCTCTTATAGCACATGCAGATTCAGTGAGTCAGCTTTGGCATGAGCGCTTGGGCCATGTCAATTAAAGACATCTTCAGCAGATGAGTACACATGCACTTGTTCTTGGGCTCCCACAAATTTCCTGTACTGATGGTGTTTGTCATGGTTGTGTGCTTAACAAGCATCACATAGATCCCTTTCCGAAGGGTAGAGCCTCTCGTGTGTTGGCACCCTTGGAGTTGATTCACAGTGATCTCATATCATTTCCCACTCCTTTTTCTAGGGCCAAGTATGTACTCACTTTTATTGATGACTTCTCCAGACGCACATGGGTGTACTTTCTTAAGTACAAGTCTGATGTCTTTGATTCCTTTCGAATCTTCAAGACATTTGTAGAGAAGCAGTCTGGCTGTTCTATTCGGCAGATACGTACATATAATGGGGGGAGTATGTCAATCAGGCTTTCAGAGATTTTTGCACTAAGCATGGTTTGCAGCATCAGTTTACTGTTCCCTACACCCCTCATCAGAATGGTGTTGTTGAATGCAAGAACATAACTTTACGGGAGATGACAAATTGTATGATTCAGTCCAGGTCCATGGATTCGTCCTTTTGGGCTGAGGCTGTCAATTGTGCCAACTATATTCAGGATCAGATGCCTCACAAGGCGATTCGACATATGACTCCTGAGGAGGCTTAGTCTCATGACAAGCCTGATGTTTCTTTTTTCTGAGTGTTTGGCAATCAGGCATAGGCTTTTATTCCTGATGCTCAGAGGAAAGACATGGAGTAGAAGAGCTGACCACTCATTTTTGTTGGCTACTATGAGGATGTTAAGGCATATAGGTTATTTGATCCTGATTCCAGAGAGGTCCTGTTTCGATGGGATGTTCAGTTTGATGAGCGCCTTCCCACAGTGGATACCCCGACTCCAATGTCTACTCCTCTGCCTACTCCTTCCACTGCATCTCTTCGGGATCTTTTTGCTGATGATTCTAATGATGGTGCTGATGATCCACCATCCCCACCTCCCCCTGCTCCACCTCAGATGCCCAAGTGGGCTCGCCTTACTGTTGAGGCGGCAGGTCCTATGGCCGGTGATCCTTCAGATACTCGTCGCACTCGTTCTCATACTGTGGGTTCTAGTCTTTTGAGTCATGCTATTTCAGATGATCCTTAGACATTTTCAGAGGCTACCAAACACCCTGAGTGGGATCATGCTAAGGAGGAGGAGTATTCTTCTTTGATGAGGAATCATACTTGGGATCTTTATCCTCTTCCTAAGGGCAGAAAGATGGTTAGGTGTCGCTGGTTGTATCGCACTAAGTATGTTTCTGATGGTTCCATTGATAAGTACAAAGCACGTCTTGTTGCGAAGGGTTTCTCACAGGTTGAGGGTATTGATTACTCCAAGACTTTTGCCCCTATCGCCAAGATGAACTCTATTCACTTTGTACTGTCTCTTGCAGCTTCTAGGGGATGGCCCGTTTTTCAGATGGATGTGAAGAGTGCCTTCTTGCATGGGGACCTACGGGAGGAAATCTACATGGAGCAGCCTTAGAGATTTATGCAGGACAGTTCTTTGGTTTGCAAACTTCGACGTTCATTGTATGGTCTCAAACAGGCCCCTCGGGCTTGGTATGAGAAGATGGATTCTTTCTTGCTCTCCACTGGGTTCACCCGCAATCATTTTGATCACACAGTGTACCTTCAGCTTCTTGAGGGTGAGATTCTGATTCTTGTGCTATATGTTGATGATCTCCTCATCACAGGCAGCTCATCCTCTATGATTCAACATATTCAGCGAGCCTTGATGGATCAGTTTGAGATGACAGATCTTGGTCTCCTGCACTATTTCCTTGGCCTTCAGGTGATTCAGTCTTCTGATGGGCTTTCCATTTACCAACAGAAGTATTCTCTTGACTTGCTTCAGTGCTTTGGCATGCTTGATTTCAAGCCTGCTCCCACTCCTTTTCAGTCAGGGGTTGTTTTGGCCCGTCCTGATATTTCCTTTGTGGTTGGCCTTGTCTCTCGATTCTCCCATGACCCTCATGAGAATCATTGGAAAGCTTCCAAATGTATTTTGAGGTACATTCAGGGCTCTAGTTCTCATGGCATTCACTACACATCAGGGGAACCTCACATTGTTGGCTACATTGACTCAGATTGGGCTTTTGATGTCATTGATTGGAGGTCTACTTCTGGCTTTGTTTTCTGTCTTGGCTCTTGTCCTATCACATGGTCTTGCAAGAAGCAGACTGGTCATGCATTATCATCTATAGAGGCTGAGTACCGCACTGTTGTGCTCGCCAGTCAGGAGATCTTATGGCTACGACAGTTGATGACTGAGTTTGGTTTTCCTCCTAATAGTCCCACTATTCTTTGGTGTGACAATCAGAGTACTATTCATATTTCACGCAACCCGGTAGAGCATCAGCAGATGAAGCACATTGAGCTTCACATGCATTTCATCCACCAGTTGATTCAAGATGGTGTTCTCATTCTGGAGTACATTCCCACTTCCGAGCAGGTTGCAGACATCTTCACGAAACCTTTTGCATCACCGCGCTATCTTCAGTTGCGCTCTATGCTTGGGGTGAAGGAAGTTGTCCTTGGGGGGTCTTTATGATGCCTTCGTTCCTTCTTCTTCTTCTTCTTTCAGCATGTTCTTTTATCTCTTTTTGGAGAGGAGTTTTTTCCCACTGGGTTTTCTCCTTTGACTCCGTTTCATAGATATTTCATTATATTTGGGTACCTGATCAGGCCTTGTTGTCGGGACCCGTCTTTCTTGCTTTCAGTAGTTGTTCTAGGTTTTAGTTTCTCCCTAAGTCTAGCTTAAGGGGGGGTGTTAGAGTAATTGGGTCTTTACTTGATTAATTAAACAATATTTGTTTAATTATTTAAGTTCCCTATTATCTCTTTTTACGCTTAAGCTAACATTAGGTGCATAATAATTAATTCTTTTATTAATTATTATGTGCAAGCCTAGGGTTTTCCCTTTTAGGGTTTCTTGACGTATTAAAGGTTAATTTTCTTTTCTTTGTATCATTATCTCATTACTCTTTTGGTTAATATTGAGCTCTCCTCTTTTGAGTATATTTTCTTGTGTTTTTGTTCTTTAGATTTTTTTTGCTTCATTGCTTCTGCTCGTAACAAATTGTTTAGCTTGCAGAAGATCTTTAGGCTCCCGTGGTGTTGTGTTTCTCAACTCTCACATGTACTTCCATTATCATTTATCCAATCTTTCCATCTAGCTGTTTGTGGAGCTGGAAACACCAAAGTTGAGGTTTGATTGTGACAAATCTCTAATCACAACCACCCAACATTTCATCATTGGTCATATGTGTGCAAGTTTGATAGGGAAGAACTTGGCATTTGTTGGAGGCTTCATTAGTTGGACCATTTGTGAGTATCTCTATTTTCTCTTTGTCAATTTGTCAATTGTTTATATTCTGTTCATTTTTAGTTTATTATTTGCATAGTATCTGTAGTAAAGTAGAAAATACTTCCTATTCTATACTCTTTGGTACAAATTCGGGTACCTTAGGACACTTGTGCATTGCATTGTCATCCTCAACCCGCATGTACATCTTGGACATAGAGTGTATGAATTTGTCTAGGTAGTTTTGATAACCTATAATTTTGTCCTTTGTAGTAAAAAATATTTTTGTTTATTAGCATCATATAGTTTTACACACTTTTCATCCCAATGAGAAAACTTAGAGGTCAAAGAATCCCAAAGGTTTGCTCGGAGTGGAGAGAAGGTTATTGAGTCCTTCCGTGGTTTGATTTCCCTTCGCAATGGTTCAATTTTCCTCCTCTATTGGAGGAATAAATCTATATATCATAACCAAATCACTTTGTTTAGAAAGGTAAAGGGAATTTGGTTTGTAAGTTGAAGAAATATTTGTATGGTTTGAAGCAATCTCCTAGAATGTAGTACCAAAATTTTGACACCATGTGTTGTCCTTGAGATTTATGAGATACAAATATGACCATTGTGTTCGTTTTAAATCTAATAATGGTCACATTCTCATTATTGTCCTATATGTAGATGATGTGTTATTTATTGGGAATGGTAAAAGTATGATTTCAAATTTGAAGTCTTAGATGTCAACACAGTTTGATATGAAAAGTCTAGGTGCGAAGAGGTATATCATGGGGATGGAGTTTAAAAGAGATAGAGCTAATAGAAAGCTTTCAATAAACTAGAGAAAGTATGTGAACTCTGTGTTGGAGAGATTCAACATGATAACTTGTAGACATATGTTTGTTCAAGTGGTATAGGGGATAGATTTTTTTTGTGAAGGATTGTCCAAAATATTATAGTAAGATGGAGGACATGACCAAAGTACCCTATGCGAGTGTTGCAAGTAGCTTGATGCATGCTATGGTTTGTATTAGGCCATACATTACCCAAGCAGTGGGAGTCCTTGGTTAGTTTATGACTAATTCTAGATAGGCGCATTTGGATGCGGTGAAGAGAGTGTTTGGGTATTTGAGGGGTACTTTCAAGTATTACTTATTTTTTCATGGTTATCCCATTGGACTTTAACATTTAGTTTGCATTTGTGGATATGTGGATTTGGATTAAGTAGGTGACATTGACAATAGAAGATCCACCAATGGATACATGTTCGTGATGTTTGGTGGTGCTAAAAGTTGGATGAGTAAGTGACAAGTTGTAATCACTTTGTCCACTATAGAAGTAGAGTACATGACAACTACTCATTCTTACTAGGAAGCCATTTGGCTCGATATATTGTGTTTTGATATTAATTTTGATGTAGGACATATTACTGTCGTGACAACCAAAGTGCTATTTATTTATCAAAGAATGTTACTTTCCATGCAAGAACAAAGCACATTGATGTGTAGTTTCACTTTGTTCGTGATATAGTGGAAGATAGAAAGGTTAACACTCCTGTGAATGTTGATGATGCATTGACAAAGCTAGTGAACACAAACAAGTTCATATGGTGTGTTAGTTCTATGAGCCTTGGGGCCTAAGCAATTGATACAACGATTCTTGTAGGTCTTCGACAAGTGGGAGAATCTTGGGATTAAGGTGTCTCAATCTCTGAGATTCTAGCATTATTTATTTAATTTATTAATCCAATGATGTGTATTTTATTTAAATTTATACTCTAAGAGATAAGCTTCCAAGTTGCTATGTCACTTTGTGGGACTCGATTGTGAGTTGGCATTCTACATGCAAATTTTGAAGCATTAAATTGATCTACTTGCCACTTGGGCGCTTATTTGGAGAGTGTAGTTTGTAAAATCTCCTCAAAGGTGTGCTTTGGTGACATGTGTCCTTGGTTGTTTAGACAACTCTCAATGCGATTTGGAAAGTTGCCTTGTCAAGACTATGACACTCATTGGATGTGATTGAGAGACATAAGGAGTTGTAAATTAGAAGTTGGCATTATTTTCTCTTGTGGTGTGCCGTGCATGTCAAGGTGACTTATTATTTGCATAAAATATGGAGTTGGATGCCTTGCATGTTGTTGTATGTTGGTAGGTTGCTTTACAAGTTAGTCTGGACTTTTGCATGTTCTTAGTTTTAGTTTGCATGCATATAGAGATCATGGAGATGACACATGACAATCTTGGATACCTATCACAGAGGCTTATAAATACAAGTTATGATAGAGCTTTTTGTATGAGACTTTGAAGATTATTTGAGATGATAATATGTTCTTGAAATTACTCTAGATTTGTATTGCACCTTGTAGACACTTGAAAGAGCGTAGACTTTGATATTGTATTGTAATTGATATTATATTGTTAATACAATTGATCTATGCTTTGGTGTGTGGGTTTTTTATCAAAATTTTTTTCTCACATAAATCTGTGTTGTGGTGTTCACTGTTTTACGTGTTAAATGAATGTGCATTTAAATTATAATAGTCTAAAGATTTGAAGAAACAAGTTTTGAAACCCTCTCTTGCTTATATCAATGTTTACAGGTTATTTCTGCTACCTAGCTTCCCTTCAATGGGAGGATTCCAATCATCATTTCCATCTCTATCATTATTGTCTTGTTTATCTTTAACAACACAAGCAAGAGAATAACAAGAGCCAACTGAGAGAACTTGTTAGAATTTGGCTAGCCAGTAGTCCCATCACTAAAAGGTGGTGGAAACGCTGAGTGTTGACTAGGAGATTTGACCATCCTTATTGAGCACAATCCCTTCTCACATGAGGCAAAGAGGCATGATAATGAGCATTTTGATTACCACAAGTTGATTGGATGCACCCTCAACATCGCCCATAAGACAAAGAATAACCTCTATTGGAAGTGGTCATTTGTGGGACCTTGGCAACAATATGCGAGGCATCAAACTAGTGATCCAACGATGCTTGGAGGTGAGCAACTTCAAGTGCAATTGTGTTGGCTTGCACTTGAATCTGCATGAGCACATTAGAATAAATCATGGCTTTAGAATATAGTGAAAAGTTTCAATCAACATAAAATCCAAAAAAATAGTTGAATTTCTATCCTTCTAAATGTTATAAAGAATCCCCCCCTGCCATAAAAAATGTCAGATTTGAGTGTATGTAAACTAATTCTAGGTCAATCCCCTAATAACACCATATATTAATGTTTAAGTGGCTTAAAAACTTTATGAATCCAAGTCTAGGTAGCTTGAGCTCTAGTATAAAATCAAAAAAAATATTTTGAGTCTTCCGATGCTCGTAAAAAAGGGTAGTGTAGATTAGGAATCCCAAAATGAACTAACTTGAAACTATTAGGAAGGCCTTGGATGAGAATACATTTGGCAAAATGAACAAGCTTAGGCTTAAGAATGGTTGTCCAAATGGTGTGAGATCTTTGTTGCCAAAGAAAAATAAGATATTATAAAAGCTATGTCTAATTTAAAATAAGCACAATGAGAAGATGAGGTGACAACCAAGGGTAGTCTATGTGATGTCTATAATTTTGAAATGACATATTTGGGCGCTATTTTCAATCTTTTCAATCAAGATCTATCTTTTAAAATATCTATCTAAAATAGTCAATTATGAAATAAAATAAAATAACTCTTGAATAAATAAAATAAATACAGAACAACTCTTAATTAGATCGAAATAATTCATTAAATAAAAATAAAATAGAATAACTATTAAGTAAATAAACCAATTAATAATAGCTTTTAAATACAGAAAATAAAAAAATAAAAATTCATATAAATAAAATAAAATAGATTTTAAATAATTGTAAAGTAAAATAAAAAATAATATATCGTTTTGAAAATTTATTTGAAATATACCAAGAGATATTCTTCAGATCCATTTTTTATCAATATCTTTAAAACATATTTTAGATAATTTTTTAAAAGATATACAGATTTATTTTATTTTAAGTTAATAAGATTGAAATAAAAAATATGTAAAACTCCACTTCATACGGACTGTAAAAACATTGATTGTGTTGAATTTGTTTTTCTACCTTATGCCTTTGTCAGCGCCGATACATACGGAATTTAAAACAGAATTTGAAAACTTGGAATTATCGTAAAGCGGAGAATTTTTGGTTTTTTTCTTTTCATTTAAGTGTACCGCGGTGAGCAATGCATGTGCATGTCGCCATCAAATGATCGAATTTGAATAAAATTCAAAATATTTTATACCACGATGAATTGGCGGAAATATATACAATCAGTGGAGAGGCCTTTAATCCTTTTGCTTAATGTTAGATAAAAGATAAGCGCCAGTCTGTGAAGAATAAAGCTTCATTCCCCTGCAAACGATTTCCCCAAAACAACCTTCCCTTCAAATCCAGTTTAATCAAGTCAAATTACTATTTTTTCGATATATATATGATTTTTTCTTCTATTCTGAGAAGAGGACAAGCAGCTGTGACACCTTTTGAAGTTAAAAGGATCCCCGCGATCAGCCTTTCTCTGGAAGGATATCCATTATGAGTTCAACTTTCTGAGTCAGAATATTTATTGACAGGAACAAACGCGAGGTAGAATATCCTATCATCAAGCAGGTATGTTTGTGGGGACTGTTATTCTTGTTTAAATTCTTAGCAGCTATTAGATTGTTAACTTCCATTTGGAGGTACATTGTGCAGATCTGTGGTGAGGATGAGCATGAGCATGAGCATGAGGGAGGAGTTTTGGTGGGCAGAGGGGGATGAGCCCCATGCAAGTCGCAGGAGGGAGATGTTATCTGTACATCCACAGATCAAGGAACTCTTCGGACCCGATTTATGGGCATTCCCTAAGGTTCTTTCTCTTTCTGTTTCTGCTTCACATTTCATTCACATTGCTTAATTTTACCAGTTTTTTAGTCTATTTGGAGTTCGATTGTTGTTTTAGATCGTGCTCAGTTGCAGGTACCCACAATATCAACTCTGTAATCACCCTTTTAAACTTAGCTCCATCCTGTTATGGAAGTTGAAATTTTCGCTTTTCAAATAAATATTAGAATCGAAATATGCGGTGAAGGAAAGGGCTAAGATCTGGAAACGTTTTCTAAGGATATGGGGACTAAGTACGACAGATTTCTCTGTAGGTGATGCTGATAAAAAAATAGAAGCCTTTTTTCAAGAAATTGGCTCCATTGTGTGGAAAAACAATTTAAGTAGAAGCCAAGAGTATATGTGAGAAATTATAGAAACTATGTGCAAATGGATGGTATGTTTTCTTTTCCGAAAATTTTAAATTTTAAAAATATGTTGTGCAAACTGCCACACAGTATAAAAGTCCCTAAACTGGTGGGGAGAACTTTCAATCCCCAAGACCCGCGTGAAGCTTATAGCTACATTGGTGGGGTTCCCATTGAACAGATAAAGAATTAAAGATCTATTTTAATTCGGTATCTGCATTTTTTTGATTTCCATGGGACTGTTCTCAGAGTAAAAGTAAGGGTGTAAGCCTCTTCCATGGGAAGTACTACTGCAAATCCGATTATAAATGAACTTAAACAGCTGAATTTTTGACAAGATTTTTTTTATTATCAAGTATTAGCTTTTACTTTTGAAAAAGTCTAGCCATCCTGGCCAAAGGGTAAGGCAAAGCATTTACCATTACTATGACCCGGGTTCAAGCACCACTGGGTATTGCTCCCCATGTTAAACCTATCATGTCTTATGGACAAGGACTGTGCATGTCCCAGGTGAATTTTGGCAGAAGAGAAACCTCTCAGATGTGAATTTAGCTGATGATAGATGAGTGTTAAAATATTTATCTACCCCCCAAAAAGGCTATTCTTAGATGAGGACAACTTAAGACAGTTTAACCCAGAAGATACTTGAAAATTCATACACTACGAACAAACCTCTTTCTAAGTCAGGGCATCCCATTGTCAAGGAGGTAATATTTATGGAGATCGTTCTCTTTGACATTTTAGCAGCTATTAAATTTGTTAGCTTACATTTATATTATATTAGGGTGGCTGATGCATTGGGTTATAGATGTGGATGCAAGTATAATCTCCGCATTAGGGTCAAATACTTGAGTTCACACCCAATCAAGGCTCATGGTTGGACATTTTGTAAGATAGTACTACGGTACTACCTGTACCTGGATTAATGATTTCTAATAGGTGGTCTTTGTTTGAAACTAGTGAAAGGGAGGATTTACTTTTCTTAATGTGCTTGCATGTTATCTATTTTATCACAAACATGATGTATATACAGATTTGCACGGCATGGGCTTTTAGTAAACAAAACGGCTAATTACCTGTGTTTTCAGGTTAAGAAAGCTGTCTATGGCCATGGATTTATATACTCCTTAGTACACTTCATTTTGATTATTTCACTTCTTAAGCAGCTTGAATAGGTTACATAACATAAGTCTGAGATTAATAAACAATGGATGGGAGCAGTCTATGATTTCCTGTGCTGACGAGACTAGCTGATATTGTTTCTTTAATGGCCTTGGATTTTTTAAAGAACCTGGAGAAGTATCATTGATTTTTTGGCTCATAAGTTGCTTAGCAGATGTCTGAGCTTTATAATTTGAGCAAATGGGCTGCAACCTGAAAACCACCTATTGTAAGTCAGGATCTCAGTCTATATGCACCTGGTCAAGTTCCTATTGTCCTGAAGTTATGCTCCTATAGGTTATTGAACTAGTTCTGTTTAATTTCTGGCCGACTATCTGGTTCAGTGTTAGGCTATTGAACTAGTTCTGTTTAATCCATAGTTACAAGACTCTGACTCGGCAAGCTGATTTTTGACTCGGATTCGGACTCGGCAAAAACTCGGCCAAGACCCAGCAAATTGAACAACCCGAGAAATTCAAAGATTTTTAATGATTTTAAACTTGTTTTTTGTATTTTTTAATAAATAAACTTCAAAGACACAATAATCTCATCAAATAGAAGCTACTTTGAACACATACACAAGTTTACATTCATTACATAAGTATAAATGCAAATTTTAGGCTTGAGCTGAAGGAAATAAGCTAAACTAAATAACACATTAGAAATACAAATAGTGTCAAATATCTACAAAATTCATGGAATATGAAATCCATGTCATCAAAAGTTCAAAACATATATCAACATAAAGCTAGAGCCTAGAAGTCTAAGGCTTAGAGGAGCCAATATCAGTGATCAATCGACTTTGCAATCCGAGCCCCAATGCTCACACTCGCACTACTACTACTTTCAGATCTTGTAATGTTCCCTACGCCGTACGATGCCTTCAGACACTACTCCTCGTACGGTGATGACCATCTGTAATGTTCCCTACGCCGTACGGTGCCTTCAGACACTACTCCTTGTACGGTGATGATCGTATGTGTGCTCCTTGTGATGTCCGTACTCCTCCGCGTACGGTGATGACTGTACGGTTTGCTCCCTTGATGTCCGTATGGTATACCTTGACCGTATGGTGAGTATTGGGTGAGTGTACAGTAGATGTTGTTCGACCGTACAGGGTGTATGGTAGTGGCCGTACGGTGGGTGAATACCCGCCGAGTTCCGCCCTCAGAGCCCTTCGGATACTTTGTCAATTCAATGTTGCACAGAGGCATGGAATGAATTATTGTTATGCCAGACACAAGAGACTTAGATGAAGATTCACACATACAAAGAGAAATTATATTGATAAGATTCGCACAATAGATTACATACTCCAAATAGAAGCAGAATAGGGTGAGGGATGAATCCCACCGAAACTGCGGATACAAAGTAGGGAGGGTCTTTCACCTCCGAAATGGCGGATAACAGAACTCCAACACGAATTCGCACAACAAAGAAAAATACCAAATTCGCATACCTACAACAATGACTAACTCGGCCATATATGGACTCCAGGAAGTTTCCTGAAGGATTACAAACGGGCCGACACCAAAAAGTTTATAACTAACTAATTAATAAAAGGGGCTCAAGATATATTATGAAGTACGGGGCCGTACAATAAATTATTTAAGTTGACTATTTAATTATATCGGGGACATTACAGTCCTCCTGGCCCAAAAATTGCTTGCCCTCAAGCAATTGCAGAATCCGATGCTCCTCGATCTGTTCATTCTCCCAGAAGATTGCCTCCATCCGTTTGGTCAAAATTTTCCTCACGCGGCCATTGGACATTCCCCTTAGTACCACTTTCTTGCCATCCACTTCGAATGAGAATTCCATCCTCTTGAAGCTTTGTGTGTATTGGTCGAGGGTCTCCATCCATTGAATGCCCAAGATGACATCTGTATCATCCAAATCAATCACGAAGAAATCGTTTGTCACTGTGTAGTTTCCCATGGTGATGCTGAGTTGTGGAACCAGATGAGTACATGACAATAGATTTCCTCCTGCTACCTTGACTTCGAACCCCTCATGCTCCTCTGTATGCAAACGCCTCTTGGTGACGAGTGATGAGTTGATAGAGTTGAGAGTGGCCCCACTGTCCAACATGACTATGACCCGTTGCCCTTGGAGTGTATTGCGAACCTGAAACACACTGCACTCTGGAGTGCTGGTCAGAGCGGCAATGGCACTTCCCCTACGGACCAGTGTGGAAATTCTCTCTACATGATCTATGTTTTCTTAAGCCTCCCCCGTGCTTTGTTGACCATTTTCCTCATTTTCTTCTTCGTTGTCGGACACCACTTCAATGGCTAAGCATCGGTGCCCTGGTCCCCATGGCTCCTTGCAGGTAAAGCAGAGTTTCCTTCTCTTGAGTTCCTGCCTTGTGGCTTCATATAATGATGGCTTCTTTAGGGCTAGGGGTGGTTTGTCATGCGAGTAACTCTCGGAGGAAGAAGATGAGGTCGCCATGTCACGCGTCTTCTTAATCGCTTCAGAGAGTGTGTTGGGATCGAACCCTTTAACCCAACCCTTTAGTGGTTCCATCAATCTGTCCATGAATAGAACCACCAATCTCCTCTCTGAGATATCTGTTACCAACACGTACTGTCTCTGGAATTCTGCAATGTAACTATCCACAAGCCCATATTGCTTTAATTGAGCCAGTTCCTTGAAGTTGAGTTTTGGGTCCTTTCCATCAAAACGATCTATAAGCCTCTTCGTGAATTCGGCATATTGTTGGTTGAAAATTTTGTACACTTGGAGAAATATACAAAATTGTGGTTTCAACCATAGCACACGAGTAAAAACTCTCCTAATTAAGGGAAGGCTCCCCCTATCTAACTAAAACTGAAATAAAAACAGGATGGTACAGCAGTTTTCCTTCTTTTTTCAAGAAAGACAATATCCTTTTCTCTTCATAGAATAGGATAGCGATTGAATATGAATAGCAGTAACTACTTTCAAGTGAAATGAGAGAAAGGAAATGAAGTTTCCTGAAAGCGCAAAGACTTCCGTCACTTCCTTCGGGACGGGACAGCAATATCAAGCTCAAAGACTTGACTATTGGAAGTCCTATCTACCCTTTGCTATACTAAATTTTACAACGAATAAAAGATAACAGTTCAAAGACTGGAATAATCTATTCTTTCAACACAAAGACAAGAACTAATGCAAACTCAAAGACTTGCTGCTATTTCTTATCAAACAATAATTTTTCCTCAAGAATAGACGCAAGCTCAAACACTTGCTGCTCCTTCAAGAGAGTTTCCTATTTTAATTAATCTTCTCTACTTGCAGCTCAAAGATTTCAAATCAGATTGGACTAAGCTCCTTTAGAAATACTTTGCATAGAAGAAATAAAAAGATTCAAACTCAAACATGTAGCTCAAAGACTCAAAACTTGAGTAATCCTTCTTTATTATTCTTCAAAACCTTCAATTCACATACATAAGCTCAAAGACTTCTTGTTGTAAATTTGGCAGAGTTTTTGCTTGCTTTCCCAAAAGATAAAAAATACAATAGACCCCTCAAGTATTTATAGAAGAGGAGCCTTGAGAAAAAGGTGGGAGGATCCTAACTAACTTGAGAGATTCTCTCAACCACCAAGACTCATTCAATAACTAACTGGGACTTCATTAACTAACTAAGAGTTACTCCAACTAACTAAGACTTATTTCAACTACAGTCCTAATCGGACACAACTTGTAGTTGCCTTACATGTAATTATAAAAGTGCAAGTAATTTGTAACTTGCATTTTACAAAAAAAAAAACTTTTACATGTAACTTGTCAAAACTAAATTACAACTAAAGATTACAAAAGAGGGAAAATTCAACTAAGTGTTGAAAAACACTTAAGTTGCATTTTGTGAAGACACAAATCCTTGAAATTTCTGGATGCTTGCTTGTAGTTCATCAGGATTCGGTTCATGGGTGTTCTTGGCAACAACCATAGTCTTCACAATAGTGTCGTGACAACGGAGGAGCGCATAATTGTTTTTATCCATTATAGACTGGATTTCATGCAGAAAGGCTTGGTGTTTCATTAATGCTTGAATCGAAGCTGTTGAGAATTGTTCGCTCCTCCATTCATTATGAATCCTCATCTATAAATCAGCAAGAACTTCTTCTTTTGGAATCAGCTCTCCATCCTGACTTACTATGTTGCAAGAGGCCCTTTCACAATGTGAGACAATATTTCGGTAAACTTCACACCGGAATCTCCTTGCATCACCGATCTCCTCAATGAGGGATTTAAGAACAAGGGTCTTGTTTTCCAGGAGTTCTTCAAATTCCAAGTACATGACCCTGGAAGAGATGATGGCATGCTCCTACAAAATATTCAATTGTTGTTAGGGCATGGTACGCCAGATTGTCAGACTTTTCTCAACACTTTCCAAATTCTTTTTGAAAGTGTTAGAAGTCTGATCCAGTTTCTCCTCAATGGTCTCTAGTTTAGACATTATTTGAAAAATGTCTTTTATTAATTGTACACATTGATCATGAAATTGATCAACCCAGGATTCCAGTGCTTGTACCTTTTGAGCAGCCCTTTCCACTCCACGAATCGATTCTTGGGAACCAAAAGAACCTATGGAGTTACTCCCTTCAGCAGCAGGTTTTGTGATTTTATGAATGGCTGCCATAAGCTGTCGGTTTTCCTCTTCTAGCTTGTCTTTCTTTGCTAGAAGATCATCACACCTTTGCACCAATGAAGCAACAGAAAACTGAGCATCATGTTTAATGACCTCATGCGTTTGCTTGCCCAACTCTATCCTCGTAACCATATAATCAGCAGCTGACATTTCATCAAGTGGCTTATCTGCAATAGGTTCCACAATTTCAGCTACTTTCATTTTGTTACTGTCAACCGTTACTTTGGAGATAGTCTTGGCCTTCTTAGCAACTTTAGATCTGGACTGTTTCAGTTGCTGATAGTCAAAGGCATCAGGTGAGATCTCTTGCTTCTTCCTTTTCGGGGTGAAATAACTAAGCCATGGAGGCAAAGTCATCAACTCTCTTCTAGTAGCAACCGTAGGTAAAGGAGAAGCAGTTTCTGTTTGAATTACCGTGGTCATCCTGGGAGGAATATCTGTTTGGACAGCGACCACGGTTTGTTCAGTTACTAATGGGCATGAAGATTGCCTCATGAATTCTTCAAAACCAGAGAAGTGGAAGTATCAATTTCTGATAACTGGATGCAAGTAGGAATATCTTTAGGAACTTTCAACACACTTTCTTGTTGATGATCAAGAGATGGCTCGTATGCTGAAATGGGAATTGCATTCTGAGGAGACTCATCCACAAGCAAATCAGGAGGAGAAAGAGGCGTCTCAATGGAAACTGGAGGAATGGCCTCATGAGGCGAGTCTGAAACTGGAGACTCAGGAGCGTCATCAGATTGCTACCCCTCTTCTGGATTATCCAAATCGATCACCTGAACATGGAATCGTGATTTTTCCTTCCCACGAATAGTCGTCTCCTCAAGAGGAAGCACTACTGCACGACTGAATCGTAACTTGATTCTTGTGCCTGAAGATGAAACACCCTCCTTGTTGTCAATCTGAATCTCAGATTTCCGTCCAAGAGGCCCCGTAGAATCATCTTCTTTACCAACCTTGATTTTGATAAGTCTAATAGCATTACTTTTCAGCCATGTATTAGTGTTGGCCAAGATAAGCTGAAATCTGTCAAGGATGGAGATGCACTCTTTGTGCGACCATTGGATCAAAGGAAGTGGAGCTTCCTCAACCCTCCATGAAGTGTATTCAGGATCAAGTATATGCTCGTTATCAATCATCCCTTGTGGGATATCCGCCAAGTTTAAATCAACAATTTGCTCAACAGTGAGCCTGCAGTAATCCATCTTGAGGACTTCGGCTTCTGTACGAAGATCTACCCAGATGTCTTCAATGTGATGAACATGCACAAAGGATTTCTTGATTTTCTCCTTCATACTTCTTGTTGACGTGTCTGAAATCGCATTACTGCAAACTCCATACGGCCAACGCAGAATAGAATAGCCGACTGATTATCCTACTCTCTCTTGAGATAAGGAAGTCTCTAATGCTGTTTTCTAAGTTTGATCAAAGGAGACAACCTCAAGGTTTCTTTTGTCAGGTCTTGACTGCGGGATCTCTCAGTGGCTCGATGTGTTTTGCTGGAAACACAAGGGGGACTTACGTTTAATTGGCAACAAGCTAGTCTGCTGTGATTCTCGAATTACGCAATAAAGAGCAAAAGTAAAGGTTTAGGAGATCTAAAACTAACAACACGGGTATGCGGGTAGACGGATTCAACATAACCAATTCCTGTTTGGCCAGAACGGCTCACAACTTTGCAGGAACGGTGCAATCTTCAAAGGGACTTGGAAGATTTTCAGATTGGAGACGCACGGCTAAGCACCCAATTCTGGCGCAGCTCAGACGGACACCTGCAATTGAACTAAGCACAATCGAAGGCTCAGGTTAACCACACAAAAGGATACACAATCAGTATATCCTCAGTGGTATGAGCCCGAATCTATCAAATACCTGCACACCCAAAATAGAAAGATCTATCTAAAATGCTGAAAGAAACCATGCAAACAGGATGAAAACAAGACAATAAACACCAAATCAATGTTCATATATTGATCTCAACTGCCTATTACAACAATTTCTGCAGCATCTCTATGCTACTGCTAAGATCTAACCTATTCTAACTCTAAAATCTAACTATCTAGCAATTTCTAACCCTTTCTAACCTTTACAAAAGAAAGGCCTCTGCCTTTTATAGATATTCCAATTTTGAACCAGAGGCCAGGATGGACTGCATCCAAGGGTCCTGATCTGTCTTCCAGAAGTTGACAGCCTTGACCAATGCCGAATTAATTCTCAGTTATCCAACTAGCAACTATCTCAACTACCTGCCACTATTTGGCTTTAATTCAAGCCTATCCAATTTTCTTGCTGGTTGGGAATAGTTATCCACAAAAATATCTTGCACGGGAGCCATAGGCAGTTTACAATAAAGCAATTTCAGCTTTAAAACTGAATTTCTGGACTTAAATCCAGCTGTGTGCTTCTTTGAGAATGCATAAACTTGCAGCATTCAGAGTGTTCTTTTGCTTTTTGCCTCCAATTTCGCCAGTGGACTTCATCTATGTTCAACGGCACGGTTCCCAATGCTCGGTTGCTCTTGCGCTCCTGCATCTTTTCTTTTCCAATCTTCAGCGCCTGGCCTTGAATTGCGATCCTTCCTCGATTTGCGTTTCAGGTCTTTCTCCTGGTTCTTCGATGACGTCTTGCGATCAATCAATTTCACTTATTAAATCAATTTGAAAAATTAAATATTTTAATTTTAACAAACATTAAATTTAATTACGACGTCTGGCTTGAGAAGCTCTTTGCGAGATGTATCTTGAAAATGCTTCTCTTTCTCTTGGAATGTGAAATCCGATCCTTGGTTGTTTACTTTTGCGTATTTTACCTTTGGAGTCTTGGACGTTTTAAATGGGTTTATGGCGCAATTCTGGAGGTTTGAAGAGCTCCTGCAGATTCTAAAACTCTAACTCTCATGCTTTTTTGGTAAATTTCGGAGAACGGAGGGCACCTTTTGAAATTTGCAAAAAATTTCGGACCCTTTGGCGTTTTTGCAAATTTGGAGTATTTAAACTTTTGAATTTTCAAAACCTTTCACTTTTGGCTCATGGGTCCGAAGTTTGAGGACTTAAGGCGAATTTCGGACCTTTGCCATCCTTTTGCAAATTTCGGAGCTTACATATATTTTGCAAAAATTGCGATTTTCAAACATTTCGCCCCTAGAGTCCGAAAATGGGACTTCACGTTTTACCTTTCCCAGGGGTCCGAAAATGGACTTCACGTTTTACCTTTCCCAGGGGTCCGAAAATGGACTTCACGTTTTACCTTTCCCAGGGGTCCGAAAATGGACTTTCGCGCTTTCGGAGCTGGAGGCGCCTTTAAAAGATTTCGCACTTTAAACTTTTCTGCGGGGGTCCGAAAATGGATCTAAGTGCCTTTTCGGACTTTCGGACCTAGTGCGTCCTTTTTTAAAAAAAAAACATTTCGCCCTTTTGAAAAACCTCGGACCTGGGGTCCGAAAATAAGGTTTTAAGTGATTTCGGGGGGCGGAGGCGTTTTGCGTTTTAAACTTCGGACCTGGGGCGTGTTTTAAACATTTCGTGATTCACTTTAAACGCAGGGGTCTGAAAAGAACTTAAGTGACTTTTCGGAGCAAAGCACTATCTTGTTTTAAAACGTTTCACGATTTAAACTTCGGAGTTGGGGTCCGAAAATCGCACTTAAGTCATTTTCGGACCTTCGGACCTCACAACACCTTTTGCGATTTTGCCATATTTAGAAATTTCGGCCCCAGGGTCCGAAAATGATGCTTAAAGTGAATTTCGGACCTTGAAACACTTTTGGCAACTGTTTCAACTTTTGGCTTCTGGGTCCGAAATTGAGCATATGGAATATAACATTTAAGTATAAGTGACATTTCCATATGTCTTTCTCCTTTCTTATACTTTAAGTTATATTCCATATATACTTTCAGGATGTTTGAGAGTGGTTTCGGCCCTCCAGGAGTTATATTGCAAATTCTAGCTTTTGGAGGTTTCCTCAGTTTTCAGAGTTAGCCAAATTTCAGGATCAGGAAATTCCAGACTTAGCCAAATTTCAGGGTCAGGACAGAAAGGCACAAACTGGGGGTCCCTATCCAAGACGGGGATGGGTGTGTGATTTGCACAACACTTCTGTAATCAAAATCAGCTCTTTTTATAAACCTTTTGAGCTTGATTTCCTGCAATTCAGCCTCCATGGCCTTAGCCTTTACAGATGTGACAAGGGAGTATCGGCCAATTTTCAATGGATTTGTGGTAGAGATCCCCATTCCAACCTTGTGTTTAGTAGATTGAAAAGTGTGAACAGCCATAATCTGTCTTCCCAACTCCATGAGAATTATCTCATCGGTTGGGTATCTCGGAAGCATGTATCGCTGACCATCATAGCATCCTATCCTCATATAGGTGAAGGTGGGGAATTGCAGAAACAAACACCCATACTCAGACACCTTGATCCATGCCTCATCTGATACTGTCTTGTTCCTGAGATTTCTGTCAAACTGACAAATGAAATATCCGAAGAATGCATCTTGGACCCTTCTGAAATGCAGTTTGTTGGGTTTCAACGGCAACTGGTCATAATATTCCCAAACTGGTATAAGTGAGTGATCACCCTTGGTAGAAAGACCTAGAAAGTGTCTAAGTGATGCTGCTAAATATACTAAATAGGAATTCATGAAGAAGGTCATGGTGGTAGGAACTGCTGCAAGTTGTTCGCACAAAGCATCGCTGATGACTTCCCCCCATGAAATGTGATGTGAATGCCGTATGAACATAATGAACTGATACATCCATGGTTCAAAGACATTGGAATGTTCAAGGCCCATCATCCTGCTGAGAAGAGTGATGGTGTCTCCTATCTCCTATTTGAAATCACAACGGTACAACTTTGCCCACCTTGAGAAGGAAGGTCGTGGCTCTTGGATCCACCTATTGATGTGCCGCTTGCAATCTTTTTCCCTCTTCAAGTAATATTCCGCTGCACTTTCTTTGGTGATTTCCATATAAACAGGTGCAGGAGGTATTTTGAAGACCTTCTCGATTGTATCCGCATCGAGAAGAATTATAGCTTCACCATCATCATTTTTGATGACTCTTGATTCCTTGTCAAAATGATGGGCGCAGGCAAGAACGAACTCAAGTTCTAGGGCAGCCACCGGGAAGGAAGATGCATGATGGATATGGCTGTCCAACAGCCGCTGCAAGTTATTATCCTGTGGATCTTCTACTCTATTGACGAATTCTGCCATATCAACGTGCCCTATCTCCGTGTCTCTGATGCGATCCAAAGGAGAAGAAACCTGGGAAGGTGCAATCTCATTCTGATATTTGTCATATTTGTATTTCATTTTCTTTGGAGTTGGAGATGCTGGCAAATTTGACATTGATTGTGAACCTGGAATGCTGTGATGAAGACTTAAGAGAGTTAAGGCAACATCATAGTTAGCTGCAAATATCATTCTTCCTTCTCCAAATGGGTAAAACTTTGATTCTTGAATTTCACGATTTTGTGAGAGGAAGAGGGGGAATATGTAGAAATGGTAAAATCTTGACTTTGACCAATTTCGGATATTGGGAGAATTTTCGCAAGTATACAAGTTGGAAAGGACATACATGCAATCGGGGTTTTAAAACCCGAATAAAAGTACACTTGTAAATTCGAAAATGGAGAAATTGACGAAAAATGAGATTTTGACTTGCGGGAAATGATGGAAACGGAAAGAACGGATATGGGGAACATGAATGGATAGAAATGGGAAAATTCAGGAAAGTCATTTTCATGAAAATGGGAAGAACTATTCAACATGTAATCCGGTTTTCAAAACCTGAATTTGCAAGGGAGGGGTATTTCACATTTTTTAATTTGGAATTTTAACAAAAAATGGTTAAATTCCTTAACCATAGGGGAAGAACAAGAATTTCCAGCGAACTTGTAATCGAGATTAAAAATCCCGAATACAAGTAAGGAGTGAATTTTTGGGAAGAACAATGCAATTCGAAAATTGCATACCAAGGGGAAAAAATCCTCTCACAAAAACCGATTTTTGGGGGGAAGAACAACATATATTTACAAAAATGCAACTAAGAAAGAAAACTAAGAAAGCAAGAAAATAATAAAATAAAGGAGAGAAAGGAAAAAAGCCATACCTTTCTTGAAAAAAAAGCAAATGCTTCTCCAAAAATGCAACCAATTTTTGGAAATAAGAAGGAAGACCAAAAATAGAAGCAATCCGCAATGCCAAAACCCTTAACACGTTTTTGCAAAAAATCCCCAAACTGATAAATGTAGCAGCAATCCCAAATTTGGAAGATCAAAGTGCCAATGAGAGAGCACACCCAAGAGGATTAGAACAAAACGCCTAAGGAGGAAGTAGAAGAAATGATGACAAGTGTTTGCAAAGCGTAGCCAAAGGAGTCACATGGAAAAAACGTGGCCATCATTTGCACACCAAATGGCATCATTTAATAGCTCAACAATCCTCCTAAACTCCACACCTAGATGAGAAAGGGCAAAACGATTTAGGAGAGTGGAGTTTGTTGAAGATTTAATCCCTCAAAAAGTGGCATTTATGGAAAACGTGGTTGCTGATTTAGGGCAAAAACCAATCAATGCAACCTCCATTTGGCGTGAAAGATGTCCATGAATGCATGAAAATAGGGTAGAAGCAAAAACGCCTTTCCTCCCTAGAAAATCTCCACAAAAATTTGCTTTGAATTCGTCAAAAACCATTTTTTTTTGCATTTCGGGTTTCTTGGAATGAAAGACAAGTTCGATTTTGCATAAGGGAATGCAAATCGGGTTTTTTGAAGCAAATTGCAAGTTTTATTTTCCACTTTTTCACTTACTAGCCAAAATCGGGTTTTTTTGGAGCAAATGACAAGTTTTATTTTCCACTTTTTCACTTACTAGCCAAAATCGGGATTTTTGGAGCAAATGACAAGTTTAAAATTGTCAAAAAAACACTTGCAAGGCAAAATCGGGTTTTTTGGAGAGGAATACAAGTTTTAATTACTTGTATAAGGGAAATAAAATCCCTACAACAAGTTAGAAATACTTGCACATATGTAATGGGGATCTAAAATCCCTATTACATGCAAAAACCATTAAAGTAGGGGTTTTTTGACCAAACTGCAAGTTTACTTGTAATTGGGCGAAAAAAATCGCTATTTTAACTAAACAAGACCAAAAAACAATAAAAAAGACAAAAACAAGAAAAAGAAATTTAAAACAAATTGCAAGTAACATCTTTTAATAAAGATGCACATGTAATAAGCTGAAAATTCCCCTACAGCAACCAAAACAATGAATATCATTAAAACTTGTAGTTTGAAGAAAATTCTCCACCTGCAGTCGGGGTTTTAAAACCCGAAATTGAAAGAAAGACATTGCAAATGAACCCCGAATTTGACGAACTTCGAAACGTAGTTCGAGGATAGATTGAGGATTAAGCCAGTCCAAGGATTAGTCAAAATTTTGCCTCGGGAAGCATGCTATAGAGTAAATTTTTTCATTTTTTCACAAAAATTTCATGTAGTGGTCCTTCATTTTTGGAAACAAAAATGAGGACAACACATATGAAGTTATTTGTTCATGGCCGAGAGTGACCATTCCATGATGCCACCATTCGTGATCAACTCCTTCCAGGTGAAGTGCTGCAAATTTGATAACTTCATCTTCAGGCATCGGGTTGAGTTGGAAGTAGGTATCTGCTTTTTGTACCCAAGCTCGTGCTGAGGTTGCTTCGATCCCATCAAAGGATGACAAATTAATCTTACCAACCTTTTGTTTGATATCATAGTTGTAGTAGCCACGACTTCTACCGCTCGAGGATTTCATCCGGAGTTCAACATAGTCCTTGAAGGATATGTCTCCCTTGAGATTTGCATCCTTCCAATCTTTATTCAGCTGTTCTTGCAAATCGTGGAAAGTGGCCTCTTGCTCCCCACAGGGTGCTTCTGTTCTTTGGGGAAATGTCGGCATTAGTGGCCGGAAATGGAAGCGCTGTGGGTTTGACCTTCCAGTGATCGAATTATCGCCATGATCTCCATTTGTTTTACCTACGACCAATTCTTGCAATGTATCCTCCATGATTTTTTGTCGTTGTTCCCCTCTAATCATTGTTTCGTTGAGTTGAGCTTGGCTTTTGGTTAGCTCCCTTAACAGTGCCATAACTTCCTTGGTAGGATCCTGTGGTTCCCCCATTCTATCGACATAACGGTACCTCCTTCTGGTGTAGACTTGCATCCACTACTCGACAGGCTGGCAAGATCACTAGCTCTGATACCACTGTAATGTTCCCTACGCCGTACGGTGCCTTTAGACACTACTCCTCGTACGGTGATGACCGTCTGTAAAGTTCCCTATGCCGTACGGTTTGCTCCCTTGATGCCCGTACGATATACCTTGACCATACGGTGAGTATTGGGTGAGTGAACGGTAGATGTTGTTCGGCCGTACAGGGTGTACGGTAGTGGCCGTATGGTGGGTGAATACCCGCCGGTAGATGTTTGATCGTACGAGGTGTACGGTAGGGGTCCGTACGGTGGGTGAATACTCGCCGAGTTTTGCCCTCAGAGCCATCCGGATACTTTGTCAGTTCGATGTTGCACAGAGGCATGGAATGAATTATTGTTATGCCAGACACAAGAGACTTAGATGAAGATTCGCACATACAAAGAGAAATTATATTGATAAGACTCGCACAACAGATTACACACTCGAAACAGAAGCAGAATAGGGTGAGGGATGAATCCCACCGAAATTGCGGATACCAAGTAGGGAGGGTCTTTCACCTCCGAAATGGCGGATATCATTGTTAGGACCCGAAGGCAACTGAGAGGGGGGGTGAATTAGTTGTCTATTAATTTCAACCCAAATATACTTTAACCAAACTTGATACTTAATACCGGTAAACCAAACTTAATGCCGGTAAACAGATTAACTGTTAATAACAGTACCGGTGAAACTTAATGCATGAAACAAAAAGAGAAACAATGTCCACAACACATAACACAGAGATTTGTACGTGGAAACCCTATAAGGGGAAAAACCACGGTGGGAAACCTTACCCACAATCAAATGATACTACTGCAGATAGTATGTGTATACAAATGGGGTGTGCACATGCAGATAGGCCAGCTGCCTAGAGCTCACTGCTCAATCACAAAATGAGAGTCACACTGACTACAATTGGATGATTAAATCCAATGATAATGTACTGCTCAAAGTAGCATCTCTAATGCTGGATTCAGTATCGGTTAAGCTCTGATTGTCTCCTTCAAACCTTCCTTGAATCTTCAAATGATGTCTATGTGAGTAGCTCTACTTATATTCGCATATACCGAATATCACAACCTTATAATACCTTATCTCCTCTCCTATATCAATCTCACAATTGAGATCTTACATATATATCAAAATCTAAGACCAAATGTGTAGGTCGGCTTACTAAGAATAATATAATAAAATCTATTACAAGTAAGTCAAGATGCGATGCATCATGTCGGCTCAACAACAATATTAATTGATTAAACCATCTCCATAACGTGCCGTGCTGATTTGGAATAGATAACGCTTGCCAGTCCATAACCTAGACCCATTTGCTGGTAACAACAAATATGTTAAACCGATTAGACCAATAACCAAATCTCCAAAACCAAGTGTCCAAACCATGCCTTCGACATAACCAAGTGATCTCCAGATGATAACAAGTCATCCTTAGTGCCGGTGAACAATATAACCTACCGGTGAACCAGATATCGGTGACTGTGCATAAGTCATTGAACTTGCTGGTGAACATAACCAAAGATCTTCAGAAGGATAAGTGTTGATAAGTGTTGACATCAATGACAAAACCAATGCAACATATCCATAATACCAACAAACAGAACTCTAATAAGAATTCACACAACAAAGAAAAATACCAAATTCGTATACCTACAACAATGACTAACTTGGCCATATATATGGGCTCCAAGAAGTTTCCCGAAGGATTACAAACGGGCCGACACCAAAAAGTTTATAACTAACTAATTAATAAAAGGGGGCCTAAGATATATTATGAAGTACGGGGCCATACAATAAATTATTTAAGTTGACTATTTAATTATATCGGGGACATTACAGATCTAGGAAATGGAGGCCGAGGATTTGAAGAAGCCTCTCCACCAATGGCTGCCATTTCTTCCATTTGCTTCCTTTTTAGTTCTTTTTTCTCTTTAAATTCCTCTAATTGAGCTTGCACTTCACTTATAGCCTCAAGGGGTGCTTTTTTGCGTGGTTTTGCATCATGGCATTCTATTTGTGCAATGTGATATTTCAACCGGTTAATACCTCCCCCATTATATTTTGTATTGCAATAAATACATGTTACTTTCCTTTTTTGATTCGGGGATGCCATGTTTCCAAGCCTTATCTTGTCTAACTGGGGCACTACTTCCAATACCAGTAGGTTGAGAAATTATGCTGCAATATATTATAAATGAAAAAAATCAGCATAATGTCTCTTATTCTAATTAAGTGTCTAATTAAGTGAAAACTTAAAAATAAATAATAGAAAGAAAAAACGAAACTAGGTTTTCAACTTTCATATTTTTTCCATCAATATAAAATAAAACAAAAACAAAATAACTGTACAAAAAAATGGAAATATGAAAGTAAGAAAATAAAAAAATAACAAAAAATGTAACTTACCTCTTTAAATATGCTAGAAACCTCTTCTAAATCCTTCTTTAACTCCTTTAAATGCTGGAATGCAAGCTACTAACTTGCACATACAATCAACAATTGCAATCTTCTCTTCAATCTATCTGCTGGTCTGCTCTTCAATGCCTCTATTTTTTTGCTCAAAACTGTCTTTTTCTCTCCTCCTTGTGTTTGCAAACAAGAAAAGCGACTTTTTAGGGTAAGAGTGAAAATATATTCACCTTTTGTTTCACTTAAAACAAACACTTTTTTTTTTTTTTAATTGTTTTTTTAATTCTTGCTGGGCGGCAAAGTCTTGGCTCGAGACTCGGCGAGTTTGTGCAGACCCAGCCAAACTCAGCTGAGTCCGAGTCTAGGGTCCTCTAGACTCGACAGAGGTGATCCGCCTCGAGACTCGCCGAGTCTGGCGCCGAGTCTGGGCTAAACTCTGCGAGTCTTGTAACTTTGGTTTAATCTTTGCCTACTATCTGATTCGGTGCTAAGGGGTTGAAATTGCAACTACCTATCCTTGTTTTGAGGCTAATTACAAACTTCTTTTTATCTATAATTTCCTTCTTGACTGAATAGACTCAGCAATGCTATTACTAAATTGGCTATCAGTTTTACTGAGTTGATCATACAGTGGTACAACTATGGTAAAACAAGTGTCTCTAGTGGCAGATTTATTACCTCTTGTTCTTGGAGCTTAACTTTGAAGTATCTAATGGGATATGTAACCCAATTACTTAGTCAGCATTATAGATACTGGTCTGGACCCTTGTATCTCAAGGAGCTAATGGACCCTTGGAATCATAATCTGATTTTTTTGTTTCATGAATTAGCTATATCTACCAAGTTTCCTGATGCGGGGACGGGGTCCAGGATGGGGGTACAGCGGGCCTAAGTTTGGGGACAACAGGGGCATGGTGGTGGGCGGGGACGAGGAGGGTGGCAAGGTAGTGGTGCTGATTTACATGTAGTACTTGAAAAATTAGTTATAAAAATATGTATAACTGTATAAGGAATAAGTAAACACATTGCAACGATTGCATTGAACTTTGAACATTAAGATATATGTAGAAATATTGTGTTGGAGTATCTTAAAAGGATCTAACCCTAAAGACAGTAAAAGCTCTAATTACCTATCATTTCAGCCCAGGGTATGGAAATAATAGTACAAATCTATTTCAATTTTGTTGTAATGAAAAACATCTTTATATGTGTAATGACCACCCTAGATGATCTTTTATTTTTTAACAAGCATAAGAACAATGCAAACTGAAACTATGCTATCTTGGCTATTAATTACTGATAACTATTACAAGCTGATATAGGGTAGCACATTGAAAAGGCACTTTCTAGATTGCCCAAATTGCATGAAATTGGCACCCAATAGAAAACAATAAAGGTAAATACCTTGAAAACACAGCTGAAATGATCGCTATAGGTAGGGAACACACATTTTGATTTAAATTACTGTATACGACAATGCAGATCTGATACAACTGGAAAATATGTTGCAGGTCTGAAACATCACCATTGTAGGTCCAAACAACCCCTCGAAGCCTCCTAAAACTCACTCTATGCAACCATGTTCACCTCCAAACAATGCCAAACAGCTTGAGATAGACTCAACAATACCAAACAGTCTTAAAAATTTACAAGTCAGTTTGCAAGTCCCCTCCAAGGTTGAGGGACGTCTGGGAGTCTCCAGGACGTCACAGTGTCCCCTTTGGCATTTCTGATACAAGAAGCTTTTGAGAAACGTCCCCTTGGTGAGGAAATGTCTTGGAGATGGCAGAGGAAACTTGGTGGCGGTGGAGGGATGGTGAAGGGACATTCCCCAAGCATCCCCGCGTCTTGGGGACATCCTCGGCTTGGAAACTCCTGCATTTTCAGGGGGGACGCGTCCCTGTGGAACACTGTAAATTAGTAATACTCATGACAAATTAAACTAACAGTGACTGTTTTAAGCTCACTATTTAGAGTTCTAATGCCTCTACAGTTCAAAAGAGGGTCTAGGCTTGTAAAAGGGAAGAGTGCTCATGATTGTAGTTGGTTGATTGATGCAGTAATATTTTCAACAACTAGTCTCGATACCATTCTTACCTACCCACTGCTCACCTCGCTGCAACCTATAACATTTATAGATTTTCTACTAGATTCTGAAATGACTATAGAGACCCTAGAGTTTGCTATTTTCTTTTTAAATGACCTACTGCTAGAAATATTACGGATCACTAGCTAGTAATTAGTTTTATTTAGCTAATGGTTGGTAGCTTATGAAAAACAGTTAGGGTATAGATGTTTGGTATTACTGACCATATTGAAACCTTGAATTGTATGTATAAACCCTTCTGTTGAAATAAAAGCAATGTTGGCGGCATTATTGTAGACGGGAATAACATTAGTTAATTATGTGTAATTGTTTTGGTTAGTTGGCAACCGAGGGGTGGAAGTTGTGGTGCGACGGTTGGCGCTCACACCCCCTCGGTACCCTTTTATACTTCGGAATGTAACTTGTAAAATACACTTATTATGAATAGCACATCTGATATACTTTGTTTGATATTTACGGCATTATTCTGCATTATGTTCTTAATGCCTTAAGTTACCTATCTAGCTGACATGGCTGATATGGTGACGAGGGGTAGGCGGGTGGTGGCCGCTACCCAGACGCAAGCATTGCAGCAGGTGGTGGTGGAGCTAGAGCAGGTCTTACAGTTTATGCGGGTGGGCTGCCCGACAGCCTTTGCTACCTACTTTGAGTCTCAGGGGTGGCCGACTGTGGAGACAGAGGAGATGCTCCAGGCTTGGAGGCTGCGTCAGCCCGTTGTGGAGAGTCGGGTGATGGCAGTTGTCTGCGAGATCGAGCAGGTCTATCGGGATGCCTATTATACATTGAGGCGTACACAGCAGGAGTCTGTAGTCAGGGAGGCTGCCCAAGTAGCGTTGGAGAAGGAGGTGGCCAGTCAGCAGGCCTCATGGGCAACCGAGAGGGCACAGTTGTTGGCATAGCTAGAGATGGCCCGCACAGAGACGGCTGAGACCCGGGCAGTGAAGGCCGAGGTAGAGACTCGTCTGGCAGCCGAGCAGACTCGGTTGGTCTGTGCAACGGAGGCAGTGGATACAAAAGAGAAGGAGTTGCTGGAAGCCGCACACATGGTGAAGACAGCTTTAGAGAAAGTATTGGTGGCGGAACAGGATGTGGCTGCCCGCACTCAGCAGGTGTATGAGCTCCGCGCCCGCTTGGCGGCCCAGACACCGACATCTCACCCTTCTGCTTCAGGGACGCTTTCTCAACCCCCTCCCTAGTCTTTCAGATATGTCTATTGTATAGGTTGCATTATCTCCATTTTTGTAAGTCGCCTGGAGACGACTTTTCTTTTTGGGGGGGATGATGTTGGCGGCATTATTGTACACGGGTTAATTATGTGTAATTGTTTTGGTTAGTTGGCAACCGAGGGGTGGAAGTTGCGGTGCGACGGTTGGCGCTCGCACCCCCTCGGTACCCTTTTATACTTCGGAATGTAACTTGTAAAATACACTTATTATGAATAGCACATCTGATATACTTTGTCTGATATTTATGGCATTATTCTGCATTATGTTCTTTATGCCTTAAGTTATTCACCCGAGAGGGCAAACAAGCAAAGCATTATCTCTCCAATCTTGTGTATTTGTTTTAATGATATCTATCATGTGATCTCAGAGCCACTTCTTGTCTTGGTGATGAAGATGGCCATCTATATTGAGGAACTGTTAGTGCACAAAAAGAAGAAGATGAAGAAAACAAAATGCAAACATATGTCAAAAGTTAATACTGTAGAGGGAGTAGATGGGACATGACCACCAGTGTGAGTGCTGAAGAAGTAGCCAGAAAAGGACAAGAAACCCATAACTATCTAGTTGCAATAAGTTTGAAGTCTCTTTTTGAAGAGTTTCAATCTGCTCTACAAGTCTTAGACTGTCAACAGGATACTCTGCATTTGAGGGACAAACATAAGTTTTACTTCCCTAATGGCTTTAAGTAGGGAACAAGTGGTTCATAGGCTATCAGTTATCAAGCATTCTGGAAAATTTGCAGTAGTTGGTAAATTACAAGTTTGAAGCTTGAAAGTGGCAAGTCACATGGTGCCAATGGCATCCTTGACTTAGTTCATAATGATCTTTATGGATCATTTTCCAAGACTTTTAGCAGCATTTGATGCTTCTTGTTCACTGATGACACATTGGAAAAGATGTGAATATTTTTCTTGAAGAAATAAATCTGAAACCTTTGAGTGCTTTAAGACTTTCAAAGCTGCACTAAAAAATAGGTAGACCAAGGCCCTTCACATGGATTGACCGGTTGTACATATCCAATGAGATTTTATATTTTTGCTCTCAACAAGGCCTACACTGACATTTGACAATCACTTACACAACAAAAGGGAGTCGTAAAAAGAAAGAATTGAATTGCCAAAGAGATGATGGTGCACATGTTGAAAATTATGATCATGGATAGGTGTTGTTGGGCTAAAGCAACGAAAAATTGTTGTATTTTTTCAAATGAGTACCACAAAAGCATGAAACAACTTCACAACTTCACAGATGAAGAAGTACAGTTCAGAATATAACCTATATATAAATTTACAGATGAAGCTAAATAAATTCGATGAAAAGAATGTGAAATGTATATTTCTTAGTTATGGTAGTAAATCTAAAGCTTATTGACTGGTTGGTCCTTCAAACTAGACATGCATGTAAGCATATATGTTTTTTTGGTGAATGTCCACAGATAGGGATATTGGCAATTCATCTTTGAGGAAGATGGCTTGCAAAATGTTAAGTCATCAAAGGATTCAAGGAAGAAGATGAAGTTTATTCAAAGTCCTATGTTTGATCTTCTAGAAAGGAAAGAAACACAATCTGTTGAAACTCCTAGATTTTGTCAATCAACAAAAATATGATGAGAAGCTTGGATGGTGCAAGAAACTTTGTAGAAGCCACCATTTGAAATTGCATCATGAGACAAAGTGAATTTGGCATTGATGAGTGTAGTGATTCATTTTTTAGAACCAATCTCTATCAATGAGGATATGTAGTTAGAAACAGACTAAATCAATGGAATCGAATATGTTGAGCACATGGTAATACTAAGAAAGGGGGGGGGGTGGTGAATCAGTACAACAATGATTTTTCACCAATTCAAACTTTATCAATCACAATAGGATCAATTACTAAATTTTAACAATCATGCACATGAGAAGAACACAATGTTTACGTGGAAACCCTCATGGGAGAAAATAATGCAAATTAATGCTTTATATAAATACTTATTTTACAAAGTTTGTAGGCACCAACCGGTCATTTAATTTGTGAGTACCAATTCACTAGGGGCACCAAATCCTCATTCACCTCATGAGCACCAACTCACAATAGGCACCAACCCCTCATTCACTTATAGGCACCAATTCCTCATTCAAATTTCCATTTTGTCAATGTTGCTTCTACAATGGGTGATGGATGATCTTGTTCTTCACAACTTATGCTATAGTTCTCTTCTTCTCCTCCTCAAATTTTGCTGAGAAATGAATATAAGTCTTTCGCAAAACTCTCTTCTCAGTATGCAATAATTCCTTCTTAAATCTGCTATAAATCTGATCACAAGTCTGCTACAAGATGATTGCAATGTCTTTCTCAAAGTCTGCTCTAAACTCTTCTTCAGATCTGCTATAATTTCTTCTTATGTCCTTTTCAGGTCTGCAATAATCTTCTCATATATGGCTATTCCTGGTGTATTTGCTTGATGGTCTTTGTAACTCAACACACATCTTTCTTCTTCAAATTCAATCTCTCTATATATTTTTTGTACTAAGTGTCACACCCTTTGCAATAGTTACTTCATTAAAGAGACGTTTCCTTTTATTTGTTAATTGTTATTTTTATTCATAATTCCTTCAAATATTAATGTATTCTTTCACTTACAAATCATACCCCTGCCCATACTAAATTGCACAACTTGGAGTAATGCTTTCTTTAAAAACAAAATACATCTCTTCATAAACGCACATCTATGTTAATTGCTGTCTACTTTTTTCTTTTCATCATTTTTTGCTTTTCTCCTTTTCTGATTTTTGTCCTTTTCTGCTTTTTTGTCTCTTTTTGATTAAGTCTCATCAGCTGTACTTAGTCACTTCTAACTATTTTAACTTTCAACTTAGTGATCGTTGCTCAGGAAAGTTAGCTTGCTGCCTCTTTATTAAATGTTTGCTTGCTTTGTTTACTATTTGGTAGATCTGATCGCTGCTTCTTATGAAGTCAGAAGAAGCTCACTTATATTATTGGCATCTGCCACTTATTGCTTATATACATCTCTGCATTTGTTATTAAGCTTCCTTGAAGATAATCCCATCTTATCAATTATTTGCTATCTAATAAAACTCTAAACTTGCATCCTAATCTGCTGTCGGTTGTCTTCATAATGAATCGCTGCTAGTAACATATCTTATATCTTGTGTTTATTCTTTAATTGCTAATATTCATTTTGTTCTTAATAACTTCCATCGTTGCTGTTCAACATCTCCTTTAATTACTGTCATAAGACGACTTTTATATAAATTCCTGCTCCTCCCTTATCGACCTCTTATCATTGCAGTGTTAATGTCTTCAAAGATCTTTATCTGTCATATGACTTTGTCAAAGATCTGATTTGCTGTTGTTTTTCTTCAAAGTGTTGTCCGTGATATATGTATGGGACTGCATCTACAATATGTATTCATCAATCTCAATCATTCAATTGCTTCTTATCATTTAATACTGTCCTATGATTTCCTTGACATAGATCTATCAATGACACCATTTAATTGTCTCTTAATCTGTTATCTACCTGACATCAATGACAACTTTGTTGACTTGGTAGTCAGCACCTTCTTGGGGACTCATGACATGGCTTAACCGCCTCCTGTGTGTTGGGTTAAATCTGGCGTTTGGATCGGGAGTTGATAGTTCGAGCTTTTGGCGCAACGACAAATGATTCCAACAATTGGTATCAAAGCCTTGGGTCACAGGTTCGAGTCTCCCTTCAGTGGGTGCTGAAGGCTCAGTCAGTGCTGAGGAGGAGATTGTTGACTTGGTGGTCAGCACCTCCTTGGGAACACGTAACATGGCTTAACTGCCTCCCATGGGTCGGGTTAAATTTGGCGTTTGAATTTGATAGTTTGAGCTTTTGATGCAAGGGCAAATGATTCCAACAAAATTTCCAACAGAATATGATGCTCTCATGTATAGTTAGACTTTGGAGCTTGATAGATTTTTTGGGAAAACCATTGGGTGCAAAAGGATGTTTTGAATAAAATATGAGGTAGTTAGCATCAGTGACAATCATAGAGCTCATTTGTTAGTAAAACATTAGTCTCATTTAGAAGGAATGGACTATTGGGAGGCTTCTGCACCAATGACATTGATGGAAATTGTTAGACTTGTGCTCTTGTTTGAGGTGGAATTTGATTATGCATCCACCAACATGGATGTAAAGAGTGCTTTGCTAATTGGGGATCTCCAAGAAGAAGTGTGCATGCGTTAACCCAAAATATTTGGGCTTCGAAACAAAGAACATTAGGCGTGTTGTTTGATAAAATCATTGTACAAGTTGAAGCATGCACCTTGTGCATGATATATCAAGATAGATGAAGACCTACACACAAACAGGTTTTGTCAAAACCTTTCAAATTACAACCTACGCATTGGAAGGGAACATGGAGAGATTGTCATCCTTATTGTTTATTTTGATGATCTTGTGATCAGTGGGAGTGATGAAGAGTTTATTTTAGAGGTTAAGTGGGATTTGAATAAATAATTTGAGATGACAAATAGTAGCTTATTGCAATATTGCTTTGTCTTGGAGGTATGGGAAAGAAAGAATCATGTTTCTTAATAGATTATGCTAAGCAATTACTTGAAAAATTTAGGGTGAATAATTGTGAAACAATTGCAACAACCATGAAATGAGGATTGCAACTTTGTAGATATCATGCATCATTAAAGGTAAATGAGTTCCTTTATAGACGATTGATTGGGAGCCTCACTTATCTAATAAATATCCAACCGTTTATAGGATGTTTTGTGAACTATCTCTCCATGTTCGTGGAAGAAGCTAGAAAAACACAAGGGAAGGTGGCTAAAAGTTGTATGAGATATGCCTAACTGTGTACTGAAGTACATGGATAATGTTGATTTTTGCTTGATTGCTTGCTTAGATGTAGACTGGGAAGACTCTATTGATGATCACAAGTTGACAACTAGTCATATCTTTAATTTTTGCTCATGACATCTTTGTTGCCCGGCTATTCTAGGTGTTTGCTCAGCTTGTATTTATAACTAGTTCTTTATAACTGATTACTCCATACACTCTTGCAACTAGACTTTTTTCAGGATTTGTTAACCATCCAAATGTAACCTTTAAATAAATCAGTAATCTTGAAATATTTTACTGAAGTCGATAGTTTGTAAACATCTTATAGGGATAAAAACTTCCAAACTATTTGGCCAAAAGTGATAGGTTGTCCCTTCCTAATAATCTTATTGTATAAATTCAAATGTAGAAGACAAATGCCTACCTTATTTAATAGTATCATTCAAATCTAACATCATGTTGTATAGAACATAATCTACTATCTAGTTTAGTTCACTTTGGTCCTTCACTAAATTTGTCCATGCCTCTTTTGGAATGTCTTATTTGATCCTACTTTATTGAAAGTCAAAGAATACTAGGTCATCATTATTTAATTGAAATGGATGAAATGCTTCCTATGCCATTCCTTAAAAAGAACGTCTTCTTTCATAGCGTTTATCAAAATATGATAAGCTAAGTGTTGAAAGTAATCCATATCTTGATGCTCTCCATATCCAAAAATTGGCTTCCACATAACCTCTCACCCAATGTGTCGTTCACCCAAATAACCATAATCCAATTGCAATAGAAGACAACCTTCACTGGGGAGTCAATGGCCTCCTCTAGAACTGTCCTACAAAGTTCAACTAATAATTTTGATTTGTTATCAAATGAGCTTGTTCTCCCAAGCCATGAAGAAATTCACAATTTCATCCAATGTCATGCACGGAGATTTATTCAAAAAACTCGTGTTTACACACAAAAGTTAAGTGGCCACTATCTTCAAATGTTTAACATAGATAAGATCCTACTCTTCATGAAAGAAAAGGAAACAAGACTTTGGTTACTCAAGGATAAAATCTTAACATGCAGTTTTATAGGGGCTTATTTAGGGCTTAAAACATCAAGGATATGAATTCAAAATAGGTGGAAGACAACTAGTGTAGTGGATATCCTCATGATGCCCGAGGGATATTTCATGGTCATATTTTCTTCCAAGTAAGAAGGAGATCAAATGTTTCTATGAGGACTCTAGCTCTTGAAATAACTAGGATTACTCATTCAGCATTGGTCTTTGACCTTCAATGCCATAGAGGATCCTTGATGCAAAAGCATTTGAGTGTTCGGGTAATCTTGCATCATCCAAAAAGAATTTTCTTTCTATTATGTTTGTGATGTTTGTGTTGAGTATTTTGATTTGTGGTTTGGTGTGTTTAGCTTTTGGAGCATGAGTATTATATTTCAGTAAGGTTGAGACAATGTTGTCCTGTAGGCACATAGGCTAAAGAAGACTCATATTATCTAGACATAGAGTGTGAATTCTCATGGAATTGCATAGAGTAGAGCATGCCACTTGGTTTTTTCATTTTGATGTGTAAGCTTTGGGAGGCCATGTGTGATTTGGTTCATGCTTTGGAAGAAGATTAAGTTAAGAAACCATTACAAAGTTGAGAGGTAGTAGGATTGTCGGTTATGTTAGGTTCTGGAGTGTGTTAGATGCATGCAAGTAGCAAGCAAAGCACGTTTAAAAATAGTTAGACAATCCATAGGGAACATATGGGAGTTTAAGAATCACGAGATTGTGATCTTCAGTTACAAATGCATGGTGTGGAAGTGACCTTTTTGTGTCGAGATTTGTAAGGAAGCTAAAACATAAGTGCTAACTTAAATGTAGTTCAATACCTTTAGATTTGACTGCTGAAGTTTGTGCTAAAGTCTTGGACAGAGGTTGGTTTTGAAGTTGAGAGCTGAAATTGCTATTGAAAGTATGGTAAGGTAGTCATAGGTTGGGCTGAGATTATAAAGGGAATAGATTGTAATCTAGAGAAATGACAAGGATCTGACTCAAAAAATGACTCAATATGAAATGTTTTGTATGCATACAATAGGGTGAAACAAAATCTCCTGGCAGAGAAAAGTTCTAGAAAAACTGTGGTTGATACCTTCAAAGATCATGCCAAAACTGTTCTATGGTACATACTGTGGTTCACAAAACCATCTTGATCAACTTGGATAACTAAGTTGAGGACTATAGGAGGCTGGAGGACCACAAAAGTTTGTAGGATAACTTCCAATCTTGAGTTTTCTGTGAGGTTGGAGATTGGAGTATTTGCTATAGTAGCATTTGGTTCAGAAGAAGGTTTTCAGTAAGGCCTAGACCAATTGAAGACTGAGATATATGTCAGGAGGCCCATGCCACAGTATTGAATGGTTGAGTTTGTCCCTATTCATGAGATGCAATTAAGATCAACAAAACCATTCTGACTTATCATATGTGGCCTGTTGTGTGTGTCCCTAGTCACAATTTGTTGTAGACAGTTGTGTGTCCTTGTTCATGTATCTAGTGAGGCCATTCCCACTGAAGAAGCGTAGTGAGGCCATTCCGGCTAATGCTTCTTGTGAGTAGTCATGTTTACTTGTTCACAGCTAGAGCATTCTGATGTAAAGGATTGAGTGTGTCCTGTTTACTTAGTTGTGTGTATAGACTGTAGTGTATGCCCTAGTTCATATATTGTGGATGTTTCTCAGTGAACTATAGATGTGTCCAAATTCATTGATTGGATGTAAGCATGTGGAACTGTGCGTATGTCCTAATCCACATGAAAATTATCCTCTCCATGTCTTAGGACTATGATGTAATAAGGAATGCTATAAATTATTACACATGGTTGGTTTGGTTATATAATAAATAGTTTGGTAAAGACTAACCATAGGTTAGGTTGTTGGATTGTTGGGAAGATTATACAACACGCACATAGAGAATAGGAAATAGCTGAGGGTATATAGGAGCAAGCTTGTTATAGGTAACAAGCCATCTTTGTATAAAGACCCTTTGTTTTTGAATGAAAAGAATATTCTATGTGTTGTGTTGTCTATTCTCTGACCAAATCCAACAAGTCCTACAGAACATGCAATCTTGATAAAAGACAACAATAATGAGATCTTTATTCAATTATTTATGGAAATGGAACTAAAAATATTGTATTCCCTTTCAAGATGGTTCCAGACAACTACAAGCCATTTTGCAAAGGGCCATTCACAAGATGCATTTCTGAGTGTTGGCAGTGCTGTGGCCTGTGTTCTCAAAAAGGTGGAACTATCCTTATGTCCACTAAATTTGACCACATCATAAAAAAACTCATCAGATTTCATAAACATAGAGGTAGCCAGTGAAAGATAGACAATACACCTCTCTTGAGAGTGTGTCATATACAGAATGCATAGATTAATATTATTTTATTTGTCCCAGTTCTTATATGTCTTCTGCGTTTTTCTTTGGTTATCCTTGAACATTAATATTGCTTCCGTGTGTATAACACATCTAAATTCACACAGTTTAGATTGTTCCCTGGAGTCTCCCTAAGAGTCTGATCAGAGTCTGCACTAGGAATTGATGTTGCCTAATAAAATAATCTGTGAACGAGTGAAAAAAACCTTTTACCCAAAAATGTGTGTCTTGTTTGCCATACATAAAATATGGGTCAATAGAGATTGACTCAAAAGTTTGCAGTTGAATCCCCAAAAAACATATAGTTACATTTTATTGTTATTTTTTTATAAACCTTGATATCTAACTCACATCCATTAGAATGGAGATAGCACTTTTCTGTTAAATATGCCGGCTAAGTTGCTCTGTGATGTTAAATGATATATCATATTATTTTATACTTTTGAGGGATGTCGGACACTGTCTTCTGGTTTATTGCTCTACAGGATATTGATAAGAATTTACCCAGTTCATAAAGCAGAAATTTTGTTTGAATGTGCAGTTATTATTCATGGATATAAATGGCAATGAAATTTTATCTTCCTTTTGTATATAGTCGAGAGGAACTACATTAGCTAGGGCTAGAACTTGGAAGCTGACTTATTCTGTCTTTTTTTAGATTGTGGCAGTAGTTGCAATTCAACTGTGGACTGCTGCATCCCTGCTTGATGCAAACTGGTTCAAGATAATTATTGTGGCATACTTCTTTGGGTCCTTTTTGAATCATAATTTATTTCTGGCAATTCATGAGCTTAGCCACAATTTGGCCTTTTCAACACCTACGTATAATCGTCTGTTGGGTATATTTGCTAACCTGCCAATTGGTGTTCCCATGTCTGTCACTTTTCAAAAGTACCATCTTGAGCATCACAGATACCAGGGAGTTGATGGAATTGACATGGACATTCCCAGTTATACAGAGGGACGTGTGGTATCAAATATCTTTTGGAAAATTGTCTGGGTTATCCTGCAGCTGTTCTTTTATGCCTTTAGGCCATTGTTTTTATATCCCAAGCCTCCAGGGATTTGGGAGGCCAGTAATCTACTAGTACAGGTAACCCTTGATGCGATTCTTGTATACTTTTGGAGTTGGAAGTCCTTTGCATACCTTATTTTGGCGACATTTCTGGGTGGAGGTATGCATCCCATGGCTGGGCATTTCATTTCAGAGCATTATGTGTTCCAGAAGGGACAAGAGACTTACTCATACTATGGGCCACTGAACATGTTGACATGGAGTGTTGGATACCATAATGAACATCATGATTTTCCAAGGATTCCTGGTAGCAAGCTTCATAAAGTTAGAAAGATTGCACCCGAGTTCTATGAAGGCCTCAGTTATTATAAATCATGGTCACAAGTAATCTACATGTATATTATGGATCAGACAGTGGGGCCTTTCAGTAGGATGAAAAGAAAGCTTCAGTCAAATGGACGTGAAAAGAAGAATTAACATTTATTTTGAATTATCTGGTAAATGATTCTTTTGATTCTCTACTCATTGACCACATTTTGTAATAGACAGGCTATCTTTGTATCTATTTGCACACATGGCGTGCTTCTCATATTCTTATTTTGATGGAAGTGCATTTCTTGTATTTGCCATTTTGGAATACATGGAATTGAATTCTATGGTGATGGTTGATGAATTTAGTTCAGACGATGGTACTATGTTCTAAGCTTTTACAGTCTGTCAAGTACTTTATTGCTTCCTTATGGTCAAAGTCATAGAGATTGAACACTAAAGGTGAAGAGGCAAAAACATCCAGTAATGTTTGATCTAAATTTGATGCAGCCTATTTTGTTGATGTTTGACCTATTGAATCAAGTTACAATATATTGTTTTTGGTTTTTCCTCAGCTAAGGGTAGCTTTGCACATACTGGGATCTTTTAGCATACTAATAATCTTCAATCAATGATCTTTTAAAGATTATCTTCCAGGTTTCATTAAAATGGATTAAATTGATGCAATCTAGTGCATATATTTGTCCGAAATAAATCTTTATTACTGATAAGGTTTAGTGTGTTAAGGGTGAATTTGATCGGTTTACTGTTAAATTTATATATTTGAAAAAATGCAAAGTGGCCAGACAATATTTCATGGTTTTCTATTTCTAATAGATTTCTTAATTTTATTGTACACATTTTATGCAAGGGCTGCATGAGGCAATTTTCCGAATTTCATTTCAGGCCACTGCATTCTGTGTCAACTATATTCTGTATTGTGTCCATACGAGATACATGTTTGTCATAAACGTTTCAGAGCATTGATTGCATGGCACTTTCGTAGTATTATTGTAAATTGCATGTGTATATCAATTTTATGTTCTTAATGTAACCTGCAAGATTATTTGAATATCTTTCCTAAGCTCTTTCATTTCTGACAGATTTACTTATTTCCAGTTACCTATTTTTTCATCATTCATTACACTAACATGTCAATTTTCAATTGAAAAGAACTTTTTAATGAATGTTTTCTTTAATCTTATGTTTCTGTGAGTACTCTGCAGTTGGAACTGTCAATTTTATTGTTTTGATAGCAGGATTTTTTCATTTTATTTTGTTGGCTTTGGAACTTTAAGATGCTGCATTTTCCAGTGTGCTGTTTCTTTGCATATGGAGTCATTTATGTTTGACATTTACTAAAGGAGCTCAAATTACGGGACATGTAAGGTGCAGATCCATTCCGGGGAGCTTGGAGTACATTCCAGAGAGCTTGGGGTGCACATACGTCATCCCATACAAAATGCCTTACAGAGAATTTGAACCTCTTTAGGCAATTATTTTCTTCCCACTTTGGGATGTACACCCTACTACCAGGGTGCTTTGGTAGTCTGCTATTGATTGGCATTATATAGATGATATGTTAGTAATTCCTAGACTTTGAGGCATTGTAATTTTAATATTCCTTGACTTCCAAATTGAACTTCAACTATTTTGAAGATATTTTAATGTTGCCTTAAATATTTTAGAGGAATTTAACCCAACCCAAGATCTACAAACTTTTATTTTCTGCTGGGCAATGTTGCTTCTTTCTGTCCAATATTCAAGAATGATTATCACTTTCTTATTGAGAATTTAATATTAACCTATTCGCATGTTCTTGGTAGTTATATCCCTTACCTTTTAGAGAATTTATACTCATCTATGTAGCATTTGATAAGGCGATTTTGTCATCCTAGGACATGCAAATCTTTACATAAGAAGCAATATATCTGCAGTAAGATGGAGTAACACGATTTCAAAAAAGGCTTTTAGGTTTGATGTTCTGTGGTGTGAGACTCAATTCAACAGATTTATGTTGCATTTTGCTTGCATGTCCTGGCAATTATGGTTGCACATAGGTTCATTGTGGTAAATGTTCAACTTTCCGAGTATTATTATTATTTTTCTTCTCAAACCTGGTCAATTGAGATTCCTTTTATGGATAGAGCTTAAAATTCAATATGAGAAGGTGTAAAACTCTTGGGCAAATACAGCAAAGATTAAAAGGAGTGGGGAGACTATATTGAAGTCTCAAGATATTAACATCATCTCACCCTTGCTAGACAATTAGATCAAGGAGAAACACAACTACTATCTCAGCAAGAAAAGGGAGAAAGATCCAAAAAGTTAAGGGTCCAAAACATTTGCACAATTGACGAGGACTTAATCAGATATTCATGATTGAAGCTGCAATGAGCTCCAAGAAGTTGAATTTGACTTTAATAAAAAATTAAACCATTACATGAAAATTGTCATTAGTTGTTTTTATATTCTCTACTGGACAAATTAGGAGTCTTTGAGAGAAACACTAGTAATATTACGAGCCATTTGTTGAACGGAAAACAAGATGGAATAGCTCCTAGAATAAATGTTTTCTCATAATCATTTATAATTTACTAACAAGCTTCTGCTCCTTAAAGCCTCTTTCAAGACATTTTTACTCAAGCCTCGAAAGTGTTGTTGATCAATTCTTAGTCGACCTTTTTATTCACATCATTTTCTGAATTTGCAAGTTTAAAGCATCTCTATTATGGAGACAATGTGAACACTCTAGGTGGGGGCTAGGAGAATGGGGGAGAAGGAGAAGTGTTTGGAGCAAAGTTATTACTTACACATATGGAAGAAAAAGTAGAGGGGAGATGGTGTGACAAGGTGGCAAGAGACAAAGAATTGTTGAATAGGAGTGGGTATCATCTAGGGGAGACAACTGACATAGTGGCAACCTTTTGTAGTAGTGCTAGATGATGGGCAAATAAGATCTATATTGTGAAAATAGGTATTTTGCTGTTCCTTCTTTGTGTTACTCTTGTAGTCAAAAGGGGTGTGGGACAAAGAACTAGCAAAGTGTTTGCTAGGAGAATCTTTGATGTGGATCACTTCCTCATTTTGAAGAGGATAGGATTATGCTGAGAGGAGGCACGAGGGTGGGGCAAGGGGGCATGGGGAGTAAATTAGTAGAATGCAACTTTTATCAATTTAAAGCTTTATCAATCACAATAACATCATTAACCCAACATCAATAATTATGCACATGAGAACACAATAACACATGGTATTTATGTAGAAACCTTTGTGAAAGAAAACCATGACAAAATATTGCTTTTATAAATCTTCTTTTTACAAATTTTGTAGGTACCAACCTACCGATCTCTTGGAATAGAAGGATCCAATCTTTAAAATACAATATGATAAATGTAGGCAAACTTCCTCTTCAAATTGCCTCCACAAATCTGCTCATACGTATGATATAATGCCATGTTTTGCCTTTTTTATTTTTAATTTTTTTAATTTTCTGTTTTCTGTTTTCTGTATTTTGGAAGTGTTTGCAATAGTTTTGAAATGACAAATAAAGCGCAAACAAAAAAATATTGCAATTAACTAGTAACTTATAAAAGTGACATTATTCGAAAATACAAAGATTTGAAAATTTTAAATTATATTTCGAGTTGTACAAAACTTCTCAAAACTCTGAGCAATCTAGATCATTAAATGACATTAGATATCTATTCTATCATACCCACAAAATGCAGCAATAAAATAACTAGCGTTGTTAATAAAATATGCAATTTGACTCATTGAAAATGAATGCCACACCCTAAGTTCACCTTCATTGGCTCAACTAAAGTTATCTATGTGTTCTCTAGACTTGGGTATTCCAAAACAATAAGATAAACTCTCCAAACCCTAGTTGATGAAGTGATTGGAAACCCAAGGTCCCTCTACACATGTACGACCGACAATGGTAATGGTATGGCCAACACAAAGCAAGGTAATAACAACTCCAACCCTCCTCACACTCCTCAATTTACCAACATAAAATGAATCACCATGAAAGCTCTAGTGTGTTTCCTGAGTGAACACACTAAGTAATCCTTCAGATTGTGTCTTTCAACGTGGAGAATGTTGCTTGCAAGAATTTTCGTCCTCACAATCTTGAGAAGAACAATCTCCCCCAGAAGCACAATCAATATCAAATATCCAACCTCAACATGAGAAATGTGATGAACTAATAAGGCACCGAGGGGGGGGGGGGAAGGGGGCGGGGGTGAATCAGTGCAAGCAAAATCAATATAAATCTGATCACCAACTTTAACAACTTAAAACTTATCAAGCATATGAGAAATATCACCACATAAGCAAATGCCCAATAAAACAAATTCCACTGTACTTGATTTTTCCTTGTAAGTGCTAGACCTTTCTGTTGTGATATCAACCGGTTGACTAAGTAGATGGTCAACATATGCAATCAATAGATCTTTATCAACTTCATACCCCATGGCCATAACCCAAGTATTCTGGGGTTCTACAACTTCCATCATACAAGTATCCGTGTCCACCATAAAACAAATTGTTTTCTCATACCGGTTAACTACCTCGGGTGAATAAGTGCAAGCAAAATCAATATAAATCTGATCACCAACTTTAACAACTTAAAACTTATCAAGCATATGAGAAATTTCACCACATAAGCAAATGCCCAATAAAACAAATTCCACTGTACTTGATTTTTCCTTGTAAGTGCCATACCTTTCTGCTGTGATATCAACCAGTTGACCAAGTAGATGGTCAACATATGCAATCAATAGATCTTTATCAACTTCATACCCCATGGGCATAACCCAAGTAGTCCAGGGTTCTACAACTTCCATCATACAAGTATCTGTGTCCACCATAAAACAAATTGTTTTCTCATACCGGTTAACTACCTTTGTCGGTATACTTTCGCTTGTATGCATTTTCTTCTGAAAATCTTTGAAGTATCCCCATGCAATCTTATCAAAATCATTACCTAGCATCCTAATGCTATTCTTCATTAAGAATTTTGAAAGTAAAAGAATAGACCAAGAATGAGTTGACCAAATTTGAACCTCAATCTTTTGTCCTTCTTAATAGCCTCCAGGTTCAACATCAATTGACTTCTCAATGCTTTAGATAGATCATAATCAACATCCTCAATGATCATCCAGTAAGCAGTATGAATAGCAGCTACCGATACACTGTTCATCCTGCTGGAGTAGTATACTCTGTATCCAATCACCATTGATGCATATTTCACTACCAGATCACTGATATTGTTCATTGTCATAGCTCTGCCATCCCATTTGGATCCTGTTAGCTTTTCTATGTCATTCTTTGGAACGGATCTCAGTAAAGGTACCTCACCGGTTGCACAAAGTCCGGTGACTGCGTGAATAACTTCCTTAGAGATTTTATGTGGTTAGTCAAGCCACATAAGATGATCATGTATCATATTAAACACATATCTAACATGTTCATCCACAAAATCATCAATGAAATTAAGTGCATGATGAAACCCTTTGTCGGTAACCTTCTTTTATTGTTCCTTCAACATACCATTTTCATCACATAGTGCTATATATTGATAAAAAATAGCAACCATACCCAAATCTTTCACTTTGCAATGGTAAAATTGTAATAACCCGATTTACTTAACCCAATAAATTCTGACCATTTTTTTTTTGATTTATTTATTTAATCATTTGTGTTTGATTCAATCGCATACTCTGGGCATCTATCCAATTGGATTAGGCATTCATCCATCCAGGATGAGCATCTAACCATATGGGTTAGGCATCTGTCTATATGGGACATGAGGTTTCATCTATCCAATACGAGATAGGCATCTACCAAAACGGGGTAGGCATCTATCCAACTTGGGATAGGAGGTGCTCTAGCTAGAGACTTAGACTCATCAAGACCATCTGGGTCCTGAGTCACTCACTAAGAACTACACTCCTTTAATAGGTGTGCACCGAGGTCGTCGTCCTTAGGAACAAGTAAAATAATATATTGCAAGCTTGAATTCCGCCTCAGAATTTGGCCTAAAGCATCGGGAAGTCAAACGAATCCATATGTGATTCCTTCCGAGTATGCGTTGAATTACTTTTTTTTTATTACACTTATCTTTCAACTAGGAGTCTTCGCAATCCTTCTTACCAAATCCTATACCCCATCCCCGAACGCCTGAGTACTAGGGACAACTCCGTCCCTAGATTGCCTACATACCCGTTTCGGCACGGGATCAAGGCGTATAGTATGTAGTTCTATTTCCAATCTATGGTTTAATGTAAACTTTTTTGTGGGTACGCAACCCTTTCTAGGGTCAATGTCCCAAACAGTTTCTCTGCGGTTGCTACCCACGATGGTAGCTTTTAAGAAAGGCTCAAGGTGGCCTATTGCTTGTGGCCTAAAACAACTAGGTCCTAATACCTATCATAAGCATCACCCTTGACCCAATTATCAATCGTCAAACATCCTTCAAGATTAAGCCAAGCTTTAAAGGCATCTCACTCAATCAATTCTAAGGGGTTTACTAAAGTTTATCTAGCGAATGTAAATTCATTTAAAGATGATCTTATTAGGTTGTCGATCTAAGGGGGATTTCCCATCCCCTGGATTTTAACTTCCGAGTGTCCCTTATTACTCCCTGACGATTTATAGTGACAATGCCACATACGCCGTTGATGCAACTTTATTAGGCATTCGGTGCAGTAGTTCAACACGATGACATTACCCGTAAGCGTGACCCAGAGACACCATATATATCGAACGCTGCTAAGTTTTTTGTTTCCAACTCCTCTTGTTTAGATTTTTTAAAAGAGGTCCAACTATTATACTTTGGAAGATTAAAATAAACATCACTTTAGAGTAATTTAAAGTTGAGACTATTTTGCAAGAATTAAATAATTAAAAGAAAATAACTCATGAATTTAATTCTACATATAAAGGAAAGAGATTTACTTAAACGTAACAACTTAATACTACTAGGTGGTTAATATTCAAAAGAGAGAGTTATCATCTAGGTTAATATTCAAAAGAGAGAGTTATCATCTAGATCTAATTCTCGTAAAATGTAATAACACAACTAGTGAGGTAATAATGGCTCTAATGTGTAATTGTATGGAGCGATTAAATGTATAAAAGGTGTACATTGTCTAGCAACCAACCAAAGGTGTCACTTCGTGTTAGCAAATCGAATATTATAATAATCAATACAATTTACATTCAAGTTCAACTACCTATACAAATCAATTGTTTTTTTTTTTTTTTAAATGTTAAAATTACAATGAATTAATTCCAATTAACTTTGATAATTTACTAATGCATTAAAACAATTACCATATAAATTAGCTTGTAAAGATAATTTACTAGTGATAATTCCAACTAAGAATAAATACCATACAATTAACATGTAAAACTAATTTACTAATGTTAATTCCAATTAAGATTTATAATGTATTTCAATTATTAACATATCAATTATTAACATATTCTTATAATATATATATATATATATATATATATGTTTTTTATTAATATTCATTGAAAGACTTTAATAAATAAACAATATGAATAACGAATTTAATTTTTCCCAGATTGTAGATAAATAAATAATATAATCATAGATAACAAAATAGTTTTCACAGAGAGACTTGGAAATATAAAATCAACTGCACAAGAGACTTAAATAAATAAATAAATAAACATTGATGCCAAATTAGTTTTTAGAGAGAGATTTTAATGAACAAATAATGTAATGAACAAATACTCACAGGTAACAATTATATAGAAGAACAAGTGGAGTAAATTTTTATCATAGATGTTTTTTTTAATGAAGAATTTCATACTCTCAAAGGAAAGGTATTGTTCGCAGGGAAATAATATGGTAAAATTATCTCCAGTTGAACAATGTGAAAAGTATTATTTAGAGAGAAGTAATATGGTAATATTTTTTTTTTTACAATTTGTTCCCAGAAGAAGAAAATAAAATAATTAGAACAGAGAAATAATCTCATGAGTTTGTTCCATAAAAAGAAAAGAAAAGAAATAAAACAGTTATATTTGCAAGAGATATGAAAATGTATTCACAAAAAAATTCATTGACATGGAAAGGAAATTATGTTCACAAATGTACTCACACTCAAAGATTAATATGATGGACTTAAACTTGAGAAAGAGGGGTTTCCTCATAACAAACAATTATTCACTTATTGAAGGTAAAACAATCAAATGGGTCCTAGAAAAAAAAAAAAGGAATCATAGAGCAAGAAAATTTAAACTTTTGACAAGATTTTTATCTAGATTTACAAGAAAGCAAAAGCAAGGATCTGGATTTTTGTTTTCTTTCTCTCTTTTTTTTCCCTCTAAAAATCTGATTATTCCTCCTAACAAATTAAGTTGAGCAAATTTCTTTTATAAATGAATAATCAAGAGATGGATACAAACTATTTTTTTTTGAAAAATATAAATTTTTACTCGTATAAGAAAATGTAGAGAGAGGAGAACCTGGATCGTTGAAGCTTGATGTTGAATCCTCTCCAACCTTCTAGCTATCCTTTCTAAATCTTCCTTGCAACTTGATGAAAATCCTCAAGAACCAACTTAACAATCCTACCAAAAGATTGAAACTACAAAAGAAATCCTACTTCTATCAAATGAAAAACTTAAGAACAATTTCTTCACAATAAAAACCATGAACTCCTTTTTCGAAAGCTTGCATACATTATATAGAAAAAAAACCTCGATTCCACTATCTAGGGAAAATAATTGAAAATGAGATTATTTTCCAATATTGGTTCCATGCAAAATTGATTAATAACTTAGTGGGGGAAGTTACATGCAAGGAAATTAAAGATTGAAGATTCCTCTAGAAGTTTTTAATTTCTCCTACAACATGTGCCTATTTGAAAATGAGAAATTAAATAATACCTAATTAAATTATATTCTCCAAGTGTGAATGCAGGTCCATTATTTAACCTTTTATAATAATTATTCAACCATATTCAATAGCTCAAGCACAAAAAGATATAATAGTAATAGTATCAAATCAAAAGTGATAAAGGAGGGTTATGACAAAAATGATCTAACATCTTCAACATGTAATACATCGCGGGGTACTCTAGATAGGGCTCCGACGGGATAAGTTTCTTCAGACTTAAATGGATGTTGTTTGAATTCAAGTCGTGGCCTATCGGTAGCATCAACTAGATGTGGTGTATCCATCTTCAACAAATCAATCTTCAGAAATAGATAACTAGATTTTTGAAAAATACCTTTTCCCGCTTCTGCACTAGGGTTTCGGACACCGACGAAGTTTGCTTAACCGATTGTCGATCACAGATCACACCAAAACACTTCAATCTTTGTCAAATAGGTTAGATGCTGCAAACACAAATTCTACTGTTCTCTATTCGCTCTCCAAATGCTCATACAAATGCAATGTGACAAATTAGATTCAAAAAGTTCCTTTTATTTGCCCATTATCTACCACATTAAATGCCTTTACCGGTAAAACCCTAAAATGTCTTAAAACACAATACCGGTTCACATAATACATCAAACCTACCGGTTTGATCACAAAATCACTTCTTAACATCATATAACATCTAAGTATGCAAATTTCACATATCTCATGGTCCTTCAAAGCTTTCATAAATAGATCTAACATTAAGTTCCCCCTAAGCTGTGTAAACAACTTAGTTTGTTGGTGAAGGGTTCTCCACACTAGGTGAAGAAATAAGATCCTCTAATGATTTTTCTTCAGTTACCTCATCATCCTTATTTTTCCAGATTCTATTCATTTCTTCTCTGGTCTCCTCCACATCAAATTTCATCTTCCCTTTCTGGTCACCTGATTGATTCGTCGGTTTGTTTACTTTAGCTCTGCAGAACTTTGCCATATGTCCTAGTTTATAGCAATGATAGCAAGCCATACCAGAAGCTCTCCAAGGTCCAACATTGCTTGTGCCAGTCCTTCTTCTACAGTTCATAGCCACATGACCAAATTTATTATAGATAGTGCATACCACATTCATTCTCTTCTCCATCTCATAGGGACTAGATCAGTTAGCATAGGGTCTTTGCCAATTTGGACTTCTCTGGTCATTGAAATTCCTTTTCCAATCATCAACAGACCTCTGATTCATGTGAGGTGTAGGATTGTTTGCTCCATACCTGCATTCAATAGATCTATGCCCATACACGTTGCATGTGTAACAATAACCTTCAAATCTTCTAGGCATATATCTCTGATTAGTATTAGGTGTATAACCAGTATCAACATTAGATCTGCTTCTATAGACATTAGTAGTATGTCCTGGCTTATGGCAATTGAAACAAAATAGATTTAAAAGATTTCTTACCAGTGGTTTTTTGAGCCTTAGGAGCAGGTTTACCTTCATGCATGTTGACCCTAGTACCAGAAGGTTCTCCTTTCTCAAATGTATTATATCCTAACCTAGATGTATCACCATTCATCCTCTGAGATTGGATCTGTTCATCCAACATGGTATAACTCTTGTTGAATTTTTCAAGCTTCTCATTAGCTTCTACAAGCTCTTTAGTAAGATCTTCATTCTGCTTCTTACGAGTCTCTCTAAGAGACATTGCCATATCAAGATCTGCTTTGATTTCTTCTTTTTCTTCTTAATCCTCATGCCAGTGTGCATATAGAGTGCCATTTTCCTGATTTATCTTAAAGATCTCATGATCTTTCTCTTTGATCTTGTCTTCAGCTGCCCTCCTTGCTTCAAGTTCTTGACTCATCCAGATTGTAAGGGCTTCAAGATCTCTCCTCAAGTTAGTTTTCTCACCATTTAGTTTCTCCACTTCCTCAACTAATGCATCTATGTTTTCTCCATCGGAAGAGCTGCTTTCATTAACTTTCAACAGTTGTTCAACAAGCTCTTTCCTTTTAGCAAGTGAAGTTTTATACTTACCTCTCAACGTTTCTAGGGCATCCTCAACTTCAGTAAGTTTAAGAGCCATCTCTCTATAACTCATGTCCCCCATGTCTGCCTTAGGAATCCTTCTCAAGCGGTTAGGCCTCAAAGAAGGTTGGCTCTTACACCAATTGATGAACTTATAAGGAACTGAGAGGGGGGGGGGGGTGAATCAGTGCAAGCAAAAACAATATAAATCTGATCACCAACTTTAACAACTTAAAACTTATCAAGCATATGAGAAATATCACCATATAAGAAAATTCCCAATAAAATAAATTCCACATAACACAAGAGATTATACGTGGAAAACCCAAAAAGGAAAAAGCACCGTGGGAGTTAGAAGCCACAAGATTCACTATATGCAAAATAGAAATCTTGATCGGTTAAGGTCTTACAACTATGCCCTATTAGAAGTAGACCCGGTTAAGAGTCACCCAGTTAAGAGTCACTAACTAATCATATATTGGTTGCATAACAACAACAATCTTTACCGGTTCAGTCAAATGCCAACAAAATGAGCTCTACAAAACTGCTTTTATAGCTCTCCCTAGAAAATTGACCCTCTTCACTTTCTGGTTTTAATTTAATAAAAGTCACTGTTTAATCTTCCAATGTAGTCCAAATATAAAAAGGTCCCATTCATTTAAAATAAACCATCTTCCACTTTATAATTGGCCCCTATAGTCCCTTTATTAAATAAATTAAAATAATGATAAAATTAAATCTTTAATTTAACTATTAATTAACAACTTATTGTTATTTTATTTAAAACCATTGAACTATATAAAATGTTGAGATAATAATCAAAATTGAATCCATTGACAATACTAAATTTAGTAACCCTTTCAATTAGCGTAGTTGGTGTTCGAAACTAACTTACTAAAAATAGTAAGTATTGAAGGACTAACCCTAAATCACTTTAAAAAAGGGCATTATGCTCATAATAATGGTGGGAGCTCAACTAAACATCAAATATTGTCAAATTGTTGGACAAATTACCTCCAAAGTCCCCTAACCCTAACTCATTAACATACAATAATCAAATTGAATAGGCTAACGGTCCACCAACTCAACTTGTTAGGAAGGGGACATTATCTTCCACCCTTCCCAAATATGCGTGTCCTCAAGCAATCTCAACTCAATATGTTGCAAAATTTGCTCAGTTTATCACGTTGCACCCTCCATAGGCAACTTATTCTATTTGACCAAAAATTCTTTGATGACCCTCCTCCGACGAGTCCACTCTCTGGTGTCAATGATGGTCTCTAGAATCAATATCAACTTCCCCTCATCATCCAATTGTGGCAACTTAGATGAGGGAACCACATCGTGACTTGAGTACCTCCTTGAGCCTAGATACATGAAACACATTATGAACCCTACTACTAGTTGGTAACTCAAGCTCATAGGCATGTTCTTCAACTCATCAAGATACTCTGAATGGACCACAAAATCTGGGCATGAGCTTCTCTTCTCCAATCTTCTTGAAACTGGACTGCTTATATGATTACAATCTTAGATAAACCATCTCCCCAACCTCAAAACTCCACTCGATCCGATGATAATCAATATACTACTATTGATTTTGTGCTTGTTGCAATTTTCCTTTAGTGACTTCATGATGTCTATACTCTCCTATAATAAGTTCTTTTCCTAAGGCACTTTGTTATCCATATCCATATAAAGCCATGAATGGTGTCATCCCAATAGAAATATGATAGGTGGTATTATAGTAATTGATGCCCTGCAAAATGGACAAGGTTAGTCTAAGAGAAACAAACACACACAAGACAAGAAATTGTTAGTGTTAGTCAATCAAAGAACTAATCTAAATAGGCATACCAAGAGAGACACTAAAAACATGAAAGCATATCTAACTAAAGAAGCAAATATGATGAGGCATCTCCAAATACCTCCTAACATGCTCTTAGCTCTTTCTCCCTTGTTCCTCTCCTTTCCAAGTTCCAAAATAGTGTAGCTCTCAGCAGCTTTTTGCACTATGGATGCTTATGGAGGATTGAGATTGTAGTATTGTGCTTCAAATGTGAAATGAAAAGCTAATACTATGCTATTGATGCTAAAAATGATTGATTTTATCAAAAAGACAAGATATTAGTTAATTATGCTAAAAATGCTCTCTTAAAATGCCTATAGCTTAAATGCATACAAGTTTTCAGGATTTGGATTATGAAGAAATGGGCTCTATTTATAGGAAAAATGGAGCAATGGATGGTTGAGATTGAGCAATCTCAACAAGGGTCAGGATTGAATGATTTCAAATCCATGTGAGGGCTTTCAACCCAATCCTAGGATGACAAGTGTCAATGTGAGATAGGTTGAGAGGGGAGGGAATAAGCATTAAATGCCTGATATGACCATGGGAGTTAAAGTCAAGGTTGGTTGAATGAATAAACTCTTTATTCAATGGATAAACTCTTGTGCAAATGTGAAATGGATGAATATGGTCAAGACAATAAATGTTTGGGGAGACAAGTTTGAAATAACCATAAATGGTTATGTAAGAGCCATAAATGGTCATGTAAGAGCCATTAGTGGTCTTGGAAGACTTTGGGGGTTAATTTGTTGAACACACAAAGCATTAAATGCTTTTCAAAGACTTTGAAGTCTTTGAGAAGTGACTCCATTTTGCTTAGGAATGTGACAATAATTAAGGGATGGATTAGGCTAATTAGGAAGGGGTTAGAAGAATCTAGAAGGGGATTAGATTTTTGCAAGTGGATTTGGTGGGTGAGGGAAAATAGGATTTTATTAAAATAAAAATTCATTTATTCCAATAAATGTGTGCAAGTTGCATTTGTAGGAAAATGCAAGGGGGGGGGCATAATGATTTAAATAAATATTTTTATTTAATTTATTTAAAAGAGGAACAGGGGGATTTAATTAAATAAATAGATTTTATTTATTTAATTGATTGGAATTTGATTTAATGAATTAATTAAAATAAATTGAATAATTTATTTAATTAATAGAAGAATGTTTGGAGATGAATTAATTAAATATTAATTTAATTAATTGATGGCTAGTGGATTTTTAATCAAATAAATATCGAATATTTATTTAACTAAGCTGGACAGATTTGTGTGACTACATTAATACTTACCAAGGTGCAACCACTTAATCCAAGCTCTCTATTGTCCAAAAACATAGTACCCTTCCACCCATTTATTTACTATCTCTTTTTGTCTATCAATCTACAAGTGGTAGCTCATACTAGGAGTGAGCTAATTCCCACTCAATCTGAAGAGCTCCTGCCAAAAGATACTTAAGAACTTGTTGTCCCTATCATTCACCATACTCTGGGGCATCCCATTCAATCTAAAAATCTCCCTGAAAAATAAATCAGCTATCTCTACTACTGTATAAGTTGCTGAAATAGAAAATAAGTGTGCAAATTTGGTTAACCTTTCAATCAACGCATAAATACAATAGTTGCCTTGTACCTTAGTTAATCTTGTGATAATATCCATGGAGATAGATTCCCATTTCTAATTAGGAATGGGTAAACGCTGAAGTAAACCAATTGGATAAGCATGCTCATTCTTATACTGTAGGCAAGTGAGATGCTCTTTGACATACTTGAGGACTTCATTTTTAACCCCTTTCCAAGTAAACCTCTCTCAGATGTGCCTGCAGGTCTTAAAGAATTTGGGTGACCAACCATAGGTTCATCATGGAGAGTCCTCATTATCTTCACTTTAAGCAATGATGAAGGCAACAAATAAATTCTATCCTTATATATGATCAACTCATTAGTCACCTTGTATCCGTCATCATGAATTGTGCTCTTTGTTTTGTAGCTTGGTGCCCTCTAACCAAGACATCCAACAAATTTAGAAATCTTTCCTCTCCTGGATCTCTAGCATTCATGTCACCCATATTTTTTATATCGTCTCTCTAAAACCCTATATTCCTATGCAATTAAATTCAGAGCAAACGTGTTTCTGCGATAATGCAATGAATATGATGATTGTTCCCAACTTGACATATCATTGTTTTGTCATATTGTACCCTCCATGATGGCAATATACACTGTTATTATACTATTGTAATATGTTGCCATGTTTTGCTTTTTTTTTTCATTTGTTGGAAGTATTTACAGTAGCTTTGAAATGACAAATAAAGTGTAGATAATAGAAATATTTGTAACTAACTAATAACTTAGAAAAGTAACATTATTTAGAAATACAAGAGTTCAAATTTTCAAATTTATATTTTGAGTTGAATATACAAAATTTCTCAAAAATTATGAGCAAGCCAAATCATTAAATGACATTACACCTCTAATTCTAACATAATGGTGCAGGAGCACCTACCTATGAAGGCATGAACCAAGAAAAAGATGATTTTCTATTAGCCTAGAAGGAATGCAATAAGACCCTATGGGTCCTTTTTTGTAATTCAATGTCCTAGGAGTATGACAAGTCTGTCCATGTTTGGGTCAAATTGTCATCTAGGGTCTGGTAGAGCAAATTGAGTCAATAAGGGTCAAAATGGTCTAAATTGAGGGATCAAGTGACCACAAGTCTATTTGAGTAGTTTTTGATGTTTTAGAATCAAATTTAATCATTTTGGGGGACTATGATAGTCTAGAGTCTAAGTTGGTTGAATTATGCAAAAGTTGTCATATTGTCAATTTGTTGTCATGACAATTTTGCACTTTTTGTAAGTCGTGATTCTCCAACGATTAGTCAGTTTGAAAAATAGATGGAGGAAGTTGTGGTAATTTGGGAGATACCTTTAAGGGCCCCAAACACCGAAGGATGTATGTTGGTTGGTTGATTTGGAAAGAAATTGAAGCATCAAGAACTGTTGGAAACTCAGAAAAACTGTCTAATTTATGTTGATTGCATACTGAAGGTGGATTGGCAAGAATGCTCATGGCATAGTTCCTGTAACTAGATCGTGTTCCCTTTTTTTTGCTTTCAGTGTGAAGTATTGAAGTGATCGCTGCCCCATTCTACAAGCAAATTTCTACCAGGTAGCCTAAAACCCTTAAACCCCTAGGGTTTGACTACAATAATGGGTTTTGTCTTATCAATCCTTAACTGAACACTCTTCTGTTATAGGAGATGACAAGCCACTATATCATATGTCAGTTACAAAAGCCATTAAGAGGTTACAACATGGCGAAGAGGATGGAGAACTAACCCTTCTCTGACATCTCTATGTGACATACCGGTTTGATGAGTGCAGTGCGTGAGAATTAGAGCACTGGAAAAGGGTTTGAATGTGGTAGAGGAGTACTTTGGAGGTTTACATAAAATTTCATGGTCAGTGAGGATCACCCATTAGGAGAACCAAACCAGTTTGTGGAAGGCGTTCAGTCAAATAGGTCTAATAACCCTATTAGGTCTGTTAATGCAGTACTGGTTGGAACATCTACAAGTTGGTTCGGTACCGAAAACTGAGATATTGTTGAGAACTCCCAAAAGGGTATCTAAAAATATAATTTTTTTGCCTAGATCCTCAAGGTGTCAAAAGTTATCACCCGATTCCTTCAAATGGAGGCCTAATAGCAACCGGTTCAGGTTGTGGGCAAGTGAGTCAAAATTGATGCAAGGGTCTGGGTAGTCACACAAGAACTTGAGATGTGCTAGTTGTCTGTAAGTGGACATAGGGGAGCCTTTGGGTTTTCCAAGGTGTTGTTTGGTGTCATTGAACCATTTCTTAACTTGGGGTTGTGTAAGGATCCCTGAAATTAGGGATTACTGGTTGAGTTTGTATGCCTTAGAGATTGGCGGGTTCAAGGTTACCTCCTTCAGGTCTTTGCCTCCTCATCACATAACCACAAAATACAACAATAAAAAAGTTGGCGTTGTTCATTAAATACGTAATCTAGCTCACTAAAAATGGATTCCATACCTAAGTTCACCTTCATTGGCTCAATTGAACTTATTTCTATGTTCTCCAGACTTGGGCGAGCCAAAACAAGAAGATACAATCTTCAAACCCTAGCGGATGAAGTCACTTAAAAACCGATGTCCCTCTACACATGTGCAGACATCAATGACAACGATACGATCACCATAAATCAAGGTAATGATAGCTCCAACTCTCCTCACACTCCTCAATATGCGAACTAAAAATAAGGCTACAAAATGTGCAATTTTAAATTGAGAAGATGCATAAAATGAATTACCATCAAAGCTCTAGTGTGTTTCCTAAGTGATAACACTAAGTAATCCTCTAGATTGTGTCTTTCAACAACACAAAGAATGTTGTTGCAAGGGTTTTTCGTCCTCACAAACGTGAGAAGAACAATCTCCTCCAAATGAACAAATAATATCAAATATCCAACATCAACATGAGAAATGAGCTCCACATAACTATTTTTATAGCTTTATCAGGAAAATGACCCTCTTCACTTTGCGCTTTTAATTTAATAAAAGTCACTTTTTAATCTTCCAATGTAGCATCCATATATAAAAAGGTCTCATTTATTTAAAATAAATTATCTTTCATTTATAACTGGCCCTATAGTCCCTTTATTAAATAAATTAAAATAATAATTATATTAAATCTTTAATTTAAATTTATTAATGAATAACTTATCACTATTTTATTTAAAACCACTGGTCTTTATAAAATGTTGAGATAATCATCAAAATTAAATCCATTGACAATACTAAAAATAGTAATTCTGCTAGCTGGCTTAGTCGGTGCTCGAAACTAACTTACTAAAAATAGTAAGTATTGGAGGGCTAACCGAAAATCACTCCAGAAAAGGGTATTATGCTCATAATAATGGTGGGAGCTCAATCAAACATCAAATATTGCCAAATTGTTGGACAAACTGCCTCCAAAGTTTCCTAACCTTGACTCATTAGACTACGAGAACCAAACTGAATAGACTAATAGTCCACAACTCAACTAGTTAGGAAGGGGACATTACAATACCCTTGTTTATGTCTTCAAAATACTCTTTCACAAGTCATGGATAAGTTCATTCAATGTCTTAAAAAAATGAGATCAAAAGAATATCATAAAGTTGCTCATGTATTTGATATATATATTTGTTGTAGGGTCTTCTTAGTTCTGCCCTTCACAAATAATCCTTCATATGCTGCCATAAGTATGTTGTAGCGTATCCTCAAATTCTACCCTTAAATGTTCTCTTATAATATTTCATAAATATACTCACATATTCTCATAGATCTACTTATAATCTTCCATAAATATTTTCATAAATCATTGACAAGCTTCTTAAATCTGCTCAACCTTCTTGTAAATTTTCTTTGTATACTTTCTCAAATGCAATTAATATTTCATTTCCAACTTACCTCCTTTTATTAACCATAACATAAATTTAATTGCATGATCACATATACCTCATAAGTCTGCTATAGTTCTGCATTTATTTCTTCTTTATAAGTGTATAATCTTCATCTCTATATCTGCATTGACATTCTTCTAATTAACCTGTTCTAATTCTTTATATGCAAATGTAGAGAAGTGAACAAAATACTCACTCTTTCTTCCCAAACTTCTTTTGGTCTTTTCCAACGTTTGGTTTCACAACAGAGTTGATAAGAGTTAGTTCTTAATTGAGCAATGAGAATTTTAGCTCTCCACATAATATCAACCCCTATTTACACTTTTTTGATGATGCTCAAAAGTGGGATTGAACTCATTGATATAATAATTCTTCTTTCTCCTTATCCGTTTACTTTAAACATTCTTGTGGAACTTTTCCATCACAAAAGCCTTTATTGCCTTACTAGTTGTGGAACACATATTAAAAAAATATTCCACTTACTCATCCATATTTTGTTTTGCTACATCCTAGTCTTATTTCTTTTGAACAATATGTCCCTAAAAATAAGATTAGTCCATCTACCTTCTTTCATTTGCTCAATTATTTTTAGATAGCATAAGAGACACACCATAGCAATAAATTCAATGGGAGCAACCCCAGTTTCAACCAATATGATATCACAAGGAACCGTGCTTTTAATTTTGAACTTGCTTGTGATCAAACATTTCTGAATTTTCTCATTTTGCTTCCATTGTGAATATGAAGTGCTGCTAGCCTAGAATTCACATCCATAAAGTACAACTAGAAGCACTAAAAGCCCCAAAAGTGTTTGGGTAGTTTTCTAATCCCACAACTCGGCCTCTCTACATCTATTTTGAAGAGCATAGAATGCCTTCCACCCTCCCAAAGTTCTCTTCTTTCTACAACATTCACAACTCAAATTTTCACTATTCAATCTTGAGATATTTGTAATCTGTAACTTCTTCATGGATACTTCCTTCAAAGTAGAACTTATGCTAGTTTTTTTTTTCTTTTGTTAGAGAAAACCTTGACTTTTCTCTTGCTTATATTGACTTGTTTCCCCACCACTTTGCAAAGTTTATCAAGGATGAGTCAATTTAGCAATCCAAATGAGGTCATCTGCATAAAGAAGAAGCTCAATCACAAATTCACCCAAGCGGATACCATCACCATCTTGCAAATTTAACCACTCTTCTAGCTTGTCAATATATAGGCCAAAGAGGGTTGAGAGGATAGAGGTCGCCCTTGCTTGATCCTAATATCACTCCTAAAACTCATTGAAATGCTATCTAAGGTTCTTATTTTGACTTTAACTTCCTCATAAAGCCTATGGACAACACTCTAAGGTGCAAAGGAATCCCAAGTTCTTTCATTCTATGGTAAAGTTTATCCCTATGGACCATGTCAAAAGCCTTTTTGAAATCAACAAGGCAACAAAAGGCTTCTTCCTTTTTCTCCCAAACCTTCTCAATGATGTGCCTCAAAGTAATACCATGATCAACTCTGTATTGTGTAGGTTTGAAACTAGCTTGCCCCTTTGCATGTTTATCTTTTTCTTCTACCCATAATCTACTTCTATTATCTATCATGCAGCCAAATAATTTTGCAAGAAGATGATTTATCATTATGGTCTTGTAATTGGATGTATTGTTAACATCTCCACTCTTGAAAATAGGAATTGCAAGTCTAGTTGTCTGATCTCTAGGAAACCCACATTGCATGATGTTGTCAAATATTGTAATAATGTGTGGTGCGAGAATTTTCACAACCCACTTTAAATACTTCGCTTGAAGCTTGCACAAGTTCTTTACTTTTCCAGTGCTTGATTTCTTAAAACCCATGTCTATCTCTTGCATGGTGAAAAGGTTTGCAACAATATTGACCAAGGGTGGAGGAACAACCTTGGGATCTTGCTCATTAAGTTGCCTTGCATAATCAAACCATTGAGTGGCTGCAATATTATTTTTAGTTTGTTTCTTTCTTGGTTGAAGTTGCTTCCAAAATAACGGGATTATTTTTACCAAGGAAAATTAGCTGCTCCCTCCTTGTGATCATGCAATCAACTTTTTCCTTCATAAAATTTGCTTGTATGCTTTACTATCTAATTTTGTATTTTTTGAATCTTTCATAAATTTCCTTGCCATCTTACATTATTCATCAATCCAAGCATTGAGCGGAAATCAATTTGTGTTAGATTTCTTATTTTTTGCTCTTTTACACTCTACAAGTGCCTTATGAATTAAATTTGTTAACATGTGACTATGGAGGCCATGAGACAAATTTTTCGCCTTCTTAAAAAGTCTCACAAGCATTGTCTTGAAGGAATTACAATATTTTTGAGTCGAAAGAATTTTTACCTTTGAAGGTGATTGCCAAAGACACTAAGAATTCACCCTATGCTGCTACTTTTCTGCCCAAGAAAAATTAAATAAATCGGTCTATGGTCAGATTTTAAATCCCAAAGTTGCTCACCAATCAAAACTTCTTCCATTCTCTCACACAAACTATGAGAGAAAATTTCATAATCCACAATGCTTGCCCCACTATAAGTATTGCAAGTGAAATTACATAACTTTTCCCATCTAGCTAAACCATTGCAAATAATTAGATCAAAAGAACCACACAAAGTAAGCAATTCCTCTCCAAAATTATTGTAACCATTGTTGTCTTCTAAGACTCCTGTCCACTGATGCTTGCTTACTTTAGTGAGCCAAATAGGACCGCAATCTTCTTTACAACAAAATATGCTAGCTTGTTCACTTGTAGTCCTAACATTAAAATAACCCACCAAAAGGACTTCACCTTGTTGGGCAAGCACTCCAATGTCTTTTTTTAAGGCTACAAAGGGGTCTTTATGATCTAGCCCATTATTTTTGTAAGTTTTTGATACTTCTAGAACAAAATAGAACACAACAATTCTAATGAGAGTATCATTTTCAGAAATTTTGAACGAAAGAAACTGTTTATTTGGATCTTCTCTTCCAAGATGAATGAGACAACCTTCTCTTTTTCTTACTAAAACTATTATACCCCCGTGTCATTTTCCATTTCTCGTTGCCTTGTTCCATACCACCATCTTCAAATATCCTTTAAACAATGGATTCTTGCAACCATCATGCTCATGCATCTCAATGAGACAAATAATGTCTCTATCTTCTGCAATAGGTCCTAACCCAGGTCTCAATTCCACGGGTAACCTCTACAATTTCAACATACTACACCTAAGGAAGCTTGGTAAACTAAATAAGGATAGACAATACTTTATAAGGGATTCATTTCTTTCCAAAGGAGGCATCTTTTCATTACTAATCATTTCTTTTACCAATCACCACTCTTTGAATAAACTTACTTTTGTATTGCCGCCTTAGGATTTTTTTTTGTCTTATTCACTATTTTGTCTTTATGTGCTTTTTGTCTTGCACATCAATTGCATTAATAAAAATGTTTCTTTATAATCTATTATTACCTTGTTAATTTCTACCTTGTAAATGAATTGCTGCTTTGTATAATAGTTTATGATCTTTGTAATTACTAGTATTTGTATTGATCATTTAACATATAATCATTCAAATCCTCTTAACAAACAAATGTCCTTTGTAATCATTTTCTAACATACTCAAAGTGTTACTTTGTGTCTTATAATTAGATCGCTTTCTTGAGACATTTATTATTATCTTAAAACATAATTACTATCTTTAAACATAACTACTGCCCCTGTTTAAGTATAATTGATATTCCATAGAAATTATTCATTGTTCCTTAAGCAATAAGCACTACTCCTTAAGTATATTGATTGCTACTTTTGACATGGGCTTGCTTCCTTAAATACTATCATTACTATGCTTAAACTTTCTAGTTATCTTCAAAACATAAGTTTTGCCTTGCTGGTTCTAATCATGCATAGTGGTCCATTAATATAGGTAATTGCTACCATTCTAAATGTTAATCACTCCTCATTATATTTTCTATCCATAATAATGATTACTGGCATGTATTCTTTTATCGCTTGAATTCCTTCAAGGCAACTTGAAATTATATAATCTTGCCCTTGAAATGTTTAGTGGCCTTTGACCTTTATGCAATGTCCTTCTTTGATATCAACAATATGGTGGCAGTGGTTTCGTTCTTTGACATCAATGATATTATCCAATAATCTTTCTCTTCCATTTTTGACATCAATGATATTACGTTTGACATCGGTGACAATATTTCCAACATATCCTTTGTTGGAGATGGAATCATCTTGAATGTGAAAAAGAGTAAAAATGCAATAGCACTGAAACAATTGTAGTGTCATAAATTGTAACCCCTTGCAATGTTACACTCCTTTTTGAGCCCTTACTTTAGTGTGCCCTTTCATATCTTATTTTAGCCTATTTTTGGCCTTGTCACTACCAAATTATTGTCATATATTTATTTGGTGACCAAATCCTATGTCCCGGGCTTGTGCACTTTGCATCCATCCTTCTTTGATCTTGTTTTGGGTGGAACAGGGATCCTAGCGCCACAGTCCCTCGAGCAAGGGCCCAAAATCAAATATGTCAGAGTGTCGATTCTCACCATTTGTTTTTTGATCTTGATGTTTTAATATGACCGTTGGAATTTGACCTAAAATATGAAATAAATTGTGATCCCTATATAAAGGAATCATCTCTAATTATTTTTTAATCTTATGCAATGTAAGCATTATTGAGATCATTCTTAGAGCAAAAATTGAGAAAATGTCTTCAACTCTGAGTATTACAAAGTAGCAAGCTACAAAAACCTACATGTAAGTGTGTTTTCATGCTTGATCTTGTCTTGTCATGTCATGTTATTGCATCAATCCTTGAAGGTCTTATCCAAAGAGCATTGCATCATCATCATCATCAAGCTAAAGGTACTATTGTTTCATTTTAACATTTCCTTAAGGTTTTCAACCTTTTCCCTACCAAGGGTAAGCTCTCTTCTAATCATCATTTTTGTAATGGAGGTTGATTCCTATTCGGGGTTTGACTTAGGCAAAATTATATACAATAAAATAATTTTTCCCTCTTTTCTGTGAGTGAATAATAGATCCAACATCTGAGAGTTGTAGAGTGTATACTGAGACATATAGTTCTATATTTTGAATAGGTGAAAAACCCTGGTCTATGTTGATTTTCACATGTGACTAAGACTTTTTGGCTGAATTTTGGAGGGAGTGATTTGTAGGGCATCTTGATTTGGAATCCGAAGTTTTAGCTGACGAAAACATCTTCAGGTCTAGGGTGCCTAGCACACTTGACCAACACTTTCAACTCCAAATTTCAGTGTTAGGTTCCTTTATGTATCTCATTTCTATATATGTATTATTGAGTTGGTTTTCTGTTATGTATTTTTTTGTTTATACCAAATCTTGCCAATTTAATAGCATCTCACCTAGTTGTTGCATCATTTCTCATTTCAATCAAATCCATTCATATCAATCACAAAGAGAAAAATTAAAAAAAGTTCTCAACTCTCTTTAGGGACTAAATTTGAACCTAACTAATTGTTATCCAATGAATGTAAGGATTGGAAATGATTCCTAGTTTGCATGTTTAAGCTAGTGAACCCACATCACTTACATATCAACAACTATTACAAATTTTAATAAATGAAAGTCTATATAAACAAAGTAAGGGTAGGAATAAAGAGGGAGAATGGGTGGAGTGCAAGGTAGTAACAGTATTTACTAAAAAATAAATTAAATATAATTCTTTAAATTTTTTTACATGTTTGTACTTGTTATGCAAAAAGATGATGCAAAAGCATAAAGGGTGATGTAGGATCATATGACTATACCACAAAAGGATTTTGATTCTCCCTAATTTTTCTTTTGACTAGACTTGATGATATCGGCGACTACATAAAATTGTATGTTATAGATGTACAACCATGATTGAAAATGGGTGAAAAAAACTTTGATGACCAAAATGACAATGGCAGATTTTAACAATTTGATAGACATTCCTAAGGTTTTTGGGCCTTCTAAACATAATGGAAGGGTCTATTTTATCCCAAAGTGCTTCAAAAAATTAGTTGCCTCTAAGATCTGGTAACCTTCTCCAACTTGAAACTCTTGTAACTTTGAAAAAAATGTTAGATTTAGACAAAAGGAAATCCAATTTTGACTTTATTAGATGCCTTGGACTTAATAGTGAGCTTCAATCTTTTTCAAATAGTACCAAAAACAACATGTAATAAAAACTCACGAAGGGGCAAAAAGTTTGTTATTTTTCAATCTTTTATAAGTCTTCGGGTCACCATACAATAAAAGAGAAAATCATACTCAAATTTACTTTAAAACATCAATATCTCTCGTCTGTCTATAACTCTACCCTTAGATATGAGAATAGTTTTGCATGTCCATAATTTTGATACCATGTAGGAGCTACATATTCTAGGATCACTTGCAAAACCAAAGATGTCTTCCACAAGAGATTATGCAAGACATGAGCTTGCTTGAATATTTAGATATGAGATATGAACAAATTATGACCAATGGGAATATATTAAAATGGTACAAGAGCCTTTCTTATATAGATAAGGTGTGATGTAGTATACATGTAAAAACAAAGATGCCTTCCATAAAAGAGTATGAAAGAAATGAGCTTGATTAAATATTGATATATGAAACAATGATCAAATGATGATAAATGGGGATATATTACAAATGTACAAGAGCCTTTCTTATATAGACAAGGTGTGATGTAGTATGGTCAACTAACATGAGAGAAACAATAAATGACCTAGGGTATGAAGTAAATAAATGTTAAAAGGATAAGGATAACTAAGACTTCTAGAAATAACACCTATGACCTAAGTTAACTTAGCATCTAAATAAGTCCCCACTAGGAATTTACTATGTGCAAGAAATTATTTGCACTAACAAAGTCATCTATGTGTGTACTCATCATGTCACCTGAAGGATTCAAGGTGGACCCTCAAAAGATTGAAGTCATTGTAGAGTAGGAAATGCTTAGGACCATCAATAATATACGATTTTTTTTTATGAATTATGAATTATTATTTTCAAGTTGTAAAGAACTATGGTAGCATTGCATCACCTCTCACAAACTTTTCGAACAAGGATTCCTTTTACTAGAATGAGATAAATATGAGGGAATTCAAGCAACTAAAGGAAGTTGTATGCATGACTATTATCCTAGCTACAACATTTTTTCTAAGAATTCATTGTGGAATGTGATACTTCGAAACATGGTATAAGATGTACTCATGCAAAAAGGAAGCCTAATAAGATTTGAGGGTCACCAACTCAAAGATGAGAATTTGTTGAACCCAATTTATGAGAAGGACTATTGGCTATCTTTATGCAATCAAACAATAAAGACCTTATCCGATGGGAAGACACTTAACGTAAATAAAAGTCTTCATTGTCTCAAATATTTTTTAGGATAGATATTGTAATATAAATAATAGAAAAAATGGGTATCAAAGATGTTTAAATATGAATTTGAGATCATATTTAAGAAAGGAAAGAAGAATGCCGATATTGCTTCTCTATTATGGAGAGATGAATCCTTAGAGTCACTATTGTATGTTATTTCCATATTACAAGTAGATTTAACAAATCAAGAAAGATAAGAGTGTGATAAGGGCAAGGATACCCATAATCTCATTGAGAAAATCCTACAAGATTCAAATATGTCAAAAGATTTGTATAAAAATAAAATACTTTATGTTACAAGGAAAATATATACCTCTACACGAATTCAACCCTCGAGTTTAAGGTTTCTAAATAATCACATTCTTTTTCAACAAGTGGACACTTTGGATTGTTGAAAACCTATCATTGAATCAAACAACATTTCTCTTGGGAGGGATGAAAGGTTATGCTTAGATATTTGTAGCACAAGCATGGTATGCCAATAAAATAAAGGGGCGACAATTAAGATTCTATGTATTTTGTGACCCTTATCTATTTCAAATTAGAGATGGGCAGAGGCTTTTATTGATTTAATTAGAGATTTGCCTATATTTGAAGAAGATTTTACACCATACTTTTTGTGTATCGTCTCATCAAATATTCACATTTTTATGCTTTGGCGTACTCATTTACAACAAGAACTGTAGCGATAACCTTTTTAATACTATTTAATAATTGCATAGGATTCTAAAAGTTCTAATAAGAGATAATGATCCTATATTTACAATTAATGTTTGCAATGAATTATTTTCATGTTTGAGAACTCAGGTTGCTCATAGCTCATCATATCATTCCCAATAAAATGGATAGATTGAGGTAACCAACAAATACTTGGAAGGTTATCTCCAATTTTTGTTCTAGATAAAAAAGAGGGATGGATGCAATGATTAACACTAGCATCGTAATAGTATAACACTTATCTTCATAGTTATTTCAAGATTTATATTTTTTGGATTATATGGGTACCAACTTTCATCAATCACCTCATCATTATTTTCTCTCTCGAAGGATCAAACACATTCAACATCAACAAGAGGTACTTGCTAGTAATATATAAAGAACTTTGGAATGCCACCAAAAATTGAAACAACTTGCTAATCTACACCATAGCGGAAGGACTTTTAAACTGTGGAATTGGGCCTTTGTGCTATTAGACCCTTATAATAAATGCCACTAAAAAAAGAAAGAAAGATAATAATATCGCACCCAAGTACTATGGTATTTATTGAGTGTTGCGAAGGGTCATCAATATAGAAAATAAACTTGAATTAGTTATGACAACACAAATACATCCATTTTTCCATGTTTCATACTTGAAGAAGGTTATTGGGTGAAGGGTTGTAGCACAAATTGAGTTACCAAAATTTGATGAGAAGGGTAAAATAGTTTTGGATCCAAAGGGATTTATTCGAACACACATTAAGAGGTTATTGATGAGGACAATCCTAAAAAATATTTGATCAAATGGAAGAACTCTCTAGTTCAAGATGCTATATGGAGAATTGATGAGTTGGTGTATAAGAATTTGTGCGAGTAAAAATGCGAGTGCTAAAACAAAGAGATTGAGATAACAAAGATAACAACCAAAATCAAACACAAACTAGCCAAAAACTGAAGGTAGGATGCTAAAAGGAAATTGATAAAGAAAATAATACAAATAATCACAAGTGCAAACTCAGTCTCCTTGATTTGATCATCCTTCGATTTGTGTGTGATCGCTATGTTGTGGATGCTCAATTGTACTCCATGATGGTCGATGGAGGATGTTGATGGGATGCTAAAATGATATAGTTGTGCAAAGGATGAGTGAATAGTTTGACATTATGATGGTATGATGGAATGAAAGTGCATAATTTGTGAATAAAAGGGAGGAATTAAATAGGCAAGGTTGGGAGGAGAGGAGGCCTAAAAAGGAGATACTTGTCCTCAAAGAGGACAAGTGGAAATCCTCATTTGAAATGAAATATGGAATGATATTCCACACTTGTCCTGGCTGAGCCAAAGATGACAGGTGTACTTGGGAAGGGAAAGTGTCATGGACAAGAATGACAAGTGTCCCTAAGGACACGTGTCCATTTAGGAAAGAAATACCCAAATAAAAGAAATATTTTCCAAATATTAGGAATCTTAGGAATGTGCACACATGTGAGTGGGGAGGTTGGTAAGGGATAAGGTTGGTTTGAAGGGATAGGGTTGGTTGAAACCCAAGGTTAGTTAGTGGGTTAGGCTAGAAGAAGGGTTAGATGGGGGTTTAGAGTCAGGAGACATGTGGGGAAATAGAATTAATTTAATTAATTTTCAAATATGAGAAAAAAAAGAGGAAAGAGACAAAAATGAATTAAATAACCAAAATTATACATTTGATTTATTTAATAGAAGAAGGGATCGAATTTAATTAATTAAATGATTTATGATTGCCAAATAATTAATTAAAAGAGGACTATAACATAATTAATAAAATTAATTAGCTCAAAGGAGGGATCACTAATTAATTTAATCATTAGTAATTATTAAATTTAAAAGCATTCAAGATAGCTAAATTCAATTAATTAGATTAAACAAATTTAGGTGTCTACATTTTGCCCCTCTTTGTGGTGCCCCTAAAATAGCGTCAGTGCAAAGATCATAAGACATCAACGATTCGAAGAAAAGGGAGCGAGAAAATGCCCCAAGATGAATCAACGATAGAGGAAGGATGGGTTAGCGATGTCCCCTCGAGAGGGTGCACGATAAATGGGGGCTCGAGTGGTGTCTCGATGGGAAGGTTGCCTCAACAGTCAGGAGGAAAGGCGACAAGAAATGAAATCAATAGGCGAAGATGACACTCAAAATAGAGAGCGCAAGAAGGAATGGGGAGAAAAATGGTCCCAAATGGATCAGGATGGTGAAAAATAGGGCTTTATGATGCAAAGGAAGGACTATTCTTTATCTTCACAGTGAATTTAATTCATTCAACATTAGGCTCATCCTAGTTTCCTACTATAAGTAGATAGCTTCTTGGCCTAATTGGTGCACATTCACCCATACCTAGCCCAATCTCATTCAAAATTGGTTGATCAATCCTTAGTTCATTGGAGTCCTACCAAACCATTTTACCCATTAACAACACAAAACAATATATTATTCTAGAGATATCAATTTTCCACAATCCATAATGTAGATAACTATTCTTTATAGGTATGCTTGTGTATGTTTTTTTGCATTAACGTTTGAGATCACACTCTGTGATCCATTAGGATGAAAGAGAGAAACATAATAATGATGGATGATAGAGTGTGATCCTAAACGTTGATGTAAAAAAACATACACAATCATACCCAGAAAGAACAACAATACATTATTCCACTCAAACCCTTAATCACCTGGGTTATCTCTGCATTATGAAACACAAAGTCTTGAATATATTTGACAGACGATAAAAACCTAGAATATACTTTGGATGGATTATGTGAAACATTAATACATACCTCTCCACCAAATTTCATGAATTTTCAATGGTGGAAACTCTTAAAAATAATTTTTCTTGTTGGTTGGAAACCCTAGTTTCATTACAAGACAATCAAGAGCAAAAATACCATAACTCACTCAAAACTCAATAAAAAAGCATGAAACCAGTTGCATTAGAAAGGTAAGAGGAAGCCTCAAATTTTACAACCATGTGAAAGTCTGTACCATACCGTATAGAGCCGTACCATATTGGTTTTTAAACTATTACAAAGGAAAATTTTAGAAAAAAACAATCAATAAAATGTAAAAACAAGATTTTCTTTCAATTCCAACTGCTTTTACCTTCTTGGACATGTGTAATATCATTTTTAAATAAAATTAAAACCTTCATAACTAACAAGACCCCAAAAACATCAAAGAAACAAAAGTTGCAAATGTGTATGCACTTTTTGACAACTTTGCAACTTATTTTTTGAAATTAACTCCACCCCGAACCACATGAAAGTACAAATTAAACCTAAATAACTAAATGGTCTAAAAATACCTTATTTTAACAAGTAAGCTCAAAACCAAGGTTGGAGAATAAATTCCAACCCATTACAAACCAAAATTGTGCTAGGAAATTCAAATTGTATTTTGGCGAGAAACTACAAATTTGAATTCCTAGACTTGATAACCTTACTTAACCCATTGAAATGGACCTTAATGGTCCCCTAAAACCTACATAAACCCCCCAAAAAAATTGAACATTAAAATAATGCATCAAATGGGATGCTCTTGGATCACTTTAGAAGGCCCTATATTAGCAAATTTGAAAATTTACTATTCACTTTTATTGCGCACAAGAGAGAAATAGGAGAGAATCGAGAGCCCTTTACACTTCCTTTGATCATTCTAGATCTTTGAGAGTAGTGGAAAAGATGGTGGCAAGGGAGGCTCCAAGGCACTATGTGGATGTGGTAGCGAGCGTCAGGCGTCATTGATGGCCGTATCACTAGGTGAGTTTGATAAACTGAGACCTCACATGTCATTTTGGTTCATTTATTAGCCTTAGGAGTAGGAAAATAATATTCCAAAGGGTTCGTGTCCCACGAGAATGCATGGAGAAGTGGAAAGAACGTGTTCCCACCTCTCATGCATGGGAGCAGGTTTGGGAAATGGGTAGGCTAGGATGGGGAAATTGGGAATGCGTTCCTGTAGTAGCGGGGATGCTAGGAATGACAATAGGAGTGCACTCTTGTGGTTCTCAAACTAGCGGGAACACATTCCTGTGTTTGGGCAAGAGAGGAAAAGAGGGGAGGGATCGAGTTGGCATTCTTGCATTGGCAAGGATGTAGGGAAGGATGGTGGGAACACATTCCCGTAGGTTGAAGATTGGTGAGAACGCATTCCCGTGGTCTTGGGAAGGGAGAAATGGTGAGAATGCCAAAAATAGAAGAAAAGACAAGGGAGATGGGGCCAAGAGGAAAATAATAGATAGGGGAAAAGGGCTGACATGCTGATTTGTTTGATTGTTATGGAGCGTGGACATCCTAGTTAGTCGGGAGAGGTCATCGACAATTTTGTAAGTTGTGGAGTAGTTTGGACCTGCCGAGTGGGTGATGATTGATGTGATCGGACTGGGACATTTAGCACAGATTCCCCACATTAGATCCCACATGACTATGTTGATGACATTGACAAAGAGGTGGAGGAGTGACATGACCACCTTCCATCTACCCATAGGAGATATCATAGTGACAAGTGAGAATGTATACCAGATCCTCAAGTTGTCAATCAAGGGAGTGCGAGTGATCGCAGAGTGGGCACCTCCAGATGATGCCATCTAGAGGTTGGTCAGAGCCATGACATGGGTAACTACCACCAAAGAAATCACTGAGGTAGGCACCGCCTAATAGGCACATCTAATTTTTTGTTTTCTCATTGGTCAATGACTTTATTTTGCTAGATAGAGATGGTCGATTAGTTGTGCTAGGGATTATCTAGGTGGTTATAGAGGTAGTGGATGGAGGCTGAACTATGGCTTGGGGTACTCTAGTTTTTACTGAGTTGTACATGGAGCTTCATGATGTATTCTATCATCGTAGTCATAGTTTTGTATATGTTACATTATTACAGGTTTGGGTGTGGGAGAACATAATGATTACCCATCCAAAAGGGAGGACAGATAAGACAACAGATATGCCTGTTGCATATAGCTACTGAGATGGGCTTCATTATGAGGAGACTGAAGACATAGAGCACTGGAGGGTCTCTTTTGACAAATGGGATGCATGACATATCACATTGCAACCATACATGGGCATGGCAAGTTGGCCAAAGGATTCTTGCCATATACCTTATGTTATTACACCCATGAATATTATTTGACAGGTGAGAGTATGTCATTAAGCGGTATAGACTTGATAGGGTGTAGAGACAATTTGGTTTTGTTTAGGATGTACTAGAGGCACCCCACAAATTTAGATGGGTTACAAGAGAGAGGGTTACAAAGTTTGGTCCTTTATTGGACAGGACGAGTCTCATAGATGAGTGGACCCAATTGGTACCTACGATATGAGATCCCCAAGCAGGAGTTGTAGATCCAGGGGTGATATATGCATATACAACATGGTGGGCTAGGGAAATGCCTACACCAGTTGGAAGAGAAATATTGGTGCCCTTAGGCACATGAAGGAGGGAAACATGAGTGATGGGTGTGAGATTAGATACATACCAACTAGCTTGAGGAAACACAGTTGCAACAACAACCACAATTTTGAGGAGGGCGAGTGGGATTCCTGTAGCGCCAATAATGTCCATCAGGAGAGGCCATAGGAGGGAAGGGATAGGAGGAGGGATAGTGATAGGGGATGGAGAGGGAGCCTAGTCCATGGAAGTAAATGAGGGTGCATAGGCACCTGCATAGGTGCAGGTACAAGGGACCCAGATATAGGACAAGCCCTGACGATAAAGGAGAGAGGAGAAGGTGGAGGGCTCAATGAGACTGTCAGATCTGGTAACTTGCATATAGTCCCTACAAGAGGCCTTAGCCAAGGAAAAGGAGAAGATACAACATATCACTACAGAGAGGGACAACTTGAAGCAAGATAGGGATTAGGTAGAGCAAGCTAGGGCATAGCTGCAGACAGACAGGGATAGAAGACAATAGGAGAGGGACATAACCATAGCTACGAGGGAGGCTATGGAGCATGCGTGACAAAGGATAGAGGAGAGGGCATCATAGTACCAACCAGAGAGGGATGAGGCACGATGAACAATTGATAGTGGAGGAGGAGGGGAGTCAACCCTAGTTGCGTTCATCAAGAGGTAGCTCAAGGAGATACAAGAACTATCCCACCAGGTAGGGTGGTACAGGGCATGATATGAGACCACGATACTGTTATCCTAGAGAGATGTGTACATAGCCCCCTTGAGCCACACAGATAGCTCCTCCCACAATGGGGGTTCTAGTAGAGATATAGGGAGATCTAGTCAGAGCATTGACAGATCGAGCAAGAGGACCCACACACAACAAATTGGGCATAGCATATGATCAACATCATGCTTCACATAGGGATCCTGGGGGCAGAATCTAGGATAGGGGCCTGCACGAAAGGGACCAACCTAGTCTCCCTAGAGTGATGTGTATGATCATGATTATTTTTTATGTACCACACACACGATTCCATTCATTGATTGTATTGATTCTTTGCACCATATGTAATTTTTTTTTTAGCATGAGTGGTGTACTTCATTCTTCATTCGTGACGATTAAGATATGTACTTTATTCCTTTGTATTTGATGTACCATATAATTTATACACAAACACACTTGTACATATATTTTTGACACATTTTGATGATCTGATATATATATGATGGAGATTAATTTGGCGCACCATGTGTGTGGCACTTTTTAATGTTTTTGATGCATGTATGTATGGATCATGATGTATGTATGGATGCATATGATGTGATGTTCTAACATATTTGTGATGTAGGATGTGATGTGTGTGCACAATGTTTATACTATATGATGTGATTATGATATGAGATGGTATGAGATGCACTGAGGAATTTTTGATGCAAGATGTGATGTATTAATGTAGTAATCTATGTGATTTATGCCTATGTGTATGACATGGATGTATGCATAATGATGAGTAATGGACATGTATGTCCTAGTGAGTAGATGGATGCATAGACATGATATGGATGGCATATGGATGTGATTATGCAGGATGAGATGTATGGATGCATATATAAATGACTATGTGATGGATGGATAAGCATTATGTACTAACCGATCTATGATGTAGGATGCGATGCATGTTAATGAGTAATGATATGTAATGTATGGATTATTTTCTAATCCATTTGTGATGTAGGATGAAATGCACGTGGTACCTATGGAGATGCAAATGCAAATAATGCAGGACTAAAATGATGATGAATGTAGTATGCTCCAAGGATATTCAGGAAGGACACCACAACAAAAAGAACTAGGGATGTGTACACATTTCTAGTTGTGGCCAACAATGAAAAAGAAATCGGTGAATGCGATGCAACAAAAAATGCAGATGGAAAGATCATGGAGCACGAGAACCCTTGGAATGTGTTGCTAATGTAGCAAGCACTTATTTTAATTTAGCATTGTATTTGATGCATCGGGGTGCAAGGAACCAAGGTGAGTTCACAAAAAATGCATGGATTGACACAAAGAATAGACACAAAAGGTTAGTCTAGTACTACACTGAGTTATAGAGAACCCTGCAGGAGACGATGCCAGAAAAACCATAAGTAGAAGACATGCCCCAAGAGAACATGAGATAGCCAAAACCTCATGAGGGTACAATAAGGGACACATAAAGAAAACACATGCCAAGAAAAAATAGGAACAAACAAGATCACACCCCTGGTTTTGTTATTGCTAGTACACCATCATATAAAGGATCGTGGTGACCAAGAGGAAATAAAATGAAGGAGCTTAAAAAGATAAACAACGATAAAAAAAATCAAAGCCAACACGTGTGCCTTAGATATCTTTGGTTGAAAGGTTGACTGATGGATTGGGATTTGATGATCATCTGACTAGATGAAGGATACATCATACATATATTAATGATAGGATGAGGGATTACTAAGTCTGGCAGACAAAAAGGTACCCGATATGATCATGATGACAAAGATGATCAAGGATAATTGTTGGAGAACTAGCTGAGGTGATATGATCTCGAAGACATGACCAATGAGCATATGTACAACCAACACCTATCTACAAGCTACACCTCTATACAACCGACATGATAACTAAGAAGAAGCCAAAAGGAATATACAAAACACGATTGACACTATGTACATAGAAATGATGCAGAACTATGCACATGCAATCATGGATAGGAGATTGCCGCACATAAACTTAGAAGGAGAGGTGCAAGGCAAAGCAGATGGGTGTGAATCACATACGAGAGGATGTGGGTAGTGAAAGATACCATTTTGGGAAAGGTGGATGCGAAGGAGATTTAGATGAGGGTGAGTAGAAGAGGTACCATACCAAGAAAGGTGGATGCAGGGGAGATACAGATGAGGGTGGGTAGAAAAATATACCGAGCCAAATAAGGTGGATATGAGGAGCTAAGGTATAATGGGACTTCCCTTTATACACAACAGTTGTTCCTAGGTTTTCACCATTATACATGCCCAAGGCGCCACTAGAAGTGGTTTCCACCATAGGACAAATTTATTTATCTTTACTATTTAGTTATTTTTTGCTTTTTCATTTTTTTTTTATATTTTTTATTTTAGAACATGAGGTACACTACCACAAATCACGCATAAAATCTCTTCAAATGTAGGATATTTAGGAGATCATTGAGGGGCTCCCTTTCTAGAGTAGATAACTGATAGGCCCTCAAACCATATTTTGTTGTTACAACATATAGACCCAACCAATTAGCTTCAAACTTTCTTTTCTCTATCATGTTCTTATCCAAGCCTTGTGCTCTTTTACTTTTCAGGTCTTTGTGTGCCCCTGCATCATGAACCTTATTGTTGGCTTGATAATCTAAGTCTCGAATCATGGTTTTTACATGTTTTCAAATTTATTTTATTATCCCTTATATTTTATAACTATGTCGTAGGGTTATGAGTTTCTATAAGTTCCCAATGTTTGACTTGTTTCCTTAGTTTCTTTGTTTTGATCACTTGGTCTAAAGTTTTTGAAAAAATCAAAGTTCCGGTCATTGGTTGTGGAGATCTGATTTCTCATGACTATATGATCTAAATATCTTGCCTTGATTCTTGGGCGCCACCACCTTGTAAAATGATGCACACAGACTAACCTTGTTTGCTTTGTAGTCAAGCCTTGATACAACAGAACCTTGTGTTGGGGGTCGTCGCGGTTCCGACTCAGCTTGTCACCATGCAATGCTCAAATTCCAAGAAACATATCAAGGAAATATTTGCAAGTACTATTATTAATAACATATTAAATAGTTGGAAGCGCGTAAAGGTGGAAGCAAAGACCGTAAAACTTGATATTATCGTCTTTCACAGGAAATTTAATGCACCACCTTCAGGAGCCGATCAGAGTAATGCATGTCATTATGAGCTTCTTTGTCCCAGATGGTTCTCCCTCATGATGGTCAACTGCCATTTGATAATCCAGACCTAAATTGGGCAGCAATTGAGCAAGGGAATATTATCCTAGGATTGTGGTCTCTTGCATGGAAACAACAAACTGAATTTGCTGAATATAGAAAAATTGTCGCTCTGCTAGAAATGATTGCAGAGCAAGATAGAAATCACGAACGACATTTGGAAGAAGAAATTGTCACAAGAAGGAGACCTGGTAATTAGTTTTTTGAATATGGTGCTTAAAGGAAAGGGACCCATGATTAAGCCAGACGTGGAGCACATGTAGGGTGACATCCTTTTTGAATTGATCGACCTTGCTCGAGAACTAATAGAAAATGAAGATGAATTTCCAGCCGTCCTCTGGGTGCTCATCGAAGAGGAGACAAAAACTAAGAGGATTGACAATAGATTGCAGGTCAAAAATCGACGCCTAATGAAGAAGAAGTATAAAGCTAGTAGTTGTTTATAATGCAAGGATTAGTGCTTTTAATAGGGTTTTTTGATAATTTCATTTTTAAAAAATATGTTTAAAGGCAGTCATTTTCAAAGACGATTAGTGTGAAATGAATTGTTTCTTGGAAACGAAAAAGGGGATTTTTAGTATAAATAGATGATAGTATATATAAAAGGAGTAGGAAGGGGGGGGAGGGGGAGGACAATATAGCTTTCTCTTCTACATAGTTTTATGGTATATGATATTGAATCTATGAACTCATATTTTGATATGGAAGGAATTATAAAGATGTCTTTGAATCTTTGAATTTTGGAACTTTTTTAAAATTGTAACGAGATGTGTTTCTTTGCAATTGCTTTCAATGTCATCCTACTGTAATGGACTATGTATATATTTAATTTTGAAACTTTGAATTTGGATTAAATCATCTGTTAAAGGGTTATGTTGTTCTTTCTTTCCTTGGATATCATTTGTGAATGTGGAATAAGTAAACTTTGTGTCATTTATCTACATTCACTTCATTATAAAATCAATCTTCTACATCTACTTTCATGGTTATGGGTAGGTGTTGGTTTGCCTTTTCTACTTTCTCGTGAAAAGCATACCCTTTGTTTCTATTCATTGTATATCATCTTAATGTAGCCGCTCCTTGTAAAACAAGCAGAGAGCACTTGTAAATACCATTTCAAGCGACTCAACTGTTGGTTAGATTGTCATTGACATGGGCAAAACAGTATAAAACAAAAGTGACAAATCTTTTAACCAACACCTATTGATTTTGTGGATTTATCAGAGCACTAGATTAACCACCTCAAACTCATGAGGGTGAACTTTCTTCTAGCATTATTTCTTGAGTCTAGTTTGATATATCTGCGGGTGATCACATGCTTTCTGATGTTGTTCATCAAGAAGATCTAGCTGAGCTAGCCTTGCCACCCTATAGTATTCATCAGAAACAAATTCTTTCAAGGATATGTGTAAATATGGTATTTCGACCTCAATTGGTAAGATTGCTTCTGCACCATAGACATGGGAATATGGTGTGGCTCCAGTGAAAGCTTAGATTCTATAAGTGCTATTGGTTAACGAATTGGATTTCTCAAAATTTACAAATAAATACTCCTGTTGCCCAAATAGAAAACCAATGATAACCAGCAGTTGGGTAAATAATTATTGTTCTTACCCTCTACATTAAGGTACAACTCCCTATATAATATTCAATGAATTTTGAATAATTTTCTCTTTATGTGATTCACTTTTAACCAAAAAGTAAACAAAAGGCTTCAACATTCATTAGTCAACACAATATGAATGCTTAATGATGGATAATGAAATTCATAATAAGACATTTGATCTCAAATGGAAATTTACTCTCAAGATGATAAAAGAATGTTTGAATTCTGATTGACACTCACTCATGTCTCACAGGACAAGGGGAATCAGAAAATTCAAAAGCTTATAGCTAGTTTCATTTACCAAATTGATTCGCAGACTTCAAATGAAAAATCAGAGAAAAGAAATTGATACACGAACACATAATCATTCCAACATAAATTTTACGCATTCAAAACACAGGTTTCTCAAGTTGTATCATATATTTCATTCCACTCAAAGATGGGTATTTCACTGAAATTACAAGTGAGATTAGTCTGGTCCTTCAAGTTTTACCCCCAAAAATTCTATATATCGCGCAAAAACATCCTTACAGATATATATAGCCGCCAGGCTTAATTGTCTTTTTAAATAAAATGCAAATATGAAATTCCAGAAACAACTGTCTATAACTGAAATTTAACTAAATGGCTACAAGCCGTAAATAGAGCCATAACTAAAAGAACAGAAAATGGCCTAAATTGTCTCTGAAGTGTGTGTGGTGCCACGTATATTTCACCACTCCATATGAGCCGCGGAGAAATTATGAACTACTTGGTAATGCGGGAGACCAATGTATAGGATGCGTTGCTTCCAGACTTCTTTATCCATACCCACCTGCGTGACTTTAGTTTTATGCACCTCTAAGTGATCTGAACAGACAACCAACATGGATTCAATGCGGGCCACTCTGGTGAAGTCATCGCGGGTGAAGGATTTTGACTCTTTAACAGAATTGATTTTCCCTTTGAAATTCTGTACCATATCTACTACCTATTCAATGGTCTGTCCGTCTTCCTTCAGAAGTTGTACATCGATGCACTTCAAGTCTTTCTGCATCACGATAATGAGTTCTTTCAATTCTTTTAGCAACTTAATGGACTCTTCATGACCTTGTTTTATGATCGAATTTCTCCATTCAATGTTTTCCTTGGCCACATGCAGTACCTTGTCATCTAAATCATTTACTACCTTTTCTGTAAGGAAGTTCATGATGCCATACTTCTGTACATCTTTCATTTGAACCAGTACTGTAGCCCATTTTTTCCTTTCCTTTTCCCATGCCGACACTTCTGTTTCTAGCTCTTGAGTCACAGTCACAACATCCTCGTACGCCTTTACCAGATTAGCAATATACTCTGTTCCTTGCTGAATTGTGAACTCAAGCCACTCTTCAAAGGTTTCTGCCAGGACATGATTTCTCTGAACCTTATCCAACAAATTCTGGTTCACGGGAGATCTAGGATCAAAATTTTGAGGAACCTGTGATAGGGGCTATGGGCTGGGATGATGAATGGCGTTAATATACTCTGCCATTTGCTTCACGGTCTGCTTCAACTCTCATTTGTCTTTCTCATCCTTCCATGTTATGGACAACATTCGTTTAGCAGAGGACTCTAAGTGTTTTGCATCAGCAACCCTTGAAGCAGTTCCTAAATCAAGCTTTTCAACAACAAAATCCTGCTCCGTTGCATTTTCTGGATCTTTGTCAGAAATAGGCCTAGCCACTTCAGCTACCCAGTGCCCTGTATTCTCATCCACCTCCAGCATAGCTTCTGCTTTTAGCTTTTTGGACTTAGGTGTTTTTCCAAGGCATTTGCTCACCATATCTTCCATGGGTACACTGATAGGGACTACATTGCGTTTCTTACTTATTGATGCTCCTAACCACCTTGAAACATTTGAGGATATCTTAGCTGGCGGCGTTTGACATTCGGATGAATCCATGGTCACCAAAGTAGTCACTTGATCGGGGCCTTCCTTAGACCGCTCCTTTTCTTTACCTGCATCTTGAGCTGCAGGAATGTCTATTTTTGGTTCACCCATACTCACTTGCGCCTCCTCAGTATCAAGAACTATGATGGTTTCTTTTCCTGTGATGTCTGCACCTTTCCTTTTACTTCTAGAATGGGTGACTCAAACCGTTGAGGGGCCAAACAGTGGTTCTTTAAGTCTTCTGGTTTGAACCTTTTCACTTCGAGTACCAGTGACACTTGCAATATCAACAACAATGTTAGAAGAAGAAATTGGTACAACAGCATGAGATTGCTCAACTGATTTCTTGACTAAGCCGATAGCAAATTTTATTCCAGGCCTACGATCTCTTAACCATTTCTCCGTTCTCCTTATTACATTAAAGGTTCTTGACTGAATATTTTCTTCTTCTTTCCTATCCCAATCAATTTCAGGAATAGGTTGCACATGAACTCTTTTATTGAACTCTGGGTCCAATACATCTTCATCTTCCGCTTCTTGTATTCCTACAATGTTCATGGGCAATTTCAAAGTAATAATTTGTTGTAAAGTGAACCTCAACCATAATCTTCTTCGAACTTCAAATTCATCACAACAATCCTCCCAATAATCTTCTAATTGGGGTATATGTGAGAAGTTCACATCAACATTCAGTTGCTTCATTGCATATTCTTTGTTGTCGAACCCCTGCCGAGCAACATATGGCGGCATATTCATCTTCTTGAGCTCCAATTCTAAGTTCAATGCATCAGAAACAGTTTGGCAACTATAATGTCCAAGTTCAACTGGAAAAATTGCTTCAGATTCACTTTTCATCCCAAATCTCTTATCCACACGAGCTAGCTGTCTGCTAACTTCTAAAAGTACATAGCTGTCGAGAGCATATCTGGGTAATCTGAAAGGTTCATCTTCAAAGCCTCCAATTCTGATATAAGTGAATCTAGGAAATTGAATGAAACAACTCCCATATGTGGTGACCAACTTTAATGCCTCAGGTGACATCCTATTATTCAAATTTCCCTGTAGTTCAAAAGTTAATCTTCCCGCAAAGACATCATTCCATCTCAAGAAATTTTCTGTGTATCTCTGTATTTGCAAAAGTGGATAGCACTCGTAGACCTTCATTCCATTAAGCCAGGGTTCCTGATGTAATCCTGGCCATTCTCTGATACATGCTAAAATATAGAACAAGTATGAAGTCATGTGAAAATTAGTTGTTCCAACAAAATTACTCAACCCTTCATGCAATCTCTCAGCAATTACTTGTGCCCAGTCCAGGTATTTTTCACTAGCTAATAATACCTGAATGTAAAAATACACCCAGTCCTCCCAATATAAGGCATGTGAATTCCCCTTAAGCCTATTCAAAAGGACCACACTATCCCTAACTTCTGTGATGAAATGCTCTCTTGTTAAGGGTTTGGGCAACCTAGAACCTCCCTTTTGTATTTTAAGGAGCCAGCTCCTGGCTATGACGCTCCGATAAACACTTCTCTTCTCAGAGAAAAATGCGTATGAGGTTCCTATGGACCAATCTTCATACGGCTCTTTGTGAGGAATTCCAATTGCAGCCATTACAGTTTCTCTGTCAATCCGCACTAGCATGTCTCCATTATTGGCTCTAATACACCTATTACCAGCATCATATCGGTTCATACATACATATACTAATTCTGGGCAAGGAGCAGCAATTGGGAATGCAGCGGCCTCAACAAGACCACTATGAACTATCTTTTCCATCATGGAATTAGCTGTCAGGTTCTTGGCCCTCTCTAAAAAGTTATCTAACTCATCCTGAATGAAGGCTGTATCATCTAACTCTGGAAGGGTACTAACCAGGCATGATGTTCGACCCAATTTGGGCAGAATCGGTCTCATTTTTTCTTTAAATTGCGTCAATCAGACAGCATTCAATTCCGAAGCAAAGAATTACACTTTCCAATTTTTAGAACTAAATAGAGCAGGGGAAAATAAGCAATTGAACTCACCTGTCTTGAACATCAAACTGTGAAACCCTCGGAAGAACTGAGCTAAATTACCTTCTGCGTCTCCACTCTTCGCCAACGACAACAATAATTACCTTACCTGAGACACCCCATATTTAAAGACGAAAAATACTGAAATGAACCAACACACGCTTCGGCCCAACTTATTCTCCGTGTGAAACCACTTGTGATTTGATATAATTCTGACATGCTTATTAATTAGAAATCAACTCCACACAGTCGACATGCCTTCTCATGATTGTTTCCATAATTCCAATTTGAAAACGCAAAAACCAAGGAAAATTCTGTTTTGATTGCGCTGCCTTTTCTTTCATGACACCATCGGGCTGAGTTGAAAACATCACTTTGAACCTTGAACTCATTTTTAAAGAAGTTCATTGGTTCAAAGTTCAATGACAACAAGTCACATTTGTGAACAAACAGAAAAAGACAAAAGGAACATTCAAAAGCATGGGAATGAACTTTGAACCTTGAACCGTTTCAAAACAAAAGTTCAATGGTTCAAGTTCAAAGTGAACACAAGACAAGTACTAAAAAGATAGCTGCAAAACACAAGACAAAAGACTGATTGAACCTTGAACCTTGAACCGTAAAGGTTCAAAGTTCAAGTTCAATGACTATGCTAATGACAACTTGAAACTTTATAGAATGCATTTCTCTTGAACTCGAATTGTGAACTTTATTAAAGGTTCGACGAATGAGTACGAAGCTCGTTTAATGAAGACTTAAGTCCTAGAAAATAATTACCCTCTTTTTTTGATAGGCTATAAACGAAAAATAAAAAGGGGGCAACAAGTGCAATATGCACAAAGGGTGGGATGGAGATGGAGGTGCTAGTCATGGTTGGTCACATTGATAACCTTTTTGAGGATACAAATAAATTTTTTGTTGGGTGCCTTAGCCTAGCCATTACCTTGTGGATAATATAGGGTAGACCAACAGTGCTGGATATGAAATATGGAGAAAATATCACACATGTGTTGGTTCTTAAAAGGGGTCCCATTATCAATAATGATGATGGAGGGGACTCCATGGTAGCAAAGGATGTGATATAGTATTTATTTGGATTGTTGAACACTAGTGGTAAGGGTGAGAGGGATAGCTTCAACCCACTTGGCGAAGTATTCAATAGCTACAATGATAAACTTGTGACTGCTTGAGAAAGGAGGGTGGATCTTATCATCGAGGTCAAGGCCCCATGTAGAAAATGACCATGGTGTTGTAATCAACTACAAATATTGTTAGAACAAGAATTAGATCTCCATGCTACTGACAGGGCACACACTTCTTGACGAATTCACAATAGTCATGTTCCATAGTGGGCCAATAGTATCCCACTCTTAAGAGATATTTGGCAAGAACTTATTTCTCATAGGAGTGCCACAAGATCTGGCATGCACTTCTTTCAAAGTAAGATTAGCTACATTTTAATCTAAACATCGAGCAAGGATGTCATGGTAACCTAGATGATATAGATTATCTTCTATAAGTGTAAATCAGACACAATAACAGATGAGTTTTTGACAATAATTTTGGGATACGTTGGGAGGAAGGATACCGTCTTTAAGGTATCTATAAATGTCACGGTACCAGGGTGATTGGGGGCCAATGATGTTGCACACCATCTCCATGTGCAATTTCTCAAATGCCAATTGGAGAAATTACCCGACTAAGAACTCATATTTAGGGATATCAAACTCTCTGGCGAGAAGAGAACTGATAGTGGTCATTGCATCAACTGCCTTATTTTGTGCCTTAGGGATTTGATCAAATATGATGATATGGAATTTTTTCTTGAGGACATCGACCATTATTTTATATGGTAGGAATTTGTCATCCTTAGTTTGGTATTCATCATTTACCTACCTAATAACTAGTTGTGAATCTCCATAAACGAGAATATCTGTGATGTTCCATTGAATAACAGTCTTTAAGCTAGTGATGAGACCTTCATATTCAACAATATTATTGCTATATGGGAAAGAAAACTTGAATGACTTGGGAATGATATCCCCTTGAGGAGTAAAAAATAGGAAACCTGCCCTTGATCCTTTCTATGTCTGAGAACCATAAAAATAAAGCTTCTAGGGGGTTGTATTGTGATTGTGCAGACATACTCATCTAGAAATTTTGTGACCAATGGATAAGAATCGACCAGGGGTGTTTCTCCTAGTTGGCCAACAATAAATTGTCCTTGATGGCCTTTATGTCCATATATTGAATATCAAATTTGTTGAGCAACATGATCCACATAGCTTTACAACATGTAAGGTTGTCTTTGATAGCAAGTACTTTAAGGGATCAATCTTGCAGATGAGGTTGATAGTGTGAGTTAGCATGCAGTGTTGGAGATTTTGCAGGAAAAAAGACAACATCTAAAACTCCTTTTTCCATAGGTGAGTAATTAAGCTCATATTCCACTAGAGCCCAATTGATATAGTAAATGGTGCATTCTTTCCCCTGATCATCATGTTGGGAAAGGAGTGCCCCCACTACAACTAGAGTAACTGAGATATCTAGAAGAAAAGGTCACCTTGGAATAGGTGGCATTAGGATTGGGGGATGGACAAGATATTCCTTTATCTTGTCAAATGCTTGTTGACATTGGGCATCCCACTTAAAATCTGTACCTGATCTAAGAAGATAAGTAAATGACCGACACTTGTCTGCAAGTTGAGCAACGAAGCACTTGACAAACTGTAACTTTCCTTGCAAGCCACGCAAATTCCTTAGTGTTTTATGAGGATAAATTTCCAAGATTTATTTTAACTTCTTGGGGTCAACCTCAATGCCATGCCTATAAAAGACAAAGCCTAGGAGTTTACCTGATGTAACTCCAAACACACGCTTTTTAGGATTGAGGCACAACTTGTACTTAGCTAAGCATTCAAATATTTTCTCAAGAATAGTTGGATGTTATGCTCTTGTCTTTGATTTTCCTAATATGTCATCTACATAATCCTCCAGTATCTTATGCATAAGGTAATGGGAAATCACTATCATGACACATTGATAGGTAACGCCTGTGTTCTTGAGACCGAATTGCATAACGTGGTAATAGAAGGTTCCCCAAGGAGTGGTGAATGCTATTTTATGTTGATCATCTTCTATAATTTTATTTGATTATACCTCAAAAAACCATCCATGAAGGAAAACATTTCATGTACTGCTGTCAAATTGACGAGGATTGCGATGTTGGGAAGTTGAAATTCGTCTTTAGGACAAATTTTTTTGAGATATTTGAAATTTGTACACACTTTGATATCCCCATTAGGTTTAGAAATAGGTACCATGTTTGAGATCCATTATAAATAGTCAATTGGTCGAATGAACTTGACTTCTAACAATTTTCCAACTCTGCTTTGACCAATAATGCAATCTGGGGATGCATCTTTTGGAGCTTCTGTTTAGCATTTTTAGCATTAAGATCAACAAAAAAATGATGTACTACAATCTTAGGGTCGATTCCGGGCACATTCTCATAGGACCATGTGAAATTGATAGGCCACTTGTGAAGGATCTGAGAGAAAAACCGAAACTCTTCGTCAGATAGAGAGGCATCCACATGAGTGATGTTAATTTTCTGTGGTACCCAAGTTAATTTCTCTTGTCTCAGCTATGAGAATTGGTGATCTATCAGGAACCTACATGTCATTGAGAGGAAGAGGGGAGTCCTCACCTTCTGATGCCTCAGAGAGGTTTTCACCAGAAGATACACCTTTTGTTTTTACTATTTTATGGTCTATAGATGCCTTAGAAAGGTTTTCACTAGTAGATTCTTGATCTTTTATTCTTTTTCACTTTTGTGGTTAAGGATCCTCTCTTCCTCAAAGTAGCCTTGAGGATCCAAATTGTATACTATAATTTGAGCTCGATGATAGTATGGTGCACACATAGTTGTCCCTAGGAATTTAAGGAGTGTTGTGTCATTTTGGAATGTGTCAAGGCGTGCAATAGTTTGGCCCCAATAGATGAGCTTAGGATGGAAAAGTGGGAGATCAATTAGGCGAACATATATGTCAAAGAGGGTGGATGTACCAAGGATAAAAGGAGTTATCTATATTATTATACTCTAGTTTGACAACCTCCTCAAGCATGTATTCAATATCGATTGAAATGTTTTCATTGTTTCCAAAAGTACTTGTTGAAGTTGAGGATTCATGAGAGGGACGTCCAAAAACAAGCCCTTGATGGTGAAAATTAGGAGCTGGATCAATAAGTCTTATTATTCCATGTTCCTCTTATCTGAATCCTTTGCATTGATAATCAACTTGTGGGATACCAAATACTTGTCATTGAAGTGATCAAGGCGGGTATCATTAGCCATTGGTTGATGTTTCCTTCTATAACCTCATGATTAAGCTCACCATAAGATTGGACTATTGTGGAGCCACACTTTCTGACCATAGGTTCTTTCTTCTTTTGTTCTTTGGTAGGTTTCCCATGAGCATGAGGATCTAGGGGTAGAACACCCATTGTGAGGGTTCCTTGTAGAGAATACTTGCCACAACCAACATTGTTGATCTTGAGTTGGGAGAAAGAAGATGAGATGGAAGTTTTCTCTTTACCAACTATGAGTATGGAATCAGGGCCAACATATAAGGATGATTATGTGGCATGAGGGGTTGCAATGTTGATACATGGGCGGTGGTGCAAATATGATGAGGAAGCCTCAAGAGTGCGACAATACTTGAATAGTTGAGCATCACCATGAATAGTGATATCACAACCTTGATATGGATATTTGAGACATTGGTGGTAAGTGGATTGGATGACTTGTATGGCATGGATCCATGGGAAAACAAGGATGATATTGAATGGTAGGTCAACATCGATAATGTTGAACAATATGCTCTATGTTATTGGGCCCACCTGGATAGGGAGATTGATCATCCCCAATGAGATTTTCTCAGTATTATCATATGCTTTGATAGTGATGCATTGATTATGCATATCCGCGACAATGTACCCCACTTGTGTAACAAATTTCAATGTGAAAATGTTTAGGGAAGAACCATTATCGATCAGGACTCACTTTACCTTGTAGTAGTTGACAATGGCCTCAATATTGAGTGGGTAGATATGATTAGGATCTGAAACCATAACATTAGATGGGGTGAAGCTGAGATGGTACGTGGAAGATAAGTGCACTACCATGGCTTGAAATTGTGTAGGGTCTATGTTGCTGGGAACACGAGCCTCTTACAGTGTACGAGTGAGAATCTCCTGATTAGTAGGTGAAGCTTTAAGAAAATCCAAGATAGAGATCTATGCGAGGGTTTTTCCTGAGTGCTCAAGAATGTTATACTATGTAATCATAGGTGTTTGAGTGGGGGTAGGGGTCACAATCCCAAGAAATGTCACATGAGCTCTTTGAGTAGTTGCTACGCATTGAGTATCTACCCCTTTGATGTGAATTATGCTCACATGGTCGTCGTCTTGAGCAATGCAACCTATTGTACTACCATAATCACACAACACATTATTGTAGTTGAATTTGTTAGCAGTACGAGACTGACCAGTGTTAGGCATACTAGCTTCTCCTTGATGCTTGGGAAGAAGAATCTTTATATAGGCCTAGGTTAGTGTTGGGTGACTTTCCTATGATGGGGTCAATATCGATTTTTCCCTAGTGAGTTTGAGATTCATGCATTTGTTTGTAGCATGACCCTTAATGCGATGATAAGCATAATACTCATTTTCTTTATACCAATCAGGCTTAGGTTTGGACTCATCAAATGGCTGTGTTTGTGGATATGCAACCATATTATATTGTTCCATGCATTTTAAAATCACATCTAATTGTTCCCCCATGGGTGTAGATTGACATCTTGGGCTGTTGTGACCCATTTGGTGAGGAGGAGCTTGACAAAAAGTGATTACATTTGTCCGATTAGGATTATGATAAGCCCGAGGTGGTGGATTGACATGTATTGTTGGTGAGGTATTGACATATGATTGTTGTGGGGGATTGGCATATGTCTGTGCGGGCAGTGGCTTTGCAGACACGATCATTTGAACTGTCTGGGAGTTGGTGACCCCATCTCCCACAACATTGCTGTTCTTGTTCCTATACCTTTGTTTATCATTATTAGGCTTGTTGGAGTACTCCTTGTAGAGTTTGATGTTTCCTTCGTCAATCAAAGCCTTTTCTACCAACGGTCCTTACATGATATCCCAGAATGTGCTTGCATAATTTAATTGTTTATTAAATGCAAGATTTGGGTGGAGATTACTGATGAATATTGGGACCAATTGAGTATCTGGCATTGCGCATGGAAGGTGGCTGACGAGGGCTCTCCATCTCTAGATGTAGTCTAAGAGACTTTCACCTCCTTTTTGTTTGGTCTGACAGAGGTCAAGCATGGAAATGTCATTTTTCACATTGTAATGGCAATGAGCCACAAACCTCTCTGATAAGTCTACAAATGTAGTGATCATGCCAAATGGCAACTTGGAAAACCATTCCAAAGATGATCCATTGATAATTTTGGGGAATAGATTTAGGAGATAATTTTATCACAATATGCTACCTCTTGACAGACCATATAGAACTCCTTGATGTGATGCCACAGATTACCTTTCCACTTGTATTTATCAAACTTTGGCATTTCAAAGTGCTTGGGGAATGGCATTGCCATTATTGACTTGTCGAATAGATAAGGGAAAAGCTCATCAAATTTGAAAAATCACTTGAAATTGTCTTGTAAAGTTTTGAGAGCTGCCTTCATTTCCTCCCATTCAGTATTGACGGGAAATGGATCAAGAGATGACATACCAGACTAATAATGTGGTCTCTGATATGCCACTTGGTGTGAATGAATATAGTTTGATTATTGTGGTGGGTATTGATAGCTTGTTGTGTTCTGATAGGAACAAACATGTTGTTGGACAAGCGATGGTTGTTTATATTGGGATGGTCATGATTAAGTCACAACATTCTATTGTGAAGCGATGTGTTGCTATTGATACTGCACATTTTGAAGTGGTTGGACTTGATGAGTACCACCCTACAAATAATTCCCCCTTTATAATTAGGATGAGGTACATTTGATTGAGCATTATACAATGAGGGATTTTGATTAACACTACCTGACAGTTGATGAGTATTCGTAAGAACGTAGGATGAAGGTGGCGTTTGCAAGTAACTGAATCATGGTTGTGAGATGATAGGTTTTGAAGTCACTTGTGGTTGATATTGAGGTCCACTAACAACTTGTGCTATGGACTGTACAAGTGGGGGCACAAATGATGTTAGCCTTGTGTAATTCATGCCCCTGGTCATAGCCTATGTAATAGGTGGTGGCAGATAGCTGGGGATTCCCATAGTCCAAGTTAATTTTTGTGCAGGAGGTAAGTCCAATGGTCGGGTGATCAGATTGACAAAAGGGGTAACATGCACTATATTGGAAGTCATAGGAACTCGAGCCATCATGGGAATTGAAGTAATAAGTTGCGTAGATGGTGCAACAGTTGGTGCATTGTAGATAACTCCTCCTGAATATGGAGGTGGTGCAAGCCCTAATGAGTTGGCATAGAAAGGTTGATAATGCCTTCCCAGTGTGCCCGCCATAATCCCATTGATGCAAATTGGGTACTCTATTGTGGTGGCGATATTGAAGTTTGGACTTGTTGAGTCAGAACTGACGACGACATGGGTTGTTGTGGAGATACTTGTTGTTGAGGAGGTTCCTGTGGACTAGCAGTCACATGTGTATCAGGTGATGCAACAGTCATACCTGTTAGAGTAAAGGTTTTAATTTAATCATGTTGATTAAATTACCTTTATTCCTCTCTTAAGATTTCACTTTAGTTTGCATTTGTGACATTTAATAATTATATTAATTATTAAATGTCTACCTATTAGGGTTTCTTTTAGGGTTGCACAATATCCTTTTATAAGGATTCATCATTGTAATTTATCTCTCTCTTGGATGAATACATTTTTCAGCTTTCAGAGCACCCTTGCTTGTTTGTCTCCATCTCTTCTTTCTGTGACAGGTTATTTGCATGCAGGGGATCTTCGGGGTCTGTGAAGTTGGCTTTCTCAACTTCTACATAAAACAAAAACCAAATCTCTGTAAAGTGGAGAAATAGAGAAAACCTCATGGGAAAAACTCTACTCCAAAAAGAGATGAAAGAAACAAATGCACTAATAACATAAGGATAGGAGGTGGATAACATGATACCCCCCATAGACAACTTCTATCATATAAGTACATATACAATGGTCTCCATAGGAGAAAAAGAAAGAGACTAGAAGCCCCCCCCACAATGAAGAAACTCCTGTCGCACATATGGATGCCTGAGGTAGAATCCAAAAAGAGATCCTGAAGCGGCATATAATATTCCTCCCCTTGGGAAGAAATGGATCCAAAGGACGAAGATGAAGAAACCCTGTGAAGAGAGAAGAATCAATCTGTCTCAAGATGTGTGCCATAATAGGATGCTGAAGAATCCCTCTGTCTGAACTGAAACAAAAGATGTCAAATCCAAACTAAACTGAAGACTCAAAAACTGCAACCTCTGAATGCACAGATGATGGTGGGCTAACAGCTGGAATATGGCTGTCAACAAAGAGGAGCTGAAAATCCTCAAAGTAATCCTCCAAGTCTGCAATATAGGACTCTACAAACAAAGACGAAATGCCTGCAAGATAAGAATCCCAAGTAGCCATGTCTGAAAGATGTATCATCTCCTTTTGTTCCTGATCAGTTTGATATTGCCTCTTCTTTGGCTCCTATTGATTCAGCTAAGCAGGACATCATACATCTTTCAGACATGGCTACTTGGGATTCTTATCTTGCAGGCATTTCGTCTTTGTTTGTAGAGTCCTATATTGCAGACTTGGAGGATTACTTTGAGGATTTTCAGCTCCTCTTTGTTGACAGCCATATTCCAGCTGTTAGCCCACCATCATCTGTGCATTCAGAGGTTGCAGTTTTTGAGTCTTCAGTTCAGTTTGGATTTGACATCTTTTGTTTCAGTTCAGACAGAGGGATTCTTCAGCATCCTATTATGGCACACATCTTGAGACAGATTGATTCTTCTCTCTTCACAGGGTTTCTTCATCTTCGTCCTTTGGATCCATTTCTTCCCAAGGGGAGGAATATTATATGCCGCTTCAGGATCTCTTTTTGGATTCTACCTCAGGCATCCATATGTGCGACAGGAGTTTCTTCATTGTGGGGGGGGCTTCTAGTCTCTTTCTTTTTCTCCTATGGAGACCATTGTATATGTACTTATATGATAGAAGTTGTCTATGGGGGGTATCATGTTATCCACCTCCTATCCTTATGTTATTAGTGCATTTATTTCTTTCATCTCTTTTTGGAGTAGAGTTTTTCCCATGAGGTTTTCTCTATTTCTCCACTTTACAGAGATTTGGTTGTAATTGGGTACCTGATCAGGCCTTGTTGCCGGGACCCAAGTTTACTTTCTTGCATTGTAGTTACCTTTGCTTTCTTGCACATGTTTGTAACTGCACTTTTGCTCATCTTAAGGGGGGGTGTTAGAGTAAAGGTTTTAATTTAATCATGTTGATTAAATTACCTTTATTCCTCTCTTAAGATTTCACTTTAGTTTGCATTTGTGACATTTAATAATTATATTAATTATTAAATGTCTACCTATTAGGGTTTCTTTTAGGGTTGCACAATATCCTTTTATAAGGATTCATCATTGTAATTTATCTCTCTCTTGGATGAATACATTTTTCAGCTTTCAGAGCACCCTTGCTTGTTTGTCTCCATCTCTTCTTTCTGTGACAGGTTATTTGCATGCAGGTGATCTTCGGGGTCTGTGAAGTTGGCTTTCTCAACTTCTACAATACCTTGGGAAACCATGTTCACAAAGATGAGATTCTTGTGACTTTCAATGATTTCATCCACTATTTTAGAATTATTTGGATTAGAGAGGAATTGGTCGATGGGATTAACTTGGACATCTGTCTCATTAAGTTGGTTGACCATAGTTTCATTGACGACAATCAGGTTGAGAGGATCATAACCGATAGGAATGCATTCTAACATAATGGGATTGATACCCAAAGTGGGATTCAGTTGTGAGTCAGAAAATGCTACTCCGAATTGAGAAGGTTGTTGTTCCATTTCATGTCTAGATCGGGACCGAGTGGTGACGAGCATGAACCATAAATTAAAAAAATGTGCTAATGAAAATGCAACGCCATAGTCAAGGATTGGATTAATTGATTTATTTAATCAAATTGATGAAATGATTTATGAGATGAAGGAAATGACCAAACCAAAGAGATATTTATTGGGAGATTGGTACTCAAATTGCAATTGGATAAAATCTAAATAGAGCAATGCGACACTAAAGTTACTCAAGAGGATACACTCAAGCAACAAGATGGATCAATGTAAACCAAAACCTTTGGCTTGAGGTGATAAGGCCACAATGATGTAAAAGAATGAACTCGAGACACAATATTAGCAAAGAGCTAGTGATAACAGTCGCTAAAAAGGATGATGAATTGAATGAAAGGACTGAATGATTGATTGACCAATTTGATGAAAATGATAATTGATTCAATAAGACGACCAAATAAAAGGACTAGAAGTAAAGGATCGATTGACTCAATTCAGTTATACTGGGTGACTAATTCAAGACAATTGATATTGAATAAATTGATTAACAATACAATTGATTGGATTAAAAGATCGATTTGATTGAAAGATCAATCTCTGACTTAGGAAAAATGCAATGATGATAGAATTATGAAGACGTGAGATGATGAAAGGCAAAAAAAAATGATAATGACGATGCAAGATCAAATTGACAACTAAGATAATGACTCAAAAGGTAGGATGATCAAAGTGATGACGGAAATTGAGACCTTGGTAGGCGATAATGATGAGGCAAGTGGACCAAAACCAAGTTTGGGTAGAAAGAAAACCCGTTGAACTTGGTAAACCAACCTAAATCTTCAAAAAATTGAGCGAAATATCAAGGTAAATGGTGTTCTTGCCACTTCTGGGTGCAAACCTGACATTATAAATTGCTTTTCGACAGATTTTGATAGCAAACCCGTGGTTTTTGACAAAACTTAGTAAACTAAAGACTGAGAACAATGTTCCTACCATTTGAGGGTGCAAACTCGCTACCTCAAGATTGGATAATCAACTGTGGAAAAACAATAGCGTTCCCCCTATTTGGAGACTTGGTAAATTGACATTGCAAATTTAGGTGCAAACTCGTCATTTTGGAAATGTGGTAAATTGACTTAATGAAGAAACACCATTTCTGCTATTTCAAAGCACTTGGTAAATTGACTTGGTAAAACAACAACGTTTTTGCTATTTTTAGGGGACCTGATAAATTGACTCGGGTAAATGGCATTCTTGCCGCTTTAGTGTACAAACCAACTATTTTTTGAACTAGATAGACAGACCCAGGTAAAATGACATTCCCATCATTGTGAGATGCAATCTCGTGATTTCTGACTGAGTGAAGTGACAATGCTAGTGCTATGGACTGCAAACTCATTTTTTCAGACAATTTTGAGACTTGACTTTTGACAAAAGATTGTGACACAAAAACATGACAAACACACAAGCAAAGTGTCCAACTCAAATAAAAGATGAGGACCTAGATTAGCTCAAGTGATAACGTTTCACTGGCATGAACAAACAAAAAGTAGTTGTAAGCATATAGTGTTGGCAACAATGCAACAAACTGAGAGGGGGGGGTGAATCAGTTTGCACCAAAACTTACTTCAACTTAAACCACAAATCATATCTGATAATTAACAGTTAAAGCATGAAACAACACCACATCAACAACACACATAACACCAAGATTTTTGACGTGGAAAACCCGGTTAAGGGAAAAACCACGGTAGGAACCTACCCACAATGAGATAATACCCTATTAGGAGTAAATGTGAATATTACAATGGGAATGCACATGCATTCAGGCACATTGCCTAGAGCTCACTGCTCAAAATAAGAAACCTAGAAAAGGCTATAACCTTAAGGGAAGCCTCACTTCCTTACAAGAAGTCTCATTGACTTACAAAGACATTCAAACTACAATCCGGATCATATGAATTGTGAAAATAACATCTCCATATGCCTGAGTATAGTTCCGGTTAAGCACACAATCTGATCAGCACAACTTCTCTTATTCATACACTTTCAAAAGATCAAACCACTTTTTTGCACATCCAACTCGATCATTTACAACGCAGACACTCGCATACATACATCTTACATGATTATTACATATATTTATACAAGTCATCAACCTCTAAAATAGAGATCGACTAAACCCTCAATACAAATTAAAAAATAATATCCTCACATGCTACAACAATACATGCAGATCAAAACAATGTCGGTTAAGACATAGTCTGGACCCAAATCAATACCGCAAATACGCAACACCTCCAAGAATTACGCCTCAATCATTCACAACACACTACAACCATCAAGAATGTCGCATAACATGAAGAACATCACTGGACAAGGAAAATCTTCAATAACACACACAATAATCAATGTGGACCACCAATATACATAGAACATGACCTAAAGACATTCACAAGCAATGTGAATTGCATCACAACAACCACAACAACTCGGACTACCAAAATCATTATCATCTTTCTAACAGAGCACGAGAACATCAACATAACTAACTGTCAAACTAAAAGATTTGCTTGCGGACCTCCAAATCATGAACCACTCATACTGAGGATACACATCAACGTCCAGAACACATCCCACACATCCGTAGCCAAATATATAGCGATTTCAGAGCAATACTAAGCACAAACCAGAATACTGAATAACACTAACAACTACATAACATCCTTAATATCGGATCTCATATCTCGATCAAATCATCATGCGAACCTCTGCAAATGGGAGTGAACCATCTATAAACAATAGACTAAAAACCCTTTAAACCACATCATCTCATTTGCAATACACAGTCCAAACCAACTCATCCAATCAAACTGCAAGACTAGAATACACAAAAAACTTTCCAACGATCTTGTCATCAACAATCTCCGCATATGTTGACATCAATGACAACACATCAATGACAACATATCAGCCAATATACAACATATACAAACTAGGTTGGAAAGAGGATAATAAAAGAAAATTGATAAAGCAAATAATGCAACCAATCACAAGTGCAAACTCAATTTCCATGATTCGATTGTCCTTCAGTTTGATGTGTGCTCGCTATGTTGTGGATGCTCGATTGTGCTCCATGATGGTTGATGAAGATGTTGATGGGAAGCAAAAATGATACTAAAACGATATGGTTGTGCAAAGGATGAGTGAATAATTCAGCACTACGATGATATGATGGCATGAAAGTGGATAATTTGGGAAGAAAAGGGACGAATTAAATAGGCAAGGCTAGGAGGAGAGAAGACCTGAAAAGGAGACACTTGTCCTCAAAGAGGACAAGTGATAATCCTTAAAATGCCACGTGGAATGAGATTTCACACAAATGGTTGAGCCAAAGATGACAAGTGTCCTTGAGAAGGGAAAGTGTCATGGAGAGGAATGGCAAGTGTCCCCAAGGACACATGTCTATCTGGGAGAGAAACACACAAATAAAAGAATTCTTTTCCAAATATTAAGAATATTAGGAATGCGCACACATGTGAGGGGGGAGGTTGGAAATGGATAAGGTTGGTTTGAAGGGATAGGGTTAGTTAGTGGGTTAGGTTAGAAGAAGGGTTAGATGGGGTAAGAGTTAGGAGACATGTGGGGAAATAGAATTAATGTAATTAATTAATTCCAATATGGGAAAAAAAGGAGGAAAGGGACAAAAATGAGTTAAATAACCAAAATTATGCATTTGATTTATTTAATATAAGAAGGGATTGAATTTAATTAATTAAATGATTTATGATTGTCATATAATTAATTAAAAGGGGACTATAACATAATTAATAAAATTAATTAGCTAGAACGAGGGAACATTAATTAATTAAATAATTAGTAATTAAATTTAAAAGCATTCAGTATAGCTAAATTCAATTAATTAGACTAATCAAATTTAGGTGTCTACAACATCCACAATTGATCAATATTGAACATGACACTTCTCAATTCGAACATCTCTGTGAAAACAATTCACTTGTCAAATTGCATTTGTTTCAAAGTTTTATTTTTTTTCATGATACTTTTCACTTGCTTCAAGTAGGTGTTGTTCCCCTTAGGCACACCCCATTTTTTTACTTTAAAAAATGGGGACCTCCTTTTCTTATTTTTATTTAATTTGGTTTTCTATTGGTCTTGAGTGTCTTCCTTTTTTCCTTATTGACTTGTTAGGACTTTTTGTTCCGTCATCTTGGCAAAATAGTAGAAACATCTGTAAATCTCCAACATTTTTTGCTCTCATTTGTCTCTATGTGCTCATATCATCTTGTTTAGGTTAGACATCTTGGCATGACTATAAAGGAAACCCTAACACTAGAAACCCTAATGACTAATGTCAGGTTGATCTGTCACCCTTGTCAAACTTTTGGGGTTGGTCATATTGGCATGACTATTAATAAACCTTTGATGTCCCAATAGTTTCCATGGGATATGATGTAATCCTAACTTGCCCTTGGTTATGTGTTTATGAAAATTATCATATGCATGTGTGAGATTGGTTTTATTGATGTTTGAATTAGTTTTTTTTTCATTTTGATTTGTGATTTTGATACTTAGGTGCTTTAGCAACTTTTCCTTTCTACAAACCCTTGCTATGAGTTGAATTTGTTGGTGCATCTAAAACTAGGAGACTTTTCTCATGTGTGCTTATATTTTGTACATTCATTTCGTCTCCCTTAATGTATCTTTACTAGGTAGAGTTTCTTGAGCCATGATTATACATTAATGGTTTTCATTCTTTGCATGGTAGACATTTGTTCTCCTTCAATTGTTTACCTTCTCTTTCATAATGTGCATCAATTTGATTACATTTAGTTTTGGTTGTTTTTTCTTTTCATTTTTTTCCCTTTCCATTTTCGTTTTGTCCCTTTTACTTTTCATTATGTTCTAATGTTCGAATATATTTTGGGTTGTGGTGCACCTTTTTATTTTTTTGGTGATGATATCACACTATCTCATCAAGTCATTAAATCTTTTAATACCTTCATGCTATTCCTCACATGATGCTTGGGGTTGCCTCAAGCTTTGATCTCTTACATTTAGTATTCTCTTAGCATTTTGGGACCGATCAATCAAGCCTCTCTAGTTGGTTTGTCCTTTGAGAATATGTTTAGTGCTTTCTTTGATCCCTAATCCCTAACATTTTGTGTGTTTTTTTTTTCTTCCAGGGTCACTTGATTGAACCTTCCCTATTGAGCCTACATTTAGAGAATGCGTAATACAATACGGTTCCTTCACATAGTAAATTTATAGGATGAGGTTTCCTTTATTTTTTCTACTATTTTGTATGGGTTAGATGGTTAATTAGACCTCCAATCCCAAATATGTTACTCTATACCTTTATTAGGATCAATTTGTTGAAGATTTGCCTCATGATTTATTATCTTGTGCATTAGTCATATGGTATATCTAACTTCAACCCTTGATATGTTATGTTCCATACCTTCGTTGGGATTGAGTTTTCAAATATTTTCCTTGGTGGTCTAACAATTACATAGGTGGTATGATGTATGCTCAACCTTCAACCCTCAATATATTTTACTCTATATCTTGGTTGAGATTAGCTTATCAATTCTTCCTTGATGGTTTATAATCTTGTGCACAAGTTATGAAATATGATCAATGTTTGACCTTTGATATGATTTACTTTGTATCTTTAGTGAGTTTGGGGCATAAAAAATATTGGTTTGATGTGTATTTTATTTATGGGGCATGGGGTAACTGCTGTCCCACTTAATATCTTTCTAATGAATTACATCATGTATTTGGTATCAAATCTTTTGAATCTATGATTCCTAGAGACAAGTTATGGAAAATGTTTGAAGCTTGGTAATAGGCTTCTAAATATACTGAGATAATCTTGAGTTTGGTCATGTGTTGTTTTTTGATGGAGTTGATCATAAGGAACACTTATTCTTATTCTTGGATTAATTATTTGATATTCACTAATAATTTTCTTGTGTTGATTGTTATAATATAATGCAAGGCGATCTTCCATGCAAAGAGATGTAGTATGATTTAAATAGGCATCATCCACCATCTAATATTTTTCCTCCATACACTAATATGGGAGACACAAACTTGGGGAATGTTGATTCTGGGTAGTTTTTGGAAAGGGCAAATAAGAAAGGGGATTGAACCTTCCATATATTACTAATGAAATTTGGTGATCTAAAGGATTTTTCTGAATATTCAAAAGAATCTAGAAAATTTTTGTATTAGTTAAAGGATGAAAAAAAAATTGAAATGGAAAAAACAAAATATCTTGAAGGACTACCATATAATCTTGAAAAAAATATCTTAGGATATTTATATATTAGAAGTATAAGTCTCCAAGAAAGTCCTATTTTAGATCTGCTACAATTTTTCAAAGAACAAATCCTGAGTTTTATTGATGGTTGTAAATAGATCAATAGAAGTTGACTAAGCATGAAGCACAAAGAATTGCACCAACATTCATTGATACATATGGTTGCAATCCTTTTACAAAGACACATCATAAAATTCATAAAAAGCGTAATAAAAGCAAAGTTAGATTTCAACAAAGGATTTTTCCTCGTAGACTCTCTTATGCGCCTAAAAATAAGTATCTCTGCAAGCATTTTCATCTACGTCCACAAAGTAATAAAATAATCCATTATATCTGTAACAAACTAGGACACAAAGACCTTGACTGCTCTTGTAAAAATAGAGCAATTAAAGCAATATATTCTGACCCTTTTGCAACAACATGGTGATATATTGTAGATAAAGAATAAGATATTTATCTTTAAGACAATATTTATGAACCCATCATAGAAGAAAGTGAAGAAGCAATAGATGAAGAAGATGAAGCTACTCTAGAAGATCTTGTTGCAACATTGCAAGAAAATGAAAGGTAGTTGGAAGATGAAGAGGCTATTGGAGTTCCCACTATACCAATGAAACAAAGGAGAAGAGTCAGAGGGAGAGGTTATCAAGGAAAGGGATAGGGTTTATAAAATTCTTCTCCTTTCGAGATATAATCCCAACCACCATTTCAATCACATGAATCACAAAGGTAATTTCAGGATTATCAAAGAGAATTCCAAGAATTTAATCCTTGTTGAAGAAGACTTGCCACTGGTATGTAAGAAACCTCTTATAATTAATATTTTATGTACAAAAAAGAGGAGAAAGAAAATTCAATAAGAAAACACCTATTCCAGAAGACCCAGTTGTCCAGGCTATCTCTCAGTTTTCAATAGAAAAACCTTATCTTAAAGAAGTAAAATGTTGCTCCCAAATTTTTCCATCACTTGTAATTATTGAAGAAGAACCTGATATCCCTAACAAATCCAATTTTGGCATGAATCATTATTAGTTTATCTCTAAAATCCAAGAAGAGTATAAGGATGAAAGTGAGGATTTTTCCCCATTTATTAAAGATCCTCAAAATGTTAACATGGTAATGTTTGACCTCCCATATCCTAAGCCGCATATTGAGCCACAATACTTAGTATATATTCTTATAGGAAATTTTCTCAATACATATGATAAGGGAAGAGGCAATCTAACCAGTAGTCAGACATTAAATTTGCAGACAAAATTCTTTGATCTCTACTTTTGACTTACATTTTTACATGGGATAAAATAACTAATAAAATATTACATTATTTTATTCTATAGATCTATTCATTATTATACCCTATGAATCCTCAACATTCCTCCCAACAATATTGACATTGGACTCCGATGCTTGTAAAAGTGAAGGAAAATCTGAGAAAGTTGATGGTGAGGGATCCAACGGGTTTGATGCAGAAGTTGACCTTTCTTGGCAACAAGGTAGGAAGTGGTGGAACCATGTCATGTTTGACGAGTCTTTGTATAAAAAACTATTAGAATGAAGTGGAAGTTTGAAATTAGGAATAACATTTGCAGGATGGTTGAGAAGAGGTTCAATTTCTAGTGTTGACTCACGGTAGTGCTTGAGAAGCTCAAAATTAACAACATCATGGATGCCTAATTGAGCTGGAAGATCAAGTTGAAAAGCATTTTTGGACACCTTCCGAAGAATAGTGTAAGGCCCATAACAAAGTGGCTTGACCTTACAATGTTCTTTCTCCTAGAAATGATGTTTGTCCAAGTATAGCCAAACTTTATCCCCAACTTGAAGAGTATGAGGGACACGATGATAATCCATAAGTTTTTTTTGCTTTTCTTGAGTCTTTTGAAGAATTTGAACTACTTTGGACTGAAGATTTTGCAAATGTTTAATGAAGGTATACCTCATATGGAACCAAAGGCTGAAAACCAAGGCATACCTCAAAAGGTGAGTGCCTTGTAGATGAGTGAATTGCCTAGTTGTATGCATGCTCTATGTGGGTTAGGCTCAAACCCCACTTGGTAGGAGAGCTATGGTGATATATCATAAAACTATGTATAAGAGTTTATTTTACAACTTCATTTTGACCTTCTGACTAAGGATGAAAAGCAGTGAAGTTAAGGGAAAATCCCAAAATCTTCCACAAAGATAGTCAGAAATGACCCACAAAATGTGAGTCACGATAAAAAAAATATGATAGTTGGTAAACCAAAAGATGTCCAAACAGAGTTGAAGAAGAGTTGGGCTAAGTCATGTGCAAAACTTGTCTTGTGACATGGAATAAACTTAGCCATCTTTCTAAATCGATCAACAACCACAAAAAAAAAGTCATGGCAACGAACAATCAATGGAAATCCACTAACCAAATCCATAGAAATTCTCTCCTAAGGACAAGAAGGACTAGGTAGAGGAATACTCAAGCCCATCTCCCTGTTGGTTGGTTTTGAGCAAAAACAAATTGCACATCTCTTGAGAAAATGCAAAACATATCGTTGCATATGAGGCCAATAAAAGAAATACTGCAAATGATGAAGTTTTTTTTGTTTTCCAAAATGACCATCATAAAGAGTAGAATATGCCTCCTTGAGAAGTGAAGTTCGATGACCTTGAGGGACACAAACTTTATCCAACTTGTACAATAACTCCTTAATATGAAAATCTTGAAAATGTGTCAAATTGGAAGTTGAAGGACTCTAAAGACTTGTGTATGTGGTGCCTGTTGTCACAAGTCTACACCCTTTACTAAGCTATTAACTTAGCCAACTTTGACACATGGAAATATTCCTAGGTTGTGGGTAACTTGTAGTGAGAATGAACCTCCAGAGTAAGCTGGCTCTTATGGATACTTCACCTAAACTAAATTTTGCAGAGGAAAGGGTAAGGAGGAAAAATAAAATGAAGACCTACTTCCTAAGGTGATGCACCAAAATAATGATTTGAAACTTACATAGCTGACTAATACACAATGAAACCAGCAACAAAAGGCTTTTCCTGCACAACTCGAGGATTCATAATCTTTGCATCAACAATTTATAAGAAGGCTAAGGTAATCACAATCTTAGTATGAGAAAAATACTTTCCCACAACTTGAGACTGTTTTTATCACTGGCACAACTTATAACCTGCAAATATGTATGTATTCTTGCATAAAGGTGCTAATATGAGACACAATTACAAGGACACGATACTTCACATATCAAAAGAATGGGAAGGCAAAATTGTTTTATTACTCTCAAAAAGGTGTTACAATGTTGTATAAATCTTTGAAACTGAGTTACAAACTTATCACTTCTGTAAAAGAACTCTGAAAAATTACAAGTAGTAAGAAATGACTAGCAAGAACTAACTTCAAAAATGAAATTTGAATCATGCTTATGCTTCTCCGAGACAGTTGCATGAAAATAGGAAGTCAAACTTCCTTGGTCGAATGCAACAAAGAAACCTATTTTTAAGCCTCCCAAATAACTCCAAAAAGGTTTCAAAATGAAGAAAAAGTCAAGTCACATAATCTTCTATCATAAAAACACCTAAAAATGCTCCAAATGTCTTTAAACTAACTTCAAACAACCCTATATACCCTCCATATGTTTGTCAACCCCCTCAACTTCCCTATATGCTTCGCATTCTCATAAAGTTTTAATAATATCCTCCTTTGACTGATAAAACAATGCAAATAAAAAAAACATTTAATAAAGTGATTTTTTAATTACCACTTTAATAAATATTTATCTTACTACATTTTACACTTATACAAAAAGCCATAATAAAACATTAAACAAAGTGATTAATATGTAAACATAATCAGTTTATCAAATGCTTTTTTACATTCAAATTTGATGCAAGGGAAAATATGTTGTACTCGCATAGGGGTATTTGTTTGTGGAGAAAATGAATTTAAAACAAAGGAAAAAATGCCTTAGTTGATCGTTCATTCTTAGGGCAAAAACAAAACCCTAAAACAAAAGGAAATTGATTCATTCGATGCATTTTTCTCTTCTACATACTCTCTGCTACTGTGAATGTGTCGTCATGAGGCTTTTCTATAGAGATTTTTGGAACGTTTCTTTGTTGTTTTTGTGCATACTCGGGCTTGGACTTGGTAAGTTTGATTTGTTATGAATAAAACACTATTTCAAGTTCTTTTGATGCAGAGACATCTGAAAATATCAATTGATACTTTGTGTTCTTGAATGCTCATTTCGAGCTCTACCTTAGTTTTTTCTTTCTAGAGAAAATACAGAGGCTTAACTTACTTGCACAAGCTGGGGCCTCAAAATTTTTGTATATTGTTTTCTCAAGATTATTGCTATTGGTATTTCAAGGGTTTCATAACAATGCTTAGAGCCTGTATTTGTTTGATTTTTATAAGGAAGATGTATGGATTACAACTATTATGCAGGTCGTAGCTTGAATTTTTTGTATTCTTGTCTCACACATGTAAATGAGCTCTCTTCATTATGCACGTTCTATTTTTGGGCTGCTAATTGCCATCATTTCCATGAATTCTTGCTCTGCTCACTATCCTGGTCTCATGATATTTGATGCCTTTTGACTGTTGCTCATTCACTTCTTTGTGAAACTTATGGACTGTTATTCTAAAACAAATTTTGCCATATTCTTCCATTGCGTTCTATGCTTATCATCTTTGTTCTGACAGTGCCCCTCTTGTGACTATAAAGGCTTAATACAAGGCCATGATTGGTCTATTGTTAATGAAACAAATCACTATTTTTTGTATCCTCTGTCATGGATGTATCTTCGTCGAATGCCTTCAAGATCTCATCAGCTATGTTGACTCAAGTAACAATGTGCTGTTATGACCATAATCTCATTGTTTCTCATGCACATGAAGCTCTTTGTTCTTGTTTTGAAATTATCATTAAATGTCTTTAGAATTCACATTTCTATAATGGATTGAAACACCTTTAGTTTTCTGAAATTTGGCTTACTCCAATTATATTTGGATTGATTTCTCACAATCAATGAAAGATTACATGAATTATGGACTTAGGTTTGAACTCAAACGTCAACCTAGACCCTCTTCTTGGATTGTTATAATTCAAATGACTAGGTTTTACTTTCATAATAGAGCCTTTGTCTTCCTCATTCATTATCTCATTCAATGCTTTGATAATCACTTCCTTCATATACTTGAGAATATTGCATTATCTTTTTAATGTCATTGTGGTGTTATTGAGCAAAAAAATGTTATTTATAGGAGTGAACTCATCAATTCAACATTATGAATGATGAATTCCTTCTTGATGAAGCTATAGTGACATAGAAGCATGCTAGGCTCAATCCTTGTAGGAGCCCATTTTACCCCACATGTTGTGATATCTGACATATCAGTGTAAAATGTAAAGTATTCTAGTAATGAATATGACATATGTACCTACACAATGAACAAACATGTTAGAAAAAGCAATGAAGTTCTCATCTTGATGAATCCTGATGATGGTTCTCTGCTTTTCTTTGATGCATGAAATGACTGCATAATCTGATCTAATTCCTTATGAGAGTAAATTATATGTTTGTTGATGTTACATATGAATTGATTAGGCATCTTGAGCTCTAACTCCACTTTTTCATCTCTTGTAGACAATTCCGAGGCAATAGAGAAAATTCTGAAGCAATCCAACTGGAAGGAGATCAAGATTCAATAATTAAACCTTGGGGTCTATCATTCAAGCAATGACGGATCCCTATTCTTTTCATATGTTCTTCATTTTCAAATGTATAGTTTTCGTTTGTAATTCATTGAATGAGTTACTCCCATGACTTGTGTGGGACACTATAATTTTTTGAAATCATGAATAAAGAAAACAATTTCTTTTATGCAAAGATGTATGCTCTTGTTTTTAGTAAAACATTTGCATTGAATTCATTGCTTTAGTTAATAGAATCTCTTACTTGTATGAACACTTGGCAAAAATTTGTATGTTCTTTTCATTTTCAGTTACGAAAACTTAACCAACTCTACCTAATTGGGCTGAAAGCAAAATTAGGTAACAATGCCAGAATCAAGATCTTTAGCATACCAAGAAGACCAAGTATGGAATCCCAAATGAGAAGTGGTCACTATAGTTGAAGGATGCGTTATAGGAGGTTGACTCAAACAATCTGCAATATTGTTGGTGTTCCCCTTCTTGTACTTGATGACCAAGGGAAACTTTCTTAAATATGAAGCCCAATTCATATGCCTTGCTTCTTCAATTTTATTCTAAGATCTAAGAAATTGTGGAGGATAGTGATCAGTGTGAACAAATGTTTCTTCCCCCAAAAGATAATGCCTCCAATACTTGATGGCTTGGACCAATGCATATAATTACTTATCATATATGGAGTAGTTCCTTTTAGCAATAGAAAAATTTTCTGAATGATAGGCCACATGATGACCATATTGCTTCAAAATAGCTCCAAGTGTGTACTATGAAGCATCTGTCTCAATCTCAAAAGGTTGTGAGAGATCTGGTAGAACATGAACATGTGTGGAACATAATTTTTATTTGAATGTGTTGAAAGAATAAGATTGAATATATGTCCACTTGAATGCAACATTGATCTTTGACAATTGGTGTAGAGGTGCGGCAATGTTTGAGTAACGTAGAATAAATTTGTAGTAACAATTGGTGTAGAGGTGTGGCAATGTTTGAGTAACGTAGAATAAATTTGCAGTAGAATTTGGCAACACAATAAAACTCCTCAATTTAGTGATATCTGGAGTAGGCCACTTGAGAAGAACTTCCACTTTCGTAGGATCTACTTGAACACCACATGCATCAATGCTATACCGAAGATAGGAGATGGATGTGTGACCAAAAGAACACTTGGAAAAGTTGGCATACAAACATTTTGCTAAAGAGTGCGAAGAACATGTTCCAAATGCTGAAGATGCACTTCCCAAGTTTTGGAAAATATGAGAATATCATCTAAATAGATGATAACAATTTTTTCCAAACAATCATGAAACATCTCATGCATCAATCGCATGGAAGTGGTCAGAGCATTGGTGAGACCAAATGGCATCACAAGCCACTCAAAAATTCCCATTTTGGTCTTGAAAGTTGTCTTCCATGTGTCCTCTACCTGAACTCTAACTTGGTGATACCCACTTTTCAAATCAATCTTAGAGAAGAATTTTGCACCTTGAATTTGATCCAAAAGGTCATCAATGCATGGAAGTGGATATCGATTTTATATGGTGATCTTATTTCATGCTTGGAAATCAAAACAAAGACGCCAAGTTTTATCTTTCTTAAGCACCAACAAAATTGGTGAAGCACAAGGGGATGCACTTGGTTTAATGAAACCTTTAGACAATAAATCTTAAATTTTCTTTTTATCTCATCATTTTGAAGAATTGATTGTCGATACAATGGGGCATTAGGAAGAAACACAACAGGAACAATATCAATAGATTGATTGATTTCTTGTTCTGGGGTAAGTGTTTTAGGCTCCTGAAACACACGTGAATGTTCTTGCAACAATTTTTATAGTGTAGCATGTGGCTCATACATAATGACTTTTTCGTTACAATTTTCAAATTGTGGGCTTATGAAAATTAATGCAAGCTCTTGTGCCTAATTGATAGCTTTTCTTGCCTATCTACAACTAAGTACTAAATTTGCAATTCTCTTAGTACATTTTATTAGGTATGCCTTATTATTTTTTTGTAGTGTATAGTTGTTATTAAAAACATCATAATGAGATTTACTATCATATGGTTAGGGTTTTCCAAGCAACAAACCACAACAATCTATGGTGGTCACATCACAGGTGACCTTATCAATGAACTTGGGACCAAATGTAAAAGAGACAATGCAAGTGTGTGTGATTTATGAGGACAAATCATTATCCTTCCATCCAAGTGAATATGGATGAGGATGTGGATCCATAAAAAAATGAAGCTTGTTGACAATGGAATTCACAATCAAATTTTTCAGTGAGCCATTGTCAATGATAGAATCCATAGAGAAATTATGTTTTAAGTGTCACACAAGTGACAAATAAATTGTCACCTCCCCCTAAAATAGAATGATGGTTCATTAAGGTGACCTTATTGAGTCTACCTTTTAACTCATCATAATACTTATCCTCACCTAAGGTCTCAATGGGAACATTATTCTTTTCCTCGGCATGAGATTGTACAATTAGATTCTTCTTCTTCAACTTAAAACATTAATTTTTTTTACAATAAGTAGAAAATTTAGATTTCTTAGTATCAAGAGGAGACTGAAAAGAAGAGGAAGGAGAAGAGGTTTTCTATTTAGAAATCTTTTTTGTGGCCGAGAACTCGAAGCTTTTGGAGGACCTATAGAAAATGAAGGCCAAGATGCACAAGATTGGGCAACAATCTTTTCCTCTACCAACTGTGCTTGGTTGAATGCAATATCAAGCAATTCTAAGGTAGTATAATTCAACTCCCTAAACAAATTTTCTTGTAAGCCACTCTTGAACTTTAAGATTAGAGCAACAACTAGTTCTTGCACTCAGATTAGTATGCTTAGCCAACTGAACTAGTAGATATAATCTTGCACTGACATTTGTCATCCTTTTCGCAGGTGAAACCACTTAATGTGCAAATCCTTCTCATAGTTTGAAGAGTAGAATGTATCCTTTAAGGTTGTGATGAGTTGATGCCAAGTGGTGATAGGTTCTTGAGCATATTGTTGCTTAGTGACCAAAACCTTAGCGACACAGAGAGCTTTATTTTTTCAAAAGGAGCCTTATCAACATCAACAATCTCATTGTACACAAACCATGTCTCCATGTCAAGAATCCATGTGTAGAGAACAATAGGATCTTGAGATCCATCATAGACCTTTATTTCACATTTGGCTGGAGTTCGGTGGCTTTCAATACCAGGAAGCTATTGAATTACGATATCATTGATTTTGTTAGTCAATGCGTTTATCACATCGGCAAGTTCAACAACTCGCTCGGTTAAATTGATGGCCATATTTGTTGGAAACAATAATGAAGGAAAATTGGGGGGGGGGGGTGAATCATTTTTCACCGGATCTACAAACTTAACCACAAATATAGATCTGATAAACTGCAACAACAAAAAAGATAAGAAAATTGATAACACGACACACAACACCAAGATTTTGACGTGGAAAACCCAATTAAGGGAAAAACCAAGGTGGTAACCTACCCATAATAAGATGATACTCTGCAGTAGTATGTGAAAATATTACAATGGGGAATGCACATGCATTCAGGTACACTACCTAGAGCTCATTACTCAAAAGATAATCACCCGGAAGGCTACAACCCTCAGGGAAGTCTCACTAACTTACAACAAGATTCAGATTGCAATCCGGAAGGAATGAACTGAAAGAATATCATCTCCAAATGCCTGATCAAAGTTCAAATTAAGCACAATTGTCACTCTGTAACACCAATCTCTTCTCAATCACAATGTTGAAGGATGAATAACTTGTTCGCACATACACCACTCTCTGATAATGCAAACACAACCTTGATACCTAATTTACATGACTATATCACCTATTTATACAATTTATCAACCTTGACAACAAGGTCAACTAAACCCTCAACTCATAATTACAAAATTACATCACATGATACAAAGATCGACCACCAAAATAATATAATCATATAAATTACATATCATGGACCTAAACCAAATATCCAAATGCTCATTACCACCGAAAATCATGCCAAGATCAACCACAACACGCTACACCTCCAGGAAAACCGCATAACACGAAGAACATCACCGGTTCAGAAAAATCACCAACAACTTGCACAATGATCAATGTGGATCATCAAAACAAATAGGACACAATTAGGAAACACTAGCAAGCACATTAGAATTGTCAGCAACAACCTCACCAACACCACTTAACAAATATTCATCGATCAACATCTGAACCTCAAGAACACTCAAAAAACAACAACTGTCACAAAGAAAGATAACTTGCAGAGCACCAAATTATGAACCATCTGAAATGAAGATACACAAGACCATCCCAAACAATATCCCAAAATCTCAGCTCAAGATTTTATCACACCGGAATATACCGGAGGAAATACTTAACTCTGCAAAGCACTGATCATAAAAACAAACTGCAACACCATATCATCTGATATGATCAATTAAGCTTCCCGGATCACCAAAACCAATACAAAAGAATATAGTGATACTATAAATACTCCATACACAAAACCAAGATCACAATGAACCAATCTGCAATCACCAGAGCAGGAATATGTTGACATCAATGACAACAACATATCCAAGCAACAACAAAGTCCAACAATATTATTGTGGATTAAAGCCAATGAAGTTCTTTACACCTCCCAACAATAAAAATAAACAAACACTATGGACCAACACTACCAAACTTGGAGAAATATAATTAAATTGGGAGATCTATGAGTGTTGGAATGAAACCAATTTTAAAGGAGGTTTCGAATGCCACTAGACACAATGTGATAAATTTTTAGAGGAAAAGACCCATTAAATCATAACATATGGAATTAACACTCTCCCAAGTAAACTTTGGACCCTTTTTTTTCAAGATTCAGGAGTATTATAGTAACCTTTTATAAAGAATATGGATTCTTTGCTTTTAAAAGAAAAACCATGAAAATAAGAAAAAAACCACTTGTTTACACTCAATACCACTTTTTGCACTCAAAACCACCTACAAAACCGCATGGGCATTAGAAATTAGTAGCTACAATAGTAGTTTTAAAATTGCCATAACTTTCTCAAAATATAATGAAATTCAGAACCGTAAAATGTTCCAGAAAGTTCTCACAAAGTTGCTTCTAAATCCACAAACCATTTAACAAAATAATTCTTATGTAGAAATATATTAATGAAAGAACATCATAGGTTTTCAAAGCAAAAGCACAAAAAATTCAAAAGAAAAATGCTTACTTTTTCAAGCAAACACCTCTAGTTGCTTCTGGATGATTAACTCTCCTTAAATGGGTGCAAAATATTCAAAAATCACATGCTATTGTTGAGAGATTCAAGACTGATTTTTTTTTTATAAATAAATTTGAATGAACAATCCAAACCCATGGACTATAGAAGGATTTGATACCAACTAATATGGGAAGAGGCAAGCTAACCAGTAGTCAGAGATTAAATTTGCAAACAAAATTCTTTTATTTCTAAAAACACAAAAGAAAATAATCTTTGCAATAAAATGATTGTAAAACTTGCATTCTCGAATATCTCCTACGTGAGGAGAAAATACAATTATATAGGAATATAATATGCCATGTTTGGATGATTTGGAATATCTTTCAAAGATCATGTGAATAACAAAACAAAACCAGTTAACAAATAAGATAACAATATACTAACTTATGCTAACCTCCTAACAACTAGGAACCTAACATTGACTTTTTACCTAAACAAAAACCTGTTTTATCCTAATAAAAAACATTGACTTTTTACTTTTATATTTTTACATAAGATAAAATAACTAATAAAATATAGTAGTATTTTATTCTATATATCTATGCGTTATTATACCCTATGAATCCTCACCAACATAAGTGTAATAATAAATGGCAAACAGTACGATGGTCGAATTGATACTGGAGCTTCTTTATCTTTGTACAAAGAACAAGTTCTCAACAATTGGGAACAACTAACTTAGAAGACTTCCTATATTTCTTGTGATGTACAAGGAAATAAATTCAGTTGTGATAAATATAGTCACCAACGGGTAGTATCTAGAATTCGAAGGGAAGAAGTTTAAATGCGATTTCTTTGCCATGAAGCAAATGCCTAAAGATGTACTTCTAGGTGGAAAATTCATTGACAGATATATACCATATGGCTATACTAAGAAGAGTATAATGTTCACTTTAAATGGAGAAAAGATAAGTATTCCTAGGCTTGTCTATGCTTTAGAAAAATATCCATCCACAAGAAGGATTTAGACAATTGAACCATTACCAGAACTAAAAGCTTCTATCATCAAAGATATATGATCAAAAGATTAGAGTTTTTGAGAAAAATAAATTCCAAAAATCACATGATCATACAAATATAGGCTTATTACAAACATGATCATACATTGGAAGATCACTAGGATGAACATGAATTAATAATGAGGGATTACAAAATGTTAAGTCTAAATATGTTTGTACCGTGCAATGTTATTAGCTCACCAACTAACTTGAAGGAAGATGGAAAGGTCTTGCACCATTCCTATAATAAAATAATGTACTTGATGATCCTATTGGTGATTTTAATCGGTTTGTAGTAGAAGATTGTTCAATGGAGGCCAAGGCTAGGGTGGTGGTGAATAGATAATTAGAATGGATACAAAAATCCTATACCATTCTAAACCCATAATTCTTCATCAAAATTCAAATTAAAATAGAGGTAGTTGAATCCTATAGTCCAAGCACAACAAGAGTTACAACAGAGGAGATTGAGCCTACAAAGACAAGAAAAACCAAAGTTATTGATAAGAGGAAAGAAAATAAAATACTTTTGAAATTAACTCTAATGAGAGTGAAGAGTAAAAGATGCTTCTAATTAGGAGGAAAGTGGCATCTCAACCCCTTAGTACTACTTAGGTATCCCTTCACCTACCTTTATGGTAAACATTCCCTCGTGCCCTCCTGCATCTCCTCTCACAACAACACATCCATCTTCACTACCCTCTTAGACAACACTTCCTCCTCAACCCTCTCAAACCATTCCTCCACCAATCGCCATCTCCAATTCCAATTCCAACATCTCCCTACAAAGAGAGGTGAAATCAAATTCTCAATACATAGAATGATAAAGTCAACTTGAAGGTGGCGGTGAGTAGTTAAAGGAGGATCTAACAGTTGAAGGTTGCCTTGCCTCTAAGAGAAATATTAATTTTTGTTAATGCCTAGCCTAAGGTGTAGATTCACAACATACTGAGAAGAATGAAAGATGTCATACCATACTGCAAGGACTTTTGTTTTGTTTCCTTCTCTTCCTCTCTCTCCACAAGAAGAATCACTAGGATTCATAGTGTGGCTAACCCATGTGGTTGAGAAAAGAAAAAGGACCTATACACAAGATGAGGATGATTTCTCAACTATAGTGGAGATGTTAAAGTCCCAACTTGCAATGAAGAACATAAGGACACTCTAGACCATTACATTTGATTCTCATGGTGCAAAAGTTGGAAAATAGAAACTCTAGTGCTATATAAAGTCAAATCCTAAATGACAACTAGAGACTATTTGGTACAATAAATCAACTTGGGACACAAGACAAGAGAGGAAGGAAAATAATATGTGTAAGTAGTTTTTCCCACCATATTGGAGTAAATGAGGAAAGATGAAATTTCCAAGGAAGAATTCAAGGCTCAAGTTAGGGAGCTTGCCTCCTACATAAGTCATCTAGTGGATCCAATTGATTCTATTGACCCTGCTCCATCTATACTAGCAACCCTAAATAAGGATACTCAACATCTAAACCTATAGGGATTAATTCATACTACCACTGCATTATGTGATGCATTGAAAGGCCCAGGTAGTAGGATAACCATAGTATCATTGAGAGTCTATCACAACATAGGTGATAAGGCAAGTGCACCAGTAGAAATTGAAAGTCCTATTGATGAGGAACCACAGGTTTGGAATGAATACCTCCCAATTTTACAATGAGTGAAGGCAATTCCTTTGAGAAAATTATGTCATGATTTTTTTATAAAAATGAACATGATTTATTGATAGAGTGGTTGAAATATACTAAGTAATGAGACTATAAATTGTCTTATTTATTCCATTATCCATGTCAATTTAATCCATGTTTATAATGTCATTCCAATATATTTCTATACTTTATCTTATTTCCATGAGGCATTGATTATGATAAATGATAATTAATAAGCATTTGTATGTTTAGTCAGTTAATGACTAATTAATGGCACATTATTATATGAATAATGATTATTTAAAAGTAAAGTATTTTGGAAGTATTAATATGTTATTTGTGAGATATTTGGGTCATTCATGTATCTGGAAAGAAAAAGAAACAGGTTGATAGTTGTCATAGTGTAGCCATTGACTTCAAAAGTGCAAAAAAAGTCAAAACCCAGTTTTAGTAAAATGGGCATATCTCCCTCATTTCTTATTGAAATTGAGATTTTCAAAATGATTTGTAAAGTTAAAAATAAGTCACACAAATCCTTTAAACTATTTGAAGATATTCAAAATATTAAAATATAACTTTTTACCAAAAGTTGACTAAGACAAAAGTGACGACATGAAAGACAATAAACTTAGGCAAACTTCTTTCATTTATTATAATTTGGGTTTCAACTTGGAAGGAAGTTGTATACGAATTGCAATCTATTTATGTACACCAACAAATATGCAACAAATCATATTTGTCATAAAAGAGTTCAAACAAACTCTTTTTCCAATCAGTTAGAAAACAAGTTGGAATAGGACGCTACTTCCTAGTCATTGTTTTGTTGTCACTTAGAAGAATAATCATCTTCCTTGTTTAAAGTGATGATAAGATATATATCAAATGTTTGAATTAGCTTATAAATTTGAATTTTTAATCAAGCAAATATTATTAGATAGATAGTAGATTGTTAGAAAGTTATATCGTTGTGATGTAGTAGCAATAATTTTAATGGAAGCAACATATTGTGTTTACTCAAGAAAGGGCCACTTAAGGTATTGTGAATTACAATCCACACTGCCTTGCAAAGTTTTCCCTTTCATTTTTGTCTAAGTGCGGTTTTCCTTTTTGATCAAAGATGCATTTGGTTGTAGTTCATGCGTGCCTGCCACACGTAGGAATGGTGTGTCTTTTTTATGGCTTTATTTTCTCATTGCCACGGAGCCTCACCCAAGCACCACATGGCATTGTCTTTTCTTTCTCATGAGATCTTGCCCATTGTTTAGCGACATAAATATTTTGGGACGCGTGGCAACCTCGTGGGATGTTTTGAGGTTGCAGTTTAGCTAAAAGGAAATATTCCCCATCCTACTGTCGCGTGTCACTCCTGAGCAACCGCCAGAAGTTCCATGTGTTCGACTAATAGAAAGTGGGGCGCTTCTTGTGAGATGCAAGCAATGTAGTGAGATGTCGCGAACCAATTTTGGGGCATTGTTCCAAATGTCGTGAACTAATTTTGGGGTGCTATTCCACATGCTACGAACAAATTTTGGGGCACTGTTCCAAATATGATCAGGAGTTTGTTGCGAGGGAGTGGTCAAGATTCCTTTTTTATCCAATTAATAGACAAGAAAGCTTCTCTATGTTGCAGGCCAAAAGCAGTCATCACTTTCATAATTTTTGACACTTACATAGAATGATGACTTGGTGCCAGTTGGTGTATTATCATGATGTTTTCTTGCTTTCCAATTAGTGGGAAGTTAGGATTTCCTCTATTTAATAAAAAATATTTGTATAAGCAAGGGCTTTAGAACTTTTGAATCAAGGAATACTAAGAAGGATTCTAGACAAAGTTTTAGCCTCAAAACTGTTATTGTTTTTTTCTGAATTAGAACAATCAAATTGTGCCTCAAGCCTTTTGGATTATTTTGTTCAGTTAGGTGTATCAACTTAGATTATATTTACTTTATGCTCATTCTTTCCCTTTTACTTTTAATGAATGAAGAGCTCGCTTCTTAAAAACTCGGAGATTACTCATTGAAAACACGCAATTTCCCAACACCGAGTTTCCCATAAGATTGTATTTTTTAGAAGTAATTTTAGAAATCAATAGTTCCTTTTCTGGTACCCGATGGGAGAAAAATTCTCTTAGATAAAGTGGGTGTATGAGCCATAGACCTGTCACCAGATCCTAAAATACTCAGAATCAACACCTGTTGGTTCCACCTTTGGTAACTGTCCAAACTAGAAGCTCAAGAGGAGGTGCGTGAATCCCAGTTCAAATCCTTGTGCAAATGGCAGTCCTTGCTCCTAGAAATTTTATTACATGGAACATTCAAAGTCCCCTTATTCCACTTGTTCCTCCAAACTACTGGGATTCCATTCTAGCCTCAACTCTCAAAGTTTTACCAAAATTTACCGGAGATGATTCTAAAATTCCCGAAGAGAATTTGCAAGATGTAGCTAACGTGTGTACTATACACAATGTCACAGAACAAAATGTGGCGTTGAGGTTGCTTGCAACCTCTTTTAAGGGAAAAGACAAGATTGGTATAGATCTCTCACACCAAACTCAATAGTTGATTGGGACCAGTTGGGAGATCAATTTTTTGCATGCTTCATCGAAAAGGGAGACAAATCTTCTTTGTTGGAGCAATTAATAACTATTAAATGAGCTCCTCAAGAAGCGGTAACTAATATTAATACTATATTCCAAAGGAGTTGGTATACAATACCCATAATAGCTCATCCTCCTGTAGACATGGCTTTTATTTTCTACCTTAAAGCTTTCAACTTAGACACATCCCTTATGACTCAATCCCTAGGTGGGAATACTCTTCCTAATGCCTATTAGTGTGTAGTCCAAGCAGAAAACAACCTTATTGATGTAGAAAAGCTCCCTTTGATACCCCCTATGTTAGTCTTTCTTGTATTGTCAAGCCAAGCACCTGAACAGACACTCTCAGGTACGTTTGCGCCACAATCCATGTATATCCACTCAAATGCCCAACAAACTAGTGCCCTTGCCTCTACTTCCCTACCTGCTGAAGTAAGTGAAATGAAGAACTTGTTAAGGACATTTTTCAAATGAAATAATTAACCTTAAAAGGCAACAAGCAACACTTGTTAGGCCCCCTTTCTAGGGCTATCAAGATGGAATATTTCCATATCAACAAAACCAATTTCAAGGAGGCGCAAAAGCAGCTCAAACACAACCTAACAATCAAATTGTACATGTGCCAATCCCTTTACAAGTGATAGTGCCTAATCAAAACAGGGAGCTAGTGGCGGATTAGAATAACTTGGCAAATGATACCAACTCTTGGCATTTCCCCTACAACAAAGCTCATATGCCACAAAATTGTCCATGAGGAAATTTGCAGCAAAAATTGGCAAAGAAAAGAAACCAAGGAATGAATCCCGATGTTGGGATATACACTTTCCCAAGTATGGAAAATGCTATGCTTACAGATTGAATGCAGAGTATGTCCTTAGAACAAGAAGCAGAAATCACCCCAGATCACGCCCTTTTCTCATGAGTGGAGGGTGAAGAAGCGATGCTTACAAATGATGCTTCTGCATCATCTTCAAAGATGCCCCAGGTACAATTTGACTATAACCTCCACTCAAAATCTCGATTCATGAGAGAACCTATGCTACAATAGCTGAGAATAACTCTTAATAAGCCCCAGAAGCAGCCCATCGTAACTTTCACTTTTCAAAACAGAAAGAATTCACGCCCTACAAGCTCGAGTCAAAAACTCATATTCCTATGGTACTTGATGTGGTGGAATAATTAAAGAAGGCTCTTGCCAATGTGTCCTTATGGGACATTCTCACTCTTTCGGAGTAGAAGAATCATTTACGAGAAGTGCTTGGAGAAGTAGAGAAGCCTATGACCAGATCTATAACAAATTCATCAAGCACAAAAGGCAAAGAGCTATAGTCTGGGGACCAGTCGCAATCATCTGCAGTAACTAATGAGGGAGAAGTTTCTATTAAGGGCAAGGTAGATAAACCGAAACCCACTCCTTTCTTTATGACTCTCATTGTAGGGGATAAATTGCCCTATAATTATATGATAGACTCTAGAGCTAGTACCATAGTAATGCCTAAGCAAATAACATAAATCTTAAATCTAGAATATGAGCCCCTAAACAAAGGAGTCATGCAACTTAATGGAAACAAATTCCAGGCTATAGGTTTGATTAAGATTCTTCCGCTTACATTATTTGCTTGTTCGAGCATCACAGTCCCTTAAGAAGTAGTAATTATTGATATTCCCCCCGTCTTCGGCCTTTGTTTGTGTAGAGATTTTACTAGTAAGATAGGAGGATACCTCTCTCTGGAATGGTCTCACCTTATCCTTAGAACCGAGCATGGAGCTAAATTAAAAATCCTATATGAACCCTTACATTCAGAGCATGTAGTTGATGAGGTCATGATTAACTTTGAAGCAACTCATACTTCCATTTACAAAAATCAGATGAAGTGTGTTGAATTGCTTGAAGATGAGGAAGTAACCGGTGGTCGGACCCCAAACCAAGATGTTTTCCTTAATGAATTCATAGATGCATATCCCTATGAAAACTACCATGCCACATGACTCAGAACTTACATGATCTTTGATGAGGATCACATAATTCCCAAAGTGTCAAACGACCTGCAAGACAGAGAAAAAGAAGTAGAGGACTAAATCTTGGAGCTCTGGACTTTGCATTTCGATGGAGAAAGATATAAAACACGGTCTGGAGCAGGCATTTGTCTAACATCTCCATCCGAAGCACAGACCCTCAGGTCCTTCCATTTCCATTTTTCCTGCTTAAATAATGAAGCAAAATCTGAGGGATTGATCCACAGTTTGTCTTGTAGAATGCTTAGGTGTTAAATAATTGAGAGTTTTGGGAAATCCTGAATTAGTAGTCCAACAAGTTTGGAGAATATATGTTGCAAAGTATGTCCGTATGTGCTCATACTATCATAGAGTCTGGGACTTGATTGAAATCTTTAAGGCATTCAATATTCAGATGATTCCCCGTAAGAGAATGAGAATAATCAATATTTCAAATTTGTTAGAAAATAAACACTCGGTTAGAGTAATTGTCAGGCCAACCATACCAGACAATAATCAATATTGGAAATTATTTGAAAATGATGAACATATAGAATTGTTCACACAACAGTCATGTGAGTTTGTTGAACAGTTACAACCTAAAGTTGCGGAAGCATATGGTGATCAAGTTATTCAATTGAAATCAAACAAGCTTCCAAAGGGCCTAATTACACTGGAAAACCTATTTGATTGCAATGATGCAAGAAATGACAAAAGGAAGTTCATCGTTGATAAAGGAGACTACAGTGATCTCCAAGTTGGAGATGAGAAAAAGCTTAAAGTTGGTAAGAATGTTCCTTAGCAGGACAAAGATAGATTAATCCATTTTTGTGATAAATACAAGGGAGTAATTGCATGGTCATATGACAATCTTGAGGGCTACAATCCCACCATAATCCAGTGCACTATCGAGATCACTGAAGGAGAAAAGCCAGTTAAATAGAAGCAGCAACTGGTTAACCCTAAAATTGAGTCCCCGATGTCTCAGGAACTCTGTAAATTAATAGATTCTTGAATTATTTATCCGATCAAGCACAACACATGGGCTTCTAACCTGGTACCAGTTCGCAAAAAGAATGGGGATATCCGCCTTTGTGTGAATTTTTGGGATTTAAACAGAGCGTCCTTAAAGGATAATTATCCCCTTCTGTCCATGGAGAATATTTTACAGACAGTAGCCGGTTCCGAGATGTTTTCCTTTCTCAATGGTTTTTTTCAAATACAATCAAGTCCTGTTTAAGTAAGAAGATCAACATAAAATGATGTTCACCATGAAGTGGGGAATGTTCACATATGCTAAAATGCCTTTTGGCCTTTCTAATGTTGGAGCCACATTCCAAAGAGAAATGGATATTGATTTTAAGGAACTCATAAATAAAACGATCCTTATCTACTTAGATGATTTATCCGTGTTTTCAAAAAATAAGGAAGACCATTTTGATCATTTGGAGCCTTTTTTTCAAAAATGCTTAGAGTTTGGCGTCTCCCTCAAACCAAAGAAGTGTATCTTGAGTATCTCCTTTCTCATATAAGTTCGGCAAGTTGTTTTAAATATGCAGTAATAAAGGGAATGTGCTTTTCTCAAGGAAAGTGTCTGGATCTTTTAGATGGCGACGACAAAAGTGTAGTGGCTTTTCATCCTGTCGAGGTGGTAGAGCTGCACAAGCATCATTCAAATTAATTTCGCATGAATACCTTAGGTGGTGCATGCATCGGGAAAAATGTATAATTAACACACCATTTAGTGTGACAATCAAGGGTTGTAGCATATTGAAGAAGATTAACAGATTTGAAAGGTGCTCATGCAAAGTGTTGTATCTTGCAAGTAATTTTTTGTGTAGAAGTAAAGAGGTTTGAAATAGAGCACAAAAGGATGGCTTCAAAGGAAAGAATTTTAGGTGATATTGTAGGCTCTTCCACAACTAATTCCTTTATGGACCTGTTCGAAGACATATCTTATGCCTCTTATGTCATGCCCCCAAAACCTATTCATGTGAAAACAAAGCCAAAGGCGAAAGGCATGACCAAAAAGCCCTATGTAGTTATAGATAGGTATGAAGAGGTTTATGACCCAGATCTGTGTGAGCATCTAAAGAATCTCCGAGAAGGTGTTTGTCAGAGGATGTTGGTCCATAAGAAGAAGAATGAGCCAAGGTCGTCAGCAATCAAACTTTGGAACTCTGGCCTCCCACAATACATGGTACCCATGGTCCCTCATTGCCCTTAATTCGTTGAAGCATGTGTTGCGAGTTTCAATTTGGACCTAGTGATCATTCAGGTAAACTCACTGAGAGTGGTGATAAGAATGGATGCTATCAGAGATATGTTGTGCATTCCCTTGCTCAATGAGAACATAGAGATTTTCTACAGAGAAACATGAGATGGATATTGGCGAAGAAGGAGAGATGTTGTAAGTTTTTGTAATAACGCAATGGATAGAGACCGAGCTATCACTGACCTTCTAAAGTTTCCCTTATCATACAATGATTTAAAGAAAAAGGACCTGCAAGACGCCTCCTCAATGTTGGCATATATTTTTGGTTTTGATGATGATTTCAGTATCTATCCTTTTCAAATTGGTTTTCTATTTAAATTTCGGAAACAACAGGAGCCTTTCTGGTATGACTTTGTGGATATCCTTCTCCAAGAGATTATAGAGTAGTTGGCGAATTACTCTAAGCAATATAGGTTCAAGTACACCTCATTTCTGGTCCATATGTTCTACATCAAAATATAGAGTTTTTTAGCCAGTATATGGATTTGTCAATTTTTAGTGATCAAAAGAAGAAAAAACTTGTCACCATATGGACCCATATTTTGTCTGCTATGCATGATCCATATGCGTTCTTTGATTCCTTCTTAACTTTCGCCTTGCAAGATTTGTGTAAGCAAGACCTAGGCTCTGTTATCTTCTTTTCCAAAGAACAAATTAGCTGGAGGACATCATTCCAACCCCGTTGTGACTAGTTCTTGGGTTAGGATTTCTCTTTTGTCAGAGTCCATAGTTTTACAGAAGAACTTTTCCACATCCCAACTTGTGCCACTAGATGTACACTGGCTTTGGAAATTTTTAGGCAGATGGTTATAGTTGAGCTCAACATAGGTATAAGAAGACATGAAACTACCATAACTCAAGTTCATAAGATTTTAGGGTCGATTGTTCTTGAGAGGAGGCTTCAAGTTGAGGGTGTGCTTTCCTCAAAGCTAGTTCAGCTAGGGTTTGTAGTTATTGATGATAAATAGAGTTTTGATCTAGATGGTTGTCTTTTGAATAGTAAAGAACCCATAGTGCATGTGCCACGAGAAGATCCTAAGCTATTTGTGAACCTAGCTCTCATCCCCATAGAGGAGTGATCGTCGTAGTTAAAATTATATATACCAATAGGGAAAGAAGACCTTGAAAAAAAGTTTCATGTCATTCTGCAAAGGAGAATGGATGAAGATGGTTGGCCAGAAGAAAAGAGAATAGCCTTTTGGACGCATAGGTAGGAAGTTCAACAACTCCAATCAAGAATGGGCAATGTCAAGTCAAAAGATCAAAACTTTTGAGGAAGAATGGCAAAAGTATAAAGGTGATGATAGTATAGAGGTTGACTACAGTCCTCCACTAGGTGACATTAACCCAACAGATCCAGTTATGTTACAAGAAGCAGGGTTGCAAAAGGGAAAAGCAAAGCAGGTTGAATTAAAATGATCTTCACAGGTCTATGGACCTGTGACTGCATATGAGGCTATAAAGAGGCTTGTAAGAAGGACCCGCTCACAAGTGTTGAGGAAGCGGCCCAACAAAATGTTCAAGTCTCATAATTCTCTGATTGCTGACATGGTTCCCCAAAGGTAGAGACTGAACACAACAAATATTTTGGGAGCCACTCAAACACAAGTACCTATTTCCACTCAAGTTTCAACCACATCAACAACCTCTTTGGCTCAGGTACACTTTTCTCTGCCTCTTCTCTCTTCTTAATCTCTAGTGTCATCGACAGTTTTGTCCTCGCATGCTCTTGTTGTTGTAACTAGCGCCCCTGCAGTCATTATGCAATCCCAATTAGCTTTTGTATCCGCTAGCCTTGTTGTCTCATCCCCGCATAGTGTTGCATCATTCAACACAAAAGTGAGTTTTTTCCTCTCTACAATGATCCCAATTTAGTCAACAGTCGCACCTTCAGTAGTGTGAGCTTTACATTTTGCAAGCTCAATGCCTCCAATATCATCAAGTGTTGACCTTCTTTTCTATCCTTCTATTGGCGCTCTGCAGGGAATCCATCCATTCTCTCCTACTACTCTCACCCTGCCCATGCAGACTCAGTCACGAGCCCTTCTAGTCCCCATTATATTTTCTCTCCCACTTGGGGCTCCCTTCGCGGGGAAAGCAATCCCTTCTTCATCTGACTTTATGCAGCATCCAAGTTCCGCTAAGATCGCTCGAGCTCAAAGGACATAGAAAAGAAAGGCAAAAGATTTTTGAAGCCTATTGAGCCTAGCATACAGACACTCTACAATGAGGATCCAGAGAATCTATTGTTTGCGTTTATGATGTCTAATCTCATCAAACCGATAGGACAGATGCAGTCAGAAGATTATATAGTGCATGTCGTTGGTATCAATTTAAAATAGACACGACCACAAGATAAAGTGGAACTCATGGAGGAAACTCAGAGAGTGGTGTCATCTAATTACTTGAAGCGTACTCGACGCTTAGATAATGTCACCATTGAATTAAATGCGGTTAAACCCATAGTCGAGCGTTTGCAAAAAGAAGAAAGGGCCAAAGAGGCAGAAATTGTTCAACTCCAGTCTATTGTGTAGCAAGAGAAAGTGGAGAAAGAAAGGCTCCAAAGAGCATTCAACAATATGGTGACCCAATTGCAGGTAGAGCAGGCTGTAAAAAATAAGTTCACCAAAGAGTTCCATGGTAAGGAACAATAATTTCTATAGATTCAGGCAAGTTTCCTGGATGTAACCCAAATCCAAGCTCAGCTACAGATCGCCATTAAAGAGACGGACCAATATCATCAGGAGCTGAATAATGCATAGATTCTCCTTACAGAGGAGAAAAAGGTAAAGGAAAAGGCACTGCAGGAATTACAAGACAAGAAAGTCCAATTTGATAAAGAGCTTCAAGATGCAAGGCTAGCTCTGGAAAGTGAACACGCCAATAACAGTCAGTTAGAGGAAGAAGTGTAGGATAAAGGCACTAGAATCATAGTGTTACAAAATCAAGTGTCTAATGCAGCTCACAAAATGAAAGAGTTGTAGGAGAAGATAGAGTTGAAAGAAGCAAATATCAATCTCCTATCGAAATCATTTACGCTCCCTCCTACAGATGCTACCTCTATAATACGGGAGCTCCACATCTCTTGTTGAGGGAAAGTGAAGCAATTTTCTCCCCTTTTGCAATTGGCCCTTAAGTTTCTGGCGAACGTCCAGTCCCTATGCACTGAAGCAAGTAACACTATTGACCAGGTCATGCAATGCATCGCACCTAAAGTTCCTGATTCTCATAAGCTAGTGAATTGGTTATATATTGCTTCTGATTAGGAATTAGCTACTTCAGGAATTGGACATCATAGAGAAATGGCTAGGAAAGAAAATGAGTTCTCGACTTGCAATAAAGCAGCAGTGCAGGCCATGACTAATCTGATAACATTAAATTCCTCAGTCACACATATAAAGGAACTTTTTGAAAGTTTTATAAGCCTTGGCTTACCTTCACCGTTTCTTCCTGATGATTCAGTCATAAAAGTCGAGCAATTTATGAACCTAATAGAGCAATGACATCAGGATCAGTCATATCTTCAGATTTTGAGCAACCCACCTGATGCAGGCAAAATTAAGGCATTGATCCATCCCCTGCAAGGTTCCACACTCTCTTTGAGTCAACTCGCAATGAGATAAGTGATTTGTCTTTCAAGGAAATCATCGAGTTGGATCAGAATTATCAAATTCTTAAATCTCAGGTTCTACCTTCAGAAGATGATTGGCTTCCATTACAACAAACCCTCGATCAACTTTTCGAAGCAGATGCATAAGCCTGATTTGCAAAACTAGAAATTTCTGGGTATCGACATCCTGTGGGAAGGATTACCCCAGAAGTCACCAAAAGTTATGATCTATAATCCACACTGCCTTGCAAAGTTTTCCCTTTCATTTTTGTCTAAGTGTGATTTTCCTTTTTGATCGGAGATGCATTGGGCTACAGTTTGTGCACACCTGCCATGTGTTGGAGAGGCATGTCTTTTTGATGGCTTTCTTTCCTCCTTGTTGCAGATCCCCACCCAAGTGCCACATGGCATTGTCTTTTCTTTCTCGTAAGGTCTTGCCCACAGTTTAGCCAGACAAATATTTTGGGATGCATGGCCGCATTGCGGGATGTTTTGAGGTTGCAGTTTAGCCACGAGGTGAGATTTCTCGTCTTGTTGTCGCGTGTCAATCCTAAGCAGCCACCAAAAGTTCCATGTGTCGTGAACCAATTTTGGGGCACTCATTCCAAATACTACGAACCAATTTTGGGCGTTGTTCCAAATGTCACGAACCAATTTTGAGGCTCTGTTGCAGATATGATTAGAATTTTTTTGCAAGGGACTGGTTAAGATGCCTTTTTTATATGAATTCTAGACAAGAAAGCTTATATGTGCTATAGGCCAAAAGCACTCATCACTTTCACAGTTTTTGACGCTTACACAGAATGATGAATTGGTGCCAGTTGGTGTATTATCATGATGTTTTCTTGCTTTGCAAGTAGTGGGCAGTTAGGCTTTCTTCTATTTAATGAAAAATGTTTGTATAAGAAAGGGCTTCAGAACTTTTGATTCAAAGAATACTAAGAAGGATTCTAGACATAATTTTAGCCTCAAAACTGTTATTGTTTTTTCTGAATTAGAACAATCAAATTGTGCCTCGGGCCTTTTGGATTATTTTGTCCAGTATGAATTAATAGTTTTCTATGCAATTTCAAATTTGTTGGTGTAAATAAATATTCATTGTGGATATTATTACACTTTACTTAAGTTAACTTAGGATAATGCATTTCTTCGCAGTTTGGATTTGAGACACTTAGGGAAGTGTGCACATAGGGATAGAGCTTGTAGGAGAAATTTCACCTTTTGTGGTCTTGTTTTGTTGTTACACTCCACATTCGGTGGGTCATCCACCTCTTGTGGAATATTATATTATTTCTCCTACCTACCCCTAGTATTTCTTACCTACCCTTGTTTCTCATTGAGCCACATGTCATGATTGTGTGCTCATACATCCATATGGCCTTGCCTATATAAGAAGGCCTATATTCATTGTATTGGTGAATCCAGTTGATCATTTTCATATTGATGAGAATACAGTTTGTTCTTGTCATTCTTTTGTCTCTATTTTAATACTTTTCATTGTGCCCTTGATCTTGGCAAAATCTCACATGGTATCAGAGCCATTGGGGCTTCATTGATTGGTTTTTGGAGACATCGTGGAAGGCTTCTATTTTCAGATCCAAGGAACTGCACTTTTTGGAGGCATCTTGGAGCATTTTCGACCTCACCATTGCGTCCGAGAGGCAGTTTCCATAAAACGGAATTCTCGGATTTTTTTCCAAAAAAAAAAAAAAAATTATTTTTTTTCTGAAAATTATTTTCCAGTTTGAAATTTTTTTTTGCAAAATTAAAAAAAAAAAATTGAAAATTATTTTTGGGATCCGTACCTTCTGCCCAGTCAGTAACACACAGTCAACGCCCAGTCAGCAGCACCCAGTAGCGCCCAGTCAATGCCTAGTCAACATTTTCTTTGGAAATTTTTAGACCCCTCTCCGTTGAGCAATTTTTTTTTATTTGGGCTAATTTTTCGTGCTCTTCGCAGTAGTGTGGTTATTTTCTGGTTTTGCTGCACATGTTTTTTGGAATTTTCCAATTCTCTCAGCTGTACTTGTCCAATCCTCAATTCTGCAACTTCAAAGGCCTCGTTTGAGCTCATACGACCTCCTTTTCAGGTGCCGTTTTTTTTTAAAGTGCATGTTTTTTCATCTACTTTCATAATATATGATCAGATTTTAGATATTTTAAGTAGAAATTGTACTTTCAGATATTGGTCTTATTTGGCCTATTTGGTACTTGTAAATTGCTTGGATCTTAGTTTAGATCTCTTGCATTATTAGTTTGAGTCTCTTTTGGCCTTATTGAGGCAGTTGTAAAATTAAAATCAGAAGTCCACTTTGCCATTTTTTGCAAGTGGCCCATTGTACATGCACTAAGTATAAAGTGCCAAATCATCACTTTTTTTTTGGGGGGGGGGGTTGTTCTTTGATTGAGTGAATTTGGGGGGGTGTCTTGTGTGATTGTGCCTCTCTTTCCTTATGCTCTTTCATTTTTGTTGCAATGAGTCCTCATAAATTTCTACCTTTAACTCCACATAATTATGCATCATGGAAAATTAAAGTATGGAGCAAATTAATGGAAAAAGGTCTCACGCATTACATAGATGGAACAATAGCAACACCGCCTGATCCTAAGGCTGATCCTAATGCTCTGTTAGAATGGCTCACTAAGAACTGCATGGCTCTTGGAACTTTGCACAAGTATGTATCAGATGACCTCATCTTTCATATTGAAAAGTGTACTACAATCAAAGATGCTTGGGATATGTTTCAGAAATTGTATGGTCAAGTTGATGAAATCAGAGGTTATAAGATTGACAATGAGCTCACCAACTTGGATCCCAAGAGTTTTGATACAATCCAAGATTATGTCACCAAAGCAAATGAGCTAAGAGCAAAGCTTAAGGATTGTGGAATTGACAAAAAGGATGCTCAATTGATATTCAACTTGTTGGACAAGCTTGCACTAGAATATGCAGCATTTGTGTCTAGCTTCCAAACTCATCGTTTGACAGTGGGGAGTTCCTATGTTATGTCTTCATTTGATGTTTTCACAGAAATGTTGATATTGAAACAATCTAAGTTGTTGAACATGGGGCTTCTCAAGTCTTCAAAGTCCAAGGCTTTGGTGGCTAATCAAGGGAATCATGGAAGTCAAGGCAAAGATTCCAACAAGAAGAAGAAGCAATCTAAGTCACAACCACAGCAGGAAAAAGGACAATCATCCTCTCCATCTCAAGGCAATTTTTCATCCTCTTCCAAGAAGGGGACACCACCTAAGAAGGATAAACCAACTTGTGCATATTGCAAGAAGTATGGTCATGATGAGCATCGATGCTACACCAAGAAAGTTGATGAGTTGACAAATCTTCTCAAGAAAAACAACATCAACTTGCCATCCGCCTACACAAAGAAGGATTCAACTCCTTCCTCTTCCTCACAGTCTAAGAGAAAAGGGCAAGCATTTGTGGCTACTACAGGTTCTTCACAACAGTGGATACTTGACTCAGGTGCCTCATATCACATGGGTTCTACAAAGGAGCAGTTTTCTTCATTGGAGCCATCTAAGGTACCTCACATTTACATAGGTGATGATACACAAGTAGAGGTTGAAGGGAAAGGTTTGGTTGACATGGATGATGGAACTTTTGAGAATGTTCTCTATGTTCCTAACTTGTCTACCAACCTTCTCTCTATCTACCAAATCACTCACTATGGGAATGGGAAAAAGGTTGAGTTTACACTAGATTCAGTTGTGGTCAAGGAACTTGATGATGATGCCTTGGTAGCAATGGGACAAGTCAATGACAACTCAAGACTTTATTCATTCTCCCACTTTTGGCCAAGCTCACCTTCTAGGGCCTTGCTTACTCATTCAAATTCTGAAAGTAAGCTATGGCATGAGCGGTTTGGTCACCTCAACTACCGCTATCTTCAGCAGCTCAGCACTAAAGACATGGTCACAGGTCTACCTCGCATCAGTTTTTTAGAGGGTGTATGTTCAGGTTGTTCCATGGGCAAGCATCTCGAGGAGAAGTTTGATAAAGGGAAAGCTTGGAGAGCTTTGGAAGTTCTTCAACTTGTTCACAGTGATGTAGCAGGTCCATTTCCAACACCTTCATTTAACAAGGCCCGCTATGTCCTCACCTTCATTGATGACTACTCCCGTTTCACTTGGGTCTAATTTCTCATTCATAAGAGTGAAGTATTTGACAGATTTCAGGACTTCAAGACTCGTGTGGAGAAGAAATCTGGAAAAGTGGTGAAGATTCTTCGCATAGATAATGGAAGGGAATACGTGAGCAAAAGACTTGAGGATTTTTGTACATTTGAGGGGATTGATCTACAACATTCTGTCACTTACACTCCACAGCAGAATGGAGTTGCAGAACGCAAGAATAAAACTCTCAAAGAAATGGCTAGCTATATGATTCATGCACATTCTCTTGATCTCGCTTTTTGGGTCGAGGCTATCAGTTGTGCCACACACATCTAGAATCGGTTTCCTCACAAAGCTTTGCAAGGTATTACTCCTTTTGAAGCTTGGGTTGGTAGGAAACCAATTGTGAGACATTTCAGAGTCTTTGGGTGTCCAGCATGGGCTCGCATACCTCCATAGAAGTGCAAGGCATTGGAACCTCAGAGTCGGCCTTGCATATTTGTTGGATATCCTGAGGGTGTTAAGGCATATAGATTGATGGATCCTGAGACACATGAGGTGTTCATTGAGAGGAGTGTTCACTTTGAGGAAAGCTCTCCTAGCTTAGCCTCTCTACCTCCTCCACCTTCCTCCATTGTGGATAGTGATGTTAGTGATTCAGATGATGAGACTCCTTCAACTCTGACTCGCAGGGTTACACCTCCGCAGGGTCCACTTGCAGTTGAGGAGCCTCATTCTCCACCTCCACCTAGACCTCGTTGGGCTCGACAGACACTTAAGTCCATAGGTTCTCTTGTTGGGGATCCTTCAAATACACGGAGAACTTGATCACAACATCAGGATCTTCCACATGCATTCATTGCTACTGCTTCTGATCCACAGACATTTCGGGAAGCATCAGGGGTTCCTGAGTGGGACCAAGCTATGGAGGAAGAGTATAGTTCCTTGATGAGGAACAACACATGGGACTTAGTCCATCTCCCTAAGGGGAGAAAGATGGTTCGATGTAAGTGGATCTATCGGACCAAGTTTGCAGTGGATGGAAGTGTGGATAAGTATAAGGCTCGGCTTGTTGCGAAAGGTTTCTCTCAGGTTGCAGGTGTTGACTATACTGAGACCTTTGCACCCATAGCCAAGATGAACTTCATTCGCTTGACACTTGCTATTGCTGCAGCTCATGGTTGGGTTGTACATCAAATGGATGTGAAGAGTGCTTTTCTTCATAGTGATCTTGATGAGGAGATTTATATGGAGCAGCCACAGGGTTTCATCCAGGATACTTCCTTGGTTTGCAGACTAAGGAAATCTCTCTATGGCCTTAAGCAGGCCCCCAGGGCTTGGTTTGCCAAGATGGATTCCTTTATTCTCTCAGCAGGGTTCACCAGGTGTCATTCTGATCCGAATGTCTACATTTTGCGACAGGATGACTCTCACTTGATACTTGTGCTTTATGTTGATGACTTGATAATTACAAGGAGTACCACATCCATCATTAACAGGGTCAAATCTGCTTTGCATGACAGATTTGCTATGACTAACTTGGGTCTTTTGCACTACTTTCTTGGGATAGAGATTTCATAGTCACCTTTCGAGATTACACTATCACAGCCCAAGTATGCTCTTGATCTACTTGCACGCTTTCATATGGCTGATTGTAAGCCTGCACTGACTCCCTTTCTTTCAGGAGTCAAGCTTGAGGCTCAGTGTTCTTCTCCACCAGTTGATGCCACTTTGTATCGTCAGCTTGTAGGTAGTCGCATCTACTTGACCCATACACGCCCTGATATTTCATTTGCAGTTGGCATGGTTTCCCGTTTCATGCGGGAACCACATGAGCTTCATTGGAAAGCCACCAAACGCATCCTTCATTACATCCAGGGTACACATCACTATGGGATTCACTATGCAGCAAGCACATGACTTCGCTTGGTTGGTTACACAGACTCTGATTGGGCTGGCGATCTTGATGATCGTAAATCTACTTCCGGTTATAGTTTTTGCCTTGGTTCAGGCCTCATTTGTTGGTAGAGCAAGAAGCAACATGCTATTGCTCTCTCTTCGACTGAGGCTGAGTATCAAGGCGTTGTTAAAGCAATGACTAAGACCATTTGGCTTTAGCAGATTCTCACAGAGTTTGGGTTTACCACTCCACGACCGAAAGTTCTACATTGCAACAATTAGAGTGCTATTGCTATCTAGAAGAACCCAGTCCAGCATCAGTGGACCAAACACATCGAGATCCATATGCACTATATCCAAGAGTTGATTCAGGAGCAAGTCATTGATTTGCAGTATTGTCCTACAACAGAGCAGGTTGCTGACATATTCACCAAACCTTTCACCGAGAGTAAGTTCCAGTAGTTGCGAGCTCTCTTGGGGGTGCGGGATGTGTCATTAGGGGGGGTCAGCTGACTTCTCCTTCCTCTCTTATGGGGGGACTTTTTCTTCTTTGAGGTTTTGTCCTTCTTCTTTGAGAGTCTTTTGTACTTTCATCTCTCTTTTGGGGGGGAGTTTTTTTCCACTGGTTTTTCTCCTTTTCTCCGTTTGTGAGAGATTGCATTGCATGGGTTTTCTTGCATTTTCATATTGTACATGGGTACCTATCATGGCCTAGTAGCCGGGACCCATCTTGCATTATTGACTTGAGTCTTCATTCCCCTAAGTTGCACTGAAGGGGGGGTGTTGGTGTAAATAAATATTCATTATGGATATTATTACACTTTACTTAAGTTAACTTAGGATAATGCATTTCTTCGTAGTTTGGATTTGAGACACTTAGGGAAGTGTGCACATAGGGATAGAGTTTGTAGGAGAAATTCCACCTTTTGTGGTCTTGTTTTGTTGTTACACTCCACATTCGGTGGGTCATCCACCTCTTGTGGAATATTATATTATTTCTCCTACCTACCCCTAGTATTTCTTACCTACCCTTGTTTCTCATTGAGCCACATGTCATGATTGTGTGCTCATACATCCGTATGGCCTTGCCTATATAAGAAGGCCTATATTCATTGTATTGGTGAATCTAGTTGATCATTTTCATATTGATGAGAATACAGTTTGTTCTTGTCATTCTTTTGTCTCTATTTTAATACTTTTCATTGTGCCCTTGATCTTGGCAAAATCTCACAAAATTCAATCTCAACTCTAGTAATGTATACTTAAGCTCTTCCAGTTGAATCATGTTACACACTCTTTTATTCTGGTAGATGTTTTGTGTGTGCTTTGCTTCCTGTTTTAAGAATTTTTAAATGCATCTTGAGAAAGGTTTTTGAGGCATGTAGATTGTTGAATGGGACTCAAAATTGAATGTATGTGAAGTTCTCTATGCTAATTGTTCGACAGAAATATCAGTTAGGTGTATCGTCTTAGATTAGATTTACTTTATTCGCCTTCTTTCCCTTTTCCTTTTAATGAATGAAAAGTCGACTTCTTAAAAACCTTTGAGGTTACTCAATGAAAACGCACAGGTTCCAACACTAAGTTTCCCATAAGACTATATTTTCTATAAGTAATTTTAGAAATCAACAAGTATTTTTCACATTTGATTGTTATAGTAGAAAAATCCACAACAAACTGTTGTGTTATTACACAGTTTTTTGCAACAACTATTGTACACTAAGATTCTTTTCAACACATTTTTGCTTTTAATTTTATTTATTTATTTGAGTTTATTTACTATACATAATTGATACAAAATATTAGAGTCCCCCATAGTGGACATACATTATCGACCCATTTCAAGTACACATCCTTGGGTTGACAAGTAAATGTAGCTTCTATTCCATGAAGGGTTGCTTAGATTGGATAACTATCCCTGAGTTGTAAAAGATATTAGCCTAGCACCAAATCTCAATTGGAATTAGGAGTCTTGACATTTTTGGCAACATTTTCAGGGATGGTATCAAGCTATTAGAATCTTTAAGTTTCTTAGATGCTCTTTCTTGTTTTTCTAGAATCATAGTTTTCATTCAAAGCACTTCAGATTTTATTTTATTTTGCAAAAGTACCACAAGCGGCAACAAAAAAAATGATTTTGGATCCATGGAGCATAATAGCAGAAGTGACATGCTTGAAGAGAATAAGATGGATATTGATGAAGATATTTTTGCAAGCATCATAGAAGAGTTTCGTTCAATTATTGATGTCAAATCAGAAATCCTGCTTCAAGAAGATAACCCTGATGTTCTTATGAATCCTCAAGAGAGCTACCATAAAGTGAAAATCAATCCTTTGATGCAGAAAAGTAAAGAAGATATTAAAAAAGACCAATTTTGGGATGATATAGAGATATTTTGCAAAACTTTAGATGCTAAACTAGTATGTTTTATAGAGAAAAATCATGAATAACATGAAGATGGTGCACATTTTTGGGCGCTAGAAATGTGTGTGAAATTTGGGGAACCTGCAAGGGCACAAACACTTCAATAAACCATTATTTGCATGGGTTAGCTAATCAAAAACAATAAAATGAAATGCATTGCAAGTCAGCTTATTGCCTCCTAGAAAGTGCGAGTGTGGATTGCTCTCAGATTGCTAAGCTATCCAGTGACTAGACTACATTCAAACGGAGGATTTTTAAATGCATGCAACTAGGCGAATGCAAGATTAATTGATTAAGCGAAATGAGATTATCAAGCTAAATGATCAAAGATCTAAATGAAGCTAAGCTAGATTATATGCAATAAATTGAATCTAGATAAGAGAAATGAATCTAAGCTAATGAACTAGAAGTCTAAATGATTCTAAGATTAAATGAAAACTAAGTTGATTGATGAATAAATATGCAAAGCTTCTTCAAAATTTTCTCGATAAACTGCAACACAATATTAGCATAATAGTGATGTAAAATTCTTGGATGTTGATTGAAGAATGAGAGCCTGAATTTATAGGAACATCAAGAGAGAGACCAAAGGTCAGGATTGATCTTTAATGAACGGTCGAGATCGATTCGAAGGAAGCACAATCCAGGTGAAATGAATTGATTGGACAATTTAATTCCATTTTGGAGAGATAAGATTGAGTTAAAATTAGCAACTTAGATTCTTTCCATTTTTCTTGAGTTCAGTCAATTTGTTTCCTTTTTTGAATTTTTGTGCTCATAATTTCCAGTTTATTTTTCAAATTAATTCCTCTTTCTTGATTTGTTTCCTTTTTTTGAAGATTTATGGCAATTTTTATTTATTTATTAAATATGCAAAAGATATTTAATTAAATAAATGAGATATTTGATTTTAAAAATATTTTCTATTTTGAATTTGATCAATTAATTAAATGTAACTGCCATGTTACATTTTTATACCTTAGGAATTAATATTTTTTTGCTCGGTATACCTTAGGAATTAATTAATCAGGCTCTTATGATTGATTTAAATTGATTATTTGATTCAGGACCTTGATGAATTTTAGTGAATTTAAGCACATTAGTCGAGATTAGGGGCCCATGGTTTTGGATGACCATTTTTAGGGTATTACAATGGTCACCATAGACAAAGAGTCAAATGATAATGGATTGAGTGACAACTAAAGGAAAGTGTATCAAGGGCTTGAATGCATGCATCATAGACCTATGAGATGACATACAGTTTGAGTGCCTTAGTGGACAACAAGTAAAAGAATCAGGCAATAAGTGCAAACAAAAAGAAAAGGCAAAGAATAGAACAGTCACAAAAGAATGGATTAAAAGAGAAAATGTCAAGAGAAGATGGACAAAACAATGGTTGTATCTTGATGGAAGGGAAAATACAAATTAACAAGATTTCATGTTGGTAGCCTTCATGTATAACTATTATATCCATCTCCTACCTGAGGACAAGCAAGATTTTAGTTGGGGGGAATGAAGACCCTATATATGTCCTATTTATTCCATTATCTATGTCACTTTAATCCATGTTTATAATGTTATTCCAATACATTTGTATACTTTATCTAAATTCCATGAAGCATTGATTATGATAAATGACGATTAATAAACATGTGTATGTTTAGTTAGTTGATGACTAAATAATGGTATATTATTTATATGAATGGTGATAATTAAATGTAAAAGATTTTGGAAGGATTAAAATGTTGTTTGTGAGAGATTTGAGTCGTTCATGCTGTTAGAAAGAAGAAGAAATAGAATGAAGAAATAGGATGACAGTTGTCACCATGTAGTTATTGATTGGAAGTGCTGAAAAAGTCAATACCCAGTTTCAATAAAACGTGCATATCTAACCCATTTTTTTGGTCGGTAATAGTATATTTTTATTAATATTCAAAGAATATTACAAAGTAAAAAATCATACATCCACCCTCCATAGAACTGTATCAAGAAATATCAAAAAAGAGGTCCAAAATCGGGTAAAACATTACCCAAACCCTACCCCCTTCAACCGATTTCAGCCATATACACCCATTTCTATAGAGACATGTAAACTAATTACAGAGACAAAAAAAACACACACTACCATAGCCTCTATTCAAACCCTACCCTCATCAACCAAAGATCCTCCATAATCATCCATACATACACTATAATAGTTTAAAGAATATAGTCCATACATAAATAAAAACAGTGAAGAAAAAACATAGCCATTGTCTGTATCAATTTTTTCTCTCTGCTTTCGAGGGTCCATTGACCTAGTAGTCTTTCAATTCAAATCTCACACCAGGCTCCTCCTCCATCCCAAGATTTCTCTTGCCTCTTGCTCGCTCTTTCTCCTTCGCATGCAAGAAATGCATCAATGAATCCCAGCCAATGAGAGCGTTTTGTTGATGCTCATCTTTGTTTATCCCTTTTCTTTATTTAATAAAAGGAACCAATTGTTGGGGATTATCATCTGAGGTTTTATTTTCCCCCGTCAGCATGAAACCCACCCTCGCAATAGCCCTCTCCAACATAGATTGAAGTTCATACAACCAATCTTCTGCCACACACCCCTTCAAAACCCATTCTACATCTTCCTTCTTCCCAACCTCTAAACCTCGTGCTGCCACCATTGAGACGACATCAACAGTTGTCTGATATTTGTGCTTTGTCTCCATGAAATACTCACCAAGAAGCACTTCCATAATCTGTATGAAGATGTCATCATTGAATTTTAAGAGGTTCTTCATTATTTTCTCACTAATTTTGAATCACCACCCATCCTCAAATGTGGGTTCAAAAGCACCATCCATAGGTTTTATTACCTACTCGACCCCTATCACATCAATTCATTACCACCTATTTCCATTAAAATCTTTCTGAAATGGGATTGTACCACCTCATCTCACACATCGAGGTCCATATTACAAAGATCTTCCACCATACACTTTGTCTCCTCACATGCCCAATTTCAAAATCTTGAAAGGTTTCTAAAATTTTATTGGCAATGGATATGAATTTGTTCAACTTCTATGCATTTATACCACCTTTATTTAATGTATTTATAAAAATCAATGAATCTCCCTCTAGATAACTTTTTGAAAGGCCCAATTTTTTCCCCATTTTCAAAGCTTCAACAGTCGCCTAGGACTCAACTTCCATGTTTATTTCCTCTGCAAGCTTCAAGGCACCAAAGGCTACAATATTTCCCTCCCAATCTCTCACCACAAATATAGCCCCTGACGGACCTAGGTTGTCTTTTGAGGCCCCGTCAAAGTTTAATTTATACCAACCTTTCCTCAGTTTAGTTCACTTCACCACCTTTGTTGTATCGTCCTTCGGATTAACCCAAATAGGACCATTGACATGTTGGCATTTGATGTTCCAGTGATGCTTCGGTGAAGATCGGTGTTTCCTAATGCTTATATATTCTTAGGAGTTGTCATTGATGGCAACTCAGCCTACCGATCTGATTCGGTATGGAGTTTTGGCTAACTGGATGTCTTGGATAAAGTATTTCGGGATTAAGACTGTTGGTGCAGTTCAGTATACAGTTTTGTGATCATTCTCATTTTGGTGAAGCAGGTTTTGGTTTTGATGATCAGTGATTAGTTGGTTGAGTATATGAAGTAGATTATCACAATAATCCACCCTTCGGTGTTGATTCCTATGCTTGATTGAAGATCTGGTATCCGATAGAGCAACAAAATAGAGTATTCTTCATGTTTGGTAGTATAGTGTGTGATCGGATTCTTAGAGTTGATTCTGGTGATTGGTGATGTGTTCGAGATGGTTGATGAGACCTATAAGAAGCGTGTGATCGTGTATTTTGGAAATATGATTCGATAAAGGATCTAAGCTGACTTGCAGCTACACGTTTCATTTTTTATATTTGGTGAAGCTGACTTGTGGAAGAGCATTTTTTTTGGTGTGGATATATAATATCGACTTGGTTAGTATCTTTGTGTATGGTAATGTTGTATGTAATGGTTTTAGGAGCAATTGAGCACAGTTTCACGTGTGCATCCCGATTTTTGATGATCCGGTGAGCAGTTGCAGAGCATAACAGAGTACATCATTACATCAATCGTAACGAATCACCTTGAGCCTAATCGAAACTGATTTGTGGCATAGTTAGATGCTATTTTCCAATTCATCACTCAGTTTAATCCTTTTGTAATCATATGTAAGGCAATGAGCCTTCATTCGAGGTTGTAGCCCTATTTTTGTAATTGAGCAGTGAGCTCTATGTAGTGTGCCTGAATGCAAGTGCATTCCCCTTTGTAATATTGTTTTTCTACTGGCCATAGTGGAATAAGATTGTGGGTTCAAATCCCACTGTGGTTTTTCCCTTTTAGATTTCCATGTAAAAATATTGGTGTTATGATTGCATGGTTATTTATTTTGTGTTGTTGCACTTTACTTTCCTTATTATGCATCTGGTGGTTAAAGAATCAGAATAACAAGTTTGAAATTTGCAGAACACTGATTCACCCCCCCCCCCTCAGTGTTCATTGATTCCAACATGACAGGCCTTATCTACCCCATTTATTAATTGAATATATATTTTCAAAATGATTTGGAAAGATAAAGAGTATGGACATAAACCCATAACCGTTTAAAGAAAATTGCAATAATAAAGGAGCACCATTCACTAGAAGTTGACCAATACAAAAGTGGCAACAGGAAACGCATCAGACTCAACCAAACCCCTTTCATTTATTTTAGTTTAGTTTTAACTTGGAAGGAAGTTGTATATGAATTAAAACCTATTTATGTACACCCAAAAATCTCTAGCAAATTAGATTTATCATAAAAGAGTTCAAACAAACTCTTTTTCCAATCAGTTAAAAGACAAGTTGTATAGGACTCTACTTACTAGTAATTGTTTTGCTGTCACTTATAAGAATATTCATCTTCCTTCTTTAAAGGGGTGATGGGACACATATTAGATGTTTTTTAGAGGGTCAATTAGCTTATATATTTGAATTTGTAATCAGACAAAGATTTTTAGATAGATAGTAGATTGTTAAAAAGTTGTATGATCATGATGTAGCAACATTAATTTCAATCGAAGCAACAAATTATGTTTTATCAATGGAGAAAGTTACTTGTGTATGAGTCTAAGAACTTAGCCAAGAGTGTAAATTATCCAAGCAAGGGCTACTTAATTTATTTTGCATGTTTGATAGTTAAAGTAGTGGAACCCACAATAAATTGTTGTGTTATTATGTAGTTTTTTACAACAACTATTGTACACTTAGATTTACTTTTCAACACATTTATGCTTTCAGTTTAATTTATTTCTTTTAGTTTATGTCCTATACACAACTGATAGAAAAGCTTAGAGTCTCACATAGTGCACATATAGTGCCAAACCATTTCAAGTACAACTATCCTTGAGTTGTGAAAGCTATTAGCCCAACATCAAATCTCAAGTGGAATTAGGAGCCTTGACAATAAGCTCAATTTAAATTTACACAAGAGATGAATTGTTGAATTCAATGCTAGAAAGACCATAGTAGATACTTCCATGGCTAAAATTGAAAAATTTGTTCAGGTTATCCCTCACATCTTGTAGGATAACTCATCCCGGGTTCTCCTAGCAACACAAATCATCAAATAATTCATAGATTCGCTCCATCAACAGTTGATAGAAGTAGGTAATTGATGATGTGTTGAGTAAGAAGGCTTCTTTTTAGGCTAGAGGATGACCAAATTTAGAGAATTAACAAGCAAGATCAAGTAGTTAGTGTTTTCTCAAAAAATGAAGGTCAAGTACCACAAAGAGACAAGCATCAACAACCCAAATGTGGTTATTCCTTCCTTCTTGAAAAATTTTCCTAGTCAAGCATAATGTTTTCTTCAAGCCCTAACCCACACCTGAACATTCAGATAGGGTGCAGAAGTTATAGATACCTAATAATGTGCTTTCATTTATTAATTTATTTTTCTATTGAAATGTCTAATAACTTGTAGATCAAATATATAGGGCCCAAAGAGTAGATCAAATAAATTGTAACTTGTACATTTTCAATTTTAGGCCTCGGTGCCAACATAGGATTCAAGCTGACCTATTATATATTTCAAATTTTTGGTGTCCAAGACTAAATATGTATAGCCATCTTGTGGATATTGTAAAGGGTTGTTGACATTTAAATACCAGTGAACTATTGAATTTTTAAAATGGAAGTCCTACTAGAAATTGTAATTTGCAAATTTGTTCAAGTAATAAAAAGTCACGACTTCTATGTTTAAATGTTTTCAACCTTGGTAGTGGTTTGTTTTGATTTATTTTTCTAAGAGTGAATAATTTGGTGAGATTTATCTTACTATGCTTGTAATAAAGTTATGTGTTGAATCTTCATATTGAATAAGGTAGTTTGATCACATCTAGTTTGAAATATCTTTACATTAAGATTTTCCTTAGATCCTTGCACTCATGTTGTGGATGGTTGTCTAATACTAATCATTCTATTATTGGTTACTTTTAATTTGATCAAATATTTCAAAGCTAAGAAGTTGAGCTTATAATTGTCTATTTATTTATTGTTCATTTCATTATTAGTTCATTCTCTCTAAACCCTAACCATGTTTTGATATTTTTTGCAGCTTGGTAGCCTTAGTGTAGATTTAGAATAGGTTAGGTTAGCATAGAGTAGATTAAATAGGTAGTTTCTAATCTGAGCTTCACAAATCTAACCTTTGTTTATCATATCTAAAGCTTATGACTATAAATGCTTCTATAGATTTAATTGTACCAACAAAGACCCCTTGTGAAATAAATCATCTAAGACCATTTAGCTTTTCCAACATGGTCAAGAATTGGCTAAAAAGGAACCATAGAGATGACTCTACAAGGATCTCTCATGTTTTCAAAAGAAGTAGAGTGTCTATTGTTCTACTTGACATTGGTTGTGCTAACACCACTATCAACAATAAGTAGCTTGAAATTTTCTAAGTTTTTCTCAATAAATTTATTTTGTGCATGTTCAAAAATCATTATATTCCATAAGAGGGCATATCTTTCAATAAAATTGCAAAGAGCATCTTATGCATGTAAGCTACAAACATTGAAATCCATTGGCCACTTTTTTTGAGGCATTTTTAACAATAGCCCACCTCTATCATAAATGATTTTACATTTTGCATAAATGCCTAGAATGTAACTTGCAGTAACAATATGTGAGAAAATTATCGTTTTTTTGCTCCAAGCTTTCCTATGGTTGTGTGCAATTATTGTTGCAAAGAATAGCTTGAAAAAAATTTGGCATCCCTTTTTTCAGACATTTTATAAAATTGTTTCCACGCCTTGTGTATGCTTTTACATTTTGCATAAATTTCTAGCATGGTACTTGAAATCATAATATGTGACTTGAATCCACTTATTATTATGCTCTAATGGATGTTCATAGCTACCAAAGGCTATGGAGATTACTTTACACTTAACTACATTATTTCTAGAATTTTCAAATATTGTTAATCTATATATTGAAGTGAATTGCAAGACAACATAATATATAGAAGTGAATTGCAAGATAACATAATTGCTATTTATTGAGAATTGCTAATCTAATATGCTAGATGATGAACTTGTATTTGTTGTTGTTCAACAATAAAAATATTGTCTCCAGCTTTCCTATGGATGTAGCCAAATTGGTGAACCACAAAACTTGTGTATCATTTGTGTGCTCTGTTTTATCTACTTTCTTTGTGGCATTTAATTTATTTTAATTTATTTTCAATTATTTAACAATTGGTATTAGAGTCAAGGAGAAGTTGTGGAGAAATTGAGGGAGGATGAAAGAAGCTAATAAATGGAGAATTGAAAAATTCTCATGACAAAACTTTTAAATGTGGAAGGTTGTAATAAAAGCAATGTTGGTTAAAAAATAGCTTGCAATAATATTGGAAGAAAAAGAAAAAAAGCCAATTGTAATGTCCAATGAGGAGTGAGAGAAATTGGACAAGAAAGTTGAAAATTCGTCAAAGGAAAATGAAGTGAATGCTACATACGAAGAGGATGTAGGTTCTCTTGTTTTGTCCATAGGAGAAGCTACACTAGGTGTGTGGGTGTGATTCTAGAGCTTCTTTCTATGGCACATCATGCTGAGAGTTTTTTAAAAACTATCAAAAGGGTAACTTTGGTATGGTTTATCTTGGTGATGATGAACCTTGTGACATTGTTGGCAAAGGTGATGTTTATTGAGATTAAAAAATGGAAATAGTTAGTTGTTACAAGATGTTAAACATGATCCTCAACTCAAAAATACCTTGATTTCTACGAGACAACTAGATGTTCAAGGTTGTAGTATCACTTTTGAGTCAAGCAAGTGGAAGGTGATGAAATGAGCCTTGGTAATTACAAGGGGCTGCAAATGAGGCATTTTGTATGTGCTAGAAAGTCATGTTGAAGTGGGAGCTGCAATTGCAGTTGCAGACAATGGCATTGAACTTTGGCACAAGAGACTCGGTCACCTGAACTAAAAGGGCCTTGATATTTTGAACAGAAGGGATCAACTTCCAACTTTAAAATCAGTTGATTTACAGTTGTGTGAGCATTGTATCTATGAAAAACAAAGGAGGATCAACATCTCTACCAAGGGACATGACAAGAAGACAAGACCATTGGAACTAGTATATCTTTCAACACATGGAGATTATATCAATTGGTGGGTATAATTTATTTGTTACTTTTCTAGATGATTGCACAAAAAGAGTTGAAGTGTTTAATATATTTAGAAACTTTAAAGCACTTGTAAAAAATCAGATCGATAATAAAATCGAATTCTTAAAAATAGCTAATGGAAGTGAATTTTGTTTCGTAGAGTTTGATCATTTTTGTGTAGAAAATGACATTAAAAAAATTAAAAGTGTTCCTTTTACACCTCAAAAAAATGGTGCAGCTAAAACGATGAATATGACTATTTTGGAGAGAGCATGGAGCATGCTCACAAATGTCAGATGTCAGTTTAGAAAAATAATTTTGGATCGAGTTTGTCAATGCAACAGTATATTTAATCAATCAGATTACATCTTCTTGGTTGGAGTTTGAAATTTCAAAAGAAAAATGGCAAGGAAAGAAAATTTCTTACAATCACTTGCAGGTGTTTGGTGTGAAGCGTTCATTCACATTCCATAAGAGAAAAGAATGAAGTTGGACACAAAGTCAAAAAGATGATGGGAAATACGGTTAACAACAATGAGATCCTTGTATGAAATAGGTCACTCCCAATATAGATGTAATTTTATTTTATTTTTAAAAGTGATGCCAGGTTTTTTTTGGAACAAGGGAAGCTTGCAAAAGAATATGTTCCATTAGATCATATCACAAATGGAGCAGTTGCATTTAAACCACGTCATCATACACACTTGCAGCCACAAGAGAAATAGACACTGGAGAATCTTCAATGTTTATCACAAGTGTCTTCAGAACCATAACGTACTATGAGAAATTCTTGTTTCAATCCCATGCAACCTTCAACTCTGTCGTGACTATTCGATGAGCGGTCCACAGTATAATTGCAACCCTCACAAAAGGTGCCACCAAATCTTCAAGACATCCACCAACAGGATCATACCACTCATTCATCTGAGTAGGGAAATGTTAATTTTCAACCAAATTGAGCCCACTAATTTTAAAGAAGATTGTAATGACAAATATTGCAAAGACTATATTGATGCTATCAAACATGAAATGGGTTCCTTTATGGGAAACCACGTATGGGATTTGGTCCTTCTTCCACCTCACCAAAAAGTTTTAAAAAGTAGACGGATAGATAGGTTGAAGGAAGAAGATGGTAGGAAGAAGAGGTACATGACCAAATTGGTGGTGAAAGGTTATGATCAACAGAACGGTGAGGATTTTTCTAAACAAATTTCACTAGAAGTGAAAATGACTTCCATTCGGGTAGTGTTGGGATTAGCTATTGTGTATGACCTTGAATTGGAGCAGCTTGATGTTAATACAATATTTCTCCACAGTGATTTGGATGACGAGTTATATATGCAGCAATCGGAAGGCTTCAAAAAAGAGGTAATGAGGATTAGTTTGCAAATTGAATCACAGTTTGCATAGATGTGAATATGGTTCTTATGTCTATTAAAAAGTTTTAGAAAATGGCTTTTTTTTGTGTGTGTTATTGTTGTATGTTGATGATATGCTAGTCACTTGAACTAGCATGGTAGTGAGAAATTTTTTATGAAGGTTATTGGGGCTGTCAAGGAAAATCTTGAAATGGCTATCATTGTGGATAGGTATAAAAGAGAGTTGAAATTGTCACAAGGAAAATATATTGAATATTTCTTGGACATATTTGGCATGAAGAATGCTAAGCCCATCAACACACCTCTTGCCGATCACTTCAAACTTTCAAACAAGATGTGTCCTCAGAAATAAGACGAAAAATAGCTTATAGAACAATTGCCTTATTCCTTTATTGCTGGGAGTCTCTTGTATCCAATGGTTCGCACGAGACCTAACATTTCTCATGAAATGGAAGTAGTCAGCAAGTACATTGAGCAATCTGGCTAAAAATAATTGGCAAGCTACAAATCGATTTTGAGATATTTGAAGGGCACTTCCAATCATATTTTAAGATTTGGAGGAAAAGATGCATAGATTCGAGCCTTTCTTGACTTTGATATGACTAGTGACATGGACAAACGACGATCAACCACTAGATATGTATTCACTTTTGAAGGGGCAGCAATCAGTTGGGCTGCTAAAAGCAAATAGTGGTAGCTCTTTCCACCACCAAAGTGAAATACATTGCTCTCATTAGAGGAGCTAAGGAGTTGTTGTAATTGCAACTTTTGTTAGTTGAGCTTGGAAAAAAAAAAATGAATTCAATTTGTAAAGTGATGACAATAGCATTATACATTTAGCCAAAAATGTATCGTTTCAAAATCGAACAAAGCACATGGAGTTGAGGTATCACTTTATTTGAAGTCTTCTTGAAAAAGGCAAGTTGAATTAGGAAAATATTCACACTAACCTCAATCTTTTTATGCATTTACTGAGGTTGTTCCCAAAGAGAAGTTGGAGTTTTTCAGAACTTCTATTCATTTGGTGAAATTGTGACAATAAATCTAGAAAGGTGGGTATCATCTTTGAGTTACAACATGGTTTGGACTTCAAGTGGGAGATTGTTAGGTATGTGAAGTCAAAGGAACTTTGCCCCTTCATATTCCATGTTTCTTCAATTATGTTGTTAATTGTAATTTACCTAATGAAGAACCTATATTTGTTGTCATTCAACAATAAAAATATTATGCATGTCTTCCCTATGGATGTAGCCAAATCGGCAAAACACATGATCTGAGTGCCATTTTTTTAATGTGTTCTCTTATCTACTTTGTTTTTGGCATTTAATTCATTTTAATTTTTCTCAATTATTTACTAGTTTTAAAGTAGCTTGTATGCTCAACTTTATTGTCAAATATATTAATACAAGGTCGTCTAAATTTTTGCCAAGCATTGGTTCTAAAATTCAATCAAGTAGTACTCTTCATTTAAATTTGTATGTGTAATAGTTGTAAATATGGGTGTTCACTAGTTTAGATATATTAAAAAGGAATTAACCCACTTCCAATTGGAATTGCATTAAAGAGGGATGAGCACAATAGATTCAACCTCAATTTTATATAAAGGGTTAGATGTTTTTTATTAGAAAAGCAGAAAGACAAGAGTGTTGGCCCTTAATAAAACAACCCTTAGGCGGCAAAAAAGAAAACAAAACAGCGGTGAGAGGCCCTGAACAAAACAAAGTTGGACAAGCCAAGAGAAAACCTGTCAAACTGACAACAACTCAAGCCAAAATCAAAGGAGAGAAATACCCAAGCTTTGACAAGGAGTTTGGGGGAGGGGGAAGACTTCCTCTTCCACCTGTAACAAACCACAGTCCAGGCACTACTGTCATTAGGACCATCAAAAGATGGATCAAGTGAGGAGGACCCCACATGGAATCCATCAGCAACACCAATAGATTGTTGTTGCAGAACAACATCAGGGTGTTGTAGCAAAATAGCATTAGGAGCAGATTCGGCAGGGGCAAAAATGAGTTGCAGAGCAGAAGTGGTAGGAGCAACAGGAGAGGGATCCTCGGGGATAGAAGGGGCCACAACATTGGCAGGAAGATGATTGACGCCAATGAGAGGCACAACTTCATCCTAGGAGGGGACATCATCCTTCTGAGAAGAGCCAACAAAATTTGAGTCAAAAGCATTGACAGTCAAGTGATCTGAAGTAGCATCCTTCCACCAAGTTGCAACACCTTAGAGACGTTGCAATGCACAATACCAAGCTAGATGACTCGTTGAGAAGCATTTCCAACAGCAAAAGGGGAGGCCCTCATATTCCAATGATTGAGTCCAAGACCTATCCCCAACAATAAGAACCACATCCTCGGGGAGAGGCACAAAAATGTTGATATCAATTAAGACATAGGCAAAGGTAGAGTGACCCATGGAAGACATGGCATCATCGACATTTAAGAAATGACCAATAGAGTTACAAATGGCCTCATAGCAAGAAAGCTCCCGCAAATGAAGGGGGAGATTATGGAGGTGAACCCAAATTGGATGCACATTAAGTGGTTTGAGTGGGAGGTTAAAAGAAGTTGTCCAGGGCTTAACAAAGAGAGAGAGTGATCACCCCAAGCCCACAACTTACCCAAAACCAAGTCATGATCAAAAGAAAAAGTGAAATAAGCAACAAAAAATCCTTTAATGCAAGGGAAAAGCTTGGTACTATGGACAACCAAAGGCTTCCAAGAATCACTCACCCAGCAATGGAGGTCCGGGAACGAAGGCCAAAACCCAACAAATCTGCACACCAATGCACAACATTGGTAGAAATCAATATTATCCACAACATCCTATCCACAAACCACCATATGGGAGGACTTGGCATAGGGAAAAGGACAAGTCCCTTGGGGGGAAGAGCAACAGATCTAGCCACATGAGCAACGTTGCATTTACCAGCAAAAGAAGAATGTTTGGGTGGGACCTTAGCTCCCACAACAAGGTCGCCGTCGGCAACAATAGAGGCAAGAGCACCAGACTGAGCAAGAGCACCAATATCTATAGGTAGGGTACCCACAGAGACACCCAAACCGTTAATTGCAGCAGCAGAAGAAACCCCCACAACGACACCCACGGGAGGGGGAGCGAGCCACCTTGCTCAAAGGACATGGCAATGATCAGAGATTTCAAACATGCATGGGCGGGAACTCCATTAGCATCCATCGCAACTTTGCCTACCATGATGCATTAGGTTGTCTCTAGGGTTGGATATTGATTGAATTATTTTCTTTCTTTGTTTGAGTTGAAAATGAACTATGAAAATGGAAGATTTAGGGCTAATAATGTGGAATTGATAGTAATCAACATGCACAAACAGTTTCATATCAAATTTGCAAACATGATGTACATCAACATATAGATATGGAAATGGGAAGTAGAGAACTTGTGCTTGAAATCTAGACTTAGAAATGTCAAATATTGTCACTTGGGGCAGCCTTGTCCAAGTGTTGATGTGGACAACAAATATATTTTCAGAATCACAATATAGTTCTAAGTGTTTCCTTAAACTTTCATCAAAAAAGTGTCGAACAATGTCACTTGGGGCGACCTTGTCATCACATGTTCGCCTCCTCAAAAGATGGTTATGTGTGTCTCAATCTACTCTTCCAAAATTTGTATTCGTTGTCTCTGGATCCTGTCACCTGCATACACCAAGGAGGGAAATGGTCTTGTTGATAGGAGTTTGTGTAGGTCAAACCCTAGGCTTGCAATTAACCCTATGATTGAATTGAAATTGACGGGAAAATGTTGAATATTATACTTCAAGCTTGTTGAATTTCATGATTGTTGATGATGCAATGCTCTTTGAATGTGATCATGAGTGTTGATACAATAACATGACAACACATAAAGGAATCAATCATGAAAATATACTTGCATAAAATTTGTTGTAAGTTCTTGTTGCATAATACATAGATCTAAAGAACACTTTGAAGGATATGGTAGGATGACATGTCATCTTGATGCTTGATGGATGATGTGGATGGATTATAGTGAGTATGGATTGATGGATGGATGTGAAAATGAATTGAAATGATTCTCTTGTATAGGGTTCTCAAGGTATTCCACAAATTAGGCTGACATCCAACGGTCATATTGAGACATCGAGATTGGGAACCAAGTGGTAGGAATGGAGCACTGATATATTACTAATATGTCAATTCATTATTTATTTACTCATATGTCATGCACTAAGTCCTAGTAGTTACAAATACCTTATTGGACATGTTTACAAAAGTTTGAAGTATATACAACACACATGAATTCTTTAGTAAAATGCCTCAAATAAATGTAATTCCACGAACTACAATGAGTGCAATATATATACAAAATAGTATTTACGAACTATAAAATTATACACATAAGTTGCAAATATGGAAATTACATTTATAAAATGCATTTTCTCCAAAGTGTTCATTTTTTTTTCTAGGAGACTACATTGCTCGATTCAAGTGGGTAGCTTACATCTTCCAAGATTTTCTCAATTAACTTGATATGCTTGTTCAACAATTATTGCATTCAATGATAATGCATTTATCTCAATCATTTTGTAAAACAATTTAGATGCACTTTGTATGATATTACACTTTGCATAGACCATTTCATGCATGTGTTTTAATCACTGGTGTCCATGAATCACACTATTTTGAGGCATTTTGCTAAACATTTTCCTCCATTTTATATGGTGTTATATTTTGCATATAAGTCTACAAAGGCACTTGTAATCACAATATGTGACAAAAATTTAGCTTCGATTACACTTTGAGTTTTTTTATTGGTGTATTCAACTGCAACTACAGAGAATAGTTTTACAACATTATTACATTCCTTTTTTTATGCATTTTGTAAAATACCTTGTATGCCTTGTGTATGCCTTTATATTTTGCATAAATGTCCACCAAAGAACTTGCAACCATAATTTGTGACAAAAATTTACTTTTGATTATATGTTCTAATGGAAGGCCATGCCATATTCCAAAGCTCCAATTTTGTCGCACACTAGAACAATGCTAGCAAAAAAAGTGGAGATTGTCTTTACATTTGTGAATTGCATTTGCTTGGAAGCTTTCAAAGCCATTTTGACAAACCCATTTTGTGCATATCCTATGATTATTGATTCCATAATCCATTTCTTTGAGGTATTTTATTGAAAATCCTTAAAGCCTTGTTAAATAGAACATTATGTCCATGAGGCTACATTTTTCTTTAAAATGTGACCTCATAGACTAGAATCATTATAGTGTATGGACAAAATCAATTTTTTGAGGAATCTTGATGTATTTAAATTCAATCTCCACAACCTCTACCATCATTCATCTAGTATGTAGCAACACTATAGATCTGAACTTGATTTTTGTGACAAAGAGCTTTGTGGGAAGGCCTATGCCTCCTTAAGCAAGGATCCTCTCCTCAAACAATAATTGGATTATTAGTGATGTTGCAAACTGATAAGGTAAGACGTAGTAAATCATTGGTGTAGGTAAGTAAAAGAGGATGGGATCTATAATTTTTCTATTTAGTAAATTTCACTAACCTTGTGAGTGAAATTATATGAGTCAAGTGTTGTGTTGAGACAAGATTTTACTTTAAAATTACTTAAAATCAAACAAACCACTAATATGATGCTTGTGAAAATAACTTTCAAAAGAAAATCAATTGATACTTGAATAGACAAACTTAAATAACTTTACCAATCAATATATGGGCTTTAATCCTTGCAGCCCTAGAATTAGCTCTACTTAAAGAAACAATAAACTACCTCATTGGATGACCCAATGGTTATCTATCTCAATTAAGTTACAATGACATGAAACAACTAATATTAAAGTGACATATTGAAACATATACCACAAGAAAACATAGATTGTATGCCTAATTTAAAATGTCTTTTAAAACTATAGCTAAATGAACCACTTTACAACAATTTTCTCTAAGTGATTGACCAAAAGTACATTAAAATAATTGTGACCAATATTGTATTTATTCAAGTTTATGCACATTTAAATAAGGAAATAAATGCTCAAATGATAAACAGTAAAATGCTTCCATACATGGACTCACATTCAGCATATGTTGATGCATTAAAAATAAAAATGATGATGTAATGAATATCAATATATATTAAGATGAGTCGATGGATTTGTCCTTAAATGGAAAGGCCATAAGGTTCTCAAGATAGAGATCCATGTTTGAATCACGAAAGTAACATCTTAAGTTGGAATTTCAAGTTGTGACTCTTGGACTTCTATTATGTCTTCATAATTGAACAAAATTGAATAAATAGCGAGGAAGTCCCCTTGTGACCTCCACTAGCGTGGGTCCAACCAAAGAAACATTTAAATCTATCCGATTTTCATCCTGAAATAAAATACTAAATCAAAGAAACATTTAAATCTATCTGATTTCATTCCAGCACCAGCGTGTGTTGATCTTTTATTCAACATTGATATTGATCATTCCATAGCTACTAACAAGGCACTCCCAAAGGTTGTGTGAATGTGTTCTTCTTAGTCCATGTCCACACAAATGTAGTCTATCATGAATGAAGTCACTAGTGCTTCTTAGGATTGCTTTTGGAAACTTTTCGCAACAACTTTTATTAACCACAAGAAAGAAGAATTTGTTATTACTTGTCTACTTCATGTCATCCTTTATGTTGTTGATTATTAATGAACATTATGTGAACTAAAACTACTAAGCATATTATACTAACAAAATTTCCAACTTAAAGTGGTGTCCAACAAATGTTTAATAAAGTCATCAGTAGCAATAGATACAAGGTCAACAGTAGCATACATTTGGATGCAAGGTCATCTCATGAAATATTTCTAGTGAAAAGTCATCAGTAACATACATTTAGATAACAATCTGCCGCGATGTCGTCTGCCGCCCTAAGGCCGTCTGCGTCTACCGCTGCCGTCGTCGCTGCCCTAAGGACGTCTGCTGCTGCGAAGCCATCTACCCTAAGGTCGGCTGGTGATGTTGTCCAACCCCTTGTTCCCCTTGGTGTGGCTGGTGAGACTTTGCCTGGTGTTGTGAATGGGGGCTCTACAGGGGTTTCCTCGAAGGATGGTGATACGGTGCATCCAGCGCCCTCTGTTGTTGATCGAGGTGTCCGTGGCTTGGGGCCTATGGCTATTTCTGTGTGCAAACCTTTGGTTTTCAAGGTGTCTGTTGATACTGATATGGAGATCATCCACACTTCCTCTATGTTTGAAGCTCATGATCTGATTTGCAGGTTTAGGGGTTTTTGGCCAAGCCTTCCTCAGTTGCACACCTGGATTTCCCAAAGATGGGAACTGATCATAAAAGGTTCAATTAACATTTTTCCTTCAACCAAGGGTTTTTTCATTGCTAAATTTGAATCAGCAGAGGACAAATTGAAAATATTAGGGATTAATCCTTTCAGCTGGGAGGACAAATATGTTTTGATGGTTAAACCCTGGTTCTTAGGCTTTAACCCGTCTACTGATTCATTTAATGAGATTCCTATTTGGGTTAGGCTCCCTAACCTTCCCCTTCATCTATGGACGGACTCTCTGCTAGAGGAAGTGGGGGAGGCTTTAGGCAAATTCCTAATGATTGATAAGGAATCTTACCAAATTTATCATTCTACTTATGCTCGTATTTTGGTTAACATTGATGTCTCTAAAGGGCTTCCAACTGAGTTAGAGATTGAATCTTCCTTGGGATCTTGGGTTCAACCACTCGTGAAGGTATCCCCTTTAGATGTCGAAAGTGCTTCCAGACTGGACATGTTGTTGCAGGGTGTGAAACAGATAAAAAGAAAAAAAGATCTGTTTCTTGGTGGAAGGGTGCATCCTCTGAACACTATTTTGTTAAAAAAAAAGCTTCTCCCAGGTGGTGGCACAGGTTCCTCAGGCTGAGGGTACGCCTCTGGTTGCTACCTCGGTTTCTTGTGTTGCCTTGCCTCAGGAATGTGTGGATGCCTGCGGTGGTATCCCGAGTGATCGTTTGAAAAATGTTGGATCTTCCTCTTCGATGGATGACCCTCCTGCATCTCAGATTGTTGTTGGATCTTCTATTGTCCCTACCTCTCTAGATGTTAGCTCTGTTCCTCCTGATGATGGGAGGTCCTCTATTATGGACCCATCCTCTTGGCAAAAGGCTGCTGCTAGGGTTGAGGAGGGATGGATTACTATTAAAAGTAAAAAATCTAAATTGTCCCAGTCCTCTTTTGATATGACCCTTCGATCCCACAAGGGTAGGTCAAATTCTTGATCCTTCCTGGTTGGGTTAGGGCTGCTGGTTTGTTGCAGCCTGGTGGTTTTTGGTAGGGGTTTGATGTTCCCCTTCTTTTGTTTGGCTGTGCCAAATCTCTTTTGTGTTCTGTTTCTTTGAGTGGTCTTTCAAGTTTATCTTTCGGTTCGGGTTGGAGGTCCTTCTAAAACCTATCTTGTAAAGGGTTTCTGGTCCCTTAAAAACTTGTTTTTCCTTAATCAAAAACAAATGTTTAGTAAAATGTCTTTACTGACACAAAAGGTGAACAACAACTACGAAAGACGAATGGCAAGAGTCATATAGGGAGCTCTGAGCAGATCTAGCATCAGCATCATCAGTGCAAAGAAAATAAGATTGCAACAACAAATGCAAAATGGTAAGCCTCCGCTAAGAGATTTGCACCATAAGTTGAAATCTACATGGATCATTTATTCAACTAAAATCTTGTCATTTCTTCAGTTTTCACATTGTATCAAACTTTCAGCTAATAGCTTGTCATCTTGTAAAAGATTGATTGTTCGCTTGTAGTAACCTCTACCAAAAACCTCGCATTGCAAGCAAACAATCTATTGTTATGGTAGAAGTACCAATTAGCTTTTAATTATTATCTCATGCAAAGAATTGTAAAAAAAGAATAGTTGTTTTGACACCTAGTTTAGGGTTTAGTATTCTTGGTTTACATTTAAATACTATTCAATAGAATTTAATAATGCCTATCTTGTTTATTTTTAAGAAAATTGTTATGTATAATGTTACTATGATATCATGAGTCAAATATCACTTAAATGTCAATGAAAGGGTGGTTTCAAGATTGAATACAATGATTATGTTACTCATAACATCTGATGTATGTCTATGAAGTGAATTGAATTGCATTTTTCTTTTAACTACAAAATTTGTATTGCAGGTCTCAATGATATGGGTGTAGTATTTTGTATGTGATTCACTAATCTTTTGCCTTAACTGAATCCAAAAATACACCTGTAATTTTATTTGTTATTTATAAATCATATTGAAAAAAGACACCAATACAAATTGTAAATAATAAATACATGTTATTTAAATTAGGGTTTTTGGGTTAGTTTTTTGTTTATGGGGAAGATCCTCTTCTGATTTATAAAATAATGACTCCACATCTATTATGTTTTGAGTGGCATTGTTTATTGCTATATTTGACAAATTAAATACAGGAAGTAATAATAAAGATGATAATGCATACCAAATAGAAGAGTAAAAGTATATCTTTATTCGCATATGAAATTATTACAGAGAAGAAGATTAGAGATGGTTGGCAAAGGATTAGAGTTGATCTCACTACTTCATACTACATTTCGTGACGATATATAATATGTTTAAAGATCCCAACGATTGTCAAGAGGAACACAATTGTCAACCAACACACGCTTATAACTATTCGAGAGTGACAAACTTCTTAACACAAATAATTAACACATTGTCAGATAACCAATATTGTCAAACATGACAATAGACATTGTACGCAGCCATGGCATATGAGCTTCCCCTTGTAATTCAAAAATCAATTTTACCACACATATAGTATGTTCTAAGTGGCATTGAAAAATTCAAATTAAACTACTAATGCATACTCATGGCATAAGCTGCTTGAAAGTTAATAGAATTTAGTGTTCTAAAATGAGATGTAATTATTAGATAATATGACATAATAATTATATACAAAGTAGTAGAAAAATGTTGACAAAGCTTGTGCTAATAGCATCTAGATAATGTTTGGGTGGACAAACTAGTAGAGACAAATTTTACCTAGGAGATTGTGATTCAAACCATGAGGCTAAGGGTTTCAAATGAAACATAATAACTATAATAACATCCAAAAACATCAACTAAACAGATAGTGAAATTTCATAAATCAAATTTGGCTAATATTCTATGTTGTATGTGTAAGTTTTGATACTAAATGTAAAGTACAGATGCCAATAGCTAACAAGATGAGATGGGGGGGGTGAATCATACAAACTTAATCTTCCATAAAATCAATAGATTCAACCTCGGTAACTTATACTTCAGCAATATAACCAAAAACTGCTAAACATGCAAACTCATAAACACGTAATCATCATAACACATATAACACCAAATTTAACGTGGAAACCCTAATAGGCAAAAACCACTATGGGATTTCGGACCCACTAAGAAATATACTCTTCTAGAGTATGCTCGGTTAAAAGCAAATCCTGGTAAAGATTACAAACACATTGCTAGATGTGACCCGGTTAAGGGATTTCGCTCAGATCTGTTAGGATCTTCACTTTGTTAGAAGTGACCTTGTCAAAGGATTTCAAACACTCAACTAGAATGTCACCTTGCTAGAGGATTTACAAATAAGACTGTTAAGTCCACTCGGTTAAGAGATTTCCTATCACTTACAAAATAACAGTAATAAAAATGTATCTACAACTTCACATCTAAAATGCTAAAGCAGATTCTTATTTGCTCAAAACATCTAGTCATAGGACTTATCTTGTCCCTCTACTGGGCTCTCTACTCTGTTATTCAAACAGGTCTTCAAGCTTATGTGCTCGGTAATCACTATGTAGCATCCCTGTGCTTACACTTGCTCGCATCCATTGTTTATCAACAATTTCTTATTTATAAACAATTGCTAATCGCTTAATCTCCTTGATCACATTTCCCACGATCAATCTTAGCCATCAGATCTTCAAACTTGACTAGGTTCAATGTATCTTTTCGATCTGAAAATTTTTTACCTTGCCTAGGGACTTGCATTCCTTTCTTGGAACTTGCACAAGGTTATTGTGGTTCAATCTGCGTTGTAGATCTTCCTGCCGATTTTCCTTTGCCATAGATCCTTAACAAACTTCATGCACGACATACCAATCATTTATACATCTCTAGCTAATCATTGTCCTTCATTAAATAATGCTTTTATCCATCCAATGCGACCTGTCATAACTCGGTTGCAACTCAGTAAATACTAAACTTTACTCGGTAGACATTCCGCCTTCATTAACCAATATCGATAACCTTAGGGTTTACCGACTAGGTTCCTTAGGGTTTACCGACTAGGTTCTTTGCTTGGTGACATAGTATAGTATTAACCTTACAATCAACAACATATGTAGGATATCAAAACAATCTAAACATCATGATCTCATCATTGTCTAACTCGGTAATAGTTGCCCATTGTTAGTGTAGGTTTTTTATTTTCCTTATGTTAGGGGATATTTATTTTTTCCTACACATATATTATTTAAGCTTGCTTAGGTTAATAGGAGTGGTTTATATGAGGACACGTGGCGAAATACTTCAGCTACATGTGTAACTCTCCACCTCACATGGGTCGTTGAGTTACACACCCTCTTTTGGCTTGTTGTGCCACCTCTCATAACCACTATTTTGTCATTTCCTAAGTGGGTTATGGGGTAGTTGGGTTTCACACCCTCTTTTGGCTTGTTGTGCCACCTCTCATAACCACTATTTTGTCATTTCCTAAGTGGGTTATGGGGTAGTTGGGTTTCACACCCTCTTTTGGCCTTATGTGCCAACTTTCTCAACTCCTTTTTTTGTCTTCATGTAAGGAGGTTATGCCTCATGTTTTGGCATTTAGCAAGAAGGTAAAACCTCCCACATTTTATGGGGAATAGGAGTTAATGCACCCCTTGGATGTATATGCTTATATTTTTCTATATAATAAGCACTATACTCTCACCTTCACTAGTCAAGCAGGTGAAGTGATAGCTCGGTGAGAGTCTTCTCCAAATTCTCTTCTTTGTCTCTATTTCTCTCTCATATCAAAATTATCTTCATTCAGCTATTTTGATTTTTGATCATCTGTTGCGTGAGGAGTTGCATGTGATCTATGACCGACATCAGATCTTGGCTCAGTTCTCGCTTCTCGAAGAATCTCACACCCATTGAATAACTTATTTCTCCCCTTATTCATCACATTCTTTCTGTGTCTTTACCAACATCTTAATTCTCTTCAAATCAATCGTCTCAAGATATGGCAACATCATACTGAATCAGAAAATCAATTTCTTGACATCAATGACAAAATAATGTTATAAAGATAGTTATCATCCTTTTTCAATTATATCAAATAATCTTCAACAACCTTCTCAATATCCTTAATGAATATCAACAATCTTTCTTTCTACTGAAATACCAACAATCTCCCCCTTTGGCATTGATGGCAAAACCAACAATTAAATGGTAATACCAACAAGATATTCAAATTGATTCGGATTCAGATTGCTCTAAGACTTCTCCTGTTATCCTTGAGCTATTAAAATCTTATGAAGTCTTCTCCCTTTTTCATTAGGCTTCTTAGTTGTTTTCTTGCATTTAGTCTTCTCCATTTTTGCAATAATCTTCTCCCCCTGTCATTAGTCTTTTGTTATTTTCATCATTTAGGATTTTACCATTCAGTCAACCATTTAATCTTCTCCCCCTTTGACAACAATGCCAAAAAGTAAAAGAACTAAATCACGATTTCTTCCCCTGTGAAGTGATTTGCCTTGCTATGTATCATCTCAGTCTCGGTCAGAGCAACTTATCTCTATTCACTATTTCCTGCACAACTTTAGAAAACCTTCTAAAGTGCGTAAATCAGCATCAATCCACACAAAATATTTTGTAGATTCATCAAATTGATGCTTTCACCGAACTCTGTTAGTGAGTAGAAGATAGGGGTAGGACCCCTAACTTGCTTCTGAGATACTCAAAAGTGTCCCTTAGCAATGGCTTTGTAAAGATTTTTGCTAATTGCTCCTTTGAACTGATATATTCCAGCACAACTTTCTTCTCTTGAACTTCTTCTATGAGATAATGATACTTTATAGATATATGTTTTGTCTTAGAGTGCATTACTGAATTCTTTGAAATGTTAATGGCACTAGTATTATCACAGAATATAGTTACTAGCTCGGTAACTTTCTCATTTATACCTTCCACCAGTTGTTTGATCCATGCTATATTGGTACAATTCAATGCTGCAGCAACATATTCAGCTTCAGTTGTTGACTATGAAATGCATCCTTGTTTCTTGCTAAGCCAACTCACTAGTCTTTCTCCTAAAAAGAAAGCTCCACCACTTGTGTTTTTCCTGTCATCTATGTCGCTTGCCCAATCAGCATCAGTATAAACTTTTAAATCAAAATCATTCCTCTTTTCATATACAAAGCCATAATCTTCAGTGCCTCTCAGGTATCTAAAAATTCTCTTGATTGTTGTCATATGGGTTTCCTTGGGATCTGCAAAAAATCTTGCAACAATAACTACTGCATGTGCTATATCTGGTCTACTATGCACAACATATTGCAACTTTCCAATCATAGATCGGTAAAGTGTCTCATCAACAGATGCAGATTCATCATTCTTTGATAGTTTACAGTTAGTAGTCATAGGAGTACTTACTGGTTTAGAATCCTCCATTCCAAATTTCTTCAAAATTTCATTTATGTACTTGGATTGAGTAATGAAAATCTCATCTTTCATTTGCAGTATCTGTAAACCTATAAAATACTTTATCTCACCGATTAGTGACATCTCAAATTCTTTGCACATTTCATTTCCAAAGTTTTTGCATAGAGAGTCATTTCCACAAAATATAATATCATCAACAAATATGGTTGAGATTAGTATTCCATTGTCCTCGTCATTCTTCATGTACGTATTGTTGTTTTCACTTGTCCTTATAAAACCAATCTTTATTAAGAAAGAGTGCAGTCTCTCATACCATGCTCTAGGTGCTTGTTTCAGACCATATAAATCTTTGTTTAATTTGCATACCTGATCTTTACTCTTGTCTTCAACAAATCCTTCAGGTTGTTCTATATAAACTTCTTCTTCTAGTATACCATTCAAAAATGCAGATTTAACATCCATTTGATATACCTTGAAATTTTTGAAAGCAACATATGCCAACAATGTTCTTACTCCCTCAAGTCTAGCCACAGGTGCAAAAGTCTCACCATAATCTATTCCTTCTTCTTGAGCATAACCTTTGCAAACTAGTCTTGCTTTGTTTCGAATGACCTCACCTTTTTCATCTAGCTTGTTTCTGAAAATCCACTTTGTACCGATTACATTTTTGTCCGTCGGTCTTGGGATCAGTGTCCATGTGTCATTCTTCTTGATTTGATCAATCTCTTATGTCATAGCATTTACCCAATCTTCACTGTTAAATGCCTCTTTTACTATTCTCGGTTCAAATTCAGATATCAGACATGTGTTCTGTCTCAGTTTGTTCCTTGTCATCACTGGATCATCCTTATCTCCTATAATTTGACTTGATGCATGATGTCTTGTGACATATTTGGCTAATATAGGCTCGGTAGGCTCTGCATGATCTTCTTCATCACTCGGTAACTGGACATTATCTTCATTTTCTTCAGCAGCTTTCTCGGTAGGACTTCTCGGTTGAACATAAACAAATTCTTCATAATTTTCTGGTTCTTTGGAATTTCCTTCATAATTTCTTTCTGCGAATTCATCAATTTTCACATTTGCACTTTCTACTATTTTGTTAGATGATTTGATCAGACATTTAAATGCTTTACTTCTAGAAGAATAACCAAGAAATGTTCCTTCTTCACTTTTCTGATCAAACTTTTTATTTATGTCATCTTTGTGAACATAGCATCTACTTCCAAAGATTTTAAAATAACTTACACTAGGTTTTTTTGTCATACTAGATCTCATATGGTGTCATCATAGTTCCTTTCTTCAGTTGAACTCGGTTTAGGGTGTAAACTGCAATGTTGATTGCTTCTCTCCAAAATGTTTGAGGTACCCTTTTTTCTATCATTAGGGTTCTGGCACAATCTACAATTAATCCGTTTCTTCTCTCATCTATCCCATTTTGCTGAGGTGTTCTCGGTGCAGATACTTGCCTTTTTATACCATGATCATTGCAGAATAAGTTAAATTCATCATAAGTGAACTCTCCTCCTCTATCAGATCTAAGACATTTCAATTGTCTTCCTGTTTCATTTTCAACTCTTGCCTTGTACCATTTAAACATTTGAAAAGCTTCTAATTTTTCTTTTAAAAACATAACTGACATCATCCTTGAGTAATCATCCACAAATAATATGAAATATTTATCACCATAATAACTTTGAACTTTCATAGGACCACAAAGATCAGTGTGTACTAGATCTAAAATTCCTTTAGAAGTGTAGGACTTACTTGTAAAGCTTGATCTTGTCATCTTACCCATCTGGCATCCTCGACACATAACATTCTCAGGTTTTTCCAGACTCGGTAGACCTCTTACTCGGTGCTTCTGATCAGATTATCAAAATTTACATGACAAAACCTTTGATGCCATAACTAGGTATCATCTATCTTTGCATAAAAACACTTGTTCCGAGTTGAGTCAAGATGAAATGTATTACCTTTTGTTTGTGTCCTGGTAGCAGCTAACTTTCCATGCTTGTCATGAACTTTGACAATTCCTTTCTGAAATTCTATTCGGTATCTTGTATTGTTTAGTTGTGCTACACTCAACAAATTGTATTTCAAACCTTCAACCCAGTATACATCATCACATTTAGCATTGTCAAGAAGTGTTATAGATCCTTTACCTTTCACCGGACATGGTGCATCATTACCAAATCTTACATAGCCTCCATCATAGTCTTCTAATTTAACAAACTTGTGTTTATCACCTGTCATATGATGTGAGCATCCACTGTCTATGATCCAAGAATCATTATTATTTATATGAGATATTAGGGCTTTTTTTTCATACCTTTCTTCATCAGATCCATCTTTAATAGCCACATAAACAACTTCCTCTGTATCAGTTTCATCAGATTTGTCATCGTTGGATTCCTCATCAGCTACTAGACATGTCTTTCTATCTCTCCTTCTGAAGTCTCAGTGTCCTCTGTATTGGTTGTCTTTTTGCCTGTTATCTCGATATTCTCTCTTTTCACTAGATTCCTTGTCAGGACAGTTAGAAGCCATATGTCCTATTTTATCACAATTGAAACATTTTAAAGGTAGCTTCCCTCTATACTTACCTTTTCCTCTCGGTAACCTTTTGGTTAATAATGCTTCAAACTCTTCTTGCTTCTTGATTTCCTCATACAGTTTGTGTACTTCTTCCATGTTCTTACGAAATCTTTCACTTGCTCCACTGTGACTCCCTTCAAAGTACTTACTCATTCTATCATTGTATTTATCAGATTCGCCAATATGAAAAGAACTAAATGCAGATTCTACTTTATTTACCGAAGACCCAGTGTTATCAAAATTACTTAACTCAAATGCATGTAGCTTACCAATAGTAGCATCCAAAGAAACTGGCATGTTAGGTACAGACCTCAATTCATTGATTGCAGAGACTCGAATAGCATAAGCAGGTAGAAAGGTTCTCAACAACTTACTTGTTACATCCTTTTCTTCAATAATCCCTCCTGCTCCTTTAATTTGATTGACAATCTCCTTTAGCCTTGTATTGTATTGGGTTATGTTATCACCTTCATTCGTTCTCATGGATTCAAGTTGTCCTCTTAGACTATCTACTTTTTCTCTTTGAACATGTTCATCACCGCCATACACAAATATGAGCTTAGTCCACATTGCTTTTGCATCATTACAGCCTTCTAGATCATTAAACTCTGAGTCGGTCAATGCTGATGTTATTTTAATCATAGCTTGAATATGTTCTTGCTTTGCCTTTATCTCTTCCAAGGTCATTGGGTTGGTGCTCGGTGCAATGTAATCATTCTCCAGATAATATGTTGCATATTCTCCAATTCCTGATAAATGCAGCTTCATCCTTTTCTTCCATGTGGAGAAACTTGACTTGTTCAGCTTCGGTGCATCCCTTTTATACATCTTCTGATCTTTGCCTCAAGTACCTTTAAACTTTTCCTTCGGAGTCCAAAGCTCTAATACCAATTGTAAGTTCTGATACTAAATGTAAAGTAAAGATGCCAATAGCTAACAAGATGAGAAGGGGGGGTGAATCATACAAACTTAATCTTCCATAAAATCAACAGATTCAACCTCAGTAACTTATACTTCAACAATATAACCAAACACTGCTAAACATGCAAACTCATAAACACATGATCATCATAACACATATAACACCAGATTTAACATGGAAAACCTAATAGGGAAAAACCACTGTGGGATTTCAGACCCACTAAGAAATATACTCTTCTAGAGTATGCTCGGTTAAAAGCAAATCCTGTTAAAGATTACAAACACATTGCTAGATGTGACCCGGTTAAGGGATTTCCCTCAGATCTGTTAGGATCTTCACTTTGTTAGAAGTGACCTTGTCAAAGGATTTCAAGCACTCAACTAGAATGTCACCTTGCTAGAGGATTTACAAATAAGACTGTTAAGTCCACTCGGTTAAGAGATTTTCTGTCACTTACAAAATAACAGTAATAAAAATATATCTGCAACTTCACATCTAAAATGCTAAAGCAGATTCTTATTTGTTCGAAACAATATAGTCATAGGACTTATCTTGTCCCTCTGTTGGGCTCTCTACTCTGTTATTCAAACAGGTCTTCAAGCTTCTGTGCTTGGTAATCACTATGTAGCATCCATGTGCTTACACTTGCCCGCATCCATTGTTTATCAACAATTTCTTATTTATAAACAATTGCTAACCGCTTAATCTCCTTGATCACATTTCCCATGATCAATCTTAGCCGTCAGATCTTCAAACTTGACTAGGTTTAATGTATCCTTTCGATCTAAAAACGTTTTACCTTGCCTAGGGACTTGCATTCCTTTCTTGGAACTTGCACAAGGTTATTGCAGTTCAATCTGCGTTGTAGATCTTCCTGCCGATTTTCCTTTGCCATAGATCCTTAACAAACTTCATGCACGACATACCAATCATTTATACATCTCCAACTAATCATTGTTCTTCATTAAATAATGTTTTTATCCATCCAATGCGATCTGTCATAACTCGGTTGCAACTCGGTAAATACTAAACTTTACTCGGTAGACATTCTGCCTTCATTAACCGATATCGATAACCTTAGGGTTTACCGACTAGGTTCTTTGCTCGATGACATAGTATAGTATTAACCTTACAATCAACAACATATGTAGGATATCAAAACAATCTAAACATCATGATTTCGACATTGTCTAACTCGGTAATAGTTGCCCATTGAATAACTTATTTCTCCCCTTATTCATCACATTCTTTCTGTGTCTTTTACCGACATCTTAATTCTCTTCAAATCAATCTTCTCAAGATATGGCAATATCATACTGAATCAGAAAATCAATTTCTTGACATCAATGACAAAATAATGTTATAAAGATATTTATCATCCTTTTTCAGTTATATCAAATAATCTTCAACAACCTTCTCAATATCCTTAATGAATATCAACAATCTTTCTTTCTATTGAAATGCCAACATTATGTTGACATGTATTGACATTTTTTTATAAAATCATATTTGTCTTATTTAAATTGCCAAAGCATTTATTATATTAGACCTTTTAACTAAAAAGTTCACCACAATATTTGATACATTATTAGATTTGATTCACTTAATTTTCATATGTTTTTTATAATTAAAGCAACAAAACAAGGGTGTTGACCCTCAATACAACAGCCTGCGGGAAGTGAGAAAACCAAAGGAACAAACATCAAGCAAACAAAGAAGCCTGCGAGACCATAAATAAAAGCCCAAATCAAGGAGGGATAGAAACACCCAAGCCTTGACTGGGAGGGGTTTGAGCACGGGGAGAGAACTTCCCCTTACGCATGCGACGAACCAGCGTCGAGGTAATACAATCACTAGGACCATCAAGATGTAGATCATTCGGAAGAGAGTCCGCAAGGTTGTGATCAGTAGTAGCAACAAATTGTAGTTGTAAAGCCTATGCAGGTTGCTGTGAAACGACAAGCTACAGAAGAGCCACAGAAGGTTGCACATACTACTGTAGGGGAACAACAACAAAAGCAAAAGCAATAAGAGAAGAACAAGGTTGTGAAGCCTCACAAGCAGGAGCAACAACAATGGCATTGTCAACAATGTCAACAATAAGAGTCACAGCATCCCAGGGCTCCTCATCTGAGCCAACCGAATCCTCATCAGAAGCATAGATAGTCAAATGATCAATAGTAGCATCCTTCTACCAAGTAGCAACACCCTTATGTCATGAAATAGAACAATCTGAAGCCAAATGTCCTGTGGAGAAGCATTTCCCATAGCGAAAAGGAAGGCCTTCAAAATCTAATGATTGTGTCCACTTGATTTTCATGTTATTGTAGAAACCTAAATTAAATTGCCAATAATATATCATAATTCTTATTTACTTGTAAGGTCATATCACCAATCTTTAATTCTCACGAGTGAATTAAAATATAATCTAAAGGATCTTATTGTATTTTATTTTGAAAAATACACCTACAATTTGCAATGCTCCTAGAGCCCAAATTGCTTTTGAATTGTTGATCATAATGGAGATCAATGGACTGAAATAAATTTTTACTTCGATAAAACACAACCAAGGTCATTAGATTATATTTTAAATCGATTATAGCCACTAAATATTATAGTCTACCTCATAAATCCATTAAAACAAGTTTATTTGTTTTTTTAAATAGAAAGATTCACCATGGTAATTAATACATTTTCTTATTATTTGCCAAGATTCTCCAAAATTTTAGTAATGTAAAAAAAAAAGCCAATATAATTAATATTATATTTTGTACAAAAAAACAAAGATTCACCAATACAAATTAATATATTTTTTTAATTAAAAGATTCACAAAGAAATATGCCTCTTGTTTTGAGTTTATCCAAGGGCATTGACATACACAACAAAAAAAAAGTACATTGAAAAATAAAACTGTCGCCTTTTGTTTCATAGACAAATAAATTTAGTAACATTTTAAATTGTCGCAACCCAGATCCTTGGTAAAATTGAATTCTCCAAACAAGAGAAGAGAGCAATCCAACAAAATTACAAATATTCACACCCTTTGACAAACCACAAAAATTGCATTTGCACAACTGTGACTACAAATCTGATTCTAGAAGGGAGTCATTGGGAAAGAAAAGTGTACAAGCAGTTAGATTGCCATTCAGATCATTGGCAATTAAGATCATTCCTGATGAAGTATATAGAGATTGTTTTTCATATATATCCAAGTTAGAAGACCTAGCTAAAATTTCAATCTAATTACCTATGGTACAATATGGTACATGATCATAGCCTTGCGAGATGTCACTTGGACTATTGTTTAAAAGCAACATTGTTCTCCTTAAGGCTAAAAGAATAAGCCTATATGCTTCAAAGAAATTTTGAGGGAAAATAACAAGGCTTTGAAGATGAGCCTCAAACAGTCAATCACAAGTCTGAATATTCCACCTCGAATGGCAATCTTAACAACCCAAATTCATAGGACAATTGAATGATACAGATGATATCGGGTTCCAGCGATGTAAACGCTGCTTCACATAAGCTTCAAAGCATACTTGAATCCTTCGATGCTCTCTGCTTCTCATATTCTTCACAACATGGAGCAAAAAAATCGTGCTTGAGAGCTTCATCTGCATCTATCCTTTGTTGAGGACTCACACACAGGCATTTCTCAATAAGATCAAACAGTGACACAGGAATGAATTCAAAAAACTCTGGTCTCTTGATATTCTTCTTACACCATTCTTTTATTGTCATATGTTCAAATTGAACTGAATGTAGGTCCTGCATTAGCCAGCCACTTCAAAGATGTCATTTCATAGTTTGTACCATTTGGCCTTGCCTCTGGCTTAATAGACACAGCACTTTCTACACTAGCGCTGCTGCCGAGAATTAATACAAAATTACCATGTAAGTCTGGTTTCATAAGCTTTTCTTTTTCTTAGTATTATGACAAGAATTTGGAGCAGCATATAAAGGCGTCTGCAACTACTGATAGACAAGATCCCTCCACATCTATCAAGAGCAGCTTATGCAAAGTGAAAAAAAAAATCTATTGATACTTTTTAGAAAAATGATAAGCACCTGTGGCAAAGATTGCCGCCGATCATGAAGCTTGGCAAGCTCCCAAATATCTTCAACACCCCGCATGTTGGCAATGTCTTTTATAGCTCTGCATTTCGATGGCTTCAAATTGTTATTTAGCTAAGAAAATCTTAAAAACCAATTGCAATCTTTATACTACAATACCAATTCCGGCAACTGGCCACTTTTTGCATGCTATTTCCTACACCATTAGTCTAGGAATGATACTAGGAATACTGTTGGTCCTATGACTATACTCGATTTAAATAGTTTCAATAAAGATACTTCATTTTTCATCAATCAAACATATCTTGGACCAAGATCAGCCTATAGAATGGATGCTCTTTTCAGTACTGAGATTCGGCAAATTCAATATATAAGATAGCTGCAAGAGGAAAATGATCCGACTACATACTGGTCAGTACTACTAGCAGGAAATGGTGATTTTCCAACAACAAAATTCAGCAACGTAACTCCAGCTGACCAGATATCAAGTTTAGGACCCTGATGTAATGATCTCAGTAATACCTGTATGTAGAGTAGCAAAGATGCAGGTGAGAAACAAGAATACGATTCCAAATACTATGATCACATCAGGTAAGAAAAATAATAGAGCTTTCCAGAAAGAAAACAATGTGACAACTACCTCTGGAGCTCGATAGCCTTTTGTTCCCACACATGGACCATCTCTTTTACATTTTTGGATACCTGGTTGCCAATAGCAGAGATTTAAATCTCTTTGTGAATTAATAAAATATCTCCTTCCAATACTTAAATTAGTTGTATAGAATAGCTCATTCAAAAACATATTTACAAAATGGAACTCAAACTGCTTTTGGGAAGAAACTTGAGCACAGTTATCATGCTAAGATTTTCCTGAGTTCAACTATGGAGAGTGTGTATGTGCAGGAGAGATAACTGTCCTTTGCGTGCTATTTCCAGATTGATAAACTATTTGGTATGGGATCTCATATTTTGGACAGGTGCTACTTGGCCTGTGTTTGACATCAGTTTTTGGCCTATGTAAGAATTCACATAATCCATGAAGAGTCTCCTAGGAAACTAATGAACTTCAACTACGTAATAATTAAAAGGGTTCAAAGCTTCCCAGACAGATTGAGTTATCTTCCACTAAGAAAAAGACCTTCGAGACTGATTATAAAGTTTGGTCCAGCTAAGAAGAGATTTTTACTCTTTATTTTTTCCAGAATGGGAGATAGACAGGAAATACTGAAAAAAAGAAAAAATATGAAATCTCTTTGTTTTTTCACACAAAATTTATTGCATAGTGCTTAAAAAAATGTTAGCAGACACCCTGCAGATCATTTTAATCCATCTTTATAAAGCAAAATGTTTAAGATTGCCCAAAAGAAAACATGTCAGTGCTAAAAAGATAACCACATAATCCAATCTGACTGCTACACCTGTGTTATTTGGAAGAGTACTCAAACCCTTAGGGAATGTTTGATTATTTGAATTTAATGGAATCAGTGAAACATGCAATTTATTCGCAGCATCTGTTTCCAATCTCCCTTGAGGTGCAGCAACTCGTTTCCGTGAACAGATAGAAAGTGATGATGCATGTTGCTGAGAATTCTGTCGTGCTTCTTGCACCAAGTTTAATAGTTCCTTCCTTCCCTGTTTGGGTAATGGTTCTCTTGCAGCTTCTGCTCCTGGTTGTGTCCATCCACTTGCAAGATTGTTTGGATACAATAAGCCACCCAATTTAGCTCTATCCCTAGTATTTACATTTTCATCACCAAATTTCCTATGGAATCTTATATCACTTGGCCCCAAAGATGCTGCTTGCATTGGATGTTTCAAGGGTACATCATGGTTTTCTTTGTTCTCACACCAAGTGGCTAATGGTTTGCTAGATATTTTTACTTTCTCCTTTGTAGAATAGGCTGACATCTTTGAGCGAGAGGCAAAAACAACTTCAGTTTGTGACCCAATTATATTTGGCTTCCTTAAATTCAACGATCTGCCATCATTGACATTTCTCTGATATGAGGTCCCATTTTCAACCATGTGGGACCTAAGGCTTCTCCTAGCAGAGATAGATATAGTGGACTTATCTGCATACAGAAAACAGGTTAATCAAAAAAACATCTTTGTAAAATAGAGAGAAGTATATCTGAAAGAACTTTCATAACACTACATGCTGAGAAATATTTTTTAAATTCAGTGATTCTCAAAGGAAGTTTGATATTTCAGTATTTTTAATTGTTATTATAACTAGGAGAAAAACTGTATCTTACTTGAAAAAGAGTCATATTGATCCTGCAAGAAAAAAGAAAAGCATGTTTGAGCAAAGTATCACATTGTCACAGTTCTCTCAATAATTATGAGGAAAACAGTCTCTTTTAATATCATGCAACAGTATCACAGTTAACTCAATATTGTGACACGGTATCAATCCAAAAACATCAAAAATAATTTCCAATGCCTCAAAACTTTGGTTTCAAAACTAAGAATGGCAGTTTTTTAGTCCAGGAAATCATCACAATTGTCAAGAGAAAGAAGGCAGATCCATAGATTGTCTCAAAAGACAAGAATGACAACTGAGATTATCACATTGATTCCTTCAGAAAGGGAATGCATGTAGGCTAGATATGAGGTAAGAGTTTCTCAGCCCATTACACGTTCAACTACTTAAACTAGATGAAAATGGGTACAAACTATAGCGCAACTTATGTCAACCAGATCTATCACCAAAGTGGTCCAGCAATGATTTCACATATAAACCAAGATGTGTACAAATTCTGTCCACTTGTTTTCTGGAAAACGAGGATAGGAATAACAAGGTTGAACTATGGTTGTAATCTCCTTTTGGAGGGAACAGCAGAAACAGTGTCCAGCCTAGCTGTATTGAAACTCACTTCCTGACCTGCTAGGGACACATGGGCATCCCTTGATTCTCAGGTGACTTCAATGTGTCTTTTGTAAGCTTTCAAATTTGTAAGAAAGAAAATAAAACAGATTTTCTAAATATTTTTCAATTAATCTACTCTAAATAACCCAAAGTTAGATCACATGAATCCTCCATAACTTCAAAAAAAAAAAAAATTATGATACATTTTTTGGAGAGAAATTGTGACAAAAAGAAGATAACGATACGAAAAAAGTTCATAGAAAGTGAAAGACTTGCAATAGCAGTTAAGAATAATTGCAAGCAATAGATAGACAGATATTTTCAGTTGCTACTTCACTTGAACTTTCTTATCCTCCTTTTTGGGGTATTAAACCCCCAAGGCGCTACATGAACAAGCAGTCATGCAACTAATATAATTTTGAGCTGATAACTTTTAGATTTTATGACCTAACACAAAATTAACATGCCCAAATATTGTATGCCAATTTTGTGCCCAGATATTTTATGGTCACTATTCCAGGGTGAAGTAAAACCTTCTTGCAGTACCAGCAAAGGAGTTAACAAAATACACAAAATATTGAGAAAGCACAAAAGGTTAAAAAATGAGTGCTGCAAGGCAATGTGTAAAGCCACATTTTTTATGAAAACAAAGCAGTATATTAACCATTCTCTAGCTAGTTCAATATCAGACCTGAAAGGAAATGTTAAGATGGAATCAGCCATAACTGCTCATGTTTTTCCAATTAGTTAGAAGAATTCTTTACATACCCACTCTTGAAGAGAGGTACTGCTAGACTGATTGTCCAACTTCATGGAAAGCTATGTCGAACAATGTTGTTTGATAAAAGATCTTCGTTTTACATGGTCATTTGTACTTTATTCGTATAATTATATATTTTTCAACTCGTTTAGCGTTTATGCATATGACTTTACAATCATTAGACTTTCTTTGACTTGTTCTACTGTCCATACCTTTTTCAACTCTTGGAATTCTTTTACACTGCCACTTGTTATTAAAGCTTGATGTGCCTGGGAGTCTTATTGACCTACTTTGGTCATCTGGGAACACATATAATTTTCTCTCTTTCTTTCTTAGCTGATCTACAGAATTCAACGACTCTTGCCATTTATAGTACTCGTGGGTAGAGGTTTTCACAAACATGCAAAAATAAAAATCAATTTCTAATATTATGATATTATAAAACTATTTTTTGGGAATATCTTCAAATTTCTAATAAAATGTTTGCTTTTTTTCAAATGTGTCTTTCTTAGTACATTAATTATGTAGAAAGTTTAGAAGAGTCAAAACAATGAAAAAAACAACTGAACTCAATTTTTTCCATGTGATCCAGCAAATTCATCATCAATTGAAGCCCATTAACATGTATCTTTCCTATAATGGAGAATCACAAATTTACCAAAACTTGAATAAAGAAGAGGAAGAGTTCTACTTACTCGAGCTAAGTTGAAATCGATGAGATAACCCCTATTCATATTTCTAGAAAAGAGAAAGTTTCCTGGTTTAACATCCCTATGGATAACTCCCTGACATATTTTGAAAATGTGTATAAGTTAGTAAATATTGTGAAAGTTAATAATTTAGGGAAATTTTCTATCATTTTGAAATACAATAACGGCCATACCTGCTTATGCAAAGTAGCAAGTGCTTTGAACATACAAAATCCATACCATTGAAGCTCCGAGATAATTATTTCTCTTCTAAGAACCTGTTGATAAAATCCAACCAAGTGTTTTATTCAATTATAGGCAATAAAATTATTAAGTTTGAATGCACTCAAATAAACTATAAGCAAGAGTAGAAATAAAATATCACCTCTGGCTTATCATGAACCACATATTCAAGAATGAGGCAGTCCTGTCCATTATTTTCTACTACATCTTCAAGCTTTATAATAAAATCGCTTCCACTGTAATTAAAAGTTCATTGCAAAACTTGAATTTTATTACCATTGTATTACAGAAGTAAAGGCCAAATCCATATCTTAAAGATAACGGCAAAGCAAGTATGTCAAGATCATGAAGATACAATAAACTTAGATGTACCCAAATCTCTGGAGCATTAGAATTTCATTTTTCACGCTTGTTTTGGGAGTTTTCTCAAGAGGACCTGCAGAAGAAAAATATTGATGTAAAATACAGAAGGCTGTCACTTATTAATGGAAGTATGAAACAAACTTGACTATAATCAATAGAAAATTTTCACATGCAGTTATAAATCCTAAAATTTCCATATATTCTCAGTCATCTGAACTGTTAAAATATAGCATGCATATTCCCACAAGATGTGCCAACAACACAATAAAAGAAAAATTCCACCTACATTTTATTGCAAAAATTTTTGAATCTTGCTTCCTTCGAGCCTTGTACACTGTGCCATAACCACCTATATTACAATTTACACAATCATGATGATTAGCTCTTAAAAAATAATATGTTAAAATGTTGAAAGAATAATAATGTTTCGAAAATAGATATTTAAAGAAAAAACATTTACTTGCCTGAACCTTCCTCTTCCTCTACTGTGAAAAGCGTGAAAATAGGAAGGTGTCTTGACTCTATCTGTTTCCACATTAAAAAATACAAAAAATATATATGAAATATGTTTGCAATTACAAATGAAGTTTCTAATTAAAACAAACATCCAACAAGGACTCGGAATATGCTTTGACGAATTTTTCCTATGTTAAATAATGCAAGATACACAAAGTTTTGACCTTCTTGACCATCTAATTTAAATATTGGATCCTTGCCTAACACATCATTACTTGAATTTGACATGTCCTGAAAATATATTAGAAACTAACATCAATTATATGTTAGGCATATGCAAAAACTATGAGCAAATAGAAGTGACAAGTTTCCATCTCACACTAAGGTATATATACAAAACCTGACAAAAACATAACCCATGCACTTCATTTTGTTAAAATAATACAACTATACATAAGGTGTTTAGTTTGAAACCTGGGTATATAATTTCACAAAATGGCAAATACCTGAGAGGACATTGTATCTCCAGCAGTTACTCCCTTATCAAATGCTGAGCCCTTTCCACATCCTTTTGTCTTCTGTTTACAAGAACTATTTTTGTACTCTTGGCTAAGAATAGCTTTCGTTGTTCCAATGCTCTTAACATAACTAGTATCTAGCATTTTTGATGGGGAATTCTTTGTAAAATTTAAGGCTTCGTTATCCATGATGATATTCTTATCAGTGTAGTTGGCAATGATACCATAATTGCATCTAGGAATATTCTTCTCTTCTGCACTTTCTTGGTCCAACTGAGACTCTTTCTGGAATGTTTTTTCATTGACTAGATTGACATCTCCTAAAGTTGAACATTGCTGTAAACAAATAAGATCATTTCCATTGCCCGTGAAATTGTGATTTCTGACATCAGGCTTGCTGATCTCAATACGAATAAGATCTGGAACTTGTAATGGTTGAATAGAAAAGTCTGAAACATGGTGGTTTGGCTCCACAACCTTCTTTCTGTCATATCCTGCCAAATCATCTTCTTTCACCTCACAAATTTCAGGGGTTTTCCCATCTTCCATTAGTAGAAGAGAATTCTTTTGTCCTGAGCCCTCAGATATAGAATTCAAAATCAAATCTAGTTTGATCCCATTAGACTGATTTCCATCAACTGCACTATTTATTTTCTTGAGGTTGCATGTGTCACTTTTATGATAAGTAATATTTTCTAAGTTGAATTTATTTTGACAATCAGAAGCTACCAGATCATAACTATACAGAGGATGAATTTCTAGACCATGCTGCTCACTTCCATTATGGACTATGCAGTCATCTCTATTTGGTGATTTACATTTCAAGAGTGCTTTCAGAGGTTCATCAATACTATTTTCCTTGTCAAGTACATCCTCCAGAATTGCACCACCCATTCTTTGTAAATTAATAACATTGTCTGTGATAACCTTGGCATTTGAATTGTCAAGAAGGCAGTTGGGTTTAGAGTCATCAAAGACATCAAAACCAATCTCTATCTGCACATACGATCCAACTCCAATAAGCAAAGAAAAAACAATTGTTTTCTCTAATAGCCATTGAAAAAATATAAATGTTATCCTATTTAGTTCTCTGCTATTGTACTGACTTATTTCACAAGAAAATCATCTACAGCAAGCGCTAGTTTAAATTCTTGTTTGAAACAACATTAAAAATTTATAGTTACCATGTTTAAGGTTCATCAAAATTCATCGTTTGAAAAGGGATTGAAAATATTTGAGAGCATGTATGTAGAGTGAAAACGATAGGGAAAAAAAATATATATATATTATCAATATGATTTCTGGGAAACATTACATTGATGCTACAGTTGTCTTAGGAAATCCGCACATAGCATGTGCAAAGGTTTTAAAGCCTTCAATATATAAATTGACCACTTGCTGCATTTCGTAGGTGTACGACCCACTTAGATGGATAACATTGTATGGTTGGGTATAGCTCAGCATAAATAAAATAGGATATTTTATTCACTTTTCCTCACTACGACAAATCCCAATAGATTTGTACCTGAAATTCATAGAACCAGCAACAATATTTTTGTTTCTCCATTTTAATGGAACTGTGAATCATGTCTGAGTCCATCTCCAATCTGACTTGAAAGAAATCTTCATCTCCAAAGACAAATTACCCATAGGGTTTTCGTCCTAGGGTTTTGAGTTGAAAATGCAATCCAAACTTCACAATGAGAAAATATGAAATTGACCAAAGATGTCCAAATGAGCTCATTCATCCTCCTTTTATAACCCCTAATGGAAATTTCCAGAAATTATATTTTAAATTCATCTTTTATTGAAATGATAATCCTTTGGGCCCACATAAAGTGACTTTATATTATTTTTGGTTTTTGAACCCGACTTAAGTTACTTTATAAACATTAATTAAATACAAGTAGCCCACAAACATTAATTTAAGGCAACTTAATTTAATTAATTAAATGGTTCCCTTTTCAATTCTCCAAATTAGCCTGTGAGAATAAAATAGACTAATGAAACTTCCTCGAACGCGTAGGTCGAAGAAAGGGACAATACAATTTTCCCAAGCCTTCCCAAATTTCATTCACATTTCTGAATTCTTCCCTTGCAAGTTTATTTCTATTTCAAATGCATGTGAATTAATATAGGTTTTATGCATTTAGAAAATCAAGCAAACAAATTCAATGCTAGGTTTCCACTTTGTATCCAATGGCATCAAGGAGTGAAAACCTAAGTATGGGTAAAAAGGATGCAACTTAGAAGCAAGGCAAATGAGCAATGGCCATGAGATCAATCATTTGGAGCTATCATGGGTTGAAGATGAGTGAAGGCATCTATTTTAAATTCCACCTTGCACAAATTGTTGCTTGCAATGTCAAAATGGGTTTAAATGCTAACTTAGAGGATGTAAAAGAGAAACCAAAAAATATGCAAAGGATGAGGACCTCCACAGCCATTGCACTAGTCACAAATCCCGAAATGGTGTAGGAATCAAAAGCAGATATGAGAGCCATTATGGGCTCAAGTCATGGTCGATAACTCCACACTTGCAAAGTCCAGTTACAATGTTTTCTGTTTCAAGATACGATGTTTTTTGTTTCACAAAACACTCTATGATCACGACCTTAAATTGATGGTACAGATTAGAACAAGGACAAGCATGAGGTAGACAAGGCATGTACAGATTTTTTATGCTACATGAACCTTTCTTCCAACATGGCGAGAAGCCCACATTGGGAGAATAAATCACCCTTGGCAATTTTAGGAAAAGAGTATAAGGCACCTAATCCACATGACATAAGTCAATTGTTGCTCTAAAAAGTATTGGTAAATGTAGAGACATTTGTGGAATTGCAAAGGAAGCATTAGCACGAGTATGAATACCCCATATTATCATATAGGTAGACAAACAAAAGGAATCACACACTCATCAACTTTCTAATGGCTTCAAATGGTGAGATGATGTTCTTGAGGTCCATCAATGCCTCAAACAAAGTAAAAAAGTAGAGAATTTAAGTACAATGCTGGAGGACATCGTATTAGAGGTCAATATAGAAAAAGTGATCAAGTTTGACATATAACATAGTATTATATGCTGCGGTAAGGAGACTACTTGAAGAAAGGCACCCAATACTTTTTGAATACCTTGCGCTGCCCATCGCCTTGATCCTCTACTGGGAGACATACAAACATAATTGGAGGAAATCTATGGTGGAAAATACCAACATCACCAAATACATCTGCAATGGGTACTTATCTTTATGAGAGATCACACCAAAGGGAAATAACTTGTGCAAGATGATGCCACACAATTGCAATTGTCTTTCTCACCTTGCAAAGCATTTAGAGTACAACTACACCTTTGAAGCGAATATTTAGTGACTCTGAAAGATCCCTGATGGATCCCCTTGCTGATCTGCTGTAGTTTTTAAATTAATCAACTATATCTTCTTGTGATGCCTTTGATTTGCTTTAGAGAATAGGCAGAAGTTGCAGAAGGTTTGTTTCTTTGTGTATTTTGATAGTTTTCAAACAAGTAATGAATAATGAACAGTAAACATGAAAGGAGACTGAAAATAAATAAGAACATACAGCCAAATTCAGAATTGCTACAAGTTGTACCAGACAGATTTCTGATTTGTAAAACCAAATAATAATTCCAATGCAGATCCAAGGAACTTACATCCAACAATGATGCCAAACTAAAAGGTGAATAGTGATCATGAATCAAGAATACCTCTAAGGCTGAATACATGCATTCCTTACATTCCACGTGGAATGTACCTGCTGCAAATGGCGGCCCTAAGGCTGCAAGGATCACGCCCAAGCTGAAGAATCAATCTGCCATGCTGAAACCCTTACTTTGCAACCTGAATCCACAATGAAGAATGGCATACTCAATCTCTGTCAACAATGCACTCTGCCTGAATAATCCAATGCCAATAACTGCTGAGGGCTACGTCCCAGCCAATCCAGATCTTGGGATTTGCATCCCAGATGAAGAATTGCCCACTCAAAGCTAATTCACAAAAATAAGTTTGATTGTGTAAAAAGATAAAGAACAATTTGGTCTTCATCTCCTTATATCTCCTTTCCTTTCCAAGCCAAACCCTAAAAGGGAGTAAAGTTGGCGCATTATGAAAAGAGTGTTATTTTCTAATTATGGCATCAACTATAGGAAAATAACACTAAATTGCAAATAAATAGCTTCAGGGATCCAAAAAGACTCCGGAAGGTGAGAATCATGTAGCAAAGTTCAAGACCTTTCCAACGAGCTATAACACGTAGGCATATCAACCCAGACGAAGCCAGAAACCCCTTATTACTCTGAAATGACTAAATACATAGCCTTATTTTAATTTATTTAACGCTAACTTAGGAAATATTTAAATATATTAAAATATCACCAGATATCCAAAAATAGCCCAAACTGACCAAACAATCATGAATATAACTTTGTCACCTATCTGTGACCGATGCCAGAAAAGCTGAGCTATCTGGCAGTCCCATCCCTATAATCTAGGGATGCTCCTAGAAACTAGGAAACACACCCAAACTCCCTGAAACTAAAACCATGACATGGTCCCGTGGAACCTCCAATATGGGAACTGCCACAACATCCTAAAAAATAGGGAATCTCCATAAAATCAAGGAACTACTCCCAATGACCCTCAAACTGTCTGAAATGCCAACTCCGGATACTGAATACCCTAGATGAGTCTCTATCCACCACTGATAGCCTACAAGACCCCATAATAGACTAACTCGCATGTCTCTACTAGACAAACTAAAGAGGGGACATGACAGTCCTCCCTTCTCGGAGATGCTTGTCCGCAAGCAACTGTAATGCTGGGTGCTGCAAAATGGCCTCTCCCTCCCATGTGGCGTCCTCAATAGGAAGACCCTGCCAGCGGACCAAATACTCCCGGATCACCCGGTTCCTCAGCCAACGTTCCCTCACCTCCATGATCTCCTCGGACCAAAGTCAACTTAACTTCCTCATCCAAGGGAGGTAGATAAGGGGATGCTACAATATGTTGTCCCAGTGCCTTTTTCAAGCAGGACACGTGGAACACATTATGAATCTGACTGTCAGGTGGTAACTCGATCTCATAGGCAACTTCCCAAACACGCCTAAGTACCCTGTATGGTCCGTAAAACCGAGGCTTGAGCTTCTCAGCCCCACCCCTTTTAAGGGTGCTTTGCCGGTAAGGCTGCAAACGTAGGGAAACCATGTCATCCACCTCAAATGTCCTCTCAATCCTATGTCGATCACCGTAGATTTTCTGCTGATTCTGTGAATGCTGCAAATTCTCTTTGAGAGATCTCATGATATCCTAGTTCTCCTGTACCCAATCTTGTGCCAAAGGAGCCCTGTTGTCTCCTACAGTCATATCCACAAAAGATAGTGCGTCGTAACCATAGAGGGCTCTGAAAGGAGTCATACCAATAGACATGTGGTGAGTAATATTATAACAATACTCGCCCAAGTATAACCAACGCACCCATGCCTTCTGTTGTCCTGACACATAGTTGCGCAAATACCCCTCCACCCACTTATTAACTATCTCGGTCTGCCCATCTGTCTGGGGGTGGTAACTAGTGCTAGGTGTCAACTCCGTGCCTGCAAGCCTGAAAAGTTCTTGCCAAAAAGAACTCATGAATCTGTTGTCTCTATCACTCACTATGGTTTTGGGGAGACCATGGAGCCTAAACACCTCTCTGAAGAATAGCTCGGCTACCTGAGATGCTGTGAAGCCAACTGCAATCAGAAAGAAGTGGGCATACTTAGTTAGTCTGTCCACGACGACATAGATGCAATCCTTCCCCTGAACCCGAGGAAGACCTGTAATGAAATCCATAGAGATTCCTATCCACTTCTGTTCTGGTATAGGTAAGGGCTGCAACAAACCAGCAGGGAAAGTATGCTCCGACTTATTTTGCTGACAAGTCATACATTCTCGAACATGACGTAGGACATCATCTTTGAGGCCCTTCCAGGAGAATCTCTCCTGAACTGCCCTGTAAGTCTTACCATACCCTGGGTGTCCTGTTGTAGCAGTATCATGGCAAGCACGCAAAATCTGTTCCTTCAACTGAGAACCAAGAACAAGATATACCCTGTTTTTGTAGTAAATGACATCATCAACCACACTGTACTTGTCATCCATGACCTCACATGCATGCTGATCTTTGGAGTACTCAACTAAAAGTTGAGACTTCCAATATGCTGAAATCTCACTTAATGAGCATAGGGCAGCAAGTGAGGGTCTTCGAGAAAGTGCATCAGCAACAATATTATTCTTCCCTTTAATGAATTCAATGTCAAAATCATACACCTGAATCTTGCTTACCCATTTTTGCTGACGATCATTGAGCTTTGTTTGATCAAGGAGATATTTCAGACTGTTGTGGTCAGTTCTTACCACGAATTTGCTGCCAACAAGATACTGTCTGAACTTGGCCAATGCATGCATAATAGCCAACATTTCCTTATCATATGTAGAATACAATCTCTCATTATCTCACAGCTTCCTACTCTCGTAAACAATGGGATGTCTGTTTTGCATCAAAACCGCCCCTATGCCCACTCCTGAAGCATCACACTCAAGTACAAATAGCTGTGAGAAGTCAGGGAGTGCCAATACCGGACAAGTGCTCATAACCCCCTTGAGTCTGTCAAAGACACCTTGTGCCTGTTCTGTCCATCCGAAAGCCCCCTTCTTCGTGAGATCGGTCAAAGGTGCTACTAACTATGAAAAACCTCTCACGAACCTCCTGTAATAAGCACATAAGCCAAGGAATCCCCGTAACTCGGTGATATTCCTGGGAGAGGGCCAATCTCGGATTGCCTGAATCTTCTCCTCATCCACCTTCACTCCGTCAGCACTGATCACATGCCCCAAATATAAGATCTCTGTAAGTCCAAATTCACATTTGGACAATTTAGCAAATAGAGACTGACTCTCCAAAATGCTAAGTACTTCCTCAAGGTGCCTGATATGATCCTCCCATGTATGGTTGTAAATCGGTATATCATCAAAGAATACCAGAACCGATTTCCTCAACTGCTTGTTGAAGATATGGTTCATGCATGACTGAAAAGTAGCCGGTGCATTGGTAAGGCAAAAAGGCATCACCAAGAACTCATAATGCCCATAATGACAACGTAAGGCAGTCTTGTGTACGTCCTCGGCTCGTACACAAATCTAATGGTAGCCTGAACGCAGATCAATCTTGGAGAAGTAGATGGCTCCATGAAGCTCATCCAACAACTCATCAATGCAGGGAATAGGATATATGTTCTTGATTGTCTTCTTGTTCAATGCCCTGTAATCAATACACATCCGCACTGTCCCATCCTTCAATATAATAATTTTTTTATTGGCAGGTTTTGGCAAAGTTTTTCCACCAAAGTCCAAGTAACAAAACTTATACAAAATTTTTGCCCAGTCCAAGTCCCAACACTATGATTCCTTGAATTTTTGAAATTGATAGGAATAAAAGCTTGTATTGTGAATAAAGTTGTTGCTTTGAAAACTGTTGGTTAAAACTTTTCTATTGTTCTATCAACTTCTATCCAGTGACTCCATTTCCTCTGAGTCTTGACAATTTCAAAGGGATTGGAGATTGTGCCTGTGTTGGTCAACCATCCACGTCGTTGCTCTTTCTTGTGTATGCCTCCTACAACCTGTGTTGTGTTTCTTTCTCTATTTTTCCATGTGCTAGTGCTATGGATATTGTGGAACTTGTGTGAGTGCTTTTTTCTTTCTAAACATATGTTATCTGGATTTTTGTTATCTGCACTTCTTCTGCCTTAATTTGTGAAGCTTCCCTTGGTTGGATTTGACTTAGTGAAAACCCTACCTGTTGCTTGTGGCATGTTTCACATCCATACTTTCATAGTCTACTGGTTCACATTCAAATTTTTAATTCACTCTGCCCCAAGGATGATGCAATCTAGAAATGGGTTTTCTAGATCCATGTTGGCATATATTATTTAATTCACTCTGCATCAAGGATAATGCAATCTGGAAATGGTTTTCCTAGATCCATGTTGACATATATTCTAGAATGGTAATTTCCAATTCAGTGATATATTCTCCTTAGAGCATTTTCCCACCAATATTCACCTGATAGCAGATGGAGTCTTACTCACATATGCATTATACTAGGAAGATCATCTATGGGATTGAATGTTGCAGACAAATGCTTCATGAATAATTGTGCGTGAACCAGAAGCCATCTTGGAAGATCTAGTCTTCTTCCTCATTTATGATGAAAGCAACCATGAAATATCCTTTTGCCATTAGTCCATGGTCTACTAAAGCCAAAGGTTTTCAACTGTCCCAGACCTAAGCCCTTAGGGATTTCAGTCTGGTGAAAGCCCCATTAAACTATAGATCGTTGCCCTTTCTATGAGAAGCTAGATCCTGTCCTCTGTTTCCTCTATAGAAAATTTGAATTTTTTCTTTTTCTGTAATTTTCAGATTCCAAACATTCTCTTTCTTTTAGGGAAAGATCATTTTGGAGATGATTCTTTGAGCAAGGTATCTGATATCCTTGCAAATCTTTCTTGCTCCTGAGATTTGAGCTGAATCCAACAGCTTCTATAATATTAGAGATTTTTCTTTGGTCACTGGATTGCATTTTCTTGAATTGCAGTTTTGAGGAAGTTGTTGTGCATTATGCACACCTCGCCCCTTTGCTTCGCAGGGGACCCTCATGTTATGTGTCTGTCTACCCCGATGGAAGAAAGAAACTCACATATCCTCAGTTCGAATCCCAAGTTTGGTCGTAAAACTTCAAAATCGGCCTAATTGCTCGAATTGCAAGATTATAACTCTCAAACCTGACCTCTGCAAATGCCTCCCAAAGCCCAAAGTCCACTAATTGAGGGGGAATTTAAATGAAGTTAATATAATCTAGAAGGCCAAAATGAAAGCTCAGAAAGTTCACAAATTGGTAAAGAGGGCCGAAATGTAAGGAGAAGGACAGAATCTTGCAAAACCTTCAGTTACCCCAAAATCCAAAACAAAGGCGTTTTAATGCAAAATGAAAATCACGTAGTAGAGGTCTTTTGGCCGAAAATGGCCAATCTCGCGAAGCTTCACAAAGCCGAAAAGACTTAAAACCTTTCAAAATAACCTTATACACCGAAACTCATCAAATCGCACAAAGTCTTCATCAACTGCAAATCACTTAAAGCTGTCAACAAAGCCTTTAGAATGCCAAACAAGCAATTCATTCAAAAGCTCACGAAATGAGTCAAGGAGCCGAAAAACACTAGATTCGCACAAAATGACCTTTGAAGCTGAAACTGTGAAGATCTCACAAAAAGACATAAAAATGCGAAGTAAAGAAGCTCACAAAATGAGTTCAAATGTTGAAATCGCGCGATTTAATTAAAAATCCCAAACTTCATCCACGAGGTCGAACACCAAAACTAAGTCGCACATTTCGGGTCAATGTGCCGAAAATGATAAAAGTCCAATCTCGCAAAATGGCTCCAAAGGCCGAAATTCACAAATTCGGCCTTTAAGCCGAAAAATTAGAAGGCAAAGGAAAGCTCACATGTATGCTTTGAGCCGAAAATCATTCAAACAACCTAATCTCGCAAAAGAAGCCTTTCGGCCGAAAACCAAGCCATTAAGTGAAAATCGATCATTTCAAGGTTTAGGGCCGAAATTCATTAAAGCTTGCAAAACAACCTCTAGGGCCGAGAAACACAAAGGCCATTTGACCCGAAAGTAGAATGAAGAGAAAATCGGCTAATATGCAAAAAATAACAAAGGGAGACATTTCGAAATGACTTAAACTCTCAAAATCTTCATCTAAGCCGAAAATCAAATTCTCAGGGCAGATCTCACATTTCGACCAAAGGGCCCGAAATTCATGAAGGACGTTTTAACTGGAATTCGAAATCTTGCAAAAGGCCTCTACGGCCCGAAAATTGAGTAGGCAAACATTTTGATTTTAAATAAACCTTGAATTTCACCTGTTGAACCCGAAATTGCCAAAAGGGAGGTTAAAACTTAAAAGGTAAATCTTTCAAAACCTCCAATATTCCCGAAATTCCAAGACTTAGGTGATTAAAAGGTGAAATCACACGAAATTTCACACGGATGTCGTTAAAATGGAGAGTCAAAATCTCACATTTTAGGTGAAGCGTTCGAGAGGCATTTAAAAGATAAATCTCACGAAGCTTCTCAACCCCGAACTTCACCAAAATGAAGGAGCCCGACATCGTTTAAAGTTAAATTTAATATTTGTCAAATTAATTAATTTTTCAAATGATTAATGCGGGTTAAAATTGATTGTTCGTCGGTCGAAGGCATCATCGGGAAGAACCGAGAGAAAGCCCGAAACACAAATCGAAGATGCAACGCAGGATCAAAGCGATGAAGCATTGGGAAGTGTGTCACCCCGACAACAAGTTAAAGTTCACCACCGAGACCAAAGAACATCCAAAATGCTACCAAAGTGTGCAAACTCAAAAGGATACACAGCTGAAAGATATTCTGGAAGTTCAGTTTCTGAAAACTGAAACTATTTTATTGTAAAACTGCCTGCGGGCCCCACTCAAGATATTTTAAAACAAAGAGGACATAGGTTAGTTATGTTCAACTACCAGATAGACCTAAATTAAAGCCAAACAGTGATAGGTAGTTGAGAAGGTGGTTGGGTAGTGTTGACGTGTCTGGAATCGCATTGCTGCAAACTCCATACGGCCAACGCAGAATAGAATAGCCGACTGATTATCCTATCCTCTCTTGAGATAAGGAAGTCCCTAATGCTGTTTTTGGTTTGATCAAAGGGGATGACCTCAAGGTTTCTTTTGTCAGGTCTTGACTGCGGGATCTCTCAGTGATATGTTCTGAACCCCGTTCAGGTGGTGGTCCAGGAGGCAAGTCTGCAAAGACCTTGCTCTTCTTTGTGAGTAGAGACTGAACATCAGGAGGATGGTCTCGTTTAGTCTCAACCGGACTAGCAGGAAGGATCATGCACTCTGCAACCCACTCGGCTTGATCATGACGGATCACCCTTGCCATTCTTTTGAATGACACAACCCGAGGGCCCCCATTGGACATTCCTCTTAGAACTATCTTCTTCCCATCAGATTGAAACTTCAGCTCCATAGTCTGCAAATTCAAGGAGATCTCCCCAAGAGAACACAGCCATTGAATGCCTAGGACAGCATCAGTATCTCCAATGTGGACTACATAGAAGTCATCCTTGACTTCGTAATTCCCCAATTGCATGGTCAGGTTCGAGATTTTCTTAGTACATGAAATATGGAATCCATCGGCAACCATGACCTTGAAGCCCTCAAACTCCTCTGTTTGCAGCCCCTTCTTTGCTACCACAACTTCATCAATGAAGTTATGTGTTGCTCCAGTGTCGATCAAGGCAACGATTCGCTGCCCTTTGATCATCCCTCGAACCTTGAATGATTCATTTCTTTGGAAGCTCGAAAGCTGAGCCAAAACTCCACCACTTTCCTTCTCATCTCTGGACTCTTCTGGAGCTCTTTCTACCTCACTTTCTTCAAAATCAGATTGCTGGTCGGAAAAATCAGAACTACTTTCACCAGCAGAATAGTACTCAATCTGATTGAATTTAACTCCCTTAGGGCAAACATGATCTTGAGACCATTTTTCCCTACACCGGAAACACAACCCTTTTCTTCTGAGTTCATTCAGGTTTTCAGGATCCAACCTAGTGACATGGGGATTGTGATGTTTGAACTCCTTGTGCTGAGGTCTCAAAGGAGGTCTATGCTGAGGTCTTTTCCCTTTATCCCTTTTCTGGAAGGGGGAATTTGACTGAAATTTTGCCTTAGGAGCAGCCCACTCCATGTTTCTTGCCTTCTTCATGGCCTCCTGCAGGGTTGGTGGATCAAAGGCTTTAATCCAACCTTTGAGTGGTTCTGTCAACCCTTCACTGAAAAGGATCACCAATCTCCTCTCCGTGATTCCAGTCACCATGACTGAGAGTCTCTGAAACTCCGCAATGTAGGCATCAACAGTGCCATACTGTTTCAATTGTGCTAGTTCTCTGAAATGAATTTCAGGATCCTTCTTTTCAAACCTCTCGATGAGCCTAGTAGTGAACTCATCATAAGTTGTGATAGACCGATGACCCAAAGTAACTAGGCCATGGTACCACCATTCATGCGCCACCCCATCAAGGTGTAGCGTAGCGAACTTGATCGCTTCCTCTTCTGCCAGAGGTCTGAGAGCTAGATAGTTATCCAGCTTCTGAATCCAAGCTCGAGCTGAACTGGTATCACTCCCGTCAAAGTGTGGAAGTGTCACCTTGTTGACAGCTTGGTACAAGTCTCCTTGATTTGATGGTCTTCTTTGATCATAGTGTCTCCCTTGTCCTTTGTTTTTCCTTTTATGATCCATGAAATCGTTATAGGACATATCCATCTTGATGTCATCAGGTAGAGAATCATACTCTGCACGACCAAGTCTCAACTGCTCCACGAATGAAGCAATCTCTTCAGGCTCTGGCTGAGTGTTTTCAGGTGCCAAAAAGGTGGGTTTGAATGGCCTGGAAGAAATACAAGTGTTGTTTGACACAGTCCGGGCTGCATGTCCATCATGCTGGTTGGAGGCACTATGCTCTCCTCTATGCCCTGAGTTGTTCTGTGGAGTGGTATTCTGACCCACTTTCCCCATCATGAGAGATACCATGTCCATCAAGGCATCCATCTTTCTTTCAAATCTCTTTCCGGGACTCATAGATCTTTCTCTTCCTTTCCCACTGTCATTTCTGTTGTTGGTAACTCTCTCGTTACCCCCAACTGATCTCTCACCCTCTGCCGTATCTGATTCCTGAGAAGACTCCCAATGAGCCCTCAAGATCTTTGAAGTTGTCTGACCTTCTGGAGCCTGATAAGGCTGGAACTATTTTCCAACCTTCTTGTCTTCCCTTGCAATGTACCTCTTTTCTCTGTCACTCATAGACAGATTGTTCACAGGATGGCAAGATCTTGGCTCTGATACCACTGAAATATTCCGACCCAAATTTTTTCAATGCACCCATTAAGGTTAGAAGATAAACCAAAACGTGCTGAAGCAACTCTAACCAAAATGTACACCAGGATCCCATTGTGGGCAAGGTGTGAGCATTGGTCAGAGGATCTAAAACAAATTGCTTATGCAGTAACTCTAACCAAGAATGGCGCCGATGATGGCGAGCATATGGTCAGAGGATCTTCTACCCTAAATGCTGAAAGGGAACTCTACACCAAGTATGTGCTACCCAATCCAGAATGGAGTGAGGGGCGACCATATGGCGGAGTGATTACAAAACAATGCTTGAAAAGAAATGCGGAAGCTGGAAATACTCAACACCCAGAATGTGCTTGCTAACCCAGAATGGGAAAGTAGCTACCATAGGGCGGAGGTCAATTAAATACAATATCAAATGCTGAAAGTAAGAAGAGCATTACAATTTGATAAAGCAAGATTATACTCTGCTGTCAGTACTACTGCCAGCTTACACTATGAAAGATGAAATCTTGCAAACAATACGTATCAGCATATAAATAGAGAGGTACAATATTAATGAGTTCCTTTGCTGAGAAGTAAGATTAACGGAAATGGCAATAAACAGATCCAACCTTTTCTCCAGACTTGAATAAATCTTCAATGAAGAATTTCCATCGCTTTCAAAGAACTCTCACCACCATCGAATAAAGATATTGCAGATTTCTCCAAACTGATTTAACAGACCTGCACCTTTCAACAAATAACCAGCAACATAGGATTCCTTTGAAATGCTCGGAACTCACTCTTTACTCATTCAAAATGCTTGATATCAATTGCAAAACTTTAATAGAAAGGAGGCACTCAGACTAAGAACAGAAAACAGACTTTAAAAGCATCTAACACTCAATGCACAATTCCCAAGACAGCAAAGGTACGACCCAGCTGGAAAGGGCGATTTCTCTTTTAAAAATCTGATGCTTCACAAATAAATCTACAAATTGGCACACATGGGCGCCTTCCCTATATGGAAGGGAATATGCAATACCCACAACGAATTTCTTTGTCTTTTTTTATTTATGAATTAAACATCCAATCTGCTGAAGCTAACATGCAAAAACCAGGAACTTCTAATATGCAAAAATCAGAAACTAAGAACTACAATGCTGATTACAATGCACAAATTTCAAGGAACTCACAAACTAAACTAAAATCACCACTAGTTGTTGTCTTACAAACAAGAAGCGATGCCCAAGCTAGGAGGCCTTCATTCCTCGAAGCAAACCCAGAGCCAAACCGGCAACATAACAGTACTGTAGACCAAAAATGTGAAATGATGCTCAAAGTCTTCCTTTTATAACTTCCTGTTGACTTCACGAAACCCTAAAATCCACTTCAATATCCAAACCCTAATCCTTTCTCCAAGATGGCGTCCTTTTCCTTTCAAGCTTAATATTGATATTTTAATTAAATTCAATACCTTGATAAATGCGCCCACATTAAGCTTGCTTTGACTTTGGAAATTAATAAAATAATCTTTAATGAAGGAGCCACCCTCAAAAAGCCCACTTTTCAAAACAACATAAAGTCAATAGACTAGGCCAAGGGGTCAACGTTCGAATATAATATTAAAACGTGACCTTTTAATTAAATATATCAACTTAACTCTTCAATCATGCCCTGAAGCCAATAATGACCAAGTCAAAGATCAGGTCTGATAAGGGGACATTACACACTCACAGGGAAACTTGAAAACAGTCTTAATTCATTGCATTAATTCCTATAAATTTCTCCAGAGCTTTCGCAACAATCCAAGAACTTCTTACAAAAAAGAGGGAAAACCAGTCCCTTAAATAAGCCTCAAAAAGGATGAATGGCCTAGATTTAATCTAAACAAGTGGCCCAGATTCATCCATAAATCATGGCTGCCCATACCCATAAATGGGAGGCAAATATCAACAACTACCCCAAAATGGGCAATTACTCCTCAAAAAGGGATAATTACAACAATTTGGAACAATCCAAAAAGGTGTATAAAAAAGTTTTACATTTGTTGACCAAAAGTCAACTGTCACCTTTTTGGGCAAAAGTGTATTTTTAAGATTTGGAGGGAAAAAAGCACTTTTGAGAGACTACTTTCTCTATTTCGGTCCCACTCTTTCTCTAGAAACTGATCCTCGCCATGCAGGTATTCCCGCCATAAATCATGACCTGCTGCTCGTTCCTCGCGAACGTATTCCTGGAATTTGATACACAACTGGAAGAGTAGACTGAATGGAGGCATGGGAGGGTGGCGAATTTTGTACTGCATGCCCTCAAGATACTGGTCCACATGCTTTAAACCGTCCTTCCAGCTGGAGCGATTACGCTCAAAGGATAATATATCTGAATGGAACTGACCAGCAAAACTCAAGTCCTTAGTGGAATAGGAAATCTTATCCGTCCCCAACCTTTCTTCCCAGTCCGGCTGGATTGCACTGTCGGACAGGTCATTTATCCATCTTGAAACCATTGATCGGAGGATGGTCTTACCTAGTTCTTGCATGTTCCCCAGAATTACTTCACATGCATCACTTTCTTTGTCAATAATTTCTTTGGTGTTGTTCTTCATGGTGATGGTCCAATACCACTCTTTGAGAACACTGATGCTATGAGGATCTAGGGTGGTAGACAATGTGGGAATTTGGGCATGTGTCCAGAAAAGAGCTCTCATGAGGGGAAGGGTAGAGGCTGCCACTTCGTGCATGTGAAGGGATTCCTTCTTTACCTCTAACAACTTGACTAGAGTGAGCTCTCGATGAAGGGCCATTTCTTTCACCTCCTTAAGGATCTGTTCTCCCCTTTTCTTGACGTCTTGCATCCACTCCTTGACAACCTTTGCGGTATCCCGAATTCCTTCAAATTCAGTTGTGGTCCTTTGCGCCAACGCTGTCGGGGGAATATGGGATTCAGAGGGGTTGTGTAATGGCCTTAGGAGCCGATCGATGTATTCCTCAGCTTGCTCAACACGAGCCCGATACATATCGTTTTCCGCTGTGATCTCTTTGAGCTGTCTGAGTATGTTCTGCACTGAATCCTTAAATTCTTCTTTTTCTTGCTCTTTGGTAGCTCATCCGATGGGGACAGTTGTGATGCTATAATCTGCCAGTGTTATCTGATCTATTGGCTTGTCTACGGGCAGGGTGGCAATATGAAGAGTGCGGTTCCTTTGCTCGTCCTTGGTCACTCTAGAATATGCCCTTGGTTTCTTCTTCCTTTTGGCTTTTGCTTGATCCATACGCGAGAAGATATCCTCTAGATCGATGGGTGCTTTGGTGGCGGCCCTGCGCTGAGCTCTGGCAATCAGCCACTCTTGAGGCACTGTCTGGGTTGATGATAGGGTCAAGTTAGCATTCTGTTCTCCTACGCTCCCAACCGATTGACCACAAATTCGTAGCTGCCCTGCCACCGGAGGAGTGAAAGAGGTGTGAAGCTCTTTGCTTGCAGCTGAATTCTCCCCTATTTCGCTGAACAATTGCCCGACATCTTCATGTGAAGGTTGCTCTTCAGTTCTCTCGAGCTCATGAGTTTCGTCTATCCTTTGTTCTCCCTCGACGGTGGAGTCATCTTTGGCTGCATTGAGGAGCAGCAACTCGTGATGGCTTTGTTGGGTAGGTTCATGCACTTTGACCCCCTGGGTGGATGGGATTTCTCCTTCTTCTATTTGGTTACCCAATTCAGTCAACTCGAGGGCTCTTAGCTCAGTGTCCAGTACATCAAGCGCAGGAGGATCATTGGCCTCAAATGCATCGATGTCGCTCTGGGAAGGCGGAGCAGGTACGCAATCCAATTCTATGGCATCGTCGGACGAACTGGGATCTTTTGAAGATGAAGTGACCTCCGGCTTCTTTATAGGAATCTTCTCCCTTCTTGTTCTTTTGGATGTCCGAGTTCCTCTGCAAGCCTTAGCCTTCTTTCTTTTCTCTGGTTTGTCTGTTCTTTCCCGGGGTGCACTAGATGTTCCTTCGTCTTCTGAAGACTGAGAATCGAGACTGCCCATCAAATGGTAAGTGAACTGGACTCCCTCATGGACTAGCCTCTCGATCTACTAATGTAACCACTGATCTGTGTACCTTGTTGGGGCTGCCATAACTGCCTCGAAATCTGTGATTGGGTCCTGGGACCAATCAACGCTTGGCAGGAGATGCCTTACTGCATCAAATTCTCGGGCCTGGAGGCAATTTCCTGAGTCTGTGAGCTGGTCTAGGACCCGACGGTATTCAAAGAGTCGCATCTGCTGCACACTCAACCTAGAATATTCCCGTCGCCTGACCTCGTAGTCATCGGAGCAATTCTTCCAATAGTCTTCAACTAACTCCTTTGCTCTGTACCTTCGACCATAGGCTCTTTTAGCCAGATTATCGTGATCAAAATATTTTCTTGGGAAATGGTCCTGTAGGCCATAAGAGGCCAACTCCGCAAGGGACTCCACTGCTAGGGTAGGGGTCTTTAAGTGGACATCATGGCTGCCTATGATCATAGGAAATGTGAATCCAGCCTGCTTGCTCTCTCGGAGTAAGATGTTGACCGGGCGTGACTGCCTTGCAACCTCCATAAGAATTACTTTGTCGGTTGGATACCGTGGAAGTCAGAGGGGGGCACCATCGAAACCAGCTATTCGGATGTAGGAAAACCTGGGCAACTGAATGAACCAGGCTCCATACCTCTGCACTAAAGTAGTAGCTTGCTCCGAGAGCCTTATGTGTAACCCTCCTTGCATTAGCCTAACCAGGCGCATTGTGAAGGCGTCATTGACGCGTTCATACTGACCAACCGCGTAAGCCGGGCTGTTCTTTTCCCTCTCAGCTATATCCTGGTAGTGCAGCTATGGGTAACAATCATAGACTTTCACCTGACCAGGCCCATTCCCGATTTCACCTTTCATTATCAATCCTGGCAATGGTTGGTTCTTGGCGAACATATAGACCAAATAAGAGGTCATGGTGAAGTATTTCTTCGTTTCGAGCTCAATCAGCTGAGTGTGGATGTTATCGCTTATGATTTGGGCCCAATCAAACTTAGACTTTCCGGCGAAGACCTGCTCTATAAATAGAACATCCATTCTTCAAAGTAGCTGGAATTAGGAAGTCCCATGACTCGACTGAGTAAGGTGACCATATCCCCATGTTCATTATGAAAATCACTCCTGGGGGTCTTTTTCACAATCCTGGTGCTCAAAGGCCTTTTTTCCTTGAACCATTCTTCGTTGATCGGTGCTTTGCATCGGGCCGGATTCATATCATATGCCCCTTGTGCTTCGTCTATGGTTGTAGCTGTGGGATTATTTGGAAAGGGGATGTCAAATGCATCACCAATAGCCTCAGGGGAGAAATCGGCGATAGTCATATTCTCCAAAAGCACTAGTCTGGACTTTGGTTCATAATGTCGAGCAGCCTCCACTACTAATTCATAGTTCTGTATTGCTAGAGGAAAACCTGCCGCTTGGGCGATGCCACTTTCCACCATCTGCCTAGGCCTGCCATATGCGTTGGGTGAGAAGACCCAATTCCTGAAGTCCTGAATATCGATATGGCCAAGGTCAGTATCACCAATGTTGTCCCAGACGCTCTGAACTTTCGACTCCCGCAATCCTCCCCTCTGATACTGATACTTCATCTTTTCAACCTTACGCGGGATATCTGATTTGGATGCTCGTGAGGTTTCGGCTGCTGCAGGAGTTTTTGATGATTCCACCACCAATTTAGGCATTTATCCTGCACAGCCGGACGCGGATTACGAGGTGATACAAGAAAGGTAATGCAGGTTAGATAAGAAAATGCCTAGCATGGCGGGATTAATTTTAAAATTTAGTTTGGACATGGAGCAATATTTCCAGCTAACAGCTTGATCAATTTTAACCACAGCATATTCACGAAGATTCCTGACTACGCATTTATACTTATCACTTCTGGATTTTGGATTAACTCTCAACAGAGACAGCATGAAAATTTTCCTAAGTTTGAAAAGAGATGCAATTTCTGGTGAAGCCTTAAGAGTGGATTTCTAAATTTCGAGCGCTTTGAACAATGTTTATAAGCAAAAGAGATGCAAATTTCAAGAATTCAAGCAGTGCGATCAAATTTTACACATTCGCCCATTCGATTTAAGCATTTTTCAAATGGTCATATGCAACAAAGCGTACTTACCTGATGGGAGCGGATGGCAAGAGATTACCCAACCTCGTCGCGTGAAATGAACAGACGATCCTTCTTATTTTCAAACCTCGGATGGTTTTCAAATTCTGAACTGCGTTTTCCTCCTTGCAAGTTTTGCAAATTTCGTGTTTCTACTTCGCGATTCACACACCTCTAGCGAATTTCGGAGGTCTGACCCACTTTTGGTGAATTTCGATCCTCACACTTCCTCTTTTGCAAACTTGGAAAGTTTGCGATCTTCACTTGCTGGGGCTTTGGGCGTTTGGTGGTCTTCGGAGCACCGACACCGTTTGCGAGCAAAACTTTCGGACTTAGAAGACGATCCTACAAATTTCGGAGTTGGGAGGCTCTTGCTACCTTGGAGATATTTTCGAACTTCAAATGGTTTCGCCAAAACTTCGGATTCGAACGCTATACCCGCACCTTATTGTTAGATGTTTGTCGATATCCAAAGGAAGAGGTTTTGGTGATTATGAAAAAAAACTTCGGAGGACCTGGAGAGTTTGCCAATAGAACTTCGGAGGATTCGAATGAGTTCGCAAGCTGCGCGAACCCTTTTATACTATATCATCCTTCGCGATTTTCGCAACTTAAGAGTCACGACGCCTCTATTCGTAAATAAAACTTCGGAGCTGGAGGCGTTCTCGCGATTTTTCGGACCAAACGCGCCCCTTTCAAATATTTCGCGTTTTTATCATGTGCTTTCTAGGGTCCGAATTTGAGTGTTTAGAGTTTTTCAGAGCTGGGAGGGCGCTTTGGTGAATTTCGGACCAAGTGCATCCCTTTTGAATATTTCGCACATTCTTCATTTGCCCTCCAGGGTCCGAAAAAGAAACTTAAGTGATTTCGGACTACTTCGCGTCTTTGGAAACATTTCGCACCTTTTCTCTATTTAAAAAAAAATTCGCTCTAAGGTCCGAATTTGAGGACTTTAAGTAATTTCGGACCTCGAGGCACTTTTGGAACATTTCGCGTTTTAATCTTTTAATCCCAAGGGTCCGAATTTGAGTGTTTAGAGATTTTCAGAGCTGGGAGGGCGCTTTGGTGAATTTCGGACCAAGTGCGTCCCTTTTGAATATTTCGCACATTCTTCATTTGCCCTCCAGGGTCCGAAAAAGAAACTTAAGTGATTTCGGACTACTTCACGCTTTATCTCCTTCTCAAAATTCGCTCCAAGGTCCGAAAAAGTAACAAGTTTAAAGGTTTCGGACTTAGAAGATGATCCCTTGCGACATTTCGCACCTACACATTCGCCCTGGGGTCCGAAAATGTAACGCCCAAGTGCTTCTGGAGTTGGAAACACATCTAGCGAACTTCGGACCTGAACGCCCGTATGCGTGTGCTCTTTACGTTAGCCATTTCTTAAATTTCGGAGCTGGGGTCCGAAAATAGGGGCGCTCTAAGGCATTTTCGAGGTTTTGCATTTTACACCCTTCATCTTTCGTCCCAGGGTCCGAACTTGGACATTTTTCACGATTATCGGACCTGGAACCATCTTTGCAATGCTTAAAGGCTTTCGCATTATTTTCGGACCAAATGGAAAGCATCAAATTTTGAAATTCTCGCCCCAGGGTCCGAAATTAGCCCCCCTGGGTGATTTTGGCAACTTTAACTTAGTGAAATTTTAACCCTTTTGGCCTCTGGGTCCGAAATTTGCCCCTTAGGCAATTTTGAAAACTTGCACGAAACGTCGAACCTCCTACTAGCCTTTTGCCAAGTTCCACAAATTTGGATTTAGGAGGCTTCAAAATTCTAAGGCATTTTGGGCTAGGCAATTCGTTTGTTCATCGACAGGCGAAAAACATCTCTCGTTTAAATCTCATAAACATCGCGGCGACAATCCTTATGCAGTTTGCTTCACAGCTGTTGTGCGAAAAATGTCGACTTCGATCTTCGTGCGACCTTTAGGCGCGCTGTTCTTGCTTGGCGGGCTCCGTCAATTCCTGCTACCTTACGCCTACCTAAGGCGATTCTCAAAACTTCGAACAAAACTCTTGGCGTTCACGCCCGAGAGCTAGACTAGCCAGGAGGATTCATCAGCTCATTACTCTAACACCAATCACTCTACGGATCAGTCACGGACTTGCCCGAAGAGACGCGAGAAACTCTGCTCGGAACCTAGCAGGACAACGACGAAAAGCTCAAAACAGGAAGGGGGACCCTGTCGGCGACAGGGAGCATGTGCAACGCACAACAGGTAGATAACTAAGAATTGAGTGGGCATGGGTTAAAGCTGCCAGCTTCTGGAAGGCAAATTCTAGCCCTTGGATACAGTCAATCCTGGCCACCCGTTCAAAATTGTAGAATCTATAAAATACAGGATGCCTCTCATTGTAAAGGTTACAGAATTTTGTAGTTAGATTTTAGAGTTAGAATAGGTTAGATTTTAGGCATAGCATAGAGATGCTACAAAAATTGTTGTAATGGCAGCTGAAGCAAATATATGAACATTGAAATATGGTGTTTGTTGTCTTTGTTTTAGTCTGTTTGCATGTTTTCTTTCAGCTGGTTAATTTTAGAGTGCAGGGATTTTAATGGTGAAGTGTAGAGGGGTATTTGATACATTTCTGGTTCATACCATTGGGGGTCTGTTGATTGTAGGTCACCGTGCATGGTTAGTCTGAATCCAAACTATGCTTAGTTCAACTGCAGGTGTTCGTCTTAGGCTGCACCAGAATTGGGTGCCTAAAACGAGTGTCTCCGGTGTGAAAATCCTTCATCCCTTGGAGCTTGCACCGTTCTTGTCTAGTTGTGAGGGTGTCTCTGGCAGAACAAGAACTGGTTTATCGAAATCTGTCTACCCGCTGCATCAACTGTTATCATCCTTGTCCTTAGGCTTCCTGAACCCTTCCCTTTTGATTTTGTTTCCCAGTCTGAAAATCACAGCAAACCAGCTTGTTGCAAAACATAAGTCCCCTTGTGCTCCCAGCAAAACACATCGATCACTGAGTTATCCCGTAGTCAAGACCTGACAATCGAAACCTTGAGGTCGTCCCTATTGATCAACTAAACCAGCATTAGGGATTTCCTTATCTGAAGAGAGGATAGGATACTCGGCGAGATCATTCTATTCTGCGTTGATTGGAGAGAGTCGTAGTTCCGTGATTTTAGCCACGTCAACAGAAGTCAGAGCCTCCTTTGCTCCCATCAGAGGCTGAATGTGACTTGGATATGCTGGGATAGAGACAGAGGAAGTGCAAATTTTGGAGGGTACTGGACTAAGGTTTAAAGCCTGAGAGCAGTATTCTGATTAGATTTAGCTTCAAGATTTTTCAATATGATAAGAGAGACTTGGGTTTACAACTATTTCAAACTTTGGATCCACATAGAGACCTGTAAACAGTACCATGATGCTTGATTCAAAACTAGATCCTCTTTCCTATTAGAAGCTGCAAATCTAAGTCCATTGGTGCTACAGGATAAAGAAACATATCTTCTGAAGCTGATGTCATGTTTGCACATTATGATGTGATTGCTAAATATGATTAAGAATAAGATTATATAAAAACCCTTCCAAATATCTGAGAACTACAGTAAACCTAAAATACTTTAAAACAGAAGGGACATTTTGTACAATAAAAGAGATATATAAGGTATAATGCTCAGGCAAAAAAGGAACAATACCATGGCATGCTGTCTGGCAGATTGGCATGCACTTATATCATCCAAGGCCAACTGATAATGAGAAATCTCACCATTATCCAACTCCTTTTTATGTTGATTCGCATCATTGGTGACCTCTGAATTCACTTATTTACAAAAAAGAGTAAGCTACATAATGTTATTCCTAGAATTCAAATTTACATAATATATCCCAAAATGAAATAAAATGGTATGCTTATGATATACCTGGCTTTACAGGAGGCTTTGAGCTTTGTTGTTCAGTTGGAAGCAAAGGTTCAACATTTTTTATGCTTATAGGAAATATAGATCTTGCCACTTTGAGTGGTTTACGAGGGCTTCTAGAGCCAGCATCTGTCAAAACAAGGTCTTTTCTGAACCTCTTTCTTGAATATTTAAATGGCAGGTCAACTAGTTTGGCAGAAACAAACCCTGTAACTGACTGATCTTTACTAGGAGAAGAAAATGTTTGTAGTATGTTATTAGCTGTACCAGTACCTGCAACACCAATTACATTGCTATCCAACTTTGACATGCATGTTGTAGTGGCATGGCATGCAGAGTTTCTATTGGCAACAGATGTTGAATCTATGTTCAAATCTATACCAAAAGAGCAGGGACTCGTGGGATTGTTTTCTTGGATTGCATGAGAGTTTCCCTTTGAAGTGTGTGTCTGCAAAGTAGAATATAGCCGAGCACCCTTACTGCATGTTCTTGAAGGTGAAGAACTAGAAACAGGAGTATCCGGTACAACAAGGTCTAAGGGATCGGCAAACCTATGAGATGCATTATAGAAAAGAAGGATTGAAAATTCAGAAAAGGACACCATATGAGCTTCAGTCATACATATTGGTGATTGAGGAATACAGCATAGGGCCTCCACTTCCACTGGACTTATACTGAACAGTGTACACCTTTCCGAAATCTCTTCAGGCAAGCTTGGGCAGCCTATTCTGATAAGCATTGTCAAAATGTACCATGATCTATCTTCTAACTCGGTGTCATTATTTTTAATATTCTTACTCCCATTTAGCCCTGTATTATTTACAACATTTTCCATCTGGCTGACTTGAGCATCCATCAATTTATAAGCTCTGTCAAGAAAATAAGGTATAGGAGCAAAAGGGCATCAGTTTAAGTTACAAAATGAAATCATACCTGAAATGATTTACTATCTACAGTAACATGAACACTTCAACACAATCTGAAGTTTACTTATATTCTTACCTCAATATGCTAAAATAATAAAAGTGATAAAAAAATTAAATCTCCTCTATTGTCATCATATGCCATTTCTACATGAAGATGATTACCACTGCATCAAGAAATAACCTGCACACAAAAAGAATTAGAACCATTAGTTTTCAAATTCCTACAGCTTTTTCGCAATATATGTGCTGAAATGGCTAATATAGATCCAAAGCTGCAAATGATGAATCATGAAATGACTCATAAGTAGCACAAAATCATTCAATCACAGAGAAACATACTGAAATTGAGAAAAAATAGAATTAAAACAATGAGAACGTAAATCAAGAATAACATTAAAGAGCATACATGTTCCATTCTATGGCGCTAGAAAGAAAAATGTTATATATCATTAGAATGAAAAAACTAAACAAACATTATCACAAATTTGACAACCAACCAGATGGCCAGAAGACCACTTGAGACAACTAGAGATAAGAGTAGAGATGCGATCCTAAACAGAAAATCACAATCCAGTAGAATTATGCATATTTGTACAATGCAATTATTTCTTCTGATAAAAAGGAAACAACGGAACAAGAGTTCTGAAAAACAATTTTAACCACTCACCAATGTTTTTGCCTTGCAAATGGACACTTGATTGACTTCTGATTTGTTGAAGACGACAAAAATGAGAACCCCTCTACGCAAGAAATGTACATATCCAACACAGCCAACAAATAATCTCATTGAATGGATATATCATATAAAGGTAAGGGCCGGCAGCAGACAAATAAAGAGAAATGTCTACATAGCATTCAGATGCTGGGAACTGCCCCGATTCATTTCTAACAAGGACCTTTAGGATGTTATGAATAAAGACCTTGAATTGCATACATTCAAAAATCTGCTGATAAGAGTCTAAGATAGTTCTCTTTTGACATGAATAAAAGATTTATGCTTGGAGAACAGAAAATTTGTTTAGACTTCTCTTGCGTCAGAAAACTTTCAATTATTACAAGCAGATTCAATTTAAGGCATAGATTATTGATTGTTTTACTGAATACCTGAATCCAAAGGTAAAATACAAGGCCAGTAGCTTCAGCACCTGCACAATAAATCTATTCTCGAGCATTCTCAGTAGATTCAATATTGATGTCAATGTTGCTACCCCTTACAAATTGCAAACAATCATCACAGTGCTCTTGGATAAGCACTTCATGCCATCCCTTACAGAACTATTAGCTTTCAATCTACTACCATCTGTCACTGAACTGATGGAATAAGATCTTAACCACCAGCGCTACTATTCCTTGCTGGACTGTTTCATTATTCTCTTCGTTGCCATTGCCAACATTGCTTATGTAACAATTGGCTTGTGATGTCTTACCTGTTAGTACCTATATGAAACCCGGCTTTCATATTGCTTTTGGACAGTTTGTATTTGTTAATCAGATCTTCCTTCTTGTTTCAATTGATGACAAGCAATTTCTCCTCTATAAAGTTGCAAAGTTGTCTAGTCATGGTCTAGTTTTTGAACTAGCCATTTTTGCGGAGTGCCCGAGGTTGAACTATTCCAAGTGAATGATAGAAAGGTTCCTGATTGATGTGCCTCCGGCAATAGCAAAGAATGGTGTCTGAAATCGTGAACATTGGCAAATGGCTAAGTAAACACCTTTGCGGTACATTTGAGTGTTGGTTTAAAATTTTGTACACCTAGGAAGATGTGCCAAATTGTGGTTTCAACCACAATGTGTGAGTTTAAAACTCTCCTAATTTAAGGGAAGGCTCCCCCCTTTCTACTATTACTAACTAAACACTAATCTAACTTGGGTGGGACAACATCCTTTTCTCTTTTTTCAGAAAAGATGATATTCTTTTCTCTTCCTAGAAAAGAAACAGCAATTAAGAAAACAAACACAGCAATTTAAGGAACTTTAACAATAACAAGAATGCTTATACAAAAAGGAAGTGAAGTTTTTGTGAAAGCTCAAAGTCTTTTGTCACTTCCCCAGGACGAGAAAATAGAAACAAAGTTCAAAGTCTTTGCTTTCCTCTATCCTATCTAAGTTTCCAAAATGATTTAAACAAGAACAACGTGCAACATATAACAGCACAAAGTCTGCTGATATGGTGCACTTTTGAACTACTTCAAATGTGAACAACCACAAACACAAAGTCTTGCAACTCTTCTCAGTTTTGAACACTTACTACAATAATTTGACCTTAATACTTGTAGCACAAAGTCTACAAGAAATCAGATCAAAGTTCCTTTCAACAACTCCATTAGAACCTCAAGCAAATGCAGAAAAATATGCCACTATGACACAAGAAAACAATGGATATAAGGGTAAGACTTCAACAAAAAGTTTGAAACTCAAAGCCTTCTTGATATTTGAAAGATCCCTGACTACAAATCTGATCCAATCTGTTGTTTGTTTACAAATTCAAATTCTTTGACCAACGAATTGTTTACTTTAGAATTTGATGAGGTTTTGAAATTTTGATGTTTTGATGTTTTATGCGAGAATGATAGACAATGCGTATAGGAAAATAGATGCCAAACATAAAGAATATCAACTAAACTAAATTCAAGATTCTGATTTTTATTGCAGCTTTTAAAGAAATCAGAATAATTTACCAAATTAGAGATATTAAGCCCAATTGTCTTACCAAGAGTCCAATGCCTGCCTGGATGAGCTCCGTTTATTGACCCAAAATGCTTTAACTACTGAAACAAAAGCTTTCAAAGCACTACAACAGCTCCAATGAGCTTAATTTGACTAATAATGAATTACCAAAACAAAATATGAGAAGAAATAGCAAGTCAGCTAAAAATTCCAAAATGTTGCCAGGCCAAATTGTGACCTTTTTCCCCAATGATTTGCTATTGCTGCTCAGATCTGATATTTTCTTCCCTCCAAACCTACTGTGATCTCTTATTTAGACCCCACAATGAAATCACAAGCAATTCTAATTCTCCAAACCCTCCAATTATTTTATTTGGAACCCCAGGCTGCCCAAAATGGTACGGCCAGCTACCTGGAGTAGTACGGTTGTCATAAATGCACTTATTTTTGTGTAGAGACCCTCCAATCTGCTATGATTTGTAGTTCACACCCTATAATTCCTGTTACAATCAATAACCTCTGATTTGTGACCCCAAATGGCCAAATATGAGGTGAATTCTTAGTGCTGATGTAGTGTGAATGGTTGGGGTATCGTCCAACCAGGCCCAAATCAAAGGTTTTCGTCTCCAATCAGGTTTCCTCAAGCTGTTCCTGCAATGGCAGACTGCTGCAAGGTAAAAGATTCAATAATTTTCCAAAAGCATACCTCCCCAATTGGCACGTACAAGCCTTATAAGACTCCAAACCCTAGATCAAACCCTACATGGCATCTTAGAAGATTCCAAATGGAATCTTTGGGCTTCATAATGGTTCGTTCAACTTGAGGGGTCAGCTTATCATTGAATGGGGCCACTTTTTAAAATGTAATTCACTTAGGAAAGTGTGCCAAGGGAGTAATATAAAGTTATTTAAAATAAACAACTTATAACTTAACTTTTTCTAAAAATACTTTTATAACTTTAAATTATAAAGTTACTTTATTAACTTACAAAAGTCATAAAAATGACTAAGTTTATGATTCCCTTTGGCAAGTAAATCATCCCCAAACACTAGAATTCACCTGTTGAGATGCGTATCAGGTGAATTCCCCATCCTGATAGATCACTCCGGAAGTGGAGACATTACAATATTACTTGAGAAAACAATTTACAAGTATGAAGCACAAAGTCTATATGATTGTAAATTTCTGCAGAGTTTTCTTGCTTGCTAAAAAGATAAAAGTTACAAAGAGCACCCTCCTGTATATATAGGTCAGGGGCTGAGAGCAAAAAAAGGGAGAAGTCTAACTAACTGAGACTTTTTCCACAACCAACTATAACTAATTGTGACTTATTCAAATTACAGTCCTATTGCTAACCAACTTGTAATTTGTTTGCATGCAATTACAAGTTACAAGAACGCAAGTAATGTGACTACTTGCAATTACAATTTTTGACATTACATGTAATTTGTCAAAGGGAAATTACAAATCTATAATTGAACCTAATCTAAGTGTCCGAGATACAATTCTATTTACATCATCCTCTGTCTAAGAGGTCTTCGTGTTGCTACAGGATGCTGGAATTTGAAGTATTTGAAATCGGTGAAGGTATTTATTCAGAAGCAGCAACTTGCACCATTTGACCATGAATGGTAATGACAGTGACCTCATGAAGATCAACCACTGAACTTGAAGATATTTAACACTCCTTGTTGGCCACTGTGATAGTGAAAATCACTGCTTTTTACCATATAGCACTAGTACAATGCATTGAAACAATCCATTCCTCTGTTGCATTACTTCTTCATTTGTCAAGTTCTCTTATCATGGCATTGACCTCCACATTTGGTAAAGGAAAGAAAATATTCCCAATGGTGAGACTAGAACCGTCATCCCCGATTTTAGATTGGACTTGACTTAGCCATTGTTTTCTGCTTCATGGTTCATGCCATTTTGACCCTCTCTGTGCATATGACAGCAAACTTTTTTCATTTAATGTCATCAACATATGACAGCACTAGCTTTTGCTTACTATCTTTACATGTATTAAGACCTCTTGCAATCGGGTCTAGAGACCCGATTGCAAGTAAAGGAAACTTGCAATTTGAAGACAAAGGGTTACAAGCTTGCAATCAAGTTTCTAAAACTCGATTGCAAGTTATAATGCAAAGACAATAGAAAGACTTGCAATCGGGTCCTAGAAACCTGATTGCAAGTAATCACAACTTGGAATAGAAAGATAAGCACCTTCATACTTGCAATCGAGTCTTGGATTCCCGATTGCAAGTTGCAAGAGACTTAGTTGCAATTGGGTCTTGGAACCTGTTGGTGTACGTTTTATCATATACCAAACATTAGAATAAAATATCCATGGATACTCTATCCTCTCCTGAACAAAATCACTACTTGTGCCAAGATTGCAAGAAAGAACACAAGGCGACTCCAAGGTCTATATGTGCGAGCGGGCGACTTTATGTTGGATAGCTTCCTTGGTTATGTATGTTGAAATACAAGGGGAACTTACGCTTGACTAATATTATTCACAAGCTAGGACTTAGACTAATGTGGCAATGAATGCTCTCTCTTTTTTTTTTGGATTTTCAGATTTTTGGACTTCAAAAAAAAAAAGGATAAAAAGGATAAGGGTTCAGAAGATATAAGCTACTTCTAAGCTATTCCTACGAACTCAAGAGATGGTAAAGACTAGGTGAAACTAATAACGACACTTTGTTTCGCCACACTAGGACAACTACACAAAGCGGGTGCAATCTTCTAAGGTTGTGCTTAAGATTTTTATACTGTGAATAATACCAACAATTGAACAATATTATCCAAAGCAGAAATCAAGCATCCACATCAAAAGCTAAGGCTAACTTTACACATTGAACGAAAAATCATCCATCCAGAGAAAGTATGAGCAAAAGTTTCACTAATCTAAACTATCAAATCTCTCATTCATCTAACAATTCTAAAAGCAAATCTACTTCAAGCAAATCTATTCTATTCTATTCTACTGTTGAAGAAAGTATGCAACCATGCAACCACTTAATAACAACAAGATTTCAAGGCAAACACTTGCAAATGAACTTTTATTATTCAAGTAGCTCTAAGCAACAATTTCATAAATCTCCCCACAACACTGAAAAATGAGAGAATGAGAGTTTATATAGAGTTCTGAAAAATGAATGAATAGCCGAGGTCAATCTAAGATCAATGGTCAAGATTAAGACAACACAACCCTAGATAGAATTTCCCAAAATAAAACCAAAGACAAGTGCAAGCGAGACAAGTGGCATAATTAGCCATCTCCTAAGAAGGTTATCTTCATGGGCAGTAGTGTATTCAATGAATCCGGACACAATTGAGTCGACCTCTTCCATGGTGACATTTGGTAACATGTTGATCTTGTATTCCCATCCGTCCAAATCATCTGTGCAAGCGGCAAAAGCAATCTCCCACTCCAGCTCCTATTTCTGGAAGGAATCTTGGATAGACAAGAATTCTAATGCCTTAGCCAAATTCTGTTTCAAGACTGGTCCTGTGATGCGGAAGAAAATCTCCTGAATTCTAAGCTTTAGGCTTTCCAACTGCATATCACTTGCTCTCATTGTTTCTTTCTCGAGCACATCTGCAGCTATAAGGAAGATCTTATCCTGAATCTCTTTTATCTGCTCCTCGGCCTTAGCACTATTTGCCTTTACCTTCTCCAGAACTTCAATCCGTGCAACTAATGTCCAATGCCATGCATTCAGCCCTTGCTGCAATTATCTCTTTGTTAATCAATTCTTGTTTATGCATGCCCTTAAATACTCTAAGGCACGGGATAATCCTGTCTTGAATGTCCTGGAGGTCAGTCCACGCTTCCGCCATGCTTACAATTCTGGAGAGCGGGAAGGAAATCTGCCCATATGTCAGTCTCAATTTGTCCACAAATGTTGTTGCCTCTTTACTTATGCTCTCCATCCATTCTTTAGTTTCTCTTGCTGTTGTCTTTTCTTCTTCAAGATTTTCAGTTGCTTCTTGCGAGGAGTTCAAAAGTAGAGGAGTTGCTACATCGCGCTGATTGAGTGGTTTAGTCAGGTGCTGGATATATTCCCTTAGGCGTTCCACTTCCTTTTCGTATTCCCTCTTCTTTTCTACGTCTTTGTCTAATCTGGCCTTCATGGAAGCAACTAAATTATCTAAATCTTCCACTTCTTGAACCTTTGTACTTGGTCCCAAGTCAAAATTGGTGATCTCATATTCTGGAGGAGTAATATCCTCTTTTGACTTATTTACCTTTGGTACAACAATATGGACTATACGGTTGCCTACATCTCTATGGATTGTGGAAAATTTCCTAGCAGGCTTCTTTACAGCAACCTATTCTAATCTGACCAAGAAGTCGGCCATATCATCTTCTTCTTGATCTTCTATTACTTGTGTCTTTACTTTCAATCTTTCTTTTAGCCAATCAAAAATAGTGGGTTGTTCAATGCCTTCCTCTTCCTGATTGCCTTCCTTACATGGTATATTCTGACCTCCTCAAAGAGCAGAAATCATTCCCTCTTGAAGTTCACCGTCCAAAACATTCATTTCATTATCTGACTCCAATATTTATGTGCCTATAGGAGATGGGGGCTCTTCATCTTCTCAATGGACTGACTCTACATTTCCTTCATGAACTGGGGAAGGAATCTCCATATCTGCCAATGACTCATCAATAGTCAATGTATCAATTATGTTCCCTGATGCGGCAGAACGAGATGGTTCTATCCTTTGTTTCTTCTGAGCAGGTTCTTCATTTACAACTGTCTTCCCTTTTCTTCTTGAAGAGATTCCTACTTCTCCTTTCTTTTTAGCACTTTCAATCGGTATGGCACTTTGAGATGCTTCTACATTTGAAGAACACTCTTTTGCTTCACCCATCAGGTCATAAGTCAATCAAATTTCTCTGTCTTAGTCCATGAATTTGCTGATTGACCCACCAATGAGAATACTTCACAATTGGTTGCATCAAAGTAGCCAAGTCGGCATGCTCAGGTTTTGACCATCTGACAAGAGGAAGAGGTGTATTCTCGTCAAAGCGTGGCTGAGTGTATTTTGCATTATCTTCCAACTAATCAGGCACACGAAAAAGTTCAGTTATTCTAATCAATCTTACTGGTAGTCTGGACCATAGTCTCTTCCTGATGTCAAATTCATTTGCACCATCTGCCCAAAAATCTTCTAACTCCACTCTATGGCTGTATATTTCTCCATTTACTATCCCAATATTGTGAGGATCATAGTTAACTCTGGACCAATAGAATGTGAAGGGATACCATTGCATCTCTAGCCTGGCACTTTCAACTACATGTGTCGTTGGACAAGACTCCAACATATTTCCAATAGAGAATGGGAAGGAAATAGCTGCCTTCTGCCTTATTCTTTTGAAGCCCTAATATGTCTCCACCTGTCTAAGAACTTCTGGTAGGACCATTCTATTGGTGGGATAGATCGAAAGTCGATAAGGACGACCGGCAAAACCTTGAACTCTTATGTATGTGAATTACGGAAACTGGATAAACTGGGATCCATACTTGTTGATTAAACTCTTGGCCTCAGGAGATAGCCTTTGATGAGTTCCCCCTTGTAGTGTCCTTGTGATATACATCAGGAATGCATCATTTACTCGCTTGAAATGGCTCTTATCACTAAGCTGCAACTGCGGGTAACAGTCATAAGACCTGAATTCATTTTCACCATTGCCAACTATGCCTCTGCAAATCAATCCAGAATATCTATAATTTCTGACCAACAGGCAGACAATGTAAGAGCTCATGTAAAATGACTTAGTCCTTTCTAAATTTGTCAATTGTTCATGAAGATTGTTACTGATTATACGGGACCACTTGAACATCTTAACTCCCGAGGTGATTTCATCAATGAAGTAGTGCATCCATGTTTCAAATGCCGCACCCTGAGGGGTGTCAATTACTCTATTCAGCAATAGGATAATGTCACCATATTCCTCTTTGAAGTATGGGCATAGCAACTTCTTTGACATCTTCTTTTGGGAAGGTCTTGTCTTTTCTATAAGGAAACTTGCAACCATCTTTATGACAATTTCCACATAACCCATTTAAGATTTCAATCAAATCAACACATAGAAGCCATATACAAAGAATAGACAACAAACCCATGAAAATGTGACACGATATATCCTAGGAAAACCCTCATGAGGGGAAAACCCAGCCTCCAAAAGCATCATCCACCATGTATTATCAGCAATGCGTCCATTACAATACAACTATGGAAAGCCTTCGAAAACCCAGCCATAACCAAGCACTCCATGTTACCAAGCATGAATCCACACGTCCCATGTCATGCTTCCTCCTTCACAAATGCTAACTTTGCTAACCCAAATAACTACCCTTGTGGTGCTTTTATAGAGACAAGCAACCACAAAACCACCAAGTGGTATTACATCAAAACCATGTGCCCAAAACCATGTGACAATAAAATATAATATTTTTCTTACCTACCCTTGAACCTAATATTGGGTACTTCATCACAATTACATTCTCCACTATTAAATAAATACAATATAATAATACCAATGTTCAATACAACTCATCAAGTGGTTACAAGAATATTCCAAGGGAATCTCTACATGTTGCACGTCCATCTAGGTGCAACAATACAATATGATATTACAATATAATTCCATGTCCACCTCACACAAGCAAGGTGTACAACACCATTTTCCCAACATTTTCCAACCATGACTTGTTGATATTTGCCACATAAAGTTCAGACTGGTCATCATAGATCTTTTGGGTATCTTAGTTTTATATGAGGTTTTACTATAGTTTGGTATTCCAAACACTTCCTGAATGGCTAACTTTGAAAGATTAGCTAATACTCTTCCATCAAGTGCAATGATCGCTCTTTCTTGTGCATCATAGTGCATAGCACATTCAACCATCAGCTCAGCACATTCTTTAGCTAGTGGAAATCCAGCTGCTTGGATGATGTCATTCCTCATCATCCAGCGAGCAATGGCTGTTGGCAAGTATCCATCATGGCCATACATTCTCTTTTTGAAGTCTTCGAAATCCACATGCCCAAGGTGAGTATCTGTGACATTCTTCCACTTGGATTTGATCTTTGATTCCAGTTGCAATCCTTTGCTGGCGAACTTCATCTTGAGCTTTCCTGGAAGAAACTCCTTTGGTGGTCTTTAACCTGCAAAACACATGAAAATTTTATTTTATTTTCAAGAAAACTTGAAGATTTTAATTCTAATTTTAGACCCTTTTAACTTAGAAATTTCACTTTCAGCTTGTTAAAAAGCTAAATTCTGTGAAAAATTAGACTTAAAGAGGAAGAATTTGGCCAAGAAATCGATAAATTTGTGAGAAATAAGGCAGATAGGTGAAAGAATTCAGTCAAATTCAGATTTTGGGTCTTTGAAATTGCTCGTGACTGAAATCTACCTTCAATTTTGAAAGTTTTGTCTTAAACTCAAAAAAAAGCACTTTGTTTTTTACTTCCAACGCTTACAAAAATTTTAGCTCTTCAAAAATTCCTCCTCAAAATCAATTCTTCTTCAAAATCGAACTCCAATCTTCAACCCTGATAATGATTTTGAAAGTGACTAGTTGAAAATATACAGAGTTAAGAATTTTAATTTTAGGAGCTCCATGTTTTTTTGTTTTTTTGTTTTTTTGTTTTTTTTAAATTATTTTTTGTGTTTTAATGTTTTAAATCTTTCCAAAATGGAAAGTTTTATTTTTCTCTCAAGAATCCATCCTTAGCTTTAAAAAAAGCAAAGATTCTTCTAGATCTTTCTCTCAAATTGCATTTTCTTGAATTTTCAAAAATAATTCTGTGTTGAAAATATTTTCCCTTCGAAAATACTTCCAAGTGTTGGAAAATATTTAAAAATATTTTGTGTCAAGTTTAATTTTTCCAACCTGTTCGTTTGATTGACCCTTATGCCTAGGCGAACTCTAGGAATGTCTTGCCAACTTCCAAACCATGTGCAATTTATCTTTTTAATTTCTTCTTGAACGGACTTTGAAGTGCGTTGGACATCTTTGGCTCAAGCAAGTCGGACTTCATGAATGCTTGTGCCATCTCCTTGGGCGGACTTGAATGTTTGTTTGCCATGTCTTGCTTGGAGTCCAAGACTACTTGGCAAACTTTATTTTCTTCTAACCTTGTCCAAAAAATCTCTTGCTTTTCTCTTTCAACCTTGTCCAAAAATCTCTTGTTTTTCCTTTAGGCGGACTTGGAACTTCATAGGCCAAGGCAGATTTGGCTTTGTTTGTGCCATTCTCAAATTGACTTCTTTCTTGGCAGACCTTAGGCTTGGCCAGCCGTCTAAACCCTTTGCTTTTCCTTGCTTTTCTTTTTTTCAATTTTGTCTTGCTTTAATCTTTATCTCCTTGAGGGCGGACTTTGCTTGGTCTTAGACATCCTTCTAAGTGCCTTGGCGGACTTTGAAGATGTCATGCCATTCTTTCTCTTGGCCAAGGTGGACTTTGGTTATGTTTGGACATTGTTTTATCTTGTTTTTTGGTGGACTATGAGGTGTCTTTGGCCATGTTTGCTAGTGTTGAGCAGACTTCCAAGGTGTTTGGACAATGCTTTGCTTTTATCCCTTGCTTGTGGTCAAACATAAGCCTTCATGCTTTATACTTTGTCTTGCTTTCATCCTTTATCTCGGAGTTTGCATCATGTTGGATCCTCTTGAGCGGACTTTATCTATGCTTAGGCCAAGGCGGACTTGGTGTCTCTCTAGGCATGGCGGATTTTACCTACGGTTTGGCCATCCTTTTCATGTGCCTAGCGGACTTTTATGCTTGTTAGACCTTCCTTACTAGGGCGGGCTTCAACTTCTCCTTGACATCTCCATCTTCCAAGGTTGGGCGGACTTTACTATTGGTTGGCCATCTTTCCTTTTGGTTGGGCGGAGTTCATAGTCCATTGGACATATCCATTAGGGCGGACTTTGAGTTACCTTTGCCATTTACCTCTTATACCGTGGGTGGGTTTCAATCTTTCATAGCACATGGCGGACTTTGAAGACCATCAGCCAAGGGCGGATTTGGCAAATGTTTGGCCATGTCCCAAACTTCTAGATAGGGCGGACTTCACCCTCTATCTATCATTCTTCCATGTGCTTGGCTGGTCGGACTTGATGGCTTTTTGGACATGGGCGGACTTTGCTTAACCACCACCATGTTCATGCTTCCATGCTTGGCTTGGGCGGACTTGGAGGATGTCCTGCCATTAGCCATGTATTGCTTCATGCCTTGAGTGAGTTTTTATTATCTGGACAGCCATGTGCCATCTTTTTGATCTACTTCCAAAATCATCTTTAAATTGGACCTACCATGTTAATGATGGACTTTCTGGAACAAAACCCTAGATTAGGGTTTTTACCCTGCTTTTTATATTTGGAGACATAATTTTTTATTTTGACAACATGCGTACTAATCATATGACTTGAGGAACAAAACCCTAATCCTACTTTAAAAAAAGCAGAAAAAAGCAAAAAAGCAAAAAAAACAAAAAAGCAAAAAAACAAAAAGCAAGCCAAAAAAGTTGCTTCCTGGATTGGGCCCCAAATGCCAAAAACAAAACTTTCTAAATTTAGAGAAAAAAAAAATCCTAAAAATAGAAAGTTGTCAGAAATGACCCAGAACAATTGCGATCTTCGTCCTTCAGACCTTCTAAGAACTTTGACAATGTTCAAGCATTGTTCTGACCAAGAATTCTATACTTGGCTCGGGATGACTTCTCAAAAACTCTGACTCAAAAACTCTCAAAGAAGATGGATTTACAAAATTGTAGAGCTAGGACAAAACCCTAAAAAAGCAAATAACAGGGGGTCCCCATTTGCAATGGGACGATGTGTGAAATAGGTCACAACAGAACCCCCATTGCAAGTTGCAAGAAACTTGCAATGGGGATTTTGTTCCTACTTGTAGTGACATCAAAAAGTTCCTACTTGCGATGACTAACTTGAAACCCGAAATTGCACAAAAAGCTAGGAAAATGAAAACAAAAACCAACCAAAACTTGGGCAAAGATGACAAAAACACTCACACATGACTAGACGCAAACAAAATTGAGTTTTTTGTCTCGTAAAATGTGCCTTAGAGAAGAGAACTATGAATTTTGAGTAAAAATTTGTAGGTGTTGTCAATTTTTTAAAAGTTCAAAAATTAAGACAACATTGAGGTGGCTAACCAAGACAAATCCATGCCCAGCCTACAATGAAATTGAAGATAAAGTTGGTAAAGCCACTCAATGTTCTGCCTGGTATGATGGAAAAACCAAAAATGGAAAATGATGGAGGAAACACATCATTTTAAGGTGTTCAAATTCAACCAAGTTGAACCACAAACTCGGTGGCAAAGCTATCTAAAACCATGCCAAAAGGTGGCAAAGACACTCACAAACCACACTGAAAGTAGAATACAAACAAATCAATCAAGTAGCAATTTTATAGGAGGCAAAGCCCAATCAAAACCCTGCAAATGTCCTTGAATTGGTTGAGAATCTCCACCCAAACAAAGAGGAAATGTTTAAATGTAAGCTAATAACACATTATTCAAGGCAAAATAACTATAATGTCCCCATTTTTGCACCTTCATTAGCATCAATATTTTTCAAGGATTGACCTATCTAATTGGTCTCTGTAGGCTAATGAGTTGATTTGGATGCCATTCAAGTTTCTTCAACTGACACTTTGGGTGTCATTTTCTTGTGTTCTCCTTCCTAGTGCATTGAGATATTTGAAATTTACCTTCTAGGGGTCATTCAAACACTTATTACACTCACTTACTATATTTAGTAAGTCACATGAACATTGGGTTGGACCTTACTATTTATAGTAAATCATCTGGATAGTCAATAAGCATTGCGGTTACCCTTGGGGTGTTGTTAGAATTAATTAATTGTTTTTATATTGCCTTTAATAGGAGTTTGTGATTTATTTATTATTATTAAAGTAATGACTTTAATAATATTAAACATTAAAAGCGACTATAATTAATGGTGTTATAAGGGCATTAAATGCATATATTCATTTGATATAAAAATCATTTATTAAAGCCAAAAGTGGGTGCTAACAAATGGAGGTATAAAGATATTAAAGTGACTTTATATTAATGAAGAAATTATATGAGGGGTCACTTCATTATTATTTCCCATGTGCAAGTTAATATTAAAATATTAAAAGTGGGAAATTTAAATAGGGTTTTCATAAACTTCATGATCGGATTATAAAAGGAGATTTGAGGAAGTCATTTCATATACTTAGTTAATTTATTTTCTCTTTGAGAAGTTGGGAGCTCTAGCTTCAGTTAGAGGAAATTTGAGGACAGAAACCCTTGGAGTTTCTCGGTTGTGTGGATGAAAACCAATCCAGCCTATTGGTGGATTCATTCTAGGATTCACATTGAGCTTATTGCAGGTATTTGGCATTGAGAAGAAGCTGGAAATGGAAGTTTATTTGCAGGTTGAGGGCAAATGGATTCAGCTTTGAAGGTTTACTGGACATATTTTCATCATCAAACATATGGATAGGGTTTGGTGGAGAAACAGGCCTGATTTGGGAAGACTTTTGTGATTGGCATCATTCATTTATAGGCAGATTTTTGTATCAGACCTCTGCAAATCTATATCAGTCTGCTGTTCATAGGGTTTGGAGGTTATTATTGGCTTTATATTGACAAATTAGCCATCTAGGGTTTCATTGCCCAATTTCTATATATAGCCGTTTTCATTAGAGGAGACTAGGGTTTGTTACTAGCTGTCATTTTCTTCAGATTGTAATCATAATTACCTCAGACCTGTACAGTGGGGTCTACAGACATTTTCATGAGTGATTCATGTAGTATATGACATCATATTGAGCTTACACAAGAAGCAAAGCAATCGGGGATGTAAAGTATCCAAATCTGAAGTTGATGTGCTTATTATAGACAAATTCTGTATGTATTATCAGTCTGATATGATCTGAATCAGACCCAATAACGAGTGTATTCAGACTTGGTTTAATGAAAATAAAGTACAAGTTGGTTGTGTGATCTATGTATTAGTTTCTGCAAATATTATTTGTTTTTCTATGCATTCCTATATGTATTAACATTGAAAATCTAGCAGCAGAGACAAGTCAAAACTCTGAAATCAGTCATCAGCGAGTTTGCAAGTCAAGTGTTTGTCAAAATGTCAAACCTACCTAACTGAAAATTAAGGGCAGAATTAGAAGGGGTTGTTACTGTTGGTTGAAAATTTTGTACACCTAGGAAGATGTGCAAAATTGTGGTTTCAGCCATAGTGTGAGAGTATAAAACTCTCCTAATTTAGGGAAGGCTCCCCCTCTACTACTACTAACACTAATCTAATTTGGGTGGGATGACATCTTATTCTCTTTCTACAGAACAGACAATTTTCTTTCTCTTATTTCAAAAAAGAAGTTACAGCAACAACAATAAATACAAAAATGAAACTTTTTGTAGGATTTTTAGAACATAAAGGGAAGCAAAGTTTCCACGAAAGCACAAAGACTTTCGTCACTTCCCCAAGAGGGGAAAATAGAAATGAAAGCACTAAGTCTTCAACACTCCTACTGTCCTATCAACCTTCTCAAAATGATAACAGTGTACAACACACAACTCAAAGTCTGTCTATATGATGCACAAGTCTTAAAAATAAAAGCAGCACAAAGTCTACAACTTATCTCCTTACTTGAGCTTTATACACTAGCTTCAAACATGATAAGCGGCTCAAAGTCTACAAGACCGAGTCTGAAAACCAAACCTATAACTCTAAATACAATTAGCAGCTCAAAATATGCAAGATTGAATTTAAATTCCTCTTGAACAATAGAACAAAAATCACAATCAACTCCAGAAAATGTCGTCACATAACAACTTGAATTGGCACAAAGTCTCAACACAACTTGCCTCTTTTATTGAAAGCAATTTGATTTACATCTAAGCTCAAAGTCTTAGAGTGCACATACAAACTAACATAATTTTGTTGCATTGCCAAAAGATATAGATTACAATAGACCCCCTCAAGTATATATAGGGGAGGAGCCTTGAGAAAAAGGTGGGAGGATCCCAACTAGCTTGAGAAATTCTCTCAACCACCACGACTTATTCCAACTACAGTCCTAATCTAACTCAACTTTGTTGGTGTTGGAAATAAGCCACACCCGAACCGACGATGGACTGGTCCAAGAGGGGCCAGTAGCTCAGTGGTAGAGCACTCCAGCAACGTATGGAAGGTCCTAGGTACGAGTCCTAGCTAGTCCATGTCTCAACAATAAATGCCACTGCATGAGCTAATAGCAAATAAATAATTTGGTCTTCATTCACCACAATCTTCTTGTGTAAAGAAAATTTGAGGTTAGAAACTTTAAAATACGACTAAACTTTTATGAAGTCTAATGATAATCAATAATAAAGCCTTCTAATTTATGGTTTTCAATAAAGTTATAATTTTCTAGCATACATTAGTAGATCAAGAATTTATCCATTGATGATCTCAAATAGTGTTGACGATTGTTAGTATTTCGATTTGCATTTTTTGTGCAACACAATGGAACAGCATGTGAGGATAAACCTATCTTCAAATTGGAAGAGGAATCTCCCTATAACAAAAAAATAAAACAAAAACCCCTAGAACTTACAAACACTACTTCTATAAAAAACTTAAAATGTACAATTTAACTCTTGAGATTTCAAAGATACATAGCAAAAAAGTAACTAAGTAATTGCCTATCTTTTAGTTCTCGAGCAAGGGCACAAGTCTTATCAACACTTCTACCCAAGATGAGATATTTTTATCTCTTTTCACTAAAAGCAAACGACCTAAATACCTTAAAAAAACTCACTCTTTCCAACTAAAAGCAAAGACTAAAGAAGAGTATGTGCAACATGAGGATTGAATTGATTTAAACAAACAACACACAAGTTTAAGCAAATATTATAAAGAAAAATGCATACAAATCTGTAACAACCACACTTCACAAAACTTAACAATATAGAGCTTACAATTTTCAAGGAAAGCAATCTGATTTACCTAAAATACACAAAATCATAAAAAGCTTGAACATTAATTTCAGCAACAAAAAAGGCATACCAAATTCCATTCACAAAAATTTGTGTTAATGGCAATTATAAGGTTTACAAAATTTTTGCACATGAAATAATTTTAAAAAGTTAACTCGCTTCTACGATATGAATACTTTGTTTGCACAAAAGTAAGGTATTATGCAATTTTGTATCCTAAAACAAGAAATCTTCTGCTATATTTATGATAAGGATGGCTATCAACAAAAAATAGACCTTTTAGAAAGTAATCTAAAAATAGTCAATCTATAAACTTTTGTTCTAAAAGAAGGATTCTTAAAATATGATTGTCTCCTAAACATTAGTCATAGCTAATAATAGGCAATCTAAAGCTTGGGTGTTGGCAACGACTCTAGAGAAGTTCTTTGTTCTAAATATGATGGATCCCCTTTGAAGAAGCCTAGGAAAACCCGAATGGCCGATCTTGGTGACTTGATTTTTATTTCTTTGGAAACTTGTGCAAAGTAATGTTTTCTACTTGGATCCTATTAATGATGAAGACAAGTATTGATCCTTACATAACTATGATAAAGCTTGAGGAATCTACTGTCAACAGCTAACAAGATGTTGAGGAAACTTGCTATAATGGTCTGCATTCTAATCTTCACATGTGTTTCCATCCTACTTTTTGACATCCAACCCTTCTTGGGCATGCCTAGGGCACTTGAAGGCACATTATCTTCTATTTTTCAGTTGGCAAATCGATAGTGAGAGGTGTAGGGATGCTAGGATGACTTGTTGCACTTTCCTTATGATTTTTACTTGGCCAATCCCAAGCATGGAGCAGCCTTTTTCTAATTTTCAATTGACAATCTAATAATGGGGGTCTCATAGGGGCCCACAAACACTTGCAATTTTTGATATACTATTAAGTTTGACGACTTGACAATTACCTCTCCATGGGTGCCCTTGGAAACTCATTTGCACTTTTGTTATGTTTTGAGCTTAGTAAAGTGGCAATCACACCTCTAGGGGTGTCATTAGATATTCATTTGCACTTTTGTTATGCGTTGAACTTGACGAAGTGGTAATCACACCTCTAGGGGTGCCATTGGACACTTTCTTGCAGTTATCTTATGTATTGAACTTGACAGAGTAATGATGGAGTCATCTAGCACGTGCCTAGCCACTTAATTGTCAAAAAGTGTATTTGCCTCGTAATTGAAAAAAAAAAATATGTTCTAATTTGAATAGAACAAACTAGAAGGTTTTTAACATCTATGAGGCCTAAGGCAGCCTATGGGAAAAGGACTTTAACAAGAACCAAGGTTTCCAACCTAAAAACTAATTGACCCAATCATTTTTCTTTTTGCAATGTTGATCTTTAACTATTTATATTGATGATGAATTCTCCTATTTTCTCAACCTTCTACTCTTTAAACAAATCATACAATAAATTCCCTACTAAAGTATCCACATATCTAGATCAAATGTCACCATAAGCTTTGCACTCCAAAATAAAGCGCTTCTCTGTCTCTACTACGCTAGATGTGCAAAAGGCACAAATCCTCTCCTTCCATTCTTATTTTGGTCTCTTCCATCTAAAGATTTCACATTGAAGAAGTTGATCTGATTTAGTCCTCCATTAGGCCATGAGTATGTTTATTGTCCAATTAATTTGTTTACTATACAATTAATGTTTGCTTCTATATATGCCTTTTGATGTTGATCTAATGTGAGTTATACCACTTAAGTGAAAATGTGTTTTGGGGTCACTTGGATGTTATATTTCATGGTTGACACAGAGAAGTACATGCACTTTATGAGTTTAGTAAATTTTGGCTTGCAAAATGACATTGGACCCCGCTAGGAGCACACCCAAGCTTCTTGGAAGAATTTTTTAGAGATTTTGACCCTCCAATATGTCTTTCTCTTCCGTAGGCACCCTTTGGATGATATGAGTACCTTTTCCTTGCTTGGTTTTACCCTTAAAAGCATTTGCTCCATCAAAACATGTCTTAGAATGTCCTTCACTTTTCAACATTTCCACTACACTACCTTAGCCTTGTACTTGAGTTGGCACATTTGGAGCGAATTTGCCTTTGAAGCCTTGATTGAGTATGATTTAGTGCGTTTGAGTTGTCATGAATGAAAGTTAGTGAGCAAGACTTTGATTTGAGGAATCATTTCAATTGCCCCTTCTTTGGAGCAATTTCAACTTCAAGTGCTCCTCAATTGGAGCGAAATTTGCTTCATTTGCCCAGGGTAAGGAGCAAAATTGCTTATAGAACATTGCCTTGAGCTGATTTGATGTCTTCATGTGCTTAGAGGGGAGAATTTTCGAATTTAAGTTGATGAAGAGCGAGATTTGAGAGAACTTCAAGTGTTCCCTAATTGGAGCGAAAAACACTTCAAGTGCTCCTCAATGGGAGCAAAATCCTCTTTAATTGCCTCTATCTTGGAGCGAAATCATCCTAAAGCATTTGGTAAGGAGAATTTGACAGCCTTTGCATGTGAGCACTTAAACTCAAGAGATGAATTGATGAATGAAGAAGCAAGTGAATGAAAATTTGGCTAGATACCCAAATACTTCCATTGCTCCTTGGTAGGAGCAAAATTCCCTCCCAATGCACTCATCATGCCTACAAAACACATAAAAATCAAAGAATATATCAAGTTAGAAGAATTATCAAGGTTATATATTATGTGTGTTTGATATCATGTTTGCTTTGATTTGCAGATGGGAGAGGATGGTGATTGCATGTTGGCATTGAGTTGTCATTGATGTCAATCGGTATTGCAGGCAGGCTACCGGTAGAGGTATGTCATCTGGTATGAAAGAGAGTGTACCAGTATGGTGAAAGACAATTAAGGTATTGAGAAAGGTATTGAGAAGATTAACATGAAGACTTGTCAAACCGGTATGGTGGAAGACAAGTAGTTATTGAGACTATCAGTGACATCACCGGTATGAGGTGAAATGCATGTGTGTGTTGGCATGTTGAGTGATAACCGGTAGAGTTTAAACCGGTCTGGAGTTTGGCTGCCTGTTTATGATGAAGAGGCAGAATGTTAAAGTAATCACAAATCACCGGAGTTGAAGATGTGCTACCGGTGTAGTGTGAACTACCGGTTAGCAGGAGGAGAAAGTCTTACCGGTAAAGGCATGTACCAATATGAGTTTGTTGAATGTTCAAGTATGAACCGACTGTGTGTCGGTGAGCTAAGTGATTGACCGTTGTGATGCCATGTGAAGCTGAGGTGGAAAACATGCAGAGGTCGGTGAAGCCTCCATCGACATGGTTGTTGAAGTAGCTAGTTGACATTAATGAAACAACCAAAAATTACGGGATTGTAATTGACTGATGCGGCTCGAGGAAGAAAGAATAACAGAGGAAGATCAGGGAGTAGTTGGCGCTTGGATCAAAGCAAAGAAAATCAGATTGCAAGAAGACCTCGAAAAGGACACAGCTAAGCGTTTTATGAGTCGACAGATTTTAAGGTAGAAAATCATGTACGAGACTGCTATCTTTAGCAAGTATGCATTGGATAATGGAAAACGTGTACAAATGCATTCCTGGAGAACAAGTGATCGATCCAAGACAGACTAGATCGGATCTCATGCAGATTGTGTCGGGTAAAGGAAACCCTAACCACTCCGAGTTTGAATTGTTTTTTGGCGGGAAAGCTCAAGTTTAAATATGATGACTTGAGACTATTGTTGTTGCTGCTGTATAGTGAAGACAAGTGTAAATTTGTTGTTTGAAAACCGAAGAGATAAACACTTCAAGTGTTTATGAGTTAAGATCTGACTGATAAGGAGAAGCAGTAAAAACCGATGTAGGGAACAACCAGTAGAGTGTGCATTGATCACAGAGGTGACAAACCGGCAGAGGCTGTGCCTGACTAAGAGTGATCAAGTGTGAGTTGAAGAAAAAAGGGACATTGTGAGAGGGGACTTAGAAAAGTTATCAGTAAAGTCAAGTTGCAGAGTGGGTGGAGAGAATACAAACCGGTAAGGGAGAAATTGGCAAAAGAGAATATTGTAAGGTTGCAAAACTTCATTTGCAACAGTGATTTCATTTCTATATCTGAGATTTATATTGTTATCACTAAGTTGTAGCTTAGTGCAGGGGTCGTAGCTCCTTTAGGTTGTAGCCTATAAATTGTGCAGGGGTTGGTGCTCCTTTGAGTTGGTGCTCATAAATCAGGGGTTGGTGCTCCTTGGGTTGGTGGCCTAAATATTGTAATCAGAGTTTCATTGTGAGGCTGGATTGAAGCAGAAGATCTCCAACAGCTATTCTCACCGAGGTTTTTCCCACATTGGATTTTCCTCGTATATATCTGATGTTGTGTAATGTATTCTTGTTCATGTGTGATGTTAAGGTTTTAGCTAGTACTTTCACAAACTCTACTTACATTGTTTATGTTACCGGTTAGCATTCAGCTTGTCCTCTACTTTACCGGTATCTCTTTGTTAAAGAAAAAGAATGTAAATCACTGATTCACTCCCCTCTCTGTGATCCATTGTGTCCAACATTGCAAAGCAAAAGGAGGAAGATTGTAAGATCTACACCACCATGCAAAGGGGAAAACTTCATTTACAAGCACGAGAATGCCCAAGAGGAATCTCAACTCTCACTGCACCATGGAGACATGAAGAGATCAAAGGAGTTCCAAAGAGAAGTCATACAATCACCCCAAGGCAAGCAAACGAGGATGGAGGAATTACTAAGCTACATCAATGCTTCTCATCACCACTACTTTGAGCGAACTTGAAATGTTGAGTATTAAGAGATATTTCTCAACATCCCTTCATGATGATGAATCAAGTCTACAAGAGAGGTGGCAACCCAATCACCACTCACCAAATCAAGGAGTTCCACCTCAACATGTCTTGATTCAATGGACTTGACTCGTCCATGATGGCACAAACTCTGATGTACCTACCCCTACTATTTATTTGTCGAATATTCTAAAGAGGACATGTGTCCAAATGTTGTAATTATTTCATTGGCCAAATTAGAGTTTGTTGTAACAAACCTTAATTAGGGTTTCATTGCAAAAACTCGGCCATTGATCTCAAATCAATCCAGGCCATTCATTGTAATGAGCTCTGTATATAAAACTCAAGCTCTTCATTTGTAAAGGTTAATAGTAATAGAAGAGAATAGCAATAGAATAGTGAATAGAATAGAAGAGTTAGTAGCTCAAGAATAGTTTAGTAGAAGTTAGAAGTTAGAATAGATGAGAAGAAAAAGAAATTGTTGTTAAAGACTTGTAAATGAGATACTCTTTTTATTGAAGTTATGGTGAAATGTATTATTTCAACAAGTCTCATGGTTTCTACTTCCCATCTGTTAAATTTGTGCCCTAGATCAGTAATCAGATTTGTAACATTTAATCATGCCTAGTTTATTAATCAGATTTGTAATTTAGTAAACTATAATCAAGTAAATTCAAGAATGAAACAAGGAACCAAGAGACAAACACAAATACCCTGGGAAAACCTCCAAGGAGGAAAAACCCAGCATTAAAGACCCACAGGTCAGATTGTGTATTCACTCTTATTGCACAAATACAATACTTAGCTTGCTTTTATGAATCTAATCTTTATATATCAGATCTGCCCTTTTTGCATGCTTCAAGACTGCACCAAAATGCCCTATATCCTCTTGAATAAGTTCGCCCAATCCTTGGACAAATTCGCACAACCTTCTTTGGTTATTTCGCACCTCTTGTTTGCAGAGCTAATTCGCTGATTTCATGGATAACTGAATTGTATTTGCATTTGCAAATTAACCTTTATTTATATGAGTCCTTAGCCTTTATTAAATCCAAGTCGGCCTCCCTCTTTTGGCGCCAATTTATTTATTGTGGCGTGGAGGTATAGGGTTGGGCTCAACTTGGGGGCACGTTACCCCTTTAGGATAGGACCCAATCCTATATGGGTTCGGATGTTGCCTTAAGGCAATCCGAACCCATTTTTACCTAGTTACAAACAACACTCCCTCTTAACTAGAGAAGAAGAGAATACATAATCTGAACCTTTAGAGTTCCATCTAGCACACAAGCATAGAATGGATCTAGCACACAAGCATAGAATTACATCTTCCACCTAGCACACAAGCATAGGATGGTTCTAGCACACAAGCATAGAAAGTGTAATACACAAGTGGATCTTTACATAATTACAATTTTCCATCTAGCACACAAGCAAAGATTGGACACAATTCATTCTTGCACACAAGTAAAGAATGATCAAAGTGTTGCAGATAGAGTCAATGAGATTGGAAGTCCCTCTCAATCAGAGTTCCGTTTTCCACAATACCAAGTCTGTCTCTGAAGTATTCAAACTTCACTCTGGATAAGGGTTTGGTAAGGATGTCCGCAACCTATTCATCCGTGCTAATGTACTTTAGTTGAATGGCGCCTCTTTGCACCATATCCCGAATGAAGTGATAGTGTGTTTCCACATGTTTGGACCGGTCATGGAACACAAGATTTACTGACATCTTTATACATCTTTGATTATCACAATGAATGGTGGTAGGACCACTAGCTTGACCAAATAATCCAATGAGGAGTTTGCGAAGCCACACTGCTTCTCTGGATGCAACAAATGTTGCAATGTACTCAGCTTCTGCAGTGTTCAATGCTACGAAAGATTGCTTTCTACATGCCCAAGAGATCACTGCAGAGCCCAAGTTGAAGCAGATACCTGAAGTACTTTTCCTGATACATTCATTGTGCAATCTGTAATCTGAACTCAGCCAGCACTCCTTAGAAAGGATCACAACAAGTAGCCAGTAACCATAAGTAATAAGTAACCAAATCACATAATGGTAACTCAGCATGGATCCTTTTATAATATTCATCTTGCCTTGCCTGTAGAGGATGAATCCTGAACTTTATCATGTACACCTGCAAGACATGAATACAAACACAAGTATATATATGCTCATCATGGACTCTTTTCATGATATCTATCACGCATATACACCATTCATTGCCTGCTAAGAATGATGAAGAGCTTCCATTTCAATCTTCTCTGTTGCAGCACCAACTTTATTTGCACACGAGTATTCTCCTTAATCTTCTCCTAGAGAAGAATGCATTACCTTTACCTCAATCTTCTCCCAAAGAAGAATGTAACATCAGAAAATCATAATCTTTCATCTTGCTCACAAGCATAGAATGAAGTTACATAAGCCATAGTCCTCCATTTTGCACACAAGCAAAGAATGAATAAACATAATCTTCTATCTAGTACACTTTCCATCCAGCACACAAGCATAGGATGAAAATCCATCTTTTCTACCATCTTACATTGCCCGCAAAGGATGGTAACAATGACTCTTCTCCCTGAGATGATTACACTACCACCTTACATTAGCCGCAGAGGGTAGTTGATGAAACACAATGCATCACTGAGGTTGAGACTCCTTCTCAATCAAGGCGATGTTCTTCACAACTCCAAGTCTATCTTCTGAAGTACTCAAGCTTCAAAAGACTTGGTGAGAACATTTGCAACACAAGATTATCCTGCCATAAGACACTGAATTTTCAGGTATCTCTATACGACTCTGATAATAAATAATTATAAGAAAGCATTCAACAAGAATTTGAAAAACCACACAATTTCCTTGATACAATTCATGCTCCAATGAATTCAGCTTCAGCAATACTCAGTGTGACTAAGGACTGTTTTGCTGTAGTCCTAAGAGATCATAGGGTATCCAAGTTACAACAAGAGATTGAAGTGACTTCCCTTATCTGAGACACTTCAAAATCTGAGTTAGCCTTTTGAGGTGATTACAATCTTCTGCTCACAATCATTTGAGATTTTCAAAATGCAACAAGATATGCTTGGCAGTGTTGGTGTCTGTTTTATCATCTACCAAACATTAGGATAGGATACCCGAAGGTATTCTATCCTCTCCTGAAAAATCACTACTGATTCCAAGGTCTATATGTGCGAACAAGCGACTTTAGTGGAATAGCTTCTTGGGTAGTGTATGTTGAAATTTTCAAGGGGGACTTACGTTTGACAAGTATTCTTGAACTGCTGGACTTAGACGGATTTAGCAATTTTTAGGCTCTTCTTCTTTTTTTTGGGGGGGGATTTTCTAGGATTTAAACTTTCAAAAGAAAGGGAAAAAGAGATAGGGTTCAGGAAGGCTAATCTAATCCTACGAATTCTAGAGACGGTATCAACTGGGTGCTTTCGAGAAACCAAACCTTGCTTCGCCACACTAGGGACAACTACACAAGGCCGGTGCAATCTTCAATGGGTTGTGCTTATGATCGAGATGTTGGGATGCACAAGGGATGGGCTCAGACTAACTTTGCACGGTAGAATGGAAATCATCCATTTACCAAAAGTATGAGCGGAAATACACCATCAATTGATACTTATCAAATCCTTCATTCAAATTAACAACAATGAAAGCAAATCTAAATTATTTCTAACTAAGTGTTGAGGCAATTGAAACCATGCATATCATTCAAATAATAGAGATTACAAAGTAGCGCACATGCAATATATTATCTGGAAATGACCTTAGGCAATAATACATCAAAAACCTCACCCTTTTCAAATGAGAGGAGGCAACCTTATATAGTTTCTCAAAAATAAATAAATGGTCGAGATCAAACAGTGATCAAGGGCCCAGATTGAAGGCTATAAACCCTAATTAGGGTTTCCCAAAACTAACTACCCTTGACCAATTACATTTGGGACACTTGTCCTTCTTGCTAAATATGAACCATCAATGAGAATAGAAGGTTGTTGCATTGTGAAGTGTGCCCTTCTAGAAGCTTCTAGCTAAGTCAGGTTCATCGAACCTAGACATGCTGACTTGGAGCGATCTGATTGGTTGGAAAATGACGAGGCGCCACCTCAACGTGTTGGATGTCTTTCTTGAATTCTCCAATTTGTGTCAAGAAATCGTCTAAGTATGGAAATTTGATTCCTTCTTGTCGCCATTTGATTCTGCTTGGGAGCTTGTCTTTTTTAAATCCTTCAGGAGATGAAATTCTTCAAGAAGTTGGAAGTTTATCTAACTTTTCCATATTTTCACCAAGTGTGAGAAATTTTCTTTCTTGATGCCTTGAGATTCTTTCAAGTGCCTCGAATTTGGAGAAGAAATCTCTTCGCGAAGTATTTCTCATACTTAGCCAAATTTTGTCCCTCTCTATGCTCGGACGAACCTTGCTCGTGGTCCCATTTTCAATTCTGAAATTGGCTCGAAACTCCATTTGTGTTTTCTATGATGATCCTGCCTTTAGTTGCCAATTTATGTTGCGTGGGAGGAGGGTTAAAAAGCTCTGGGTAACCCCTTGCAAATATGAAATGATGCGATCAAGTTGTTCAGGCATTTGCTGTGATCATGTCCTTCTTCTTGATACCCTGACATGCCTTCAACATTTCCCATACTTAGCCAAATATTGGCTATCTTCACGTCGGGATGAACCTTGCCTGTGAACTCCAACTGCGATCTCTATGATGATCCCGCTTCTATTTCCTCTTGCGACCTGTAAAACCAAAGGAAAATAAGTTAGAAATCTATCTTGGATTAAAGAAAATCGAGGCTGTGAATGGCTAAGTGTTTGGAAAATTTCACTTCATTTTCATACTTAGCCATAAAAACTGAAATTTCATCCTCAAAACCCTTCAGTCTTCAAGGGTGGTTGTGATCGTGAATCAACACCAAGTGTTCTAACTCCGAAAATTTCTTATACTTAGCCCCAAAAAAAAAAATGATTTTCATTCTCTAGAAATTCGAATAAGTTGACTAAAAATCATTTCTTAAACTCTGAAAAATACTTAGAAAAATCATAAATCTGCGTCATGAATTCCATTTCACCTTCAAATGGATGGAAGTAAGGCTGGATTTTCTCAAGAACACTCAGGAAATTCAAGAATGATTCAATAACTCTTCCTTATGCTAGTTGTCTTTCTCAAAAAAAATCTATGAAACTTTTGTCAAAAAAGTTTATCCAACCTCCAACACTGTTCAAAACTTTCTCCAGATGATCTTCAAACCAAAAATACTTTACTAAGCTCTCGTTAGTAACTCGAACTTCTTGGTGTAGAATTGAAGTTTACAACTAAGTATTTGTAAATAAAGTTAAATCCTCAATTAGAAACCCTTAAAATCTTCCAACTCATGTTTCCAATTTAAACGTCGTTCTCTAGGAAAGTGTTGTCATGTTTCCAAATTCGAAGAAAATATATTCCAAAAGTTTCCAATTTGGCTATAAGTTCGAAATATTAATTAATATTCCAATATTCTCCTTTTGAAAACTTTCTATTTTGGATTTAAGTTCGAAATCTTGAAGGATTTTCATGACATCATTTTGTATTTTCGTTGATTCTATTTGACTTTTATGTGTAGGTGGACTTTTTGGAAGTTTATCTTCATCTTCTTCAAGTTTTGGCAGACTTTGCTTACCTCTCCAAGGTATGGCGGAGTTTAGAGGGCCTTCCCCTATCGTACTTAGCATCTACTTCCTTGGGCGGAGTTTTGAAGGGTCCCTTCAACACGGAGGGCGGACTTTGAGCAAAGCTCAATCAAGGCGAATTTTTAGCTAAGGCATAGGGCGGACTTTGGAACACACCCCCTAGGCAGACTTCTAAGACATCTCCAACATGGGTGGACTTCTAGACCTTTGCATCATTTTGCTAGGGTAGGGCGGAGTTTTGATGGGTCTCCAACATAGGGCGGACTTTGGACTTCACCCCTTGGGCACTCCACACACATGGCGGACTTTAGAGTGTTGGCCATCATGGCCTCTTCCAAAACATGGCGGACTTTGAAGGGTTGGCCACCAACATGGAAGGATAGGGCGGAGTTTCAAGGCCATTCACTCAACAGCACCTTGGGCGGAGTTTTGGATAACCAACACCATGGGCGGAGTTTTGGTGAGTCCCCTTAGGCATGGCGGACTTTGGTGGCACCTCCTACATGGCTCTCTAACCTTTGGCGGACTTTAGACTTGGCTCCATCAAGGCGAAATTTTGGCTAAGGCATGGGGAGGACTTTAGACATTGCTCCTTCATGGCCTCCATTAAGGTGTAGATTTGACTAAGGCATGGGGCAGACTTTGAAGTTAGCTCCCACATGACCTCTCTTCTTGGGCGGACTTTGGTGAGTGTTCCTTCATGGCCTCCATCAAAGTGTAAATTTAACTAAGGCATGGGGCGGACTTTGAAGGTCCCTCCTCATGACTCTCCTAAGGCATGGCGGACTTTGAAGTTAGCTCCCACAAGACCTCTCTTCTTGGGCGGACTTTGGAAAAGGCTTCTCCATCACTTGGCATGCTTGGGCGGACTTTAAAGAGTGCTCCCACCTTGGGCGGACTTTGAGGCGCTCTCCACATGCTTGGGTGGACTTTGAAGAGTGCTCCCACATGCTTGGGCGGACTTTGAGGCGCTCTCCACCTTGGGCGGACTTTGAGGCGCTTTCCACCTGTTGTGACCATTTCACACATCACCCCATTGCAAATGGGGACCCCTGCTTTTTGCTTTTTTAGGGTTTGTTTTCTAGGTCTTTTAGGGTTTTGTCTGTTAGCGTTTGCACTTTCGAGTGTTGCCAAGGGGATCACCTGGATAGCAGGTTCTGCTTGAGTTAGGTCAAGTTGGTAAGTGATGAAGTTTGAAAGTCCTGATCCTGAAATTTGGCTAAGTCTGGAATGTCTTGATCCTGAAATTTGACTAAGTCTGGAAAACTAAAAATCCTCCAAAAACTAGATTTTGCAATATAGCTCCTGGAGGTCTGAAACCACTCTCAAACATCCTGAAAGTATATATGGAATATAACTTAAAGTAAAAGACACTTATACTTAAATGTTATATTCCATAAAATGATCCTGACGGAGAGTTCAAAAAGTCAAATTTCGCTCCTAACCCTTCCAGAGGGTCCAAAGCGAATTTCGCTCCTGACCCTTTCAGGAGGTCCAAAGCGAATCTCACCCCTGACCCTTCTAGAGGGTCCAAGGCGAAAATCAATCTAGGACTCATTTCTTGCCTTATTTGACCAAATTTTGACTTGCAAGGCATTTTGAAGGGAAAGTTGGAAATGTTTGAAAACCTTGAAAAAATGATGGATTTTGGCCAAGATTAGGAATTTCGCTCCTGACCCTTGCTGAGGGTCCAGAGCGAAATTCATTATAAACTTCATTTGCCACCTTGTTTGAGCTTGAAACCTTGTTCTTGGCCTTGAAAATGATCTTACCTCGCCCTGTGAAGTGGTTTGAAACTAAGAAATTGAGCAGTTTAGCCTAGATTGTGAATTTCGCTCCTGACCCTTGCTGAGGGTCCAAGGCGAAAATGCTGTTTAAGCTCATTTGGCACTAATTTTGGCTAACTTGTTTTGTGCAGGGTCTCCCGGAAGGAAGATTGGACGTCACTTGATGCATTTGAAGGTTTGAAAGCGTGCAAATTGATGAATTTTGGGCAATAAAAGCAAATTCGCTCCTGACCCTTGCTGAGGGTCAAGGGCAAAATTTTGAATTTCTCTCATTTTGCAACGAAAAAAGTCAAGTTTTGGACATAGATGAAACAAGGACATCTCCCTTTACCCACCTAAGAAAGTGTCAATTTGAAAAAGTGAAGGATTTTGTTGAAAACACAAAATTCGCTCCTGACCCTTACTGAGGGTCCAAGGCGAAAATTTTATGGGGGATGTTTTTGCTTAGTTTTGGAATGTCAAAGAGGTTTTAAGGTGAAAAGTGAAGCATTTTGGTCAATATTACAAAATTCGCTCCTGACCCTCTCTGGGGGTCCAGAGCGAAATTCTCAAAAACACATTTTCCTTGCAGGGACAAAATGATTTTTATGATTGGAATGGATGTGGAAAGGTATGTTTTACCCATTGAAGATGATTTGGATGGCCAACTGAGAAGCAATCAAGCTAGATAGGAAAAATCGCTCCTGACCCTTGCTGAGGGTCCAAGGCGAAAAACCTAAAATTGGACTTTTTCCTCCAGAATTGAGCAAAGCTAGGCCTATGAATAAGCTTGAGATGATGTTCTAATGCCTTGGAAAGTGATTCGAAGTTAGAAGAATGAAGGAGTTGTCCTAAAACCAAATAGTCGCTCCTGACCCTTGCTGAGGGTCCAAGGCGAAAATCACAAAACTACCTATTTCTTTGAAGATTTTGCTAAGGCAAGGATGCACTAAGGTAAAGATGCCCTTTGAGATCATGATGAGTAGTGGTTTGCTTTAAAACTTGTTGATTCTAGGCCAAGAGAAGAAAAATCGCTCCTAACCCTTACTAAGGGTCCAGGGCGAAAATTTGAAAACCTCTTATTCTACCTTGCAGAAACAAGACAAATTTGGATGGAGTGGATAAGGAGAGACGTTGCCTAGTGATGAATAAAAGTTTCAACGAAAAATGATGATGGATTGAGCCTAATTTGCAAAAATCACTCCTGACCCTTGGAGAGGGTCCAGGGCGAAAAACACCAAAATCACACTTTTTCTCCTAAGTTGGATAGAGCTAAGTCTGGAATTCAATGAGAAGACCTATTTGAGATGCCTTGAAGAGATTTTGAACTTTGAAAAATGTCAATTTTGAGCCAAATTATGAAAATCGCTCCTGACCCTTGGAGAGGGTCCAGGGCGAAATCACTAACAAGCTTCATTGAGACCTTGATCAAAAAATTGATATTTTCCAGTTTGCACTAAATCACCAAAATTGCTAAATTTGAGACATTTGGAAAATTAAAATTCGCATTAATTTAAAAGCATTTTGCATTTAATAAATTAATTTTAAGCCTTGAAATAATCAAAATTTTACCTTGGAGGCATCTAAAATTAATTTTTTGAATTAAAATTTGTTAGTGAGCGCTCAAGGGCATTATTTTGCCTTTATAGGCAAGTCGGCCACCTTTTTAAAGAGTTTTTATTTATTTTTTTTATCCCTTTTGCCAAGTCAACTTTGGAGGAAAGAAGGTGAGCGCTCTATATAATAGGGGGGCATTGTTTCAAGTTCAAATCATTCATTCATCCCTTCTAAAGTGCGGAATTGAGGAGCAATTTGAGGAGCGAAATCCAAAGGATTGAAGGCGAAATTTTGGTAAGTGTTGGAGGCTAAGGAGGGTGGAGCTCCTTTGAAGACTAATGGAGGCGTAATTCATCCAAGGGAGGACTATAACCTAGGCCTTGTCCATCAAAGTCTAGTTTTCTTTCATCATTGTCAAGTTTTTTTATGTACTCAAGAGAAGGTATGGGAATCATTTTGATATTCTTCGTCAAGGCTTGTTTTAATTTCATAGCAATTTTTGAAAAGGTCTAAGACTTGAGAGTTTGATTTTGTTGATTAATTAATTAGGAAATGAAGAATTCTAGATTTATCATGAAATTTCCTAATCAATATCTTGAATCTTCCCTTTGGAGAGTCTTAATTTCTACGTTTTAAGATATAATGCTTAAAGACTAATTTTGGAATTTTTTTGTAGGCATCAAATGGCGGCCCAGAGTCGGAAGATCTATTACTTGGCAGACTCTCATCAAAGAAAATCAAGCCAGATCAAGGACGGTCTCCTCCAAGAAGATCAAGCAATCATTAAGGGCGACCTTCTCCATCTATCCTCCAATCCAGCATTCCAAGGCGAGGTACATCATCATCCTGCACATCAAAGACAAAATAAGGTCAGAGCAAGGGTTCGTTGAAGAAGCAGATAGTTTCAGAAGAGTTAATTAAAGCTAGCTTCTCAGCAACATCAAATTGGCATCGACCAAGTGTCAGACGAGGTGGCATCCCAGTCATCACTTCTTCAGTCGGTTTGGTCCACCTCAGCATGTCCAGATTCAATGTACCTAACTCATGAGAGGTGGCACAAACTTCTATGTACCTACCCCAACTATCCATTGGTCGAATTTTCCAGAGAAGACATGTGTCCAATTAATACAATTATTTCATTGGTCAGAATTGAGTTTGTTGTAACAAACCCTAATTAGGGTTTTCATTGTAGAATCTTGGCCATTGATCTCAGATTGATCTTAGCTATTGAATTGTATTAAGGGCACTATATAAGCTCCGACTCTTCATTTGTAAAGGCTAATAGAGAATAGAAAGTAGGGAGTGAATAGTTAGAATAGTGAATTAGTCAGTTAATAGTATAGCAATTAGAGTAGAGTAGAGAGAGAAGGCAAGGATTGTTGCCAAGATGTTGTTGTAAAAGACTTGTAAAAACTTCATTGAAGAAATGGTGAAATTTATGGGTTGATTCAACAATTTGCATGGTCCCTATACTTCTCATATTTGATTTCATGTTATTAGATGAGTGGAAGAAATGTGTTTGATTGATGGTGAAATTCGTATATCCATACTACTAGCAGTTTGTTGATTGCAGACTTGCCTTGTGTAGTCAACTGGAATCATTCAGCTTAAGCTTAACTTCAATTGTCGCTTCTTCATTGATATGCATCAACCTGATGGTGTCTATGTCTGTAGTGATGATCTGAACATCATAAAGCTTTCCTTCGAAGATCGCACTAACCTTGTGGAGATGGTCCTGGGATGTCAAAACAAGACTTAGTTAGAATTTCATCAAAGATCATTCATTGCTCCTACATTCTTAGTATCAGAATTAGATCCTTTCCTCGCCCTCGTCCTTTTTCCTTTTTTTAAATCTAAGCCAGTAAAATCTTGTGTTCCAGCAATATTCAAAGCAAATCAGACGTTTAGGTCGACAAGTGTAAGTCCCCTTGTGATTCCAGCAAAATCACATCATACCACAGAGAGCTTATCCACATGTAGAGATCCTACAACAAAGAACCTTGAAGTCATCCCGATTGATCCTTTTCGCGACATCTTCAGCATTCGAAGACTTTATTCAAGAGAGGATAAGGTACCTTTAGGTATTTTATTCTGTGTTTGGTCATGTACAAAAAACACATCAACACCACCTTGGGCGGACTTTGGTGGTGTCTCATCTTGGGCGGACCTTGGTGGTGTCCCCAACTTGGGCGGACTTCTATCATCTCTCCCACCTTGGGCAGACTTTCGAGACACCTCCTCATGGCTCTCTAACCTATGGCGGAGTTTTAGACTTGGCTTCTCATCACTTGGCATGCTTGGGCAGACTTTAGGCTACACTCCCACCTTGAGCGGACTTTGGAGACACCTCCTAGGGCGGACTTTAGGCATCCCTCCTCTTGGGCGGACTTAAAGCATCTCTCCCATCTTGGTGGAGTTTTGGTCTACCTCCCAACATGGCGGACTTTTAGACATCTCCAACATGGGCAGACTTCTAGACCTTTGCTCTTCAAGGCGGACTTTTGGAGGCTCTAAAGAGGGCGAGCTATATATGAAATATAACATTTAAGTATAAGTGGTTCTTATACTTTAAGTTATATTTCATATATATTGTCAGGATGTTTGAGAGTGGTTTCGGGCCTCTAGGACTAATAATGCAAAATCTAGTTTTTGGAAGATTCTCCAATTTTCCAGACTTAGTCAAATTTCAGGACCAGGATGACATTCCAGACTTAGCCAAATTTCAGGACATTTGAGGATCAGGATGATTTTTCGTTGGAGGCTCTAAAGAGGGCGAACTATATATGAAATATAACATTTAAGTATAAGTGGTTCTTATACTTTAAGTTATATTTCATATATATTGTCAGGATGTTTGAGAGTGGTTTCGGGCCTCTAGGACTAATAATGCAAAATCTAGTTTTTGGAAGATTCTCCAATTTTCCAGACTTAGTCAAATTTCAGGACCAAGATGACATTCCAGACTTAGCCAAATTTCAAGACATTTGAGGATTAGGATGATTTTTCAAGCTGATTATCCTTTGAAGGTGCCATGACCCCTTAAAATATAGGAACTTAGCTTTTTGGGTCAAAACTTGAAAAATTTGGATCGCGGTCGAAGCAGGTCAGTGGTACAAGCATAAACCCTAGGTTTGCATCCCGAAAAAGCAAAAAACCTAAAATCTAGGGATTTAGCTTTTTTAGGTCAAAACTTGGAATTTTCGAGTTCCGGTCGAAGTTGGTCAGTGGTACAAGTGTAAACCCTAGGTTTGCATCCCGAAAAAGTAAAAAGCCTAAAATCTAGGGATTTAGCTTTTTTAGGTCAAAACTTGGAATTTTCGAGTTCCGGTCGAAGCTAGTCAGTGGTACAAGTGTCCCTAGGTTTGCATCCTGAAAAAGCAAAAAGCCTAAAATCTAGGGATTTAGCTTTTTTAGGTCAAAACTTGGAATTTTCGAGTTCCGATCAAAGCTGGTCAATGGTACAAGTGTAAATCCTAGGTTTGCATCCCGAAAAAGCAAAAAGCCTAAAATCTAGGGATTTAGCTTTTTTAGGTCAAAACTTGGAATTTTCGAGTTCCGATCAAAGCTGGTCAGTGGTACAAGTGTAAACCCTAGGTTTGCATCTCGAAAAAGCAAAAAGCAGACATCCCTAAAAAATAGGAAAAACTTTCTAAAAATAGCCATACCGGGGATCGGGCTGAAAATGCCACAAACGAAAATTCCTAAAAAATAGGAAAAAGCAAAAAAGCAAAAAAGCAAACTTTCTAAAAATAGAAAGTTGTCCAAATTCGTCCAAATCAATTGCGATCTTCGTCCTTTGGCCTCTCTAAGCACTCTGGTGTTGTTCACACTTCGAAATCACATAACTTGCAAAAACTAACTTTCAATCGTCAGGGCTGAAATGCTCTGAACTGGACAAGGATTGGTGAAACTGCAACCAAAGGTCATAGGACACTAACAAAAACCCTAGAAAGCAAGAAAAGAGAGGGTCCCCATTTGCAATGGGGCGATGTGTGAAAAAGGTCACAACGGGCAGCAACAACATGCTTCAACCTTGATCATGAATTAGCTGAGGCATCCACCAATCAGCTGCTTGTCTTCAGATGAATCTGCAAAATCAGACTTTGCTACAGACATCCTCAGTCTTTATGTTATTTTTCATTAAAGGTTTACAATCCATTATTCTAAATATCAAAAGTATACTTGACTTGGAATAATTTGGTTAGATCCTTGATATATTTCTAATCCTAGAAGACAATAAATTTAGATCCTTGCACTAATTATTCCTTATATTCCAATGATGAGAATAGAGTTAAATCATCACATCAAAAACCAAAATACTTTAAGAAAGGAAGTTAGAACTTTACAAAACCCTAGACTTAACAAATGATTGTCAATTCTTTAAATACTAAGTCTTTATTGAAGATAGGACTCCCTCTTAATCCTTAATCAAATAAGAATCAATAAAGGAACCAGAAATAATATAACACTGAAGATGCTACTTGCTTTTCTCTTACTTTCACCTTCTGCAAGGTGAATTTTCAGAAAACCTTCATCTTTAACCCCGAGAGGCTGAGATACAACCTAGTTCCCATCTAAATAACCATGCCTAAAAGGATCCTTATATTATTCAAGCAAGCAAAATACATAAGCCAAATCATCTTTCAAACTGAACAACTGAAATTGAGATTTCTTAGAAACCCAATCACAAGATATAGTATGACTACATACATATGATTGATAAATATCAAGTAAAACAGAATCTTCATACTTTGTTGAACAAGATCCTAATTATATTCAGCTTTGGTGGAAGTAGAAGAAGTTAATGAGTAAAATGCTTACCTCAGCCTGAAGAGATCTCAATGCTAATCACAGAAGGAGACCACTGACTTGATCGTCTTTTACTCTTCCTACATATGCTATTTACAACAATACATTCTAACTTCTACTATGTAGGAAAGAACATCATCATAACCAATTAATTGAAAGCAACCTGTCATGCAGTTATTTTAACAGATAACTGACACATAATAAAACTGCATTTGTCACAACATTTAATGACATGAGCTTGAATGCAACAGGGATGATATAAGGATGGTAACTTGGGATAACACAGGCACAAACTTGCTTGTAGACCTACAAGGATAAACACCTAACACAGGGAACCTCAAAACATGATTGGCCCAACACGGGTTGATTCAAAGAGAATATCATTTTCCTTTCACACAACCCAACAAGGGTTTTTACAAAACTAAGTGAGCACAAACCCATAACAAGCAAATATTGATAATGAAACCCTTATTATTACAACTTGACAAAGAAACCCCATATAAACAAATTGACAAAGTTATTCAACAGGAATACTTAACCTTCAATTATCATAAAGTCTCTCATCACAAAGTTAATAAAGAATTAAGAAAAATACACCTGTTGATGTTTAGATATCACTGACACTGGAACCGAAAGCTTCCCCAGAAGAAACTATCTTTGTAGTCTATCTTCAAAAGGCCATAATTCGCAATCTCCTCTTGATGTGCCTTAGCACAGTCAGCTAGGGTTTGAAGATTGGTGGGAATACAACTGATTTTGTTAGCAATACAAAATAGTAGTTGCATGTCTAGTAGCAAAATAAATCTACCATACCATCAAAGATTCAATCATTGTTAAAATTGGATTGGATCACATCAAGGGTTAAGAATCATGAAATATATACCAATCTAGGGTTTAGACCAATTCTGAAAATCAACAACTCTGAAGGTCTGAATAAGGTAATAACTCCACAGTATACACTTTGCATTCCAGAGATCTGAAAATCTGGAAGGAGAAATATCAGTTACTTCCTTCTTTGATTCTTCACTCAAATCTCGACAATCTTTAATGAATTAAAGAATGACTCCTTGATGAGGACCCAATGATGCCCTCTAACTTCACCCCTGTCATTATCTTAATAAAAGACGAACAACAACCTGAAGGTAAAAGCTTACTGAAATCTGAGGGTTAGTAAAACCTTAGCTCTGATACCATGTTAAATTGTGCCCTAGATCAGTAATCAAATTTGTAACATTTAATCATGCCCTAGTTTATTAATCAGATTTGTAATTTAGTAAACTATAATCAAGTAAATTCAAGAATGAAACAAGGAACCAAGAGACAAACACAAATACCCTGGGAAAACATCCAAAAAGGAAAAACCCAGCATTAAAGACCCACAGGTCAGATTATGTATTCACTCTTATTGCACAAATACAATACTTAGCTTGCTTTTCTGAATCTGATCTTTAGATATCAGATCTGCCCTTTTTGCATGCTTCAAGACTGCACCAAAATGCCCTATATCCTCTTGAATAAGTTCACCCAATCCTTGGACAAATTCGCACAACCTTCTTTGGTGATTTCGCACCTCTTGTTTGCAGAGCTAATTCGCTGATTTCATGGATAACTGAATTGTATTTGCATTTGCAAATTAACCTTTATTTATATGAGTCCTTAGCCTTTATTAAATCCAAGTCGGCCTCCCTCTTTTGGCACCAATTTATTTATTGTGGCATGGAGTATTTAGGGTGGCGTGGAGGTATAGGGCTGGGCTCAACTTGGGGGCACATTACCCCTTTAGGATAGGACCCAGTCCTATATGGGTTCGGATGTTGCCTTAAGGCAATCCGAACCCATTTTTACCTAGTTACAAACAACACCATCTGCTTTCATGTTGATTAGTTTGAATGGAGGAATTTGTTGAATGCATTTGTGTGGAATCCGTTTAGTTCATACCACTAGCCTCTTGCTGATTGTAAGTGTGCCTTGTGTGGTCAACTGGAATGATATGAGCTTAACTTCGAATTGTCATACATCCATTGTTTATGCATTAACTTGAATGGTGATCAATGTTTGATGGTAATGATTTGAGTATCTTTGAATTATCCCTTAGAATATTGCACTGAGCTTGTGTCAAATTGTTCAAGTTGATGGTGAGACCTCGCCAAGTAGTATTCCATCGAATCATTCACCCTTCTCTTGCATTCTTAGGTTTAGAATAGACTCTCTAAACCCAATGCCTTTTGCTCTTTCTTTATTCTCCAAGCAAAGAGTTAGGATCTAAGTTCTAGCGATTCAAGCATTCAACAATTCAACGTAAGTCCCTTTGTGATTCCAGCATAATCACATCAAACCAACAAGCTAATCCACACGTCGTGACCCGACATACAAGAACCTTGGAGTTGTCTCAAGTGATCCTTATGTGAATCTTTAGCATTTGAGTAACTTTGTTCAAGAGAGTATAAGATACTTTTGGGTATTTTATTTTGTGTTTGCATGTGCATGAAAAACACATCAACAGGAACCTTATAGCTAATTATGTTATCAAATTTTGTTCTGCAATCATAACACTTATTTTGTAATGGGTTCACTGTACTTGACTAAAAATTTGATGCCTACCAAGAATTTTTTACCTATGTTCTGTTAAAGTTTCCAAGAAGGAGATGTCCGGGGACAGTAGGACATGTTTTTAGGATAATTGGGATGTAAGGTCTTTTTAAAGGGACAGCAAGCGACAACAATTAAAACCGGTTGTGAGGGGGAAGGAAATTTCAACTATTCATATATAAATATAAGATATTCATCATATCCACATTGGATTGCAAGTATCCTAGAGCGGACCCAATCTGCCCCATGTTGTCTATTGCAGTAATGCAAGTTCCCAGCCCACAGGTTGCTGCAAGAAAAAAGATCCATGAATCCAAGCTCATCAAAAGAACTTCCATTATTATGTGATCCTCACCTCTCTAAGGCAACAACTATGATGGTTTCAAATCGCCATGGCCTAGTGGTTTAGAATTTCATAGCAGCAAAAATTGTTTGGGCAAAAAATTGGCAAACCAAAAGTTTAAGATTTTTTGAAAAAAGATGGGAAAAAATGTAAAAAATCATAGAATAAGAGACAAAAACCTACTTTTTAAAAAAAATTAAGGGCATTTCCATAGCATGGAGATATAGAAAGCAAATAAAATAGAGATTTTAACCCACGAATTGTAGAAAATAGATTTTTGTTGTTTATATTCATATCATTCATGTTTTGAACTTTATCATGTACAAAAAGACCAAACATAGGCAAAAGTTCACTTAACTTTTTAAGAGGGCAGGCACCAAATAGTAGTCTAAGCCTAAGATCAATTATTAGCTATGTCTGTAAAGTAACTGAAATTAAAAATTTATCAGACAGTGATCCAACTACCGTTGGGAAATTAGTTCTTAACATTTTGGCTTCTTGGAAGAATCTCCTAAACAAGTTTTAAACTAATCCATATTTTTCTTTCTGCGCAAGTTGTTTTTCTAGGCCTGATTTTAGGGGAAGAAAAAAAATGCAGCAACATGGAGGCAAGGGTGGAGACTCTTTGTATAGTGGAGCCATCTTAAATAGATCAATGAAGAAAACTTTTTTCATTCCTTGTCTAAGAAGGTTAAAATGATTATGGGGCAACATGAAATTGGAAAAATGATTGTGTAGCCTTATTGGAATCTAATGTGAATTTAAAATTCTTTGAAGTATCATAAAATGCATTTCTTTCTAAAAAAATGATAACAGCAGCAATTCAACTAAATACATGGACGGTAATGCCCAAAGAGTAGATTTTATGAGTTATTGGAAAACTTGAAGAACCTACTTGCTGAGGATGCTACTTAGGAGGTTTCATCTTTGCAGCTCCATGCTTTCTTGAGTCCTTCCCTCACAAGACTATTTTACATTGCTCTTGTGATTTAGGATTTAACTATTTCACCCCATTGATTGATTTCATATTTATTTATTCTGAATCCTTAGTTACTGTTTTCCCTTTACCATTGTACTTCTCTGTTAAAACTGTGTCTACATTTTGAACCCCATGGACATGATTTTGGCTGTTAAATTATGATCACAAAAAGGCAAAAATGTACACGCAAAAAAGCAAGTTTTCAAATTAAAATTAAGAATTATAATAACCCTGGCAAAGATATATTCCCTTTAAAAAGTAGTAATGAAGACCATTATTTACTCTATATATTGTTTTTACTGACAGAAATTACCTTATCCACTTTGGTTCCATATAGTGTCATCAAATGCTTCCATTATACCATTTTGTAGGCAGTTTGCTAGTAGGGTGATTGTGAGGTAAGTTGCTGAAAGAGTAGCTATTATTAAATAAAGAAAGAGAGGAAAATAAAGGAAAGGCTTACCTTTAAGAAAGAAAGGCAGTGGTTAATCTCATTGATCCAAACATTTCCCTTTTGGATCAAAAGTAAATATGAAACTGAGTCTAAGAAGATAGGGAAGGCTGAAGCAAGAAAGTTAAGTAATTTTTGTAAGCCCTACAAAGAGTAACAAATATTTTTTTGTTACCCTCTCTTACTATGTATTTCTAATGATGTGTCATGTGTCTTGTTAATCTATTTCTAGTGAAGCTCCAATCTGAAACCTGCCAATATAGTGAGAGTAAAAACTTAACATATGATTGGAGGCTGTCCCCGCAGCACAACGGCAGTTGCGAAGCCCTGTTGTTTGGGAGATCCTTGGTTTGAGTCCCTGCAGGTTCACGTGTTCCTGGCTGGTGATGTGACGTGTGTACGGTCTGCAGTCCATGGTGCTAGTCAAAGGGGTGTTAATGCCCGATAACTTTGCAGACTCGGTGGCAGTCGGTACGAGGTGTTAAGGCCTCGACTTTGGTTGCAGGCAGAGCAGCGATTGGAGAGATAAGGAGACTTTACAGAGAGATAAGGTGGCCCAAGCTTCGCGGATGGAGAGATAAGGTGGTGCCACGATTGTTGGAGTGATAAGGGGTTCTTGCTCGTGGGCGACAATGTGGAGAGATAAGCCGCAAGAGTCAAATCTAGGAGGTGTTAATGCCTCAGTAATGTAACCACGGGGATGGGATCCCCCAATGTGATCCCACTGGTTCAAAGCTCCAGTCAAAAGCGTAAGAGACCAAATTACCGATCAAAAATAAATAAAATTTAACATATGATTTCTTGAAACTTGGAATCTTCAATTTTTTAAAATAGAGCTATGTGCTCTTGTAAACAGAAAAGGCCAGCTAAATAGACGTTTAAATCTGGAATTGATATGTAGATGCTAATTAGGAGGGTAGAAAATGGTATGGTCAACCTCTAACTCTGTTGTAATCTAGCAAATGTGAAACTAGCAATAAATAAAATTTGATTTTGTTTCTCTGAACTATAAAGTAGACCTTTGTAAAAAATCAAAGACTTAAAATATCAAATGGCACAACTCTAGGAAGTCAAACAAATCAATACAAAACTTTTATTGACATCACTATAGCATTTGCAAACAGTGTATAGAGTGACAATTAAATCTTAGTTATCTTTTTTCAACATACTTGTTTGCTAGGCCTTCGATAACTTCTACTGTTGTATCTACAATCCGTCACAATTTTGCTGCTGGAAGACATCGAACTAAATACATTGCAATTTCGCTATTGGAAGGCATCACACAACCACCTTTTATCACTTTTGGGGGGCATTTCAAGGTTTTGTGGGTTGTGGGAAACGGACACAATTTTTTGCCAGATTAATTGTGATTTTCAATGAGATTTTTGCAGTTTAATCGTGATTTTCAATGAGATTTTTGCAGTTTAACCGTGATTTAAATTGTTATAAATCATTGACTTCAAGTCAACGATTTTTACTATAAATCAGGGAAAAAATCATGGAGATGTCTAATTTTTTGGAAATCACGAATAATCAGGATTTTTTTCCAGAATTTTGCTTCTATGGTTTAGAATCTTTAGATACTCCATATGAAATATCAGGCCCTCAACCAATACCATCTTTATGCTTGGAATCAAAGCCTGGTACACATCCAATTTCGGAGGAGTTGATCTTATTCATATGAGGATCAGAAAATGGTGTTGTGACTTAATACCCCCTTTCAGAATTAATTCCTTTCCCACGTGTTGCCATAAGTTAATAAATTAATTCAAAATTTGTCTTTTTAACATGGTGTAAGCTCAAGCCTTCCATTTGCTGTTTTACGAACACAACTACCAATGTCAAGGGCAGAAAGATTATGATGATGATTATAAATGTCAAAAATCATGTCCAGAAACTGAGCAACTTGAACCAGATGCTCAAGCAAACTGCCTTTTCATTCTTATTTTTGTGTTGCTTTTTTTTATTTTTATGACTTTTCCTTGGCTGGGGCAGAGGGGATGGCCCTGCTATTTCCTTGAAGTTTTGAAAACATTTCCGCAAGTTTTTCTTATAGGGAGCAGCCCCAAGGACAGGTCCTAGTCATCCCATATCCCCAAAACAGTGACAGTACAAGGATTGCTGGAATTTCCCAGGGGATGCATGATCATGGAACATAGCTTTCTATGCACTATATTTGGCATGATAATAATTGCAGTTTTTTCTATGTTTTTCTGAATACTTGGCATTATTCAGTTTCCCGTATTTTTCTATTTTAAACCTGTGTAATTGAATTTCAATTACATTTTCAGTTTACCATGTAAATGTAATGCTGTTATGGTAAGAACTTCAGAGACTGCTTCCACCTAAATTTCTTATTTCCCATCAACAAAGACTCATTCAAAAAACATTTACCATTTTGAGCACTCAGTCTCAAATCTATATACATCATATTAATCTTTTTGCACTCACCCTTTAATAGGTTCTGCCTATTTCATTTCACTGTCTCGCCATTTCACCGTGCATCATTGGAAACTCAAAGTTACAAACTCACAATGAGTCCAAATTAACATCAACAATTTCATGAAGAGAAATCTTTTGAATCTGAAACTTCTTGGTCGGTAAATATACCAGAGAGCTGTGCTTGAGAAAGCTTGCCACCATGACTACATCAGCACAACTAAGAATCTTTGTCAACATTGAACCCTGCCAGCCCAACAATACAATTGATCCAACGGTGAACATTAAATTATCAACGGTTTTCTAGTGAACGAGTCATAATATCCATAATGATCCTATAAATGTTTATGAATCAGGGTAGTGCGCCAAGACCTAGTAAAGAATCTTCGACTTATCTGACAAGGACTGCCCCACCAGCAAGAACATTACCAAAAGCAAGTACCAACATACCAAACTCGTATGTATATTTAATGGTTCTTGGGGAAATTTTTTGCAAAATCTTTTTACTGTGCTGCATTAAAATACTAAAAAGACCCCAAAAACCCCATTGCAAAGATTTTCTAAACAATAAAATAGTGTTGAGACCTTTTAAATCCTTGGTACGCTTTTGAATCAAAATCCTTGTAAATTTACGGTATATTCTTCATCCAAAGTGCTTCAATTGGCAGAAAGGATGTATTTGAGTAATTTTTGTGCATTGAAATAATGAAATCTATAACTAGCTGCTAGTTTCATTCAGTAGATCCTTTTGCAAATCCTTGAGAGGCTTTTAATTTCTTTGGTTGTTCATGTTTAAAAACATCTGGTGAGATTCTGTGCCAATTATTTCTTAGTTTGTTATAAACACAGATCAGTTTGAATTTACCTCATGATTGTTGCCCGGCAACCTGGCCATATATCCTCTGGAATTGACGATTACCTTAGTGTGGAAGAGAAGGATATGAACCTGAATCGCGCTACTGAAAACGTTCCCATTGCCAAGCATCATGCTACTAGAAATGACGCATTACCATAAACCACAAGCCCGTAGAGATTACTTTAATTAATTAAGATTTTTCCACTTTTTAATAAACGAACTTTTAAGGGTTTCAGAAATAATTCTACTGCTTGACTGCATAGAAGAACATTTTCGATGGTTCCTCCAATTCCAGAGATGTGAATACAATCCCAGAACCAAAACTCTAGATATACTTGTTGACAAAAGCATCTTAGGGCGGCATCTTATAATGAAAATTTAAATAATGAAAACCCATAATCAATAGCTTCTTGGGTTTGCACTTTTCTCCTAGTTACGAGAAAGTTTAAGTATCGATCTCTAAAATGAGTCTTTTAAATAAAATGTGAAAAGATACGAGCAAATTAATCTGACCTCTGTCTCAGAGCTCCAGACTGCGGTATGCGTACGAATTAGAGCAGAACCAGAAACGATTTCATCTGTGAAAATTATGCGGTTAAAATTTAAACGTTAATTGCTTTTATTATGTGCAACGGAAACTAAGCTGCACTCGCGGGTTCAATTCTTTCCAGGAGAGTAGAGTTTAATCATCGATGTGAGCATGCCAAACACGGGCAACGGTGAAATTAAAATTTTGAATTTATTTTGAACTTGAAGCGGGAATAAATTTCGTCCGCAAGATCGATGTCACTGAGGATTCCTCGCGTGATCATTATTTAATCTTTCAGCTATCTAGGGGAATGAATGAATGTTTTTTTAATAACTTCTACAAGGCCGAAACAGTCTATGGGATTCATATATAGCTAGCAAACCTTCTGAAGTCAAAAACAAATCCAGATTGAAAAATTGTTGGGCCTCTTTCTCCTTCTGCAACTTAGTTCTTTTGTCGTGTATTTTGATTAGGAAATCTACAATTCTTGTTATCTTTTCCTCGACAAATAGATTACTCATAGGGGAAAGTAGCTAGTAGTGGACATAGTTAAGTTCGCGCATCTTAAGCTCTTAAACGATTCATCCGATTTCGACGATTTTTTTTTGTTCTCTTCATAAGCCACTTACCTGCTTAGAGCTATTGATGTGGCTTGTGGGCATGGATGACGCATTCTGTGGATTCGATTATATGTCAAAGGGTTAAAAAACGGTCATTTCAAAGTGTCGACCAAAACATGACTCTTATGACCGTAATAGTGGTTCACTAAACACCCCATAAAAATTTAAACCAATTGCAAAATGAAATAACGCCTAATTATAAGTGTCTATGTGCATGGGCCCGCTAGACATGTTAACATTAAAGCTAGGAGTGTGGGGTGATATCAAGTCCCATTTAATTCTAACCCTTGCCCACGTAGACGTGTATGTTGTCAGGCATAAGCAGGAGTCATTGAACCCTAAAATCATAACATGAACATTAGAATTGCCCTTCTTCCTCCGCGAACAAGCCTCCAAGTAGCGTTTGCAAGCATGGTTCTAGGTAGCGTCTACCACTCTATTCATCCTGCATGTTTGTGTGTTCAATAATTTCAGTTTGAGAATAATTATATGTCCTCGTGCGTTCGATTTTACTGTGAAAAAAATATTGTATGCCCTCATGGGTTCAATTTTACTGTGAAATAATTAGTATATGCCCTCATGGGTTCAATTTTAATGTGAAAAAATTATTGTATGCCCTTGTACGTTCAATTTTATTGTGAAATAAGTAGTGTATGCCCTCATGGGTTCGATTTTACTGTGAAATAATTACTATAAGCCCTCATGGGTTTGATTTTACTGTGAAAATATTATTGTATGCCCTCATGTGTTTGATTTTACTGTGAATAATTAATGTATGCCCTCATGGGTTTGATTTGACTGTGAAATAATTAGTATATGCCCTCATGGGTTCGATTTTACTGTAAAAAAATAACGGTATGCCCTCATACGTTTGATTTTACTGTCAAATAATTAGTGTATGCCCTCATGGGTTCGATTTTACTATGAAATAATTACTATATGCTCTCATGGGTTCGATTTTACTATGAAAAAATTATTGTATGCTTTTGTGTGTTCGATTTTATTGTGAAATAATTAGTGTATGCCCTCGGGTTCAATTTTACTGTGAAATAATTATTGTATGCCCTTGTGGGTTCAATTTCACTGTGAAATAATTACTATATACCCTCATGGGTTCCATTTTACTGTGAAATAATTACTATATGCTCTCATGGGTTTGATTTTATTGTGATAAAATTATTGTATGCCCTCCTGGGTTCGCTTTCCATGTTCTTCATTTCCATATTCTTTTGATTTCATAACACACACCTGTATACAGATGTATATACATTTATACCTCTGTATACACATGTATAACTCTGTGAAATAAATATTGTATGCGCTCGTGGGTTTGATTTTACTATATGCTTCCAAGTAGCATCCACCACTATATTCTTTCTGCATGTTTGTATTTTCAATGATTTCAGTTTGAGGATAATGTCAAATATTTGTTCTATGACATCGAGGGTTTAATTCTACTATGAACTAACTTTGAAATGATCTTTGTATGCCCTCGTAGGTTTGATTTTACTATGAAATATTTATCTGTATACTCCTGCATACATTTGTATACACCACTAACTTGTATACACCTATATATATGATACCCAAAACTGGAGAAAAGAGATGTTTTTAGGGATCAATTACTGTATGCCCTTGAGGTTTTGATTGTACTTTGAAATAATGGATGTATGTCATTTGTATACATATACACGTGTTTTTAAGGCTCAATGACACATGCTTATGCACGACAACCTACACTTGTACATGGTCGAGGGTGGGAATTAAAGGGGAATTGATATATCAAGTCACCCAACACTCCTAACTTTAATGTTAACATTTCTAGCAAGCCCATGCACATGGACACTTATAATTATGTGTTATTTCATTTTGCAATTGGATTTTTAATTTTTTTTTATGTTTTAGTGACACACACACACACGCACGCACGTGTATATATATATATATATATATATATATATATATATATATATATATATATATATATATATATATACGTGTGTGTGTGTGTACATATATGTACATATACGTATATGTATACATGCACACACACACACACACACACACACACACACACATGCATAGGGTTTCAGTATATTGTCAAATAATTATATGTATGGCATCAAAGGTTTCAGGTTGGTACACTATTTTCAATCATGCAGTCATAAAATTTATACTATTTTCAACATTCCTTAAATGTATATCACCATTTCGATATTTTTTATCATGTAGTCATACAAATTATACTATTTTTAGCATTCTTTGAATATTATCCATACTATTTCCACCATTCTTTACATATTATTGTGGTTCAAATGTATAAACACCAGTTGTTTTTTAATCATATCATAATTTATTTTGTATCACTTGCTTTTATTATGTATCAATGGTTTATAATCAGCCAATTGAGTAATATGTATATATATATTTATGTGTCTATATATATACATATGTGTCCATAGACATATGTATATGTATACATGTACATGTACATGTACATGTATATATACATGTGTGTGTGTGTGTGTGTGTGTGTGTGTGTGTGTGTGTGTGTGTGTGTGTCAATTTGAAATTACCACATTGTAAACCTTGTGGGCATTTGTAACAACTAGTGTCAAGCTCCCCAATAAACAAAAAAAAATGTTTCAAATAAAATATAAAACTGTATTCATCATAAAATCGTAGAAATCAAACATAATTTGCAAATGAAGTGAGAGATTGTTTCCCACTGTAGATACCTAAAATTGTCTAGTCTAATTAAATAAATATCTTTATTTATTTAATTATTTTAGCCTAATTCTTCTATTAATTAAATAAATCTTTATTTGTTTAATTAATTCATTTATCCTTTTATAGCCTTATTTTCTCATTTAAATAAATACATTTATTTATTTAAATTATCCTTTTTTTAAATTAAATAAATATCTTATTTATTTAATTGATCCCACCTCCTCTATTAATTAAATGAATCTTTATTTATTTAATTAATTCATTAGCCTTTTCCACCTATGACACATGTTATTCATCTCTTAATTCATACATTACCTACCCTCTCATTATTTTCTTATTTTCTCTACCTACCCTCTAATCATAGCTGACCATTTATCTTTTACACCTCTCAATCTTATCCCTCCATTTCTTATAGTCTCTTCTATATAAGGAGATGCTTCCTTCATTATCAACCCTAACTACTTGATCAATTGACTACTCGACTACATTACGCTTTCGAACTTGCATATGCAATCAAGCCTACTTACAACCACATTTCCGTTCTTTGTCGAGCTCTTGTGCACATAAAATTTGAGAGCAAATATATCAAGCAAGATTAATGGAGATAGGAAGAATGGAGATTCAAAACCCTATTGGACATGTGATGGTATAATCTTTGTGATTTCATTTGATTTGCATTGTCTTAGGTAATCTTCATATGTTATGGTGGGTCTTTGTTGTTGTTAGGCTAGGGTTTTGTGGTTGAATTCATTTAGTCTTTCAACATTGTTGTTATCCATTTTCACCATATACATTTTGGCATGCCCGATGGGACGCTTGTCCCTTTTGCATTTAACATCTTTGTTGCAGATTTTGTGTTTTGAAGTTGCAGATTTGACATTTCCGACAACATTTTGATATTTTCGCGTTTGTGCACTTTCGGATCACGTTTTCGATTTTCTGTCGCGTCTGTGACATCTGGAACTGCGTCTGTGCCCATGACAATATTTTATTTTGCAGATTTCAGGAATCGCATCTGTGTTCCCTAGGCGTGTCTGTGAGGTCTTCAGTCGCGTCTACGTTAGGAAGTCGCGTCTGCGTTCGTGTCAGATCTAGGTGTGTTTGTGTGTTCTTACAGTGTCTGTGTCTAGGGTAACCACGTTTGTGTTCGGTTGTGGCATTTTTAGTTTCTTTGATTCGGTTTTTGGTCATTTAAGTTTCAGATCTGGTTTATTTTGAGCTAACCTTTTCAGATCTAGCTAACAAAATTGGTGTTGTTTGTCTTGAAAGCAAAAATCGTTTTGTCGAAGGCCCTTATTTTCACAAAGTCTTTTGGGTTTAAAATTTACCTAACTTGTGTATTTGCAGGAAGGGGTGATTATTTCAAACAATCCAAACTACTAACAAATCTTTGTTGCAGGACCTTGGCAAGGGTTTTTGGATTTTTATTGTGTGCCTTGTTTTCATAGACTAGCAAACACTTCAATTGGTGCACTAAAATTGAACCATTGTCTTTTGTGTCTTGAGCAATAGGCTCTTTTTGTTTAATCTTTAGAGGGCCTATCTCCCCATGTGGTCATTAGGACTACTAGTGAGGAGAGAACGACCCAAGTGGTAGCAAAAGAAAAGCCATCTTCTTCCAAACCACTATAAATAATTGTATTCATGGTGAAAACTATGAATAACGTGTGTTGATTAGTTCATACCGACACTATGTCTCCCCATAAACCCGTTTGATCAAATTTATTTGATCATTTGTAGGGCATAACCCCTACTGGCTGGGAGCCTTATGTATTTACAGAGCTGAAAGTGTCGCATGTATGGTCACACGAGCGGATGCCCTTACTAGTACCTTTTTGTTTTAGAATCCCAAATCCTTCTAGTTGTTGGGGCAGGAGGTCGGACCTCTAGTAGCGGCCCACACACATACGGTTCTTAGTAGAGATACAAAGTTCGTCACAAGGAGTTTTTGTGGGGACTGATGCTTGGCTGCCTCGAGAAGTGAGTGCCAAGGGTGGAGCCAGTGGGGTCAAGCATCTAAGTATCCGCTCTGAATAGCGTAGCCTTGGGGGTAAAACCCCATGTGGGATCAACAACTATTGTCTTGGCCAGCCATAAGAATTGTGCTTGTCTTATTTTGAACATTCAAACATTCAAGACCAAACAACAAAACATTGTGTCTTTTGTGTCTTCAAGTGTATGCAAAATAATTTTACATCAAACAACACACTTTTCTTTGAGTCATTTTTGTCTAGACACTTGCAAACATTGAGTCTTCATCAACATTGTGTCCTCTTGTCACGGAAATACAGTCAAAATTTCAGATTGGGTCACAACAAAAACTTCACAGATAGGAAAAATTGCACAAAGTTTGTAGAAGCACGTATGTGTCTGACATAATAGCATATGTGTCGTATAACCGCGTTTGTGAAGGGCATAAACGCATCTATGTTCTCAGAATCAACATTGCATTTACAAAATCTCAGACTTGCGTCTGTGTTAAACAGAACCATGTCTATGTCAGAAAATCGCGTTTGTGCAGTATACAGACACGTCTGTGTTCAGAATTGAAAAAACTTTTACAGTCCAGCAAACAAACACAATCAGTTTCGTACTTATTGAGCTTCCTAGGTTATCTCTTCAGGTTTTCATCTAGCATTCAACCTCTCTTTGGGTCTTACAGAGTTCATCATTGCTTTACGCCTTACATTACATTCCCATTTATCTAAACTTGAGTCAAAAGGTCACTTGCTTGTCCTCATCATACTTTGCCAACATACTACATACATCAACACTTTGCTAAGTGGTCCCTCATCAAAGTCTCTCACCTTTAGGTCTCATTTAGTCTTACTTAGAGTCAAGGTCAACTTACCTCACCAAGAGAAACTATCCTCTCTTTGGAAGCCACACCTACTCTACTACATACATACTTGGTCTTACACTTTGGACATTGCAAGTAAACCTCATATTCATTTACATTCCATCCAACTCTTGGTCTTCCATACTCTTTGCCATTTTCATCTAGTCTCACACATCTTGGTCAATACCTAGTTCATGGTTGAAACCCGTTCCCAAAAATCTAGGAGAGAAGCTAAAGAGGCTCAAGAGTCCGCAAACATGAGTTCCTATGAGTACGACAATGATATCTTTTTCAATTCTGATCATACAACATTACCTGACATGGATGCCTATAGAAACATTCCAAATGTTGAGAACATGGACACTACAAACAACAATGATACACACAATGACAATATGGACAACTTTTCTGTACAATAAGCATAAGTGGAAGACACCATTATGAATCCTCATTTTAATCGATTGGTTGAGGAAATAATGAGGAGAGATAGACAATAATTCCTACAAGTGATGGCACAAAGTGGAGCCAAGATCCCTCATGATTTTGACATGTCTCAAATAATGGAACATCGACCTTTGCAACAAACTCACTCCACCATGGATCAAAGGAGGCCTAATAGTGGAGGCAATAGAGGATCACATATGGTGCCTGAATCACCATCATCTTTGTTTCAAAAACTAGAGGTCCCACATACACATGGTCAAGCATATGATACTCACCTTCGCAGACCATTATGGAAGTCTTATGTAGAACAATATGCTCAACCACATACCAATGCTAAGGATCAACCACCAAAGCAACTGGATATTCAAAGGCATGCTCAAAATTTGGACACAAGGAAACCCCGCGTCAAATTTGGGGGCAACACACTAGAACACACTCATGACATGCCTGTAGAGTATGGTATACATGGACAAAGCGGATATTCCATTCCTCATCATGACTCTATACCAAGTGGTCCATATGCGCAACATCACTATAGACCTCCTCCATATGAACATGTGTATGATCAATATCATCCATATATGCAACATGCTCCTCCTCCAATTGGTGCCTCAAGCATGGGGTATGGTCCAAGAAGTCGATCTCCACCTCAGAACAATTTGGAGCAACAAATCAGGGACTTGCAAAAGAAAATGGAGGACATAAATACACCAAAGCCAACATACACAATGAGAGACATATGTCCTTATCCATTTGACAAGAGCATTCCAATGCCTCCTTTTCCTACACACTTTGTGACACCTAAGTTTGATAAGTATAGAGGAAAAGGGGATCCTAAGGCACACATAAGACAGTTTTTCACAGCTTGTATCGAGGTAGCTTCAGAAGAGACATATTTGATGAGATTATTCCCACAAAGCCTAGGTGATCAAGCTATGGAATGGTTCTCTCAACTCCCACTTGGAATTAAGTCATGGGGTGACTTAGCAGAGGCATTTATCCAACATTTCTCATACAACATAGAGACAGACATATCAGTCACTACCTTGTGCAACACCAAGCAAAAAGAGGGAGACTCTTTTGCATCATTTTTACAAAGATGGAGAAATCTAGCCAGCGGATGCTCTTGTGAAATTCCACAAAAACAAATGGTAGAGATGTTCACCCAAAATGTTAACAAAGACATTGGCTATGATCTAAGGAAAGCTTGTTTGTCCACCTTCAAGGATGTCATTGAAAAAGGCTTAGTGACAGAAAAGGTCCTAATTGAACAAGGAGTCATTAAGATATTCAAGGAAAATAAAGATGACTTTAAAGGAAAAGACAAGCCAAGATTTTGGAATAAAAACAAGAACACAGTCAATGATGGTGTTGTTGATGCCAATACAGTGCGACCCAAAATCGTTTTTTCAGGATCAAGCTCTACAAACAATCAGGTGAATACTCAAACAACTTCTAGATCATGAAGGAAGTACACCCCATTGGGGGAACCACTTGAGTTAGTTTTCAAGAAGCTAGTGGCAAACAAAATAATCACAATTCTAGATTTTCTGCCATATGAGCCAAAGGTCAAACCAAATTGGTGGAATGATGATGAATATTGTGAATTCCATAAAAGCAAGGGTCATAAAACAGGAAATTGCCATCGACTGAAGAACATCATACAAGATCTTATTGATAGAGGTGACATTGAGATTGAAGGGTACTCATCCAATCAAGAACATGAAATGTTTAAGGAACCATTCCCAAAATATGATAATGGAAAAGCTACAGCCACAGATGATCAAACCAACTATACAAGAGCATCCTATAACTATTTTTCAACTATCAATCACATCTCGATGGACAATTATGTCTCTACCATTATCATCAAGGACAAAACCCCTAAGAATTCTACCCAGAGACCCAAGATCATTCTGAAAGGTGTTGGATCTTCTTCCGAACCTACCTCTGAATGTCATGTTACAACCCGTCGAGGCAAATTCACTTTGCAAGGCGCTCCAGCTAAAAACACCGCTTCCTCATCAACCAAGCCTGAATACGACCTTGTAGAACAATTAGGGAAGACACCTGCACTTATCTCCATCCTTGAGCTCTTACGCATATCCCCCACACATAAAGCCATTCTTGACAAAATCTTGAGAGACGCTATTGTTCCTACTGATTTGAACATGGACCAGTTTCAAGCCATGGTGGGATACCTTTCCATTCCACAATCTCTTACATTCACAGAAGCCGATGACGCCTCCGTAAGTCAACCGCACAATGCACCATTACACATTGAAGCCTTCATACACAAACATAGAATAAAACGAGTCCTGATAGATGGAGGAGCAGGTCTGAACATTTGTACATTCAACACTATTAAACAATTGGGATATTCTGATAAAGCTGTGAATTCTACAAACAAAATTACCATCAAAGCATATGATGACGAAGAGCGTTCATCCAAAGGCACAGTCACCTTACCTCTCAGAGTTGGGCCAGTTACAAAGGATGTGGTTTGTCAAGTACTAGATCTTGATCTCACATACAACATATTGCTAGGACGTCCTTGGATTCATGAAATGAGGGCAGTCCCATCTACATATCACCAATGCATCGAGTTTCCTCACAATGGAGTTGAAATAACAATTAATGGAGATCCTAATCCATTCATATATTGCAATAACTTGAGACCAAAAACCGAGATCTATCATTCCCAGTAATCGCGAAGCTGTTCTTTCTTCTGCATACATTGATCCTGAGTCATTAAAACCGTCGACATCAAAACAAGGTGAACTTAAGGGCAAATTCCAGGACAAGGGCATGGGTGAATACACTTTGAATCAAACCATGTACTTACAACAAGTCATGAATTCACCAAAATAATATGGAAGACCACGGCCTAATAAGCAGGTATCTATCATTATACTCAAATGGGACCCTACTATCTTTCAAAGATGGGGTGAACTGGAAGAGGAAGACTTATACAAAATGCTCTACAAAGACCTTGAAAATGATACACAAGATCACATCAGTATACCATGTGAGAAGTATGGTAAAGGGTTCAAGATTCTACAAAAATTTGGGTATGATGGCAAAAGCCCTCTTGGGTTAAGAAAGGAAGGCATCATTGAACCTTTACAACCTGAATTGACATTCAAAAAGGAATGCTCGAAGGGACTTGGTTTCATGACTTCCAAGGTCCACACTCAAAAGATAGAAGAAGCATTACAAATCAAAGCTGCCGAAATTCAACAAGAAAATCGCTATTCCATAGACTCCAATGAATGGGAATGGGGTTCAAACAAATCCTCTAGTGACTATGAGCTCACCGAGACATTCAGAGAACCAAGTGAACCAACAAAAGAAGAGGAATTTAATAGGAAATTCAAAGTTGGTCAAGAAACAACCCCAGAGGAACCCATACAGTCTTCGCTTCTAGGTCCTGGGTTGAAATCACATAGAATGAGAACACCTATCTTGGAATGCGCTACTAGTGATGATAATCTGGATTCGTTCACGATCGAGACTAATGAAGAGAGTGCCAACGATGACCTCGATAACTACCTCGACATACCTGAATATAACTGCATCCTCACTCTTAACCCCGCTAACTTTGAGGACATCAAAGGCCTTCCCCTTGTTCACCACCAACTCATTGACTGGGACCATGAAGGACCTGCACAGTTTGACACATTCCAAAATGATGAAGCTTTTATTGACTATCTTGGCATACGAGATGATCTTGCCCCTGGAGACCATAAAGCGGGATACACTATAGAACTCAATAGCGTGGCATATTTCGGTGAGGGTGTCGGGCCTTCTAGTCACAAAAATGTAAAAATAAAAACAAATCAAGGGTCTTATGGCGAAAACCACATCGTGGCGCTGTCTGACCCCAAAAAAGTAAAAAGAAAGGACGTATCTGAGGGCGAAAACCTCTCTGAGGCACTCGAAGATGGAAGGCTCGACATTCTTCCAGCATCATATGAGGAAAAGTCATCCATGTTGGTAGAGGAGACTATCAAAACAAACATTGGCATCGAAGAAGTTCCACACAACATATTCCTGGCTCAATCTTTGACAGAGTCAGAAAGGTCAAGATTCATAAGTTTCTTCATGGAACGACAAATCAACTTTTCATGGTCATACGCTAATATGCTTGGATTGGATCCAAATTTGGTAATGCACCATTTGACAGTTAAATCAGGGGCAAAACCAGTAAAACAGAAATTAAGAAAGATGCATCCACAAGTGGCATTACTAGTCAAAGCAGAACTTGAGAAATTATTGGATGTCGGATTCATACGCCCAATTGATTATCTTGAATGGATCTCCAACTTAGTGCCTGTTAGTAAACCAGATCGTACCATCAGAATATGTACAGATTTCAGAGACATCAACAAAGCTTGTCCTAAGGATGATTTTCCATTACCAAATATTGACTTGATCGTCGATCTCACAGTAGGTCATGCGATATTATCTTCGATGGATGGATTCTCTGGTTACAATTAAATAAAAATTGCATCCGAGGATTAGCACAAAACGGCATTTACTTGTCCTTGGGGAACCTTCTGTTGGAATGTCATGCCCTTTGGGCTAAAAAATGTAGGCGCTACATATCAAAGAGCCATGACTACTATCTTTCATGATCTCATGCACGGAACTGTGGAAGATTATGTTGACGACCTCTTAGGTAAATCAATAGATAGAGATACACATTTGGACATACTTTTGGTCATCTTTGATCGGTTGGAAAAATATAAAGTAAGATTAAACCCCAAGAAATATGTCTTTGGAGTAACCTCTGGGAAGCTCCTGGGATTCATTGTGTCAAAAAGAGGAATTGAAGCCAATCCAACAAAAGTCAAGGCCATCCTAGAGATGCAACCACCACGAAACATCAGTCGGCTTCAATCTTTGCAAGGGAGACTCCAGTCCATACGAAGATTCATAGCACAACTTGCAGATAAATGTAATCCCTTTCAGCACTTGCTACATAAAAACGTCAAATTCAAATGGGATGATAACTGTCAACAGGCTTTCCAGACACTCAAAGATTATCTTCTGAATTCGCCAGTTTTGATGCCACCACTTCCAAATCAGCCTTTATTACTATATGTATCAGTTACTTCAACAGCACTGGGGGCACTCTTAGCACAACAAGTCGCTGAGGGCAAAGAAAAGGGAGTATACTATATCAGTCGTACATTGGTGGGATATGAGCCAAACTACACACCAATTGAGCGTGCATGTCTCGTTGTGGTCTTTGCTTCGCAGAAATTACGACATTACATACTAACTCATAAAACTAAGTTAGTCGCAAGGATCGATCCATTGAAATACCTTCTGAATAAAGCAACACTTACTGGGCGACTAGCCAAATGGGTAATGATCCTGAGTGAATTCGACATCGAGTATGTGGACAGAAAAACAATAAAAGGACAAGCTATCGCAGATCAGTTAGAAGATGCCCCCATGATAGATGACGTTCCTCTAATTTCAGAATTTCCAGACGAAGCCATCTTAACAGTGTCACAGGCAAAGCCATGGCAACTACACTTTGACAGCTCATACACACAACATGGGGCAGGAGCTGGCATCCTCTTCATAACTCCTCAAGGGGATTATATACCAAAATCATATAGATTATCATTTCGCTGCACTAATAACGTAGCAGAATATGAGGCATTAACAACTGGATTATGGATTGTAATTCAGTGGAAGATCCAGGAACTTCATGTTTTTGGGGACTCTCAACTTGTAATTCGTCAAGCAACTGATGATTACCAAACAAAGGATGAGAAATTAATGCCTTACAAAAAAATGGTGGATGACTTGAAACAACATTTCACAAAGATAGACTTTGAGCAGATACCAAGAGAGCAGAATCAAGCCGCAGATGCCATGGCTACAATTGCTTCACTGATCGATCTACCTCCGAATGAGACCCGCTATGAGTTCTTGGTGGATAACCTTTTGGTTCCTTCATATGAAATCACTCCTACTGAGATAATATGTGTTGTCGGTCCTGAGTCCCAGTTATATGGTTCCATTTTCACATACCTTCGTGATAATATCCTTCCTCCTGACCTATCCAATAACCAATGTCGCACTTTCATTCGCCAATCTTCTCGATATGTCATTTTAGCTGATATCCTATACCGTCGAGGTCTAGATGGCACTCTTCTTAGATGTTTAGAAAGAGATGAAGCTCAGATTATGTTACGTGAAGTACATGAAGGGATATGTGGTCCACATTCAAGTGGTCCTACCTTAGCCAAGAAACTCATCAGGACTGGATATTACTGGCCCAATATGGAAAAAGACTCATATCAGTTTGTCAAGAAATGTAAGCAGTGTCAACTTCATGGAGACCTCATTCATGCGCCAACGCAAGAACTTCAACCAATTGCAACTCCTTGGCCCTTATGTCAGTGGGGACTCGATCTCATAGGCAAGATTCACCCTCCATCCTCCAGTGGTCATAAATTCATTATCACTGCCACAGAGTATTTCACAAAATGGATCGAAGTCGTGCCTCTCATACAAGTCACTGGAAAACAAATTGCTACATTCATTCTCAACTATATCATTTGTCGATATGGTATTCCTGTTTCCATTATCACCAATAACGAGCGTCCCTTCAAAAATCAGGATGTTCGTGAACTCTGTGATCGCTTCCATATTTCTCATCGTTTCTCCACACCATATTAACCCCAAGGTAACGGTCAAGTTGAGGTGTCTAATAAAACAATCTTCAAAATCTTAAAAAAGACAGTCGATGATGCTGGCCGTAATTGGCATATCCAACTTAATCCTGCACTTTGGGCTTACCGCATAAGTGTCCGCACACCTACAGGAGCTACACCCTATTCACTTGTCTACGACGCTGAAGCTATCTTGCCTATTGAGGTCGAGCTACCCTCTTTATGAGTCTCTTTGCAATACATTATCAGTGATGAAGACTATAGGGTCTCTCGCTTACAAGAACTTGAACTATTGGATGAACGAAGACAAACTGCTTTTAATCATCTCAAGGCTTATCAACAACGAATGAGTTGCAGCTACAATCACAAAGTCAAGCCTCGCACATTTGAGGTAGGTGATTTGGTTCTCAGAGAAAACCCAAAAAATCAGCAAGACGGAGAGAAGAAGGGCAAGTTCGAACCAAACGGGCTTGGTCCTTACATCATTACAGCAGCATATGGATATGGGGCATATCAACTCTCAACCACAGAGGGTGAACATTTAGAGGATCCTATCAACGACATGCACCTTCGCAGGTTTTACACATAGCTCTTCGGAGTATCCTAATTCAAAAATACAAAAAAATCATAAAACATAAAAAATCGTTACTTGGTGAAAACCTGGCAAACAGGCACCTTGTGACACAAAAAAAATAAAAAATTCGTCCAACAGTGAAAACCACTTTGGTGGCGCCCTGGGCAAGTACCATGGTGAAAACCGGGTCACCGACGCCATGTGTAGAAACATTGCTCCTCCCTCCTTCAGGATTCCATTTCATCCCTTCACTTTGCACACATTCACAACCTACTCATCCACAATAAAACATACATATTCCCATCATGGCTTGTTATTGATCTACCCAAGATTGGTTAGCCATTCATAATACCCCCCTTTTTTCACCTCTTTCCATTCATAATAAGTCAGCTCCTCTGGCTAAGGTTAATCCTATGTCTAGTGATGGGTGTGGAACTAAGAACATCACACGTTTCGAGGAGTAAAGTTTCTTCTACTTTTCTTCAGTCTATCCACGCACAATCCGCAATAAAGAAGCATTTGCATCGCAAATCCACAACAAAGTTCCATCTTCTCCGCAATAAAGTATCAATTTCATGGATTCAGTCAGTTTCAGCTAAGACATAGCAACAACAATGGGCTTCAAAAAATCAAATCTTTCAACAAACTCAGACAACATTATGGTTCAGTGCTATCTATCCTTTTTGTGAAAGTAAACATTGTGACCACAATCAAATAAGACTTATACAAGTGACAAGAGACACTAAACTTGAGGACTACAGTGGATGTTGGTGTCGAGTCTTGGTTTTCTTTTAATTTTATCTTTTTGGTGATATGTCTTATATCTTTTCCAGGATGTCTCTGACTAGAGATTCTATCTCCAGGATGTCTTTGACTAGAAAGGCAAGGATGGGGTATCGTCACCTATTTTTGTTTTGCTGTCTACGGATTGTCTCTTAGTAATGCTATGACTTGTCCAAGGATATGAGGACACTGTGAGTCTAGTATGAACTGGGGCATTCCTTGTTTGTGACTGTCTTATCTCCATGCAAACAAGTACAATGACTTTCTGGGTCGAACATAGGCCTCGATTGTCATAACCTACTTGCCATAATAAGCTCAATGATGATAATGCACAAGAAGTTTTTTCATTTTCATATCTTCTATCTTTCATCCCCCTTTCTTGATTGACTTCCATCATCCTTCTTGAGTCCGTGTAGCCTTCTATCACATGACTGAGTATAATGACACACCAAAAACATTTGTATTTCATATAGTTTTCACCTGCATTACCACATATTAGCATTTCACACATACATATAGATGTCACAATTGCATCACATCCTGCACACAGCACATGTTAGCACATTTTACATTTTCATCATGTAAATAATCATTTGCATTATCATATTCATCAAAATTCCATACATTCACAATTGCATTTGCATAAACATATAAAACATAAAAGAACAAAAATATTGCATTTCATTATGTACATATTTGCATCCATATCATAATCCATCACATAGAAACATACAACATGAAACATCTCATCACATAGGTACACATGCATATAGCTGCCGCAAAGATGAATCATCTCATATATATATATAAAGTGTCATGATACAATGATGTCAAAATCATATGGCTACAAACTCACCCGAAGGTGTCTACATCATAATACAAAATGGTACAACACACTGATACATAGGGAGCCCTCTACGGTTATGATGAACTCCCCCCCTCGGAGCTGCTTGGCCTCGATAGAGTCTAATCCCTAGAAGGACCCACCCCAGGATCATCCCTCTCGTCCTCTCTATCTGGTGGTGGCAGAGGACCCATAACCCCACCGCTGGATGCATGTCTCCTCTGGCTCCCTCCCGTAGCTGTCGCTGTCCGTGATGGTCTGCGGAAGCTCCTTGCCCGCTACTCTGGTAGCACTGCCCCATAATACAGGTCTTGCCAGTAACCTATCTCCTCCCTTGCCCGTAGAACATAGGCATATCCAGCCCCTGTATCCTCTGTTGCTTGCCTCCCAACCCTCAGCGTTTTCTCAGCCTCAGTATAGCGTTGGATAGCCTGATCCCGCTCATGCTTTGTCTCCCTCAGTCGCCTCCTGAGCCTAGCTGTCTCCCTCTCTAGGTCCTGAATCTCATCTGCCTGTTCCCAACAGATCTCCTACAGCTCATCCTCCTCCTCCTCGGCCCCCTGTGGCTCCCCCTGTACTGGTGCTTGTGCCTGTACCTGTACCTATTTTTGCCCGTGTCCCTACATCTGTCTAGGACCCTGTGCTACTGGCACCTGTAATGGCAACCCACCGCGACCCCTCACCACCTGAGCCTATCTCTCCTCCCCACCCTCTCTCCGTGGAGCCACCCTCCTCTCTCCAACTGCACCCCGCCTCCTCCGTCAGCCTCTACCCCCACCATCTCCATCATCATCTCCATCCCCCCACCATCTCCATCTACCACCTCCCTTGGGTCTGTCAGTCATGGAAAGGGATGCTCAGCCCAATACGTCGTATACTCTGCATCCATGCCTGCATCCTCAATATTTATCCACATATCCCACGGCAAGGGAACCATCTCCACTAGCTGCATCACGGCCTGATCATACGACAACAATGGCCCAAAGTGTGCCTGATCCCTGACTGTCCGAGCATACATCCCGGAACCCCGTGGCATCCGCTGAATCCTGCCAAACTGTCTGCCCACTCTGTCTACCAGCTGCCTCTCCAATACATAGGGCGTCTGCCCAATCAGATATCGGCTCCGGAAGGTGTATGGTAACTCTACTGCGTCCTCCTCCCACTGCTCGCACCTAAGGTACGACCTCCATATCATAGTGTCGATCTCATCCAAGACTCAACGCCAGTACTCCAACCTGCCAATTCGTGGCTGTGAGGTGATCATATCATACAAATGTACAAAACTATGTCCATGACCCCTGCCTCTGAAATGTATCGGTCGTGTCACCGGTAGATGCTCATAGGTCCATACCTACAGCAATGTAACTCCGCAGCCTAATCCCACAGATCCATGATAAACAAACTAATGCAGCTCGTAATACAAGTGTGCCAGCACACATGGTCCCCAGGTATATCTGGTGTGCTGTGTAACCAGTGTCTCCAAAGTGCTCCCCAAGCTCACAGCCAATCCTCGTGTCGCCCTGTCTTGACATAGGAACCCACTAATCACTCCTCCTGGCATTGCTGGTAGTGCCAGTCCTGTCTGTGTCATGGTATCTCATGCCACATGTCCAGCTCTCATTTCTAGTCCTGGATCCTGGATCCTGAAACACTCGTCTCAAGGCCTCCCTATCTTCGTCTCGATCATAAGGAATCAACTCCCCATCGATCGATATCCTCAAAATCCTGTATACATCCTCCAAGGTGACTGTCATCTCACCCATCGGCAAATGGAAAGTGCAAGTCTTAGAGTGCCGCCTCTCAGCTAATGCAGTCAACAAACCCATGTTCATTCGAAACTCAAGCACATACAAAATGTGGCGTAAGCCCATAGCATCAATAGCAGCTCTCTCATCAACTTTCAGCTCAGCTCGCAATCTCTGAGTCAATGGGAATCTCTCTCGTGACTCCAGCATAGGCAAGTACTCCTGCAAAAATGCAAATCAATCATGTCAGTTATAGTGACACTCATTGTTCATCACAAAGTGTTGCTTCTATCCTAGTGGTACTCCCTGTTCATTACAAAGTACTACGTCTAGTGACACTCACTGTTCATCACAAAGTTTTGCTTCTATCCTAGTGGCACTCCCTGTTCATCACAAAGTACTATGTCTAGTGACACTCATTGTTCATCGCAAAGTGTTACTTCTATCCTAGTGGTACTCCCTGTTCATCACAAAGTACTACGTCTAGTGACACTCACTGTTCATCACAAAGTGTTGCTTCTATCCTAGCGGTACTCCCTGTTCATCACAAAGTACTACATCTAGTGACACTCACTGTTCATCACAAAGTGTTGCTTCTATCATAGTGGTACTCCCTGTTCATCACAAAGTGCTGCTCACATTTGCACTCACTGTTCATCACAAAGTGTTGCTAGCATTTGCACTCACTGTTCATCACAAAGTGTTGCTCTCATTTGCATTCACTGTTCATCACAAAGTGCCTTGACCTATCCTGAATCTTCCCTAGAGGACCTGCTTGAGCGAATCCTCTTAGCAGCTTATCCAATTGACAACGTATGTTCATCACAAAACTATCGATTTGATCTTGAAGACATAAACGTGCTTTCATTTCATAAACGCGCTTGCATCTTGCACAAATGCGTCTGCTTTGCATAGACGCGCCTACAAGACACAGACGTGCCTATGCTCTACATAGACGCGCCTGAAAGACACAAACGTGCCTGCCTAGCACAAACGCACCTGCACAACGCAGACGTGATCGCATCCTGCACAGACGTCTTTGCCGGCATAGACGCGCCTGGCACAAACGCAGACGCGCCTAGCCAACCTAGACGCGCCTGGCACCTATGTAGACACGCCTCCATGTTTTTGACATTTTTTGACATTATCCTAAAGCACATTTATTGCACTACTTGACATGCATTAATGACAGTATTTATTGCTACAAAGTACAAGGAGGTTTTACGGTACTTACCGACTCTCCTGCATCTGCTGGCCTCTTATATCGGCGAACGTGATCAAATCTGTGAACTAATACCATCGCTGCTGACTGTTGCTGCTCTATCTCGCTCTGCACTCTGATTTCTTGGATGTGTGGATGACAATGAGGATGTTTTCCTCTCGTGGTCTATTTTATAGACCACCCAAGCCCCAACCCTTGTCTCCCGAGTCAGTCTTCATTATCCCGTGACTCTGTCACTTTATCCTATCTTTTCAATCTATTCTAGCCTTTCTTTCTTATTGAGAGATTGTCTGTGATCTTTTCAGACATTTTCATCCAATCTCTCGAGGGGGCATATCATTCCCATCTTGGGGCAACTTTGTATCAGTTCATCTTTTCTTCTTTGAAACAACGCGACAAGCTGCATTGTCTCAAAGAGGGGCAAAATGTAGACACCTAAAATTGTCTTGTCTAATTAAATAAATATCTTTATTTATTTAATTATTTTAGCCTAATTCTTATATTAATTAAATAAATCTTTATTTATTTAATTAATTCATTTATCCTTTTCTAACCTTAGTTTCTCATTTAAATAAATACATTTATTTATTTAAATTATCCTTTTTCTAAATTAAATAAATATCTTATTTATTTAATTGATCCCACTTCCTCTATTAATTAAATGAATCTTTATTCATTTAATTAATTCATTAGCCTTTTCCACCTATGACACATGTCATTCATCGCTTAATTCATACATTACCTACCCTCTCATTATTTTCTTAGTTTCTCTACCTACCCTCTAATCATAGCCAACCATTTATCTTTTACACCTCTCAATCTTATCCCTCCATTTCTTATAGTGTCTTCTATATAAGGAGATGCTTCCTTCATTATCAACCCTAACTACTTGATCAATTGAATACTCGACTACATTACGCTTTCGAACTTGCATATGCAATCAAGCCTACTTACAACCACATTTCCATTCTTTGTTGAGCTCTTGTGCACATAAAATCTGAGAGCAAATATATCAAGCAAGGTCAATGGAGATAGGAAGAATGGAGATTCAAAACCCTATTGGACATGTGATGGTATAATCTTTGTGATTTCATTTGATTTGCATTGTCTTAGGTAATCTTCATATGTTATAGTGGGTCTTTGTTGTTGTTAGGCTAGGGTTTTGTGGTTGAATTCATTTAGTCTTTCAGCATTGTTGTTATCCATTTTCACCATATACACCCACATATTTAAATTTGAAAATCAACTACCACAATTGAATGCATTCATTCTCCGCATTCAAATAATTTTATAGCAGGAGAATTTGAAGAGTCATTTTCATTATGAATTTTCTTTGTTTTCATTGAATATCCTCTGCAACATTCAATGCTTTTCCTTGTGCATGCAATATTGTAGGATGATTTGAAGTGAGAATGTTACTACCCCCGATTATTACAAATTTTTGCAAGCATGCGGCAGCGTGGAGAGATGAACCAAGTATGTGGCTGATCGAAATGTCAAAGTAATCGTGTTTGTTAACGCATTATATTTTATGGAGATTTTTCCTCTTGTTGCAAAATTTGTTTTTAAGTTATGTATTTTGTTTTACGATGTATGCATGATTTTGTGTCAGTGTATGTGACTAATTTTGTAGGCATGTCTGGAGTATTGGGGTAGAATTATTGAAGACAATAGGCCTTCACCATAGGTAAAGTCTTTACGACTTTACTTTGGCAATGCCCTAGTAGACATTGTTTATTGTTATTTATATTTCTATGTTTACTTCTCTTCTATGCATACTCATTGTTGAAATTTGTGTTTAATTGTTTTATTCATTTTTTTATTTTTGAAATATACATACTCATTGTTGAAATGTATATGTATGTATACATACATATATATAGTACTATGTATGTATGTGCATATATATGTATGTAATACCTACATACATACATACATATGGTATGTATGTATGTAATGTAATACATACATACTTACTTACTTACTAATTGTATATGATCAAGCAATGAATAAATATGTGTATGCATTTATGTATTGAAATGTTTTATTCATTTCTGTCTTTTCAAATATACATAGTCATTGTTGAAATGTATAATGTATTGTATGTACATACATACATACACTATGTATGTATGTATGTACATACATACATACATACATACATACATACATACATACATAAAAATATTGCATAATGTTTATTATACACAATATGAATATAGATACACGATTCACACATACTAATTGTATATGATCAAGCAATGAATATGTTGGCATTACAGTAAGAAAGATTGTTTGCATTTCAATATCAGGAGATTGTTGATATTCAGTAAGGATATTGAGAAGGTTGTTGAAGATTATTGATATAACTAAAGAAGGATGATAACTATCTTTATAACATTATTTTGTCATTGATGTCAAGATATTGATTATCTAATTCAGTATGATGTTGCCATATCTTGAGAAGATTGACTTGAAGAGAATTAAGATGTCGGTAAAAGACACATAAAGAATGTGATGAATAAGGGGAGAAATAAGTTATTCAATGGGCAACTATTAACGAGTTAGACAATGATGAGATCACGATGTTTAGATTGTTTTGATATTCTACATATGTTATTTATTGCAAGGTTAATACTATGCTATGTCATTGAGCAAAGAACCTAGTCGGTAAACCCTAAGGTTATCAATATCGGTTAATGAAGGCGGAATGTCTACCAAGTAAAGTTTAGTATTTACCGAGTTACAACCGAGTTATGACAATGCGCATGGGATGGATAAAAGCATTATTTAATGAATGATGATGATTAGTTGGAGATGTATAAATGATTGGTATGTCATGTATGAAGTTTGTTAAGGATCTATGGTAAAGGAAAATCGACAGGAAGATCTACAGTGCAGATTGAACCGCAATAACCTTGTGCAAGTTCCAAGAAAGGACTACAAGTCCCGAGGCAAGGTAAAACATTTTCAGATCAAAGGATACATTGAACCTGGTCAAGTTTGAAGATCTGATGGCTAAGATTGATAATGGGAAATGTGATCAAGGAGATTTAGCGGTTAACAATTGTTTATAAATAAGAAATTGTTGATAAACAATGTATAAGGGCAAGTGTATGCACAGGGATGCTACATAGTGATTACTGAGCACAAAAGCTTGAAGACCTGTTTGAATAACAGAGTAGAAATCCCAGCAGAGGGACAAGATAAGTCCTATGACTTGATTGTTTTGAGCAAATAAGAATCTGCTTCAGCATTTTAGATGTGAAGTTGCAGATAGATTTTTATTACTGTTATTTTGTAAGTGACAAAAAATCTCTTAACCGAGTGCACTTAACAGTCTTATATGTAAACCCTCTAGCAAGGTAACATTCTAAATGATTGTTTGAAATCCTTTGACAAGGTCACTTCTAACAAAGTGAAGATCCTAACAGATTTGAGCGAAATCCCTTAACCGAGTCACATCTAGCGATGTGTTTGTAATCTTTAACAGGACTTGCTTTTAACCGAGCATACTCTAGAAGAATATATTTCTTAATGGGTCCGAAATCCCACGGTGGTTTTTCCCTATTTGGGTTTCCACGTTAAATCTGGTGTTATGAGTGTTATGATGATTATATGCTTATGAGTTTGCATGTTTAGCAGTTTTGGTTATATTGCTGAAGTATAAGTTACCGAGGTTGAATCTGTTGTTTTTATGGAAGATTAAATTTGTATGATTAACCCCCCCCCCCCCACCCCTCTCATCTTGTTAGCTATTGACATTTGTACTTACATCAAGTATTAGAACTATCAAAATAAATATAGGTGTATGCATTTATGTCTTGAAATGTTTTATTCATTTTAGTTTTTTCAAATATACAGTCATTGTTGAAATGTATAATATATTGTATGTACATATATACATACACTATGTATGTATGTTTATACATACATACATACATACAAATATTGCATAATGTTTGTTATGCACAATATGAATATAGATACATAATTCAAACATATTAATTGTATATGATCAAGCAATGAATAAATTTAGGTGTATGCATTCATGTCTTAAAGTGTTTTATTCATTTGTTTTTTCAAATATACATAGTCATTGTTGAACTATATAATGTACTATATGTACATATACACACACTATGTATGTACATACGTACATAATGTATGTATGGATGTACACACATAACATTATTACATGATGTTTATTATACACAACATGAATATAGATACACGATTCAAACATATATAAAACAATAGTAGGAAAACAACATGGAATAAATGTATTAATCACTACATAAACAGTTTAAAAACATAGACGATTCAAGTTCCAAATATAACAGCAGTGGCATTATGACATTTTATAATCATGTCAGAGTTATATATTGAACAAAATCAATATTTGGCGATACACATGCAATCAACTTCAAAACATTACAACAACATTGTGACATTTTATAATCATATCAGAGTTGCACCTTAACAAATGTTGCGACATCGATCAAAATACAAAAAAGACATGTAGGAACCAATATAGACTTAATCAATTCTAGAAAAGCTTGGGAACAGGAGGTGGAGTGACATATCCACTTGTAGGTGTAGCTTGTTGGGTAGAAGGAGAACTTATGTAGCTTGCAATATGCTCAAGCAATGTCTGGTTTCCTTCCAAATTGTCAGGGGCAATCTTCGAATGCATCTCACTAAATTCTTGTAAGGTCGGGGTCAAGATATTAAGCATTTGAACTAAAATTGGGTGTTGGGTGGGCAAAGGATCCTCTACTGTACAGGCCATTTTTTTTTCTTTGCTGCCTTTCATGCCTTTTCATCCTTGGCTTTCTCTATTGCAATTGCCTTTTGTTATTTTCTAATTTATTTTTCTTCATCTTCTTGCACTTTTCTTGCTAGTTTCTCCACCCTCATTGCTTCCTTGGTTGCATCATCAGCCTCACATTTTGCCATACTCTCCATCATCTATTGCTTTTTACATTTTTCCATTTCATGTATTCTCTTCTACTATGCCTCTTGCTTATTGATTTTTTCAATGTACTCATTGAATTCCGATACCTATAATTGCCTACTAAGACGAAGAACCCCTGTCCGACCTCCCCGCAATGTTTGATTCACTCTTTGCATTGGAGGTCTCAAGAATATGTTGTTTTATCTTGTCACTTGTTGATCATCAGCTTGTGTGCATGGCACAATCTCTTCATCACTTATGGGTTCTTCCTCTTCGGAATGAGTAGCACCTTCGTTCACCCAATTTGATGCATTTGTGAAGTAATGAATCGTATCTTCTAGATCAATTTTTGGTTGGGTTGGCATGGAAAGAGTAACTTCGTCATTTAAGAAATTTGTTTGCACCCCTATGTTATTGGCAACTTCTCTTAAGTAATCTGGTTAAGTAGCTTGTGTTGGCAAAGTTAAGCCATCTGATGTAGTCACTTCAATGCATGGCTGGACAATTTGTGGAGGAAAAGCTACACCTTCATTTGTAGCTTTTGTACCCTGAATGTCTTCAATGTAAGTATGCACAAATTGTTCAATATGTTCCTCACTATAGCCATACAAACACAAGCAAGCCTATGTTTCCATGTGTTCTTGTTGATCTTCCATTATTGTTGCATCTGCTTTTGTTCCACAAGTTTGCATATCTTCTTGAACATCGAAGGCCTCACTTGACCTCATATATTTTTTAAGAGCAGAACAATTGAGTGGCCAAATTCCAATCCTATAAAAGCCACTCATGATATTTCATGGTGTTAATGCCTACTTGAATTCTTTTGAAGTAATAGTTGCCAACTCTTCATGACCAATTTCAATGTTGGGGTTGTTTGACATCCATTTTGATCTTTGTTGTTTGAAGTAATTCTTGAAAGGGGAGAATACGCTGACATCAAGTGGTTGTATCTTGTGGCTGGTATGAGTAGGCAGTGTTATCAAGTCTATTCCCAAATGTATTGCTTCTTTGATTGTGTTGTAGGCCACGTGGTTGCCATGACCATCAAAGACAAGGAGGGTCATATTAGAGGGTGAAACGTCGTCGAGGATTGAAGTTGCAAATTGTTGTAACCAATTAAGAGAGAGTTATTTTATCATCTATGCATGCTATTGGATTGTCATGCATGCCCCTGCCTCACAAATTGTAATGTAGTTCCTCATGTGCCTTTTTTATTTGAACAAGTAAAATCCAGGAATATTAAAACCAGTTGCACTAACACAAGCCAACACAACAATTCACTCTCTACTTTTTGATATTAAGTGTGGTACACATCTCTGTTCCAATCTGGAAATCACTCTCGTGCCATAATTCCTACCAGCCTGCATGTCAGTCTCATCACAATTCTAGATTCAACTTTATCCATATTGGTGCAACTTGTAAATGTTTTCAAGGTTGTCATAGAAGGATGACACTATTGAAGGTCGCAACATTGTTTCTCTATCATTGTCCACTTCTTCAGCTATTCTCATAGTCAAATTTGGGTGTCTATTTGCCCACCATGATTTTCCTAGTATACCATTAGTGAATGGGTTGGGCCTATCAGTAGTTATCTAGGCTACGCTAGATTGAAGTTGACTAATCTCAAGATCATGCCCGATTTTAGCCATGTCCTTGCACCACTGCACTATTTCAACCTCCTCCTCTTCAGACAATATGGTACGTGGTCCCCTCATCCTTGTGGACATTACACTTGTCATCCAAGACCTCAAACTAGTTATGGGGATACCATACTTGATAGTTGCCCCTCTTATTGACATCTTATTTTCTTCAACACAAAGTATTGTTGATTCCATGTCTTCTTCGGTCCACTTGTAAATGGGTGCATGTCTAACAACAATTTCAATAGTTGGTTGAACAACAATTTTGACAATTGGTTGAGCATTTTGGTCTTCAGCAACATAGTTAGGATGGAAAATTCCTCTATTAGTGACTATTCTCACTTCCTCGATATTAGTGAAGTGCACCCCATGAGTGACTCTAATTGACCTCCTTCCTCTTGATCTACTGATCTTTTTACTCTGTGGCATGATGAACAATAAACCTGGACTCATAACATGTGGAGTTATATAATTAACAATATATATTTAAACTTGGACTCATAACATTATTGTCAAACTGAAATCATTGAACATACAAACATGCAGCAAGATTAGAGTGGCTACTACCTAGAGGCATATAGTAAAATAAAATCCATTAGGGCATACAATATTTATTTGACAGAGTTATGCATGTGTATACGGATGTATACATGTGTATATAGAGGTATACATGTGTATCCAAAGGTATATAGGTGTATCCAGATTATCATAGTAAAATCAAAGCCACAAGGGCGTACAAAAATAATTCAAACCCAGGAAGGCATACAGTGATGACTTCACAATTATTTCATAGTACTATTAAATCATCGATGCCATAAAACAAATATTTGACATTATTCTCAAACTCAAATCATTGAACATACAAACATGCAAGAATAATAGAGTGGTGGATGCAACTTGGAGGCATATAGTAAAATCAAACCCATGAGGGCATATGTTATTTATTTCACATATTTATACATATGTATATAACTTTATATACCTATATATACATGTGTATTCATTGTATACAAATGTATATAGAGGTATACATGTATATACATATGTGTACATGTGTACACAGATATGTATTATGAAATCAGAAGAATATGGAAATCGAACCTAGGAGGGCATACGATAATTTTTCACAATAAAATTGAACCCATGAGAACATATAGTAATTTCACAGTAAAATTGAACCCATGAGGGTATACACTAATTATTTAACAGTTAAATCAAACCCACAAGGGCTTATAGGTTTATATAGGATTATACATGTATATACAAAGTTAAATACTTGTATATACATGTATATCCAATTGCAAATTGAAATAACACCTAATTATAAGTGTTTATGTGCATGGGCCTACTAGACATGTTAACATTAAATTTAGGAGTGTGGGACAACTTGATATATCCACCCTCGACCATGTACCAGTCTACATTTTCATGCATAACCAAGTGTCATTGAGCCCTAAAAACATCTCTTCTCTCTAGTTTTGGGTATTGTATATATAGGTGTGTACAAGTTATTGGTGTGTACAGATGTATACACGTCTATACATGTATATACACGTATACACATGTGTACACAGAGGTATACGGGTGTATACAGGTAATGCGATGACAATAAAATCAAACCCACGAGGGCATACAATAATCATTTCATAGTAAAATCAAACCTTGGACGACATACGTTAATTATTTCATAGTAAAATCAAACCTATGATGGCATACAATATTTAATTCATAGAGTTATACATGTGAGTAAAAGCACAAAGTTGTGTCACACTTTTATAAAGGAAATGACCAATGTTGATTCAACTTTTTAAATTGAATCAATAGAAAGTGAAATATATGTTTTGAATTTTGAAATGATGTAAACTATTAAAATGTATGTTTTTTTGTGTATTTTATGTTTGTAATTTTTGAAAACAAAATTAAAAAATTATTTGAATATGCATTCTTATAAACTAAACACTATTAATTTAGTTGTTGATAAAATGCTAAAATTGAAGTTACACGAGGCGTCACACTTTATATAGTAAATGTTAGAGTTATCTTTATACTTGGGATCTTGCACATCTTGTGTCTTATTGTACATGCACTACTTATAAAGTGTCATGGGGGGTTGATGTTTGCCTTTGTTTGACATATACCTTTGTCACGTGAGTGTTCCTTCCACGACATTAGCCTCATGATGTGTGTCAAGTGAGTGTTCCTTCCACGACACTATGTACTTTCTCTACACCTTCACTGTTCCTGGTTCTTCGTCATGCAGTTCATGTTGGCCGTTCTTTTCAGTGTCCTTGTCCCTATCCCTTTTCATCATTATGGGGAGGTTTGTCATGTTGTTCTAATGCTTCCTTGATTCGATTGATCAACTCTTCAGGCTTTGGTGTTTTATGCCATATGTATCTTCGAGTTCAATTGTTTGCCTTTGTTTACCATCTAATTTAAGTAGTGTCATTTGAGGGCACTCATGCAGATTACAATCTTCTCTATCTGGTCATGTTCTATTTTAGTGGAGGTTCTTCAGATCAGTAGTTACTCTTCGATAGTGTTTGCAGCTATTTCATGCTTCAGTGGTGTTCTCCATTCTCTTCTCTTTTTTCCTATCTTCTGGAACACTCTTGTTTGGAGGATTCTTAGTCCTTCACTTGAGCTTTCATCTCTTCTTGGAGAGGAGTTTTGTTCCCACTATTAGGTCCTGGAGACAACTGAGAGCGGGGGGGGCGGGGGGTGGGCGGGGGGGTGAATCAGTTGTCTAATAAATTTAAACCAAAATTAACTTAACCAAAACTTAATGCTTGACGTCGGTAAACCAAAATTTATGCCGGTAAACAGTTTTATCAATTAATTATAGCACCGATAAAGATTAATGCATGAAACAGAAAGACAATAACATCCACAACACATAACACAAATATTTGTACATGGAAACCCTGTAAGGGGAAAAACCACAGTGGGAAGCCTTACCCACAATCAAATGATACTACTGTAGATAGTATGTGTGTACAATATGGAGTCTGCACATGCAGAAAGGCCAGCTGCCTAGAGCTCACTACTCAATCACAAAATGAGAGTCACACTGACTACAATCGGATGATTAAATCCAATGATAACATACTACTTAAAATAGCATCTTCATATGCTGGATTCAATACTGGTTAAGTTCTAATTGTCTTTTCAAAAACCTTCCTTCAATCTTCAAATGATGTCTGCGTGTATAGCTCTGCTTATTTTCACATATACCTTATTACAATCCTTTTTCTTATCGCATTCCAATCTCACAATTGAGATCTTACATATATACCAAAAGCAAAGACCAAATATGTAGGTCAGCTTACAAATAATATTACAATAAAATCAATTACAAATAAATCGATATTCGATGCATCATGTCGACTCAATACATTTACAATAATAATAAATCAACTCCATAACGTGTCATGCTGATCTGGAATAGATATGCTTGCCGGTGCATAACATGGACCTATTTGTCGATAACAACAAATATACAAACCCGAATAAACCAATAACCAAATCACCAAAACCAAGTGATCAAATAATGTCTTTGACATAACCAAGTAGTCTCCAAGTCATTCCAAGTGTCGATGAACAATATGACCTGCCGGTGAACCAAATACTGGTGACTGTGCATAAGTCACTTGACTTGTTGATGAGTATAACCAAAGATCTCCAAGTGCTGATAAGTGTTCACAAGTGATGACAGGTGTTGACATCAATGACAAAACCATATCAACCTATCCAAAATACCAACAATCTCCCCCTTTGGCATTGATGGCAACACAAGATGGAAAAACCATCAAAGTGCCAAAACAGAAATGCCAAAAACCAAAAACCAACAATCTCTCAAAGAGATCATTAACTAGAAATGAAAATACATAATGTCTCTCCCTTAGGAATAATCTCTCCCCAAAATGTTTTTCCATAATATCTCTCCCCCTTTGACATCAAATGCCAAAGCAATACAAAAACCAGTTTCAAATACAAAATACCAACTCAAAAAAAAAACCAATTCATCAATTTATCCAACTACTCCCCCTGAGAAGTAGCTCTCCTCATCAAAGCCGGAATAAAAGATTTCTCTATTAATTATGTCGGTTGATGACAAACATCAACTGTCTAAGTCTCTACCGGTGGGGGTAGGACTCCAAGCTGCTCTCTGAGATATTCAAAAGTCTCCTTAGGAAAAGGCTTTGTAAAAATATCTGCAATTTTCTCTTTAGTATTCACATAAACCAATTTCACTTCTTTTGCTTCAACATTCTCTTTTAGAAAATTGAATTTGATAGAAACATGCTTATTCTTTGAGTGAAATATCGGATTCTTAGATATATCAATTGTTGCCATATTATCACAGTAAATAGTTATGGGTTCCTTGCATTTTACTTTTATGTCCTTCAACATTTGTTTAATCCATAATACCTGTGTACAATTGGTTTCTACTGCAACATATTCTTATTCTATTGTTGATAGACTTGTACAACTATGTTTCTTGCTCAACCATGAAATTAGTCTGCTACAAAGGAAAAATGCTCCGTCGGTGGTTCTTTTTCTGTCATCCACATCTCCTGCCCAGTTAGCATCTGTGTATGCACATAAAGCAAAATTTTCATCTCTAGGATACAATAAACCAAGATTTGTAGTGCCTTGTAGATACTGGAAAATCCTTTTTACTGCTAATTCATGATTTTATTTAGGATTACTCTAAAATCTTGAAACAATACATACTCCATTCATAATATCAGGTCTTGTTTGTGTCAAATACAGTAAACCTCCTATCATAGATTTGTATCTAGTCGGATTAATAGGTGTTGATTCATCCTTCAAAGATAATTTATCAGTTGTAGTCATAGGCGTGCTTACCGGTTTACAGTTTTCCATGCCAAATTTCTTGAGTAACTCTTTCAAGTACTTAGATTGACATAAGAATATACCTTTATCAATCTGTGAAATCTGCAATCCTAAAAATAATTTTATCTCTCCAATCATAAACATTTCAAATTCTTGTTGCATTTTATTAGAAAAGTCTTTACACAATCCATCTTCTCCTCCAAAGATTATATCATCAACAAAAACTTCAATAACCAAGATGTCATCATTAGTCACTTTGCAGTATAGATTGTTGTCAACATTACCTTTAGTGTATCCAAACTTCAAAAGATATTTGTCCAATCTAGCATACCAAGCTCTAGGAGCTTGCTTTAGTCCATATAAAACTTTCCTTGACCTGCAAACCATATCCTTGTCATCTGTCAAAGAAAATCCATCAGGTTGTTCAATATAAACTTCTTCTTCAAGATCTTCATTCAGAAATGCACATTTAACATCCATTTGATATACTTTATGTTGGCATTTTTGATGTTTATGTTGTGATTGTCATTGATGGACATACACTTGTATTGAGATCCCCTTTATATGTATGAGCTCATGCTCAACCGGTATTTGTTCCAACCGGTATGTTGTATTCTAGTCTTTAGACTAGTAGTGATTTTGTAGAATGTGTTTCTCGGTCTGAAGCGGCATGTCAACCCCAAGCGGTTCGCAGATCACAAGGGGTACGAGGGTGCAAAGCGGCACAACATATTCTTACCAGTCTTCATTTTTGTCAAACCGACAACTGGTATTTTGTATGAACTGGTAATACTCTGTGATGAGTTACCAACCGACATTTTGTGATGAGTTACCAATCCACCGATTGTTGGACGGTGCCGACACATTAACGGTGATTCCTGTGTCGTGTTACTAAGTATGTCTAGGTTCATTGAACCTAGGAAATTGTAAAGAAATCCTATTGGACCGACATGAAATCAGATTCCTTTAAAAGGGACATCATGTCTAGAGTTTTAGGTTGTTGCAAAAAGGGTTAATGTTGAGCTAGGGTTTAAGGTGGATGTTGAGTTGTTGGAAGAGCGATCTTATCTGAGAAGATCAAGTTGTAACTAAGAGAGAGATAGAGAAGACTGAAGTAATGCTGGAATGCATTAGCTGTGAGCAATACTGGATCTAACCAAGCAGCTTGTGCTATTAGATAGATCAAACACTTGTTGATTACTCACATCTTTAACAAGTCTGTAGCCTCTAACCGGGTAGGCCTCAAAGCCTTTGTAAAATCCTCTAACAAGGTGGTTCACACATGTGAATCTAAAATCCTCTAATAAGGTAGTCTTTAATCGGACTTATCTCCTAACAGAGATTGAGGTTCCTAACAGGATTTGTTTTGGTGAAGAACATTGTAAGACCTTAATCAGTCTGACCTTAACCGGTCTGACCTTAACCGGTCTGGTTTCTATTCTACAGATAGTGACTTGTGAGTTCCATCTCACCGTGGTTTTTTCCAGTTGGGTTTCCACGTCAAATATCTTGTGTTATGGTTGTATTGCTTTTGTGGGTGAATGTTTTATTCGCATTTTGGTTTGTATGTGTGGTAACCGGTTTGATTGTCAGACTGCTTTACCGGTTTATCTTTAGACTGTGTAAGTGTTTTAGTGCAAGGATTTTTGGCATACTAATTCACCCCCCCTTCTTAGTATTCATCAATTGGTATCAGAGCCAACCTTTCTATAAGTTTAACCACTTGGAAAGAGATATGGGGGAATACACATTGAGGGAACTTACTCAACGACTCACTAAGTCTAAGCAAGCCTATGATGATCTTATGGTCAAATACAAGGCATCTCAAGCAAAAAGAAGAGAACATGCAGAAAAGCTGATGGAACTATCTGAAAGTAGTTTTGAAGATGAAGCTAACATGGAAGCTATGATTGCTGAAGTGAATAAGCTGAATGATTCAAACTCCAATCTGAGAAAGGAGTTGGAAGGACTGACTATTTGGTTCAGTCAAGAGCTTGAGAACCGGAGAAAAGGTGAAGATCTGGTAAAAGACAAAGATCATGAGATCTCCAAGTTGAAACATGAGATTAGTGCACTAACTGCTCGCCTTCATGAGAGTAGAATGGAAAAAAAGACATGCAAGGAGAACTGAACATTGCCATCTCTGAAAATGCAAGTCTTATGGAGACAAACACTGCTATTTCCAAAGAACTCTTTGAGTCAAAGGAAATACTTGCTAAGTTTGGCAAAAGTACAGTCAAGCTAGAGCAAAAGCTTGAGTCATCTAGACCGGCAAAGAATACCAATGGTCTTGGTTTTCCTGGACATGAGGAAGGAGAATCCTCAGGAACAAATGCTGAATCATCAAAGAAGCAACCGACACTCAAAGGAAAAGGTAAGCAAAAATTCAAACCTGTTTGCTTTAACTGTCTTAAAGAAGGACACATTGCCAATGTATGTAGGAGCAAAGCCTACAATAATTTTCCTTATTTTATCAACAATGTACTTAGATTCAATAAGTTCAATGGTCATTGTTATGCATGCAACAAGTTTGGGCATAGAGCATTTGAATGTAGGTCTGTAGTGGATAACACTGGAAGATATCCTCAGAGGACCCAAGGAACTGGTCCTGAATCTTTTATGAACCAGAACCACAGCCGGTTTAATGACTTCAATCATTAGTCAAGAAGCGGTGGTCATCAAGCGGCAACCGGATGGAGAGAAAGTTGTATGATCTGTCATGGTCATGGTCACACTGCTGCAACATGCAGAAGGAAGAATGGAAACATGTACAATGGACCTTGGAGAGCACCTGGACTTGTTTGCTATCACTGCAGCAAACTAGGTCACATTGCAAGATTCTGCAGAAGCAGAAAAAGTATATCTGATGATATACTGGTCACTCAAGAAGGAGAAATAGATGTTGAAAAAGTTCAAGGAGACATGAAGAAAACATGGAAGAAGAAACCAATAATGTTGGAAGAGGAACCGGTTTCTGCACCTAGTGTGGAAATATCGGAACTGGCAAACTAAGCCTCAAAGGCTTAGGGGGAGCAAATGGCAAAATGCTTTCGAACCCCCGGTTAACACCGGTAAAAGACCTTAACCGGTATGCTACACCTGTCACTTGGCAGAAGACTGGAAACGGTAAAAAGGAAAATTAGGGTTTACGCCCTAATATAGGAGCATTAATGATGGTAGGTGAGAGACATGTATAGATGCATTTTTCAAATCATTTCTCACTATCTGTTTTTGAGCGAATAAAAGTTTTCAAGTGCAGAGCGAAGAAAAGGTGATTTGAGCATTAGATCTCAAGAAATTGGATAACTTTGAAAGAGATTCAAATCTAGTTTGCAAGCGGTAGTGGAGAACTCAAAGTGGTGATTTGGCATCCGACGGAGAGAGAAGTAAAGCAAAATCAGGAAGCCCTAAATTCGTGTTTGAAAGGTATTTTTTGTGTTCTTGAAATACTCTTCAATGGCTTCCGCATCTCATACCAGTTCAAGCACATCCATTGAGTCAGAAAGTTTCATTCAGAGGAAGTCCAAGTATAATGCTTTGTCACAAGTTCCAGCTGGAGTCATAGTCGAAGAAGGAATTTCAAACTATATTGATTGCAAGATAGAAGACCTAGGGTCCTTAGCCATTCATACTCAATTAGGTCTATTTTTCAGAAAGGACAAAAGGATCAAACCGGAGTTCAGTATCTTAGAGAAGAAGAAACTCCATAATGCGGTATATTTTCTGGAAGACTTCACAGAGGATCACATCGGGATCATCTTGAGCAGAGTCCATGGTGACAAGATCTACCTGGAGAGAACGCATGATATCATGCCTGAGGCAATTCATGCAGTCACCGGTTTCTGCAACACAGGGGAAGTGCCAGCCCTGAGAACGATAAGCAAAATGGAAATGACCAAGCTCACCGATTCGACAAGTGATTCATGAGGTATGACAGCTAATCCTATCAAGGATGAATTGGTAAAATACACCTGCATGGTGATAGGCTACAGAACATTCTCAGCCAGCAGGATTAATTCTGTATCTGCTGCAACGGTAAATGCCACTTACCAGATGATTATAGAGGATAAATCATTTGACTTATGCACTGGTATGCAGAGGCAACTCCTGTTAAATCTTAAGGCAATTAAAAAGGACAATTCACTGAGATTTAAGTTTGGACAACTACTGGTAGGGTTGTTTTTCTATTTCCAAGGCTACTTTCCCGGTGTAGGAGATGTCCAGTGGTCCCCTGACCAACCGGTAACCAAGCAGATAAAGGAAAGTGTGCAAGCCATTGGAACCGGCTACCCTGAGATACTGAACAAATACTTTGATGAGTTCAGAAGAAAGATGAGTCAGAGGGTACAAATCTCAGGTGACATAGTGAAGAAGTATGAAGATGACATTTGTTTCACTATTCAGGTGGACAAATGTCTAATGGAGGTTGTTGAGCCTAGAATGGAGGAAGTGGAGCCTATGGGCTATGAGGTCATGCTTGACATGCTGGAAGGGTATGCTTCAACCCTTATTGCCTCGCCTCTTGATCCAAAGGCTAAGCGAACTGGAACCTACTTGGAGAGGATTGCACCGGTTGAAGAACCATCGGTGAAGAAGGGAAAAGAACTGACAACCAAGAAAGCTAAGGCAGTGCCTGCAACATCAGCACCAGCTACCACTGAGACTCCAAGAGTGACCAACCAAAGAAAGAGGAAGACTAAGGAAAATGAACCGGACTCTGAAGAAACTGAGTCTGATGAACAACCAAAGAAGGCTAGACAGACCAAGAAGGTGAAGAAGAATGAATCGACAACATCTGCACCAGTAAATATAGATATCTCCTCTTACAAACCTTTAACACATTGTCAAAGACCAGTAAAGAATATTAGGAGAAAGTTACTTCATGATTTAATTGATTATTATGATGAATTCAATAGTGAAGAAAAAGATGAAGTACTGCAGGAAATCATTCTTTATTTATGCAAAAATGACCGGTCACCATCAGAGATTAAATCTCAGACACCAGATTCATTATTTAAAGCATTGGATAAAAAATGGCGCATTGCCATTGAAAAGGAACAAAAGATTAGGGAGAAATTTTTTGCACAGTACTTCCCCGAACTCTCAAATTCATAATTATTTGATGTATTGGATCAAAATAAAGGTCTCTTCTTCAAAAGGAGAAGAAGACTCTAGTTGTTGGAAGGGAGAGTTGATGATGTTGAAAAGGATACACATCAACGCATGGCCCATGCTATCAGCTTTCACAAAGCTCGAATGGCCAACCTCCAAGCGGAAAAGGAACCGGTTATTTCCAAACCGGATGAGGTTTTTGATGAGGAAGGAAACCTGGTAGAGGAACCAATCGACACCATAGATGTCGATGCCCTGGATATAGAAGATGTCACTCAGGACATACCTTCTGAGGGAACTGAACAGGGGCAATAGGCCAATCAGGGTGGTGAACAAGCTGTGGACACACAACAAGCGGCAAAAGAATAGGAAGAGAAAAAGAAGAAGGATGAAGATGAGAAACAGGAAAAAGAGGAAGAGAAGAGAAAAGAGGAAGAGGAGAAAACAAAAGATGAAGAGAAGAAGAAGCAAGAAGAAGAAAGGAAGAAGAAAGAAGAAGAGGACAAGGAAGAAAAGAAGAAGAAGGAAGAAGAAGAAAAGAGAAAGAAGGAAGAGGAAGAAAAGAAGAAGAAAGAAGAGGAGAAGAAGAAGAAGGAAGAGGAAGAGAAGAAAAAGGAAGAGGAAGAGAAGAAGAAAAAGGAAGACGAAGAGAAGAAGAAGAGGGAAGACGAAGAAAAGGAAGAGCAGAAGAGGAGAGCAGAGGAGAAGAAAAAGGCAGAAGAAGACAAGGAAGAAGAGAAGAGAAGAGAAGTGGAAAAGAAGAAAGCTGAAGAAGCCAAGGAACGAGAAGCGGCAAAAAGCTCTCAAGTGGAGACTCCGAACGCAACCGAAAGTCAACCCTCACCGGTTGATCTCTCTAGTCCTATCGATCTCCAATCTGCAGGTGAGTCGGAGCTTATGCAGAGCATCAAGGTTGCTCAAGAGCGCCTTGAGATCATTCACAGGAAAAAGGAACAGGACATCATTCAGGCAGCTGTAGACACACTTACTGGTTTAATCCCCGGTACTAATCTTCCTGACACTGATTCATCACTAGCACAACTCAAACTTCTGTGTACTTTAGTGGATGATCAGGTGTAGGGTCTAGAAGAAGCAACAAATGCCAATGTAAAGAAAGAGCACCAAAAGGCTCTTAATGTTGCTCTCGTGAAGAAATTAAATGAGCTTAGGACTGAACTGTTAAAGGATCAAAAGGACATAAGGAGTGCCTTGGATGAGGGAAACTTGCTACTCAGCAAAATCTGTCAACCTCATCTGTTATGTGATGATGTGCTAGCCAAGAAGCAATAGCTTCAAACGGACTTATAGTCCTACTTAAGCACATTCAAGACTCCTTACGACTCCTTTGCAGCATATGGGCAAACCGTTCACCAATTCCAGATCCAGTCAGCCAAGATAGAGGAAGAGATCAGCACAAGGTCTAGGGATTTGCAAGAGCTTCAACTGGTATTACTTCCATGACTACAAATTCTCCAAAAATGCTATCTAAACCTGGATGCCCTGACATTCACACAAGAACTGAGCACAATAGATGCCATGGAGGAACAGGTATCACAAATGTAGACAGAGAAGGAAGTGGTGACCTCCCTACTTAAGTCCTGGTCTCTTTCCATGAAACAATTTTTGCAGGACTACAAAGCAGTTTTTGACAAGTATTATTCATTATTGTCATAAACTTTTATATATATATATGGAAACAAGTTTTTTCAGTGGTACTTTGTCATTGTTGGCAAAGGGGGAGAAGTATATGGTTTTAAAATTTTGAAATTTTGATATATCAGGGGGAGAAGTATATCAGAGGGAGAAGTATCTGTCTTCAAATTTTGATATATGCTATATGCTTTGATGATTATGCTCTGAATTCAAAATTTCTATACACTCTATTGATTAAGGGATAGTGTATATGCTTAGGGGGAACAATTTTGTTAATGGCAAGTTTTTGTTGTAAAACACTTAGATGTCAAAATTTTATTTTCCTAAGTGTTGCCATCAATGCCAAAGGGGGAGATTGTTGGCATTTTTGATGTTTATGTTGTGATTGTCATTGATGGACATACACTTGTATTGAGATCCCCTTTATATGTATGAGCTCATGCTCAACCGGTATATGTTCCAACCGGTATGTTGTATTCTAGTCTTTAGACTAGTAGTGATTTTGCAGAATGTGTTTCCCGGTCTGAAGCGACATGTCGACCCCAAGCGGTTCGCAGATCACAAGTGGTATGAGGGTGCAAAGTGGCACAACACATTCTTACCGGTCTTCATTTTTGTCAAACCGGCAACCGGTATTTTGTATGAACTGGTAATACTTTGTGATGAGTTACCAACCGACATTTTGTGATGAGTTACCAATCCACCAATTGTTGGACGGTGTCGACACATTAACGGTGATTCTTGTGTCATGTTACTAAGTATGTCTAGGTTCATTGAACCTAGGAAATTGTAAAGAAATCCTATTGGACCGACATGAAATCAGATTCCTTTAAAAGGGACATCATGTCTAGGGTTTTAGGTTGTTGTGAAAAGGGTTAATGTTGAGCTAGGGTTTAAGGTGGATGTTGAGTTGTTGGAAGAGCGATCTTATCTGAGAAGATTGAGTTGTAACTGAGAGAGAGATAGAGAAGACTGAAGTAATGCTGGAATGCATTAGCTGTGAGCAATACTGGATCTAACCAAGCAGCTTGTGCTATTAGATAGATCAAACACTTGTTGATTACTCACATCTTTAACAAGTCAGTAGCCCCTAACCGGGTAGGCCTCAAAGCCTTTGTAAAATCCTCTAATAAGGTGGTTCACACATGTGAATCTAAAATCCTCTAACAAGGTAGTCTTTAATCGGACTTATCTCCTAATAGAGATTGAGGTTCCTAACAGGATCTGTTCTGGTGAAGAACATTGTAATACCTTAATCGGTCTGACCTTAACCAGTCTGGTTTCTATTCTGTAGATAGTGACTTGTGAGTTCCATCTCACCGTGGTTTTTCCTAGTTGGGTTTCCACGTCAAATATCTTGTGTTATGGTTGTATTGCTTTTGTGGGTGAATATTTTATTCGCATTTTGGTTTGTATGTGTGGTAACCGGCTTGATTGTCAGACTGCTTTACCGGTTTATCTTTAGACTGTGTAAGTGTTTTAGTGCAAGGATTTTTGGCATACTAATTCACCCCCCCCTCTTAGTATTCATCACTTTATAGTTCTTGTGAGCTGCAAAAGCCAATAAAAGTATGACTGCCTCAATTCTAGCTACCGATGAAAAGGTTTCATTGTAATCAATTCCTTCTTTCTGAGAATATCCCTTACACACTAAGCTTGTTTTATTTCTAATTACCTTACCATCTTCATTAAGTTTATTTCTGAAAACCCATTTAGTTCCAATTACATTTTTGTCTTTAGGCTAGGGAATTAATGACCAAGTGTTATTCCTTTCAATTTGTTCTAATTCATCTTCCATTGCTTTAATCCAATATTTATCTTCACATGCCTCATTAATAGTTGTAGGTTCAATTTGAGAAATAAGACATACCTCTTCATTTGCCAATCTTCCTCTAGTCATAACTCCTTGAAATTTGTTTCCAATTATTTGATCTTCAGAGTGGTTCAATCTTACATACCGGGGTGTTTTTACTTGCTATTGTTCTTCAGTGACTATTGAATCCTCAGATGATGTCAGTGTAACTGGATCACCATTCTATACTAGTGTACTCACAGTAGGTTCATTTGTGACTATCTCTATTGCCATTTTAGAGTCTGTGTACATTGAATTTCCTCTAAATTGTTCATCAATCTTCACATTTGCACTCTCAACAATTTTCTGCAATCTTTTGTTAAAACATCTATATGCCTTGCTCTTAGATGAATAACCAAGAAATATTCCTTCATTACTTCTAGGATCAAATTTGCCAATATACTCATCTCTTCTAATATAGCATTTACTTCCAAATATTTTAAAATATTTAAGAGTAGGAGTATTACCAAAGCATAATTCATGAGGGGTCTTAGCGGTTTCACCTCTGATGTGAACTTGGTTGAATGTATAAACTGTTGTATTGACCACTTCTCTCCAATATATATGAGGTAGATTTGCTTCTGATACCATACTTCTGGCTGCATCCAAGATAGTTTTGTTCTTCCTTTCCATAACTCCATTTTGTTGTGGTGTTCGGGGTGCTGATAACTGTCTTCTGATCCCATTCACTCCACATAATGTATTAAATTCCTTAGATGTAAATTCACCTCCTTGATTTGATCTCAAACATTTGATTTTCTTACCTGTTTCATTCTCTACCATCACCTTGAATAGTTTGAACTTCCCAAATGCTTCAGATTTCTCCCTGAGAAAAGTAACCCAACACATTCTAGAAAAGTCATCAATGATAAGCATAAAATATCTATCTCCTTGTATACTTCTAGTTATTGTTGGACCACATAAATCAGTATGAATTAAGTCAAGAACATTGTTAGATTTCTCTGGAATACTCTTGAAAGTTGCTCTAACTTGCTTTCCCAATTGACATTCCTTACATACTAGATTGTGAGGTTTAACAATCTTAGGTAAATCTCTTATTGCCTTAGTTGTACTGATATTCACAATGCAATCAAAATTTACATGACAAAGTCTCTTAAGCCATAACCAACTTTCATCAATATGAGAAATCAAACATGCTTTCTCATTGTTGTTCAAATGAAAGATATTACCTCTAGTCTGATTACCGGTTGCAATTTCCAAACCAATTTTGTTTAAGATTTTGCATTTACCATTCTTGAATTGTAACTGAAATCCTTTCTCAACTAATTGACCAACACTCAAAAGATTATGCTTCAAACCTTCAACATAGTAAACATTATCAGTATTGTGCTTACCATCAAAAGATATAGTTCATTTTCCTTTGATCATACAAGATTTATCATCTCCAAATCTCACTAGACCTCCATTGTAATCTTGAAAGGTTAAGAATTTACTCTTACCACCAGTCATGTGATGTGAACATCCTGAATCAATAATCCATTCATCCTTATCTTCAACTTTAGCTGTCAGGGCCTTCTTTACTGGTTGAACAGTAGGTGCTGGTTGATCTTCTATTATAGCAACAAAATCCCATCCATTGTCTACTGGATCTTCATCAGAATCATCAGTAACTCCTTCATCAACATAATAACAAGATTTATCTCTATTCTTTTTAAACTTGTATCTCTGATAATCAGGGTTAGGCTTATATGTTCTTTTAGCTTCTTCCCTTAATCTTGCATGTCTATCAGGACACCTAGAAGCCATATGACCAATTTTATTATAGTTAAAACATTTAAAGGGTGCTTTACCTTCATACTTACTTCCAACTGGACCTTTAGGCATTTTCCTTGCAAATAATGCTTCAAGCTCTTCCAGTTCTTCATTCTCCTTTCTGATATCTTCAAGTTCTTTTCCAATCAGATTTCTCAGATGATGATGATGATGATGCAGATGATGATGATGCCTTGAAAGCTAGATCTGTTTTAATAGTAGCAACAAGACCAAATTCCTCAAGTTCAAAAGCTGAAAGTTTTCCAACCAAAGTGTCTCTAGATACCGATGCATTAGGCATTGTTCTTAATTCATTTATAGCAGTAACTTTCATTTTATATGCCGGTGGCAAAGCTCTTAAAACTTTAGAAATAATCTCATCTTCACTTAAGGTTCCTCCACAACATTGTATACCCAAAACAATTTCATTTACTCTTTCCATAAAAGTAGAAATTATTTCATCTTCTTCCATTTTCAGATTTTCATAGCTAACTCGAAAGCATTCAAGTTTTGCAATTTTGACTGTGGTATCACCTTCATTCAAAGTTTCCAATTTGTTCCAATAGCTTTAGTAGTAGATCTGTCTGATAATCCCATGATTTGCTAATTTGACAATGCGCTCAAAAGTGCTTCTCTTGCTTTACAATCATTTTCCTCATCTTTAGCCAAGGTTGGTGGATTAGGTTGACCTTGAGTAGGAGCAGTATAGCCATTCTTTGTAACATCCCAAATGTCCTTTCCAATGCAATTCAAATGTGTCTCCATCCTGATCTTCCATATGCCATAGTTGGTTCCATCAAGTTTCAGACTATCCTTCCTGAAATAGTTAGTAGACATTGGATCTCCTCAAGCTGTTAAAATTCTACAAAAAGAGGACTAAGCTCTGATACCAATTGTTAGGTCCCAGAGACAACTGGGGGGGGGGGGGTGAACCAGTTGTCTAATAAATTCAAACCAAAATTAACTTAACCAAAACTTAATGCTTGATGTCAGTAAACCAAACTTTATGCTAGTAGATAGTTTTATCAATTAATTATAGTACCGGTAAAGATTAATGCATGAAACAGAAAGACAATAACATCCACAACACATAACACAAATATTTGTACGTGAAAAACCTGTAAGGGGAAAAACCACGGTGGGAAGCCTTACCCACAATCAAATGATACTACTGCAGATAGTATGTGTGTACATTATGTAGTCTGCACATGCAGAAAGGCCAGCTGCCTAAAGCTCATTGCTCAATCACAAAATGAGAGTCACACTGACTACAATCGGATGATTAAATCCAATGATAATGTACTGCTTAAAACAACATCTTCATATGCTGGATTCAGTACCGGTTAAGTTCTGATTGTCTTTTCAAAAACCTTCCTTCAATCTTCAAATGATTTATGCGTGTATAGCTCTGCTTATTTTTGCATATACCTTATTACAATCCTTTTTCTTATCACATTTCAATCTCACAATTGAGATCTTACATATATACCGAAAGCTAAGACCAAATGTGTAGGTCGGCTTACAAATAATATTACAATAAAATCAATTACAAATAAATCGATATCCGATGCATCATGTCGACTCAATGCATTTACAATAATAATAAATCAACTCCATAACATGTCGTGTTGATCTGGAATAGATATGCTTGTCGGTGCATAACATTGACCTATTTGCCGGTAACAACAAATTTGCGAACCCGAATAAACCAATAACCAAATTGCCAAAACCAAGTGATCAAATAATGTCTTCGACATAACTGAGTAGTCTCCAAGTCATTCCAAGTGCCGGTGAACAATATGACCTGCTGGTGAACCAAATACCGGTGACTGTGCATAAGTCACTTGACTTGTCGATGAGTATAACCAAAGATCTCCAAGTGCTGACAAGTGATGACAGGCGTTGACATCAATGACAAAACCATATCAACATATCCAAAATACCAACACCCACAGGGTTTTCTCCTTTTTCTCCACTTTACAGAGATTTTATTGTACTTGGGTACCTCATCAGGCCTAGTTGTCGGGACCCATTGTTGCTTTCCTACATTTTCTTACATGTTTTTTTAGTCCTTAGCTTTTTTTTAGCTACTCCCTATGTTCATCTCAAGAGGGGTGTTAGAGTTATCTTTTATTAGCTAATAATTATTTATTTAATTATTAGTCTATTATACTCTATGCTTAAGCTAAACTTAGGAATCTTATAATTCTTTAGGGTTTTGTCCTTTAGGGTTTTGAGTATCCTTTTATAAGGATTCTCTCTTTGTATTTTCATAACAACTGTAATTATTTAATTGCATTCTTGTTGCACAATCAATATGACTTCTCTTTTCTGGATCTCTAAATTCTTGCCTCTATAGTTTTTTTGCTTCTCTCCTTCTGTGACAGGTTTACATGCAGGTGATCTTTGGGAGCTATAGAGTTGATTTTTTCTCAACTCCAATAGTAAATTTCATCTATTTTTCTTCAAATTTTTTTTTATGTATATTGATTACTTGAAACTTTAGTGTAAAAATATATTTTTAACTTTTTTTTATGTATATATATTTTCAATAAATTTGAAAAGTTAAGTGTATTGAAATATAACTATTTCCATTTTAGGTCACCTTTTTTCTTAATTATTTATCCAAATTAGAAAAGAATTATATCATCTTGACATAGACTCTTTTCTCTAGTGCATAAGTTTTTTTCAAAAATTTTAAATAAATTTTAGTATTTTTCCTTTACAAGATAATCGACCTTATATTTTAGTGTTGATGATCTACTTTCAATAAAAATAAAATAGAAAATACAAAAACTAATTAAAATATTTAAAAATATATATATTTCAAAAAATTTCTTATAGATCTATAAAATGGTTTTTTACATTTCTAAAAAAATATTATTTATAAGAGTAGGATTTGTTGAAACATCAAGTTTTTCAAATTTTTATTTTTTTTGGGTAATTAGACCCAAGGTGCTATAAAATATACAATTAGTGGACAATTTTAATTGGAAAAGTTGTGGCCCATATATAAGATAGCTATAATGAATCTCTATATACCATATGCTTGACTAAATTAATTTTGAGTTAGAATTACTTAAATTCACTTGTACTGATAAGTTGGCCTGAAACGTGACACAACTTAGTGCTTTTACCCATGTGTATATGGTTGTATATAGGTGTATACAAAGTTATACATGTATACACATGTGTATACAAATATGTATTATGAAACCCATAGTAAAATCAAACCCATGAGGGCATACAATATTAATTTCACATAGTTACACATGTGTATACAACTGCATATAATTGTATACAGAGGTATACATGTGTATACAAATTTATACAGGTGTATACAGAGTTATACATGTATATGCATCTGTATACATGTGTATACAGATATGTATTATGAAATCAAAAAAATATGGAAATGAAAGATATTATTTCAATGAAACAGTCCATGGCATACAACTAATAATTTTATAGTAAACCCCACATGCAAATGTTAAAGATGCAACTCTCATATGATTAAAAAAAGACCCTTAGTTGTTTTTAAATTGAGGTTAACATTCATGATAAGACACAGGTGATACCGAATAATCTCTAACATGATTAAAAAAATGAATTAGACCGTTTTTCATATATTTGGACTCCTTGATAATATTTACACAGATCGTAAGTGTACCAACCTGAAAAAATTCTCTTCTAGAATCGAATGTGTGTTGATTGCCTTCTTGAGCGTTGAATGTTGCAGAGGATATTCAGTGAAAACAGGGAAAATTCGTAATGAAAATAACCCTTCACAATCTCCTTTTATAAAATCATTCGAATGTAGAGAATGAATGTATTCAATTGTGGTAGTTGAATTTCAAATTTGAATATACGTGGGAAACAATCAGTCACTTCATTTGCAACTTATGTCTGATTTCTATGATTTTATCATGAATCCAGATTTATATTTTATTTTAAACTTTTTTTTTTGTTTATTGGGAAGCCTTACACTAGTTGATGCCAATGCATGTATGAATAGCAGATGAAGTTATTGCATAAAGATGTCAAATGAAGTTTGGGAGATTGTGCAGTCATAAGGCTACCAAGTTAATGGATGTTTGTATCATGTCATATCAGGCACCAGTAGTTGTGCATATGTAAAAGTAAATGTGTACAAGTTGACTTTTAGACCACTTGCTTTGAGTGGTAATTGTAAACATATGTTTTTTTTAATAGATGGAAAAGTTACCTTTTTGTTGCAACTTGTGTTGAAATAGAAAAAATCTTGTATCAGAAACAATTATAGTTTTGTTTTTTTATGTCAATTACAAGTTCATGACTTAACATGTATTGGTGCAAAAGAAATTATTTGTTAAAGATAATTAAATTATGTAATGGTTAATTTGTAAATTTTTTTTTGGGGGGGGGTGAGGTTGACAAAAAGATGACGGTTATTGGTCCTATGTCCACTACTGGCTCCTTTCCCCTAGTAGAATGGTTTATCTCCAAAGTCTTCAATATAGAAGACAAGCCTACTTGTTTCAATGAGAAAATAATTAATGGAGTTCTTTCTAACCTTGCTAGTACAATTAATATTATAAATAAAACCCTCTATACCAATAAATTTCACAAATATAAGTTATGATGACTCCCAAGTCCTTGTTCATACACATGATGATTTATCTCTCCCAACCTTGGGTTCTATTACTTTGTCGGTCCAAGTTGGACCCAAGTGTGTTGAATCCACCTTTTTCTGTAATTCCTCAATTTTACCTATTTCATTTGAGTTTTGGCATCCCATTGCTAAATTTCGTGGAAGTGGTTGTTTCCATGGTATACAAATGCTTAAAGTCACTCCATGAAGGCATAATGTGCATTATCCAACATACTAAATTTAAAGTACACATATCTTGTGAGGGCTTCTTTCTAGATCATTTTTAGCCCACATGTTTTGGACCTTTGCAACCTTATTAAGACTTTATATTCCAATTTTATTTACAATTCAGAATGATTCGTTCAAGGTCCTCCTCCTTAGCTCCCTCTTTTTCACCTAAGCTCTCTTCCACTTCAATCATCGAGTTCCAACATCACTCCCATGTCTCCATGCCTACCCCTTTATGACCAGGGATATGAATGATCTAATGGGTCAACCTCTCATTCCCCCTAAGGTCTCCCAATATCCAATAGTTCCACATGTTCTTCCACATGTCAATATGAAATATTAAGGAAAGAGACCCATGCAATTGAGATCCTCTCCATAAATTTATTATTCTCCCATGACTCTTGCCATAAGTATGCCTACTCTTTTAAAAAGAAAAAAAGAAAAAAAAAATCAAAGGGAGAGAACCATCCCATGCACCACTGGCACCTCATCTTCTAGTGGTATGTCTTGTTCCTCCAGCTACCCCTATGAAAAAAATAGGAAAGAAGTACAAGAATTAGGTTCTATTGCATGCACCTCAAGTTTCTTGACCTCAACCTATCAAGACTATAACTCATTTTTTCAAGAAGAAAAGACAACCCCACAATAAAAACAAAGTTATCCTATTACCCCTCTTATAATTAAATCCAAGTATTTTATGTGATGGAGTGAGCTTGCACATGAACACAAGCATCATCATTGTTGGTTCATGAATAGGCTGCCCTAGAGATGTCCACTAATGAGCATCTTGCTCCTATGTTACCACCTCTAAACATTATCACGCATTCATCTCCTCCTCCACTTTCACAAATCAATCCTCAATCTCTCTTTGTCCCTCATTATGATCATAACAAGCTTCACCCCAAAACGGTGTTGGTCTTCTTGCTTCCTTTTATAGACCATCATCTCATTCCAAACCTTCCTAATATTACTCTTTACTCTAAGACCTTAGATATGCCTAACACAAAAGTTGTTTCACAAGTCACTCTTGCTTCACTTCCTCAATTTTAGTACTATTGTCGCAATTTTAGAATTTTCAAAAATAGACAACCCCTACAAATTTTTACTCAAAATTCATAGTTTTCTTCTTTAAGGCACGATTGATGAGGTTTAAAACTAATATTTGTTAATCTCAAATCATCAATGGGTGTGTTTGTCATTTTTGTCCAAGTTTTGGTTGGCCTTTGTTTTCATTTTCTTATCTTTTTGTTCAATTTCAGGTTTTGAGTTCCTCTGTGCAAGTAGGAAATTTTTGTTGTCATTGCAATTAGGAACCTTTTGTTTCCATTGAAAGTAGGAAGTTTTTGTTTTCATTGTAAGCAGTAAATTTGTGTTTTCATTGCAAGTAATTGAGTTCTAGAAACCTCATTACAAGTCAACACATTGTTATAAAGTTTGTTCTACTTGTAATCGGGGTTCTAGGACCTAATAACAAGTATTTTTTATTTAAATAAAAAACAAGTATGTTTTATAAAAACAAAATGAAATGCATATTAAACTTGCAATCAGGGTTCCAAGACCCGATTGCAAGCCACCATTTTATGATAATTTTGATGTGCTTACTTGCAATCGGGTCTTGAAACCCCGATTGTAATTTTTTCCTGCCTTGCTAACCTCCTCCACTTGCAATCAGGATTTTAAGACCGGATTGCAAGCATTTTACCTCATCACCCTTGCAATCGGGTCTGAAAACCCCGATTGCAAGATAATGCCAATAATTCAAGCTTTCTTACTTGCATTCGGGTCTTCAAGACCTGATTGCAAGTGTAAGTGTCAAAGTTTTTTCCTAGCTTGCGATCTTCCATTTTCGCATTCCAAGTTTTCTATGATCCCTTGCACTTGCATACTGCCTCTCAAGATTCAAAATTCACCTTTTGTCTCCACATACTCTCATTCCCATGTCTTTCCTTTGCAAGATCAATACTTCCAGTCGGGTCCTCGAGACCCAATTGCAAGGGGTTTCAATGCATGTAAGGACAGTAAGAAAAACCCAGTGTTGTCATATGTTGATGACATTAAATGAAAAGGGTAAAATGTCATATGCACAAGGATAACTTCTCCTAAAGAATCAGTATTACCCCAAGTAATAAGATGAGGTTGGAGTTCATTGACAAGGCACATAAGAACTATCAACGATGCAAGTTGATGTTCATAGACAAATACCTTCACTGATCCTGAATACTTCAAGTGTCAACATCTTCCAACAACATGAAGACCTCTTAGATAGAGGATGATTTAAATAGAGTCGTGTCTTGGACACTTAGATTAGTTTCAATTATACATATTCAATTTCCCTTTGGCAAATTACATGTAATGCCAAAAATTGTAATATCAAGTAATCACATTACTTGTATTCTTGTAACTTGTAATTACGTGTAAACAATTTACAAGTTGAAAGACAATGGGAAAGTAATTTGGAATAATTCATAGTTAGTTGTGGAATAAGTCTTAGTTAGTTGGACTTCTCCCACTTTTTGCTCTTAACCCCTCTCCTATATATAGGAGGGTGATTTATGTAATAAGATTTTTTTTGGCAAGCAAGAAAACTCTACAAAAATTTACAACAATGAAAACATTGTGTTTTATACTTGTAAATTGGACTCTCAAGAAATATAAAGAGGACATTTGAGTTCCAGCCTTTGTGTTGAGGCTTTGTTCATATATTCATTGTGTTCTAATGTCACAATGATATATTTTTCTACATATACTTGAGATTATAGTGAGGATGTTGGAAAGAGCTTTAATCTGATTTCTTGCATACTTTGTGCTATAAATATTGAGGGTTAAATTAGCATATGGAAGTGTCAAGATAGGAAGAGACTACAAGACTTTGTTCTTGTGATTTTTCTTATTCAATAGCAGTCTAGAGTTGCATCATATTAATAGACTTTGAGTTGTCGTATGTTGTATATTGTTATCGTACTAATCATTTTGGAAGGTTGATAGGACAGTAGAAGGGTGAAAACTTTCAGCTTTTGTTTCTACATTCTTGTCCCGAGGAAGTGACGAAAAACTTTGCGCTTTCATGGAAACTTCACTTCCTTTTGTATAAGCATCTTTGAAATTGTTTAAATTTCTTAAGTTTTTGTACTTGTTACTATAAGTCTAAGTTTCTTTTATAAAAAAAAAGAGAAAATAATATCATCTTTCTGAAAAGGATGTTGTCCTGCCCAAGTTAAATTAATATTTATAGGTTATATTAAATTTATAATAGTTAGGAGAAGTAAGAAAAGGGGGAGCCTTCCCTTACAATTAGGAGAGTTTTTAACTCACACATTGTGGCTTAAACCATAATTTTGCACGCCTTCCCAAGTGTATAAAATTTTCAACCAACAAGTACACCTACAATCATATATTTCTAGGTATTATTCATTCTACTACTATTAACATCAAAATCCCACCCCCACCTCCCCTTCAAAAAATTGAGCATTTTTTATACTCCACCATACCACAAGAAAAAAACTATTAGACAACTCAGATAACTAGTGAACAACTGAGGGGGGGTGAATCAGTTGTTAATAGATTATAGAACTTTAAGCATTAAAACCTTATTACCGGAATAGCAGATATAATAGTTAAACACAAATATAAACCATAGAACATTTACCAACCATCCACAAAAGATAACACCAATATTTGTACGTGGAAAACTCGATAAAGGGAAAAACCACAGTGGGAAGCCTACCCACAGTTAGATAATACTTCTGTAGTAAGAATGTGATTACATTAAGAGGGGTTTGCACATGCAGGAAGGCCAACAACCTAGAGCACATTGCTCATCACAAAAGGATCCTTATTGACTACAAAATAAATATAGACTACAATCTAGAAAGAAGAGTGAACTGCAAGAATAACATCTCCTATGCCTGAATATAGTTCTAGTTAAGCTCAATACCGAAGGTCTTAAACCTCTTTCACCAACCCAATTCGATCACTTATGATCGACCAAAACCTCTGCATATTATTACAACCTTATTCGCACATAGATAATCACATGTCCCATAAACCCATGAATATTCCCATGATATACAAAGAGATTTTATGTCATGTTGATATGTGGCGACTAATCAGCAAAGTACTGTACACTCAACATGTTGTTTTTTTGTTGATGAAAACCGACATTGTAATAAAACCCTAAATAGGCCGACTTTGTTTGTTGCCCTAAAAATGCATGTTATAAGCGGCTGGGATGCTTAAGGCATTGTAAGGTTGATGTACTATTTTGCTAGATAGTAAGAAAGATTGGACGACTGTGTATGGTGGACGTAACCCATTCTGGGTGAATCACGTTAAATCTCTGTGTTATCTGTGTCCTGTTTTATTTCTTTATCTTTTGTATTTAAATCTGCATATAATTGTTAGTTCATATTTGCTTCGGATCTGTTTGAAACCCTAACAATATTTATACCAACTCGGGACCTAAACAATTAGGTTGGCCACCTAAAAGATAATACAATAAATTCATAACATAAACCCACAATCCAATGATCAACCAAGTTGGCCTAAGACCAAAACAACATAATCCAATCAATAGACCCAACCGGTAACGCATCGGGATCATCCATCAACATGTTACATAAGCTAGTCCATAACTTAGCAGAATAAGATAGCATAAGGTCCGGACCCAAATCCAACACCATCGATCAATAGGAACATGAACAAGATAACCATCAACATCCTAAAAGTCATCTAGAAGTCATGCCAACACTACTTATCATGTGCATCAAAAGATCTTCAACAAAGCTTTGTCAGTCAAACCCTTACCGGTGACCAAAAGGCTTACTAGAACAAATGATAGCTCCCGAGTCATCAAATCCCAAACCAACTGATCATGATACACATATGAATAGCATGAATGACAGATCCAAACCAATTCCACAAATCAAAGCATACTAGAGTATACTGGATCATAATCCAACCGCTCTACCAGAACCTATCAGAAATCGATAAACAACCAAAACAGTCAGTGTTGCCATCAATGACAAAACATTAATGCAACACATAATCAATTCCTCCAATTTGCCAACAATCTCCCCCTTTGGAATTGATGGCAACACTAGATGTGAAAACATCCAAGTGCCAAGAAATGCCAAACAAGTCTCCCCCAAATGAAGACAACCAACAATCTCCCATAAGATGATATTACAATGAAGTTAACAAACTCCCCCTATGAATGATATCACTGTTAAGCTCTGATCTCATTTTGACTGATATTCCATTAAGCTTTGTTTTTCACATATATCTCTCCCCCTTTGACATCTATGCCAAAAATATGACATAAACATCAAAGAAAAATCATAAATCCACTAAACCACACAGCTGACTACTCCCCCTGAGTAGTAGCACCAACTCATCAATCTAGAATGAATAGTACCTTTGTAAATTCATACTAGACTGATGCCAATGAACATCACTTAGGTCTCTATCGGAGGGGCAGAAACTCCCAATCCATCTCTAAAGTACTCAAATAATTCCTTATGCAAAGGTTTAGTGAAGAGATCTACAATATACTCTTTCGTGTTCACATAAACCGTCTGACTTCATTTGCTTCCACCTTCTCCTTCAAAAAGTTGTGCTTGATAGATATGTGCTTTGTCTTAGAATGAAATACCAGATTCTTTGATATGTCAATAGCAGCAGAGTTATCACAGTGAATAACTACTGGTTCATTACAATCCACCCTTATATCCTTCAACATTTGCTTCATCCATAGAACTTGTGTACTGTTAGTAGCAGCAACAACATACTCAGCTTCAATAGTAGATAAAGAGGTACATGACTGCTTCTTGCTGATCCATGAAATAAGTTTCTTTCCAAGAAAGAAAGATCCCCAGGATGTGCTCTTTCGATCATCAACATCTCCAGCCCAATCTACACCTGTATATGCACATAATGTAAAATCATTATTTTTAGGATACCACAAATCATGTTCAGTTGTTCCTTGCAAATACCTGGAAATCCTTTTCACCGCACTCTCATGATTCTTTCTAGGATCACTCTGATATCTTGATACAATATAAATTGCATTCATTATATCCGGTCTAGTTTGAGTCAGATATAACAAACCTCCAATCATAGACTTGTACCTTATAGGATTTACCAGTGTTGATGCATCTATCTTAGTCAATTTCTCACTTGTAATCATAGGTGTACCAACCGGTTTAGAATTTTCCATACCAAATTTCTTCAACAACTCCCTGGCATACTTAGTTTGACAGATGAAAATACCTTTATCAGTCTGAGTAATCTACAAACCTAAGAAAAATTTCATCTCCCCAATCATAAACATATCAAATTCATTCTTCATATTATTAGATAATTTCATACATAACTTATCCTTGCTTCTCAAAATGATATCATCAATAAAGACTTCAACAATCAATATGTCATCATCACTGATCTTATAATATAAATTATTGTCAGCATTACCTTTAGTGAAACCAAGCTTCAAAAGATATTTATCCAATCTTGCATACCAAGCTCTAGGGGCTTGTTTCAATCCATATAAAGCTTTCCTTAAACTGCAAAACATGTTTTTGTCATCTGAAAGTGAAAATCTATCAGGTTGCTCAATGTAAACTTCCTCTTCAAGATCTCCATTCAAAAATACACACTTAACATCCATCTGATAAACCTTGTAGTTCTTATGGGCAACATAAGCAAGAAATAATCTCACAGCTTCAATACTAGCTACCAGAGCAAAAGTCTCATCATAATCAATTCCTTCATTCTGAGAATATCCTTTACAAACCAATCTAACCTTATTTCACACAACTTGTCCATCTTCATTCATTTTATTCTTAAAAACCCATTTAGTCTCAATAACATTCTTATTTTTAGGTTGGGAAACTAAAGTACATGTATTATTCTTTTCTATCTGATCTAATTCCTCTTCCATAGCTTTTATCCAACATTCATCTTTACATGCTTCAATTACTAATGTCAGTTCAATTTGAGAAATTAAACATACCTCATCAGCTGCCAACCTTCTTTTTTTCATCGCTCCTTTATTCTTGTCTCCAATGATCTGATCTTCTGAATGATTTAACCTAACATACTTAGGAGTCTTCCGATTTTCTGTTCATCTGCTCTGATCTTCAGTTACTGTTGAATTTTCTGATACTGCCAGAGTAACTGGTTCAACATTCTATTATGGTGTAGGTGCTACCGGTTCAGTTATGATCATTTCCACTTCCGGTTCTCTCTCATAAGTTCTGATTTGACTTCTATTTAGCTCATCCACCTTGACATTAGTGCTCTCCACAATTCTCTGCAATCTTTTGTTATAACATCTATATGCTTTGCTTTCATTAGAATAACCAATAAATATCCCTTCATCACATTCAGGATCAAACTTACCAATGGAATCATCTCTTTTGATATAGAATTTACTACCAAAGATTCGGAAATACTTAACTGTAGGTGTATGACCAAACCATAACTAATAAGGTGTCTTACCAGTGTCTCCTTTGATATGAGCTCTGCTGAATGTGTATACCACTATGCTCACAACTTCTCTCCAGTAGATATAAGGCAGATTAGCTTCCATCATCATAGTTCTAGGCGCATCCAAGATAGTTTTGTTCTTCCTTTCCACAACTCCATTATGTTGAGGTGTGTGGGGTGCAGATAATTGTCTCCTTATCCCTTTCTTTTCACAATAACTGTTAAATTCACCGTATGTGAATTCTCCACCCTGATTAGACCTTAAGCATTTAATCTTCAATCCTATCTCTGACTCAACTTTAGCTTTAAAGATTTTAAATTTTTTGAATGCTTCATATTTCTCCCTTAGAAAAGTAACCCACAACATTCTAGAATAGTCATCAATGATTAGCATAAAATATCTATCACCTTGAAAACTTTTTATTCTAGCTGGACCACACAAATCAGTATGAATAAGATCAAGAACATCATTAGATTTGTCTTGTATACTCTTAAAAGAATTTCTGACTTGCTTTCCCATTTGACATTCCTTACAAATCGGATTATAGAGCTTCACAATCTTAGGTATATCTCTAACTGCCTTAGTAGAATTGATCTTTATAATGCAATCAAAATTCACTTGACACAACCTCTTATGCCATAGCCAACTCTCATGAATTTGTGCAATAAAACATGTCTTCTCATCGGAGTTCAAATGAATGATGTTACCTTTAATTTGAGTACCAGTTGCAATCTCCAATCTAGATTTGTTGATAATCTTGCATTTTCCATCCTTGAACTTTAACTAAAATCCCTTATCCATCAACTGTCCTACACTCAAAAGTATCATGCTTACCATCCAATGATATAGTTCCTTTTCCCTTTATCATGCATGCTTTGTCATCTCCAAATCTAACCAAACCGCCATCAAATTCTTGCAAAGATAGAAACTTCCTTTTATCTCTAGTCATATGATGTGAACATCCATTGTCTATCAGACATTCATCATTGTCTTCAACTTTAGTAGCAAGGGCCTTTTCTTCAGGTACCAGATCATCTTCCTTGATAGCCAAAAATACCCATTCCTTTCCATTGCCAGATCCACTTGCTGAATCTTCTGTCGCACCTTCCTCATCTGCATAGTAGCATGATTTGTCTTTTTTCCTCTTGTACTTATGCTTGTTTTGATAATCATGGTTATCCCTAAAAGATCTTCTAACTCTTTCCTCAAATCTTGAATTCCTTTCAGGACATCTAGATGCAAAATGACCTATCTTATTACATGCAAAACATTTAAAAGGTGATTTTCTTTCATACTTACTTCATGTCAGACCTTTAGGTACTCTTCTAGCAAATAGGGCTTCAAGTTGCTCAACTCTTCATCTTCTTTATTCATTTCCTCCAGTTCCTTAGCATATAAGGCTTTCCAATCACTCTTGCCAGTAGATGATGTAGATGCATGAAAAGTAGGTTCAGATTTTGCAACTCCAAAAGAACCAAATTCCTCAAGCTCAAAAGCAGATAACTTCCCAACCAAGGTATCCCTATTAACAGAGGTGTTTTACATTGTTCTCAACTCATTAATTGCAGTAGCCTTCATCTTATAAGTCAGTGGCAAATCTCTCAATACTTTAGAAACTATTTCATCTTGGCTTAGAGATCCACCACAACACTGAATTCCCAAAACAATTTCATTAGCTCTCTCCATAAAAGCAGTAATCCTTTTATCTTCTTCTATCTTCAGGTTCTCACATCTCACCTAGTAACCATCAAGTTTAGCAATTTTAATAGTAGGGTCACCTTCATTCAGAGTCTCCAATTTATCCCATATAGCCTTTGCAATTGATTTTTCGATTAGTCCCATAACTTGTTGATTAGGAAGTGCCCACAAAAGGGATTCTCTAGCTCTACAATCATTTTCAATGTCTTTATCCAAGCCTATCAGAGGAGGATTGTCAGATGTCAGATTATGAGGCATATATCCTTTCTTAGTGATCTCCCAAATCTCCTTACTAAGACATCTCAGATGAGTCTCCATGTGAATCTTCCATGCTCTATAATTTGTTCCATCAAGCCTAGGAATTTCTCTTTGGAAAACATTTGCAGATGAACTTGAACTATTAGATGCCATAGGATCTTCCTCAAGCGGTTAAGCTTCTGCAGAGAGGACTAGGCTCTAATAGCAATTGTTAGACAACTTAGATAACCAGTGAACAACTGAGAGGGGGGTGAATCAATTATTAACAGATTATAGAACTTTAAGCATTAAAACCTTATTACCGGAATACATAAACCAAATACCAGAATAGCAGATATAACAATTAAGCAGAAACATAAACCACATAACATTTACCAACCATCCACAAAAGATAACACCAAGATTTGTACGTGGAAAACCCGGTAAAGGGAAAAACCACAGTGGGAAGCCTACCCACAGTCAGATAATACTTTTGCAGTAAGCATGTGATTACATAAAGAGGGACTTGCACATGCAGGAAGGCCAATGGCCTGGAGCACATTGCTTGTCACAAAAAGAGCCTCACCGACTACAAAATAAATCCAGACTACAATCCAGAAAGAAGAGTGAACTGCAAGAATAACATCTCCTATGCCTGAATACAATTTTGGTTAAGCTCAGTACCGGAGGTCTTAAACCTCTTTCACCAACCCAATTCAATCACCTATGATTGACCAAAACCTCTCCATATTATTACAACCTTATTCGCACATAGATAATCGCATATCCCATAAACCCATGAATATGCCCATGATCTACAAAGAGATCTTACATCATATTTATACCAACCTACGACCTAAACAATTAGGTCGGCCACCTAAAAGATAATATAATAAATTCATAACATAAACTCGCAATCCAATGATCAACCAGGTTGGCTTAAGACCGAAACAACATAATCCAATCAATAGACCCAACCGGTAACGCATCAGGATCATCCACCAACACATTACATAAACTGGTCCATAACCTAGCATAATAAGATAGCATCAGGTCCGGACCCAAATCCAACACCACCGATCAACAAAGAACATGAAAATGATAACCATCAACATCCCAAAAGCCACCTAGAAGTCATGCCAACACCACTTATCACGTGCATCAAAAGATCTTCAACAAAGCTCTATTGGTAAAACCCTTACCGGTGACCAAAGGCTTACTAGAACAAATGATTGCTCCTAAGTCATCAAATCCCAAACCAAGTCATTGTGATATATATATGAATAGCATGAATGACATATCCAAACCAATTCCACAAACTGAAGCATACCAGATCATAATCCAACCGCTCTATCGGAACCTACCAGAAACCAGTATACAACCAAAACAGTCAGTGTTGCCATCAATGACAAAACATCAATGCAACACATAATCAATTCCTCCAATTTTTCAACAAAAACTACACCCACCTTCTCAATTACCTATAGATTGTTATCCATCTATTTTGTGTACAAAAGAAGTTCCAACTTCTTCTACTTCTATCCATGAGATCTAGTTTGGGAGATTAGTAGTGTTAGCCCTCACGCACATTATTCTAATAATAATTCACTAGCCTTCCCTACTAAGGAGTATTTGTTTAAATCTTTCATGGATGTTTTGGTGCTAGATTCAATCTTCAATATTTGTTTAAGGGGGGGCTCTTATATTTTACACACTTCACTCTCTTGATTTTTAGAGCATTGATGATCATTATTCTTTTTTTCTATTTTGATAGCATATAATCCACCTGGAATAATGCAACATGCTAGCTTATGGATCCTTGCAAGTCCTTGTTGAACACTACCAGATGATAAGAGGGGGGAGGGGGGTGAATCAACATACACTAAAATTGAATTAGAATTAACCTTTTATTTAACATCCATTCCATATACCTTATGTAAATAATTGAAACCACAAAAGAAACCACACAAGAACACCAATATTTTTATGTGGACAACCCAAACTAGGAAAAACCATAGCGAGAAAGTCTATCTCAATATATGATAATCAAATTACAATGTTTAGGCTAGAGGCTAAGGAGCTCACTACACCTGAGATGACTTGCAAGTCTAAGCCACACAACCTTAGGGCAAGATACAATAAAGACTTTTAATAACCAAAGATCACTTATTCAAGGGAAGATACAAAACTTCTAATTGAATAACATCAATAGGATTGAACTTCAAAGAACTACATCCATTGAAATGGTAATCACAGTTCACTGTTTAAAACACATAAGAAATTATTTAATCCTTTGCTATAATTCCAAACCTCTCTAGTACTTCGCATTAGCTTCACACAACTTTCACAATTTTCTTCCATCTTTTGATAATGATTCCATCCTTTATATATCATCGACAACCTCAACAACATCAATTAGGTTAGCCTAATTAGATGTAACATGTAAATGTCAAATAGTCAACCCAAAAATAAACTCTAACACTATGTGGAAGAAAAATGAGATGTGTGAAGCATCACACCATATCGGCACACTTACCTGTCCATCCTAAAACATTGCTTAAATATCCACATGCTATCGCACAGATCAAAACATTGGAGGTCAGGTGCAAAAGATATTTTTGTTAATGCACGCCAAGGCAACTTTCTCAAACTACATAATTCAAACCACCAAGGGTACTTGTAGACGCCCAAGATAGTATCAACAAATATCCACAATACTAATCAAGCTGGATAACCACAATACTAGAAAGCATAGGAATGCAACACATTCTTGTATAATGACATCAAATTAGTCACACATCAATTATGGATCCAAGGAATTAACACCAAATCTCCAAAAACTTCATGATACATATATACAAGCCTTCTGAAACATCCACAAACAAGTTCTACACATCCATGTGATCACAAACTACATTATAGAAGACCGCATCCAGACCAAATAATGTTACCAAATTGAACATTAAGATTAACAAGTTTAACATCAATGACAAAAAGAACTCATATTTGCAACAATCCTATCCATGTTCATTGTTATCCTAGAATGAAATTTGTAGTAACAATGTTTAATTGAAAGCATCTTATGCAACTTACTATCCCTACCTCTTTAACCATCATTTTGATGCTCATTTTATATCTCTCTTTTGTTAAGTGTTTTTTGTGTATGCATGTTTACCTCATGTTCCTCTTATGTGTAGTGTATTTATTTCAACTAAAATTTGACTTTGTATTTTTTTTTCATATAATGTTCATGTTTTATGCATAATATCTTGGTTTTTTTGTAGGTCTTCTTCTGGGGTTGTATCTACCTTGTTTGAAGATTATACATCCTCTATAGCATCACTAGATGAAATTTTTGATTTCTATTTTACTTTAGCATGCATGTTTCTAGTATAGCTTATATGCTTGCTAAAGTGGGGGGAAATTATAGTTTCAAAATTTTCCCACCTTTGCAATTTCACATTGTAGTGTATCCTCACTTTAGTCCTTTAGTATAGAAAACTTTATTTATAAAATGATAACACTTCAACCTCATAATTTTGGCAAAATCATGATGTTCCTAGCTTTATGAGTCCATTTTTTTGGACGAAGGGCTATGCATGGGAATTTACACATGTTAGCATATCACGAAGATTCATGGTTTCATGGCTATTGGAGCATTACCCTCTCATGGATATTTTGAAACTACCACTTCTGCATATAATCACATTGAACAAAACTCTTTCAAATTGCACTTTGAAAAAAAATTGTTTTTTACTCTTTAACACTTGAACTCTACTAACTTTTGTAGAGAATATTTCAATTTTATTATCTATAAAGTTTGATCACACTGTGCAAATTATTTTCTTTAAGCTCTCTAACTATCACTTGACTACCACCTTCATGGGATTGCAAAGGACAAAAAGGTAAAATCAACATCATTTCTCTTGGGAGTTTTCTCACAATTTCTAGGTGATTCTATTCTATTTTTGTTGTTCTCTTTCTATTTTTCCTTTCATTTTATGTTGGTGTATGACGACTTCAAGTGTTGGCATATGTAATACCCCCTGCTGATTTGAACCTTGGCTTATAGAAATTGACCTCAAGGAATATTATCAAACACTTTGTATGCAAAGTAATAAAGTTGATTTCATCAATAAACTGATTTCCAATTAAATAGACTTGCGAACAACTATGTAATAACATTCAAATTGCTTAATACTCAACATGGCATTTTGTCAAACACCTGGAAAACATAATACAATATATGGAAAATATGAATCTCATTATTTGTTTTGATTAAGTAAAAACAAGTTTTTGAAAAGAACCCAAACCTTTTACATATCAAGAAATAGAAAAAGCATTAAAGCAGAAAAATACTGTGCCTGATCACCCAAACAAAAAACAACTCCCATCCAAAGCAAAAAGGGAACTCAAAACACATAGAGCTGCTCAAAGACAACAAAAGGATAGCAAAAGGACAACACAAAGACAAAGATAGAGACTGAGACAACTAAATATTTTTCATAATATCTCCTGCATGAACCGCCATCTGCTTCATGTTGTCCGCAAAGGTCTTCAATTCATCCAACTCTCATCTCTTGATATCACCCTGATTCTTGGTGTTGGCCCTAGTTCTCTTCTCATGACCTTTTTTTCTCCATCTGGTCCTTGTCGCCCTCCTTGTCTTTAATGTTATCAAATCTGTTAATCAGAATATTCATATTATCCACAAAGGCCTTAAGAATCTGGAAATTTTGTTCAGCAATCCTCTTCACAGTTAATTCCATCTTGTCGACTCTATTGACCAGGTTGTTCATGGTAGTTTCCAGCCCGTTCACCTCTCTATTCCCTTCCATTTCCTTAACCTTCTTTTATATTTCAAGAATTTTACCGACCATGGCCTCAATAGCTTCAGCATTGTTGATCGCAACCACTAATTCTTTAACATTTTTAGAAAGAGGCTTCTCACCTATCGTAGCATTTTTGATAACATTAATATCATTCTTCAGGTTGCTGATATCTTTCACAATTTTGCTGATAGTATCACAAAATCCCTTAATACTATCATTATCCCCATGACAGTCACTAGGATTTCCCCTTTTATTCTCTTGGCCCTCATTCTGCAATCCTTGAGTACTCATGTTCTCACCACGACCCACATCTAGAATCTCATCCTCTTCCTTACCCTTCATATTGTCATTTTTTTCCTCCTCTGCATCCTCGTCAGAAGCTATCAAAATCTATTTTTTTACCTTGTTAGCTCCCCTACTGGTATTCTTGTTCCTTTGGGTTTGTTTTCCCATTCCCTTTCCTTTCTTGCTTTTGATGAATTTCTCCTCAAAGGACTCATCCTCACAGTTTGAGAGATCTGAATCAACAACAATCCTCTTTCTTTTCCCCTTATTCCCCCCTTTTTACTGAGATCCTCTGACTCACCTTCAATTTTCGAGTCAAAGTTGAAACCACTATACTCACTTTCCGTGTCATCATCCCTGGTATTTTTACCTCTAATTTGTTTCTCTATGGATTTCCCTTTCAACAATTTGTAAACTAAAACCATAAGACCCAGATGAAGAGCATGGTCCCCTTGAGGAACTTTCTGCATTTCTTTAATGGTGTGATCCATGGAACAAGCTAAATAATAGGGCAAGCTTACCTTTTCACCATGGTGGAAGTGATTGAGCAATACGAAATGGTGCCCGTAAGCCAAAACTCATTATTTGTTGATAAAAGACTAATTTTGTAATGTAAATGTGTACATACAATTGCCTTATAGGCTACGATACATATTCAGAATTGTATTCAACAACTACAATGCATAGATATGAAAATATGATGGAAGAAACCTAGAATTGGCTGTAGTGATGATCTATAAATGAAATGGCAGCCTCCCAAGCTTCTAACCAGCAAGATGAATACCCAAGCAACAATATATCAGTTGTTGCCAAACCTCAGAAGTATGAAATAATAAATCAGCTATTGCATATGTGCAATAATACATCAACTACTGCACAACCAAACCCTTACAATGAACAAACTAAACTTGCTACAAATATTGTTCACACACTGTAGCAGCACTGTTCACGACACCATAGCAATTTCACTATTCACGACACTATAGGAAAAACACTATTCACAATACTGTAGCAAAATCACTATTCACTACACTATAGTGAAATCACAAATATGCCCTTCTCTATTATAAAATCCAATAAGCTCAATGTGTTTCCTGAGATGAAAACACCATTAATCCTTCTGACTGTGTCTTCTAATAGTGAAGATAATGCTAGAAAAGAGGGATTTCTTCCTCCAAGCCCGATAATCAAATTTCCAAGAAATCCAGCAACATAACATTAATCTCCATCCAAGCATGCATAACTAGCTTTTACAACCCCTATTAGTTTTTTCCTCCAAGAGGTCTATGTTAGGACCCAAAGGCAACTGAGAAGGGGGGGGGGGGGTGAATCAGTTATCTATTAATTTCAACCCAAATATAACTTAACCAAACTTAATATTGGTTGACAGTTTAACAGTTAATAATAGTACTGGTAAAGTTTAATGCATGAAACAAAAAGACAAATAACATCCACAACACATAACACAGATATTTGTACGTGGAAACCCTCTAAGGGGAAAAACCATAGTGGGAAACCTTACCCACAATCATATGATACTACTGCAGATAGTATGTGTGTACAAATGGGGTCTGCACATGCAGAAAGGCCAACTGCCTAGAGCTCACTGCTCAATCACAAAATGGGAGTCTCACTGTCTACAATTGGATGGTTAAATCCAATGATAATGTACTACTCAAAATAGCATCTTCATATGCTAGATTCAGTACCAGTTAAGCTCTGATTGCCTTCTTCATACCTTCCTTGTATCTTCAAATGATGTCTCCATGTATAGCTCTGCTTATATTCGCATATACCAAATATCACAAACTTGTAATACCTTATTACATTTCGTATGTCGATCTCACAAATGAGATCTTACATATATACCAAAACCTAAGACCAAATATGTAGGTCGGCTCACAAAGAATATTACAATTAAATCAATTACAAATGAATCAATATGTGATGCATCATGTCAGCTCAATGCATTTACAATAATAACCAATCAATAGATCATCTCCATAACATGTCGTGTTGATCTGGAATAGATAATACTTTCCGGTCCATAACCTAGACCAATTTGCCGGTAACAACAAATATGCAAACTCAATTAGACCAATAACCAAATCACCAAGGTCAAGTGTCCAAACAATGTCTTCGACATAACCAAGTAATCTCCAGATGATAACAGATCATCCTTACTGCCGGTGAACAATACCGGTGACTGTGCATGAGTCATTGAACATGTCGGTGAACATAACCAAAGATTTCAAGTGCTGATAAGTGTTCACAAGTGTTGATAAGTGTTGACATCAGTGGCAAAACCAATGCAACACATCCATAATACCAACAGTCTATTCATCTCATAGGCAATGTGGGATATTAGAAACACCTTTTATTTTAATATTATATTCCCCACATTAAGTTGCTCATGTACTTTTAACAAAAGGGAATATTTAATACTTAAACACTTAGCTTTAAAGTCCCACTTTATAACAATAAAGTGAAATATTTAATTTAGCTTTATAATTCAAACTTTATTGTTAAATATTTAATAACTCAAGATCAAATTGAAATCTTTAGTCAATGTTCAGCAATTGCCACTGACACTCCTGTCATCCAAAAATGCACTGAATGCTAAGTCTCCGCTCATGTCGGCTGACTTACTAAAAATAGTAAGTTTTCAAAACCATATCAAATAAACTTAGATCGGCCTAAAACTGGAAATGCCCAGACCAAATAACACCTGGATCGCTTTTGTGTCCTGGTTAGCCTACGAGACTCTGAGAAAATAGGCTAACAATAAATCATAAATTATCCTGCTAGAAAGGGGACATTACAGTCCACCCTTCCCAAAATTGCTTGTCCTCAAATAATTTCAGTTTTGGATGCTGTAATACCTGCTGATTTCCCCAGGTAGCATCCTCAACCGGTAGATTCTTCCACTTCGCAAGGTACTCTCGAATCACTTTCCTTTTGAGGGTCCTTTCTATAACATCAATAATAGTCTCATGCACCAAAATCAAATTCCCTTCTTCATCTAAGGGAGGTATCTCTGTTGAAGGCACCACATTATGTCCAAGGGATTTCTTAAGCCTAGATACATGAAACACATTGTGGACTTTACTACTCGTTGGAATCTCAAGCTCGTAGGCCACCTCTCCAACTCAATGAACGATCTTGAAAGGACCATAATAGCGAGGTTTCAACTTTTCATCCCCACTCTTCTTAAGGGGTGACCATGTATATGGTTGTAACCTCAAGTATACCATGTCTCCCACCTCAAAGCTCCGCTCAACCCGATGTTGATCCGCGTACATCTTATGTTGATTCTGTGCTTGTTGAATATTCTCCTTCATGAATCTCAAAATGTCTAGACTATCTTGTAACCAATCATGTGCATTAGGTACCCTACTATCTCTAAAAAGAAGATTTGTGAAGCTAGGAGTTTCATATCCATATAATGCCATGAATGATGACATTTTGATTGACATATGGTAGGTAGTGTTATAACAATATTATCCTAGATAAAGCCACCTAATCCAAGCCTTTTGATGCCCAGATACATAGCTCCATAGATACCCCTCAACCCACTTATTAATGATCTTCATCTGACCATCAGTTTGTGTGTGATAAGTGGTGCTAGGAGTGAGCTCAGTACCACTCAATCTGAATAGTTCCTTCCAGAAAAGACTCAGGAACTTACTATCCCTGATATTGACTATGTTCTTTGACATCCCATGTAGCCTGAACACCTCCTGAAAGAATAAATCAGCTACCTAAGCAACTATATTGGTAGATGTGATGGAAAAGAAATGAGAATTCTTCATTAATCTATCCACCACCATATAAATACAATCTCTACCCTGTACCCTTGGTAAACCTACGATAAAGCCCATCAAAATGCTCTCTTATTTTCTATCAGGAATGGGTAAGGGCTGCAATTGTCCAACTGGAGGAGTGTGTTCATCCTTACTCTTATTGGGAAAATGGTGTCTCAACCTTGCATTTACATGAGGTTACTATTTATAGTAAGTTTTCATTTGAGCATGAAATGGTGTGAAATTCTCCCCTAAGCTTCTGGTTGTCTAGATAAGCATTCTAGTAAAGTTATGTCGCAAGATCACAACTAGTTTTGAAGATATTAAATTTTTCAGTTTTGGAGGGGTCCAATGAAAGGTTTCAATTTGATTTTGAGGACTTTAGAGAGCTTGAAATGCCCTGAAAAGTGGGTGTGAACGACATAGCGGTTTTACATTACCCTCCTCTCAAGGTTAGTGTAGGAAGTTGTTTTGCTACCTAACTTCCTTACAAGTGGTATCAGAGCTTGATCACCTTTGGTTTCAGTTGTGAGTTGTTGGGTTTTTCGAACTAATCGAGATTTGAGTGGGAGCTTTTTTGTAGAAGACACTTTTTGATCTTGATGACAAGTTCGTTAGGAAAAATAGAGGTGGAGAAATTTAATGGAATAAATTTTGAGATGTGGAAGCTGAAGATGGAAGATCTACAAATAGATCCAGATCAATGGGATGTTGTTGATGTGAATGTCCAAAGGCCCTCAGATCATACTGCGGTGACTCAGTATGATGTTATGGACTGAAAATCTAAGGATCTAATTAGACTGTGCCTGACAGACTTTTTTCTGATCAATGTCCACAAAGAAAACATTGCAAAGAAGCTATGGACTAAGCTTGGTGAAATGTATCAAGCGAAATCTTTATTAAATCACATTTTCTTGAGGAAGAAATGGTATTCCTTGAAGATGGAAGAGGGTGGATGAGTTGCAGACCACCTGGAAGCATTCAATATGTTGGTGGCTCAATTAGTATCTGTCAGTGTTAAGATGAACAGAGAGGAGATATGCCAGATCTTCTTTGTTCTTTTCCTGATTCGTGGGATTCTCTTGTTATGGCTATCGGTAGTACTTTTGTTCTTTTGAAGTCTGAAGATGTGGTGGGTACCCTACTTGGTGAAGAGATGTGAAGGAAGGTATCCCACAGTTCAAATGAAGCCCTAACTGTTCGTGGAAGACCTAAGGAGAAAGGCAAGAAGAATGAGAAGTGCGATAAGTCCAAATCAAGAGGGAGATCGAAATCTCCTGGAAAGTCCAAAGTTATTTGTTGGAATTGCAGTAAACTAGGTCACATCTATAAGGACTGCAAAGAAGAAAAGAAGAAGAATGATTCTAATTCTAAGTCCGAGAAGGAATATGGTGATGTATTTATTATAACTTTGGTGACTCACACAAGTAATGATGCCTGGTTAATTGACTCAGGTGCATCTTTTCATATGACCGCCAATAGAGATTAGTTTTCTGAAGTTCATCTTTAATGGAGGTAAGGTGTACTTGGGTGATGATTCACATTTAGACATTGTTGGTCGAGGTAAAGTTAGAATCAAGTTTTTTGATGGTAGAATAAAAAGGATTAATGGTATGTTGCATATCCCTAGTTTAAAATGAAATATGTTATCTGTGAGCAAACTGATAGACGCGAGTGTGCAAGTAGTCTTTTATGAAGCAAGATGTAAGATGATTAAGGGTGCTATGGTAATTGCTAGAGGTGTTAGGTTTGGCACTTTGTATAAGCTAGACGCATACACTATTGAGTGTAATAGCACTTTTGTAAAAAACAAATCTGTGGAAGATTTGAGGGTTTCACCTTCAACAAATGGAAATGGCTTTTGGGTACCTAAGGGTGCTCTTTCTTCTGAAACAAAGTTACCCGCAAAGAAGAATATGTTATGGCACTAGATGCTTGGCCATATTGGAGAAAAAGGTTTAAGGACCTTGAAAAATAAAAACCTTGTTGAAGGTTTGAATGATTGTAATCTTGACTTTGATTTTTGTGAGCATTGCATTTATGAAAAACAAAATCGCCTTCAATTTTACTCGAGTTCTCATAAAATTTGTGGTGTTTTGGATCTTATTCATTCTGATGTGTTTGGTCCTGTAGATGTTCTTTTTATTGGAAAATTCACGTATTATGTTTCATTTATTGATGATTTTAGTCAAAGGACATGGGTATATTTTCTAAAAAGTAAATATGAAGTTTTCAGTCGATTTAAAGAATTTAAAGCAATGGTTGAGTTGCACACTGGAAAGAAAATTAAAAATTTGAGGATTGATAATGGCGGTGAATTTTTCTCTAATAATTTTGATAGATTATGTTAAGATTGTGGCATTAACAAACATAAGACAACTCTGTATTCTCCATAACATAATGGAATTGCAGAAAGAATGAATAGGACATTGATGGAGAATGCTAGGAGTATGTTGAGTGGTGCTAGTCTAGAACAAAAGTTTTGGGCTGAAGATATTGCTACCACTTTCTACCTGATTAACGGGTCTCCTACATCAGTCCTTGTTTTTAAAATGCCTATGGAAGCATGGTTGAGTAACCAACCTTCATTGAGACATCTTAGAGTTTTTGGTTGTGAGGCATATGCACATGTGCCAAAGGAGAAGCGAATAAAGTTGGAAAACAAGGTTGTGAAATGTATCTTCATCGGGTATAGCTTTGGGACCCTGTTGCACAAAAGGTAATTCATAGTAGAAGTATTATTTTTAGAGAAATTAAGTCTCCTTCTATTACATTGCAACCAAAACAGACTAAAAGGGAAGATGTGATTCAATTTCCTTCTACACCTGAAAGAGTTGAATCGAGACCCCTAGATATGCAACAAGTTGAGGAGAGCTCGTCTAGCTCTGAATCTTTAGAAGAGGAGGAAGAACCTCCAACTCAGCTTGTTCAAAGGTCTACAAGACATAGACAAACACCTAAAAGGTATTCACCTGATGATTGGAGATGTATTTTTGCTTTGAATACTAATATGGAGGAACCAAAATTTGTAGAAGAGGCATTAGGTATGAATGATGCAGAATCCTGGAAGATTGCTATGGTAGAAGAAATGGTAGCTTTGGAAAAGAATGATACATGGGTTCTTGTACCATTGCCTGAAGGATGAAATCCTATTGGTTTCAAATGGGTGTTCAAGAAATATATTGGTTCAAATGGAAGCATTGAAAAGTATAAAACAAGGTTGGTTGCAAAAGGCTACTCTCAGGTTGAGGGTGTTGATTATGGTGAGATATTTTCTCCTATTGCCAAAATGACATTCATTAGATTTTTTCTTTCTATTGTTGTTGCTTATGATTTAGAGGTTGAGCAAATGGATGTGAAAACTGCTTTCCTTCATGGTGATTTGGAGGAGGATATTTATATGACACAACTGAAGCACTATGTGGTGAAAGGTAAAAGTAATTTGGTTTGTAAACTAAAGAAATCCCTGTATGGCCTCAAACAGAGTCCTAAGATGTACCAAAAATTTGATATATATGTGTTGAGTTTGGGATTTGAGCATTCTAAATCAGATAATTGTGTTTATTATAAAACTGATAGTAATCATTTCTTATACATTGCATTGTATGTTGATGATATGTTATTCATTGGTAAAGGGAAAGGTATGATTTCAAAACTAAAGTCTCATCTCGCTGCTAAATTTGAAATGAAAGATCTTGGTGCAGTGAAAGAAATTCTTGGGATGGAAATTAGAAGAGATAGAGTGAACATAAAGCTATGGCTAGGCCAAAGTAAGTATATGAATTCAGTGTTATAGAGGTTCAACATGCAGGATTGTAGACCATTATGTGTTCCTTTTATAGTTGGAACAAAATTATTTGCTGCAAATCGTCCTACATACCCATTGGAGATGGAAGACATGAGTAGAGTGCCTTAGCAAAGTGCATTTGGAAGTTTGATGTATGCTATAGTTTGTACTAGACCAGACATTTCCCAAGCAGTGGGAGTTTTTTTCCAGAAATATGTCTAATCCCGGTAGAGTTCATTGGGATGCAATCAAAAGAGTCTTCATATATTTGAAGGGTACCTGCGAGTATTGTTTGTGTTATCATGGTAATTTAGTTGGAGACATGATTTCCCTTCATATTCATGGTTATGTGGATTCAGACTGGGCAGGTGATATTGATAGCAGAAGATCCACTAGTGCTTATGTGTTTACTTTATTTGGTGGTGCAATTAGTTGGATGAGTAAGCGACAGGCTGTGGTTGCTTTGTCCACTACTGAAGTAGAGTATATGGCAGTTGCTCATGCTTGTAAAGAGCTCATTTGGCTTAAGAGACTATGCTCAGACATTAAAATAAAACAAGGAGCCGTGACAGTTTATTGTGATATTTAGAGTGCGATCTGCCTAACTAAGAACCCGACATTTCATACTCGGACCAAGCTCATTGATGCTCAGTATCATTTTGTCAGAGATATGATCAAAGGTGGTAGGGTGAAGTTGGTTAAGGTAGAAACTTTGATGAATGTTGCAGATTCTTTATCTAAGGTTGTGATCACAGAGAAGTTCAGATGGTGCTCAAATTTTATGGGACTCATGGCCCCTAGCACTTGATTTATTGTGTTGATACTCCCTTTGCTCTTACAAGATGTTAGACAAGTGGGAGATTTGTTGGGAAAATGGAGTCTCAACCTTGCATTTACATGAGGTTACTATTTATACTAAGTTTTCATTTAAGCACGAAATGGTGCAAAAATCTCCCTGAAGCTTCTGGTTGGCTAGATAAGCATTCTAGTAAAGTTATGTTGCAAGATCATAGCTATTTTTGAAGATATTAAATTTTTAGTTTTGGAGGGGTCCAATGAAAGGTTTAAATTTTATTTTGAGGACTTTAGAGGCCCCTAAATGCCCTGAAAAGTGGGCATAAATGGCATAGAAATTTATGAGGCAATAGAGTACTTTGCGAGCTTTCTGATGCTTCAAACGGTTCGTCAATAGGACACACGGTTCTCAAATTATGGGCTCCGAAAGTTTGTACTCCTGAAATAGGAAATATAAAATACATCAGTCACATAAATGAGCTATAAAAAGGGAGGGACATGTCATAGGGCATCTAGAATCGAGACAAGGTCGGCTACACCTTATTGGGTGGTTTTAGACCTTTGTTTTGTAATACCGTTTGACAGTTTATTGTATTGTATCTCCTATATATGAGGTGCATGAGATAGAAGTTGTGCATAAGAGCCTTATAGCTATTGAGTTACCTCTTAATCTCTGATTAGTACTCCTGCGAAGAGATTTCTCTGCAAGTATATTGTAATTTGTTTTGATTGTAGAATAATATAATGGATGACTTTTAGAGTGTGGGGTTTTTCTCCCTAAAGGGTTTTCCCTGCGTAAATCACTGTGTTATGGTTTGAATGTTATTATATCTATTTCTATTTTCTGTAGCTGATGTGATGATCTGTAAAATTTTTGTAATACCCTCATCTCAAGGTTAGTGTAGAAAGTTGTTTCACTACTTAACTTCCTTACAATTTTGCTGACTAACTGGACATTCTCTAACATACCTTTTCACATCATCCTTGAGTCCTCTCCATGTGAATCTCTCATGAATATGCTTGTAATTTTTTAAGAACTTAGAATGTCTAGCCATAGGTGCATCATGGAACGTCCTCAAGATATTACCCTTGATGCGTGATGAGGGTACCAAATAAATCCTATTCTTAGACAGGATAAGTTCACCAACCACTGTATATATGTCATCCCATGTATACCCCTCTATCAAATTTGTTGCCCACTAATCCTTAGCATATTATGTTGTTATCTTCTCCCTCCAGTCCATTGGAATCTCAAACAAGGAACAAGCATGCAACCTCCTAGAAAGTGCATCAACCACTATGTTCTTCTTCCCTTTGACAAATTCAATGTCAAAGTCATATGCATGTACTTTAGTGACTCACTTCTGCTATCTGATCAACCCAACAATAAGAGTAATAACTCTAGTTAAAGTCTCAACTCGAAGTTTGGACATTCATCTGGTAAAGTCACTATTTTCATAGCTAGTGTTCATTTGATTGTCAACCCAGGGATGTAATACTTGAAATGGGTCCGCACTATATATGCACTAAGTTTCTGTGACAGCTATTCTGCATTATTGCAACAACTAACATTATGTGGAAAAGATAATCAATAATTGAAACTATAGAAAGGCTACAGGAAGACTTTTGCATAAAATCATAAAAGAAATACTGGATAAATTCAATACTGATAAACAAAAATTACTATGTTCTGGCTTGGCTGTAGGAACAGTAAGTGGATCTGTTTCTAGTGCCTGCAAGAACATTCAATGCAAGAATGTCTATTGTGGCTAAGGAAAGAAAACTAATATTAACGAATGCACAAGAACACTCACCAAGTGGCCCCCCTTGGATGAGCGATACTAGGCTTCCCGAAAAGAACTCTTAAAAGATCATAATAACACAATTTTATTTATCGTTCTTGGAAAATCATTACATGGTTCAATACGAAAAGAAACTCAAGAATGCTTATGAAAAATCCTCTACTCTATTCTTATCCCTTTCTATCTTCCCTCTGAGATGAAGAAGAGCTTCTTATTAAAAATAAATCATCTACAATAGACAACACAAATCATGCCGAAAAGAAGAGGTGGATGATTGACCAAGAAAGGAGATAGCTGGAGTTATGCTACAGGAAACAACCACAATCATAACATATTGTGGGGGTATTTACAAATCAATATCCACTTAAGTTAGACATTGGCAGTATCGCTTGATTGCTTGTTTTATGCCGTCCCTTACGCTTGCTTAGCTTTTCTACAGTTTGATCTTCAATCATCACTTGAGTATCCTTCCCTTCAATAGGCATGATAGGCGAACATCCATCGCAACATCATTTATTCTCTGCACTACAAAAGAAATAACATACAAGAACATACATATGCATTTTATTTAATCAACAAATATATTAATTTCACATATGATCTTGCCCTAAATAATCCGCATGGCAATAGGAATAAATGACATGGCTGCAAGAATAAATGACATGGCTGCAGGAATAAACTGGCAAAGATAAAACATGATTTAATAAGTTCAGGCTTAACATATGGAATACATATAGTCAACTTCCAATACATCACTACTACTATGCAAACCAAAAGATGACAAAAACTCAAGAGTTCCGAGGGTAGAAATATGACAATGTCTCAACTCATCACTATCTATCATTAAGATCCCTATTATTCATGAAATATTTTATGTTGTTATGATTTGTCTTAATTACAAATCTGCTTCCCGCAAGATAGGGTCTAAACTTGGCCAACACATGCATTATGGCCAACATCTCTCTATCGTATATGGAATAGCTCTTCTCCAATCCCCTCAACTTCCTTCTCTCATATGCTATAGGATGTTTTTCTTGCATCAAAACTGCACCAATACCTTGAAGCATCAAAATGAAACTCAAATGGTTTATTGAAATCTGGAAGGGCTAACACTAGACCAGATGACATCAACTGTTTAAAATGGTCAAAACACTACTGTGCTGATTTTGTTCATACAACAACTCCTTTTTCGTAAGGTCTGTCAATGGATCCGTTGTTTGAGAGAAACCTTTCACAAACCTCTTGTAAAAACCACATAAGAAAAAGAACCCCTTAAGATTAGTAAGGTTCATAGGGGTAGGCCATTCCACAATAGATCTAATCTTATCTGGATCCACCCTTACTTCATCCGTACTAATGATGTGTCCAAGGTACAACAACTCAGTCATAACAAATTCACATTTAGAATCCTTGGCATATAGTGATTCACTCTCTAAGATGCTTAAGACCTCTTCTAGATGATGCAGATGTTCTTCCCATGTCCTATTGAAAACAAGAATATCATCACAAAAGATCAATATGAACTTCCTTAGCTGTTGTAATGTCACCAAAATGTATTTGTGGGTGAAAATTTGCGAATGAGAGATCAAGAGGAAAACTACCCTTTCCCTCCAAGGAGAGATGAGAGTTTCACTACGGATTTCCCTTCAAACACTTTTCACTTAATTACATTGGAAGAGGAGAGGAAAATTCACTAGATTCAATCTCCATAGAAGAAGATAGAATTCTGAGGGAAATGGGAATGATAAGCGAATCCCCTCTTCCTATTTGAAATGGAAATGAATTGATTGAATTATGTAGTGCAAAAGTGACAAAGAACTGATTATAACTTGAGATTGGAGTATGGGATGAAGTTGTGCATATGGATTTGGCAATAATATGTTGAGAGGAAGTTGCCCTACGAATTTGAGGAAAAGTCACTTAGACCGTGGCAGGAATGTATACAGTCCTCTGAAAAATACGCAAAACGAAAAGGGTTTTTCCGCCTCTGCAAATGGAGCCCGAATCCAAAAGTACAGTTGTGCACCTGTAGCCTACACTTAGAAAAGAGAGAAAAATGGGTTGGTATTGAGTGTTTGCCTTCAGGTCAAACCCCAGTTTTGGAATTAACCAAGTAATGAAAGAAACTACTTGCAAGTAGATGTAAATAAAAGGTTGAAATGTAAATTGTTGGCATATGATGAAGCAGTGATAATATATGTTGTCATTTATGTCAATAAGTTCTCAAGCAGGTGAACTGGTATGCACTGGTATGAAGATTGGAAGCGATTATGGTCAACTGAATGAGTGGACCGGCGTCGGGGTTCACCAAGTGTGACTACCGGTTGGTAGTCTCAAGTCAACTCCAGGGTTTCCGGTTTGGCTTGTGCGGTGCAACCGATGATGTTTTGTGATGAGTTAGTTAAAGATTAAGGAAAAGGATTGAGATGACACATCATTTGTGTGCACATGAAGGATTTATTTGAGGATATTGCGCATGAAGATCAAATGCATTGAATATCTACAGCGAGAATGTGCATTTTTCTTAGCGGTATGTGAAAAGCGCGTGATGGGTTACTATTTTCCACATGCCGTGAAGATTGGATGATGCAGAATGACTTGAGATTTGTTTTAGATCGTTTCATTCTATGTAATGTATTTGACGGTCAAGATTGGATTGCTTGTAATTGTAAACCTAAAATGTTTAGGGTTTAGGGTTTATACTACTGACCTAATTGTTGTCTATAAGATTGATGAGTTTTGTTATTGTAGTTGTTGGCAAAAGTTGTGTTTGTGTCTACATGTTGGAGATTTGATACTTGCCAAACCAGAGTGAGCAATCCGCAGAGTGTGATTGAAGAAGAGAGTAATTGTAAAGGATCTGCCTTAGCAAGGAGTTTTGTTATCAGATCAGAGTTTTACTTGTTGTCTTCTAACCATTTCAACAGAGAAAAATCCCTGACCGAGTAGCTTTAACAGGCTTTGTTGTAAATCCTCTAACCAGGTGACTCAAGTTTATTGAGTTCTTTAAATCCTCTAGTGAGGTAACCTTTAACGAGGTTTCAACCTTTAACAGGGTATATAGCCATCCCTTAATCAGGTGATCCTTAACCGGATCGGTTCCTAACATGACCTTATTGTAAATTCTTTAACCGAACTAGGCTCCTAACAGAGTGGACTTCAAAGAGTTCACAAACAAACTTGTGCGTATTCATCCCCACCGTGGTTTTTCCCATTTGGGTTTCCACGTGAAAAATCTGTGTGTTATGGGTTGTGAGTTTTTCATGTGATGATTGAGTGGTTTTTGATTAAGTTAGATATGCATGCATTGTCTAATGGTTGTGGTTTTTATTGGTACAACTCATGCATGATTAAACTGGTAAAGTAGCTATCAAGATTTAAGATTTGTTGAATGTTGTCTGAAGTATTTATGTTTAACCGATATTGCTATGGTTAAGTACAGTGGTGAAGACAATCGGTTATCTATGTTTTGATTTGTCAAAGTATCAAAGCAAGTTTTTGTTGTACTGATGCACCCCCCCTCTCAGTACCAGTTAGGACCTTAGTAGTTCATCATTATTCATCATAAATAACCTCAAGGGAGGTTGTGTTAGCAATGTTGATAGAAATTCTTGTGTGCAATTGAATTGTGGAATCAATCTCCTCTTCAATGGTTGAATCCTTGACTTGAATGCAACACCTAGCCTTGAAGGGAGACTTGAGAATGCTCAATGTTGGAAAAGAATGCTTGAATGCTCTTGAACGTTTGATTGCAAATTATGAGAGGGAAAATGCCACTTAAATACATGTCAATTAGGGTTAATGAAACTAATTTTCATCACAGGTCAACATCGGGGAAGTTTTCCCGCTCACTGCACAACCTACAATGCATGCTTAGGAAAGGTCCTACCCCTTTCTCGAGGGTAGAGTGTAGACAAGGTGGTGCGGAGGGCAAGGAAGAAGCATATTCTGAGGGTTGAGCAATCTCCGGTCTCCGATTAGGCTTAGGGGATTCTATCTCGCGTGCGTGAGGACCATAATGCGGTAAAAAATTGCTAGGGTCACAATTTTATGACACTACATTTAGCCCCCACTTTAGTGGGAGTATGAGCGTACGTAAATACTGTCAGTAAAGTACAAGGAAACAAGATTGAAATACTTTTACCATGTCAAGGAGGCAAGATGCGCCAAGCCCCGAGTGGACTTAGGATCTTACGACTTCGATTGATAAAGTAAAAGGGAATATTGAGAGGGGGAGAACCATGACTACAAGTAGAAAAGTTCCCCTCACTATGAGTCATGAAAGCAAGGATACTAAAAATTACAAAGAAAAACAAAGTTCACTAAGTAATTCTAAGTATCAAGAAGGAAAATATGAGCGGAGTGTATGCCCCCAAGTTAAAGCGGTCGTACACGCCTTATCGGGAGCGATTGCTTTAAGGTAGGATACTCCCAAGAGAGAGAGAAGAGAGGAAGCACGTTATCACAAGGATTTAGCCCCCAATCAAGGAATAAACTCAAGGATAATAAACACAAAACATGAGGTACGAGGTACTTTCACTTTCCTCGGGGTCAGTATGTTGTATGATAACTCATGTATATCATATATGTGTATGCATATAATAATCATCATTCCCTAAAGAAGGACACTACCTTAGAAGAAAGGGAAGAGAAGATACCTTTTGAGTCAACATGAAAGAGACCAAGAAAAGATCTCAATGTTTTGCATCGTCCTCAAGTAGACATTGAGAGGATAATAGAAGAACATGGATACACATAGAAGAATGGTCACAAAAGAGCAAGAAAGGAGAGAGAGAGAAGATATACAGTGCTAATATTACTAATCTAGCATGACATCCACCTCCCAATCTTGCTGATCACTATTTCGGGAAGGCGAGAAACACGCCAGAGGAGCGACATTGAGCACAATAGATGGAGCTATCACAAGATCCAAATAAGGACTATTCTCATGTTGTAAGTCACTTTGTTCGATTCTAGGAGCTAGGATTAGGGTTTGTGAAAAGAATATTATTGTTCTTCTTAGGAGAAGGTATAGTCACATCCATAGGAATAGGTTGACGATCATCCTTAGGAGGGAGACTAGTTGTATCTGTGAGGAGAAGAACCTCATCTTGAAGAATAATAGGAATTTCAAGTGTTGGGGATCTAGGTTGACTTAAGGATAATATCATATCTTTCTTCCATTTTTGATAAGATTGAAAAAGAGCATCGCTCCTTGATGGAAGAGATTGAAATTGTTTAGGCCAAAAGAAATCAATAGGAACACTGGGGCTTCTGTCGGATGGACGAAATAATCTATGGTTCACGGTTATGATTTCTCCATTATGAGGAAGTTTTAGACACTTGTGGATTGGAGAAGCAATAGCCTTCATGGAAGATAGCCAAGGATAGCCCATTTTCACACGGAATTGCTTAGAAGAGGGTATGATAACAAAGTCAACATCCATGGATTTAGTATGAACTTCAATAGGAAGGGTGATAGAGCCAATGGTAGGACAAGAAAAGCCATCAAATAATTTGACAACCACATTAGAACCATCATATACTGGTTTATGCAAGTGTAAAGTGAAAAGATACCCTTCAGTTATGACATTAACCATGCAAGAGGGATCAATAACAACACCACGGCAAAGGAATATCCTTAACCTTTGCAACGATGTATAAAGGTCCATCGGGTGCTCTAATGGTATCACTAGGGTCAAATGTAATACAAGGATCCTTAGGTGTACCTTGTTTTTCTACCATATTTACCAAGTTCAGAGCCATAGAGGTAAATTCCTCAAAAGAGAAAGAATTAGGCACAATCTCAATAACGTTAGAGGTATGAGAAGGCAAGGGATCAGTGAAAATATTAAGATTTTGATTAGGAGGAGGTATTGATTTATTTCCTTTATCATTCACACTTGCCACATATATAGTATTATTATCAATCAAATCTTGAATCGTATTCTTCAATGCGAAATATTTCTTAGTATCATGACCAAGATGACAATGAAATTGACAAAATGAATTGTTACCAAAATAAGGGGATGCAAGTTTAGAAGGATCAGCTGGTTTTATAGGAGGAATTTTGATAACATTTTGTGCAACAATTGAGACATAATACTATGTAAATATTCATTCAAAGAAGTAAATTGTCTTTCTCTTTGAAAAAAATTAGAAATAGAAGGCACACCTGTTGTAGCATTCACATTGTTGTTGTTGATTGCATCATTGAACTTGATGATGCTTTTTGTTAGTTTGAACTTTGCAAGCAATTATTGAACACTCTCCCCCTTATCACTCGGAGCCATAGGAGTGGATTGCTCCATTTGACTCACAACTAGTTGATAATTTTGGAGTGTTGCGCATAATTGTGGAAAGGAAGTAAACTTGGACAAAAGAAGCTTTTCCTTGATATCTTTTGGCAAATTAGAAATGAAAATTCGTTGAATATCATTATCAGGTACATGAAGAGAAATTTGAGCACATAAATGCTTATATCTACCAATGAAATCAGTCACTTTTTCTTTAACACCTTATTTACAATGCATTAAATCACTCAAAGTGATTTTAGGACCAATGTTTTGAAATTGTTGGATGAAAACATTTGCCAGTTATTGAAAATAAGTGATAGAATATGAAGGAAAAGAGCAATACCATTGTAAAGCCTTATCTCTTAGTGTTCATGTAAACAATTTTGCAAGCAATCTTTGATCATAAGCAAAATCGGTACACAAGGTTTGAAATGTTTTGGCATGTGTAAGAGAATCACCTTTTCCATTATAGAGTTCTAATTGAGGGATCTCAACATGTTTAGGTGGCACGACTTTAACAATATCAAGAGAAAGTGGGCTCGCAACATCAAAGGTGGGCACACTAAACTTGGATTTACTCATAGAAGCAATTTGTTGTTGTAAGGAAGACACGGTTTGAGCAAGATTGTTAATTGTCACTTCGGTAGAAGAATTGATGTTAGACATTGTTGATTGAGAAGGTGGTGTGATGATATTGAAAGCAGGCATGGACTGAGAATAAGGTGGTGGGACATTATGATAGGTAGGCATAGGTGATGATTGGGTAGGAAAATAGACACTTAAAGGGGGAACAAAATTGTTGAAGGAATTGCCACCTTGTGTCACATTGATTGGTTGAGGAATAATAGGAATACTTATGGAAGACATAGGTAAAGATGGAGGATTAAATGAAGAAGAGGGATTTCCCCCATGACCAATGGTTGTAAGAATGACATTTTGAGTTGATGTAGCCATGATGTTAGAGGTAAAAGTAGGAATGATAGTCATAAGAGTAGTCAAAGGAATTGAAGGATTGACTTGTGGTGAAGGTTGTGAATAACCTAGGGTTTCGGCACAACTCTTGATAGGCATGACATTAGAATCAACAATATGTGCAATGCCACATAATATATCAATTCCATTCTTATCACTTCGAATCATGTTCTTCAGGCCTTCAATTAGTGGAAGAGCTTCACTATTAGGGTATTCTTGGGACATCCACTATTGAAGTTATCAAATTGATTATCCAATGTGGAAATTTGATCTATAAAGACCCTAGTTAAAGCTTATTCTTCATCATGGGATTCATCAATGGGGTGAATAGGCACATGATTAAGATGGGAAGAATTAGAATGATCCTCATTAAAGAAGTCATCCAAATTAGGCTCCATCTCCTCAGTAATTAAACCTTGGGAAGCCTTAATTCTAATGCTTCATCTAACAGGGATAGGATAGGTAGGACTAATAGTAGTAAAACTCATGCACTAGAGGGAAAATTTGAATTTTGAATTGTGGAACAAAGCTTACAAAATTGATTAATGCAAAATTTAAGAAAATAATGATTACACAATTTAAACTTTGTTGGAGGAAGAGGATGACACAATTTCCAAAAATAAAAGGAAATTGGAATTTTAAAATTAGGGCCAAGGGAATACCACTTAATTTTAAAATCATAATTTTTAAAATCGGGGCAGACTATAATTAACCTCTTAATTTAAAAAAATTTCTTGAAATTTGAAATGTTGAATTTTGGAGGTATTTCTGATTCTAGAGGGATAAAAAATCAACAAAATCAGCAATCTTCTGCATTTAGGCTATTAAATACAATCATAACAATCTCCCGAAATTTCAGGAAAAACGCCGAGGACCATGGTAGGAACGTACATGGTCTGACCAACTTTTTCCAATATTTTCAAGGATGAATATTACGATGATGTCAAAGCTAACCCCAATAAATTGATGAATTTTACGATTTCTAGATGGGCGAAATTAAGGTTCAAATGGAAAAGTAGGACCCTATTAGGGTTTTAAAGAAAAAGAGAAATTGAATTGCAAATTTGAAAAAGGTCAAACCTAATGGATAGGGACACCTTGGAAAATGTTTAGAAATCTGAATTGGAATGAAATTGATTGAAATTCTCACAAAATCCAATTAGATTTAAAAATTAGGGTTTTATGACTAAACCACTTAATTTTGAAATTTAAATTTTGGGAAAAAGGAGGGAAATTGAAAATTTGAATTGTACAAATGAAAACAAGACCGAGAATAATTAAAAATCTGAAAATTAAATGAAAATCCAATTTTTGCACAAGCCGAAGATGATTTTTGAAAATTAGGGTTTTAAAAAGTAAACTCTTAATTTTGTAAATTTGATTTGCAAATTGAACAAGACAATGAGGAAATTGAATTTGACAAACAAATCAATTTTCAGATCTAAGATAACCACAAGACATTTTCACAAATCACAAGTTCAATTTTAATTTTAAAAATTAGGGCTTTTAATGATTTAACCACTAAGTTTGCAGAAATTTGAAACTTGCAAATAAAAAATATGCAACTTTGTTCAAAGGAAAGCATGCAAGACGTCGGGTTCACCAAAATATATTGGTGGGTGAAAAATGTGTGAATGAGAGATCAAGAGGAAAACTACCCTTTCCCTCCAAGGAGAGATGAGAGTTTCACTACGGATTTCCCTTCAAACACTTTTCACCTAATTACATTGGAAGAGGAGAGGAAAATTCACTAGATTAAATCTCCACAGAAGAAGATAGAATTCTGAGTGAAATGGGAATGATAAGCTAATCCCCTCTTCCTATTTGAAATGGAAAGGAATTGATTGAATTATGTAGTGCAAAAGTGACAAAGAACTGATTATAACTTGAGATCAGAGTATGGGATGAAGCTATGCACTTGGATCTGGCAGTAATATGTCGAGATGAAGTCGCCTTGTGAATTTTAGGAAAAGTCGCCATGGTGGGAATGTACATGGTCCTCCGAAAAATTTGCAAAACAAAAAGGGTTTTTCCACCTCTGCAAATGGAGCCCGAATTCAAAAGTACAACTGCGCATCTACAACCTACACATAGAAAAGAGAGGAAATGGGTTGGGATTGGGAGTTTACCTTCAGGTCAAACCCCAGTTTTGAAATTAACCAAGTAATGAAAGAAAGTACTTGCAAGTATATGTAAATGAAAGACTGAAAAACAAATCACCTCAAGGGAGGTTGTGATAACAATGTTGATATAAACGTTTGTGTGGAATTGAATGTTAAAATCAATCTCCTCTTCAATGGTTGAATCCTTGACTTGAATGCAACACCTAGTCTTGAAGGGAGACTTGAGAATGCTCAATGCTGGAAAAGAATACTTGAATGCTCTTGAATGCTTGATCACAAATTTTCACCCTCTTAAACTTATGAAAATGAGAGGGAAAATGCCACTTAAATACATGTCAATGAGGGTTAATGAAACTAATTTTCATCACAGGCCGACATAGGGGAAGTTTTCTTGCTCACTGCACAACCTACAATGCATGCTTAGCAAAGGTCCTGCCCCAAAATAGGGGAGGGATGGGGGCACCATGCCCTATCCTACCCCTTTCTCCAAGACAGAGTGTAGATAGGGTGGTGCAGAGGCCAAGGAAGAAGCAGATTCTGAGGGTTGAGCAGTCTCGGGTCTCTGATCAGGCTTAGGAGATTCCATCTCGTGTGCATGAGGACCCTAATGCGGTCGAAAATTTCTAGGGTCACAATTTTATGACACTACAACTGCTTCTTGAAAATCTGGTTCATACAACTATGAAATATAGTAGGAGCATTGGTTAGCCCAAAAGGCATAACCAAAACCTCAAAATGGCTATTATGGCATCGAAAGGTTGTCTTCTCATATCCTCTGCTATCATTCTTATGATGATTTCCAAACCTCAAATCAATGGTTGAAAAATAATATGCCCCATGTAGCTCATCTATCCTTGGAATGGGGTACCTGTTCTTAATTTTCTTTTTGTTTAAGGCCCTATAATCAATGCACATCTGCAATGTCCCATCCTTCTTCTTCACAAGTACCACTACTAATGCAAAAGGACTCTTACTCAGTCTAATATGGCCCATCTCCAATAACTCCTTAATTGTTTTCTCAATCTCGTTCTTGTGTTTCACTGTGTACCTGTACAGAGTAATAATTATGAGTTTGGCTCCCTCCACCAATTCAATCACATGCTCGATTCCCCTATCATGGGGTATTTGTGGTAGAATAATTCCAAACACCTTAGTGCGTTTAGATATCACCTGTTTTATATCTGGATGGTAACTATTAACATGATGTTTGGTGACTGTGGGTGTAATAAGACAGTCAACAACCCACTCCACCTGATCATGCCTGAACAATTATTCCATCTAGAGATTACTTTAGTGGTGAATATTAGCTAATGACAAATTTTTCACGTCAGCGACCTAGGAAATGGCAAATATTTTGTATCGACTGGGGGTGGCCACATCGCTAGAACATTATCAATTTCCATCAAATTCATTGCTCAATCACAATATGTTTTATGCAATTAAATGTTTCCGTGCAAGGATCTCGCCAATACAATATACAGTGGACACACGATAAATTTAACTTTTTCGCCTACACTCTCTGAGGTTGCCTTAATAGATGACCATAATTTTGCTATAGGCATATGAAGATTTGTTGGCCAAGAGGACCCAATTCACTCAACATTTTGTCGACGCATGTCTCCATTCACCCTAATTTTTTCCAACTATATTGTATTTGCCAATTATTTTGACGACCCATAATCGCTTCGAAAATTACATAAGTCGTGTAATAGTTAAGCGGGATTCGCCAAATATTTGTGTACCATATAAAATTCTTGTGGAATTCGCCATATAAGGATTGGTATAAATACATTCAAAGATCAAATCTATCTCTACACAACCTGGTGGGTTCTAGGCTCTGAATTCGAATCAATAGCGAAGTTTCAGACCAAGGAAATTCATTGTTGTTGACTGCAGTGGCAACTGCTAGTGACCTAAAGGTGAGCGATCATATTTTTGAAGTGTTATAATATTATTATGAATTTATCTATATCTGTTTGCACTATTGAGTTCATTCTTATTTAGTGGGGACCCATCAGTGTCAAGTGGTCAGCCGAGAGATTAAGACCCCAAACATCTAGATTGTAGGTCATAGGGCCAATGAAACATATATTATACTTTATAGTCTATTATTACTTCTTCAACAAATTTATATTTTTTTTGCAGCCTTTTTTCATTGGAGATGTCGAATGGGAAGAAGGGTAGGAAACCTAAATGTGGGGAAGGCCATGAGAGGCCAACTAAATGCAGAACGTTGTCTTTGTACTTTGACTTTGGAAAAGATTGTGCTGAAAATCAAGAAGGTACATCATCACAAGTACAAGTACAAAATTCACAGCCTACATCGCATGTTGAAGACGACGACGAACCTGATATCTCAGATCAGAATGATCTTGAAGAAGATTATCTAGTAGATACCCAAGTTAACCGGAATGATATAATCGACTTGGGTGATAATGACATAGATGATAATGCACGAAAGGGGAAAAGAAAAGCCAAATAAAAAAAGGATCAACCAAAATAAAAAAAAGGATCGAGAGTGGGATATGTCAGTGATGAATTTTCAAATTAATTGGGCATCAAAGTATCCATTCATTAAACCAGTGGAGAATCCAATTGAAGACGAGCCTCCAATAAAATGCAAGTGTAAGATTTGCAGTTGGAAACATAACAAGGAAATTAGGTTGTAGCTAAAATTTGATAGCATAGAAAAGCATATGGGTAAAGTTTATAAAAAACAAACAATAGATGGAGTTGAAAAATCAGTGATAAGATGGAAAACAAAGGAGGAATGTAAGCATGCGAGGAATACCAAAGAGTATTATTTTCATGAGAAAGTACAGACGAAGCCTCCTGAAGTTAAAGGTTCTATTGAAGCTAGTTTTAGAAAAGTAATGCAAATATAACAACTGGAAAAAGTTGTTCAGTTAAGTGTTGTTTTTTATATTTCGAGAAAAGGGTGTGCTATGACACATTTCCTATAAATTAGTGGTTTATTACACTTTTTGAAAATTCCTAACTATCCTAATAGTCACTAGTCAATAAACAGTGGATGGGAATGGACAAATTATCTTGCAGAGGTTGAAAAAGAAGATGTAAAAGAAAAAACAAGAGAGTCAAACTTTATTACATAGTAGATAATACTTCATGGGTATGCATGCATGTTTATACTATACAAAATCATGCCCAACAACCTCATCTACTATCTGTTGCTAAAATGAAGGATAGTGTGACAATGGATAATTTATTTTAACTAGTAAAGAGATGTTTAATTGAATATGGAGGTATGGATGACATGATGATTGCCAAACAATTGGTGTTTGTTTTTGATTAAGTAAAAACAAGTTTTAAGGGACCCAAAACTCGATTACATTCAAAAGATAGCCAAGAAGGAAACAAAACAAGACAACTACAAAGGACCAGCAAAAAAACCAGCAGCAAAGAAAGGGACAGCAAGAGGCCAGCAAGAAATTGGCCCCAAGCCAAGCATTACAAGTTAATTAAAAACTCTTAATAGATTCCTTAGCATTTTGAACCAAGAGCATCATCGCCTTGGCCGCTTCCCTCAGGTCATTGTTTTCCTGTCCTAGCTGGCTCTCTTTAATTTTGGTGTCCTTCCCAGTAGTGGTCTGTCTAGTTCTGCGTCTGGGATTCTGGTGGGTGGGGCTGGAGGTTGGAGCGTCTTCTATAATAACTAGGTTCTTATCCTGGTTTTTCCTTTCCAAATGATCCACCAAAGTGTTCATATTCTAGGAAGAAACTTTAAGGACCTGGAGGCTATGTTTCATGAGTCTTTTCAGAGCCTTCTCATTACGGGCGATCCCGGTGTTGATGTTGTCTTTGTCCTTCTCCGCTTGCTCTTTTAGAGTTCTGATAACATCCTCCAAGTGTTTCAGGTCCCCTTTGATCAGATCTTTCTCTAGCCAATCCTCCATCTACATTTCCTCCTCAGCTTCACTGTTTTCCGTATCCTCATTCTGTTTCCCAGAGTTAGAATCCTTAATCAACTTATTAATCTTATCTTCCAGCTCCCTTTTCTTACCTTGCATACTGGTGATGTTTTCAACAACCCATTTCTGGAAATTGAAGGATTCCAGAGTGCAGTTACAGGCAGTGTTCAAGACTGTGTTCGCAGAGTCCTTGCCCTATTCAGTCTCCTCAGAGTTAGGGTTGTCATACTCTTTAGGATTCAGAGCAGCATTCTCACTTTTTGAGCCATTAGGGTTAGAGTGAGGGTTATCAGAGTTACCCCCTTCCTCCCCTTCACCATTGTTCTCATCCTTATTTTGCTCCATTTCAGTATCAATGTCCTTATCCTTTTCCTCTTCCTCATCACAATGCACCTCCTTTTCCTCATGCTCTGTTTTAGCTTTCCTTTTTTTGTGGGTAGAGGTATTGGGCTGATCCCCATCTGAGTCAGAGTCTTTGCAGCTCTCAGAGATATGAGCATTAGTGATCAAGGGATCATCTTTGGTTGCCCTGGCCTTGTCCTTTAGATATTCATATATTAGCAGTATAAGCCCTTGGTGGGCTAAAGGGTAAGAGTTAGGCTTTTTAGCATGGTCTGCAAGACTCTCATTTAGAGAGGACGCTAAATAGAAAGGCAGAGAAATTTTAGCCCCATGATGGAAATGGTTCAAAATAGCGAAGTGATAGTTATAAATTTTTGTAAATCTTCCATCCACAGTCAAATACTCCATTAAAACCCTTAGAAATTTTTGCTAGAAGGGCTTTACCTATTGGGGAGTGTAGTAGGAGATGTTGTCCTTCTTCACAAGCTTGCCCTTCACATCCTCTGACTTCAGGAAGTTTTTGAAAGCTTCAGCTGCATACTTTTGATCCCTGTAGAACTTAGTACCCTCCGTCTGAAGACCCGTGACCTCTGCAACCAGGTTTTCATCAATTTACCAAATCTCCCCGAAGAGGGTGACTCTGTTGTTACTCCAGCTTTTAGCAAAACCATAAGACACATAATTTCTTCTTTCATGAAGCTTTTCCATATAGTCAGTAAAGCCGTATCTATGGAGCCTTCTCTAGACCTTTCGTTCACTCTTCCAATTTTCACATCTTGGAGGCTCGTTCCTGTTTAGGTTACCACCCATTCTGAGCTCCAAGTAGAGATGCCCATTGCTACAATTCACAGTCTGTAGATGAAACCCTAAAAACTTGTTATTTTTGGAATTCCAGTGTAGAGACTCTTTCGTTGTTTTGAAATTGCTGCGTATGGCCGCACAAACCCAACAATTATTACTATAATCTTTCTCACACATATGATCTTGGAAATAATGCCAAAAAACACTCATTAGCTGACAGTTAATCCGCCCCCAAAATCTATCTTTGGAAGTCATTTCCCAAAAAGTAATCATGAGATTAACTTGACCCATTGATACGATCAAAGTATAATTGCTCTTTAACCTCCCTTTTAATGTGAGTTTCTCCAATGTATTTGACATCCTTCTCCAAATTGACCCCTTCATTGGCTAGGATATCCGCAACCTTATTGCCTTCTCTAAAGGTATGAGTTATACTAATACTAACATAGTTATTTAACAGATATTTAGCACTTTTAACTAAGTTAGTAATATTCCAAGATACAGAGCTTGTACCTTTGAGGGCTTGTATGATGTTTAAAGAGTCCCCTTTGAGCCAATTTTTTTTGAATTTGAATTCTTGAGCTAGCTGGAGGCTCTTTAGCATTGCCAGAGCTTCAGCCACATGGTTATTTTGGACCCCAAAAGGAGAAGCAAAATCAACAATGCAAATTCCTTGAGCATTTCTAATAACTCCTCCACCACCAGCCTTCCCAGGGTTCCCTTTAGCCACCCCATCAAAATTTACCTTTATCTAGTCATAATCAGGAAAATGCCAGACAATATTATCTCTCCTATTCTTATTTTCCGATCTGTAGACCTTATGTATTAGGTTCCATTCAGTGAGGATGTCTCTTTCCATATCATTCATATCAGTAACAAACCATTGCTGGTTGTTCTTGTGAGAAATATTGATGTTCTCCTTTATAGCCCTGCAGATTTTTTCAAAGACCACCTGAGTATTACACTTAGCTTCCCTAAATATCCTATTATTTCTTTCTTTCCAAATGCCCCAACAAATCATGGGGAGGGTCAAAGACCAGAGGTTCTTGATAAGTTGGCATTTGGTTGGAAAATTCCAGTGCTAGATAATATCCTTGATACTCTTGTTCATAACCCAATTAACTTTCCATTTTTCCCACATTTTGCACCAAATATCCCAGGTAAAAAAGCTGTGAAAAAAGAGATGATCAACTGATTCCCCCTCCTTCTGGCATAGCTCACATCTATTAGGGAATTTGAAACCTCTTCGGATTAAATTGTCAAGAGTAAGGGTACTATTATGAGAAGCAAGCCAAAAGAAAATGTTGACTTTAGGGATCAAAATGTTGTTCCAAACTTTACTCCAAATGGGATTACTGGTTTGAGAAAAGGTGTTTTTGTAGGCTGAGGCAACTGTAAATTCACCTTTAGGATCACTTTTCCAGAGGAACACATCATCATAGTCTTTGTTAGGGGAAAAGGACAATAGCTCCTTCTGGAGTAAGGAAAATCTAGAATGAATATCATCAAGCCTAACCCACTTGTCCTCCTTAATTGGTGTTTGTTGAAGCGAATGGAGCTTTAGTAATGCAAGGTCACAGGAACTATCTTTGTTGAAATTTCTTTTGCACCCTACATTACTGGAATTCACTGCATGGCTCATAGAATGAATCTAGCTTTTGGAATTGTGAGCAAGTATTCTCTAGTAAAAAAAATTGAAATTTTAATCAAAGAGCTCTACTCACACTTTTGTCAAGGTCCCAAGTGATTTATGGAATTTCAAAACTTTGCTGATGGAATAACTGATAGGAACAAGCTTCTCAAGGAGAATGATACCAGATGGATCTCTTTCGATGGTCCAACACATCGAGTTTTTTTAGAATATCCATCCTTGATTGGACTATTTCACACAACTTGCGACGAATCAGAGCAACCAAAATTTCCTGACCTTCTTCGGAGGTTAAGTAATCTAGAGAGACTCTTAACTTTAGAAGCTCTTCTGTCCATGCTAGAGGAAATGAGGAATATTATGAAGGCTTCCCAAAAAAGAGCTATGTATATTGCAGAATATGCTACGCTGTGGAAGTTGACATGCATGGCCCTCGAAAATCTCTATCGAAATCAACCAACACTATCTGATAAAAAATTTGTTAAGTAGCGGACACTCACAGATTTAAACAATCCTGATAAATTTTTACAAATCGGTGCAAATATGGAGGTATGTGCCAACATACAGGGAGTTGAGATACCAATGCACTTCTATGCCGCGGTCGACCCCGAGGAACCAGGAAAGCACCCCGGGAAGCAACTAGCAAGAGTTACAAGGGAATATTTTAACAAGATTGTTGAGTCTGTAACTACTTTTGTGAAGAAAATTGCCTATGATATTTCCTCACAGATTAGAAGTAGATTCCCTCCTGACAACCTACTCGAAGCCATGTCTATTGTGTTTCCTCAATATTGGAGCCTCAACAATGCAGTTGATTTTCGAAGTAAGCTATTGACTTTTATAAAACAGTTTTGCATAACCAGATAATTGAATGGAGTAACTATAAATGGAATATAAGACAAAACTCTTCTTAGAGAGCAATCATCTCATTTTGCATATACTATGAGGGAACAATATGGCAGAATGGATAACCCCCGCAAAGAGGGATGGGTAAAAGTACAAAGCTGTGTTACACTTTTATAAAGGAAATGGTCAATGCCGATTCAAAATTTTAAATTAGATCAATAGAAAATGAAATATATGTTTTGAATTTTGAAATTATGTAAACTAATAAAACTTATATTCTTATGTCTGTTTTATGTTTGTAATTTTAATAAAAAATAAAAAAATTATTTGAGTATAGTTTTTTATTAAGTAAACACTATAATTTAGTTGCTGAAAAAATGCTGAAATTGAAGTTACACAAGCCACCACACTTTATTTAGTAAATTTTACATTTTTTTCTTGATTTTTTCTTTTTATATTTATAACTTGAAACTTTAGTGCATGGATATATTTTTAAATAGTTTTTATAAAGATATATTTTTCAATAAATTTGAAAAGTTGCGTGTGCTAAAATATAACTCTTTCCAATTCCCACCACCTTTTTTATTAATTATTTATCCAAATTAGAAAAGAATTATATCATCTTGACAAAGATTCTTTTCTCTACTGCATCATATTTTTAAATTTTTTTTTAATAAGTTTTAGTATTTTTCCTTGACAAGATAATCAACCTTGTATTTTAGTGTTGATGGCCTACTTTCAATAAAAATTAAATATAAAATATAAAAACTAACTAAAATATTAAAAGATATATATTTTGGAAAAATCACTTATAGATCTATAAAAGGGTATTTTTACATTTCAAAAAAAAAATTATTTATAAGAGTAGGAGTTGTTGAAACATCGAGTTTTATTTTTTTTGTAATTAGACCAAAAGTAGTATAAAATATACATTTAGTAGACACTTCCAATTGGAAAAGTTGTGGCCCATATATAACTTAGCTATAATGAATCTATATAGACAATATGCTTGACTAAAATTATTTTTTAGTTAGAATTACTTAAATTCACTTGTGTTGATAAGTTAGCCTGAAATGTGACACAGTTTTGTGCTTTTACCCGGATCAGTAACAAGGCTTTGGAAAAATCTAGGTGAGAAATTAGTGTTGTGTGATTCAATACCAGAATAGTTCAAGCTTGTTGATTTATGTCTTACCATGATATTTGGTTTGGTTTCAGTGCTTTGGGGTTCCTAAAATCAAATCTAAGAAACAAACTAGACAAAAAATTGGAAAATTGCTTGAGGCTCTATACATCTAGGTGTGATGTCCACACTTTTCCTTACGATAGGGCACTGAAAAATCTAGAGGTCCAAATGTGAAAGAAGAGGTTTGGGAAACACTTCAAACCAAAGTGCCATTGAGACTATTGACTCATGTACTGAACCTACTGGTAGCATTGAGATGCAGTTCAACAAAGGTATGCAGACTCAGAGTAAAGAAAACACAAACAAGAATCAAGAAAGCTCTAAATTTGTTGAGGAGGAATGGCAACTATAAAGGGATTGATATTTATTAATCTTATTACTATATCTCATAATTCATATTACAAAAGCATATTATTATGGTTGATAACTTAATATTTTATGAGTCTATCAACTTTTTGTAATTAGAATTTAATATTGATTTGTAATTTTATTTTTCAACTTTCTATTTCTAGATTTAAAATAGCATAATAAAATACCATAATGTGTTTATTGATATAGAGATGTTTATTTATACATGTTGAGAACTTAGATATTCATTAATTATTTCAAAATGTAGCCATATGATACAATTCATTCAATACACCACTCTGTGTGATTCTCCATGCAAAATTCAATACAAAATTTCAGAACCCTTTGCAAATGACCCTGAATTCCCTTTTATAGAAACATGGGAGCAACAACAGCTTCAGGTTGATTTGCAAAATGTGAAGACTCAACATCAAAATCAATTACTAAGGCACTGAACATTGAATATATCATCCTGATTACCATCAGTATCACAAACTCAACACAAATTTACATGGCCATCACAGGTCATATTAGCAATTTAACAACTGCTACATGTCTCTTGTTCAAAAAACAAAGTTCAAAATTAAATATTAATTCAAGCCATGACAAATTAAATATAGATAATAGCAGTGCCCAAAACCTAGAAATTAGAAATAGACAAATGTAGAAATGTTAAAACTTGAGAGAATTTGAGAATACAAATTTACAGGCTGAAGGTTTGCACTATGCATCATAGATTCATAAGCTGGATTAGCAATAGCGAGTGTTGGGTTTTTCTTGTTCATAAAACAAATTTATTTCAAGTGATGCCAAATTCCAAATAGAAAAAACATAGAACCTTGAAATTAAGAGTAAAAGCGGAAAACTGTGCAATACATACTATGATTTTTGATATTTTTATGCTAGTTTTTGTAGGGTGCTCCAGTCTTCGTCTAATGGAAGGTCAATATTATTTAAACTATGGAAAGTCAACTGCAACTTCGTCAACAATCCATATTTAGAAGAGTGACTTGACATCACTGTTTCACCCAATATCGCATTCAAAGTTGTAAATGGTTTGATGAATTCCAGAAAGCTTTGGGGAGTTGTGTTCTTAGGAAGCAAGTCTAAATCTGACTTCATTCTTTCCTCCATGCTTTTTGTAAGCTGCTTTTTCAATGAATTTATTTGATGGGTCAACGGACTTCGGCAAACCAAGTTTAATCAAATTAGTTGTGTTTTCTTGTAGCTTCAATATCTTTTTGCCACCTTTATCCATAACTTCTGATGTTTCCCTTAGTTTCTGGCATTTTTGAAGGATAGATGATGTCTTAACTGTGGCATCAATGCTGCTGTTAATTCCCTTGGATGCCAAATAGTTGTCACTAGTACTGTAGACTACTTGCAAAATGTGTTTTGCCATATCCTCTTTTGAATAAACATGTATGCTCTTCTCAATGCGCCCTTTGATTTTGCAATAAATTAATCTTAGACTTTCATTCAATTCAAACCATTCACACACCTTGCCACTCCTCTGCATTATTTGCCCCCAAATGTTTTCTTGTATATAATTCATTGTATTTTTCATATTCTCTTTCAATATATCCTCCGAAGTTTTAATTTTATCATTTGCATTGTGCAAGTCTTCTTTCATTTGTGCACATTTCTTTCTTTCTTTCTCTACTTCCTCTTCCAAATGTTTTGCTTTTTCCATCTCATGATCCAATAGGTCCTGTATTTTTTTTATTTCGGCAGCAACAAACTCATAACTTTTGTATAATTTTTGTAAACTAGCTCTTTCATCATCAAATTTTTTACTGCTTTTAGCTAGTTTTTCCCTCAATTCCTTCAATTCTGCCTTCATCTTTTCCTGCTCTGCAATTTCTACTACAAAGCCCGAATTTTTTATCCTTTTCTGTAAATCATTGCACTTGTTATTTGTTGCTTTCCTCTTTGATTTTTTCGTTTGTTGGGTCTGCCTGTAACTTTTCTATTTGTTTCTCCATCTTATTTTTTTCTCTCTCCACCTTTAGCAGTGAAGTGTAGACTAGTTCGTTAGTCCTTTTTGACACACTAATTTTGTCTACATTTTGTACTTTGGTAAAAATCCATTTGGAGGGTGCTAACTTGAAATTCAGAGGGATCTATCTAACTGTGTGGTGGATTTTTATCTTTATTTGGGGGCATAACAACCATGAACTCCATCATATCTTTGTGTGGGTCATATGTTGGAAATACCCTGTTCCTTGCAGGTTGTTCCTCTAAAACTTTAGTCAGGGCAACCCTCCGCAATGCTCTTTTTTTTTCTTTATTTGCATTTGTTGTGTGTTCAAATTTTTCATAGTAATCACGAAATTGAAAATTTGGGCTTGCTGAGGAAATTGAATGTTTGAAAGGTGAAATAGTAGAGGCTCCAGTTCCACCTATGCCCGTGGTTTTAACTAATGCATTATGAGGAGTACCAACAACCATTCCTAATCCCATCCCACTATCTTTACATGTGTAGTTTTTATAGTCTTTTGAGGGGTCTATTCTAAAGCTGCAAATGATAATTTTGTAGCGGCAGTGGCACTTGATATAGGATTCTGAATAGTATGAGTATCTACCACTAGTGGCCTCTTGCAAGAGATATTTTGTTGTTACACTTGTCCAAGACCAAGACAACTAGTATCAGTAGTAGTACCCATGCCAACCTCACCAATCACAATGGCACTTGACTAAACACTAATAGGAATATTGTCCCTAGATTCCCCACCAGTGGCAGTGGCACTTGATTCACCACCAATGGGAATACCATGATGTAGTGGTGGTTGTGGATTTGAACCTCTAACAAATGCAGATGGACTTGGAGGGTAATGAGTAGTACCTTTTTGTGATGAATCTAACAAATCAAGTCCAATAATTGGTTTAACAAGAGCTTTTGATTTTGAATCTGATGGAAGTTGTACCTCAAGTGCAAACCAAATGCCTTCTCCTCCGGGGCCTAGAACACCACCTTCAAAACCCAATTTTTCCACAATGTTTGCCCCTTTGCTATATTTTTCTTTCATGGACTCATTGACTCCACCGAATATTGCAGGGATTGTAGTAGTTGTTGGAGTGGCCTCAACCTCATACTCATTTTCATCATCACTCATGTGATATGGTGTTGTGGGATGCTCCATATTCCATAATTTGCTAAACTCTACATCCTCGTCGATGGACACAAATTCTGCACTGGTCTTTGGTTCACCGAGATTCTTCCTCATAGTCCAACAATCATTTATTTTGGTTTGAGTCCAAAATCTGTCTTTACATTCTTGCAAAATTGTTTTGGGAATAGATTTCTTAGATGGATTAGCACATTTTTGGTATAAATTATAGGACCTCATATTTTGGATGCCCTGCTATATTGTCCTCTGTGTGTGCAATGCCATAACTTGTGATGACAATTCTTTTATTGAAATATTATTGTTAGCGGCAATTTTCTCCCTCTCTTTTTTTACCTCATCCCAGGAGTCCACGTTTCTAATATTTTCTAGCAATGGTTTAGCTAAAAACTATCAAAAAATCATGTGCCACATTGAATTGTTTTCTCTCAAATGTGAACCCTCCAAATGAGAAAGGCAAGGAAGGAAGTATGCCCTTCTTTTGCTAACCATTAAAGTTCCTATATGTGCTCTGCAATTGTCATACATATTCCAATGCAAATACCCTCTCTGTCACATGTATTGGAAGCATGTAGGGTTTTACTAATGATCCGTAAAACCTTAACATAGTGTATTCTTCCATGAAGAACCAGTCAGCCAATTGTATTTGACTTCCGAGTTGAATGCAATCTCTACAAGACACTGTAAATCTAGGTATTGGAGTGCGTGTAATTTAATTATACATTGGTGTCAAAAAGAAGTCTACAAAATGGTTGTAGTTCTTTTTGTTATCATGCATGCTTATCTTAGGTGTCCATTCATATATTGGACACTCTGTTCTATTTCGAGTCTTCTCATCAATCTTATAGTTCACAATGTGAAGATTATTGGTCTTGAATATTGAATGATACTTGGATAGAAGAAGATAGCACAAGTAGGATGAGAACCTAAATGTGTTACATGAACCTTTTTTTATCATTAGTAATTGTTTTTGCATGGATTGAACAACACGCTCAACAAAATTATATCTTATTGGTTGACTTACACAATGGATATTAAAAATCACTTCAAGAAGGCTAGCACCCACTTCTGCATCATTTTCCAATCCAAGGCAAAATGTCAGCAGGGAAATAGTATCCTGAACCCATGGAACAAAAATGTTATAACCATAAGGAGGCTTATGATTCATGTGAGATTTTTCCAAGACCAAGGGCACAATGAAAAGAACAAAAGAGAGACAAAAGTATGACAAGAACAGACTGTATTCTCATCAATATGCAAATGATCAACTGGATTAACCAATACAATGAATATGGGCTTGCTTATATAGGCATGACCATATGGATATGTGAGCATAAAATCATGACATGTGGCTCAATGAGAAACAAGGGTAGGTAATAAAAAGTAGGGGTATGTAGGAGAAATAATATAATATTCCATAAGAGGTGGATGACCCACCGAATGTGGAGTGTAACAACAAGATAAGACCACAAAAGGTGGAAATTCTCCTACAAGCTACATCCCTATGTGCACACTTCCCTAAGTGTCTCATATCCAAACTACGATGAGATGCATTATCCTAAGTTAACTTAAGTAAAGTGTAATAATATCCATGATGAATAAGTATTAACACCAACACCCCCCTTAAGTGCAACTTAGGGGAATCAAGACTCAAGTCAACAATGCAAGATGGGTCCTGACTACTAGGCCATGATAGGTACCCATGTACAATATGCAAATGCAAGAAAACCTATGCAATGCAATCTCTCACAAACGGAGAAAGGGAGAAAACCCAGTGGGAAAAAACTCCCCCCCAAAAGAGAGATGAATGTACAAAAGACTCTTAAAGAAGAAGGACAAAACCTCAAAGAGGAAAAAGTCCCCCCCATAAGAGAGGAAGGAGAAGTCAGCTGACCCCCCCTAATGAGACATCCCACACCCCCAAGAGAGATCGCAACTACTGGAACTTACTCTCGGTGAAAGGTTTGGTGAATATGTTTGCAACCTGCTCCACTGTAGGACAATACTGTAAATCAATGACCTACTCCTGAATCAGCTCTCAGATGTAGTGCATATGGATCTCAATGTGTTTGGTTTGTTGATGCTGGACCAAGTTCTTTGAGATTGCAATAGCAGTTTGATTGTCACAATGTAGGACTGTCAGTCGTGGAGTGGTGAACCCAAACTCTTTGAGAATCTGCTGAAGCCAAATGGTCTCACTCACTCTGTTAACAACTCCTTGATACTCAGCCTCAGTCGAAGAGAGAGAAATAGCATGCTAATTCTTACTCTGCCAACAAATGGGGCTCAAACCAAGGTGGAAGCTGTAACCTGAAGTAGACTTATGATCATCAAGATCGCTAGCCCAATCAGAGTCTGTGTAACCAACCAAGCGAAGTCTTGTGCTTGCTGCATAGTGAATCCCATAATGATGTGTACCCTGGATGTAGTGAAGGATGCGTTTGGCGACTTTCCAATGAAGCTCATGTGGTTCTTGCATGAAGCGGGAAACCATGCCAACTGCGAATGAAATATCAAGGCATGTGTGAGTCAAGTAGATGAGACTACCCATAAGTTGATGATACAATGTGGCATCAACTGGTGGAGAAGAGCACATAGCCTCAAGCTTGACTCCTGAAAGAAAGGGAGTCTATGAAGGCTTACAATCAGCCATATGAAAGCGTGCAAGTAGATCAAGAGCATACTTGGGCTGCGATAGTGTAATCCTGGAAGGTGACTGTGAAATATCTATCCCGAGAAAGTAGTGCAAAAGACCCAAGTCAGTCATAGCAAATTTGTCATGCAAAGCAGATTTGACCTTGCTAATGATGGATGCGGTGCTCCCTGTAATGATCAAATCATCAACATAGAGCACAAGTATCAGGTGAGAGTCATCCTGTCGCAAAATGTAGACATTCGAATCGGAATGACACCTAATGAACCCTGCTGAGAGAAGAAAGGAATCCATCTTGGCGTACCAAGTCCTGGGGGCCTGCTTAAGGCCATAAAGAGATTTCCTTAGTCTGCAAACCAAGGAAGAATACTGGATGAAACCCTGTGGTTTCTCCATATAAATCTCCTCATCAAGATCCCCATGAAGAAAAGCACTCTTCACATCCATCTGATGTACAACCCAACCATGATTTGCGGCAATAGCAAGTGTCAAGCGAATGGAGTTCATCTTGGCTATGGGCGCAAAGGTCTCAATATAGTCAACACCTAGAACCTCAGAGAAACCTTTCGCAACAAGTCAAGCCTTATACTTATCCACACTACCATCTGCTACAAAATTGGTCTGATAGATCCACTTACATCGAACCATCTTTCTCCCCTTAGGGAGAGGGACTAACTCCCATGTGTTTTTCCTCATCAAGTAACTATACTCTTCCTTTATAGCGTGGTCCCACTCAAGAACCCTTGATGTATCTTGAAATGTCTATGGATTGGAAGCGGTAGCAATGAATGCATGTGGAAGGTCCTGATGTTGTGATCGAGTCCTTTGTGTATCTAAAGGATCCCCAACAAGAGAACCCACTGACTCAAGTGTTTGTTGAGCCCAATGAGGTCTAGGTGGAGGTGGAGAACGAGGATCCTCAACTGTAAGTGGACCTTGCAGAGGTGTAACCCTATGAGTCGGAGTTGAAGGAGTCTCATCATCTGAATCACTGGCATCACTATCCACAAAGGAGGAAGGTGGAGGAGGTAGAGAGGCTAAGCTAAGAGAGCTTTCCTCAAAATGAACACTTATCTCAATGAACTCCTCATGTGTCTCAGTGTCCATCAATCGATATGCCTTAACACCCTCAAGATATCCAACAAAAATACAAGGCCTACTCTGAGGTTCCAATGCCTTTCATTTCTGTGGAGGAATGTGAGCCCATGCTAGACACCCAAAGACTCTGAAATGTCTCACAATCGCTTTCCTTCCAGCCCAAGCCTCAAAAGGAGTAATACCTCTCAAAGCTTTGTGAGGAACCCAATTTTGAATGTGTGTGGCACAACTAATAGCCTCTGCCCAAAAGGCAGGATCAAGAGAATGTGCATTTATCATACAACTAGCTATTTCTTTGAGAGTTCTATTCTTGTGCTCTGCAACTCCGTTCTGTTGTGGAGTGTAAGCAACAAAATGCTAAAGATCAATCCCCTCAAATGTACAAAATTCCTCAAGTCTTTTGTTCACATATTCCCTTCCATTATATGTGCGAAGAATCTTGACCACTTTCCCGGATTGCTTCTCCACATGAGCCTTGAAGTCTAGAAATCTGTCAAACACTTCACTCTTATGAACAAGGAATTAGACCCAAGTGAAGCGGGAGTAGTCATCACTGAAGGTGAGGACATAGCGGGCCTTACTAAATGAAGGTGATGGAAATGGACCTGTGACATTGCTGTGAACAAGTTGAAGAAATTCCAAAGCTCTCCAAGCTTTCCCCTTATCAAACTTCTCTCCTTAGGATGCTTGCCCATGGAACATCTTGAACATACACCCTCTGAAAAACTGATTTGAGGTAGACCTGTGACCATGTCTTTAGTCTTGAGCTGTTGAAGATAGCAGTAGTTGAGGTGACCAAACTGCTCATGCCATAGCTTACTTTCTGAATTTGAATGAGTAAGCAAGAACCTAGAAGGAGAACTTGGCACAAAGTGGGAGAATGAATAAAGTCTTGAGTTGTCATTGACTTGTGAGTACCATGCATTATTAGAGCTCTAATTAATGAATATCTATGACTTGGATCGAGACTCTTATAATTCACGCATCATTAGTGCTCTGATAAATGAATCTCTATGACTTGGACCGAGACTCTCATAATTCTCTGCCATCTTTCCTAGGTCAATGTGGACATTTGAGTTTTGTGCTTCAAAACCTAGCTTCAACAAACGAGCAAATTCTCTCTCAGTTATGGATATAATTTCCTCTTTTGTATTTTTATTGACAATTGCTTTTTTATCTTCATCATAATTTTCGGTGCAGACCATGGCAAATTCAGGGTAAGGGAATACTTCAGGTAACACCATGCTTCCCAATCCAGCATCCCACGATGCAATTTTATTTGCTCTTTGTTTTAACATTGTGTTGAAAACAGTAAATTTTGCCCTGTTTGGATCTACCGCCTTATGAGACAATGCATATCTAATTTCTATGATACGCTTTTTACTATGGATAGCAGAGTCATAAATATCATGGTATTCATCAGTGAGACCTAGTGTTTTAACTAGTTCAGTTAGGTATATTTTTTTATTCACTTGGCTTTTTGTTGAACTACTGCTTTCTGGTTTCCCCATCGTTGTAACTTGTTACTGTTAATAATTCAAAATAATTCTAGATACAAGCCTGAAAATGCTAACCCTCAGATTGAACCATGAGATTCAAAAAAATAAAAAATGCGGGATGTAGGTGTTCTAGATTTTACCCGAAATTTCTATTTCACTAGATTGGCGCAGACAGACTCTGTTGCATTCCTCAATCTAGTAGCCATTTCTGAATCTCCCTAGATTACTGGTTTGTCCATGAAATGAGATATAATTATGTGTCACTTATTTTGAAAACATTGAAAAGTTCAAAAGTAATACCTAAAGGGCAAAACTTCTAGAATCTTGTTGTAATTTTATAAATTATTATTAATTTTATTCGCCACCGAAGGACAAAACATTCATTGCTTCAGTCTAAATTCTGAGGACAGTGGACACGTCACCAGACTTGAGTCACTTTTTTGGACTGTTTTTAAAGTATTTTTAATCCTTTTCAACTTCCACCCAAAATAGAGCTTAATTATAGTTAATTAAATGTAAAATGTTCAATTCTGGGGCAAGTTCTCAAAAATGTGTTTACTTCCCACATTCGGGCTGAAATCCACCCTAAGCCATTGATTTGTGCTTATCCAACGAATGATGGTATCTGCTATCAGTTGTCGTGGGTCCCAAGACTTTTGCCATTTTTCGGCCATGTCACCAGTCTCGAGTCACTTTTCCGAACTGTTTTTGAAGTCTTTTTAATCCTTTTCAACTTCTATCTAAAATAAAGCTTTTTAGACTTAATTATAGTTAATTAAAAGTAAAACATTCAATTCTGGGCGAAGTTCTCACAAATGTGTTTACTTCCCACATTCGGGCCAAAATCCACCCTAAATCGTTGATCTGTGCTCATCCAACGGAAGATGATATTTGTTGTCAGTTGTCGTGGGTCCCAGGACTTGCCATTTTTTAGCCACGTCAACAGACACGAGTCACTTTTCAGGAATGGTATTGAAGACTTTTTAATCCTTTTCAATTTCTACCCGAAATAGAGCTTATTACAGTTAATTAATTATACAATTACAAATTTAGAATTTAACTATACTTAATTAAATGTTTATCGTTTATGGAAGTCTTCTTTTAGAAGTTTGCAAAAAATGTTAAACGTTCCCACATTTGGCCCGAAACACACCTCACGTCATTGATCTGTGCTCATCCAACGAACAACAATATCCTTTGTAAGTTGCCATGGGTCCCATTATACATAGGATTTCTTCCACCCAAACACCACGTCACCTGACACTTCATCATCTCATGAGCCATAACCTTTCTTTCCAGTCGATGCTCAATGACACGTGTTTTCGGTGAAAGTTTGCAAAAAAATTTAGAGATCCCACATTCAGCCCGAAATACATCTTAAGCCGTTGATCCGTGCTCATCCAATGAATGACAGTATCCATTGTCAGTTTCCATCCATCCCATTATCAATAGGATTTGAATATGAATTAAATATATAATTTAAATATGTAATTTCAAAACTTGCAGGACATTTCATTTTTTTTTATCGATAATTTTTGTATTGTGTTACTTGGAAATAAAATATTACAATTATGCAAGTATAGGTGGTATAGTAAAACCACCAGAGTTCTGCCACTGCAAAAAACAACCCCAAGGGCAAAAACCACCATTCCCAACAAAAAATAAAACCCCAGAATTCCAATTCGGCATACCAAAATTTGTAGCAGATATCCCCTCATACATACAAAGTTGGGGAGAAAACGGACATGGAACAAAAAGATACAAACTAACAATACCAAACACCACCGGTCATAGGAGGATTAACCCAAAAAAGGCTTGTATTCTAGGTCATCATAGAATTCTGAGAGCCACTTCATTGCTTGGGTAGTCTTGGGTCTCGGCCGCAACTCTTGACCCACCTCTGCACGTGCCACTTCATGAAGAACCATTAAAACCTCATCACACTGCATCAATCTTACGAACATTTTGAAGGCCTTCCACCCGCACCAAGCAAGAGCTCTGCATCTTGTCTTCAATTCATCATCAACCCATTGAATGAGTGGTAGCGGTGCCACTAGACTAGTCACCCCTGCCTCAGGAACAATGTCCACCTTCAGGACCACACGAGCACACACACTATCCATATTTAATAGGTAGTTTGAATCAATTACAACTCTTTGGGAATTTTTTACCTTGTCCACCTCATCCTCAATTTGGAAACCCCAAGCGACAATCAACGAATATGCCTCCATGTTTGTCTTGTAGCGATGACCTACATGGATAATTTCCTCTCCCAACAACATTTTCACACTCTCGTACAACTGCTCATCCTTAAACAAGAACAAACCTTTCAGTTTCCTGTCCATAAATCATCCGAGAAATGGGACTAATTTCTTATCAGTATGGAAGGAGAAATTGGCTTCCATGCTTCTTAAGAAACCCAAGACAATGTTGCAAGTGCAAGCAGTATGATACCAAGACTTCCAATCCACCTAAGATTTAAACACCTCTCACTCAATTCTAATTTTTGACATCCAACAACGGCGGCCATCGGCATTAATCAAAAACTTTGCCATCATTCCTCCACATGTACTAGTTCAACCGCATAATTCATCTGCACAAGCCAGTATTAAAGCCGCCTAAAGGCTTAATGTTAACCATTCACTTTCAATGATGTTCGTACCATAAGGCAATATCACTGTATATCCATTGTAAGTTCTCATGGGTCCCATTATACATAGGATTTTTGTCACCCAAACGCCATGTCACCTGACACTTCATCGTCCCATGGGACATAGCCTTTATTTCGTGTGTTCAATGTACATGTACCTAGTTAGTTGGACTTTTTTTTATATTGAAATTATGCAGAAAAAATTATAACAAGTAAGTTGGACTTTTAATTCACTTGTTTTTCGTGAGATAACATCTTTTTATATATATTTATAATCAATGATAATCAATGTACACATAATTAATGAAATGAACTCATTTTTTTTTATATATTAAATATAGAGGAAGGAACATTACATAAAAAAGATGACAGTATTATATTTATTTCTATTATTTAACAAAATATTGAAATAACGTAGCTCATAGACAAAAAAACGTATGAGCTAAGACATTGTGATCCTTATTGGATGCTATCACTTGCAGCCAATCCCTGAGATTATGTTTTTTCAAATACTTCTTTGTCAAGCACTTCAAATATCTTTTAGAAAAGGTCATCTCAGAAGTGACACTAAGTTTGTTCTTTAACTTTAGAGAAGAAATTAGAATAGACCTGGTATTTTTTTATGGTGAAAATTAAATCTTATATCAATACAAATTAATAACTATTTAAGCTATTTCAAAACATAATAATTATGCTAAGTAGCCTGCCATGGCATGATGGCAGCAACAAATAATAAAATGAAATAGAAACCATTTTTATATCCATAAGAGGCAAACTGAAACAAACTGGAATTTGCAAAATTATCATTAATATATGTTTCGTAAATTTACAATTTTTACATGTCGGAGTCTCTCAAAAACTTTAAAGCCAAAATGAGTGAGGTTATGAGGAAATAGCCAAAAAAAAAAATTACAAGGGGGTCGGGGCTAGGGCATAGACAATGGACACATTCATGGTTTACCCTACAAATCTTGCCCTCCCTCTATGTAGAATTCTTCAGACATTATAAGCTGTGAGAATTCTTCAAGCCAACTGTAGTCTGGAAAGTCATCCAAGAGAAACCATTTCTGGAGAATGTCCCTACCAATCTGCACCCATTTTGTATGACGCGTCAACTGCTCCGCATTCAGGTTCAAAAGAAATGGTTGCCTGGCCACTATTTGGTCAGGGAGGAGAAGCTTGGTTAATTCATTCGCCCAAGGGATCCCCACTCCTACTTCAACAACGATGACAACAGTAACATCGTCTCCAACGAAGTCTTCTTTAAACACCTTCCTTAATAGCAACAACATATCCACCTTGTCTCCTTCGAGGTCCAGAAGAGATGCCAAGAACTGGGACATAACATTCATGTTAACACGGTATCTATTTTCATTACGCAGAAACTCTCTACCCAGCACCATCCGTACAACCTCATTAGTGAACATGCCAACCTCCTTATAGACTGATTAGAGGGTTGGGTCTCTAACAGAGCCCAAAAAGGCCCTTTGGTCCTCTACAGAAATGCTTCTCAAGAAGATAGGAGTGACCATCTTGAGAAATCATAATACCAAATTATACAGCCAGAGCCTATATACCTAAACCAGAGGCATAATTTAACTACCGTGAGCTTCGACGATTTATCTACCAAAGGCTAATTGAAGATGAAAGAAGAAGAGATCGTCTATAAATAGCTGAAGCTCTTGATTGTAATAATTCCTTCTCTAACCGTATTAATTCCTTTTAAAAAAATTTAAATCTTTCGTACATCTCTACAAATCTTTCCCATAATTGCACTAGCGTGCGAAATTGGAAACAACTATAAACCAGTATCAAATACAATAGTGGAAGTCGTGGGGCCAGAGTGGATTGCAGTTAGTGACAAGACATAAATTAAATAACCAACATTATCGACCATGACATTTGATATGTGTCCATTGAATCCAATTCCATTCCGAGCACTTTCTGGAGAACTACGTTCTCTTCAGAAATTTGGGCTGAAATAAAACTTCAGCCATTAATCTACGATCATTGAACGGTTTAAAATCATTGATGGATTTTAGGTGCGTGTGACATGTCAAAGAGGTCACGCTTATCAATACATTGTGCAAATTCCAGACTCAATGTGATGTGATGTGATGTGATGTGATGTGATGTGCCTTATCTATTAATGATAACGAATTCATGAAATCGCCAATAAAATATATACTTTTTCATAAATAACGAAATATTAGCCAAACAAATTAAATAATTTTCAAACGGTGGATAAAAATCGCCAATACACTTAAATAATTTTTCCTTTGGAGTAAAATTTTTCACCCATACACTTATATATTTGTTCCTTTAAACAAAAAACATTCGCCTCCTACAATATATATTTTCCCCACAGAACAAGGTATTATTCGCTGGGATTTTATGGAATTTTCATACCCTAGAAAAATATCTCCAATACAAATTAATTTTTTTCCTACTTTTAAATTTTTTTTTGCCATCAATATGAAAATTTGCCCCCCAAAATAACGCCTAATTCGCCAGGGTTTTACACTTTTGCTCAAGGGGGTGCTTTCTTAAAGTTATCCCTGGTTCCATCCTCCTTAGTGAAACTATTCTAAGCCCTCCACCAGAAAGGCCTCTAAGCACCACATTCTTCTCTTGATGTTTGAACCTCACCTCCACTTTCTCCATATTGAAAGAAAACTCCACCAAGGAGGTTATCCAAGTCATGCCAAGGATAATGTCATAATATTCCATGTCCACCACAAACAATCCCCCCTCCAAATCATAATCTCTGAACTGAATGTGCAAATTAGGAATATTTTATGTGCAAAGCAATTTGTGACCACTGGCTGACTTAACTCTAAAACCCTCATGCTCTATTGTCTACAACCCCCGTCTAGTCATAATGCTCTCATCAATGAAATTATGAGTGATCCACTATCAATCAAGGAGATCACCTGATGCCCCTGTATCACACCTCTAAAGTGGAAAGCAATTGCCTTTTGAGTGCTAGTAAGTTGTGCTACAACCTTATCATTTCCTGTCTCTCCCTCAGATGTATTCTCCTCGCCACTGCCCACCTTATTCTCTCTAATAAGTCAACTGTGCCCACCTTTTTCTCAACTTCTTTTCCTATATAAGGAGGACCTCATTTGTAAATATTGATCTTTTTCATGCTTAGCAAAACGAATTCCTTTCAGCTCATCAAGATTTGGCTCATGAGTATTCTTAGCACCAATCATTGATTTGACAATGGTATAACTACAACTAAGAATCAACCTTCAAGTCATGTGTATTAACGTTGTCTTATGTAAACTTATAACAACAATAAAATGATCATATCATCAACATAGGATAATATTGAAGAGGCACAAGTCAATAACATAATAAGGTCACATAATGCAACTTTGTCGACCTAGCTCATTTTCTCAATCTTAAGAACTCATGTGACCTTACATAAAAATGGAGCATTTGTTCAAACATGTGGATCTGAGCCCTGTCCTGAGTTGAGTGTGGCTGCATTTTTCTTGTTGGAGCTCTAAATCAGATTGCTAGTCTGAATTTTATGATACTAATTCCTCAACAGAGAAATACTCTAACTATGTTTTGTTCACTTTAACAGTACACTTATGTGAGGGGTCCCATGGCTCTCTACAATGAAAACAAAGTTTCTTTCTTCTTAGCTCATTTAACTGATCACTGTCAAGTCTCCTTGTATCTGTCTATGGTGAGTGTGAATCAATTTATTTATTATCCTTTTCTTTTTTCTATGGAAAACTCTTAGACTGAAATCAACTTCTTGAGCTAGAAGCCTCCATGTCCTCGACCTTCTTAATGGCCTCCTGTAGTGTAGGTGGATTGATGGCCTTAATCCACCCTCTCAATGGATCATCCAACCCATCCATGAAAAGTACCATGAGCCTCCTCTGTGATATGCCTATAATTAGTACCGAGAGTCTCTGGAACTCTAAGATATAGTTCTCCAATGTTCCCCATTGTTTCTACTGTGCCAACTCCTTAAAATATAGTTCTGGATCCTTCCTATCAAATCTCTCTATCAATCATTCTGTAAACTCAACATAGGAAGTGATTTGATAATGTCCCATAGTCACCATGCCATGATGCCTCAACTCATGTGTAACTCCATCAAGGTGCATAGTTGCATATTTAATGGCTTCTTCTTCAGACATAGGATTAAGCTGAAGATAAGTATCCACCTTTTGAATCCAAGCTCGTGTTGTAGTCTTTTCAGAAGCATCAAAATATGGTAGAGACAACTTCCCTACTTTCTTCTATAACTCAAAGTTTTGGTTCTTGTCTCCTGCATGAGGCATATGTCTCATCCTCACATCAATGTAGTCCCATAGAGATATATCTGCTTGAAAATCAGGTCCTCCACTCTCCCAATCTCTTCTGAATTGATCTTGTAAGTTAGTGATCTGAGGCTCATTCATGGGCTGTGTTGGTGCCCTAGGTGGGAAGGTGGGTAAAAGCAGTCTAGAGCTCATCGTTCTAGTGGGTTGAGCTACATGATCAAAGTTGTCTCCCACATTTTCTCCTTCGTTACCCCCATTTCCATTTTTTCCTCCATTATTAGTCTCCCACATTTTCTCCTTCGTTACCCCCATTTCCATTTTTTCCTCCATTATTACCTCCATTGCTTCCACCATTATGTCCATTATTACCTCCATTCTGATCATTATTTCCACCATTGTTTTTGTCACCCATATTATTCACATTAATACCCATCTGGCGGGCTATCATCCATGTCAGTAAGTCCAAACACTGATTATGTTGTTTTTCTCTTTGCTCTGCTAACTATTGTCCTTGAACTATTGTGTCCAATAACTGTAAAAATATCTCCTCACCAGGGTCCCTTCTTTCACCCATATTGTTAATATTCTAATTAATATTCTGATCCTCTACAACTCTTTGTTCCTCTTGTTCGATATTAAGAAAATCCTTGTTTCTCTATGTATTATAATGATGCGATAATGGTTGTACACTCCAATCAATCATATCACTGTTTATGTGATGCCTGCCAAAATACCCTACAAAAATAAACCAAAATCTACTAACAAAAAGGAGATAATTTTTTTTAAAGGCAACTATTACTTCTATGTTATTGAGTTAACATTCCATTAATGCAACATTACTACTATAATTCATCAATGCATCATTAACTATTTACATGAATGCATATTTCAGTATGAACATATCCATAGAATCATATTACGGAAGCAGAATAACCATTTAACCATTAACACAATTTTATATATAAACTCATACAATGCAATCCATTCCCTAGGGTATCTCAACGTCATTACTTGACAAAATCCTAATACTTCATGTATCCGTCTATTCATTTACTTTCCATACAACTATAATAAAACCTTAACACATTTGCATAACTTAATCACATATCATGCTCTTTAGGATCTTTTAGAAACTACCAAATCAAATACTCCTAATTTCCATTCTTCCATTAATCATAAATTATATAACCATTCTCTTCAATAAGACTAGATTATCCTTTAAGTTCATTATATATCTCTAATACAACTGGCTCATTTACCCAAGCATCATAATCCATTTCATCTAAGACAAATTCTATTCCATAACAAGGTCTATAACAACAACTAATATTCTTCCAAAATAATTTCCATAAAACTATACATACAATTTCATCTTATAATTTCAATGAAATGCCAAATCAAGAATACTAACTCTTTCTTTTCACATAAAACTCATTATCTAACATTACATAATGAATATCCAATACATCAATGTATATACAAAGAGGACTACTCCTAAACTACTACTTCATATTCCTTTTCAATTACATTTATAAATACATGAAGATATATGTCTCAAGAATACATAATCTCTCAACCATCATGATACATTTCTTTCTAATCTAAATACATAGAAATCAACTCCAAGGAATATCCGCATAATGAAGATCCAAGAATTCAATCCACGTACGCTAACATCCAAGAAGAATATCCCAATGGAAGAAGACATCAAACCAACTGACCATGTGGAACCGATAGGAACCACCTGCCGTGCTAGGAAATGACATGAGGTTCCAACTCACACTCAATACCTAAGCTAACACCTAACAACCATAGGATAATGCATGATGCCACAAGACTCCAACATAAGAGTACAACATCAAAATACATCACATGGCTAAATAAAAGCAATCTATCTCCAGAGGCACAATCGATAAATCAAGCCATATGGATAATGGTCACATATAGGGAAAGAGTGTCATCACATGCTATCCTCACAATAGAAGGGGCCAAGCCTCACCCTAATAGACATGTGGAACCATCTCAACCTTGGAGCCATTCAAGGGAGATTGGTTTACCACTCCAACGGTCTTCCCAAGATCATCCCGAGTAATCCTCGAGGGATATGAAGTGGAGCCACAAAACCAATTATTATCTTGTTTAGTGAATTCCTAAATACCCAAACCCACTAATCAATTATTAATATTATCACTTGCAATTACATGAAAACTCTTCATGTGGTTCCATCAAGTCTAGACCCCCTCCTAGAGTCCTAATGCTCAAGACCCTGGTCCACGCATGCAAGATCCCCCTCTCCCTACCATGGACCAAAACCATAGGGTAGCACATAACAATCACATCACAATGACAACATAAAACTCATCAAGGAAAGCATCCAAAATTCATTACAAATCTGATACAAACTGAATCATGAAGGATGGCTATAAACATACAAACAAATGCCATTTAACAAGAAATCATGCCATAAGCTTAAAGCATCATAGGGAAACAATAAAGAGAGCCTCAAGAGTGATACAAACGCATAAATATGGCAAGAATATGAATCCAATGGTACCACATAGTCTTTACAGTGAGGCACCATATAACCTCTCGATGGAGTTGCATATACTCATCAACAACAAGGGATGCACATATCTTGTCGGAGCAACATTTCCAACCTCAACATACAAGTGCAAAAATACTTGCTGGATCCCAAATAAAATTTAAACACACCTCAAAAGCATGAATCAATGCCCAAAAATCATCAATACAACAAACCCTATCCTCTGGAGTCCAAAATAAAAAGAAAAGTCAACCTAGAAGGTCAAAACCCTATCCAAAAATGTGCTGACACTATTTTAGTGCTTTTGTCCTACTCTGACACTTTTGACTCCCAGAGTGGCGCTTTTGTCACTTGTTTTAGCACTTTTTTAACATGGGAATAAGTCACGAAAAACAAAATGCAGGGTTATTCAACTTTGCCCAGATTTGAGCACAGACCTTCTAATGACCTAAAAATGACCCAAAACTCATAAAAAACCATCTAGAAAATATATTAGGGTTTACATGAATTAAATGAGGACAACCTACCTAAGATCTAAACTTTTACCGGCAAAACAATGCACAGGAAGAGTTGTAGACACAACCACTTCCAAATAACTCGACCAAAAAGACTGTAAACACTAATAGGTCCCAAAATAAGATATACAAGGGCAAATAAAGATTTTTTAAAAACCAAAACAAAGCCATTAAGAATCACACAAAATCTCAGATCAGTCCAGGAAGCATCTCCCATACCCGACAATGTAGTAACTCAAATTTCCCAAAACAAATGCAAACCATTCCAATCCTTTCCCTTACAAAGTTCTGATAATAATAATCAAATTAACTCCATTCCGAAATCCCCAAACAATCTTTTATAGACATGACAAATAATCTTTTCAAAATAAAATGCTAAGTGGAGGGAACCTGAAGACAACCTGGAAAAAGAAGCAAAGGAAATAAATCTAATGAAGAACTCCAAAATCCAGCAAGAAACTTCAAGAAAATCAAATCTAAAGCCAAATCAAAGTCCTTCAATCAAATCTTCAAAATCTCCCGAAAATTCCAACCCCCGTGAATGCATAGGAAGCCGAATTTATTCAAAAATTAAACTCAAAACCTTAATCAAAACCGACCAATCAAAATATTCTAAAAATCATATATTATACCTACCCCACACATAGTCAAAGACATATATCAAAATATATTTATTATTTACCTACCATCCCCCATTCGACCAATAAAATAGGAGGGTAGGTAGATTATATCAAAAGTCAAATTAACCAAAGGGGGTAGAAAGTCGATTAAATAAAATATAAAATCATAACCCCATAATAACACAATAAGCATGGATAATATTATTTATCCAACCAATAAATAGTAATTCACAATAAAACATTCATTACTTACTCATAATAAATTATTATAAATAAATATTAATAATTACAACCATCAAATAAAATAAAATAAATATGAATTCCATTAAATACCAATTCAATAAAATTCAATAAATAAAAGCTAATAAAAAATAAATATCAATTAAATAAATAACAATAATATTGAAATAAACAATAAATAATAATTAAACTTCAATTAAACAATAAATTAAATTAAGTTGATTAAACAATAACCAAATAACCAAATAAGTAATTAAAAGGGCTTCGGCCCTAGCTCGCCTGGTCGTGGATCACAACTTAAGGCATGGGTATGCTCCCCATGGTCTTGAGTTTGAGTCCCTAGTTGTGTTAACTCTGTGTGTGTTGCTACCTTGTGAGCGGGTTGTACACACTGGGGGATTAGTCTCGCTTCAGTGAGGACACCTCCAGATTCCACGATAGTGAATATAAAAAAGAAGAAGTAATTAATAAATAATAGATTAATTAAATAAATAAATAATCTAACTATAATTATAATTGCAAATCAACATTACTAAATCATACCACATATATTCACATAACCTCAGCCAACTTGTAAAAAGGGTCAAACAACAACACAAGACACTAACCATTCAACACACATCATGACGAAATTGACAAGGTATATATCTTAAGCCTAGAGTGTGTGAGGGAAACTATATAATCTTTGACAACTTGTCATTGGGATAGAGACATGCTCAGACCCGTGAAGGCAGGCGGAGTTGATGTCTAGTACCTGCAAACATGCATCCAAGACTAAACACAACATATACAATACATATACATCATATAAATAGACATGTGATAGAGAATCACGACAACATATCATGCTCACTATGAGTGATATGACATCATCTCTACTCACGAAGACAGTCACACAATATAACATCAAAGATCGCATAAAATCATGATCATGAAATAGGGTTAGTACCATTATAATATCATAAGTCATATAGTCCACAAAAGCAATGAACACATATAAATCCGTGTATCATATAAATCCATCCATCATAGCAATACTATGTGCCGACATCCACAAGAACCATCAAATGCCATATGCCATGTAGTATGTCTATCATCATCAATCATATTAATCACCAAACATCATGAGCCATGTCAAATAGCATAAATCCACAAAGAGTAACTAGCATCATCTATACCATCTAAGATAGCAAATATAATCATGAGTATCCATCTAAACATCAATCATATGTCCAAACAAGTCTATCGAAATGCAAATCAAAATGCAAGTCTAGGAGGGACACTACAGTTTGTTCATGGTCACCCCCTTCAAGATGGTAGGATTTTCAGCTCTAATACCACTATAATACCCTCTATTGATTTGAACCTTGGCTTGTAGAAATTGACCTCAAGGAATATTGTCAAACACTTTGTATGCAAACTAATAAAGCTGATTTCATCAATAAATTGATCTCCAATTAAATAGACTCGTGAACGACTATGTAATAACATTCAAATTGCTTAATACTCAACATGGTATTTTATCAAACACTTGGCGAACATACTACAATATATGGAAAATTTGAAACTCCTTATTTGTTGATAGAAGACTAATTTTGCAATGTAAATGTGCACATACGGTTGCCTTATAGGCTACGACAAATATTCAAATTCAAATTCAACTGCAATGCATAGATATGAAACTATGATGGAAGAAACCTGAAATTGGGTGCTATGGTGATCTGCAGATGAAATGGTAGCCTCCCAAATTGCTAACCAGCAAGATGAATACCCAAGCAACAATACATCAGTTGTTGCTAAACCTCAAAAGTATGCAATAATAAATCACCTATTGCATATGTGCAATAATACATCAGCTACTGCATAACCAAACCCTTACAGTGAACAAACTAAACTTGCTGCAAACATTGTTCACGCACTGTAGCATCGCTGTTTAGGACACTATAGCAATTTCACTATTCACGACACTATAGAAAAAACACTATTCATGATACTGTAGTCACATAAATCTGTCCAGCTTAATTAAATAAATATTCGCTATTTATTTGATTAAAAATCCACTAGCCATCAATTAATTAAATTAATATTTAATTAATTCATCCCCAAACATTCTTCTATTAATTAAATAAATTATTCAATTTATTTTAATTAATTCATTAAATCAAATTCCAATCAATTAAATAAATAAAATCTATTTATTTAATCAGAATCCCCTTTTCCTCTTTTAAATAAATTAAATAAAACATTTATTTAAATCATTATCCCCACCCCACTTGCATTTTCCTACAAATGCAACTTGCACACATTTATTGGAATAAATGAATTTTTATTTTAATAAAATCCTATTTTCCCTCACCCACCAAATCCACTTGCAAAATCTAATCCCCTTCTAGATTCTTCTAAACCCTTCCTAATTAGCCTAATCCATCCTCTAAACTTTGTCACATCCCTAAGCAAAGGGAAGTCACTTCTCAAATGGCTCAAAGTCTTTGATAACCATTAAAGGTTTTTCAACCTTCAACCACCAAAACCCTTAAAGTCTTTGAAAACCATTAAAGGCTTTCAACCTTCAACCACTTAATCCCCAAAGTCTCCAATAACCATTAATGGTTAATTCAAACCCTCCCACATGGTTAAAACATTTGTTTTGACTCAACCTCTATCCAACCCAAAGGTCTCATCAGGCCATTAATGCTTTGACCATGATTATCCCTTAAACATTTGCACAAAGGTTTATCCTTGGATTAACTCTTAATCCAGTGGGTAAGCTTAATTTAGACTTGACCCTTAGCCTTTAGATAACCATGAGGTTTTCTCAGGCCTTTAATGCCTCCAACTCCTTTTCTCAACCCAACCCTATGTTGACACTTGTCACCATTTCATTGGTGACAATTGTGCACATGGATCCCCAACTTTCAAACTCAACCCTTGATTGAATCTTTCAATCTCAACCATCCATTGCTCCATTTTCCCTATAAATAGAGCTCATTCCTTCATAATCCAGATCCTGAAAAACTTGTATGCATCTAAGCTATAGACATTTTAGAGAGCATTTTTAGCATAATCATCTAATACTTTGTTATTTTGGTTAAAATACATCATTTTAGCATCAATAGCATAGCATTAGTTTCTCATTTCATACTCGAAGCACAATATTACAATCTCAATCCTCCATAAGCATCCATAGTGCAAAAAGCTGCTGAGAGCTACACTATTTTGGAACTTGGAGAGGAGAGGAACAAGGGAGGAAGGAGCTAAAGCCATGCTAAGAGGCAGTTGGAGATGCCTCATAATATTTGTTTCGTTTGTTAAATACATTAGCATGCTTTTAGTGTCTCTCTTGGTATGCCTTTTAGATTAGTTTTTGATTGACTAACATTGACAATCTAATGTTTTTGTGTCTTTTTGTGTTGTTGATCATTCACTAACCTTGTGCCATTTAGGAGGGCATCATTTGGTGAACCCGACGTGAATCGAACATGCAAAAACATATCCTTTTTTTTTTTATCTAACATGTTTGCTTGTTGAAAGTGCCACACAGGTTGCGCTTTAGCGCTATTGAACTCGTTTTAGCGCTACTGACACTTTTTATTTTAGCGCTATTGAACTCGTTTTAGCGCTACTGACACTTTTTATTTTAGCGCTATTGTCCATACAATAGCGCTATTGTAAAAGTTTCAGCGCTTTTGACCTTATTCTAGCGCTTATGTTCTTCTTCTAGCGCTATTGGAAAACCTCTAGCGCTTTAGCCTCTCTGTCTCTCTCGTTCTTTCAGCGCTTCTGTGTAAAGTAGCGCATCTGTTTAAAACACAGACTAGCGCTATTGCGACAGAGTGTCGTCCAAATCACCTTGTAACCAAAAAATTGAACATCTTAGGCTTGTGGAAGCCCCCCTTGGACACAAATTTTACTAACGAATTGTGGTTGTTGCAGGTTAAAAACTAACCCATAAAAATCAAAAATTTTCCTTTGGTGCATTAAAAACTTGAAACAAAGAAATTTGTCATGCTTTCTAGTTAGGATAAATTGTCTTTTGGTGCTTAAAATCAACAAACAAATTTGCTTTCCTTGCATCAAATGTAAAAATCACAAGCCACACTTCAATTTTGGGCAAGTAAAAAGAACAAACCACTTGTTTTTTATTTTTTTGCAAACAAATTTTACTTCAAGCAAAACGTGTTTTTCATTAAGTTGACCAGGATTTTCGAATTCTAGATTACAAAAACGCATTGCCTTTGAAGTTAAAAAGAACACCATGATTGTTGGAGCAACATCTCCAAGTAGTTAGAGCACATTTGCAAAATACTGGATTAAAAAGAACAAGTGTTTTACGTGTTTGGCACGCTTGTGCAAAAAGTCGGTCGAGTGGTCCTACCTCTAACACACACTGTCCTCCCCCTTGGCTTTCGTGGTCCTAGGTGCAAGAGAAAAGTGTTAGTAACACTCAAAATTTTATCTTTTTAAGAGAGGCCTGCCAAGAGACACATCACTCTTGGGAACGACCTCGAGCGGTAAATCCTTCGAGCCGCTATAGAAATCAGGTGAGAGCGAAAGCTGTAGCCTTGGGTATAGCTGTTCCTAAAGTGTAACTGGCCGAAAGGAAAAATGGGCCCCACCACCAGTTACAAGGCTCTTAAGTGAGTCACTGCAGAATGAACTTATGTCCAAAAACATCGAACATGACTAAACACCTTTAAATAGTAGCCCACCCGTTCTATTGATTGAGAATATTTGCGATATAATTTAGTGCAAGAGCATAGATGGTTTTGCTCCCAAGATACTCACCATACATATTTCCTTGAGTAGAAACATAGCTTTTTGAAAAGTCACTTGTGGCTTGATAAAAATGGTGACTCCCCCATCATAGGGATCATCTATTTGTTATGCTCGTGCAAGACTTAGTATATCACATCCTTACCTGCCACGGCGGGATTCATAAGGTATGTAGTACCAAAGTCGAAGAAATATCAAGATGTGGGCTAAATTTATCACAACTGGCCATTTGACCTTAGGGATAAAAAGTGTTTGAAGTGTGTTCGTTTTAAAGATCTAGTGCAAATTGAGCCGACTTCAGGCTTTGGAAATACACATTAAAATACATCTAAAGGAAGGGTCATATACAAGTCCAAGGATTGGGTTGATCTAGACCCATGCTCATTTGTGCCTTTTAGGCAACATTCTTATGTTTGTGTGCTTGCTTTGTTTTCTTGTCAAAGAAAAATCAGAAAATCACTTCCCAAAAACAAAGTATTCATCCAACCAAACATCTGTCAAAACAACCAAAAACATCGAAAACAAAGTGCAAACAAAGAGTCAAAAACTTTATGACCATTCTTCACATCTTGCGAAAGAAGAAGAGTCATCAGAATATCAACTTGAAAAGAAGAGCATTGAGCTCAAAGGCTTTGATCAAAAAGAGGAAATTCTTCTATATCAATCGACAAATCTTTGTCTCCCATAGAATCTTTCTACATCGCATGCGTCTATACCTTCAAGGCAAAACAAATGAATTTGATTCAGAATCATTGAACCACAGAGCTTTTATGCAATATAGAGCTCTGAGTTATCACAAAAATCAAGGGGGAAAGATTAATCCAAACTTCTTCCCAAACATCTGTATCACCTACAACACAGCTCGAGAAATACCACCAACACCCGAAAGGGAAGAGATAGAGTTTGTCCCATTTGTAACACAAAGTTTTTATTGAAAGTTGAAAACATTTTCATCCATCATCTCACTCATACATCATCATTTCATCATCAATTCGTCCCAACTCTCAAAACATTAAGAGGTTCTTGTCCCAAGTTCTCTTTTAGATATTGCTTGAAATCAAAACATATTACATCACTTTTTAGATTGTTTCTACATCTAGGATAAGCTCATCCTAAAGAGATACATCTACGCAGGTTAAAACTAGTTCATGAGTGAATCCTCTCATTACTAGGTAGTTAAATCTGTAACACATCTTAGATTTCTCTACACCTTATCACATCCAATCTTATCAAACAAGCAAGCAATTCAAAGAAGGAATTTCGGTTACATCCACCTTAAAGGTGCTAGAGATCCACGTACAACACAAATCACCAACCATCAATCTTTCATTTCATCAAACAACTCATCATCATCTTCAATCAACTTCAACAAAAACTCAAAAACAAAATGGCTCAAACCCGATCACAGTCCAGGCAACGAGAAATAGAAAGGGAAGAAGAAGAAGAGGAAAATCTCCATGAATTTCAAGAAGCACTTGGAGGAAAGGCAGATGACAAAAACCCAAGTACTCCCACTCCTGCAACAATAGAAAGGGCTCAGCATAACCCTCTCTTTAACAGGCTTTTTGACGAAATCCTCAGGAGCAATGCAGATGCTCACTTCTTAAGACTCGCTCGAGAAGGAGCCAAACTCCCCTCAGACTTTGATCTTGCCCAATTAAGAAAAGCATCAGAAAGACAAAGTCGCCATGAAGAGGAAAGAGATAGAGATCCCATCAGATATAACATTCCTCGAGGTAATCCACCACCTCCTCCTCCAAATGAAATGGAGATATTGCGGCAACAAGTCGAGAATCTCGCCCAACAGCTTCATAGTGGTGTCAAGACTAACCAATTCTCACTCAATGACATCTGCCCCTATCCTTTTTATAGGAATCTTTACATGCCACCATTTCCTCGAGGATTCGAAACACCCAAGCTTGAAAAATATAGAGGAAAGGGGGATCCCCGCGATCATGTCCGAGAATTTCATTCCGCTTGTCTTGAAGTGGCATATGAAGACACCTATCTAATGCGCCTTTTTCCCCAAAGCTTGGGAGGCACAACCACATCATGGTTTTCCCGACTACCAGGGGGCATTAGAACATTTGAGGAACTCATCCAGAAGTTCCTAGCTCATTATTCTCATAACATTGAACGCGACATCACCATGGCTGATCTGTGCAACACCAAACAAAAACCAGGTGAACAATTCTCAGTATTCCTGCAACGATGGCATCAAATGTCTAGCAGACATTCTCTTCAGTTACCTGAACGAGAACTAGTGGAAATATTCATTTCCAACTTAAATGAAGAAATGGAATTTCACCTGGATGTCAAAGACACAGACTCTTTTAATGATATGATCACCAAGGGTTTGAAATGTGAAAGGGCACTCATCAAGAAAGGACTCATCAAAATCTTTAATGAACCAAAAGATGGTCCTCGCCCACGCTTCAACAACGATAAACCAAGCTTCTGGAATAAAAACAAGAATGTTGTCAATGATGGGGTTGTGGATGCCCGAACTATCCAAAATGCACAACCTGTGGTTCAGTTTGCAGGACAAAATCCTCCACCTCAGAATAACACAAATGTTCCTTCCAATCAAGGTCGCATCACATCTCATGATGAACCTAGACCTTGTCAGCAAAAACAAAAACGAACATACACTCCCTTGGGGGAACCCATTGAAACAGTGTTGCGACAACTTATTTCCCAAAATTTGGTCACTCTACCTAAACTATCAAACTATAAGCCTCAGGTCAAACCGACATGGTGGATAGATATTGAACACTGTGAATTCCATCAAGGAAGAGGGCACAAGACAAGTAATTGTCACCGATTAAAAGATCTTATTCAGGATCTTATTGACCGAGGAGAAATTGAAATTGAAGGACATGACCCAAAAACAACCAATAATGATCATCTGATGTTCAAAAATCCACTTCCATCACAAGATCAAAGGGGTCCTTCCACTTCCAGACGAGGTCCTGATACCACTGAATATACGCAAGCTGCGTATAATTACACTGTCAATCATCTGTATGATGCCAATGAACAAGTTGCAACCATAACCTTCAAAAATCCCAACTCGAATTGCAATGTTGTTACACGCCGCGACAAAGTTACCATCAAGGCAGCTCCACAAGGCACCACCTCCATCCCAAAGCAGTATAATCTTGTGGAACAATTAGACAAAACCCCTGCGCTTATATCCATTTTAGAGCTTTTGCGTCTATCACCAGCTCATAAAACTATCTTGGATCAAGCACTCCAAGAGGCGTCAGTCCCTGCAAATTTGAATACAGACCAATTTCAAGCCATGGTTGGAAGTCTCAAGTCATCACCTTGTCTCACTTTTTCTGAAAATGACAACTCTTCCTTCCAACAACCGCATAATGCCTCACTCCACATTGAAGGCTTTATCAACCAACATAGGATCAAGCGAGTCTTGATCGATAATGGAGCAGGCCTAAATATTTGTACACTACAGTTGGTCACAGCATTGGGATATGCGGTAGAATCAGTGGATCCTTGTCAGAAGATCACAATCAAAGCCTATGACGATGCAGAACGTTCATCCAAAGGAGCTGTGGTACTACCAATCCGAGTGGGCCCCGTGGTAAAACACATCATTTGTCAGGTTCTGGACCTTCCTCTGCCATACAATCTATTATTAGGAAGACCTTGGATACATGCCATGCAAGTTGTTCCATCTACCTACCATCAATGTATCAAGTTCCCACATAATGGTGTAGAGATCACAATCCTGGGTGATGCAAACCCCTTTGCATATTGCCATAATATCAAGCATCAACCAGAGATTACCGTTCCTAATAATAGAGAAGCCATTTCTTCCACATCATATATCAGTCCCGCCTCTCTTGCCCGTTCAAACACCACTATACCCAAGCAAGAAAAGCTTAAGATGAAGATCACAGAGGAAGGTCCTGGGGAATACAACTTGAGTCAACTCTTTTGTGTAGGGCAAATGCCCACTTCTCCTAGAACGCATGGTAAACCACAACAGTTACTCCAACAACCCATAGTCACGCCAGCATGTGCTTTGACGCCTTTCATCCTTGGAAAGAGTCAAGAAGAAGAAACACAAGATGAGGACCTAGCAGAATGGATCTATAAGGATCCCATCACCACTGATATACCGCGAGTTACACTTCCTACGGATCAGTATGGCAAAGGTCTCCTCATTATGCAAAGAATGGGGTATGATGGTCAGAGTGCTTTGGGATATTGCAAACAAGGACGACATGAACCTCTACTACCAGAATTCAAGCCCAAAGGTAACACAGGCCTAGGCTTTGAGAAAGAGATCTTTCCTAAACTCAAGTTCAAAGGAAAACCCAGCAAACCATTTTGTCCACCTACTATAAAGCGGACACCTTTCATTATCAAAGCGGCATCAAGCATCATCCCAACTGCCCCACTGAGGCTCACAACCCCAACACAACTATCTCCAATGCCAATCATTCCACCAATCAAACCAATACTCCCATTAGCAGTACCATTAACAGCAGCAACTGTATCAGAACCCGCAACAGCATCTATGGCACCCGCAGTTCCAGCAGAAACCACTGAGTCAATAATACCAATACTTCCTATATCAGATTCTTTAATCTCCATCAACCGCCCTACAGCACCGATCATTACAAAGTTACATCAACCAATCACACCTGCAGTGTTTAACTCAAAAGACATCCCAGTATGGTATAGCAATCGGATGCTGGAAAGTGATTCAGAGACCGACTCGCATGAATGGGAATTTGATTCTGTACAGCTTAACACTTCAGATGAGGAAGACACATCGCCACCTCCACCACGCAAAGACATCCCTGTTTACGGAGAAGCACAGATAAAGACCACTTGGGTTCCTGAACTGGAAATATCTTCCACAGACCCTACGTCTCATCCTACGCCTGATTCTGACAGGGAAAGTACCATCAACGACCTTCACCATAACATCTTAACCCTCACTGATACCTCTAACGAACTTAACCTGGTTGATGAAGTAATGCCCATTGTCCACCCTGAACTCATCGAATGGAACCAACCAACTCCCCCATGTCTTACTTCTTCCAAAATGATGAGGCTATCATTGACTTTTTGGAATTAAGGGATAACCTACTAGGCGGGGATCACAAAGCTGGATTCACCATTGAACTTAATAGCGTAGCATACTTCGGGGCGGATGCCAAACCTTTCAGCTGCAAAAATATAACAATAAAACATGGATTTTCCAGTGAAAACCACACTGTGGCACTGTTTGATCCCACAAAAGTAAAAAGAAAGAGCGTATCCAACGGTGAAAACCTCTCTGAGGTGCCTGAGGATGAAGGGTTTGACATTCTCCCCGATAGTACACAACAGGAACGATCAACAATTCTCATCGAGGAAACCAAAGAGTATAATGTGGGGACTCCTGAAAATCCACATATCATACATCTGGCATCTCTTCTCACTCAAAAGGAACAACCTAAATTTATAGAGTTCTTCCAGAAGCATCAGATCAACTTTGCATGGTCATATGCAGACATGCCTGGGCTTGATCCTAATTTAGTCATGCATCACCTCACCGTAGCAGAAGGAGCCAAACCTGTCAAGCATAAGCTTTGTAAGATGCATCCTCAGATTGCAGTACTAGTCAAAACAGAACTCAAGAAACTCCTAGACGTTGGTTTCATTAGACCAATTGATTTTGCAGAATGGATCTCCAATATTGTGCCTGTTGGCAAACCAAAAGGGGGCATCCGCATTTGTACTGACTTCAGAGATCTGAATAAGGCCTGTCCTAAGGATGACTTCCCCCTTCCAAATATCGACATCATAGTGGATCTAACAGCAGGACATGCCATGCTTTCACTCATGGATGGCTTTTCAGGATACAATCAAATAAAGATCACACCAGAGGACCAACATAAGATAGCCTTCACATGTCCATGGGGCACGTATTGCTAGAATGTAATGCCTTTCGGCCTAAAGAATGCAGGAGCAACCTATCAAAGAGAAATGACCACCATCTTCCATGACATGATGCATACCATGATGGAAGATTATGTTGATGACTTACTAGCAAAATCACTCACCAGAGAAGGGCATCTCCACATCTTAGATAAAATATTTGATAGACTGGAACAATACCATGTTCGACTCAACCCAAAGAAATGTGTCTTTGGAGTGACCTCTGGGAAGCTTCTAGGATACATCATCTCAAGCAAAGGCATTGAGGTCGACCCAGCGAAGGTAAAGGCAATCATGGACATCCCACCTCCAAAGAATATCAGTCAGCTAAGGACATTACAAGGGCGACTTCAATCCATCCGAAGATTCATTGCACAATTGGCTGATAAGTGTCACCCATTCACACACCTGCTACACAAGAACATCCGCTTTCAGTGGGATGCCCGATGCCAGCAAGCATTTCAGACACTTAAAGACTATCTCATGAAACCACCATTGTTGATCCCTCCAGATCCAAGTAGACCGTTGTTACTCTATATCTCAACAACCAGTACAGCATTGGGTGTACTACTGGCACAACATAATGTAGAAGGAAAAGAGTGTGTTGTTTACTACATCTCTCGCACACTGGTGGGCTATGAACTCAATTACACACCTATTGAGCGAGCTTTCCTAGCAGTAATCTTAGCAGCCACTAAACTGAGGCACTATCTGTTAACACACAAAGTACAACTCATTGCAAAGATTGATCCACTCAAGTATTTACTCAGCAAAGCAGCATTGACAGGTCGCTTGGCCAAATGGGTGATGATTCTAAGTGAATTTGTCATCGAGTATGTGGACCGTAAAGCTATCAAAGGGCAGGTTATTGCAGATCAGTTGGCTGATGCACCACTTACAGGCGATCATCCTCTTATTTCTAATTTTCCAGATGAGGAGATATTCATGATCACAACCGCACAACCATGGAAACTATATTTTGATGGTTCATACACTAGGCACGGCTCGGGGGCAGGCATTTTGTTTATCACACCTCAAGGTGATAGCATCCTGAAGTCTTACAGGCTCACATTCCCATGCACAAACAACATAGCAGAGTATGAGGCCTTGATCACAGGACTCAGGTTAGCCGTACAATGGAAATTACAAGAACTGCAAGTATATGGCGATTCCCAACTAGTCATTCGACAAGCAACGGATGAATATCAGACCAAAGATGATAAACTCATGCCATATAAGCAAATGGTGGACACTCTAAAGACATCATTTACTACTATCACTTTTGAGCAGATACCAAGAGATCAGAATGGAGCTGCTGACGCTATGGCTACCATCGCATCTCTACTAGATCTTCCACAGAATTCAACACGCTACGAGTTCTTGGTAGAACAGCTTTGGATCCCCGCTTATGATATCCCCGAATCTGAAATGATATATCACCTTGTCAGTTCTGAATCCCCATGGTACGGTGAGTTCTACACCTATCTCCGTGATCACACCCTTCCTCCCAACCAATCAAATAACCAACGTAAAACCTTCATTCGCCAAACTGCTCGATATACCATTATTGCCGAAACCCTATACCGACGCGGTCTTGATGGTACTCTCCTTCGATGTCTGGAACAAGATGAGATAACAAAGGCTTTAGAAGAGGTACATGAAGGAATTTGCGGGACTCACTCAAGTGGTCCGTCACTAGCCAAGAAACTCATGCGAGCTGGATATTATTGGCCATCTATGGAAAAAGATTCCTACTACTTTGTCAGAAAATGCAAGAAATGTCAAGTTCATGGTGACCTGATACATGCACCAGCCCAGGAACTGCAACCAATCACGACACCATGGCCTTTCTGTCAATGGGGCCTTGACCTTGTGGGTAAGATTCATCCATCTTCATCCAATGGCCATAAATTCATTATTACCGCTACCGAATATTTCACAAAGTGGATCGAAGTTGTTCCACTTACCCAAGTCACGGGCAAGCAGATCGCCTCATTCATCCTCAACTACATCATCTACCGGTATGGTGTACCCATGTCCATCATCACAGATAACGGTCTTCCTTTCAAAAATCAGGATGTCCGTGAACTTTGTGAGAAGTTTCATATCCAACACCGCTTTTTCACTCCCTATTACCCACAAGGCAATGGTCAGGCCGAAGCATCAAATAAGAACATATTAAGAATCCTCTAGAAGACAGTCAATGATGTTGGCCGTGATTGGCATGTTCAACTAAATCCAGCGCTATGGGCATATCGAACTAGCATTCGAACCCCTACAGGTGCAACTCCTTATTCATTGGTCTATGGTGCAGAGGCTATCTTGCCTATTGAAGTCGAGATACCATCATTACGGGTTTCCTTGCATAATCTGATAGATGATGAAGCATACAGAGTATCCCATCTTCAGGACTTAGAGTTACTAGATGAGAAGCGACAAGCTGCATACAACCATCTCAAATCCTATTAGCAGCGCATGAGCAAAAGTTACAATCACCGAGTTAGATCTCGTACATTTGAGGTAGGTGATCTTGTTCTATGAGAGAATCCTCGCAACCAACCAAACAGAGAACATCAAGGCAAGTTTGAATCAAACTGGCTGGGCCCATATGTTGTCACTGCTGTATTCGGGTCCGGGGCATACCAGTTGGCTACATCAGAAGGAGAACCGCTTGCAGATCCCATCAACAGCATGCACCTAAAACGGTTTTATACCTAAGCTATACAGAGCATCAGGCTCCCCTACATACCAAAAAATACCAAAAACATTCAGAAAAATGTCCTGAAGAAAATACAAAAACATTCAAAAATGTAAAGAAAAATCATGCATCCAAACGGTGAACAACCACTCCGGTGGCACCTTGGGTAAGTACGATGGTGAAAACCTGGCAAAGAGGCGCCACTCGTAAACGCTATGGCCCCATTGTCTGTCAGACTTGTTGCGATCACATTTACTTCATGCATACATCCATCCATCCAAAAACCATGGCTTGTTATTCATCTGCAATTGTGAAAGTACTGCATGCATCTTGCGTCCCACTTGTTTATAGTCATGTCTAAAAACTGGGGGCAATTGCCTTAACCTATTTATGGAAGTGGATTCTACATTGTCTTATGATTCATTAAGTTCTTCATTCCAGCAATCATCAAAAATCCAAAAACATTCAAAAAAATCTCGCAAAAATACCAAAAACATTCAAAAAAATCTCGCAAAAATACCAAAAACATTCAAAACAATTCAAAATCCAAAAACATCGAAAAACATCGAAAATCACACAAAAACATGGCAACACCTTGTACATACTCATCCGCAGATACCAAAACAAACATTGACAAACTACTCAGACAATGACCATTTACCAATCAAACCACACAATCAACATCAACACTCAAAACTGTCTTCAACAAGGATGCATCCTTCCTTACCAAAACAAAGACACAAATGACGTTTTCTTTGACAAGAAAATTATGTTAAGCTATCAAATACTTGGTTGATTGGTGAGTACAATCGTTCGTTTATCTGTATCGGGATCTTTCAGCATTGTTTTGTTTTGTTTGCGCATTATTTCTGATGAAGTACTGGGGCATGTACTAATGGTGTCTATGTGGGAAGTTCACTAAGCTATGTGATCATAGGCAAAAATACAGTCATAGATCACTACGGCTTGCTGACTACAGCGTATACCTCGACCATATGGGAATGAACCATTACCAAGGATCCTTATTCTTTATTCTTTATGTATATACTGTTTGTTTGCAGGTACAATGCTCTTCCTTTGGTTCCTCCTACCTCATCCAAACTGGATAAAGGTTTTTATCTCTTAGTACGGTATGCACTTGTCTCAGGATATGATCAGCCTAAGATCAAGGAGGACGATCCAAGTCATGCATGAAAGGAGATAATCCTTGTCTGTTCCACAAACAATACTCTGGTCAGCTTGACCCTTATATCAAGTCATTTGTATTAACTTGCTATATAAAAATCCATGAAAGGAATACTCAGGTCATCTTGAATCATTATGTCAAGATGCTTGTATTTTCTTACAACATTTTAAATCTCAATGATGAAAATAGAGCACTATGGATCGTCATTTCATCTCATCTGTTTATATATTGCATTCCGTTGCATAAACACCCATCCGTTCACTCATTCATATATAGGCTTTATATGCAAAATGTGAAAATTAGGCTGGTCTTGGATACAATCATGATCGAGTACTCTGATACATCATCAATGCATCATGCTAAGTCTTACAAACCTTGCATTCCTTATGATCATATCATCCTTGCATTCAAACATTTAGTTGCATTTTGCATTAAAACATTCATGTCATTTTTAAACTTTGCATATAGTTCATTTTCTTGACATTTAGTTTTCATTAAAATCATTTGCATCATTGCATCAATCATAAATAATTAAATTCATTCATGGGATCAAATTGTCTTTTGATTGCTTTTAAATCATTTACTAGACATTCATTTAGTATCAATTATCCATTATCATTTTATTATCCTTTATCATTTATTATTACACACATTCATTTATAGTTAAAAGGTGCATTCATTCCTTCATTAACTAAGTATCCTATTATGCTCATTTTAGGATTCATTCACATTGCATTCATTATCATCCTTTTTAATTGCATTAAGGTGCAGTTATTAAAACCATAAGTTATAATATCCTCACATTATCATTTTTACTTAACATCATATTTAAAGCATTTAGAATCATAACACCATTTGTTTCCAAACATTGGTTCATACCATTGTATATATCCATTATACATATGCATTCATGTAAAACATTATCATACAAACATTTGTACTTTACATTTTGTTTCTCCATCTTACATTCATTTAACAAACATCTAGATGCATATTCATCCATAAACATCATTCATTCGACCATTGCGTTAACACCATCACATAAATCATCTCATCGTTATATCAAAATTGGAAACACCAAACTCCTGTTCATATATCATCATAAGCATACATTATCATCATGGCATTACATACATAAAGCATTGCATCCAAAATCAAACAAATCATACATAAACCTGCATTCATATGTTAGTATCCAACATCCTAAATCATCATAAAAACATGCATATAGGAAACATCTCATCAATACATACATATACACATATCCATCTAAGCAATAAACTCATCATCCATACATAATCAAATGCATATCATCAAAATATGGGATCTCCTCATATATCTCATCTCATATATCAGAGTACAATGACGTCTACAAAAAATCGGCTACCACGAGCCATCTAAGATACAGTCCAAAAAATAAACAAAGATACAAATACATATATGCATGAATGCTCTCTCAAATGCCGCTCTGGCCAGATGTTGTCCTCACACCTCCCCCTGCTCCACCACTGGTGCCTGCACCACCTGATCCATCTCTCCGTGGAGGCCTCATCGAACCCCCACTCCCTCCTGCATCTCCTGATCTCTCCCGCCTCAAAGGACCCATCACTCCCCCACTGCTCTGCATCCTCTGTGATTGCTCTGATCTCGTCTGTCGCATCTGGGTATAACTAAGAGCTCACTGACTGAGTTGCACCACCTACTCATATAAACCTCGCCAATACTCTATCTCAGCCTGTGCTCGCCCAAACTGCCTCATAACCTCCCCTGTAGGCCCCTGTGCTCCTACTCCAGTCCGCACTCTCTCCTGTAGCTCTGCCAATCTCTCCACTGCAGTATCTCTCTCCCGCAGCACCATCGTCAGCTCTGACTCCCGTGCAAATAGCTACACATCCCTAGCTGCCACCTCTGCCTCCAAATCCTCTATCTGCGTCTGCAAGCGCACTATAATATGCTCCCGCAGATCTCGAGTGGCTCCCTCCCCGGTGTCCATAGCTGCCTCCCCTACACCTCCCTCTCCAGAAGTCCCCTCCCCTCTGTCCATCGGGATCTCCCTCTCCATCCCCCTTCCACTCAGCTGCACTCCTCTCGGAATCAATGGTCCCTGTGAGATCTGTAGAGGAAGTCCCCCTCTCCCTCTCCGCTGGCTCCGCATCCCTAATCCTCCTCCACCTCCTCCTCCATCTCCTCCCCCACCTCCACCTCCTCCATCTCCCCCACCACCTCCTCCACCTCCACCTCCTCCTCCTCCTCTATCTCCTCGACCTCCTGCCCTCCCCCGTCTCCATCCCCTCTCATCCTCAAATGCTGGGATCGGCTCTGCTGGGTTCGATATCCATAGGATCGGGTGCGCCGCCCGATACTGCGTGTACTCATCTGTAACCCCTGCATCAACGACCCTCGGTCGTAAGTCCCATGGCCTCGCGTGTAGTGTCCGAAACTCTGCTAGTGCCTGATCATAAGGTAGCACTGGACCCCATGCATACCTCTCCCGAATCACCCGTGCATACTCTCCTGATCCGCTAGGCAGTCCCTGCTGCCATCCAAACTGCCTCATCACTCTCCCTGGCACCTGTCTCTCCACATGATATGTTGTCCTCCCAATGAGGAATCGAGTCATAAAAACCTACGGCAGTGCCTCTGCGTCATCATCCCATGGCTCATACTCCAAGTATGGCCGCCATATCACTGCATCTAGGTCATCCAATGCCCGTCGCCACCACTCCAACTTCCCCAAGTGGGGCTGACTCATCATACCATTGTACATAAACATGTACGGCTGATCAACCGCACGGAATCTCAGACTCACCGGTCGAGTCACTGGTAGATGCTCCCAAGCCCAAATATGTAGCAACGTCATGCCCACTGCTAAAGAACCCCTCCCTCGGTACACTACCTCGTGGAGCTCCTGATACATGTACGCCAGCACGCACGACCCCCATGCAAATCGGGTCCCCTCAGTCATCATCATCTTGATAACCTGTCCCCATCCCACCGCCAACCCATGTGACCGCCTGTCTGGACACAAAAGTCCTCCCACAATCCCAGACAACACTGCTAGAAGTGGCTCATATAGTGCCACTATATCCTCCCAAGCAATAGAGCCATCATCGATAAAAACATCCTCATCAAATATCCTCTGTACTGCCACAGTCCCCCAGGATCTATCATATGTGACCAACTCTCCTCGAATCGGAATCCGTAGGATGCGCCACACATCCTCCAACGTCACGGTCATCTCCCCCTGTGCCAAATGAAAGGTGCACGTCTCACTGTGCCACCGCTCCGCCAGTGCTGTGATCAATCCATGATTCATACGAATCACAGGCATATGCATCACCTCGTAGAGACCAGTCGCTGCAATACAATCAATCTTCGCCTGTGATAATCGGTCCCGCAACCCCTGTGTTGCAGGATGGCGCTCGCGTAACTGCAACACGCGCAGATCCTCCTGCACATGGACATTCATCAAATCACCATCAGTTGTTTTGTTTTCAAACTTTCTTAAGTTTAAACCTAGACTATCATCAGATACTTTGATCAAGTATCTTCGGGTCTCAACAGGTAAGCAATCATGGCCACTTAGACTTCAACAAGCATTTATCGTAAACAAATGACCTAAGTCTCATCGGGCTGCTATGGTTCAAAACAACTCCCACTTCACTTCGCCATCCATCTATTTATCTTAAAGTAAAAGCGTTATTTTACCAACAAAAGCGCTAGTTTTAAACAATAGCGCTACAACTATATCACAAGCGCTCAAACAACTATACCATAGCGCTACAACTACCAAAGCGCTAAAATAGCTACCCATTAGCGCTACTTAAAAACAAAAGCGCTCAATTAACCCAGCAATAGCGCTACTTAACCAATAGCGCTAAAACTTGCATACAGTAGCGCTAATGCAGAGCAAACACACTCAAACATGGGCACAATAGCGCCATTGCGGCACAATAGTGCTATTTTATGGAGCAAAAGCGCCAAAACAACGGTTCCAGCGCTCTTGCTCCAACTTGACTTGGACTCAGCTAAAAACCTAGCAAAAATGCACAAAAATTGAGTTTTCGAATTTGCGTACTGCGGGTCCATAGTCATCTGGCCACTGGAATCGTCAGACTCGCTTGAATATGTGCTCAATGATCGGAATCGGCATCTTAGCTGCTGCTTGCTCCTCCAAATGTCACTATCAGAGCTCTCGTTTTCAACTGGTCGCGGTCACAAATGATCCTGTTTTCACCCCTTTCACCCCATTTATACCCTTCGTGGTCACTGTAACTTCTCCCTTGCTCATCGCCGTGGTCCCTATGAACTTCCCGAGCCACCCATTTCTCCATGTTTCCCCTGTTTTCTTCTATTTTTCACCCGTATGACTAACTTCTTCTCTTCTACCACCCTGCCAATTTTCGTTCTTTTCGAGAGATCGCCCGATTTTTCAAAATTTCTCGGCCCATCTCTCGAGGGGGCATACCACCCATAAAATTCACATTTTATGGGGCATTTCTTCACACCTATTTTTCTTTCTTTGAAACGACGCGATAAACCGCACCATCTCAAAGAGGGGCAAATGTAGTCACATAAATCTGTCTAGCTTAATTAAATAAATATTCGCTATTTATTTGATTAAAAATCCACTAGCCATCAATTAATTAAATTAATATTTAATTAATTCATCCCCAAACATTCTTCTATTAATTAAATAAATTATTCAATTTATTTTAATTAATTCATTAAATCAAATTCCAATCAATTAAATAAATAAAATCTATTTATTTAATCAGAATCCCCTTTTCCTCTTTTAAATAAATTAAATAAAACATTTATTTAAATCATTATCCCCACCCCACTTGCATTTTCCTACAAATGCAACTTGCACACATTTATTGGAATAAATGAATTTTTATTTTAATAAAATCCTATTTTCCCTCACCCACCAAATCCACTTGCAAAATCTAATCCCCTTCTAGATTCTTCTAAACCCTTCCTAATTAGCCTAATCCATCCTCTAAACTTTGTCACATCCCTAAGCAAAGGGAAGTCACTTCTCAAATGGCTCAAAGTCTTTGATAACCATTAAAGGTTTTTCAACCTTCAACCACCAAAACCCTTAAAGTCTTTGAAAACCATTAAAGGCTTTCAACCTTCAACCACTTAATCCCCAAAGTCTCCAATAACCATTAATGGTTAATTCAAACCCTCCCACATGGTTAAAACATTTGTTTTGACTCAACCTCTATCCAACCCAAAGGTCTCATCAGGCCATTAATGCTTTGACCATGATTATCCCTTAAACATTTGCACAAAGGTTTATCCTTGGATTAACTCTTAATCCAGTGGGTAAGCTTAATTTAGACTTGACCCTTAGCCTTTAGATAACCATGAGGTTTTCTCAGGCCTTTAATGCCTCCAACTCCTTTTCTCAACCCAACCCTATGTTGACACTTGTCACCATTTCATTGGTGACAATTGTGCACATGGATCCCCAACTTTCAAACTCAACCCTTGATTGAATCTTTCAATCTCAACCATCCATTGCTCCATTTTCCCTATAAATAGAGCTCATTCCTTCATAATTCAGATCCTGAAAAACTTGTATGCATCTAAGCTATAGACATTTTAGAGAGCATTTTTAGCATAATCATCTAATACTTTGTTATTTTGGTTAAAATACATCATTTTAGCATCAATAGCATAGCATTAGTTTCTCATTTCATACTCGAAGCACAATATTACAATCTCAATCCTCCATAAGCATCCATAGTGCAAAAAGCTGCTGAGAGCTACACTATTTTGGAACTTGGAGAGGAGAGGAACAAGGGAGGAAGGAGCTAAAGCCATGCTAAGAGGCAGTTGGAGATGCCTCATAATATTTGTTTCGTTTGTTAAATACATTAGCATGCTTTTAGTGTCTCTCTTGGTATGCCTTTTAGATTAGTTTTTGATTGACTAACACTGACAATCTAACGTTTTTGTGTCTTTTTGTGTTGTTGATCATTCACTAACCTTGTGCCATTTAGGAGGGCATCAGATACTATAGCAAAAATCACTATTCATGACACTGTGGTAAAATCACTATTCACTGCATTGTAGCGAAATCACAAATATGTTCTTCTCTATTATAAAATCCAATAAGCTCGATGTGTTTCCTGAGATGAAAACACCATTAATCCTCTTGACTGTGTCTACCAACAATGAAGAGAATGCTGGCAAAGAGGGATTTCGTCCTCCAAGCCCAATAATTAAATTTCCAAGAAATCCAACAACATAACATTAATCTCCATCCAAGCATGCATAACGAGCTCTCACAGCCCCTATTCATTCTTTTCTCCAAGAGGTCTATCCATCTCATAGGCAATGTGGGATATTAGAAAACACCTTTTATTTTCATATTATATTCCCCACATTAAGTTGCTCATGTACTTTTAACGAAAGGAAACATTTAATATTTAAACACTTAGCTTTAAAGTCCCACTTTCTAACAACACAATTAAATATTTAATTTAACTTATAGTTTTTTTTTAATAAGTAAATAGCTGCATAGGGGCAGCACCCTTGTATTAAACAAAAAGGAGGATACAAGGCTTGATTCAAAAAGAGCGGTAGGGGGAAAGAATAAAGAAGAAAACCCCCTACCATAGCTCAAGTCTAAGATAAAAAAGACCAGCCCTGAGGGCTGGAAGAGTACAGACATAAACCAACCTCTTACAGAAACAGAGGTTTTCAAACAAAAACATACAAGCTCAAAAAGCAGAGAGACCGGAGTGCCTAGTGACAACCAGAGTCAAAGAGAATCTTCAGAAGCATCATCCGCTAGCGCATTAGCCGCATCCAGAACAATGGGAGATTCTGTGCCACAATTCGCATGAGCAGCCGATTCTGCGTTCTCCTTTGGGAGTCGGTAGTCGTTTGGGATCCACTCTTCGCCCAACCCAAAACCCCAGGCATTTCTATCCACCAGATCTCCGTTCTCCAAAATCCCAAAGTCATCGATGCCCACAATATCTTCATCACAAAGAAATTTTGCCTGCCATTCTGAAGTGAAACTGCTATGTATGCCAGCCACTTTAAACAGGAAATCAATGTTCCTGGAGATGCCAGGCTAGGTTGCTTGGAGAGACTCAAAATCTAGAGAATTAACAATCACAAGCTTCTTAACCTCCGCTTCGTTGCCTAGCGACATATAATAGTTTTGGGGTAGTGGAATTCTAAGAATGGCATCAATATCGTCCAATACAACATCTATTTCCCCCAACAAGCAATGCTTAAACATCATTTGCGTTAACAATTTTTCTTTCTGCTTACTAGTACCCATGTAAATTATCATTGCAAGAAAAACTGCTGGGATATCGGCATTGGCTCTATACCTTTGATACGTCATGAGGAATTCCTTTCCTACAATCCTCTTAACGATGTGGAGAATGAGAGGCTGCCGAGAGAAGAGGACCTCTTGCAAACGTCTATCCGTGATTTCACCCAAGAAAGCCATCTTGCGACAAGTAGCTTCAAGGAGGATTGGGGTCTCCATAGCGAATCGCCAAAAAGAAAAGCAATTGTTTGATGAAAAGAAGGGTATACCATTGTTAAATAGCACGACATCAAACCAGAGAATACGACACCCTGCAAGCAATTCATACCTGTAGCATCATAAATTGTACGCACTCGCTAGGGTGGTACAATTTCACACCTAGTTTAGCACCCGCCTTAGTGCATTTTGCATTCTGCATTGTATTTCTCCTTAAGCACTTAATTAATCAAATTAATTAGGTCTAAGGTCCCTATTTCATCATTCTCTACATCATAAAGTTGGGCCCTTTCACTAAAGCGTGCCCTTCGCATTTTATTCCTCCAATACATCACTTAATCAAAAACCCTAATTAAGTCCTATTTCGAACTTGGGGGCTTGGTTTCGGGGTCTAAACATCTCGAAATCACCTGTAACTTCGGGATTCTCTCTAAAATCATCATATCCGACGGCCCTGAAAATTTGGTGAAAAGTTGTCGGGACCATGGCGCCCGTGCAACATGGTCCCGGACATTTTTCCCGAAATTTTGGGAGCATGATCTAATCATAAAATAAAGCTTAACCCCAAGAAATTGGCGGGATATTCAATCTCTAGGTCGACCAAAATACGAATTTACGACCTAGGGTTTCATACATAAAAGCTCTCTTTCCTCATTGGAAGGGAGGGGATTTTTTTGGTTTCCAGGGAACTTCATATGCAGCGAAAGAGCAGATCTTTGAAGACTTCAACAACACTCAACATCATTCTATCAAGCATCTATCAAATCCATTCATTCATCCAATTAGGGCTTGGAAGACATTGAAGAACAATAGGAGATTGCCGACTGAAGATTGGCTTGTACTCCTCCCTTGAGGGTTGGGTATGATTTCATATTGTTTTCATGTCCTTACATAAGCTTTGATATATCATTTATTCATGCTTTAGATCACATTGCATCTTGATTTAGAGCATTTGCATTATCATTTACAAGCAATTAGGGTTTACTTTCTAGGTTGCTCTAGTTTGCTTTCTTGCATTTTGGACCTTGCACACACACTAGGTCTGCACACACAATACATTTTACAAAACAACTTGGCTATTCATGGAGGTAGAAATCACCAAAGCGGGGGTTTGACTAAGGCAAAACCCTATATAGCCGCCCTTCCCCCTTTTCAGATATTATTGCAGGTTTCGGGATTCGGACGACGCCGCAGGACACAGATCCGGAAAGAGGAGACTGAGACAGAACCCTGTGTAAAATTGCAGCTCAAAAGACCAGGATAGGGGCGCTGGGCACCCTGGTCCTGACAGGATAGGGGCGCTGGGCGCCCTGGTCCCTGGGACAGAGGCGCTGGGCGCCCTGGTCCCTGGGACAGAGGCGCTGGGCGCCCTGGTCCTCCGGACAGACAGCTTTCCGACAGTTTCCAGACAGTGTTTCAGGGTGCAAAACAGTGGTTTCCGGTGCAGTTTTCAGGACAGTGGCACCCGCGCCCCCGTCCCGAACATTTTCAGTCTGATTTCGACTCCGGGTACATATCTGCATTCTTATTTTATCCTTACATTTACAGCTGTCTATTGTTTAATCTCAATTCTGCAAACTTGTTACTAGTTCATACTTACATTTCGAGGTTAGGGTTTGAACTTGTATCATTTTAGCTTTCAATTTCAACAAGGGAATAGAAATCCTAATAGATATCCCGTGGCTCTCTCTTTCACCAAAAGAAGTAGCCAACCGTGCGATATCTCTAGGCTCTTTCGTATTCCGCAATGTGTGTCAAAAGTTAGGATTAGGGTACATTGTCCTAGTCTCGCTTTTTCCCCTACACATTTTGGTGAACCCGACGTGAATCTATCATTGCTTCCTCTTGCATTGCATTTGTTAGATCTAGATCTAGATTTAGTGTGTTTTCATTTCATTTCATTAAAAGAGAAAAAGAAAAAAAAAAAGAAAAAAAAAGAGAGAACTTGTGTTTCTTTGCATTGTGTGTTTAAATTTTATGCAATCTTTTCAAAATGTCAGATTTCTATTTGCAAAATGTTCATGCATTTGATGATTATTATGAGTATAGCCAAGATGAATTAGATGAAGCTTTAGATGAGTTTTTAAACCCTAAGGATGCTAAACCTTCATTTTACCAAAAACTCATAAACCTTGTTACTATGCCATTTAGGTGTGATGAGAAAGATAAGTCGAATGATTCCTCTCAAGGATACATTCCTATCCACTCTTCCCCTGAATCTAGTAACATGGTTGTTTTCAATAATCCCCTCTATGAGGAGATGTCTCCTTTTGAATCAAAAGATAAACCTTTTAACCGATATGATTATGCTTTGTTGGATGATGCCTTTGATGACTTTGTGGCTTTGTCGAAACCTATAAACAAAAACAAGATCTCTAAGTTGGTTAACATGATAAATTTGAATGAATATAACAAACCCCTCTTTGAAGTCCAAGGTGCTTGTCCTTCTCCCACCTTTCAAATTCCTAAGACTCCTCTCCTTACTGTCCAAGGGAGGTATGATCATGATTCCTTTTGTACTCCGAATAAACCAATCATTACTGTACAAGGAAGACAACCTATAAGTCCTTACAATTATGCTAAGCAAATAACTAGAGAGAGTTATCATGCGGTTGCCCATACTTATCATACCAGAAATAATAAGCAACCCAATCCTCCTCCTGTTATTCCAGTTTCGCTTCCTAATCCTCAACCAATCCTTCCTCAAGCTCCTCATATTTCGCAAGTTATGGGTAAGGAATATGATCTCATAGAACAACTTAAAACTACCCCTGCTAAGATATCCCTTTGGGATTTGATTCAAACTTCTTCTGCTCATCATGGAATGTTACAAGATGCCTTGAAAGATTTGAATGTTCCTCCACCGAATACATCTAGTAATATAGCATCTTTTGTTAACTCTGTGATGAATCCTAAGCCTCAAATTGTGTTTACGCAAGATGAGTTGCCTACTAGTGAAGTCCAACAACAATATGATCCCTTGATGATTGTGGTTGTCATGAAAGACACTGCTATAAGACGAACATTAGTAGATAATGGCTCTGGCCTTAATGTGTGTAGCATCAATCTATTACATAAGATGAATGTGGATACTTCTCTTATGGAGCCTGACTCTCGTTCCATTCGTGGTTTTGACAATGTGGCTAAGACTTCATTGGGTATCATCACCTTACCTCTCACAGTGGGACCTGTTACTTTGCCTACTCCTATCCATGTTATGCCGGGAAATTTAACATACAACTTGTTATTAGGGAGGCCTTGGATCCACAGCATGCAAGTTGTCCCCTCTACATTGCATAGACAAGTTAAATTCATTTATAACAACAAGACATATACCTTGATGGGTGATACTAATTTTCAAGCTTGTCTACAAACATCTAATTCCAAAGGAGATTCTTCTACGCCATCCTCGTCTAGTGATGACTCTTTAAACAAGAAACCAATCGATGAGTCTTCGCTTTCCGATGATCAAAATCCTTGGGATGAATCTGGAATTCCTAAGGAAGATCCTTCTCGGCTTGAAACTACACATAAAAAGGATTTTGATCTTGAGAAGGTTCTTGTAGAAGATGACTGGGGATCTCTTGACTTTAACCCTACCTTTGTGGGTGAATATAAGATTCCTTCTAGAGAACTTAAAGTTGAAAAGAAGGAAGAAGCTGGAAATCACAAAGTTGAAAAGAAAGAAGAAGCTAAAAGTCAATCAACCCTGCCTGAAGCTATGAGTAATAATTTTGTGGCCGCTTCTCAAACTTCCTCTTCTCACATCTATAACTATGAAGAGTTTGATTCTTTATCTTATGAAAAACCACCTTCTTTTCCTGAAATGGCTGATCGCTATGGTCGTGGTTTTCGCATTTTTGCTAAGCATGGGTATCATGGAAAAGGTTGTGGTGCTAATGAACAAGGGATTAGAGTTCCTCTAGAGACTAATTTTCAACATTATGCCTTTGGACTTGGCTATAATCCCTGCAGACGTACTAAAGCCTCTAAAAGACCATGCATTAGTGTTAATGCCATCTCTACATCTTTATCAATACAACACCCTGAGTTTATTGATGAGGATTCTTCGGGTGATTGTGCTCTAGATATCTTCCCTATCGACGACGCTTTAGCTGAGTTCTTGGGAGCCTATGACACTCTTCCTCGTTATCATCACAATAGGGGACTCCCTTATTGTTTGAATACTGAAGCTTATTTTGGAAAAGAGATTGATAATGATAAGACTATGAAAGAATTCCCTCAGTTAAAGGATACTCCTCAACAAAGTAATCTTCTCATAAGTGATACCACTGATGTTAAGATGGATCCTTGCAACAAAGAAAAAATCATTAAAATTGGAAAATGTTTGGATAAAGAGGAACAAAAACAATATGAAGAACTATTGCATGAATTCCCTGAGATTTTTGCTTGGGCATACTCTGACATGCCTGGTATAGATCCTAAGATCGTTACTCATAATATTGTCTTAGTTCCTGATGCTAAGCCCGTGAAACAAAAGATTCGAAAAATGAATCCTAAGATAGCTCTGCTTGTTAAAGCTGAGATTGAAAAATTATTGGAGGCTGGATTTATCCGCCCTATGGACTATTCCCCATGGATTTCAAACATTGTCGTTGTGGCTAAACCAAATAACAAAATAAGAATGTGTACCGACTTTCGAGATCTAAATAAGGCTTCTTTAAAAGATGATTTCCCTCTTCCAAACATTGATATGATAGTTGATTCTACGGCAGGACATGCCCTCTTATCCTTCATGGATGGTTTTTCAGGCTACAATCAAATTTTCATTAACCCTCAAGATCAATACAAAACCGCTTTCACTACTCCTTGGGGTACGTTTTGTTGGATAATGATGCCTTTTGGACTTAAAAACGCCGGTGCAACTTATCAACGAGCGATGACCCTTATCTTTCATGATTATATGCATAAGATTTTAGAGGATTACGTTGATGATATTTTGGCTAAATCCTTTCTTCGCATGGATCATGTTAAAGTCCTTCGTCAAATCTTCGAGAGAATTCGTAAATATCACATGCGCTTGAATCCCCGAAAATGTGTTTTTGGTGTGGATAGTGGAAAACTATTAGGGTTCATAGTTTCGCATCGTGGGATTGAGGTGGACACTAAGAAAATAGATGCTATTGTTAACATGCCACCTCCTCGAAATGTATCTCAACTTAAAAGCTTACAAGGAAAGATTCAGGCTATTCGTAGGTTTGTGTCTCAGCTTGCGGATCGTACCTTTCCTTTTACTCAACTCCTTAAAAAGGATATCACTTTTCAGTGGAATGAGGATTGTCAGCAAGCATTTGAAGATTTAAAAGTGTATTTGGCTAGTCCTCCTATTCTTCAACCTGCTGAACCTTCTAAACCCTTTATCCTGTATACAGCTGCTTCTTCTCATGCTCTCGCAGCATTGTTAGCACAACATGATAAAGATGGTAAGGAGTGTCCGGTTTATTACATAAGTCGTATCTTACTCGATTATGAGACCCGATATTCTGCGATAGAAAGACAATGCTTGGCCGTGGTGTTTGCGACTCAGAAATTGAGACATTATCTTTTAAATTCAGAAGTCCATGTCATGGTTAAGTTTGATTCGTTGAAGCATCTTTTCTCTAAAACTGATTTATCAGGACGTCTTGCTAAGTGGGTTATGATGTTAACTGAATTTGACCTTAAATTTGTTTCACAAAGAGCAATTAAAGTACAAGCGTTGACTGATCACTTAGTTGAGGCTCCTTCACCTTTTTCATTCCCTAACCCTGAGTCCTTTCCTGATGATTTCATTCTTTCTATAGAGAAAGATGAAACTTGGGAGTTATATTTTGATGGCTCTAAGTGTCGTACGGGATCGGGGGCAGGGGTTGTTTTGGTTTCTCCTACAAAGAAACCTATTCCCTTATCATATCGTCTAAATTTCCTGTGTACCAATAACATTGCTGAGTATGAGGCTCTTATAGCAGGAATAAAAGCAGCCCTAGCTCTTAATATAAAACACATACATATCTATGGAGATTCGCAATTAATTATAAGACAAGTAACAGGAATATATCAAGAAAAACAAGACAAATTATCACAATATAAAGACCTTGCTATATCTTTATTACAAAATTTCGATTCTTATACCATGGAACCGGTCCCTCGAAAAGATAACCGACATGCGGATGCGATGGCATGTGTGGCTTCGTTAGTATCTTTAGAGGACCCTATGGTCGATCTTAACTTCGTTATTCACAATCTTACTTCTCCAGCTATTGAAGATGATTCTAGCTTGGTAACATGTTGTGACTTTGTAGACTCAGATGAATGGTTCTCGCATATTGTAAGATATTTGACCGATGGTACATTCCCTGATTCTGCTAATAGGAACACTAGGGCTAGAGTCCGCAAGTTGTCTGCTAGGTATATCATCCTTTCTAATGTCCTTTATCGAAGGGGTTATGATGGTCTCCTTCTTCGTTGTCTTAACAAGTCGGAAATCCCTGTTGCTCTTGAAGAGGCACATTCGGGTGCCTGTGGGGGGCATTTTGGGGGCAAATCCCTGGTTCATAGGTTGCTTCGTATGGGATACTATTGGCAAACTATGCAGAAGGATTCCTTCTCATTTGTTAAGAAATGTCACCAATGTCAACAACACAATAATCTGATTCATGCTCCTGCCCAAGAACTTCGTTCTCAAGTAGCTTCTTGGCCTTTCTCCGCATGGGGTTTGGATCTTATTGGAAAAATCTCTCCTCCTTCATCTCAAGGACACACCTTCATTATAACTGCAACAGATTACTTTACGAAGTGGGTAGAGGCTATTCCCCTTCGCTCTACTACTGCTGAAGTGATTTGTCAATTTCTTCTAGAAAACATTATTTCTCGATTTGGTATACCTTCCACTATTATCTCAGATAATGGAACATCGTTTAAGAACAAGGACATGAAGAAATTCCTTGAGAAGTATCATATCAAACATCGATTTTCTACACCATATTACCCTCAGTCAAATGGTCAAGCCGAATCATCCAATAAGATAATTGAGCAAATTCTTCGTAAAACCATAAATAAGCATGGTAAGGATTGGAGTAACCAGCTAAACTACGCTCTTTGGGCCTACCGAACGAGTGTACGAATTGCTACGGGAACTACTCCTTATAATCTTGTTTATGGTGCTGACGCTATTATGCCCTTAGAGTTAGAAATTCCATCACTTAGGGTTTCTCTTAAAGGTATAATAGATGATGACTCCTATAGAGAACAACGACTTCAACAGCTTGAGATGCTTGATGAACAGCGTATAAATGCTCTTGAGCATATTCAAGTGTATCACAAAACTCTACAGCGAAGCTATAATGATAAGGTCATTCAACGTTCCTTCTCAGTAGGTGATTTGGTCCTTTATGAGAATCAGCGCAATGTGAATGCCTTGCCGACCGAAAAGGGAAAATTTAGTCCTAATTGGCTTGGACCATATATCGTTATTGAGGATTATGGATCAGGTGCTTACAAAATAGCGGATGTAGACGGTACGCCTCTTAAAGAACCTATCAATGCTATGCACTTGCGTAGGTATTATGCTTAAATTCTTCTTATCTATCTTCTTCAACATTGGATAATATGTTAGTGTTTCTTAATTAAAAGCAAAATAGAATTAAATGTTATGATGTTTGATCTATATTGCTTCGTTCCTGACAAGCATTTCTTCTTACTTTATAGTTTGTCTTGAATTCATTAAATTGTAAAAGGTTTACATTTTTATAATGCTAGCATATTATACAGTGTTTTTATGTGTTAAGTAGAATCGTATCATGTTGTGTTTAAGTTCACAATTAAATCACATTAGTTATATGATTCTTAGACTTAATGCATATTTCTTTCTTATCATCAATGTCGTACTTGATTGAATATTTTAATTAAGTCACACATGTATCAATTTAATCATGGAGCATTGAGAAATCAATCACATAGAAATTAAATTCTGAACATACATGTACATTTACCAAATGTATTAGATTTAATCAAAACAAAATATACATTGTTTTAGGCATTAAAAATAACACATTTGAGACAAAAATGAGAAGCATGTATATATACATATATATGTGCGGATCGTGTACAAACATAGGTCACTGTATATCCAAAATGTGACCTCTCTCTTACATCATACAATCATCTCCTATCCCTAGGGCTAGTGGCTGGAGAGTGTCGACTGGATGCTCCCTCCTGATCTGGCCGTGGAGGTGGACCCATGGGTGTGTAGCGCGATACAGATCCTGAGTGACTCCAAGAGGAACTCCTACGATCCCTATCCATGAGGATCGCACGATAGGTGGTAGCCTCGGTCTGGGCCGCTGCTAGATCTCGCCGCACCTGCTGGAGGTCCTCTGATAGGACTCTCTCTCTCTACCCCGCCTGATGGAGATCCTCCGATAGGATTCCCTCTCTCTGCCACGCCTGACGAAGATCCTCTGATAGGACTCTCTCTCTCTCCCTCCATATATCTACCTGTAATCGGAATGGGAAAAACAAATCCTCATGCCAACCCGCGTTCCCCTGAGGCCTGTAGGTAATCTGTGAGGAACTAGGAATCTGTGCTATCATGGAGATGTCTGTCATTGCCTGCTGAATCAAGGAACGCCAGTCCTGCACATTAGCTGTGGCAGTAGAATAGATCTTTGTTAGTACCATTCTATATCATCGAAGCATTAATCAAATCAATATAAACCTACTATACCTGGATCTCCCTCGCGCCAGTAGGGATCATGATATGGTAGCATCCGTGACTGGAAACCGCTAGGCTCCCCTCGCTCGAATACTCTATCCATGATGGGTGTAGGCTGAACGGTACTGGTGACAGGTCTCCGTATTGCCTCCTGTTCCTCCTGTTGGGGAATAAAAGGTGGATCCAGAGCTATGGTATCGTCTCCTGAATGGTGGGGAGTTGCATCCGACTCCTCCTCATCATCTCTATCATCCTCCTCGTCGTCCTCCTCATCATCCTCATCCTCATCCACATCATCACCTGCATCCTCCTCGTCCTCCTCTCTATCTGCATCCTCCTCCTCGTCACTGGGCTGATCGCCTGTAGGTGGATCAGGATCTCCCGTCTCCTCATGACCCTCTCCCTCATCTGACTCCTCTGACCTGGATCCCTCGTCCTCATCTCGGTCTCCATGTCTCCATGGGCCTGGATAGCCTATCGGATGATCTGGTGGAAAGATAGGACCTGGATATGATCTCATGAACCATGAAACATATCTACGCTGTGCTCCAGGCTCTGCAGAATAGTCAGTGACTACATCCTGATCTGATCCCTCCAAGTCTGTCGTCTCGATATCATCCACCGTCGGTCTCGCTACTGCTCTAGGTTTGGGAAGGACCCGTGAGTGTCGAGTATAGATGGGCACATCGGCTGGAACACACTGCTCTAGTCCGAACTGCCTCCGTACTCGGTCGAAGTAGAAGGGGACTATGATGTGTGCATATCGTCCTCGCAGTAGGCGGTTCCTCTGTAAACATGCTAACTGTCTCTCCATACCATCCCATCTATGCATCAGTAGGTAAGGTCTCCACACTACCACCTCAGATGTCAGTCTGTCAATAGTCACTCTCCAATACAACAAATCCCCAAATCTCCACTCGCTGGTCAGTGGATAAGCGAACACCCTAGGTCGCTCGCTCGCTATACTCAGTGGATAGCCGACGGGCCTGGTGCATGTGAAGTGCTCTAAGATCCACACCTGCAGAAGTGTGCATGTCATCAAACTACAACCCTGTCCGAATACATACTCCTCAAGGTCGTGATAGAGATGTGCAAGCATACTCCGACCCCATGCATAAACTCTCCTATGTCTCTCCATCCCTCTGATACACCATGTGAGGCCCCCATGCATGTGTGTCCCTCGCCCATTAGGGCAGACGGCTAGTGCTATGATGGCTATCATGAGGCGTCTCAGAAGTGGTATCTCTTCTGTAGGATGTAAGAGCCAGCTGACCATGATACGACCTCTCGTCTCACTCGGCATGACTCTCCCTATGCAGTACATCTGCTCCCTCTGATGATCCTCTGCTACCCGATCAGTCGCATATGTGACTGTCGCTCCTCTGATAGGAAGACGCAGTATACGGTACACATCCTCGAGTGTGACTGTCAGCTCTCCTACCGGAAGGTGAAAGGTACAGGTGTCAGGATCCCATCTCTCCATCAGTGCCATCAGCATCGCAGGATGAAATCGAATGGCCGGCATAAGAATCATGTACCACAATCCTACTATCGATAGGGTGTCTCTCTCTGACTGAGTCAGCCGTGGAATCTGGTCTCGCAAAGTGCGAAGGATGTGTCCCGCTGTATGCTCTCTCATGTATGGGAGACCCTACAAAACGAAAACATGACCAAAATCAGTACTCAATCATCGAAATCGCAAATGCAAACTGTTGAACATTGAATGCTTGCCTTGTAACCCCTCGTCAGGCCCTGATTGGGGACCATGGCGCCCTATCAGGGACCATGGCGCCCTGAGGGGACCATGGCACCCTGCAGGGACCATGGCGCCCCTGTCAGGGACCATGGCGCCCTGGGGGGACCAGGGCACCCCTCAGGGACCATGGCGCCCTAGGTGGGCCCCGGTCAGCATTCAGGGTCCTCATTCGATCACGGAAAAGTCAAACATGCGAGAAATCAAAAGTCAAACGTTCAGTCAACTCACCTCGTCCAGTGGCTCGTCGTCGATCACGGCCTGGCGCAGGATCTCGATCCTCGTGGGACGCTCCGGTCGTCGTGAAGGCATGATGATTAGGTGGGCTCCGCTACACTGAATAGTATCCTGAAATCAACAAAGTGACGAATACAAGTGTCACTTTCGAAGTATATACTCTCGTTTGTCTATTCTTACTTCTCGAAACCCTAATTTTTCCCCTATCATTCATTTTATCATAACTTGGGTTTGGGAGATGCGATTTTCGAGCTGTTTGTTGCATTGGAATCGTATTTTCCTTCTCCTACTCTCGGGATGTTCCAAAAAGTGCTCTGATGAAGCCTATTTAGTGAACACCCCTCATCAACACTCTATTACACAATTTGTCGCAAGTAAACATGCTACCCTGTTTCACCACCCTAAATAAGCAAGTCGAAACAGGGGGGGCATATAACTACTCACAGATTTCATCACTTTCCCTAGTAAGCATTAGGTGATTTTGTGATCTAACGTTTGTTTTGTAGGGTGCGGTTCCTAACTGTGTACTGTAGATACCGCTAGGGGCTTCGTCCGACGACTTATGGATATATCCTTTTTTCAAATGATGTTTACTTTTCTGTACTTTAGCTTGCATATGCACGTAGTACTCATATGACCGCTAAAGTGGGGGCTAAATGTAGCATCGTAAATTGTACGCACTCGCTAGGGTGGTACAATTTCACACCTAGTTTAGCACCCGCCTTAGTGCATTTTGCATTCTGCATTGTATTTCTCCTTAAGCACTTAATTAATCAAATTAATTAGGTCTAAGGTCCCTATTTCATCATTCTCTACATCATAAAGTTGGGCCCTTTCACTAAAGCGTGCCCTTCGCATTTTATTCCTCCAATACATCACTTAATCAAAAACCCTAATTAAGTCCTATTTCGAACTTGGGGGCTTGGTTTCGGGGTCTAAACATCTCGAAATCACCTGTAACTTCGGGATTCTCTCTAAAATCATCATATCCGACGGCCCTGAAAATTTGGTGAAAAGTTGTCGGGACCATGGCGCCCGTGCAACATGGTCCCGGACATTTTTCCCGAAATTTTGGGAGCATTATCTAATCATAAAATAAAGCTTAACCCCAAGAAATTGGCGGGATATTCAATCTCTAGGTCGGCCAAAATACGAATTTACGACCTAGGGTTTCATACATAAAAGCTCTCTTTCCTCATTGGAAGGGAGGGGATTTTTTTGGTTTCCAGGGAACTTCATATGCAGCGAAAGAGCAGATCTTTGAAGACTTCAACAACACTCAACATCATTCTATCAAGCATCTATCAAATCCATTCATTCATCCAATTAGGGCTTGGAAGACATTGAAGAACAATAGGAGATTGCCGACTGAAGATTGGCTTGTACTCCTCCCTTGAGGGTTGGGTATGATTTCATATTGTTTTCATGTCCTTACATAAGCTTTGATATATCATTTATTCATGCTTTAGATCACATTGCATCTTGATTTAGAGCATTTGCATTATCATTTACAAGCAATTAGGGTTTACTTTCTAGGTTGCTCTAGTTTGCTTTCTTGCATTTTGGACCTTGCACACACACTAGGTCTGCACACACAATACATTTTACAAAACAACTTGGCTATTCGTGGAGGTAGAAATCACCAAAGCGGGGGTTTGACTAAGGCAAAACCCTATATAGCTGCCCTTCCCCCTTTTCAGATATTATTGCAGGTTTCGGGATTCGGACGACGCCGCAGGACACAGATCCGGAAAGAGGAGACTGAGACAGAACCCTGTGTAAAATTGCAGCTCAGAAGACCAGGACAGGGGCGCTGGGCGCCCTGGTCCTGACAGGACAGGGGCGCTGGGCGCCCTAGTCCTGACAGGACAGGGGCGCTGGGCGCCCTGGTCCCTGGGACAGAGGCGCTGGGCGCCCTGGTCCTCCGGACAGACAGCTTTCCGACAGTTTCCAGACAGTGTTTCAGGGTGCAAAACAGTGGTTTCCGGTGCAGTTTTCAGGACAGTGGTGCCCGCGCCCCCATCCCGAACATTTTCAGTCTGATTTCGACTCCAGGTACATATCTGCATTCTTATTTTATCCTTACATTTACAGCTGTCTATTGTTTAATCTCAATTCTGCAAACTTGTTACTAGTTCATACTTACATTTCGAGGTTAGGGTTTGAACTTGTATCATTTTAGCTTTCAATTTCAACAAGGGAATAGAAATCCTAATAGATATCCCGTGGCTCTCTCTTTCACCAAAAGAAGTAGCAAACCGTGTGATATCTCTAGGCTCTTTCGTATTCCGCAATGTGTGTCAAAAGTTAGGATTAGGGTACATTGTCCTAGTCTCGCTTTTTCCCCTACACAATACCCAATAAATATCCACACGTGTGAGCTACCAGTATCCACAAACCATCTGCACCAAAGCTCCTCAACTTGGTGTCGACCGACTTTAAGCATCAAGTGATTGAAAACAAATCATGAGAGAATCTAGTCGTGACTAGATTTTAAAGTACTCTTATATTTAATTGCCCCGAGGCCAAAAATGACACTAATCAATGATGTCGACAAGTGTCACATCATGATGGTGAGAAGAGACCATAACATGTAAATAGGGCAAACGATCGATCTCTCCACCGGAAACCATGACCGGGGCTAAAGCAGCTACCGGGGAACAAAGCAACAAATTGCTCCATAGTCAGAGGTTGCAGAATGAATCGGAGAGCGCACGACCATCAATAGACCCAACCAGAGAGCATCCCCCTAAACGGAGAGTGAGGATAGCATGTCAATCGGTGGAACCCATGCCACGTCACCAACCGGCCCCAAAAAACATCATCAGTGAAAAATCAGGTGGGGTCACCTATGGCTATAGCCAATTTAGAAAGTCTATCAGCTTCACCATTACCTTCCCTGTAAATGTGGCTAACCCGAAATTCCTCAAAGGTAGCTAGCAGTGCCAAGATTGGTTGAAGCCACTGGTTAAGACACCAACTAGGGATGCTATTACAATGGATCCCACTAATAACATTTAATGAGTCTCCCTCCAAATGAATTCTCTGCACCCCTAGTTCCTTCCCTAACTGAAGACCTGTGAAGCCGCTCTGAATTCTGCTTCATTATTAGTGACCACACCAATCTTTTCAGAGATTTCTTTTAAATAGAGACCATCAGAGTCCCTCATAATACAACCAACTCCACTTTGACCCGGATTTCCTACAGACGCACCATCAAAGTTTACCTTGCACCACCCAACCTCTAGTGCATCCCATTTCACCCCCACTCTTGGATTGATCCAATCCACCGTGATACCCAGTCCAAAGATCAGAGGGATGAGGAGGTTTAGAAGAACCAACTTAATCTTACAATCCCAGTCCATGAACAAATTTATCTTTAATGATTTGGATTGGGCAGCCTCATTCAGGAGTTCAGTCAGGTGGTTCTCTATTTTCCCACAAAGAGACAATAGGCTCATTTCTTTATCCTGGAAGATTCTGCAGTTCCTTTCTTACCAGATTTCCCAGATCAGAAGAGATGGGAGGATAAAAAGCAAATCAGCAAAAATAGCCTTACCTGCCGGTTTAGGCCATTGCAAAAACTAGTTGACCAGCCCTGCTGAGAAGGGGCCAAAGATTCGCTGTTTACCCATGAAATGCCACCAACAGTGACTGGAGAATTTGCAGTGGAGAAGAAGATGATCCACAATCTCTTCCTTTTCCAAACATAAAGGACATATGTTGGGTCCATTGATACCCATTGACTGGAGCCTTTCTTGAGTGAATATTTTTCTCTGACAAGCCAGCTAGGCAAAGGAGCCCGCTTTGGGAAGGAGATGTTGATGCCAAAAAAGATTAAAAGGCTAGTCTTGTTTGTTGATAATCACTTCTTTTAGTTTGTAACCAAAACATACTTTGTATTTACCATCAGAGGAGTCACACCACCTAATAATGTCCTTATCAGGGGAAGGGAAAATAAACCTTTTGTTGAGAATGCCATTAAATAGGTCCTTCTAATGTTGATTCAAGTCCAGCTGATCCAAAGAGTTCCATTTCCATTTGGAAATACCATTTTATTGGATCAGATAACCATAATCACAGATATTGTGCCCCCAAAGGCTATAGGTTTCTGCCATAATAGGTTGCAGAGAGGGGTTGTGCCATAGGGCGACTTCACCAGACCAAGAATCAAACCAAAAGGAGGCATCCCTGCCATCCCTGACATCCCAAGTAACCTGATCACTAATGATTTCCCTGTTGTCCATAATGAAATTCCAGATAGCCGAGCCTCTGGGAGGATTGTTGATAGTCAGTATCCTTTTAGGCTCCAGGGAGTCCAGATATTTGTGTTTTAAGAGCCTTACCCATTTTTGCTTCCTGTCGCTACAGATCTCCCAAACCAACTTAGCACCCATTGCTAAATTCGTAATCGAGATTTGGTGAATGCCAACACCTCCTGCCTTTTTTGGTTGGCAAATCTTTTTCCAAGCTATCAAAGGGAATTTACCTTTGTCATCCAAACCATTCCAAAGGAGTTTTCTCATTAGAGAAATCAATTCATCTTCAATTGCCACCGATAATCTTAGGCAAGCCATGGAAAAAACTGGTAGCGCTGAAAGAACCGATTTTATCATAGTAATCTTCCCAACAGAGGATAACCACTTGCCTTTCCAAGATGCAAGTTTGGATTTGCACTTATCAATAAGATGCTTCCAGTAGTGAGATCTATTGCTACCAATGAAGAGGGGAGTACCAAGAAACTTCCCAGGGAAGTTAGCGACTCTGAGATTAAGAATCCTTGATAATACAACTTGTAGGTTAAGCAGGGTGTTGACAAAAAACACTTCAGATTTATGCCAGTTGATTTTCTGCCCGAAAGCCAAACAATAATCATCAAGGCATGATTTAATAGTTCTAGCTTCGCGCCTACAAGCCGAACCAAACAAAATGGTGTCATCAACAAATTGGAGATGAGTCATTTTTTCAACCCCTGTTGCCACATTAACTCCAACCCAACAATCATCTTGCTGAAGAGCTCTAATAGATCGACCTAGAGCTTCAACCATTATGATAAACAAAAATGGTGATAATGGATCACCTTTTCTGATTCCTCTTGTCAAAGAGAAAAAACCATGGGATGAGCCATTGACTAGAATTTGAGAATTTGGGGGAAGAAAGACAACTCGTGACCCAAGTGAGCCATTCCTTACAGAAGCCAAATTTATTAAGAACATCAAATAAGAAAACCCTGTCCACCATGTCATAAGCTTTCAGGATGTCCAGTTTTAAAACCATACAGAAGTCCTTGGTCTTTTGGGCTGTGTGAAGCATTTCATGAGCAACGATAATGTCTTCCACAATGGATCTTCCAGAGGCAAAACCACTTTGTTCATATGATATAATGTGATTAAGGAGGGGCTTCAATCTATTAGCAATGATCTTTATTACAATCTTATATATAGTTTTGCATAGAGCAATGGGCCTAAAGTCACTCATCTGTTGTGGATTTTGCTTCTTCGGAATTAGAGTAAAAATGGTGTGATTGAAAGCCCCTACCATAGTCATCTTCTTTCTTGATTCTTCTACTACAAGATGTAGATATCGAGCAATGATATCCCAAAAATGATGGAAGAAAGGAGCAGGGAAGCCATTTGGGCCAGGAGTCTTATCCGATTTCAGCTGGAAGGTGGTAGTCCTTACCTCATCAATTGAAATAGAAGTATAGAGAGCTGTATTTTGATCACCAAATATAACAAATGGGATTGAGTTCAGAATTCTGGTTCTTGCTTCACGATCGATCTAATGGACCCCGTTCAACAAAGAGTCAAAGAATCTTACAACTTCCTGCGCAATATCCTCATAATTCCTGATAGTAACTCTGTCCGGTCTCATAATCTCTGATATTTTGTTTCTATTTTGATAGGCAATGGCCGATCGGTGGAAGAATTTGGTGTTTTTGTCACCTTCCTTAAGCCACAACTCCCTTGATTTTTGACGCCAGTGAATTTCCTCACACCGAAGGATTTCATTTAGGTCAGACTTGAGAGAATTTTCTTTGATAATTAGATCCTCAGTCATTCCAAAAGTGATAACTGAGTTGGTTAAGTCTACCAGTTCAGCCTTAATTATTAATTTCTCCATATGAATATTCTTGAAATGGCTCTTATTCCATTCTTTGATCTCGATCTTAATATACTTGAGCTTTTGATTGAGAATGAGAAGTCTCGAATAATTCCCAAAAACTGGTTCATTCCACCAAGCGGCTATAAGATCATATAGTTCAGGCACTCTGAAGCACATTTTCTCAAATCAGAATGGGGTGCCCCCCTCCGCTTGACCCAAGGTAACCTCTAGACAGATCGGGTAGTGATCTGATCTGATAAGCGAGAGAATTGACAATTCTAAGGCTAAATTTTGTCCTAACCACTCACGAGAGACAAGAAACCGATCAAGCCGTTCAACAATATTAGTGAAACTTGTTCTCCGGTTCGTCCATGTGAAAATACCATTTTTTGGAACAATGTCTAAAAGGTGATTCTGCTCAACAAAATCCAAAAAGTCCTTCTGGGACATACCAGTTCTTTGAATACCCCCACTTTTCTCAGTGCTAGAGAGGATCACATTGAAGTCCCTAGCTACCATGCAACTACCATCGATAATACTATTTAGTTTGTTGGATAAGAGAGCCCAGAGAGCTTGTTTATCACCGACACTAGATGGTCCGTACACATTGAAAAGATTGAAATTCTCATTCCATCCAAGAATGGTAACCGAGCAGTGTTGCCAATACTTATCATCCCCTACAAGTGAGATCTTAACATTCATGGGGTTCCAAATGATACCCAAGCCACCAGAGGCTCCATCCAATTGCCTAAAAAGCCCATTCCACTGTTTCCAAACTCTCATTTTAGCAGCAGTATCAGCCATGCTCCATTTAGTTTCCTGAAGTAGCCAAATATCTCCTTTAGTGTCATCAATCTGGCGCTTAATCAAGCGCCATTTGTCAGGGGCATTGATGCCCCTGACATTCCAAGATAGGAGTTTCATTGCTCCTGGGGAAGGGTATTTCCCTTCCCTAAATTAAGTTTGGTTTGACCACAGGCAGCACCAGCCACTGCAAGCATAACGTTTTTGGACTTGCGCCCCCCCACACCTTTTGGCTTAAAATTAGGTTTGTCAATAGTTGAATCTGATTTACCAAAACCTTTTGGAGTACCCTCTAGTATAAGATCTGAGTCCGGTTCAAAGTATTCCTCCCCCTCTGAGGTGGAGGTTTCAATTTCACCATCTTCCATCTCAATGCCCGTCGAGGAGCAAATCTGCCCTCCCATCTCCCTCAATGTGTCAATCTCCATAACCAAAGAGTGAAGATTGCCATCTTCAATTACCAGTTGATTCCTAGGCACACGGGGGGAGGGTGGAAGTGAATCCACTAACTTAGATTCAATATCTGCCTGTAGGGTTTTGGTCTTCTCCAAAAGTGTGAGAAGATCTTGTTGACTCTCGCATTGACTAGAGGAGGGAGGAATTCTGATCAAAGGGTTTGCTTCCGTTAGTGGGACATTCTCATTGTCAAGAGTGTTGTTGCAAATAGCTTCCTTGATGTCAAAGGCAATAGAAGGTTCTGGTTGCAGATTTACCTCAATAGGAGATTGCATACATGAATAACTTCGTTGAATCGTAGCCGAAACATCACAACTAATACCAGTATGGTCTAAGGAAAAACATTTAGGACAAATATGCAGTTGATCTTCTCTATCAATCTTTTGGATCCAGATCTTCCCTGTCCCAATAATTCTGACTTCGTCAGGAATCTTGGTGATTTGATTCATGCTAATACAAATTATGAGGAAGCTTCCCCATAATTTATCCTCCAAGATATCATTTGCTAATACAATGGTGCCAAGGTCTTTGCATATATCCTTGATGACATCAATGTGCCAATAATCTGAGGGACAATTATAAATTCTTATCCATACCTTGTTGTCTGGTAGTACATACATTCGGCGATTGAAATTGGGTTGTCAATCAATGGTGTGAACTTCAATGCCATCTAAGATGTATGGACCTTTTTTTTGTGCTTGCCATTTATCCTTATTGCTCATAAATTCAGTCATATAGAAATAATTCGGGAGGATATTAATGTTAATATCCTTACCCCACTGCGCTCTACACCAGGATTCAAAGTTATCCTTAACCCGCTTTCCACCACCCCACTTGATGAAAAGGCAAGACTCAAGCAAATTTGACCTAGCAAAATTAATTTTATTCTCATCCAAAAAGATGGTGGGTCTTGAGGTTTTTCTTACCGGTTTATGAAAGCGAGGTCGCTGAGGGAGGGAGGCTGCTCTTCAAAAGTCAGGGCATCTTTCGTGGCTCGACCAAGGGTTCCGACTGTTAGGGTAGAAATTGGATCTCTAGAACCTGGCTTGGTCCACTCTTGAGTTGTATTGCCTGAAGCACCCATTCCACTTTTGGGGATTACCATGATCAATCGAGGGAACCAAAAAAGAGTCAGAGTGAGGATTGCCTCTCTCGGGTGCCACACCGGAAATGATAGGTTCAGGTGTTGGATACCAGTTTCAGGGAGCCTTGGATGCGGGATGCTTAGCCTTACGAAACTAGCCATTGTTATTCCAAATGAAACCATTCTCCTTCCACTTATGCGGGTCAATAGGGTGTTGGTTTCCATTTGAGTAAGGGTTTCCAAAGTTTAACCGCGGTCTGGAATATCTGTTGCCCTGGACCATATTTGCTTTCCCAACATTAATCAGTTTCTGAACAACTTGCAATCTACCTGTCTCGATGGGGAAAGCAATGTCTTCTTCATCGCTCCAAGATCCAACCTTCGAAGGTTGCGCGCTGAAATAGCGCACATCAATAACCCTGCTCCTATTGCCAGCGTCGTTCCTGTTGCCATCCAGTGCCGCCATTTCGCTTCGCTCAGTGAGATTAATTTTTTCCTACTGTATCAATTTAACTTTATAGTTTAAACTTTCTCGTTAAATAATTAATAACTTAGGATCGAATTGAAATCTTTAGCCAACATTCAACAATTACCATCGACATTGCTGTCATCCAAAAATGCACCGAATGCTAAGTCTCCACTCATGCCAGTTGACTTACTAAAAATAGTAAGTTTTCAAAACCATATCAAATAAACTCGGATTGTCCTAAAACTAGAAATGCCTAGGCCAAATATCCCTTGGATCCCTTCTGTGTCCTAGTTAGCATACAAGACCTTGAGAAATAGGCTAAAAATAAATCATAAATTATCCTACTAGAAAGGGGACATTACAAAATAGTGTAGTTTGATTATTTAATATCATTATTAATTACATTTTTATTTTGGAGAGATCATATCTCTATTTTAATATTAATCAAAAAAATTGGTTATTGTGGAGCTAGAGAGATCAAAATGGGGGTTCGACTAAGGCAATCCCCGCAAACAACCAACCAAAAAAAAAGATTATTTCTTCTTTTGTGTATGTAGATTTTGTTTTCAAGAGGGACACTTAATTTGATGATATTGTTCTAAAACCCCTCTTTATTATTTAGTCATTTTTCAAATTATTCAAATAGTTAATCTCATTGTCATTCTCATTCCTAAATATTAGGTATAATTTGAGCTCTTTGTTTCCTTCTTGTGTATGCATGAAATTTTTCTATGCTATATAATAGTTTCTATTTTGCATTTAGATCAAACAATAATACAACTTGCATGTGATAGAGACCTCCAAAAAGTCACCACAAGTTCTATGAAGTTATCTCTTTTTAGTTTCATTAATGTTGCACTGTAATTCAACTCTTTCTATGAGATATTTTCAGTAGTTCCTTACAGTGAAATATTTAATTTTGTAAATTTGTACTTATTGTTTAGTTATCAAGTACATTTATGTAGAAAGGATAATCAAATAGTTTAAGAACTATTGATTCATCTTAGTGTGGTGTATAGGATTAACTCTCAAGGAACCTTAGTATTCCTTTAGTGAAGTTAGAATTTACACATTAAAATATGCTCATGAATAAGACTTGTTATAGCATCTTAGCTATCACAATAAACCAAATGGTTCACCAAGCAATAGCTATGTGCTAATGCTCTACACTAATTTATCGATCTAGTGTAATCCACACTTCATTTATCAATAGGAGAGATTAATATGGAAGATCTATCAACAATGTTTCTTGTGGTAACAACAAGACATGCTCATATGTAATGATAAATATGGTAACACTTCTATGATCCATGGTGTACCAAAGTACTATTGATGATCTAAATATATACTTAAGATAAATGAGCCACGACATATTAAAAAATTATATATGAACATGTCAAAGTCAAAATATATACATCCATACTACTTTATTAAAGTGAATTATATGGGTATGCAATGATATATCATCTAAGATTGAAAAGATATTATCAAAGATCAATATCACTATGTTGAGCGAGAAGGATCTAGCAAAAATGGTTCCTATAGTAATACCGAGATCATTCTTATAGATTCTAGTAACTATAGAAATACCAAAACCATTCTCATGCATTGCAATTACTATGATGATGATTTTTTGATCTATAACACACAAAAGCAACTTCTAGGGGTCATTTATTTGGATTCTATAAATACTATAAATATTGTTGTAGTGATACAAATCACTCTACACGAGATTAAGATCCATAGTAACCACACTCTTGTCAAACCTTATATAATGTCTACTATTAATTTATCAAGGTACAACACACCTTTATGCCAAAATACGAGGGATAATAACATTGCCTGTCATTATGTTATCCCAAAGTTACACTTCATACATAATATAATGTACTCATAATGACAATCAAGGTTGTATACTTGAGGTTTATTTTTACTTGGTAACTCACTAACACATCACCAACTACTAGCCAGATCAATTTTTAACTTCCATAACAACTATCAACCTTCATTACATGCAATCAACATATAGATATTTATAAAATATATGTATATAGAGCTCGGTAAATGGTAGAAGATATTTTTCATACATCCTTCTCAAGAGAATGTCATGTATATAGAAAAAATAAAAAATAAAAATACATATTATTTTAGTTCTATATATCCCTTTCTAATTATTTGTTCTAATTTATCTTCTTGTGCATCTACATATGCACATATCTTTATCTAGATTCCCATATAGAGTTGCTCATCATAGTTCATCCTAGACCTTAGATTAGTAGTATTAGAGTGATTTTTGTTCATCTTGCATGACCTATCTAACACAATTACAATATCTAGGCGTCTACATAAATTTTTTATATCCATTAAACTATTGATTGAGGTATTTTTTAAAGATAAACTCATGAGGAGATAGACACAATGACCAAGAGTATAATAAAAGAAGCACTAATGTACCAACAAAAAAATATACCAATTCATAGAAGTCCTTGAATGGATGCTTCCATCAATCTCATCATTACACAAATATTTTGGTGGTTTATTCTACCCTATGTTTCATGTAAACATACATGTTCCCATGTTGGAAGTCAAGATTAATGCACATGCAATAGATAATTAGTTATAGTAATTAGAATCCTATTTATCCATAAATAGGATCTTAAAGAAATCTTGATGACCAGTGCATGTAATGGTCACAATTATAGAAAGGACATGACCAATTAGTCTAAACCTATATTTATGCCTTATCTAATATCTATGTAAAGACAAGCTTGTTTGAGTTAGGGCAACATCGAGTCGTCAAGTACCACAGTAGCTCATGACCATCTATTTAGTCTAGGCTAAAGTTGGTTAAAATCAATATTATTGCTATGTGACAACCATTTAGGGGGGTTTTAAGCAAAATGGAAAATGGGAAACCACCTACGCACTAAAGAAAAAACTACCTTTAGACAAGGGAAAATTATCCAAGTTAGGTAAATGATGCAATGGGCATAAAAAAAGTTATCATTCTAACATTGACTGTAATACAAATAGTTTCCAGGTACATAGGTTGGAATAGAGGATGGCAATGCCAAGACCTTAGATGGAATGATTGACACAAATCCTAAAATCCTAGTCAACACCATACAAGTAACTCCCATGGTGCTAGAAGTTTAAGTAGAGTGGATATTTTTTTCGTAGATGTGGACATTATTTACCTTTTGCTATAAAAAAACAACAACTTTAACCAACAAAATATTTCTGACATTAAACTATATAAACACGGTCTTCATTCTGTAAAGATTCTCCTGAAAAAGTCACAACATTTACCATATAGATATAAATTATTCAAAACCACAAAATAAATCTATAAGAAGGATCTCTTACACAAACTTCACAACCCACCCAAATTTACACCTTTATGTAAAAAGAGCTATTAAATTAAACCTCATGGCCCTAGATCCCGAACTATTATGTCAATCTTCAATTTTGTTGTTTCATCCTAATCTACTTTAGATAAAAAGACATGCCTATTATTTCTTTGTGATGTAAAATAATATTAACCTTTATGCAAATAAAAAGTAATATTTTGAAAAATAACTTATAAATGATCAACATTCGAAATATGGCTTCATAAGACAAGGAAATGTATGCTTTTCAACTTGAAATCACAATGGTTGCATCTATTTCACTAAATTAATCCATTTTATTGCAAATAATTAAAACATGACACCCCTTAAATATAGTGAGCGCAAAGATCTAGGACCTCTTAAACACTCTTATGATATGACCTTCTTCCAATATTACCGCCATAAAACAACCTATATGGGAATTTTACTAGTGTTGAATAAAATATTTAGCAAACCTTATAACATAAATCTAAATCTTCCCACCTCCATCAATCCTTTATAAAACATATAGTTTTGGTCATGTGTTATTAATATAATTTTATAGTATCATAGATTAATTGCAAGTCACATGTATGAATACACATGACTTATATTTGGGCTTTATGTGGAGTATGTACACAAGAACAATCTATAATGTGATAAACAATAGCTCCAAGCCTAATGGTGGATGCTCATGTACACAAGAACACACTTCTACAATATGTTTTATATTCATTCCCACTATCAAAGCAATATTTATTTTCCTATATAGGTTTTTATGTTCTCTAAGTGTGTGGATTTGTTGTATGTTTTCTACTTATGCCTTAGCCTTTTAACAATTGTATTTACTAAAGCTCACATTTTTCATTGGAACCTAGATTTATCTAATCTTGAATGAGAAATACATGAATCGATAAGCTACAAAATGCTTTAAAAATACCATGATTGTAGAATATAACAAAATAAATTTTATCGACAAGGTTTTAGAAACATTCAAACAAGTGTAATGTGTAGATGTAAAGATAGACTACACAACCTTTGACAACATCCTTACAACCTCCATTGAAATGGGAGCTTTATAATAAGGCATGAACACCCATTAAAATGTTGTAGTTGTAACTACGGTAGTAGACATGTATACAAAATGTGGAAGCATAAACAAGGCACAAAAATTATTCAACAAATTACCTGAAATAAATGTACATGAACTCCAAGGAAAATGCAATTGATAGGTGTAAATCCAAGTTCCAAAACTATCCTCCAATGGAGTTACACCAAATCATATTAGAAGGGGGTATCTTGTTAGATGTAATAAGTGAAAATTCTCTAACATACATGCGTACTAAACTTTGAAGAAATTAAACAGGGTACATGAATTATTTTAATAAATAAACTTAAATTAAAAACAAAAAGGTCAAGTTGTTAAAAAAAACGTTACAAACTGATTAAGCCAAACCTTTGTTAGAACATCACCTCTCCTATAAATATGAGAGCCTCTTGTAGCATGTGGCCTAAACACCACCTCTCACTTAGATTACAATTTTAATTTCAACTATAACATCTTCACAAAAGCATAATGCACTCACAAATTAAATCTATAAAATGAAACAACTCACATGCCTTAAACGACATGCATAAGAATTTAGAGGGAAATAATAATTGAAAGAATTATCAAAACATGTATCCACATATGTTAGACCTACCCTCATACATGCCTTGTAACCAACCATGAGTAGCTTCCAAGGAAATAATCAAACATTATAAATGGGATTTAGTTTTTTGTTTTTCCCCCCTTTTTTTTTGTTTGGTAGGTTTTTTCATTGCAATTTATCATTCATCACATTATTTTATAAAATTATTGGAAATCATCTTTAATTTTTACTCTTGCGAAGTATTATCGATGATTCATTTTTATTATCATTTAATAAATAAAAAACTATAATTTTAACTAACCAAATTCGTATGTCTTTAGAGTCTAATAGTGAGCTATGGCGGATAGACCTTGGCAGGGTTTCAGATGCCATGAGGGTTTCAACTACAGAGGCGGGCACAACGGTAAATGGCCTTTGAATAGCAAAAGGAATCGCGGCTATTTCAAAGACAACCGCTCAACACTTAGAAAACAGTCATGGCCATGGAAGGGTCCGAAGACCATGCAACAAAAAAGGTTGTCGACTGGAGTTAACAAGAGAAATGACAGGGAATGGAGCAACACAAGATTCAAAGGTTATGAAACTTTGAACAACCGACAAAAGGTGGATTTCAAGATGGTGCAGGCAAAATTCTGGAAGTCAAAGACTTCAATGGAAGCCACGAAAGTTTTAGAGGTATGTCCAAACTCAGTCTTCAATAGAGTCTTGAATATTGAAATTTTGAATGAAGAATGGTTGAAAATATGAGATTCTTCAATGAACACACTCTCTTCCTGAAATGGGGGGGCTCATGGCCATATTTTTCAAAGATCAGGCCATGGTGCGGTTCTATTTGGGGAGAGGGTGTGGAACTGAAAACAATAGAAAATGGATTTTTCTTAGTTATATGCCCGTCTAGTGTAGATAGGAATTGGATTCTAGACAATGGACCATTCTTTATGGATGGTAAAGGTTTTAATATTCTCAAATGGAAACCAAAACTCAATCTAAAAACATAAATCATCAATAGGGTTCCATTATGGATCAAATTTCCAGGATTGCCTCATGAATACAAGGATACATAAACCCTAAGGAGAATAGGGGAAAACCTAGGAATTTTTCAGAAAAGTCAAGGAGTTTATAGATCCTATGGACTTCAGTATGGTTTCACGGATCTGCATTGATTGGGATCCGGATCATCATTTACCAGATACCCTAGAAATCAAAACCGGTTTGGGGATTTGGATATAGATGGTGGTCCTTGAAGAAATGATGGAATCATGCTCAGATTGTAATTCCTTTGCACCCCCTAAAGGGGATTGCAAAATTGGGGACAAAGGAAAACTCAAAATGTAAATTTTTTTGGCAAAGGATATAATAAGCCTATCGAAATCCAAGGATTGGGAACACTAATGGGAAGCCTTGGATTGCAATGTGCTTCAGAAATTTAAGCAGTGAAGTGTAACTGAGTTGAACACAATATCCTTAACTAGTTTCAGGAAAGGGCTTATAGATAATCTATTTGCCTCAGAATCATCTACAATGGGAATGAAACCCTTCATAACAACAGACAGGTTAGAATATTTGATTAGAGAGACCAAAAATCAAGGAAGTGATAATCAAATGCAAAGTATGGTGAAATGTGCAGAGGTGAACAACCGGGTCTTTGATTCTGGCTATAGTGCTCTAGATAAAACCCCAAACGATAAACATTCGCGAGATGCTGACCACCTTGAAAATGTAGGTGAATTCACCTCAAAGGAAACTTAAGCTATCTACATAGCTGATGAAGAAGCAACAATAGTCCCAGAGACACATGCAGAGGACATGATCAGGGGACCCATATGGGGGTATCAAGAACGAATGCACTTTCGAGACAAAAGGTTTTCCTCTCAACCTCTAATAGTCGTTTAGGCACTGGAAGAAATGGTTTTCAAGGACATTCAAATTTCTCCTATCTGAAACCTAGAGGCATCCTTTGAAGGAGTGAAAGATAGTGGAGGTGACTTAGTTTCGACAGACTCGGAGGGAGATTTATCTGATAATCCAGAGGGAGAGGATGACCTAGGGATTCTTTCTCTAGGAGGGGTTCAAGACAAGAGATATCTAGAAATGACTTTGGCTCCAAATGCTAAAGTGAAGACAGGTGAAACTAAGAAAAGAGGACCTAAATCCAACAGAGTTAGACTGGAAATTGCAGGTAGTGTTGCTGGCCAGAGTAAACTTAGACTTAGATCGGGAAGGGACATGGTCTCTTCCTAGAAGCAATGAGGTTCCTTTCATGGAATGTCAGGGGCTGCAACGCCCCTGACAAGGTTAGATTGATTAAGAGATGCCTTGATCAGTTTCGCTTGGATCTTGTTTGCTTAGAGGAAACCAAAATTAAGTCAGAAGATTTTGATACCTTTTATAGTAGATTCAAAAAATGGAAATGTGTCTTATTTGAAGCTCAAGGAGCCTCGGGTGGTTTAGCCATTTTATGGAATGAGTCCTTAGTGGAAGTTAGCAATATGAGCCAGGGAAATTGGTGGCAATGGGTGAGAATTTATTCTAAGCGACTTCAGATCTGACTGTTTTTAATCAATGTTTATGGACCAAACAACTCTGTTTAAAAAAAATAGTTGTTGGATGATATTTCTGAATGCCTTAAACACCTTTTCTCATAGGTGGTGACTTTAATGCTTTGATTAGACCGTCAGACAAAATGGGTGGCAGTGGTTGGATATAATAGAGTAACATAGATTTTAGCTCTTTCATCACAGAGTCGGGATTAATTGAGATCCCCTTCAAGACTGGGGAATACACTTGGACAAATAGAAGAAGTGGTTTCTTAAACATCGCAGAAAGACTTGATAGATTTTTTATAGCAGGTGATTGGTCATCTTACCCTTGGACGTGCATTGTTGATATCCTTCCCTTCACGAGATCATATCATTATCCCATTAGCATCCAAATTCAGGATGAAAAAGCCCCTGATAGATGCCCTTTCAAATTTGAAGCTACGTGGCTTAGGGACAACAATATTAGATCATTGATGGAGGTTTGGTGGAAACAGTCCGCCAAAATATTTGGTAACAAAGCTTTTATATTCTTCAAAAAACTCCAATTTGTTAAGGAACAATTAAAGAAATGGAATAGAGAGTCTTTCAAAAATATTTTCAATGAGAAGTTGGGCTTAGAGGAAGAGTTAAAACAACTCCATGAACAAATTATTCTACAATGCATGGATGAATCAACGTTCTTGAGAGAGAAGGAGCTTAACAAGGAGTACTCGGAAGTCTTAGCCAAAGAGGAAACCTTTTGGAGGGAGAAATCATGTGAAACTTGGTTGAAGGATGGCGACATGAATACTAATTTTTTCCATAACTCTGTAAAGGTAAGGAGAAATTATAACAAGAAATTTTCAATACACAATATGGAGGGAGAGCTGCTAACATACCAAGAATCCATTAACAAGGAGGCTGCTAGCTACTTTTTGAGATCCTTCAATGGAAAAGTAATGGTAGACCAGGATTTGCAATCCATCATGGAAATCATACCCACTTGTGTGAAGGAATAGCATAACAGGATGCTACTAAGGTCTGTGTCTTTGGAGGAGGTGAAGTCTATGGTTTTTAGTATGGGAGCGGATGAAGACCCAGGCTTGGATGGGTTCCTTGCTCTATTCTTTCAACATTTTTGGGACATTTTGGCTAATGATCTATGGGAAGTTGTGGAGGAGTCAAGAACAGATGGTTTTATCCTTAAGGATTTTAACAATACATTCATAGCTCTGATTCTGAAAAAAGAAAATATATCCACCTTCTATAATTTCAGGCCCATCTCTTTGTGTAACACGGTCTACAAAGTGATCTCCAAGGTGATAGCAAATAGATTAAAATGCATCTTGGAAAAGGTTATTTCCCTGGAACAAAGTGGGTTTGCTCCTGGCAGATTCATATATGAAGGTATCATTTTGGCACATGAGGAAATCCATTCCTTCGTTTGTCTAAGAGGGAGAATATGATGATAAAAGTGGATATAAGAAAAGCCTATGATGAAGTAAATAGAGACTTCCTTTTAAAAGTCCTAGCCAAATTTGGTTTTGACCCGGTTTGGATAGCTTGGATAGACAGCTGTATCAAATCCCCTCGGTTCTCTAATCTTATCAACGAGAGCCCTCAGAGTTTCTTCTCTTCCAATAAGGGCTTAAGACAGCGGGATCAATTGTCTCCTTTTTTATTTATTATAACGGTAGAGGTGTTGGGGCGTTTGATCTCCAAAGAGTATAGAGTTGGCTGTTGGAAAGGTGTAAGGATGCTGTAGGGGTGGATCCTCTTACCCAACTGCAATTTGCTGATGATACATTTTTGGCTGGAGACACTTCGACAAGGGAGTCTAGAGTTATTAAATAGGTGATAGATAGGTATGAACAAGTGTCAGGTCAAAGAGTGAACTGGCTCAAATCTGAGATATTTTTTTTCAACACTTCACTTCTTAAGTAGAGGGATATTAGTAGAATACTTGACATGAAGTTGGGAACTTTACCAAGCAAATTTTTAGGCATCCCCCTTTTTGGAGGAGTAAATAAGTCCACAATATGGAAAAATTTGGTGGAGAGTTGTTTCAACATACTTGAGGGGTAGAAAAGTAAATGGCTGACTTTTGCAGGTAGAATTCTAATGCTTAAAACAATAGACTCAGCCATCCCCATATTTTCAATGTCATGCCTTAAAATTCCTAGTAAAATCATTAATGTGATTAAACAAAAAATGAGGAAAATTTTCTAGAATGGAGCTAATGAGCAAGATAAAATCCCATTATTGGCCTGGGAAAAAGTTTGCAGCTCGAAAGTGAAGGGAGGTGCTAGTCTTAGGAATTGGCAAACCATGAATGAGGCTTTGGGAGCTAAACTTTCTTGGAGCATTTATGCTAACCCAAATCAATTGTCGGTTAAGGTTATGAGGGCCAAATATTTGGACTTAATGGAGAATCACAAAATCATCACAATCAAAAATCCCCCCAAGGGATCTGCTATTTGGAATTTCATAATAAGTAGCAGGAAAGTTCTTACAGACCACCTAACATGGCACATTGGTAGTGGAAATCCAGCTAAATTCTGGGATGACTCATGGGTGGCCTATCTGGTTATAAAACACATGGCTGACTTTTCAGATATTGAAAAACATCTATGCAATATCTAGGGTGACATGGTCAGTGACTATATGTGGTTAAACAAAGTCAATTGGGTGAAGTTTGGTGCTAGAAAGACCTTTCAGACACGGGTCTATTGGAACAACAACAATTGCTTTTAAAATAGATTTTGGATCATATTAAGATTTATCTCATGAAAGACCAGGACAAAGTGATTTGGTGTGGATCTAAGGATGGTAACTACTCGGCTAAATTAGGCTATAAGATTTTGGAAGGCGTGGTGGAAGATCACCTAACAGCTAATGATTTAATTTGGCACAAACACGGCTTACCCAAAGCAGGAGTGTTTGCATGGCTGGCTTTAAAAGGGAGAATACTCATAGGTGAAAGAAGGAAACGGTTAGGCCTAGCAGGACCGACCAAGTGCATAATGTGTGGGGAAGGTGAAGAGGATCTTGATCACCTCTTATTACAATGGAAGATAGCACATAAATGTTGGATTATGGTAAAAGGTAAATTGCAGTGGCACGACCCATTGCCAAATTCTTTCACAAATGTGTTTGATAGCTGGCCAAGGCTAAACAAGAGATCAACTTTTTTAAGCATATGGAACATATGCCCATCTCTTGTGATATGGGAAATTTGGAAGGAAAGAAATCGTAGGATCTTCCGAGACAAGTCTGAGGATGTTAGGAGGTTGTTTAGTAGAATTTATCAGACAATTGAGGAATCTTTAGGGGCTACAGCTTCACAGATGGATTCTACAAGTATCCCCTTTACTATAGAGGACATGAAAATCCAAAAATCATGGCCTAATGTCAAATTAAGGCATGTGTCCTGGACTAATAGGAAGAAGAGTAAGAAGTGTAATTCACCCACAAAGTGGGTTCCACCCTAGAGGGGGTGGATCAAAGCAAATTTTGATGGTGCTGCTCAACTTGGAGGGGGTCTGTCTGGTGTGGGAGTGGTGTTTCGAGATCATAGTGGCAGCTTAGTAAAAATTGGGGCACAACGTATTAATCAGGGCACTAACAATGAAGCAAAAGCATATGTACCATTGTTGGCAACTCGATGTGCTCGAAATATGGGGATTAACAAATTACATCTGGAAGGGGATTCGCTGATCATAATCCAGGCTATTAAAAATGGTGAAATTAAAGCATGGCATTTGCAAAATTTAATTTCTCTGATCTTAGAGGACTTGAATTAGTTTGAAGATGTAGTGGTTAGTCATATCAGGCGGGAGGGTAATACAGTGGCGGATAAACTATCTAAATGGGCCTTGTCTTTCAATCAAGAAGAGGATGCATTTTTTGAAGTTTTTGATGGCGAGCTAAATTTAGAATAAGTCTTTCTATTTACTATTATATGTTGTCAAGGCGGTGTCAACATATTTCTACAGGCAACAGTCGATAGACTTTGGTTTCTAGGTGCAAGTGTGCATTTTGTGTAACACAAAATTTATGTTTTTATTCCTTGCTTTTGCAATGATTGGCAATTTAATTGTTTTCTCCTTATTTTTTGCAAGTGGTGTGCACGTATGGTGGTAGTGGCAGTAGTGACGTGAACCAAAACATGTGGGTTCTTACAACAAGTTCCCTGTTATGATGACTCTCCCTATGAGAGCAGGTGGTGATGTGATGTTATCAGTGTTGAGCATTTAATATTAGGAGCCACGACAGTAATGGGATTGATTACTCACACGAACCAACTTTCTTTTTAAAGAAGACAAACTTGTTGTTTCATCTTTAGTTTTCTGTTTGGCTATTTTTTTTGTTCTTATGTGCAGGTGTTTTCATTGGTCGGATGGATGCCACGTTTACCTTCCAAACGCAGAAGCAGGAGAAGGCACTTTATGGGTCGGTTGAGAATTGTAGACTCAAGCTCCTTCTCAAATGCCCATCAAAGGAGGTGATAAATGCGGTGCAGGGGACACTGGGTTATTTTCTCCAACAAGTTACTCATTGATGGAAGTGCAACGTGGATATTGCAGCGATGATTTTGGCCTAGGGCCTTGAATTGAGGATTGTCGAGGAGGACATTCGTTGGGTTATGAATTCACTATTCAAGCATGATTTAATTACTGGAATGGACTCTATCCTAGAATGGGCACACCCGAGACATGGGTTTGATCTTGGCGAATGCTTTGAGAGCCAGACTGCAATGGAAGAGCTAGGTTTTGTTCCTTTTGTGCGATGGCCAAATATGGTAAACCAAAGACTTTATCTGAGTCATATCTGGGCTGAATGGAATTCGCTGATGGAAGCTATAAGAGCACATCACTATGCGTGGGAGAATCAGAGGCCATTGTATTTGAGCTTCATTCTGAGGCGACGACGAAGTGTGAGACAACGACCAGCTCAGGGTTGAGGTTTGTGCGATTGGGTTTTTTCTCTTCTTCGATAGGATAGGAGGGTGTTTGTCAGTAAGCTTTTGGTTCTCTAGTTTTTTCACAGACAAAGCTTCTAGCTCTCTCAAGGGTGATTTTATTTTACTATTGATATGGACACATGACAATATTAGGAAATTTTAACAATAAGGATGGTGGAACTAGTTTTTTGATGTCTAAATACTTGATTTTGTAAGGGGTATAGGGTGTGTTGGGTCTCAAATCAACAGATTGGATAGGTTCTAAGGAAATGCCAACTCCTATGATCAAACCCTCCAGTTGACTTGGCCAACTTATAGAGTGAACCTATTTGGTTACTAACTCTCTCACTTTAGGCTCTGCAGAACCTAGGCGGGTATACCTATTCACTAGTTGTTTTCAATGACTAGTGCCTTTTATAGCAAATTAAGTATCTTGACATGGTTTCCTCCTATCTCAGAATGGCATAAGTTCCAAGGATGGAGATATAGCAGATGAGTTCAAGATTGTTGTTGTAGAAGCTATTCGATCTTTGAATACACTACTGCAAACTTACTCTATGTTTCCTACTCAATTACTCCTATTGCTTTAAAATAACATATGATGAATATGGTGATAAGTGTAATTTATAAATGGCCAGTGCCTTCTTTGTTGTCTGGGCTACAGAGTCTTTATATTTCCTTAGGACTTATTGTGTGAACTTGTGAGACAGTTTTTTAAACCCACCCCTTTATGGATCTGTCAGTTACTATTTCTTATGAGATCAATTGAATGCCTATATTATAAGTTGCTTGAATGAATTTAACCCTACCTTTAAGGGATCACTCAAGTAAGCACTGCAAAGAACAATTACAATTCACAAGCAGAACTTTTATTTCAACCTTATAACATACAACATAAATTTCACTCAAAGAACATGAATAACCTTATCTCCTTTAGATAATATCACAAGCAATTGCCAACAACAAAATGAAATAATCCATAGCACATATGCAAAGAAAAGATGACTGATTGTATTATGTATCCGTCAAAATTTGTATAACAGGAAACTTACAAGCTGTCATACATTACTGTCTTGTTCCTCCGATATCTCTTAAAAAACATTACAAGAAACCTCTCTCATATATATATGAGAGCAAATGTTATCTATGAAAAGACGTGTCTTTTCGAAATACTAATTGTCAATTTGAACATTCCTAACAAACTTAAGTAAAAAGAGATTAAGAATCCCTAAATGATGAATATAATCATCTTCTTTAAAAGTCTTAATCTTGATGCTCTGTTTCTTTAATTCTTCTCCCTGTGAAAGGTATTCGAATATCATCTGGTTGACGGTAGGGGCCATGTCTTTGCTTCGATCCAATTTTGACAGAGCCCGATCCTTGACGCTTATAAGTTCATTCCGCCATTCTTCCATAGATATTACTTCTCCCTCTTTATAAATCGAGGGCATTCCAATAGGGCTCCCATCATCCAATTCTTGGAGATCTCTTTTTAGCGCACCCTCGTATTTAACATGATTCTCCATATACGAAGTTCCTTCTGTTTTCTCCTCTATTGTCATCACATCAACATTGCTTGCTACTTCATTCAATCGTTCTTTTAACCTTTCGTGCTCTCTTAATGCCTTTATGGTTCCAGTGTACACCCTCCAATAATGTTCAACATGTATGAGCATGGTGTTGAACCCGTGTTCAATGATATCATTAACCAATTTATCCATCTCTTGTTGAATATTATTTACCTGTTTGGTAGCCTTTTCCGCTTGATACTTCCAATACAGAACATCCGAGACGTCATCCAAGCTCTGTCCTGCGGGATATGAAGCATATTCACTTAAAGGAGTTCCTGTCTCAAGCTGTAATATCTTTTCTTGTAGCTTCTGATTATCCTCTTTAGCTCTTTCATATAAGCCTTTATAGGTAATGCTTTCCCTGACCAAAAACTTTGTCTGATCCAAATTTAATTTGGCTACATCCAGGTTCAATTTTGCAGTGGCCCTAGGGTCAGTCTTTCCTACCTGATGGATCATAAGGTGTCCAAAGGTTTCTTCAATATCCACAATAAGTGGTCTTTTTCCTTTCAGATATAGTGCCCATTGTAGGAGAGCTTTTTGATCAGGATCATATCCTGATCCTAGGAACAATTTATCTATCTCTTAAGGCAGTACCTGTTGATTTAGGTCTTGCTTTTTCAAGAATCCATCAAACAAAAGTGTTGAATTTATATCCCAACCAGAAAAGATGATAACACCAGCCTCCTTTAATATTTTCCTCCCTTTCTCAGGGGTCATATCTTTCATGAGGGCATCTATCTCATCTTGTAGCCTTCTCATCTGTTCTTCTTCTGATCTCCCAGCCATACTTCGTTTCACATGAGCCCCTTTGTACTGGTATAAGAATGAAAGGAATTCTCTTGAAGAAGCGAATCCGTCATCCGCAACAAAGTCTTCATGTTCTGTCATCCTTATATCAACGATATCTCTAATATTAAATTCACCAGTGTCTACATCTACCTCTGCTTCAAAACCAGGGGGATAATCTTCTCTAGGGGAGTCAGTAGGGATGCTACTAGCAACTGATTTCGGTGACATGTGAGCCAATGGTTTACTATCCTTTTCAGTGTTGACAAAATGGAGGAACTGTGGGGGTACTCTATGCATAATCTCTACCTCATGCTGAAGTAGTTTTTTGGCTATCTCCAAAGGATCTTGGAGGTTTCCAAGTAGGCCTCCATCCACCATCCCCCTTGCTCTTTTCCACTTGAAGGCTTCCCAAGTCATCTCGCTTCTTTCTCTCAAAACCTTGGCCTCCTCCCTTTCAAGGTTCCTGATTAAATCGTCTAGCATTTGAGCCACATGTATTTCGGCTTTTAGTTTTTGTGATGCCCTTGCAGCTCTTATATATCCCTCAGGATCAAAGTTCTCTCTAGGATCACCCAGCGTCATGCCATAATAATCTAATTTATTTTGAAGTAAATGATAACTTTTAGAACTTTTAACAATGAAATCAGAAAACACCAATAACCCTGGCACAATAGATTGTTTACCAAAATCTGTGAGATGTTTGGCATTGACAGCAGACAATTGTCTTACAATCTCTAGGCTAGCCACCCTGTTCGGCACTGTAATTGGAAGCATGTATGGCTTTCCTTCATACCCGAATACCCTGATTTCTGTATGATTAAGGTGGCAATACCAGTCACCCCAGTTGTGATCGATCTGAGACTCTGGAGAGAAGTCTTTTGGCCTAAGGAATCTCTTAATTTCAGGAGACAAAGTATAATCTCTATGTTGTCCGAAGGCTGCGCTCAGTGGTTTTACAAAATATTCCTGAAAGTGCCAATATTGGTTGTTTATAAATCTTTGATCCCATGCAGAAACCCACAACTAGACTGGTTTCTTCAAACCATTTTTATCATAAGCTCTGATGCTAAAATCATTTGACCAGAAATTGATTTCTTGTCCACAATAAATAATAATGTGCATTAATAAGGAGTACAATGAGAAATGAACATTTACAAGGTCTCCTTTTAACTCTTCCAACCCATGATTTAGGGATTCTGCAACATAAGTGGCATAGTCAAACGACCTAGGGTCTTTTGATTGTAGATCAGCACATAGAACCATAACCCCAATATCCATGAGAGGATGAGCCTCTAAGCCTAATACTTGGGCTGCAGCATAGTATGTATACTTGAAATACGGATGGAACTGGTTGACATCAAATGGCACCTTGTCATCTTTACTGAATGGAACTAAGGAATTTCCCACTTTTGGCCGGTGAATGGGTAATCTCCATGTCCTATAGATGTCCTCTAAATTAAAGAACTCTCGTGACAGTTTCTGTATATCAATTTTCTCTTCTACTTCACAGTCTAGATCAAACACCATATCAATGGTCTGTTTGTTAATTACCACCATAGGATTCCCTCGGTAGTCACATATGGTTTTGGTTTTTGGATCATAACAATCTACTAGAGCTTTCATTAATTCGACATCCACAAATAAATTCAAAACTACCAATTTCCCCAAATTTTTCTTCCACAGGTTGCTTACGGGCTCAGGAGCATCCCTTCTCTTGTAACTAAATAAGAACAACTCGTGTCCTCTGATTTCAGTCCATATGTCTCCTAGATGTTCAAATCTATCTTCCAACCCTTCCTCTTCACTCTTGATTTTTTTGGACCTCACACTGGATGTCGGGCACTGGTCTAACAGATCCTGAGCTAAAGCTCTACCCTCCTTTTTCTGTCATTTGGGTTTCTCTTCAGGGTTCAATTCCTTTCCTTTCCTACTCTTTTTAGAAGAAGAAGAAGGTTCCATAATTTCAATCAATGTAAGAAATCACACTTACTTGGAGAATTGTCGAGCTCTTCTGGTTGTTGTTTACGAACTTCAGCTAACTCCTCGTAACTTTCCGTCTCTTGGCAACAATCTGGTTCTTATGAACATTCGATCAATTCAGCTGTAATTGTGCGAGCAACTTGTGCAATAGTTAATGTTTCTGTGTTTATAATGGCTACTCAAATGTTTAAACTTAATTGCAGATGTGACATCCTCAACTTGAGCTTTCAATTCCTTCGCGGGAAGTATTGTTCAACTGAAATGACTGTGAATCGAGTTTTCGATGAAACCCTTGTCTTCGGTTGAATGCTTTAATCTTTCATCGAAAGTTCACTTTCCTCATATCACCTTATCGATGAATGGCCCTCGTCGAAAAACCATCTTCTAGTCTCCCCGAAGTCATCCTTTCTTCGATGAAATCTTTATCGATGAGTTATTCGTGAGTTTCATCGAAATCGTATTTCGATGAGTTTTATTCTTTGGTGAAAGTTCATGCGAGCCCTCCGAGATCCTTCTTTCTTCGATGTCCTTCTTTTATCGATGAAACCCCTCTGTTTTTATCGACATATTGTTGTCGCTAAGATTTGTCCTTCGACGAATGTTTTTAAGTCTCCTCGGCACTTTTATTTCCTCGACTTCTCCTTTTGTTGGCCTTTCGCTTTTCGATGAAACTGGAATATCGATGAGTGGTCTCTTTCATTTACCGAAAGAGATATTTTGCCGAAGTCATCTTAACTTATTGTTTTACACTTTATGCTTTATTTCGATGAAACTATCCTTTCGGTGAAACTCTTTCTGAGATGCTCGACATAATATTTTTGGCCGATGATCTTTTAGCTCTCACGCTTTTGGGAAGATTTTTAAGTTTAAATATATTGTTCAACAGGGTGCAAAATCTAAATTCAACGATTATGTTATGTAAATGGGTAGGCTGTAGATAGCCAAGTGTGTGGGTTATTCTGAGCACAAGTTAGGCTCTTTTTTGTAATGTTAACTTCTTTCTTTATATATTAATAAAAATATTTATTATCGATAAAAAAAAACTAACTAAATTCGTATGAATAAAAAAGAAAATCTAAAATAAAAATTTCAGAAAAGAAAATTAGATCTATTAAGAGATAAAAAATGAAAACAAAATTAATTTTTAACTACATACAAATTTCGACACACATTAGTATCTCACTCAATAGTATAAAAACATTAATCTCTTCGCCTATCTAACAATGACCCCTAACATTACTTGCATAGACACCTGTAAAAGAGAAATGGAATCATATCATAGTTAAATAAAATGAAATTAAGGTTGATAAAAGTATGATGCGAGTTAGTTTTAAACAAATACAAAGCATTAGTAAACAAAAGTAACGAATACTCATCAATGTATAAAATATACACATTTATCACTTAACAAATTTTCTTTCAATTCAACTCTAATAAAGAAGTTAAAAAACATTATATTGTCCAAGTTACATCATGCATAATTTAGTGAAGTAGAACACATTGTTTTTCAGTTAAATACATATATATTAGGGATATGAGTTCTTCTTAATGCTCTAAATCAAAATGTTTCTAGAATAATTGATAATATTTTTGAAAATTAATGCAAAATTTTATTAATCCTTATCACAACAATTACTAAAAAGGGTAGGAGTTAGCAATTTGATTTTTTTTTACAATTTGAATTTGAAGGCAGTTTCAAACAAGACAAGAGATGCAAATCTCAAAATAGAGATCAAATGTGTAAATATATGTAACATAAATAGTAATTTGCATGATTAATATTGATGAATAAATGATCATGATTAAATATATGTAATCAAAGATACAATACAATCATAATAATAAAAACAAATATAAAGAGACCAAAAAAATAGATAAAAAGTAAAAATAAATAAAATCATATGAAATTGAATAAGTATGAATAAACTATATGGTTGGTCATGCATCCAAATCCAACTCAGTTTTGAAAATATTGTTACATGCCTATGAGTAAAAACATGAATCACATAATTATGATTTGATGATTCCTAAATATTGCATGTAATTTGAGCTCGTTGTTTCTTTCCAGTGTATAAAAGAACTCATTTCGGAATAAGCAATACATTCTATTTTATGCTTATGTCAAATAATAGTATGACTCACAAGTGTTTGTGATAGAGACCTTGAAAAAGTCATCACAAGTCCTATGAAGTTAGCTCTTTTTAGCACCTTTTTAGTTGTATTAATGTTGCATTATAGTTTAGTTTCCTCTGTGAGATATTTTAACTAGTTCGCTATAATAAATACTTATTGTAGCGCCTTAAAGTTGCACCCCTTGCAATTTTTGATCACATTTGGGTCTTCACCTTAGTGTTTGTGCCCCTTGGCCAGATCAGAGACCTGATTATGCTCATACATGTCATAAACACCATCTAGCTCAAAGATGCACCTCATTGCCACCTTGATCCTGCCCCAAAATAGGGCAGGAGCATTGCGTGGCGCCCTAGTCCTCCCTAATGGGCACTTATTTTGGAGCCCCTGACCTATCTCAAATTTGAGCGGGAAAACACCCCTCCATGTCGGCTCATGTCAGAAAATTAATATGTTTTCCCTATAGGAAAGTATATAAGAGGGATTTGCCCTCTCATTGGAAGATATGAAGCATCCACAAACACACACAAGAGGTATCCAAGCATCCAAGAGATCAAACATTCAAGCATTTAAGAGCGATTGAGTATTTTCAATCTTCCTTCAAGCTTTGGAGGAGAAATAGAGTCAAGATTTCAAGCATTGAAGAGGAGATCATCCTCCTAATTCGTGAAGTCCTAATTCCATGTGGAGGCAAGCAAAACTTCACAAGGATGTATAAGCATTTCATTTTTAGTCAATTCAACATCCCCTCAAAGAGGAGGATTTCTACTTTTAGTCATTTCAATTACATTATTTCAACTACTTAGTTAATTCCAAAACTAAGGTTTGACCTAAAGGCAAACCCCTATCCCCAACACATTTCCCTTTCCTTCTCTATGTAGAAAACATGTGTGAAAGTGTAACTCTCGGGATGAGCCTCAGATATAGAGACGAAAAAACCCTTTTCGGTGATCGGAAATCTTGGAGGACCAAGAGGAGGGCGTCTTGGTCCCTGCACACGATCCATGCTATTTTTTTCAATTTTCATAGAGTAGTTCCGAATCATCTCATACTTCTCAGATCCAGGTGAACGACAAAATCCTGAATATACAACTCACTGTTTTCTCAGATTTGTCTTCATTTCCAGCACTTGGTCTTAATTCAACTAGTCAACTTACAAAAGAGGGACAAGCACATTCTATTTCAATCAATCTACTTAGTATTCAGTCCTAATCTGATTAGTGGCTGAATCTAGTGGATTCCTCCCCTCTTTTGAATGTAAAGGCATCTCCCCATTTGAGCGAAAATAGGAGATTTGGTGATTTCTCCTTCTATGTTGCAAATTGCCAAGTCACCTAATTTTCCCCATTATATTTTGGTGAACCCGACATGTCTTATCCTTCTGATTTTCATTTTTAGATTTGATTCATATGCAATTTACAATTCAAATTTTCAATTACAAGTTTAATTTCCTTGCAATTTTAAAAAATTTAAAGGTTAAATTCACAAAAACCCTAATTTTTAGATTCAAAATTGAGGCTGTGATTTGTCTAAATTAGATTAATTGTTTCAGATATGAGAACTCTTTAATTTTACAATTAAAGTTTTCATTTACATGTTCAATTTTGAACAATTTTTTTTTAAAATTAAGTGGTTAAACAAAACAAAAAACCCTAGGTTTTAATTTTAAAATTGAACTTGTGGATTGTGTAAGTTTTGAATTAATCTTCAGATTTGAGTTCTTGCTTCAATTTGAAAATTCCCATTCCCACCTTACAACATAAATTTTCAAATTTAAATTTTTTAAAATTAAGCGATTTATGCAACAAATCCTAATTTTTAAATTTAAATTAATCTTGTGCAATTTCCAATTTTTCTTTAAGCATTTAATCAATTTAATTGAATCTAAAGCTCATAAAAGTTGTCCCTTAACCTTAAGTGTGCCCTTTTTTGTTTCATTCTTTCAATTATTCATCTTATTTAACATCTTAAGTGTGTCATATTTCGACCTTCAAGGCTTGATTTCGTATATCTAGACATCTCCAATTTTCATATCCTTTTGGAATTCGCATTAAAATCACAATATCTTGCTTCCTTGAAAATTTGGTAAAAAGTTGTTCGGACTAGGAGGGGGCTACCTTGTCCCGATTTTTTCTCCTCAAATTTTGGGAGCCTGTTTTGACTACATTTTACTGTTCAATTCTCGAGGTTTGTGAAATTTTATTGATTTTAGGTCGCCCTAAGGTCAAAAGCAAATTTGGATTTCAACATTTTAATTTTTAATTTAAAATTTAAAATTAAGTGGTTAATTACATACACCCTAATTTTTAAAATTAAATTGATTTCTTCAATATTTCAACATTTCAAAATTTTAAATTTTAAAATTAAGAGGTTACTTTTGGACAACCCTAATTTTAAATTTAAATCTTCCCTGCTTTCAATTTTCAATTTTAAAATTAAGAGGTTATTTTCACTAGGCCCTAATTTTAAAATTAAGCCACCTTTGGATAATTCTCAATTTCCCAGGAGATTTGATTATTGCTCTTTATTCTTTCAATCAATTTGTTCATCTAATTGGGTAATCATTTTTTCCTAAAATTTGGCAAATTCAATTATTTTGCAACTTAGAATTTCACAATACAAAATTCAAATTTCCAATTTCCCTCCCTTAGTACATGAGTTTTACTACTATTAGTCCTACCTATAGTATCCTTGTAAGAAGAAGTTGTAGAATTAAGGTCCCCCAATGGACAATCAATTTGACAATCTTCAACAATGAATGAGTCAAGAATACCCAAAAAGTGAGGCTCTCCCATTGATTGAAGGATTAAATGAATGATTCAAAGTGATAAACATGGTGTTGATGTCTTGCATGGTATTTCTCATATTGTTGATTCCAATATTATGCCCGTAAAGAGTTGTGTTGAAGCCCTAGGTTATACACAACCTCCTAGTCATGTTAATTATTCCATTCCTTCGACAACTCCCATGACTAGTGTTACCACCTTCACATCAAACATCATGGCCACCTCTACACAAAATATCATACCTACAAGTGTTAGTCATGGGGCAAATACATCTTCTTTCATTCATCCTATCATGAGTGCTCCCCTTGTTACCCAATCACCTTCACCACCTATAAATGTTAGTCAAGGGGACAACTCCTTCAATCACAATTCCTTCATTCCTCCTATGAGTTGTCCATTTGTTACCCAATCTTCTCCAATACCTACCTACCATAGTGTCCCACCTCCTTATTCTCATTCTCTTCCTTCATTCAACAATGTTAATCCTACTCAATATAACATGTCTAATTCCAATCCTTCTACTGAAGCTACCATTAATAATCTAGCTCAAACGGTGTCTTCCTTACAACAACATATAGCTTCTATGAATCAATCTAAGTATAATGTGCCCACATTTGATGTAGTGATCCCATTATCCAATGATATTGTTAGAGTCGTCCCTCCAAAGCACGTAGAATTCCCTCAATTGGAAATTTATAATGGAAAAGGCGATCCCTTAAGTCATGTTAAAACATTCCAAACTTTGTGTAGTGACTTTTTTCATGATCAACTATTGTTAGCAAAATTGTTTACTAGAACATTAAGGGACAAGGTTTTGCAATGGTATTGTTCTATGCCTCCTTATTCTATTACCTCTTTTCAACAATTGGCTAATGCTTTTATTCAACAATTTCATAATAACATTGGTCCTAAAATTACTTTGACTAATTTGATGCCTTATAAACAAGGTGTTAAAGAAAAAGTGACTGATTTTATTGGTAGATATAAGCATTTGTATTCTCAGATTTCTTTTCCTATGCGATCAAGATATCCGAAGAATTTTTCTTGCTAATTTGCAAAAATAAATTAGGGATAAACTTCTCTTAACTGAGTTTACTTCCTTTTTGTAGTTGTGCACAGTACTTCACAATTATCCACTGACTATGAGTCAATTGAAGCAATCTCCTTCCATGGATCCGAGTGATAAGGGTGATAGTGCTCAACAACAATTTGTAAAGTTCAAACCAAACAAAAGATTCATCAAATTCAATGACAACAACAACAACATCCAAGTAACAGCCACTACAGACATGCCTCCTTTGTCTAAATACTTTAAAAGAGAAAAATAATTTACTCCTTTGAATGACTCTTTGTATAGCATCATGTCTTAGCTATTACAAAGGAATGTATTAAAACTTCCCCAATCAAACCAATTGATCCATCTAAGACAACCTCACCTTACTTTGATGCTAAATCCTTTTGTCAATATCATCATCAACCTGGTCATGATGCTGAAAAGTGTTTTTCATTGAGAAGTATGATTCAAGATTTGAATGATAACAATACCATATATCTGGTAGGTATGAATGATAAAGGAAACAAATTCGTAGCTCCTCCTAATCAAAATCTTCAGATTTTCACTGATCCTTTATCATCCCATTCCACTAATGTGATTGAGACTAATTATCTTGCTTTCTCTCCAAATGATGTTGGCCTTGAATCAATGTGGTGAACCTTGTTGATCAACAAGAACCTCTTAAGGACTTGTGCATCACATTTGATCCTAGTGAGACCATTAAAGCACGTGATGGCCCATTATACATAAGTGCAAAAATCAAAGGTATACCTTCTAGAGGAGTGCTTACTGATCCCACTTGCATGGTTAATGTGATAACTTGAAGAATTTATTTATACTTTGCAATTGCATCAAGTGATATATGATGATACTGATGTGGTAGTTAGAATTTTTTATGGCTTCTCTTGTCCTGCTATTGGTTCTATCACACTTCCTATTGTTGTCAACACTAAATGCATAGATGTTCAATTTGCTATCATTTATACATCCGATCAATTTCGTGTGAAGTTGGGACATCCTTGGCTCTCTTCCATGAAAGGGATCACTTCTATTGTTCATACGTGTTTGAAATTTCCTCATAATGGTAAAATCATAACATGTATCAACTTGTAGTGAGGCATGGAGACGTTTGTCTTGATTACTTTTGGTCCAAATAGTTCCAGCCTCTTCAACCTAGAAGTGATGCTCTCTTTAAATCATATCAAAGGTGGAAAAATGAGATGATTTTATCCTTGAGTAAACCAATAAACCCAACACTTAGCCTTCCTCATGATGATCATATGCCTCTTCTTGAGGATAAGGTTATTCTTCCTCCTAAGGAAATAAATAATCTTCTTCTCAAAGAGACATAGATTCCTTCTCCCATGGATGAATCTATTCTCCCTCCCAAAGATATAAATTATCCTCCTCCCAAATATGGTGTGGTTCCTCCTCCTTCATCTTACAAAGAGAAGCGACCGACCTCTCCTATTGGCCAGCCTAAAAGACCTTAGCCCATTCATCCTTCTTTAAAAGAAGAGATGAAGCCTATACCCGATGAACCTAAACCTTCAGCCAAAACCAGACGAAACCCTTGTGCGAGAGAACACCGACAGAGACATCATGCTAGAGCTCATGAAGTTGCTTCCCTAACCATTTCTTCTCCTAAACACCAATTGTTGACATGATTTTGTTTTCTCCTAAACAAGATGTTCAACCTAATTCTCTAAGAAGCAAAATGCTTAAGACAAATGATGGTTTAAGTTCTATTCATCTTAGAGATCCCATTTTTATTAATCTTGATGAACTAATGGGTGAAAATGTTGTTAATGATGAAAATATTGATCCTAATATTTTTGATGATGAATATGAATATGTTGATGTTGACAATGATTTATTTGCAAAATTTTCAAAAGCATTAATCCTAGCTCCTAGTAATGAGCAAAGTGATTCATCATTAGAGTATGGTCCTTGTTTGGAACTTGTGATAGATCCATCTACTCTGCTCATCTGGCTCCTCTCACGTGTTGTCCACCTTCCTGAAATAATGATCAACAAGATCAAGGGGAGTATGTTGTTATTTATTAGCTTCATTAGCATCATGGATTCTCTTTCTCCCACCTCTCTTGATAGTTTGTGATCCTTCTTCTATTTGTTTCCCTGTTCTTCTATTTTTTGTCCCTAGTGTTGTCTACTTGAGGACAATGCAAAGCATTGAGATCTCTTTTGGTCTCTTCTATGTTGACTCAAAAGACACATGTGTTCCCTTCTTCCATGGTGGTTTCCTTTCTTTGGAAATGAGAACAATTGTATGCACATATATATACATGATATACATGAGTTATCATAAAAAGCATACTCACCCCAAAGTTAAGTGAAGCCACCACATGCTTTGTTTTTTGTGTTCATTATCCTTTGATTTTTCCTCTCTTGGGGGCTAAATAATTATGATAATGTGCTTGTCTTTTTGGGTGTATCCTACCTTAAAGAAATTGCTCTCGACAAAACGTGTGCAATCGCTTTAACATGGGGGCATACACTTCACTCATGATTCTCTCTCTTGATACTTAAAGTTACTTAGCAAACTTTGTCTTTTCTTTGTAATTTTTGATATTTTTTCTTTTCATGACTCATAGTAAGAGAACCTTACTAGTTGTTGTCATGGTTCTCTCTCTCTCGTGATCTTCCCTTTTACCTTATCATTAAATTCGTAAGATCCTAAAGTCCATTAGGGGCTTGGTGTATCTCGCCTCTTTAACATAGTGAAAGTCTCTCAATCTGAACTCCTTGTACTTTACTGCAAGTATTTGTGTAAGCTCGTACTCCTACTAAAGTGGTGGCTAAATGTAGCATCCTAAAATTGCACCCCTTGCATTGTTTTATCACATTTGGGTCTTTGTCTTAGTGTTTGCGCCCCTTGGCCTAATTGGAGACCTAATTATGCTCATACATGTCATAAACACCATCTAGATCAAAGATGCACCTCATTGCCACCTTGATCCTGCCCCAAAATAGGGTAGGAGTAGCGTGTGGCGCCCTTGTCCTCCCTAATGGGGACCTATTTTGGACCCCCTGACCTATCTCAAATTTGAGCGAGAAAACACCCCTCCATGTCGGCTCATGTCAGAATCTTGTTTTTTTTCCCCAACAGGCAAGTATACAAGAGGGATTTCCCCTCTCATTTGAAGATATAAAGCATCTACAAGCACACACAAGAGGTCTCCAAGCATCCAAGAGATCAAGCATTCGAGAGCAATTGAGCATTTTTAGTCTTCCTTCAATCTTTGGAGCAACAATAGTGTCAAGATTTCAAGAATTGAAGAGGAGATCATCATCCTAATTCATGAAGTCCTAGTTCCATGTGGAGACAAGCAAAACTTCACAAGAAGGTATAAGCATTTCATTTTTAGTCAATTCAACATCCCATCAAAGAGGAGGATTTCTACTTTCAATCATTTCAATAACATTATTTCAACTACTTGGTTGTTCAAAAACTGGGGTTTGACCTAAAGGCAAGCCCCTATCCCCAACACATTCCCTTTCCTTTTGTGTGCAGAAAACAGGTGTGCACCTGTAACTATCGGGATAAGCCTCAGATATAGAGATGGAAAAACCCAATGATCGAAAATCTCAAAGGACCAAGAGGAGGGCGTCCTGGTCCCTGCACACGATCCATGCTATTTTTGGTAGTTTTCATAAAGAGGTTCTGAATCATCTCATTCTTCTCAGATCCAGGTGCATGACAAAATCTTGAATTTAGAACTCACTGTTTTCTCAGATTTGTCTTCATTTCCAGCACTTAGTCTTAATTCAACTAGTCAACTTACAAAAGAGGGACAAGCACATTCCATTTCAATCAATCTACTTAGTATTCAGTCCTAGTCTAATTAGTGACTGAATCTAGTGCCCCCCCCCCCTCCCCCCCTCTTTTGAATGTAAAGGCATCTCCCCATTCAAGCGAAAATAAGTGATTTGGTGATTTCTCTTTCTATGTTGCAAATTGCCAAGTCACCTAATTTTCCCCTTTACACTTACTAACATACCTATTTAAAAATATATATATATATATATGTAAAATATGTCGATAGATATCAAATTTATAAAATAAAATAAAAGTAGACAAAGTAATCTTTCTCTAGCGTAGCCATTTGCTCATTTTCTTAAAAAATCAAGATAAAGATCACGTGCATGTAACAAATTCTATAAAAATAATATAAAAAAATTGCCTTCCAAACAATTAGCAAAATAATTAAAATGAAATATATTTTTAACCATTTTAAAAATCAATGCTTTTGCATTGCACTTTTTGCTTTAAATCCTTTCAAATCTTCAAAAAAGCATAATACGTTTGCATCATACTTGTTGTTCGTTTTTCTTACATCAATAAGAGAAACCATTGCCATTGTAGAGTTACACCTATTAGCATAAATATTGTATTATTGTTTAGTTGTGAATTTTATCTATGTAGAAAGGATAATCCATTAATTTCAATAGTCTAAGAACAATCAATTTATCCTAGTATGGTATATAGGATTCATCTCTCAAGGAACTTTAGTATTCCTTTAGTAGAGTTAAATTTTACATATTACAATATGCTCATGCATAAGACTAGTTATAGCGTGTTATCTCTCACAATAAGCCAAATGGTTCACTAAATAGAAGCTATAAGTTAATTATATACACTACTTTGTAGATTTAGTGTAATAAGGACTATTGATTTATAAGTAGGGGCGATTGATATGGAAGATCTATCAAAAATGGTTCTTGTTGTAATACCAAGGCATTGCCATGGATAATGATAAACATAGTAATACTTATATGATCCATAGTATGCCAAAGTACTATTGATGACCTAAGTATCTACTTAGGATAAATGAGCAATGACATTAAAAAACATAGAAATATGCGAAAATAAAAATATATATGTACATATCAACTAGTAAATATTTACACATACATACATATCAACTAATGGAAGTGACCTATAAGTATCCATAATGATATACTATCTAAGATTTGGAGGATATGGTCAAAGATTTATATGATTGTGTTGATCTAGAAGGATGGAAAGCAAAAATGGTTCCTACAATAATAACAGGATCATTCTTATAGATTGTAGTAATCATGACCATACAAAAACCATTCTCATGTATTTTAATTACAATTGTGATGCTTTTCTGATCTATAACATGCTAGAGAACCTTCTAGATGGTCATAGCAATATAGGGATCATCTATTTGGATTTTACAAATATTATAATATATTATGGAGTGATACAAAAAAAAAATCTACACAAGATTAATATTCATAGTAACCATACTCATTTTAAACCCCATGCAATTTCTACCACAAATTTAGCAAGTCCCAACACACCTTTACACCAAATTGCAAGGGATAATCACATTGCACATCACTATGCTATTCTAGAGTTACACTTTATACATCAAATAATGTAGTCATTATGAGAGTCAAGGTGGTATATTTGAGGTTTATTTTTGCTAGGTAACTCGTTGACACATTACCAACTATTATCTAAATCACTATTTAACTTCCACAACAACTCTCAATCTTGATCACATGCAATCAACATATAGATGTTTATAACATATATATGTAAATAGATAGATAAATGGTATAAGATACTTGATATACATATTTCTTAGGAGAATTCCATGTACATGACAAAAAAATTAAAAAAAAATACATAGTGTTTTAGTTCTACACATCTCTTTCTAACTCTTTGTTCTAATCTATCTCACAAAACATCCACATATGCACATATATTTATCTATATCCCCATCTATATTTGCTTATCATACTTCAACTTATACCTTAGATGAGTGGTATTAGCATTATTTGTCTTCATCTTACCCAACCTATCTAAAACAATTACAATATCTAAGCCTTAACATTAAACCTTTAGATCCATCAAACTATTGATTGATTTAATTTTGACTTGTAAACTCACGGGGGGATAGACATAATTTGATCAAGAATATAATCATAGAAGCGCTAATTTCCTAACAATTTTTTTATACAACTAATTCACAAAAATCCTTGAATGTATGGTTTCATCAACCTCATCATTAGGCAAATATTTTGGTGGTTGATTATACCCTAGGTTTTATGTAAAAATTCATGCTCCCATGTTTAAACACAAGATTAATACATGTGCGATAAATAGTTAGCTATAGAAATTAGAATTCTATTTCTCCATAAATACTATCTTGAAGAAATGTATGATGATTAATGCATGTAATGGTCACAATTATGGAAAGGACATGACCGATTAGGTTGGGATCCCATGGAGGGGGTCTTCCTAAAAAATAGAGCTAGAGCAGCTTAGATATTTTAGGAAAATTTTTAAGTTGTTGGTCCCATGAATTTTGTAGTGCAGTCCAACTTAAAAGTTTAAGCTCCCAAATTTAAGGAAGCCAACGCTCTCGTGAATACGTGCAATTATAAAAAACAAGTAATATAAATTTGTTTTCCCTCCAAAACCATTTTTTAGTTGAAATCTAAACTTTGATATTAGACAAGTGGCAGATAACATGCCTAAGCTGGTTGGGCAATTTCTAACCCCACCCCATTTTCACACGCTCAAATATGAAATCCTAAAAAGTAGGAGCTTCTACTTTTAGGAAATGATTCCAAATAATCCTGTGGCAAAAAAAATCTTCATGGGACCTTCTCTTCCTTAAAAATAGAATCTCAAGCCCCTTCGTGGGACCCCTCCATTGGTCTAAACCTATATATTTATGCCTTATATAATATCTATGTAAGGTTAGGCTTGTTTGTGTTAGGGAAACATCGAGCCTGCAAGTACCATAGTAGCTCATGGCCATCTATTTAGTCTAAGCTAAAGTTGGTTAAAATCAATATTATGGAAGACTCCTATTGCTACATGACAACCATTTAAGGGGAGTTTAAGCAAAGAGGAAAATGGGAAACAACCTACAAACTAAAGAAAAAAATAGCTTTGGACAAGAGCAATTTATCCAAGATAGGTAAATGGCACGATAGGCATAAAAGCAGTTATCACTCTAACATAGACTATCATATAAATAATTTCCTTACATAGGATGGAATGTAGAATGGTGATGCCAATGCCTTAGATGGAATATGAAAGGAATTATAAGAGCAAGAAATAAAATAAATCCAAGTAGTTTGTTGATTGAAAAAATATTACCAAGATGAAGAACAAATTGAGTTGAACAATAACCAAAATAGGAGAGGAGACACAAGAACTTTTGAAAGGGGAAAAAGAAAATTAAAAAACCCTTATAGATTATGAATGAATGATAATAGCCTAAGAAGAGGAAGAGAGAGAGAGAGAGAGAGAGAGAGAGAGAGAGAGAGAGAGAGAGAGAGAGAGAGAGAGAGAGAGAGAGAGAGAGAGAGAGAGAGAGAGAGAGAGAGTCTGTCTTATTACAATAACTTGTGAAGAATGAGAGGAGAATCATCTCTTAAATAGAGATGAGGAGAGGAGTTACAAATTAACTCCCAACTTTATGAATACCGTTATTCATGCTATGTGTGCAATGTGGCAAAATCCTCACAAGGAGGAAATAACTAATATTCCTTAATAAAGGAATTAAAAGAAATGAGTCAACCTCACACATGTGTGAGATGACACAAAAGCCAAATAAAATTTAGGGATTTCAAAGGAATATCCCAAACATAATACAATAATACAAATAAATAATTAACCTTTACCAAGTAAAGATTAATATTCTAACACTCCCCCTTAAGCTTTACTTGGGGAGTTTACATCAAACCCTTCAATGGGTTGTAAACCAAGATTTTTACAATGAATTTGGAATTTGTCTTTACATAGAGGCTTAATGAGAATATTGGCAGCTTGATCTTGTCCTTTGCAATAGAGAAGAGAAACTTGCTTGTCTTCAATTTTCTCTGCAATGAAGTGATGTTGAAGAGCAATATTCTTGGTCCTTGCATGAAAGATAGGATTCTTTGCCAAAGCAATGGCACTTTGATTGTCACTATACAAAGGTGTTGGATCTTGTTGAGATATCCCCAAGTCTTCAAGTAGTCTTTGTAACTAAAGATCTTCTTTAGATGCATCAGTACAAGCTTTATAGCCAACAACTGTGGAACCAAGAGAAGTAGATCATTGTTTTTTTTACTATTCCAAGAAATTGCACCTGAACCAACAAAGAAACAATATCCACAAGTAGATTTCCCATCATTGGGATCTCCCCTAGATCTGAATCAATATATCCTTGTAGATTAGGAAATTGAAAATCATCAAAGCAATAACAATTAGGACAACCACAAAACCTAAAGCTGCTATGAAAGCAATCCCAATCCAATCAATGAAGACATAAAGACAAGATATTCAAATCAAATGAAATCAAAGCAAACCAACGCAGATATCTCCTTCATGTGGCTCCATTGTTCTTCTTTCACCTTCAAATTTGATGTGGATCTCACCTACAAGTGCAAAATGCAAGTGGAAAGCAAGTTGTTGATGAAATTCGTAGCTTAAGGTTACTCGAAAATGTGATTGATCTCGAAAATGTGATTGATCTCCTCTCATTGAAGAAAATCATCCAATTTATAGACAAATTGGAGAGAGGACAAGATTAGCTTGAAGAGATTTGAAAGGAAATTCAAATCAAGAATGGCAAAATTATGACAAATGTATGACAATTTGCTATGCAAGGTGTATGACAAATTATGCACAAATTATGACAAGATTGAAATGCCATTCCCATGACAAAAGGGAAGAGAGAAAATAGCCTCCATGATTGCAACAAATGGAAGCATAAACATAGGAGAAAATGAGGGAATGAAATTAGGGGAAAAATTAGAAAAATTAAAGAAAATAGGAGAAATAGAAATTAGGTGAATTAATTAATAGGTTTTCATCCATTGATTAATTCATGAAAGAGACCTAGGACTAAATAAATAGATTTATTTAACCCACAAAAAAGAAGAAAAGGATTAAATGAACAAATCATAAAACCCTAGAAATAAGAGGACAACGAATTAGGTCAAGACAACAAGAAATTAATGTAGGCTCGATCATGATTCTGATTGACAAAGGACCAATGTTGATAAATGATTGAGATTGGTTGACAAAAATCAATGACAAATTGACCAAGATTGACAAGGAGATCAAATTGATAGGCGCCAATTGACGAGGAACAATGACTAATCGATCCAAATTGACATGATTGAAAAGGACAAGGATCGATGATGAATCGATTGCAAAATGACAAGATTGACAAGGACAAGGATCGATGACAAATCGATCGCAAAATGACAAGGCTGACAAGGATAAGGATCGATGACGAATCGATCACAAAATGACGAGATTGACAAGTTGATAATCACAAATGATTACTAATAAGCTAAAGATGATTGAAAGATTGACAAGAGGACAAAACCCTAATTCTATCATCGATTAGGATTGACGATGTCCAAAATGATGATAAATGAGCACGCACCATGATGCAACAAGATAAGATCGACCAAAATCATGACTGAAGATTGCTATCGACAAGACCTAATTCGAAAGCGATAAAAATGAGGAATGCAGAAGAAGAACTTGATGCTCGCAAATGATAAAGACCAAGTGCGCAACATAGAAGAAATGTTAATGCGATGCAAGAACCCTAAAATAAGGCAATGCGCAAATGTTAAAGTATGATTCCACAAGCGTTGACCATTTTTAGACGTCTACAATCCTTTTAAAAGAAAATCACAATTTGCATCATAAAATAAACCAACATTAATAGTACCTTTAACATACCTCAAAATTCATTTTGCAACTTTGAAATGAGTTTGTTGAGGTTTAGACATAAATCTAGAAACTAAATCAACACTGTATGAAATATCAGGCCTAGTAAGAGTTAAATAATTTAAACTTCCAACTAGTTGTCTATCTAAAGTAGCATCAACAAAAGGAGTGTGCATATCATTCATAAGTTTAGTGCCTAATTCACGAGGAGGAGAGACATGATTAGAATTATTCATTTGAAATTTATCTAAAAGATCTGGAGCATATTTACTTTGAGATAGAAATATACCTTTTGTTGTTTGCAAAATTTGGATACCCAAAAAATAATGTAAGTCTTAAATCAATCGTTTGAAAATTTTGATTGAGTTGAGACTAAACTTCAGAAATCAAATTATTAGAACTTGAGGTTAAAATTAAATAATCTACATATAAAATAATAATCATAATATCATCAACACTATGCTTAATATACAAGTTACGATCATTTTTGCTTCTAATAATACCTTGAGAAAGAAAGAAAGAATTGATTTCGAAATACCATTCTCTAGGAGATTATTTTCATCCATATATAGATTTCTTTAACTTACAACTAAATGTTCTTTTCTTTGCTTAACAAAACCAGTAGGTTGAGACATATAAATTTCTTCATGTAAATCACTGTTTAGAAAAAACACTTTTAACATCCATTTGATGAATAGACCAATGCATATGAGAAACTAAAGCAAGAACAAGTTTAATAGTAGTAATTTTAGCGATAAGAGAAAAGGTTTCATATAATCAAGGCCTTTTATTTGAGAAAAACCTCTAGCAACTAATCTAGCTTTAAATTTACTAACTTCGTTATTAGCATTGAACTTAGTTTTTTATAACCATTTAGAAGAAACAAGATTTTTACCTTGAGGTAAAGGAACTAAATCCCAAGTTTGATTATTAATCAAAGTAATATATTCCTCTTGCATAGCCTTTTCCCAATGAGGTCGATTTTTAGCTTGCTCAAAAGATTTAAGATCATTTTATTCATAATAGTAGACATCAAAGAATAATTGCAGTAATTGGCTTTTCTAGCCTTCAGTCTATCCATTCTAGCTAAATAATCATCACTTTCTTGAAACAAAGTTTTAAACCATTTATGGTTTCTTTTAGAAGTAATATAATCATCACCATAAGAAGAATCATTAGAAGTAAAATTGTCATGATCATCATCACTATCACTATCAATTTGAGGAAGAAATGCATTAGGAGGGTTTAGAGAAGGAGGATTGTCCTCCACAACCACTAATTTACTCAGAGAAAATTCATTATCAATTTCATTAGAGAAATCATGAACACCATTTTTAGCAATGCATACATCTCTAGCAACTTGAACTTTGCTAGAAATAGTATTATAAACTCCACATGCTTTAGAATGCTCATCATAACCAACAAATATACAAGGAGAAGATTTAGAATCAATTTTTTGCCTTTTTTGTTTAGGTTTTTGAACACAATCAATTGAACCAAAAGTCCTTAAATGTTTAAGATTGGGCTTTCTGTTGGATGAAGCCTCTTCAAGAGTTATATCCTTTGAAGCTTTGGTAGGAGTCCTATTAATGAGATAAGCAGCACAAGCCATAGCTTCAACCCAAAATTTGTAATACATAATTTTAGTATGCAACAAACATCTGGCCATTTCAAAAATGTTTCTATGCTTCCTTTCCACTACATTATTTTGTTGAGGTGTATAGGGAATAGTAAGTTCATGTTTAATACGATTTTTTTATAAATAACTAGTAAATGCATTATTCACATATTCCTTACCATTATCAGTTCGAAGAATTTTAAGCTTAAATCTAGATTGCCTTTTAACAAACTTATAAAATTCAATAAAAATATTAAGAACTTGATCCTTACTATGAAGAAAATAGATCCAAGTTCTTCTTGAAAAGTCATCAATAAAAGTAAGTGCATACTTTGATATGTGGATGGAGGTATTCTCCACGGGTCCCAAAAGCTCACTATGGACAAGGTGCAACTTATGATTTGCCCTTTATGCTTGACATTGTGGAAAGGGCTCCCTATGCATCTTACCACTCATGCATCACGTGCATACAATTATAGAATGAACAATACTAGGCAATCCTTCTACCATATTAGCTTTTTGCATCAAAGAAATATTGTTAGCATTGATATCACCAAGACTTTCATGCCAAATAGTGAAATCAATGGTAGCAAGTAAATAATATTTTGAATGAGAAAACTCATAGAATTTGAACAAATTATCATCCAACTTAGCATTAGCAAATAATTTTGATGTGCTTTGGATCAATAACACATATTCTTGTAGAATTCAATCTTGTAATCTTGACAAAGCTTAACAACAAAAAGCAACTTTGTTTTCAATTTAGGAACATAGAGAACATCATGCAATTTACCATTAGGTACATTTACATCTCTAATTGCCTCTACTTTACAACTATGATTATTAGCAAGTTGACGAGGAACATTAGAATTATAAAGTTGCATTGAATAAAAAATTCTTTATGTGAAGTAACATGTTGAGAAGCACTTGAATTAGTAACCAATTCAAGAGGTTGAGAAACATTATAACTACAAGTAAAATCATGACAAGATTGATTCCATTGTAATTAAAAAATTTAGTATTAGAAATAGTGGAATGATTAGAGTTATTTGATTGATTATTTCGTGTCATTGGTTTTTTACCATTTTGCTTCTTAAAACAAGTTGTTACCTGTTTTCTCCTCTTTAAGTCAAAAATAGCACCTAAATGAGTCCAGGGTCTTATTTAAAAGTTTCAAGGATTTTGAGTGAGGGCAAAAGTCTTAATCAAATACCTTGAGTTTCATAATGATAAGTTCTAGAGTATTAGCTTTTCTTTTGTTGAGTCAGCTTTTAAAATCTCTTTCTCGTGTTGAATTAAGTTAAAGGGATACTCATTGATAGTGATGGAGGGAAGTGAAAATTTAAAAAAGGAAAAGAGTTTTTCACGTTGCATGAAGAAGCCAAGAGCCTGAATTTATCTTTTCACGTGGCATGACATGTCTAGAGCCATTTCCCATATTGCATGAGTCAATCTTGAGATTAACATGTGAGAATTTAAGTTTGTTTTTCATCAAGAAACCCTATTCTTTAGGAGTCAATCTTCATTCGTAGAATGGTTCATGGCGGCCAAAACATCTCACATCTCCAACAGAGGTTTAATGAGCAGATCAACACTTGGATCATGAATATATCTTAGTTGTTAGTACCAAAATGTTGCAGAAATATTTGGACGTGAACTATGATTCCTTAATAAAAGAGGGATGCGAAAGGATTGTGTAATCCCTAAAGATCACCATTTTCATCTCATTCAACAACATACAAAGGTTTGGGTAATTGAATCATCATGTCAAGGAGGCAGGTTTGACGTTGAAACCCTTATACTGTTACCATTGTCATGAAGCAAAAGCACATAATCTTCATTATAAGATGCTTTGATAAAGATCTTCTACCAATTTTGCTAAGTATCTGCAAGAGTTTCATGGTTTGGTGATGTAATATAATGGTTTAAAATACCTAGGGTTTCTTTGTGTTTTAATGCTCTGCCACAACAAGTAAAGCACACATCGTAGTCACAAGAGACCTCTCATTCCATGACAGTTGAGAGCCCAAACTTTCATAGAGATTGATCTCAAAATAAATTAGTAAGAAAAGGTTTCAATGATCATCATGATAATTGCAGAGATGGTAATATTGATATAGAGAAGAATCAAAAAAAGGAAGGATAAATGTAATGTCAAAAGGTCCGAAGCAGTAAATGATAATATCAAAGTTCAGGGAATAGAAGTTTTGGTAAAAGTTCATGACACATATAAAGATGCAATCCTCCATTTTGCACTGAAAATACAATCATACTGTGTGGAATATAATGACAAAGACACAATGCAATAATGATAGTAGCGACAATGAATATGTTGTGATCAAGCAACACGAGGAGTAGTGATGAGGGTTTGATGACTCAAATAGCCTTTCACCAACCAATACACAAAAGGAACTATTTGTGAGCAACAAATGACATGTCATGAACAAGGCATAAACCGTGGAGAGGTCGAAAGATAGTCATGACAATACAAAATCATGCATGAAAGAGCATGTTGTCAAGTTGAACAGTGAAGTAGTTGAATGAATAAGAAGTATATATTAGCCACATTTGGGGAGGACAGTGAACCCAGGAAGATAACCATTGAAACAGATTCAAGAGAGCTCTTCAAAACAAGAGAACACAGAGAATTTTTCACTGTAAAAATAGGTCTACGACAGTCATGAGAAGGGCTACAGTATGAGGATAATCTTCATGATAGTATGGGAAGACATATTGACCTCACTGTTAAACAAGACAATGACTCCATTAAGTCACTAGGGCAATAACCTCGTAGAGGAGCAAGACTTGACACAAAGAAGATATAAATGATGCAAAAATTAGTGTGAACAAAGGTCTATCACACGACAAGGAAGTGTGGTATGAGCACAAAGAATAGTCTACTATCAAGCCAAAGGCACTATGATTGACAATAGACAACAATAAGGAGTCTAAGATTTTCCCCACAACAGTGATATCACAGATAGTTTTGAAAGACAGTTGTAAGAAGATATAAGTTCTAGCTCTAAGAAAATTAGACAAAAGCTTTAACAGTATGAGCAGTCATAGTCATACATCCATGAGCAGAACCACTGTCAAAGAAATCAGGTTTTCAAGCTACACAAGGTTTCAAAAATCAGAGGTATTCAATACAAAGTCTTGTACCAGCATAGGAAAACAACAAAATAGATCAAATTCTTTCAAAGAAAAGGCAGTCAATAGCAGCTATAGCGTAAAGGCACTATCACAGTGAATCCCTATACAAGATGATTGATACAATCACAATAGTGCAACACAAGAACAATGATGACAACCCCTTGTATAGCAAGATAATAATCATTTTCAGGGTGATGGTTCAATAAGAAAATTGCTTAAAGATATCTAAATGATAAAGATATTTCAATGAAAAGGAAAACACATGCCATAAAATATTTATGTTGCATTGTTTTCAACCCAAAAGAGCAGAAGAAATAATACTTTGTGATCAAAGAATAGTAACAATTTAATGTTACAACTTATTTGTCTTAGTCAAGGGAATGAGTTTTTTCACATAACATGAGGATGGATGAGTTCACAAAAGATCATGGATAGCACAAAAGACAGTCTAGAATCTCACTGTCATAAGACCAATGACGGTCATAGGTCTGAGACAGAGTCCTTTACACAAATCATAGTCATGCTACAGTCTTAGAAGACAATAATATACAATGAAAGACTCTGCAAATTCAAGGATGGAAGCCAAATACAAATAGCATTGAAGGGGAAGACAGTGAGACAGTGATATAGCAAAGCAAAAGATTAGTACAAGCCAAAGACAAAGAAAATAAGAACACCAAACACAGTGATATGTGACATTGTAACAGAGAGACAACACTAAGAAATGTGATCACAAGAGCATCTCCAAAAGGCAGGTTTAAAACAACAAAGTAATGAACAATCCCTCTAGCTTGCACAAATCAATGAAAGAACATTTCATTAAAAGAGTTTACAAGCCAAGATCTCATCAAAGGATAGTCTATACAAAGTATATGTAAAAGGCAACAAACTCAGAAAACCATTTGAAACAAAGGGCAAACCTAAGAGAAAACAATACAAGCTTCTTTGACAAGATGTAAATGAGTTATACACAGTTTAGTAGAAAGACTTTGGTGTGTAGCAACAAATAAGAAGACAAGTTTTTGCAGCCAAAAGACAATAACAGACAGAGCAATAATGTTTGATTATTGCAGGCTAAGATCACTGTCAAAATGCAACATTAAAGATATTTTGACAGTCACAAATAATACCGGCCTGAGAAGAGTGATATAATGATAGATTTGGTCATCATTGCCCCAATCTCAGTATGAATACAACTCTAGGTTTTGAGAGTTTGACGCAACATGAAGCATGGAAAATAAGTAGGACAGTAACAATAGTAAGTCAACCTCTTCGAGCATTCAATGGAGATAGGCTTCAAGATCACAAAGAAGGGTAGAAGATTCATGACCACAATTAAAGGAGGCAATAGACAGTGAATAAAAAGTGTCCCAGACCCACATTAGAGCAGTCCTCATGGTTGAAGAGCAGTATTTGCTAAGCAATGACAGTTTAAACAAAAAGGTTTAATACAATCAAGAGAAAAATTAAGAGGAGTTTTGAAGGCACATGAAAGCTTGCAACCACCTAAGAAGATCAAACCATTAGTTGAATGTGACCATGTAATCAATTTGGGGCTTAGTCATAGATTCTAAAGAAGTAGACTTTATCATGCATTTCAGTTAAAAGATTAGTAAGGTGGAGTTCAAACTTATGCAACAGTCGAACTTCAAAAAGAGGAGATTTCAAAGGCAAAATCATCAGTTCAAGTGTAGTTAAATCCCTACATGGGTTAGTAATCAGTTGAGATGACTTTTGAAGCACTTCACAATCAGTTTTCAGCAGTTCCAACCCCTTTTGTGCATGTCTTTTCATCAATTTCGACCCAAGAAGATAGGATCATGCAAGATGGAGATAATTTCAATAAAGAAACATCGGTTCACTCAGAGTTCATTTCAAGACTTCTCCTACAAGTCTCCTTTCTATCTTCTTTTCTCAGCTAATTCTTTTATTTCTTCTAGCTTGCATCGTAGCTGTCCAAGCTCTTTCAGGTTTTAGACAGTAATTGTAACTCTTAACATTTTTTAATTCTAGAAGTAGAAGTAGTTTGTATCAGCAATTCCTTCCAAATTTGAATAAAGAGAGCAACAAATTTCCTTCTAAAATCTCTTAATTTTTTAGTTTTGTGAATGAGTGATTTGATGTGTTTAATGTGTTTCTTTTATGAATCCTCTAAATGTGTCTCATTCATGTATTGTTAAGACACAAGAATTCATTTTAAATACAAGTTAGAAGTTGTGCTAGGTTGATTCAATTAGTTTGAAATTGTGAAACTTTGTTTCCTCTATACAAATGCTAAAACAAAAGGCCTTCTTATAAATTATTTATGTATTTCATGATCTGATTTAGGCTGTGAATGAATAAGTTTTCTTTCATTGAGTCTGGTTGCGAGTTTAGGACAACTAATAGAATCAAAACATTTGGTGCATCACCTCCTAGGATAGGTTTCAATTCAAATTTCCTTTCTATTCTTTTCCCATCAAAGAGTTAGTTTACATGAGGTCTATTAGGAGAACCAATTCGCTCTAGAGATTCACCTTCATTTTGAGCAACCCATAGGCTAGAAGGTGTTTCCAAGTTTCACAAGATTGTTGAGCTCCCAACTTAGCATTAGGGTGCAATCCTTCGTGGTAACACAAGTATTAGACTAGAATGACCATCTTTACCATAATAAGTACAATAAGGTATCCAAGAAGAATTATTCTTTTCATTACCATTAGTATTATTGTTATAAGATTTAGAATGATTGCTAGATTTATAATGAGAAGAATGATTATTATTATTATTGTTATTATTATGAGACTTGAAATGATGAGTGTTCTTAGTCATAAAAGCATGTTCACTACATTTAAGAGTGAAGTAATTTAGCTTCTTCTTGACATAATAAAGTACGAAAGATATCATAAGTAAGTTGAGTAGATAAAGAAGAATAGCTAATTGAGGATGAACATTAGTAATAAATTGCTAAAATTGACGAGGAAGACACTTTCTAAGAATAATATGAATTCAAATGAGAAGAGAATCAAACTTTAATAAACAACATCCATAGTTTTGAAATCGACATACTCGAGATCTTCGAGTTGATCTTGAATTTGGATCTTTCTTGATTCATTAGAATTGTCGTAAGTGGATTTGAGAATAGTCCATGCTTCATGAGCTTTCGTGTAATTCCTAATGAGAGCATAAAGTTTGAGAACCATTGAAATACCAATGAGCCCAAGGGCTTCCTCATTTAGAGCCTTTCATCTGTCTTGATTGGCTTGAGAAGCGGTTGTTGGAGGTTTGAAGGTTGAATTAGTTGTAACATCTAATATATGCTTAAAAGGGAAGATAAATGATATATGTATCTTTCAAGAATGATAGTTTGAACTATTTAACTTCATTTCGAGAATTAAGGTAGACATGCTTACAAAATAAATTTAAGAAGAAAAATGGTGACTTGGAAAAAATATCCCCCTTGCTTGATAATCGAAAAACTTCCTAGCTTGAAAATTTTTATTAAGAAATTTGGGTAATTTTTTTTTTAAATAGCTTAAATAATAATTACGATTTTAATTTAAAATACAATTAATCAAATTTATTTTAAAAATTGAAAAAACTGAAAAATAACACTATCTTTAAATAAAAACCTACTTGTAAAAAAAACTTAATATTAAAAGATTATATTTAAAAAAAGAAAACTGAAATTAAAAAAAAAACTTAACTTAAAAAACCTCAATTTTTAACTTTAATATTCCAACTTTTTAAAACTTTTAAATAAGAAAGTTAAAGATTTTAAAAGAATTTTTTAATGAAAAGCTTTTTAAATTTTTTTTTAACAAAAAAAAACTTCTACATAAGAGAATTGTGGTAAAAAACTTTACAACAATAACTATCAAACTTTATAAAAGCCTTTTAAGCAAAGAACTATTTAAAAAGAAATCCATTTAACGTATCTAACATAAGGAAACGATGATTTAAATATATGCGCTTTAATATATGAATTAACTTATACTACAGAAAGATTCACTATTGGATAATGATAAGAAAGTGGCAGGAGGGCAGGTGTAACATACAGAAAAAGAAGAAGAACACAAGTGCATGCAAAGCGCAGAGCAATGGATGTAACCAAGTAAGTAACAAAAGACATGTCTATTATGTCCATCCCAAACTATTATGCCAATCTCCAATTTTGTTGTTTCATCCTAATTTACTTTAGATAAAAAGACATGTCTATTATGTCCTTGTGATTTAAAATGACCTTAACCTTTATGTAAATAAAAAGTAACACTTCGAAAAATAATCTATAAATGATGAAAATTTGAATCTAGCTTTACAAGATAAAGAAATGTATGCTTTTTAACTTTAAATCACAATGCTTGCATCTATTTTAGTAAATTAACCAATTTTATTGAAAAAAATTAAAACATGACAACCCTTAAATATAGCGTGTCCAAGGATCTACAACCTCTTAAACACTCTTATGATAGGGATTTCTTCCAACACTAGCACCATAAAAGCCTGTGTAGGATTTTAACTATGTGTTGATAAAATATTTAACAAATCTTATAACCCAAATCTAAATCTTTCTAAATCCATCAGTCCTTTATAAATCACACATTTTTTATGCACATGCTTCGAATATACTCTTACAAGTATTCAAGATTAACATCAAGACACACATGGATGTGTATACGATGAAACTGGGATGTTAAACTATTGTAAAACCAAACAAAGACCTAACCGCATAAACAGATTGTGGTTGTGTAGATGCTTGATTGCTTGATTGCTATGAAAGGTTGCATGAAAATTGATTCTCTTGTTAGGGTTTTGAAAGGATGAAAGGATCCTCTTATATAAAGAACACCTTAGCAAATGGAGGGATAAGATTAAGAGGTGAAAAGATAAATGGCCGATTAGGATTGAAGGATGGGTATAGAAAATGGGAAAATATCAGAGAGGTGGTTAAAGGTAAATTAAGGGATGAATGATAAGTGTCATGGAGGAAAAAAAAACTAATGAATTATTTAAATAAATAAAGATCTATTTAATTAATAGAAGAAGTGGAGCCAAAATAATGTTCTGGATGGTAACCTTGATAAGACATGCAAATATGATGGCCTAGCATTAAAAAAATGGAGCGAAAAGGGCAGAGCGAATATTCGCAGGGAGATAGGAAACAGGAACCCGAACCAATCGTTGACACCAGGGAGGGCAAGAATTTAAAAAATATTGAGCAGGAGTACATTTAATCAATCAATGTTTCTGAGGAAATTGAGGAAGATGTGGAATTCCTCAAAGATTTGGCTATTATATGTAGGTTTGTTGAGGCTAGAGTGGATCGCAAGAGGATATGCAAGTGGATCGAGGATACATGGTAGACTCCCCAGATCACGAAGTTCTTGCCCAAAGGGTTTTTTATTTTTATTTTCGCAACTGAAGAAGAGCAACAAAAGGTATTGGAGGGGGTCTATGGACAATGGATTCGAAACCCTTATACATACAGTGATGGCATATAAATTTCAATCCGCTCAATACAAATCCCTATGACGAACCGTTGTGGATCTGTCTATACAATCTCCCGATGGAGTATTGGACAGAGGAAGCACTTGAAAAGATCGGAAGATCCCTCAACACTTTGATGGATATAGACGTCCATATTGTACAAGGAGACTCTTACATCTATGCAAGATTACAAGTGGTTGTGGTCAGGAAAATCCCCTTGCATGTTAAGCTTTGTGCTCATGGGAGGGAATGGATTCAGTCCGTAGAAATAGAGGAAGAGAGATTTTACTGTTTGAATTGTGGTAGACGGAACCATTCCACAAGAAAATGTAAGATTCCAAAGAAAGAGAAGAAGGAATGGAGGCCAAAACAAAAAGATAGCTCTGAAAACCGCGGGAATGTGCGTTGCCTTGAATACAAAAAACAACATCAAGAACATCATGCTATCCCCTCGATGTTGGATGTACATAATTCTCAAGAAGAACCAAAGATTGACATTAGTATTGAAACTCTGGATAACGGGGATGGTGATAAACTAGAAGCACAATCGAAGAAATATGAGATGTCAGAAGCAAAATCAGAGGGTGATGAATTAGGGATTCTGGATAAAAGGAGTATTAGTCAAATGATGATAGCAAATTTGGATAGAATTAAGTCGTGCAGGGGAAGGAAATTGAATAGAGTTAAGAGAGAAGAGGAGGCGGTTGAGAAGGGTTTCCTCAGTGTATCTGATTTTCTTAGAAGGAAAAGTACCAAGGGAGTGGAGAGCTCCCTTGGGAAGCAATGAAGATCACTACATGGAATGTCAGGGGTATAACGGCTCCTGACAAGCGACAAATGTTAAATCGACATCTGACCAAATTAACATGTGATATTATAATGCTTCAGGAAACAAAATGTAGTAAGGATGAGGGTGACAAGTTCATTAGCTATTGTAGAGAGTGGAATGGTTTCTTCCAACCAACAATAGGTCGGGCTGGAGGCTTGGGTTACTTTGGAAATCTGCCTTTATTGGTGCTAAAAGTTTGAAAGGAGGGAGCAATTGGATATCTTTCAAGGTGCGCAACAAAATCAAGCAATTTGACTTTGAATTGTGAAACATATATGGGCCCACACAATCCCAGGAGAAAAGGACCTTATGGGGAGAGATATATCAGTCGATGTTGGCAAGAAATAATAAAAAATTAATAATGGGTGGAGATTTCAATGCAATATTAGATCTCACTGAAAAGAATGGTGGTGCAAATAAAATTACAAAGGATATGTTGGGTTTCAGGGATTTTGTAGAGAGAGTAGAGGTTATTGACTGTATACCATCGAAAGGATGGTTCACCTGGACCAATAGAAGGAAAGGATTCTCTAGCATTTCAGAGCAATTGGATAGGTTCTTGATTGGCAATTACTGGATGAAGGAAGCGGTTCAAATTTCATCGAAAACACTACCATATAGTGTCTCAGATCATTATCCGGTGCAGCTGGACATTGGTGAAGCAATCCAAAGTGGTAGCGGTTATTTCAAGTTCCATAATATGTGGTGGAGAGACAATCTGTTAAGGGAGCGTCTGGAAGAATGGTGGAAGCAATGTAGCTATTTTAAAGGTACGCCTAGCTTTTGTTTTCGGAAAAAGATTTCATTCATTAAGAATCAACTTATAGTGTGGAATAAGGAGGTCTTTAAGAATATTTTATCGAAGAAAGAACTATTTGAAGCAGAATTGGAGGCCCTCAATAGGAAAGTATTTGTTGAAGGCATGAATGCGGAGGATTTTAGTCATGAGAAGGAGCTGAAAGAGATGTTGTCGGAAGTCTTAGTCAGAGAAGAAATCTACTGGAGAGATAGAACCAGAGAGTTGTGGATTAATGAAGGAGATAAAAATATAAAGTTCTTCCATGCTTTAGTTAAAGCGAGGAGACCACAAAATCAGATTTGCGAAATTGTCTCTGTGAATGGTACAAGCCTCAAAGACAGAGATAGCATTGGACAGGCGGATGTAGAATACTTTGAGAAAATCTTGAACATGGATGATATGATTGATGAAAATCTTAGAGAAATGATGTTGGAAGCTACTCTTAAGCTGATTATACAAGAGGACAACCTTATGTTAACGACACCCTTTACAGAAGAAGAGGTTAGGGCTATGGTGTTCGGTCTCCATCCGGATAAACGTCCTGAGCCGGATGGCATCCTAGCAATATTATACCAAAATTGCTTGGAATTCATCAAATCAAATTTGAGCAAAGTTATCGAGCAGGTAAGAACCAAGGGGAAACTTGTCAAGGACATCAATAATGCAGTTATTACTATTATACCAAAAAAAGACAGCTTGAATTCCTTCGAAGATTTTCGACACATCGCCTTATGCAACACTATGTAGAAGATAATAACCAAGGCCATCGCTAGTAGGTTAAAGAAAATAATACCGAAGCTAATATCTCGTGATCAAAATGGCTTCATACCGGGGAAGGAAATAGCAGACAACATCATACTCACGTCAGAAACCATTCACTTCATTGTCACAGATAGGAAGAAGGCTATGATAGTAAAGATTGACATCTCTAAAGCATATGAAAAAGTGCAATGGGATTTCTTATTCAAAGTGCTGGAAAGAATGGGTTTTGATAAAAACTGGATCAGAATTATAGAAATATGCATATTCTCTCATCATTTCTCTATAGCAATTAATGGAGCTTTATTTGGTTTTTTCAAGAGTAGGAATGGTCTGAGACAAGGTGATCCAATCTCACCTTTCCTTTTTGTCCCCATGGCTGAATCTTTAAGCAGACATATTGCCAAGTTAAGAGAGGTTGTGATTTGGAAAGGGATCGCAATTCACAATGAGTTGAAACAAGTCACCCATTCCCAATTCGCAGATGACACGACGTTGTTTGGCAAGGCCACCGTTAGGGAGGCGATGGTAATTAAGGAGGCAATGGAAATCTTCGCATCCATGGCAGGGCAACGCATTAATCAGAAGAAAAAATAACTATTTTTTTTCAATACAAAGATGACAACACTGAGGAGAATTGCGAGACTGTTGGGTTGGCAGATTCGTAAGTTGCCGACAAAATATCTCGAGGTCCCAATGTTCTCTAAAGTTGCTAGAACAGAATTGTGGGAAGATTTAATCTTGTAATGTAGACACAAAATAGAATTATGTAAACACAAATGGCTATCGTTACCAGGAAGAATCCAGCTCATCAAATCAGTATTGGCGGCTATGCCCATCTATACCATGTCTGTCTTCAAACTATCCACTAAAGCATTACAAGCATTGGTGAGTTTCTTCAAAAAAATTATATGGGAGGGAGCTAAACAGGTAAAGAAAATCCCACTCCTCAATTATAATTTGGTTTGCAAATAAAAAATGAATGGGCGGCCGGGTTCAGAAGCATGGAAATGCAAAACCTTATTATGGGGGTGAAACTCATATGGAGGATGTATAGATCCCCTGAAAGATTTGGTGCAAGATTAAAGTATTTGGATAACGACAATCCTAATAGAATTTTCAAAATGAACAACACTAATGGTGGGTCTACGATATGGAAATTTATGAGGGAATGTAGATACATAATAATGGATCATTTAACCTGGAAAATTGGAGATGGGAGAAATGTAAAATTCTGGTTTGACTCTTGGGACTGATACGAAAGCATAAGCAAGCTTTGTAACCAGACTGAGTGGATGAAGGAGGCAGAGTCAGTATATGGAGACTTTGTGGTAGATAATGTCAAAGAAACATACCCGGGCAGTGGCATTTATGAATGGATTTCGATTCAAACGAAGAGTATGACTAGTGATGATCAGAGGAGATTGGAAGACATTTTAAGGAACAGAAGAATTACCATTCGATAGGTTGCAAATGAAATAGTATGGTGTGCAACATGATCCGATGAATATTCGACCAGATTGGGGTATCAAATTCAATGTTTAGAAAGTGAGGATAAAGAGTGGCCAATTCATCTTTGTTGGGACAAGATGGTAGCCCCTAGGGCAGGAGCTTTTTTATGGATAATATTACATGGAAGGATTCTAACAGGCGAGTAGTTGAAAACTTATGGTATTTGTGGACCAATGGTATGTGAATTATGTAAACAAAGTGAGGAAACTATTAATCATTTGCTTTATGATTGTTCTTTTGCAAAACAATGTTGGAACTGGTTATGTCAGAGTTTAGAATGGTTCTCTGCAACAGATGATTGTCTACAAAATTGTATCAAAAAGTGGTCGAGGCTGTATAGGAGAGTTCGGTATGGGGGGCTTTGTGGAAGATATCACCATCCATGTTGATATGGAAAATTTGGAAAGAACAAAATCGAATAATTCTTGAAGAAAAAGAGCTTCCCATAGAAAAGGTTATTGAGAGAATCAAGTTGGGAATAAGTAAAGTAGCCAACACAAAGGCATATGGTAGGAAAATTGAATTCATTTCTGAATGGGATAACAAAATACAAAAAGAATGGGGATCCTTAAATCCCTTAATATCAATATCATTTATAAGGAGGTAAAACGGTCTCGGGTCACATGGGAGGCTCTGGGGGATGGATGGGTCAAGTTAAACTTCGACAGGGCTACAAAAGGAAATCCGGGCACCACTGGATATGGTTGTATGGTTAGAGATGAATTGGGCAAAATGATATTTAGTTTAAGTGGACACCTAGGTGTAGCCACCTGAAGCAAGGGAAATCCAATGCAAGCTTGGGGCGTTAGAGGGTTAGTTTAAATATAAATAAGCATATAAAAACAAATGAGAGCAATAAACTAACTAACTTATACCTTGCAAGAGAGGGTTCTCTCTTGTTCCTCTGATTGAGTGAATGATGAAGTGGAATGCGCCATGTTGCTCCACTTGTTTGGATATGCTCTTCTTGATGGATGTGGAATGCTCTCCAAATGCACAAAAATATTAGTGGATTAGGATTGGATTTGGATTATGATGGATTAGGAATGGATAGATTTGGATGAAAAAGGATTTGTCTTAGATGAGGGATTATTTGGATATTATGAGGACATTATGTGGATATGATAGAAGAAGATAGAGGAAGAAAGGGGAAACATAAGGTTAGAAGAAGATTCCATGTAGTCATTTGTGAGGAAATGAGACTCCAATTTATAGATTGGAGGAGGCCAATGGAGGGCCAAGATTGATTTTGGTATGAAGGGTTATTGATTTGGGATGGAAGACATGGATCAAGGTGCATTGGGAGAATAAAAAGGAATATAAAATTCCTTGGGGAAAGGAGAGAGGAATTAAAAATTCCAAAATAAAGGATGTGTGGGAAGACTAAATGGATAAAGGAATTAAAAATTCCTTGGGAAGAGGATGCATGGGGAGATTTGAAGAATTTAAATTTCCTTGAAAGGATCAAAGGTGATGTGACATGAGTGGAGGAATATAAAACTGAGGAATAATGATAATCAGGCTTCTAGAAGAATTAATTAGGCTAAGTGAGGATTAGAAGAAGTGATTTGTAGGAATCACATGACTTAAGTTAATTAATTAGAAGTAATTAACTAAGAGGGGATTTTGGAAGAATTAATGATTGAGAGGACTTTAGAAGAATGAGGAATAATTAATTTTGATAAATTAATTATAGGACTTTAGTGATAAAATTAATTAAATTTGATTGAATTAATTTTAAGAGGAATAAGGATAAACATAATTAAATTAATTAATTATGTAGAGAGGCTTAAATTGATTAATATTAATTTAATTAATTTTAGGTGTCTACATTTTTCCCCTCTTTGATATAGTGTCATGAAGTGATGTTATATCAAAGAAGAATAAAACATAGTGGATGGAAAGGATAAAGACTAATAGCATGATGCCCCAGTCATAAATGAGATGAGAAAGGATGATGAGGAGGTAGTGGTATGCCCCCTCGAGAGGACATGCGGGTTTTAAGAACACGGGTGTGCTCTCGAAATGGATTAGAGGACTAGAGGATTGAGGATGTAAAGAGGATAAGGATGATTAAGGGGGAATGAATGAATTGGAGTCTCCAAGATAAATGGACGAGATGAATGAATGAAATCAAGTAAGTGGATGATATTTCTTGTTGTGTAGATGTGGAGAGCAAACCTAGTTTTGATATTGCCAAGGATGATCTACACCATTGATTATAGGATTCAGGATGCTAATGAAAATCTGAGGCGTGGACTTGACTCTTAGACAATAGGTATCTCAATGCACATAGGCTCACAAACACCGATGATGATGCAAATGCGAGACTGTAGGATTGTACAAGAGAAACCATCAAACACACCATACCATAAAAACTATGTCCCATTATACACCAACCAAGACATACCAAGATATAGGATGATCAAGGTAGCCCTGAACAAGTATAGTCCTGGGACACAAGATAAAAATCAAAGCGAAAATATCAATCATGCAAACAACATGCACATGGCGAACTAATTTCTCTTGCCAAGAGTAGGACATGGATTTGGATATTCTACCAGACATGGGAAGGATGCATCCCAATGGGCAGGGTTCAGATAGATTGATAGATGACAAAAGACAAGATGGTTGTGTAGGGTTTATAGATGAGAGGATTGCTTCCTGAATTTGATTAACACAATATGGATGGGTGTTTGGATTACACGTGAGTCAGTATAAGATCAAATAGATGGGAAAAGCTTAGTGTGATGGGGAAAATAAATGGATTGGATAAAATGGGAGGGGGATTGAATAGGATTTGATGGGATGGGGAATATGATATGATATGATGGGATTGGTTTGTGTATATAGGATAAATGGATTGGAACCGATGACAAGAGAGAACCAAGGTTTGGTAAAAGGATGGATGAGTGGGGGGAGATATTGTTTGGATAGGAGATAGATGGATTGAGTGGATGAATATGGATAGGATATGGAGGAATAAAGGATGGAAGGTGGGATGATGGAGACCCAAGGACTATGTTGCAAAGGAGTGCAATGCCCCACACTAGAGGTAGTGAAATTACAGATGGAAGGATGGTGGATAAAAATGTATGAGATGGAAGGATAATGTGTAATGGATATGGATGGTAGAGAAATTAAGGCTCGTGTGTTCCAAAGCATGCATGAACATTATTTTTCCTCTATCTTGATCAAGATCAAGGGTATGAATGGAGAATGGATTTGGATAGGATGAGGGATATGAGATGGAGGATATGGATAGGATAGTCAAGATCAAAGATATAAAAGGAAGATGGATGTAGATAGGATGCAGATAGAAGATAAGGAATATGATAGATGTGGATGGTAGGATGGCATGGATGAAGCTTGCCCCCAAGTGTAGAGTGAAAGAGGACGAGGGGATTACACATGACACTTGTTTACCAAGTTTTCATCATGGTACTTACCCAAGGTGCCACAAGAAGTGGTTTTCACCATTGGATGATTTATTTATTTATTTTTGGATGAGAAGGATGAGGATAAGTGGATATGGAAGATAGTGGGTGCGTGAAGGAGGAAGGGAGGACTCAAGCATCTAGTTCCGTGGGTAGTATCCCTTAGTGCTTCTTTGAATTGGCGGCATGCTCATAGATGTTGTTAAAAATAAATAGGGAGATGAAGTGGATGAAGGATGGAAGGGGATGAGGATTTATGCGAAGGATGGTATTATGGAAAATGGATGTTGGATAATGGATGAAGTTGTGGAAGAGGGAATTCTGAATTAGATGGAGGATGAAGTGTGGATTTTGGGGCATGAGGACCAAAAATAGATGAAGGGGATGATGGACTTGGGATGGTGGATTTTGGGACATAAGGACCAAAAATGGATTTTGACGATGGAGGGTTATTAAATGGAGGGTTGGAGGACTTATAAGTGGATGAAGCTTTTGGATTTTAAAGTTTGGATGCGAATTTGGATTTTACTTTGAGGTTTATTTCTTCTATGAGTATTTTGGGAATCCACATAGTTTTTGAGTTTTTCTTTTTGGGCCTTTGTGTCCTTTTTGATTTTTCTTTCTTTCGGATCATATTTTTCTTTTCTTGAGCATGTCCTTTTGATGGGACATGTTGATCTTTGGATTTTTGTGGATTTATAACTTTATGCTTCTTAGAGATGGCATCCAAATTGCTTCCAATAGCAATGATACGAGTGTATGAGGATGGATGACTTAGGGATTTTATGGATGGTGGGATGATGGAGAGAAAGTGTTGGGAGGGATTCAATGATGTGTGCCTTTGTTGATCTTGCTTAGGGATTATTTGAGGTGATGGAGTGGTGGATGGAGGGATGTAAGGACCCAGAATGGATGGAAGAAATGGAGGATTTAGCTTTGGAACATAGGGTCCTAAGATGGATGTGGATGACGGGGGATAGTGGGATTTTGATTTATATGAAGGGCTTTTTGGATTTAGGAGGAATATGAGATGTACCAACATCTTGAGCGTTTCTTTTCCCAATAGGATACTTATTATTTCAGAAACAAGATGCGAGTCCATTTTGAGGGGGATGGGATGTAGAAGGGATTGTAAGCTCTTGGAGCAAACCGGAATGGATGAAGGTGGAGGAGTCTAGTTGATAGGTATGAGATTCATTGATATATTGGATAGGGCTGATGGGATCTTGTAGAGGATTGGGATCATGCGGAGGATTAGGATCATGTGTGGGATTAAGATCGCGAGATAGAGAGGAAGGAATCTTTTGATCTTGACTTGGGAGTGGAACATGTGGTGGAGTGGGAGAGACTATTGGATCTTGAGATGGAAGGGGACCATGAGATGGAGGGAGAGGATTGGATGGAGGGATCATATGATTATTAGAGGAAGTGGATGGGATGAGATCATTAGATGGAGTGGAGGGTAGACATGGATTTTGAGATGAAGAGGTATCATGAGATGGATGGATGCTTTGATCTCGAGGTGAAGAGCAATCTATGCTAGCATGCATTGGAACAAGCTCTTGGCATGTTTGGAGTTGTAAGGATTGTATGATGGAGGAGGATATGGAAGCTTTGACTTGGGTAGATGGAGGGATGGTGTTATCATGAAGCTGGGGGGATTGAGGTTTGTCTTGATTTGGAGGCGATGGAGGTGGATGGAGGAATTGAAGAGTTTTGGCAAATTTGTTTCGAGGTGGGGATTTTGTCTCCTTTGCTAGCATGCCTTGGATAAGATTATGTATTAAGGACTTGGAGGATGGGGATGATGCATATTTTGGAGGATTAGGATTATGTGGATATTTCAAATTAGACAAGGGATTGGGATTATCGATTGGGGAATTAGGATTAAGGCTTGGAGGACTATGGAGTAAAGGATTTGGATGGGGAGTAGAGGTAATGAAGGTGTTGTAAAAAGATGGGGATTGGGATGTGGATGGGAGGGTAGATAGAGGTATACATATTGGATTGGAGGGGTATGCAGATGAGGGATAATATGGTGATATATATGAGGAATAAGATGGATTTCGCTTGTCAAAGGTAGAGGAAGGATAAGAGATATGATATAAATTGGGATTGGATATAGCGTGTTGAGATGAAATGGATGGGGATATGATAGATGGATGGGAGGTTATGGGATTGACTTGGTAGGGAGGTTGAGGTGGTTTGTGAACTTCCATGAGCATCTTCTCATACCAAGCCTTGAAGTTTGGATGTGAACTTTGGGTATCCATGTGAGAAAGGTGGCGATGTTGGATGAATATGAGGACTAGGAGTTAGCAAATTTGGATTGCATTGAGGATTGATTGGATTTGATTTGATTTTCTTGGATTGGATTGGGCTTGATTTGATTTGATTGGATTGGATTGGATTTGATTAGATTGGATTTGATTGGATTGGTCCTTGGATTACGACAAGATTGATTTGGATTAGGATGACACCTTAGCCCCTAGATTAGGACTCAGATGGGAATTGATGATGTGGACCACAAGCAAGGTGAGAACCAAGCTAGGTAAAATTTAGACCTTTGGAATTGATCAAACCTTCTACTACTTAGGGTAGCCTTAGGTTCCTAACCAAAGGAGGGTAAAAGGATTAGGGTTTTGATCATCCCAAAATGATTAAGCAAAGGTACTTGGGGGAGATTATTTCCCAAGCACAAGAGCCAGTTGATAATTGATTATTGATTGAAGATAAAGGTCTAGATCAAACTTTCACAAAGTATTAACCTTAGGATGAGGTTGATTGATTGATTGGATAATTTTATTGATTGGATTGATTAAGATTGATTGGGATTGATTAGGTTTATGTGATAAGTCCTCAAAGGTGGAAGGATAATGATTATGAGAGAATGAATTGAAGAAAGACAAAAGAAGGGGAAGGTTACCCGAGATTGGATTGATTATTGGATAGAGATATTGATTGGGGATTGATGATCGTTTGGATGGAGACAAGAGGATAGGGATTTGATGGTGACAAGGTGGAATTTGAAGGGTTTGATTAGATGTGGGAATGTTGGACTTGTTTGACTTTGCAAGAAATATCAAGCAATGAATACATATTGGCTAAGATAACACTTTATGATAAGCATGAGAGGGGTTGGGGGCCTAGATTAGCTCAAATAGATTTTACAGGTCTAGCAAAAATGAAGACACTTTAAGACAACACAACTTAGGCTGGAAAGTGAAAACCACTTGATAGGCCCCTTGCATAAGAAATACCTCACTCAGGTGGACAAATAGAGATTTTGGTAGCACTGGCTCCCCTCCACGACACTCACTTCTCGGGAATACCAGATTCTCTTACCCCAAAGATCTAAGGATCTATTAGATGGGGAATTTATGTCTCATCCTAAGTGGATACATGAGGAGTAACTTTGGGGTACGATTTGCATCCCCTGCACTATCAAATGTAGGATATTGGCTACTAAAACTGGTATCTAGTGTAATTTTCGAGGGATCACTAATCCGACAACAGATTCTCAAAGCAAGCCACTTAAGGCTCTAATCGAGCTTATTGATGTAGGGAGGGCCCCCACATACATCAAATTCACTCAACACTCCAACTGCCCGACCAACTTATTTATATAGCGGATCGAAAAACCCGCTCGAGTTCATGTCAGGAGAGTCGATATCCCCGATGTGTCTCAATTCGAGATACCCTTGCGGGGTGATGAAATCCCCAACGAAGAATACCCCTCATCTACCAAAATGAAAAAGAGGGTGTTGTTGATCACTCGTTCTCTTACACCCAAGATCCACGAATGCGAGGGGAGATGATACTAGAGTGCAACAGTGGGTCCACCCAACACTAAATGTGCAAGCACACCAAACACAAAAGATAATGGTTCATTTTAGTCCAGCATGTTCATAATTTTCTAACTAGGAATGCAATTAGCAAACTACTCTAGTGGGAAAAATATGTCTTGGACCAGCGTGTTGCAATGAAATAGTTAGTAGTTCAGTTTTTGGTATTGGTTAAACAGTGCAAACACGAAGAACTCAGAAACTGATTAACAACTAAATCCCTAAGGGATACAACGAAGGTGTTGTTCCACACAAGAATGCGCTACGAAGCCCGCGCAAGCGCTGATAGGCCTGCGCACGTGTTGAAGTAAGTCCGCCTCCTACACAAATCAAAAAGCAGGAAAAAGGCTGAATTTAAATTACAAAATTTGAACAACGGTTATACCTAATCGAATGTGCTGATACAAAAGCTGATGCATGTGCGTACGCGTTAAAAATTGGAAAATATAAAAAATAGTTAGCGGGAAAACCAAAATTTTAAAATTCAAAATGAGAGGATTAATAAGGTTCAGCGGTCGCCCTGGAACCAGGGCGCAGGCGCCGAACCGCTTGCGCACGCGCTGATGCGTACTTAACAAAATTACAAACTAAACAAAATTACAAGCCAAACTCTTTCTTTTTTTAATATGATTTTTTATTTTGATTTTTAACTGATTAAGGACATAAAAATATAAAAAAAGAAAATTCAAAACATTTAATGAGGCAAATGATGAAGAACGGATGCGTTGAAGCCGTGATGCTTGTGCTGATCGACAGGCCTGTGAAAATGGCGGGTTAGTAAAATTCAAATTTGAAACAGTCACGTTAAAATGCAGGCACACACGCTGAACCCGAAGCGCACAAGCTGAAGCCGCGACGCACATGCTACTGTGTAGACGCCCGCACTGGTTCGAAACCTACCGTTAGAAATTAAAAAAAAAACCTGCAAAAAATGTTAGATTTTCGGGATGTGGATCCCATCGGGCGTGCCAAAATGAAGCAAGGGAAATCCAATGTAAGGTTGGGGCATTAGAGGGTTAGTTTAAATACAAATAAGCATATAAAACAAAATGAGAGCAATAAACTAACTAACTTATACCTTGCAAGAGAGGGTTCTCTCTTGTTCCTCTGATTGAGCGAATGATGAAGTGGAATGCGCCCTGTTGCTCCACTTGTTTAGATATGCTTTTCTTGATGAATGTGGAATGATCTCCAAATGCACAACAAGATTAATGGATTAGGATTGGATTTGGATTATGATGGATAAAGAATGGATAAATTAGGATGAAAAATGATTTGTCTTAGATGAGGGATTATTTGGATATTATGTGGATATGATAGAAGAAGATAGAGGAAGAAAGGGGCAACATAAGATTGGAAGAAGATTCCATGTAGTCATTTGTGAGGAAATGAGACTCTGATTTATAGATTGGAGGAGGCCAATGGAGGGCCAAGATTGATTTTGGTATGAAAGGTTGAGATTGATTTGAGATGGAAGACATGGATCAAGGTGCATTGGGAGAATAAAAAAGAATATAAAATTCCTTGGGGAAAGGAGATAGGAATTAAAAATTCCAAAATAAAGGATGTGGGAAGACTAAATGGATAAAGGAATGAAAAATTCCTTGGGAAGAGGATGCATGGGGAGATTCAAAGAATTTGAATTTCCTTGAAAGGATCAAAGGTGATGTGTCATGAGTGGAGGAATATAAAATTGAGGAATAATGATAATCAGGCTTCTAGAAGAATTAATTAGGCTAAGTGAAGATTAGAAAAAGTGATTTGTAGGAATCGCATGACTTAAGTTAATTAAATAGAAGTAATTAACTAACAAGGGATTTTGGAAGAATTAATTGAGATGGCTTTAGAGGAATAGGGAATAATTAATTTTGCGAAATTAATTATAGGACTATAGTGATAAAATTAATTAAATTTGATTGAATTAATTTCAAGAGGAATAAGGATAAACATAATTAAATAAATTAATTATGTAGAAAGGCTTAACTTAATTAAATATTAATTTAATTAATTTTAGATGTCTACACCGCCAACAATGAAGCAGAAGCTATGACACTTGCAAGAGGACTAAAGCATTGTTCTGAATTGGCCTTAAATTCGATTTTGATAGAAGGAGACTCAAAGATACTAATCAATGCAATAAAAAATGAATCAACACCCAATTGGAAGATACAACGGATATTGAAGGACATTTTGACTTTTCTTGATAAGATACGTAAATACAAAGTTGGTCACATATTCTAAGAGGCAAATAGGGCAACGAATCACATGGCAAATTTGGGAGTAACTTTGAGGGAAAAAGAAGAACAAGTTGTTAGTGCAATCCCACATGGAGACTTAAACCAAATCCTATCGGATGATTATGATGGTTCGAGCAGAAAGTCTAAGAAAGGTATCAGATAGTGTCCGACAGAATGAGTGTACACGCCTGGAATTCAAATTATGATTTGAGTCCAGTATGGCTTGCCTGATTCATAGTAGGACTAAAGGAGGAATCACTAACCGATAAAAGATGTGACAACTTGGGGACAATTGCACTTGTTCAGGATTTGTTATGAATCCAAGGACGGATTTGGTATGGTGACTGCTCGGTTTTAAAGCACGGGGATTCTGACGTTTCTATCTTTAAGGTAGAGCTCTCTGATCGACAAAGATAGGAATCCTGCAAATTGAAAATAGCAAGATTATGGAGCCATTCTCGAGATTCTTACCATATTGGACTAGTTTCAAGATACCTGATTATAAATATTTGGCTAGAATGGTTTCAGGGAGGCATTGAGGGGTGCGTCTGTGAGAATGGTGCATCATTTCAGATTGAGTTGCTTGTGTGAGGAAGAAACATTCCAACAACAATGTCAGAGGTTGTTTAATTCGGATGAGCGGACATGGGATGTGATGTGGAGATTGGTGAGGGGCACACTTGGCGGCGAGAGGCATTGGTGCGACGGTTTCATATATGAGGCGATGTTATGCCCAATGGTAGACATTCTGGATTCTAAAGAAGTATGTATCCAGAAAATCGATGGATTTATGAGAGCGGTGGACAGACAGGCTATTGCTAGCACTATTCTGGATTTGGACTTGGGTTGATGGACAAGCATCCTTGATTGTTTCTTTAACCTTGCACATTTTATTCTTGAACCACATGAAGAGAGTTCTGGTTCTGAGGACGAGGAGACCATGGAGGCTAGGGATGAGAGGGAGAGGAAGAGAAAGTTCATTGATGAGGCCTGGGAGGTGTACCATGTGGGAGTCAAGAATTGAGACTTGGGGCCTTTTAGGAGATTACCGTACTCTACAAATAACTGGCTCAATGCGGCTTCAACGGTCCATGTGGTAGATATTGGAGAAAGGTTGTCTGTCATTTTCCATTATCTGGAATAGTGTTTGGACAATTACCATATTACTTAAGCTTTCTATGTAATTTTGATGAACTGAATGTACGGGAGCTATCCCCTTTGATAGCACTTAATAATTAAAAAAATAGAAGAAGTGGAGCCAATTAAATAAATAAAACATTTATTTAATTTTGGAGAAAGGATAACTTAAATAAATAAAAATATTTATTTAAATGGGAAAAGGCTAGAAGAGGATTAATGAATTAATTAAATAAATAAAAATCTATTTAATTAATCGAAGGCTTAAGATAAAATAATTGAATAAATAAAATATTCATTTAATTAGGCTAGGACAATTTTAGGTGTCTACAAAATGCACTTGACTTGTACTTAGGCTTTATGTGAGGTATGTGTTCCTTCCCATTTTATTACACGTTTCCTTTGCATTCTTTTACACTGTTTTTTTTAATGATAAAATCTAAATACATGACCTAACTCTAACCTTAATCGAATGTCAACTCTAGTTTACCCCTAATTGTAATGATAGCCCTAGTCAAATTATATAACCCTAGTCGAACCATAACACTAACTCTAATTAGATTTAAACGCTAACCTTATTTTAACCCTAGCCCTAAATCAAAGATTTCACTTGCATCTATAATTAAAACTTAGGCTTGACTCACCTCAACCATAATTAACCCTAATCACATCCCCATTCATAATCTTATTTTCTTATAGTAACCTTAACCCTAATTGAATTCTAGCCTTAATCCTAACCCTAATCAAACCCTAATGGAATTCTAACCCTACGTTAACACTTAACTTAAGCCTATTCTTATATTGAATTTAACCTTAATTCCAACCTAATCTTAATTGTAACCATAATTTAACCCTGATTGTAAATCAAATATTTCACCTATAACCCCAATTAATTCATAACCCTAACTCTAGTTAGACTCTAGCCCTAGCCCTCGCCTTAATTGAACACTAATCTTACATTTATTTAAATCACAAGGTTTTAACCCTTACTAAACCCTTACCCAAAAATAAAAAAAACAACCTTAAACCTAACCTTAATTAAACACTAACCCTAACTAGATTATTTTTCTTAATTGTTCCTAACCTTAACCCTAACCCTAACCAAAAACATATTTGAATCAAACCGTAACCTTAATTCTATAGTTTTACTCTAATTGAACCATATTCTAACCTTGACCATAACCCTAATTAAACTTGTACCATAACCCTAACCCTAATCGAAGATCTTAAATAAATTAAATTTTAATTATAATTAACTATTGATTTACTTTTGTTAGATAGTACTCGCCTGCATTATTCTATATATTATTAAATATATATTAGATTAAATTTAATTAATGTGTAAACAATGATTAAATTTAGAGTTTGGTATAATTTAAACTTTTTTTATTTAAGTTCATTGCTAAACTAATATAACTCTATTATCAAATTTTCAAGAAATACAACAATTTTTTTATTATGAGAACTTAGGGTTTTTTTGCCGACTGTTAGGGTTTCTATGGGAACGACTTCTGTTTTCCCCGTGCAGGCTAAGGGCTTTGGGCGAACTTCGGGGTGTTTTTCCAATGGTACAGATGATGCCTCCCTTGCTGTTAGGAATGGATCACGTGGTGGGAATGAAAAGTTCGCCTCTCTGTTTAAGGAGGATTTACATGGTGGGAAAATGTTATTGCGGAAAGGTAGTCACTCAACTCCGGTTAATAGGTCGTGCAAGGGGCTTGATAATTCAGGAAGCAGTGACAGGGGTTTCTATGTTCCCTATTTTTCAGACTGGTCGGGACCCTAATAGGCCATTGGTGGATTTTGATGCCGAGATCTTTAAAGAAGTGAAGGAGAATGAACTTTATTTTGCAGAGATGGGGTTGATTGGGCGTTTTCATGGTGTTTGGCCAAGTTTGGCCGAACTATACAAATGAATTACAAATTGTTGGAAGCCCATTTTGAAAGGTGATGTGCAGATTTACCTGGGTGCTCAGGGCTTTTTTGTGGTGGTTTTTGACAATGAGCTAGACAGGAAGAAAATTCTCTGTGAACAGTTATGGTGGTGGGATGAGAAGAATATGTTGTTATTAAAACCCTGGTATCCTGCCTTTAACCCTACGACATAGGCCTTTGATAAAATTCTAGTTTTGGTAAGGTTATGTAATTTGCCTCTACAGTTTTGGTTTAAAAATTGTTTCAAAGCTATTGGTAACATTGTAGGTAAGTTTCTGGGGGTGGATGAGGGCTCTTTGGATTACTTACATACCACGTATGCATGCATTTCAGTTGAGATGGATTGCTCAATTGCCCCTCCTACTGAGATATCTTTGAAGCTTGCAAATGGGATTTGGGTGCAGTCAGTAGATTATGAGAATATCCCTTTTAGATGTAGAAGATGCTTTCAAACTGGTCATTTGGCAGCTAATTGTGCCAAGCAGAAATCAAAGGATGTGGCTTCTTGGTGGAGGGAGGCCTCTCCCCATCATTATTCTGTGGAGAAGGAAAATGGTATCATTCAGGAAGGGGATTTTGGGAAGGACAGTGGCAATAGAGCTAAGGTTAAGCCAAGCTAGGCTACGACCACGATGGTTGCTGATAAACCTGAGAAGAAAAAGTTGGGTAGGGTGGATAAGGAACCAGGAGAGTTGATGCCTGTAGTTATAAACAATGAACTTGTTAGCGTTTCTACTGAGGGAGGTAGTCATGATGTTTCACTTGGTGAAAGGTAGGGTATTATGGCCTTTTCCAGTAAATCTGTAAGGGTGCCTTAGGGTGTTATTGAGGAAGAAGAGGGATGGATAAAGGTGCTTGGGAAGAAGAACATGAGAGCAATGAAGGATGTCTCGCTTTTTCAATCAATTCGTCCCCTTGTTTCTAGTGGAATTAATGGATGATGTAGTATTTTTGACTTGTTGATGGGTCTTGGATCTTTGGTCCTTTGTAATTTCGGGAGGTGGCTCCCTATTTGTAGCCCCCACTTGGTTCGGGCCAGGATTAAAACCCTACTTATTATTAATAAAATAATTTTTATCGATAAAAAAAAGTGAACTCATCTTGATAAATAAGTACTATTATAAATAAATATTTAGAAAATAATTCTTGAAAAGTTTAAAACTAAAACTAAAATAATCTATTAAATTATTTAAAAAAATACAAAATCCAAAATAGATTTAAAATTATAATTCAAACATTTAATATAATTTGAAAAGTAATGCAAACATTTATTAATTCTTATCAATAATTACTAAAAAGGGTGAGAGAAATAATCTATTAAATTATTTACAAAAATACAAAACCCAAAATAGATTTAAAATTATAATGCAAACATTTAATATAATTTGAAAAGTAATGCAAACATTTATTAATTCTTATCACAATAGTTACTAAAAAGGGTGAGAGAAATAATCTATTAAATTATTTACAAAAAATACAAAACCAAAAATAGATTTAAAATTATTATTATTATTTTTTGCTCGGTAATCGCTTTTGACTAGAGCTTGAACCAATGAGACCACATTGTTGAGGGACCTCCTTATATCTTCGAAACCAACAATGCAGAACCGCGAGTAGGGTAGCCCAACAGAGACCGCGAACCAGTAGAGGTGAAAGACATGCGAGGGCTCGATACAGAACCGCTAGGCATGAAAGACCCGTGTGGGTCCAATAAGGTCCGTGAGCACACCTAGCCCAACAAGGGTTGAACATGGTTAGTTAGTCCACACAGAGGTGAAAGGCCTGCGAGGGCCCGATACAGAACCGCTAGGCATGAAAGACCCGCGTGGGTCCAACAAGGTGCCCAGCAAGGGTCGAGCACGATCAGTTAGTCCACGCGTCCGCTAAGATCACTTGTACATCCTCCAAGATCAGCGACCATCAATATCTCCTACCAAGGTGAGATAAAACCGATATATTAACATACCGCTTTGGTCCAGGCGAGGACTTGAACCTGGGTTTCACCACAAATAATACAACCATTTCGTCGTTAGACTTACACGTGATCCTCAATAGATTTAAAATTATTAATGCAAACATTTAATATAATTTGAAAAAAATTGCAAACATTTATTAATACTTATCACAATAGTTACTAAAAAGGGTGGGAGTTGACAAGAAGATTCTCAAAATAGAAATCAAATGTGTAAATATATGTAAAACAATTAGTCCTTTACATGATTAATAATACTAAATAGATTATCACAAGTGTAATTAAAGGTACAATAAAATCATATGAATGAAAATAAATATTAATAGATGAGAAAAAATAGATAAAAATTTGAAAAACAAAATAAAATCCTATGATTCAGAATAAATATGAATAGATTAAATAATAGATAAAAATTGTATCATCATATTAAACTATTCTCTTAAAAAATACGAGAATATACGAACTTCGTTACGGTTATAGGTATCACATGGAATTATCTGTAGTCGTTACCTCTGAAAGACTATTTTAAGAAAGATCCGTCAAACTTTCCAACATTCCTTTTTAAATTCCAATCAAAAGACTCTGCAACAGTGAAATGGCGATTTGGGAGGTTAGACCAAAGACAATAAATACAACGCGACATGTGCAAACTGCGAACATTCCTTTGGAAAGGCTGTGGGAAAGGTCTTTACACATGCTAAGAATAGGGATTAAAAAAATCAAATCACTCATGAGAACACCTGCTCCAGAAAATTCGAATATAATTACCCGCTTCAGATCGAATAAATTCATCGTATGAAATAAGAAAAAATTATAATTCTGGTTTTGTGCTTTGCGGTAAAAATGACACGCGGAGGACTTCGACAACTGGTGCTCATTATTGGTCGTCTTTCTTTTTTAAATCGTATTATACGCTGTATGGGGGACCGGCAGATTCCACAATGATTTAGAAAATCCTTAACTACTGGCTACCTGTATCGTCGAAGGATCGAATCCCACCCAGTCCAATATAAACACATTCGGTCACTTTCTCATAACCATTTTCGTCTGTCGTTTTTGTATGTTCTAAACGATGTTTGGTCATGCGTTCAAATCCGACCCGGTTTCGAAAATACCATTACGTACTTGTGAGTAAAAACGCGAATAAAGTAATTATAATTTGATGATTTCAACTTTGGTGTGGAGTTTTTTGCAGAAGAGTTCCATTTCTGTGCCATCGGTTTCTCTGCCCCATTTTTATAATGTCGTTAAATTCCCATCGGGATAAACGAGACGCCGGCTATGTATTTGCCTCACAATTTCCGACCAATTGTTAAGGTATGATGTTTCTGATCGAAATAGTAGTTTTCGACTAATTTCGTTGATGCTGCTTATGTTAAATTTGTTAAATGTTATAAGCATTTTAGAATTCAGTTAGCTACTTAGGCGGTACAGGGTTTGCAATTTCATTAAGGGTATATTATCTTTGGTGCTTAAATTGTATAGTGATTTGTGTTTGGGGCATTACAGTAGAATTAATACCAGTCACACATGAAATAAATTTGAGGAAATCTCAGGAAGGAGCTATTTGTTTTGTGAAATAATAATGAGCTCTGCAAGACGTAGTCAGTTGGACAGTGAGGAACTCTAGTGTTCAATCAGTTGGCTTTCACAGGGAAGCTCCAGGTTGAAAACCCCCAATAGTTATATTCATACGTAAAATTAAGTAATCTGTGTGCTGGATATCAATTGACGAGGTTGGGTGCCGTGTGCTTCAATGAACGAGGCCATTTGCAAGATCTTACTTGGTGAATTTGATGAAATATATACCCTTAGTTCTGGCATCTAAGCCGAAGAGTTTACTCAAGGGAACAATTTATAAACACCAAAAATAACAGGTCTAGAGGTTTAGCAGTGCACCTCTGACATTTTGTTGCAGAAATACAGGAAAGAATAACATTGAAAGAATGTACAATTTTTATTTCATAACTTAATGGGGTTGTACCTACGAAATGAATCCCGCTGTAGTGAAATGCCAGGCCGAAATCAAAAGCTTGTAAATAAGAAAGCCTTACATCGCTTACAACTCTGTGATGCATCTGCTGAGCTATGACCTAGCTATAATTGGGGGCGTCTACCAAGCAGATGGCTCAGGTTCAAATCTTGCAGGGCTTTTGTCACAAGTATGTGGTCACTGTTTGGTAATGATGCTGAAATTGTGTAGTGTGTAAACCCCACGAGGAAGTAGGATTAGATAACAACCACAATCTGGCACGACATCCAAAAACATCAACCTAGAAATATGCATGCCAAAGCCTGTTCACAAAACACTCACCCAACGTACACATGATTAGAAGGAGAAGAGACAAAGCATGGCACTTTCTGCTAAAAAATTAGGTCCTTAACGCAGCAGGCTGGAGATTTTCAACAGATGCTTGCTACTGACTCGGATAAATTACTAATTTATAGAACATTTGGAAGGCCAGAGTAATCGCTCACCAGAATACTTATTTAGCAATTTTTGGCGAAGACTCCCATTCTAGTTTTTAAACCTAATCTGGACGAAAGCCTCTGGTTAGATTCTAAATTTAAGGTGAAAGGGTTTTCTATAGTATAGCATCCTGGGTTAGTCTTAAAAACACAGCTTCCTGAACTTTGCTTTTGAAGTCGTAATAAAGCTTTCTATTTGCACTCTTACAGATCATTAATGGAAGAAGAAGTTAATGCATCTTTTAAATTATTTATGAGATCTCTAGAATGTATTTTTATCAGTCCTTTTTGTGTATTTATAAGAAAGGACCCCAGGTTTTTAAACTTTCAATAGCCATGCTTGAAATGTGGGTAGGTTTTTGTATAAGATTTTTTTTGCAGCAAGATATCCATCTTACATGCATTTCTTAAAAAGTTAAATTTGTAAGTATGATGTTGGATCTTGATTACTTTCCATTCCCAAATAGTCAACTCAAGTGGAGGAACAATGCTAAATTGAAAAGAACAAAAAACAAAAAATAGTTCAATGCACACAAGAACTGTTCAATCTTGTAGGTTGCAAAGATACATGTTTTTGACATTTGTTTGCTTTTTTACTTTTATACAATTGAGGTATTAAGGCTCTTAAAGCGTCAACAGTTGGACTTGAATTGATAAATACAGATTTTTTTTGTGTGCAATAACTTTGACGGTTCCTGCATGTTTGGGTTAACAAGATCTGTTAAAAATGAGGGTTGAATAACATTTGCCATTTTTGAGTAATAAGAGATTGAAGTTAATACATGCTCTTTGAGAGGCAATCAATTAAACAGCAACTGAGTATAATATACATAAAGTTTCTACCACCATTTAAGGGTTTTTATCTGATGCAAGAACTAAACAGTGTTTGAGTATAACATTCTCAGAAAATAGAACCTATTAAGCATGCTGTTTCTGGGCTGAATTGGGAATAATTATGGCAGAACAATCTGTAGCTGATAGAAAGGAATGATAAACAATAGAGCCTTGGAAATGTTCTCAACAATTTAGTGTGTCCTGTTGATTGAGTTTGTTATGTTGAAAAACTTAAATTGTAGTACTTGGATGTTTTTCTGATTAGACTATGGAAATGTCACAAAAAAGAAATAAAAAGATGATGGAAAAAGAAATTATAATGGTCTGAACTTGTCCGAAATGAATCATGGCAACTAAAATTGACAATTCCAGTTAATTGTTTGACCTTAAATTATTTAGCCTGTTTTAATTTGTTTTAGCTTGTTTGAAGGAAAGGAAATAGTCACTTCCATGATATATTATTAGGTATCTGAGTTAGCAATAATTGTTTGTTAGGTAATTGAACGTGCACTGAGTCCTAAGTATGTTAAATTATAAATATTGTAAATTGTGTATATTTATTGAGGTCATGTTGGCTCTTGTTCTCATTGCAGGTCAGCTGAAGATTTAAAGTTTGCATAAGTTCTATGTCTCCTGCATCCTAGGACTTATCAGGGAAATGAAATCTCAATCTAAGCAGGTGATTTTGGGAATTTCCATTGGTGTGACTGTTGGCTTGATATTAGTAGCCTGTTTCCTCCGCTGTATCATATGGCATAGAAAGCGTTCTAAAGACCAACTGAGCAGGAATATTCAAAGTGGTGTATCACTTCCCATTCGTGTTAATGGCATTGATTCAAGTACAATACTTTCAGAGTCTGTAATTGATCAGAGAGCAACTCTAGCAACCAATCAAAATGGCCATTCAACTTGGTGGGGAAAACATGAGAAAGATTTTGTTTCTTCAGCCTCTGGAATTCCAAGATACTCATACAAGTATGCTATTTTTTGTATTTTAGATTTGTACATTGTGTCTATTGATGGGCTCAATACTTTTGATTTGAATTTTTGTATGCAGCTTTTCTTTCATTAAATATTCAATATATTTACCTGATCGACTTCATACTTGAGTTGCTTTTGATTTGGATTTTTGTACATAGCTTTTTTTTCACATATTCAACGTACTTATTTGTTACCTTTTTCATCACTGATGGTATTGTATAGCTACTTGATGATGCTTAAAGATAGTGGTTGAACTTGAGGTTTTAGCTTTTTTGCTTATGAACCCTTAAATTTACTATGTGATTGAGCTACTATTGTTATAAAGAGTTGCGTGTCTTCCCTTGCAACTGATTTTTGTATCCCTGGTGTGGTATTTATCAATTATTTTATCATTACACTTACAAAGTGGCTAAATTGTGTAAAATTTATAAACCCCCTTCCCTCTTTATTCTTTGTTGCTTGTCATCCTTGTGAGAGAAAGAAATTCCTATTGTAAGCATTGCTTTCTTGTAGGATGGAAATGCTAACAGTTTAAACAAATTTGATATGTATGTAGATATTGTTGTAAATGCACGGAGCTTTTGTTTCAAATAAACAAATAGATGGTTTTAGTGTATTGTAAATTTATTTGTTGATTAAAAGAACCATCTTATAAAAAAATTGGTTAAAAAAGAGCACAAATTTGTGGCATATTTTACTATCATTTTCCTTTTTCTAGAGCATCTTTACCAGTCCATTTGATTCTAATGCCACCCATATGAATAGGCCTTTTCAATGTTCTTGCATATCTAGGTCGTCAAGATTCTTGCTTGCTTAAATTTCCTCTTATTTTCAGAAGTTTATACTGTTAAATTATTCTAGCTTTTGCTTACTGGGGCATTTCTTTCTCATAATGGTTATCATGTTTTAGTGAGGTTTAGCTTGGCCTTGAACTACCAATACTGTTAAATAATGCCACATGATGTAGATTACTAGATCAAGCGTATTTTGTTAAAATTTTAGCCAAGGTAAATTTGTTTCTTTAGTTTTATTCTTAGACAGCCCCTAAACTTGATTGTTGGACATCTATAATGACACTGAGTATTATTATAGTTTGTTGGAATTTATTTGTTTCTAGTTGATGATCTGAATCCAATCATTTCATTTGGATATCTCTTAGATCTAGACCAAATTTTATTTTCTAGGAAACTGTTTTTGTTGTAAGATTCTTATCTTCTTCAGAAGAAGTTTTTGTGCTTTTTGTGATGCACTTTGATTAGTGTCGATTTAGTTTAAATGTATGGAACATTTCATGGATTCGTTCAGCTTGTAGTAGAGTGCTACTAGTTGAATTGGCATTCATTTAGATTGTAGAAATTTTGGAAGTTTGTTCTGTCATGCAAGGGTTAGTTCTGTGAATGTACATGTGGTCCAATTTCTGCATCTATCATTGTTAAGGGGGGTCAATGATGGCCCCTTTCTTTAACTGGACCTTCTCCACTCAACTAGTAGATTTGGATGCAATGTTTACTTCATGTTTTCCTGTATACTCAGGTCTCTGGATATCTTTTTGTGACTGATAAGTATAAATCAACAAGGACATTACATTCTAAGAGATCTTGTAGCTGCTGTTTTTGCTTATCATGGTTATTCCTTATCTCCATTGTGTTTCCTACTCCTTTAGCGCTTGATTCAGGCTTCTTCTGCCATCTTTGTTTCTTAACTGTATTCATTTTGTTACTATCTCTAACAAGTTCTTGTAGATAAATGATGGATGGACCAAGAGGGCTGATTTTATAACCATAAAGTCATCGTAGAACAGACTGTTAAGTGTAGAGCTAATTACACTTTTGTTATAAGTAAAGTGGCAGGGCAATGGTTTATGCCATATTTGGAAGCAAGTGGCTCTTAATTTTACCTTTCATCTCACTGTCTTATTTGGTACTTAGCTAACTCTAATGAAATGATCATTTAATGGTAGAAAGGACATTTTTCCATGGCACATGCTTGCATTGACTTTTTTGGTCAACTTTTTTTGGTCAGAATTTATAATTGGCTAAAGATATATAGAGAGGCAGCTCACCTAAATATGGCTATTTAATGTTTTTAATTTTTTTCCTGGGTAAATAAAATCAGATTACAAAAATACAGACACTGGAATATTCTCTTCCTGGCAGCCAACAGTAGCTTCTTACTGATTGTTTTTCATATAATATTTTTATTATTTATACTAGTTTTACTAGTTTTTCTGTCAAGACTTCATTTAAAACACAATATCATCATGTCTTTTTTGGCTGCTTTTGAAAATTTTAATCCAACATGCTCATAAGATTGCTATATCATGTGTAGCTAAGCTGTGATCATTAAGGAATTCTTTGTGTGATTTTCTGCATCTCCTGCTGTATTTCTGCATGAAATTTCACAAGTTACTGATAGAATTCTATCGGGTGCTACAGGATGGGACATGGAGTGTAATCCTCAGGCGAATATGGAAGAAATGAGGAAATTAGGTATAGGATTGCCAAACTTGGCATTGAATGGCAATTTTATGGGCAATCCAATCCCCAATCTCCCTCAGATCTAAGTTAGCAAGTTTGTCTATCTTATGCTTAACAGTGTTTAATCTCTGATAAGCCTATTCAGCATGCACCATTCTCTGTTGTGTGCCCGATTGCTTTCCTTGTACAACAGTGATCATATTTTTTCTTGTGCTAGTAGCGCTAACATTGTTAAAAAAATAGGAGCAGGACCTATCTATAATAAAGGTGCATCAACCCTAGGTTTACAGCAAACAAATGGTTTGTGGTTTGGGATGGGAAGCCAGATTGCAGTCATTAGGGATGAAAATGACATCAAGTCCCTATTATGGTACTTGATACATGAAAGAAAGATGGCAGGTGGGTTACTGTAAATGCATTAGGCACTGCTGGTGTTTCAGTAGATATGACTGTTTGAAGAATAGTGTAGTATTTTGATCTTGACTTGTTGATAAATGCCATCATCCACTGTCTTTGAGTTGGGTTTGCGATTTCAGCTCCCAATCTCTTTAATATCATTTTGAGATGTCCATGTTGAGAGTGTGGGTCCTGTAGTGTTTGAACTTTGTGCTCTCTGAAGTTTTCAGATTGTACAATAATTTCTCCTTTTGCATTGTGTGTGTTTACTGCAAACACTACCAGGAGATGAAGTTCTAATGCCATGGATGCAATCTACTGAGATTGTATTGTATAATTTTCCTTTAGATGAAGAAATCTGATTCCAGTTTAACGTTTTCTCAAATTTCTACTATTGCATTGTATGTTTTTCCTGCAAACACTACTAGGAGATGAAGTTCTAATGCCATGGATGCAATTGAGTGAGGTTGTATCATATAATGTTCTTTTAAATGAAGAAATCTGATTCCTGCATGTTTAACATTCTCCCTTGTATAGGTGTTTGCCTTGATTTGTCAAAAAGTTGTAACTTGGTTCTTGTGTTGCCTGACATGCTGGAACTTAATTGAAGATAATAGTAGAGTCTAAGTTGTGACATCAGCTACCACGTCATATTCTTCCATGTACTGTAGGCACACTGTATGCTTAATAAGCAGATTAACAGTCAAAGGTGGATCTCCCTCAGAAATTAGATGGTTTTACCTGTCATAATGCCAATCATAATCAATAGAGCTTCAATCTCTTTCCATGTTATTGGTGGATTTATGAAGACAGAGCGTAAACAGTCATGTTATTATCATTACTGTTCAATATCAGTCCTCATCCACCTCCTAGACCTGGATTTCCTTTCGCTGGCATGCCAAAATTAAGTTCAAAATAAAGTTAAGGTATCATATCTCATGATCCCCATGGATTGACAGAAAAAGAGTGCTTGTGATAGAAATATGAGAACTCTATAATTTTTGAGTGGTACATTTTATTTGTATTAGAAGATGACAAACTTTGCTAGAACTATTTGCTGTAGTTGTCAGATAAGGATCAAGCAACACTGTAAATAATCCAGCATGTTGAGACTTGATGAGGACCCATGGATCCAAGTCTGATTCAGGCACAGTGAGTCTGCAGCCTTGACTCACAGACTCAGCTGAGTTTAATGGCCTCAACTTATGAGTCTTGGTGGACTTGCGAGTTTCAGCTGAGGTTGTGAAAAAAGCAGAAAATCAATTTGAAATTAAATTTAGAAAAAAAAATCATTAAAAACATTTGTTCTTATGTTATACATTTTAATTGCTGGATTTTGCTGAGTTTTTCCACCAATTCTGACTCTGATTCCAAATCACAAAATAGCTTGACGAGTTCGAGTTTCAACACTATGATACTAAGTTGCCAGTCCCGGTTCGCGGGTTCGGCAAAATTTTTTTTTGGGTTCTGGGTTCGTTAGTACAAAAACATATAAAAGTATAAAATATATACATATATGCAGCAGTAGTTAAGTTCAAAATACACCTCTATGCTAAAAGTCAAATAACATAGCAAAATACACCATCATATATTAAAGTTTTAGTTCAAATAACATAGCAAAACAGTAAATACACCACCATATTAATGTTTTAGCTCAAAAATAATAATGTCAGGCTACAACAATCAGCCATCACTAATCAAATATCGTACGGGTCATCAAAAATATCATCATCATCTTCCATATGCTGTGGTAGATTAGAAGAAACACAAATAGTGCCACTGGGAGTGGCATTGGCACTGGCAGTAGCATTGGCAGCGGTACTAGCATAGCCAATCTCATGATTAGTAGGTAGCTCATGGTCATCAATGTCATCAAGTCCAAGTGCATTTACCTTTTTAGTTTTTTAAGTCATCAAACTCGGCATGTTTTGGATCAATATCCATTGCTTTTACCTTTTTAGTTTTTTAAGTCATCAAATTAGGGTTGGGAGGGTTGAATATGCTTTTTTGGCATTAAAAAACGATTTAAAAAAGTCCAAATTTTTCACTTTAGCACCGAATTCTTCTTGGGTTCTGCAAAATCCTCCAAAATTCTTCCCAAGTTCTTCTGGGTTCGGTAGGGAAGAACCCACAGGGCATTTGCAGAACCCTATCCGGACCCAAGGAGGACCGACCCAGGACTAGGACCCGGGGGGAACCGGCCCAGGACCTAGGGGTTAGAGGCAAGGAACCTGATAACTTAGCTATGATATGATCTGATTGACATTCCCGGCCTTGAGTGGAAAATTTCTGCTTTATTTGTTTGGCTCTCTCTAAAATAGGTGTTTCTTCTATAAGGATTAAAGACTAATTGTTTGTTTTTGTGTGTTCTATATTAAGAGCTAGGGTCACAATCTTTTTGAGTATTGAGCTTAGTTGCAGCTACACATCCGTTTATGTGTGATTTTGTAATTTCCCTGGCAGGAGTGTTAGCCGTATTTCACCATTTAAAAAAAAATCAACACAAATCCAAGTTCTTTATGACCACCAAGATCCCGATGTGGGCAGGGTGAGAGCATGTGAACTTCAGTGTGTGGGCATAAGCAATTAATTATGAACTCACTATTGACAAGCGGTCCAATTACAATCAATATCAGATTGTCAGATAGTATGCAAATGATCAAAGCCAAACTGATTGATTACAAATTATGAATCCAATCAATGCATTGAGAGACAATAAGTGGACTTGGATCAACGTCAAGTTGGCAGATAATGAAAGGCAACTCTTGGTGGCTAGGCCATCTAATGTTATGTCAATGCAAGTGTAAGAGATGAAATGAATTTGGCAATAGACCTTCCAAATTATTAAAATGATTTTAATACTATTGGTGATAACTGCTCATTATTTATTATGAAATATTTAAGCAAGATGACTGAATTTTCATCAGATAAGTCTCAGACTATATTAGCAACAATCTCCTTGAAATCATAAATATCATTAATGTCATCAATTGCAATAGCAAGGATTCTACAACAATTTCTTTTAACAAATGTCATACCATCAATTGAAGTTGTCCGGTTTGTCAAGGATGGATTGGAAATAAAGTTTTTTTTTAAAAACAACAGTATAGGCAAATAATGGTGGTGATTTTTTTTTTGGGGTGTTTTTTGGTAATTGGCTTCCACTTCGAGAATTTATTAATGACAACTGTATGGGATGGAATAGTGGTGTTTGCCACATACGGGTAAACGATTAAATGCAGAAAGTAAATGCATAGAACATAACTGATATATATTAAAGAACCAGTTTCTGTATTCATTCAACAGTCCATGTACATCCAGTGCTTATAACATTACATCAGACACGACTATCATGATGATACTAAGAAGGAACGGTATGCAATATATAATACCCGAAGGGGTGCGACCAACCGCTGCGTCCAACTGCCCTTCGGGACGATTAACTAACTGACTGCCGTAACTCACTGTTACCGACGACAACATAAACATAATATGACAACATAACATAATGATTATTCCCGAAAACATCATCCCCCCCAAGAAAAGAAGTCGTCTTCGGACGACTTAATACAAAATAGAGATGACATTAAACAAAACCAAGGTAGAGAACTGCAGGAACTGCGAACGCTAGTCGAGCGTGGAACTCATACACCTGCTGTGTCCTCACCTGAAAACCCTTTGCTGCTACCATCCGATGCTCAGGTATGGATTTCACCATTAGTGCTTCCTTTGACATCACAGTCCTCCTGTGCCTAAACCAAGCTTGTTTGCAAAACACGCTTTTCAGTCTCAGCGTCCACCAACTGCTACTCAAATGATACTGTCTCCCTAGCCAATTTGTCCTCGATAGCCACCCGCACTGCCCTCTTGGCATCCGACTCCTGGGTACGCTAAGCTAAGTCTCACGCTACTATTGCCTCCAACCTGGTGGTCAGCTCCTCCCGAGCCCTCTGTGCATCCACCAAGGCAACCTCTCGTCTAGCCGAGACATACTCCGAGTTCCTCAAAGTGTACCATTCATGCCTGGAAGTGGCCACAACCTGCTGGCTCAAAGGCTAGGAGGCACCTCAAATCCTCCATCACACTCCCCAAAGGCTAATAACTGAATTGAATAACTCCCTAGTGCTGTATGACTTCGCAATGCTTTCCCTTAGACTCTGTTTGTACCTCCAAATCCGTCTCCCTCTACGGCTTATGGCTTCCCCGCCAATGCTTAGCTTCAGGCTTCTTTCTCACAGTATGAGACAACCCAACACTTACCGTGCCTTCTCTGATGCCCTTCGCCCAACTCAAAAAGTGTATTGTAGCTCAAAAATAAACTGGGGGTCTGGGGGCAGTGCCCCCAACAGGGTCTGGGGCAGCGCCCCAGTGGGGTCGAGGGGCATCGCCCCTCGCGGGGTCCGGGGGCAGCGCCCCAGGTGCGCTCACCAATTTACAACCCTCTGAACCACATGAAAGTCCATTGCGCACATCATTTCTGTGATATTTGAAGATGTCAAAACCCTTCTTCTCCACTCTAATATTTTCAGCGTCCTGACTCCAAATGTCATCGAATGATTTTTCAATCTGGTCTTTTTTTTTGTTTTCCCACTGTAATGTCCCCGATGGCACCCCGACCATACAACCTCCCCGTACGGCCAACAACAACACTGACACCTCCAATCGTACGGGATCACCCCATATGGAATACATGGCCAGCCGTCTACCATACACACCGTACGGGCCTCCTTCTGCACGCCGAACGCTTAACTACCTCCTGGATGGCTGTGGATGGCTGCGTATGCCTTCCCTGTGCTTGCGCGCTGCGTTGTTGGGCAGAGTGCGTGTTTGTGTGTTTGTGCGTTCGAGCGGGGGCTGCTGTGTGTGCGCGTGTTTATGTCTTCGACTGTGCTTTATGCCTTGCGCGGCGGTATCCACCACACGGTGGTCCACCGTCTGTGTTGCCACCGCACGGTGGTCCACCGTCGTTCCCTCTTTTTAAATTTTTTTTTTTCTTTTTTGCCGTACGAATCGTACGGTTTTTTTTTGGGTAAGTGTCTAGATTCGGCTCGGGTTTTGTGCCTCTGGGATCGCCCTTTCTCGGTTTGCCTCGCCCGAGAGTCTCCCGCTTTGGTCTCGTGCCTCTCGAGTCACCTGCCCGGCCTCTCAGGGCCCCTTCCATCCTATTGAGTTCCCCTCCGGACTCTCGGGTGTCCTTTCGGCCTCTCGGGTCCCCTGCGCGCTTCTTGTGGTAGGGTTTCAATTTGGACCCGTTGGTGGCAAGTCTATTTTCAATGGCCATCCGAAGACTTGGAACCACAATTTCTACAGGGACCATGGTCTCCTTCCCGTACATAAGAAGAAGAAGAATAATAAAGATTTTGAAGGCTGCGGCCTTCCACATAGGGTTCCAATCGTTGCCGACACAAATGATCTTGGGATTATCTACGTCACTGAGGTTTGGGGCGTCTCCCTTCCAATATTCTCTGTATTTTGGCAGGTAGACCTCCTCTGTTACTTGCTCTGGTTCTTCTACTTCGAGCCTGTAGCTCTAGAACATTTCGTAATCCTCCATTTGCCAGTGGAAGAGCCCGTTCAATGACCCCGTCTCATCCTCGGAGCACTCTCCTAGTTTGAGGATCCCTTCGTCGTTGGGCTCCCTGCAGCCCCGTCCTTCTTTCCTCAGGTCGCCTTCTCCTTCACCCTTTGATTTCGAAGATGATGCCAGTTCCACACTAACAAACTATGTCCCGAGGTCTATGATAAACTTCCTTCCTCCATTCTCCATAGACAGAGTGTTCTTCTTCCAGTTGTGGGTGGCCTTGGTTGCCACTAGCCACCCTCTCCCTAACATCGCATCGTACCCTTTTTTCTTTAGTGGGATTACCACGAAGTCCAGTATGAAGGGTTGCGCCCCGATGGTAACTTGTTGGCCCATCAGTGTCCCGATGGGTTTGATTCCATGTTGATCTGCTCCAAGCAAATTGAATGTAGATGGCCACAGCGTCGGCTTCCCCAGCTTCTGCCAGGTTTTTGCTGGAAGAACATTCACTCCTCATCCATCATCGACGATGGTATCAGTTAGAACGGTGCCAAGGATACCCATCTTCACAATGGCTGGGTTCCTTCCAGTGTTAACTGCCAACATCATGGGGTCTATTGTAGACCCCCCAGGAACATCTATGTGGTGGTTGGTATTGGTGCGTGGTTGGGAGAGATTATTCAGCAACGCCGTTCGTAATTGAGGCATCGTCTGGAGGAGGTCGTGTACCTTCACAGGCTCCTCCAGTTTTAATTTTAAAATTTGATTTAGTATAGCATCCTCCGCCTTTGGTCAGTTGGAAGTACCCACCGTACCCTTCGCCTTCACCCTTTCTCGTATCTCTTTCTCAATTTCTTCCCGTGCTTCCCATACCCTTCGTTTCTCTGTCTCTAGGTCTGGGCACATTGCATGTCTGGCTTGGGCGCGGGTTACGACCAGCAGTTCCTCTTCTTTGGTTTCCTCGATATAGAGCAAGTTGATGCCGGACTTCGGGCAGGTGGCATCTTCGTGGTCTCCCGGTCCGCACCATTTGCACAAATATTGTGTGGCCTCTCCCTTCGGGCAGTCTCGGGCGAAGTGCCTCCACTGGTTGCACGCTTTGCATCGTACCATCGGTCGGCATTTGGAGTTGTATTGGATCCGGCTCCTTGCATTGTTATTGTTGTTTCGTCCTCCCCATCGGTTATCTCGGTAGCCTCCCGATGTTGCATTGTTGTTCGCCTGGGAGCTGCTGGTACCGCCCGATGTAGTTGGTTGTTCCCGCGTAAGCAATACTTGTTGGTTCTGTGTTTTCATGTTTTAGGGGCATTCCCTGGTGGGATGCCCCATCAACTGGCATATATCACAATAGGCCTTCTTTTGGTAGGAGCCTTTTGTATGGCCGTCCGTCTTACATTCCGTGCACCAAAGCTCCCTTTCGTCGGTCTTGCTCGGACCTCCCTTCATAACCTTCAGCTCTTTCATCATCCTCAGCATGTCCTTCTGTAGGGCTTGCACGTTTTTGCCGGACTCGCCATCATTGTTGCTTCCCTCGGAAGAGTCATCATCCTCGGATGAGCTATCCTTCTTTTTCTTCTTGGATGTCTTGGTCTCGCTCTCGAGATCCATCGCTCTATTATATGCATCTTCGTACGAGGTTGGTGGAACAATTTTCATCTTCTTCCGGATGGAGTGTTTCAGTCCCTCCACGAACCATCTCTTTTTCAACCCATCTGCTGGTTGACTCTCCATTTTCCCCAACAGTTCCTTGAGCCGCCGACTATAGGCTCGAACCGTCTCATTCTTGTTCTGCTTTGTGCCATAGATTTCGGCGACTACTTCATTGTCGTCTCTGAGGAGGCAAAACTCTATCCCGAACTCCTTCTTCAGGTCGGGCCATGTGCCGACTTTGGTCTTATCCGTATCGGAGTACCAGTTGATGGCCACTCCTTTTAAGGTTGCTGGAAATTGTGTTACCCATTCGTCCTGGTCGGTAACACCGTTCGTTGACCATATGGTTTCGCAAGTGCGGCAATGGCGGATGGGATCTTCCTTCTCGTCGCCGTTGAACTTCGGCAGCTTCTGCTTACTTGCCATCCCACCGCTGGGTCTCGCTCCTCTGGTGCCTTGTGTGCTTGTACCTGATGATCCTCCGCCTCCGCCTCCACCTCCTGCACCTGACCCTCCACTTGTGGGTCCTTCGGAGAAGGTTGTTGACCCCGAACCGAACAAATTGCCTCCCGTACGGTACCCTTGTGCTCCCTTGGCACCGTTGGCCGTACTGTCACCTTCGGTCCTCTCCCTCTGGTTGTCCTCCAAAATGGACAAGTTCTTTAGTAGGTCTCTGGTAACGTCGATTAGGTTTAGACTTCGCCTTGTTTGTTCCACCAACTCTTCGCGACTTCTTACCCTACGGTGGTATTCTGGCGAACTGTAGAGTTCTCCTTCGACACCCTCCGTGACTCCTAGGTTCCCTTCGGGCAACCCTACGACAGCCCTACGACAGTGTAGAGAGTGTAATTCTCTCCGTCTATCTCTGCCTCCGCAACCTCCGTGACACCTCGTGGGTTCCCTTCGAGCAACCCCTCGGCCGGTCGTCCCTCGGCAAGCTGCCTTAGCCTACGCCTTCGTTCTATTTGCTGTTTGAGATTCAACGCTCTTTGTGCCACTTCCCATTCGTCACTTTGTATTTTTTTATTTTTGTTCTTATTTAGTATATTTGGAATAAATCACTTCCGTACATAGCAAGCACACACCATGTACACAAAAAAAACTTTTTTTTTATAATTATTTTGCCTTTCGGCCATGATTTATATCAACAGTGTGCTGAGATTATTACAGGGTTCAATTTCCCCTTCGCCTCTTGCCATCGCGCGGCGTCGACCTCTAGGTTAATCTCACCGACGGGTAGGCCCATCATGTCCGTACGCCATCCGCTCCTTCCTTTCCCGAGTATGTCTAGGCAACGGCGCCAAATGTTTGCCACATACGGGTAAACGATTAAATGCAGAAAGTAAATGCACAAAACATAATTGATACATATTAAAGAACCAGTTTCTGTATTCATTCAACAATCCATGTACATCTAGTGCTTATAACATTACATTAGACACGACTATCATGATGATACTAAGAAGGAACGGTATGCAATATATAATACCCGAAGGGGTCCGACCAACCGTCGCGTCCAACCTAGTCAACCCCCCCAAAAGCTCAAATTTTTTCTGTTGCCAAACCTTGTCACACCTTATATAAGAATAGAGTTTCTAGGCTTTCTGAGGACAATCATGAGGTCCATTTCACTCCAGAAAACACACAACTATATATTTCCCTAGATCATAACAAAGAACCATGGAGACATACCATTACATGAATGTATGCATTTGAAAGACCCTTCTTACACTTTACAAATATACTCCATTTTCAGATTAGATTAGCAATGTTTGGTGTCCTAGAATGCTTGGGCATTCCCAAACCAGAAAATGGGTTACTCTGACCAACCATCTAGAAAGAATATACATACATACATACATACATATACATTTGTATACATTTAAAAAGAATCTTATATATACATATATATGTGGTAATATGTATACATATGTACATAAGTACAGGCATTCCTAAACCAGAAAATGGGTTACTCTGACCAACCTTCTAGAAAGAATATATATACATACATTCTCCAATAGTTCTTGTTGAAAAACCTTATAGAGGTCAATAGCTTTGCCTTCAACCGCCATTTGATATGCTGCATGGATAGAAGTTGTGGTTAAGTCTTTTCGATTGGTGTAGTAAACTTTGTATGCTATGCCCATGGTGGCATGCTTCATTGTAGGGTTTGTAATTTTTGTGATGTCCAAGCTCCACCTGTTGTGGGTAGCCTCAACAAGCTTAGTTGCTTTTGCATTTTTTATTATTTTCTTTGGCGGTACCTCCTCTTGCGCATATAGGCTTGTGACTACTTGGATAGCCTCATTTGTTATCTTGTATGGCTAGTCTGAATACAGGTATTTGTCATTGATTTAACTTAGAATAATCCAAATCTACCCCTCTTCTTGTGTGAAATCCGGAAGCACCCTCCATACATCCAACCATTTCTCTGCTATGCAATTGTACAGTGGTATATAGTTTTGTGTTCTAGGTTGTAGTAGAGTGATCCTTAGAGCTTCAAATTTTGTTTGATCTATTTCTAACTATTGGTGTTGGAAATGAGCCACACCTGAACCGACGATGGACTGGTCCAAGAGGGTCCAGTAGCTCAGTAGTAGAGCACTCTAGCAGTTTATGGAAGGTCCTAGGTTTGAGTCCTAGCTGGTCCATGTCTCAATATGGTATTAGAGCTAGGTCCAGGCTAGGAGCCGCAAGCACACGAGAGGTGTGGCTTAAGGGGGGGTGTTGGTGTTGGAAATAAGCCACACCCAGACTGACAATGGACTTGTCCAAGAGGGGCCAATAGCTCAGTGGTAGAGCACTCCAGCAACATATGGAAGGTCCTAGGTTCGAGTCCTAGCTGGTCCATGTCTCAACACTAACAATGGCACATGTATATACTTTCAGATGTCTTTTGTGTAAATGACATTTGTGGGCACTTTAGAAAATGCTCTAGTTGGTTCTGTCTCTATAGCTTTGTAGGGAAATTTCTTTTATTTAGGTTGGTGCTTCTGGGAAATATTAGCCAGGATTGGAGCTATCGTTGCTATGTGAGAGCTAGGAAATACGAGGTTTTCAAAATGTGAGTATAGCAGAGCATGGGACTAGCAAGCGTGGACAAGAAAGTAAAGTAGTTTGTTTATGATCCATGCCAGTTGTACTTATAGAAGTGGAGTTAGGGGAGTGTATTAAATGCTATAGCCATTTTTCCACCTTCTCGCATTTTTCTACCCATTAACTTTTCTATGGCTCCTATTCCAATGAGTGAAATTTAAAAATTCTATTATACAATTATTGTACAACTATGAAATGTTATCACTGGGCACTATCTTAGAGCGTTATCACAATTTATTTTCCTGATGCCCAGTTTGATATCTTTAGGGTTAGGTTGAGGAAAGAGGTGTTCAAAGTCGGACCCAACTGTCATTGACAACTTCGTTGGGAAGTAGTTAGTATGCATTGTATGGAGTGAGTTTTGCTAGAATCCATTTTGTATTATTCCCTCATTTTGTTTTGATGTAGTTTCATTGTGTATATACCTAGTGTATTTTCCTTGTGAGCATACTACCTGAGTGTACAAGGACATCTTGTGCGGAATTGATTTGTTTGTTTAGATCTTGTAGAAGATTGTATTATAGAATTTTTCGCTAGCTTTGACTTCTTGTAATAGCATCCTTTTCTTTGTGGTGATGTGTAGAGGATTCTTATATTGTTTCTGTATCATGAATGCTCTTCGGAACCCATGTACCTTTCGAGAAGTTAGTTCTTGTTTGTCTTGCACCCATCCACCTAATACTTTATCATTGTTTGTACTAGTATTATCATTGTCTAGCTTCTCCTGTATTGTTTGGATCTTCTTTTTCATTTGCAGTAAGTAATTTAGAAATTGAGTATATCAACCTAGAATTGTCTTCATCTTTAACTTGGGCAACTTCCTCCACATAACCTTTGTCCTCATCATCAACTAGAGGGATGTGTATCACCCCATTTTCATTCGCAAATGATTTTTTTTTTCTTAAATCTATAATGCCATTGGCATTTACAAGTCTTTTTAGGCCCAATAGTGCACTGAATGTATTAAATGGTTCTTTCATTTCTACTACTTTGAATTCTACTAGTTGTTTCAAGCTTTGTATATTTACTTCTACATTCTTTCATGCTCCTAATGTTTCCATTCCATACCCATCTGCTAGACATATATTAAATGGATTTTTCACCAACTGAGGTCATCCTATTCTCTTCCAAATGGTTGCCAATATAATGTTTATATCTGCACCCAGATCCACCATTACACGCTTTACCTTGAAATTGTTTAGCTGTGTAGTGAGTAATAGAGGTCCATTCTTCTAGTTTGGTTCTTTTGTTATGTTATTGATTTGTGGTTGCTTTTGTTTATTCCAATATTTGCCTAGTTGGTTTAGTTCTACCAACAAATATTTTGCTGAGTTAAAGAGGCTAATCTTTTAAGCATGAGTACCTCTTCTTCTGAGTAACGAGCTATATCTTCATTTTGGTGCTGTATTATATGTTGTTTAGCATTCTCTACCACCCTATCATGCTATTGCTTTGTAGGTCGGAAGTAACATTATTCATCTTCTTCTGGTCCAAATTCTTTACTTATTTCTTCAATTATCTTCTTATTTCTCCTAGTATTTGTCCCTTGCTTAGTATCATAGTTTTATTCTTCTGGTTACTTGACTTTTCATTTTTCAAATTTCTTATCTGTTGTTGATATTCTTCTTTGGAATGTTCCCAATTAGATGTGTTTGAAACTTTGATGACTAATTGTCCGTTCTCTGACATCCTCTAACACCTTGCAAACTGATTCGCCTAATAACCCTTGCTCCGTTATTCACTTGAAGGTCATCACTTCTTGATTGTGGTGGGGCATTTTGGAAATACTACTATGCCCTCTCGCAATTATATAGATCATGATTTTCATTGCCGCAAAATACACAACTTTTGTTCTTGTCGAATCAACATTCTGTGGCAAAGTGGCCAATTTTACCGCATTTGTAGCAAGTGGTTTCATCTCTCCTGCGGTTGCCCCTTTCATGTCCTCTTCCTCTATAGTTAAACTGTCTATTGTCTTCTTGATAGTTGTGTGGAGGGATGTTTTGTAGTGCGTAGCATTCTCATTGTTCCTCCATGGGGCTTTTTGGTATCCTCCATCATTTGCACACAAGGGCTGCTTCGCAAGTTCTTTAACATAGGTCATATTCCTATCTATCTCGCTATCACATCCATGGTGTAGTGGACATCTAGGGTTTGGGTGGTCTTCTGCATTTCTAAGATGGAATGCATTAGATGGACAATTTTCAGTTGCATGACTATCCCATTCTCCACATATTCCACATTATAACGAATTTAGTTTGGCCAGTGCTATTCCCATTCTCTCCTTGTGCCTTTGGGCACTCATTTCCTAGATATCCTTCATTTGAACAGTAAGAGAATCAAACCTCTTGTTTGGGCTTCTTAACCTCTTCTCTCAACATAATGTCTTGGTGCAAAGTTAATTGCTTAATAGCTAGTTGTAATTTCTCTATGGCTTTTTTTTTTCCTCTATCTACTTTTCTCCTTTGTTGTTCCTTAATGCGGTAAGCCATAGTTACCACATCCACATATGTATCGAATATCTTTCCATCCAGAGCTTCTGTAATATCTTTTTGTAGTTTGGAATTAAACTATTCCATCTTTTTTTGTTTCAGTTAATGGTTCTTCCGACTTCTAGGATACCTCCTTAAACTTTTTACCATATTCTTTCATAGACTCGCCATTCTTCTATACTAGATCCCTCATCTTGCTCACACTCTCAGTTGGGATGTCTGAATTGTCAATGTTGGCTGAGAAATATTTCTTCACCTCCTCCCAATTTTTTTATCATGTTTGGATATGTTTTCTTATACCAATCTAAGGTGTCTTTCCTCTTGGATGCCACAAAATCTAGCTGTTTGATTTTATCTTCTTCAATGTCCTTCCTCTACCAAAGTGACTTCAAGAAGATGTACTTTGCTGCTTCTGTAGTATCCTTGTTGAATACAAAAAACTTGATTGATAAGTCCATTTTAGGCTTCTCCTTCTCTGATTTGGGCTTGCAGAGTGGTAGAGTATCTGTCTTCTCCATTTTCACACTTGTTATTATAGTGGGCTTATGTTGTCTGCCCTTATCCCTTGCTAATTTTATTTCAAACTATTCTTTTCCTAAAGACTCTCCCCAGTCTATTGTCTTGTCTTCTTGCTTATTCCTTTCTTCTTTATTCTTTATCTCTTCAACTGATATCCTCCTAGTTTTATATGGCACAGGGGATGGGTCCTGGTCTGGGGGTTGTGACTCTTCGTAGCACCTTTTCATTTTCTTATTTTTTAATGACATTTGATTAGTTAACAAAAATAATTCTTCTCCTAAGTTAAATGTGGCTTTGTTTGCTTTTTCTATTTCTTCTCTCCTTAACTTCTTTATGCTTTTGTTAATTAATTCTTCTAAATATTCTTCTTGAATGGACATAATTTTTTTTAGAGTTTTTATGAATTCAAGGAATCTATCATCTAATTTTATTGTTATGTTTGATAGATTTGGCCCGATTGTTGGAGTTTTGGAGAGTTGCGGTAGGGCTAGAGCCTCCATGCTACGACAATCTCCTACAAACAACTTTTAAGATCTTTCATATTCTTCGATGCTCTTCTCCAAATTTGTTAGCAGTTGTCTTTCTCTTTCCAAATGTGAATTCAATTTTTTTGGAGTCTTCCACTTTGCTTTTCTAGTTTCCTTTCCTTTCCCTTTCCTAGTAGCACCCACGTTGGCATACTCAACAACACCCTTATTAGCATGCTCATTCCTCATCTTTTCTGCATTCTCCAATCTTCTGCAGTGTCTCTGTTTGTTCTCAATGTTTTGTTTCCATCTTCTTTCTCACCTTTTGGCCTTGTCATGTTAACTTTCTTTGTCAATCCAATTTTATCTTTAATCTCTTTTGATCTCCTTTGGCCATGGGTGTATTTCATTTGGGATTGCATTACTCCTTTATCTTCTCCAATCGTAGTTATTACTAACTTCTTTCTATGGGTCACATCCTTTAAAGGATTCCTTTTGGAGATCCCTCCCCTTTCCATTCTCCATCAACTTGGTGCCTAACTCCCTCTCACGAGGCAGACACCAAGGAGACAATGCCTCAATGCATTAGAAAATTTTCATCGCTTTTAATTTTGTTGTCTGGTTGAAGGTTTAAATTCTGAATTTCTCCTTACTATCCTTTGCACAACCTAACTGGGGTTTTGACAACGGAACTAATGTTAGCAAGAAAATGGGGGAACACAGACTCGAGTTTTGAACCCCAAGTAATTTCTATATGTTGTATTTATAACCTAGACTCAATCATACTAAAGGAGACGGAAGTTGATTCGGACTATACATTAACTAGTTTAACATAATACAAAAAACAAAGTCCTTATATATATATATATATATATATATATATATATCATTGATCATTCATGTACATATATGCAGGTCTTTTGTCTTTCACTATATCCTTATATTTTCTTATACATGCATCATATACTTCTCCTATTTTCTTTTTTATATTTTTCATATATTTGCTATTGTGCATATCATACATTCTCTCCCTTTGTTACATTGTATCTTTGCCTATACAAGTATCTATCCAATGGGATGTGTCCCTTACTTACTACTACTAGTGTAGATGATGCCTCTTCAATTCGGAGCTCAACAAACTCCTTGTGGTGGATTGCGGTAAGAATTGCGTTGATTGTTTAGGCTTTGTCTTTACCTTGCCAACAATGATGATGATTTTCAAAGGCAATCATCATAAGTCCATAATAGTTGCTAGCTAAATATTGTGTGAGGATTTCGCATGATTATGCAATTTTTTACTCAATTTCCATTCCAATGAATCAAATATTATAGAAAACACTCTTGTACTCATTGGATATATTTTGTCTTTGAATTTTACAAAAATAAAAAAAGTGTTTTTAAAGAAATTTAAGCAATTTTTTAAGTTGCCGAGCTCTTGGCCCAGTCTTTGTTGAGTCGCAAATTTTGGGTCTACGAAGTTTTTGCTGAGTCTGAGTTTGCCAAGTATGCCTTGACTGCTTTCTTCCATGCTAGAGATTTTTCCTTATCTTGAGCCATGTCGGGGAATTAAAGAATTCTTGAACTTTTCTAGATGCTTATAAAGAATTGTGTCAGGGAGTTCAAGAATTTTTGAACTCTCCTACATACTTATCCTACTTAGGAAATTTGGAAGAAAAACACATGTAGAATTAGGATATTTTTGAGTTTTGGCAGCCTAAACACGAGGGGGACATGGGAATGGCAAGAGAGCATATTGAGGCAAAATTTGACAAGGGTAAGTGTCCATTAAATGTTTCTTAGATTGGTTGTCTACAATGGACAAATGGAGCAAGTGCACAAAGGTTAGCCAATTTTGCTTTTTTTGAGTCTTCTGAAACTAGGCTCCAAAATATTCATTAGTAACCCCTCGACCTTTATATGGTGACACCCCCTTGGCAAGGAAAGTATCTTTGTGTAGTAATATTTTGGGGACAAAACAAATTCTAGGAGGTGCAACTGTGTGGCCATCTTGTTCCAATGTTCAACAATGATTCATTGCACTCTTTTGAAAAATGCTTTTGTGGGGTCATTCTTTTGCGCTTCTATTATAGTCCTTATTTTTTCAATCACGGAGTCCATGGCATCATAAATTTAACTCAAACATGGTCAATCCATATCATCAAACCTAATTGATGCAGGGGCACTAGTGTGTAAGAGCAATCGTGCGTCATCCAAATTTTTTTTCTTTCACATTTGTTTTCTTTTGTAAGTTTTTAAATAAGGTTCCAATCATCATACTTGCACTATAGAAGATTGCTTTCACTGCAAAGGCATATTCTTGTTTCGGTTGCTATTTTAGCACATCATAAATTCCTAAGAAAAGATCTTCTGTGTGTCGCTGCAAATCATTGTAAATTGATATCAGAGATCTGCAATAATTGGTTTTACACACATTTAACACTAGTCCCCAAATCTAGACCTTGGTCAAATGCTGTGTCAAATCCTTAAGGAAGCCCAATTGAATTGTGCGACAAATATTAAACTTTTGGTCAACATTTGAATACATGTTCAAGATTATTGGTTTGAGGGAAATTCTTGATTAAAACCTCTTTGAATTTCTTTGCACATATCTCACTGCGTACTATATTCATCCCAAATGGGCCCTTCTACATGTTCCATGTGCATACAACATTGTATCACCTTGCTGGTCGGCAGACTTCATCTCAATTGCGTGAACTCTATTTAAATTTCTTTCATCATCATTGGATGTAGCTAGAAAATTTGAACAAATAATCATGTCGAAGATCTCAAATTCAAGCTTTGGCTCATAGAGTTCGATAGCATATTATGAAGAGCATTGTATTGCATATCAGCTAAGAATATTGTAATTTGCATATTGATTGTGCTTGTGATTCATTGAAGGTTGAGACATCATGTTGTAAGCCCATGTTGCTAGTTTCTGAATGTAATTTTGATTGTGAATCAAGAACACCTTAATCTTGTTAATTTGTTGTGTGTTTGAGCTCCATCATGACTATGTATGTTCGGCTGCATGCATTAATAATCCATGATTGGACCCTCCAGCCATGACTGCATTAGATGGTATTAGAGCATGGTTTTGAATCCTGAGGGAAGATCAATTGATGAAAGATATCTTCCAATATTTTATATTGAATAGAAGGTATCAAGAGAGTTCTATTTGTAAATAATTGCTGAATTTGAAGCAGTTTGTTAAAGAAGCTTGTAAACAAATTGCTGAATTTTAGGTAGTTTGCAATGGAGTTTGTAAATAGATTGTTGAACCTAAGGTAGTTTGCAGCAAATCTAAAAGATCAAGATGCCTCCACAAAGAGTGGGTAGAGGCCCAAGGTGTTGTCATTATTGTTGAAGGACAGAAGAAATGTTTGAGATGATGAGGAATGTGCAGGTTTGGTTGGATGTTGTAGAAGATAGAAGAAGAGTTCATAACCCTAGGTATGATGAAAGTGACGGTGATGAAATTGAAAGAGGAAGAAATGGGTTAGAGAATGCACCGGCTATTGAACAAGTTGTGAAAGTTCAAGAGGAAGATAGAAATTAGGTAAAGATGTTGAAAGCTGTTTAAAAAAACGATAAGATATCTAGAGACCCATAATTGATATTGCTAGTTACTTTGGTAGTTTGAATTTAGAGGAATTGATTGATTGGATAAATGATCTTGAGGAATATTTTGAGTCTAAGGAAATTATAGATCTTGTGAGGGTTAGATTTGTTAAGACTAAATTGAAAGGACATTTTGCAATATGTTGGAAAGAAGTATTATTGAAAAGAAACAGGAGAGGCAAGGAAAATATGAAGAGATGGGATAGGATGATTTGAAAGTTGAAAGGCAAGTTAATGCTTGTTGGTTACCTATTAAGATTGTTGAAAGATTGGGAAATTTGAGCCAAAAGGAGGATTGTAAAAGAATATATTGAGGAATTTTACAAGCTAGACATAGTGAGGCAGATCAGGAAAAGGTAGCAATATACATTGATGGTTTGAGAGGAGCTATCCTAGAGAAATTGAACATTGTAAGGTTGCAAACAGTTGAAGAGGCGTGCGAATTTGAATTGAAAGTAGAAAAAAAGTTGAATAAAATATTTGAGATTAGGCATAATAGATAGATAGGAAGAGGAGGAAGATTCTAGAGAGGAAGACATTAAAGTGATGGTAGAAGACCTGATGATTAAGATGTTGAAGCAAGAGGAAATAGCAGCTCATACCTCAGTGAGAGAAAAAATGAATATTAGAGAGGTAGAGGAAGATATGGTACAGTTAGAGGAACTTCTTTTAGATGTGGAGCAAAAGGAAATAAAGCATTTGAATGTTTTTTTGCAAAGTCAAGGAAGTGATAGAAAAAGACACGAAGTTAGTGCAAGATTTGCACATGCTAATTAAGAATCAAGTTGTCCTTCACTTTCAGTTTGCTGTTTTAGTTTTGCAAGATGGTTACAGGTTTGAAAGTAGAGGACAGACTTGAAGGTGCCCTCAATTTTACATTATGGAAGGTCCGTGTCCTCCTTGCTCTTGAAGAATTAGAGCTGTTACAGTTTGTGGAAGACAAGGATTTGACTGAGCCTTCGGATCCGAATGAGCTAAAGCAATTCAAGATGCTCTCAAGGCAAAGAAGTTCCTTATTGATTCCGTGAAGGATCATCTTGTTCCAGTTATCTCCAAATTGAAGACAGCCCGAGAGATGTTTAAACATCTAGAAGGGATGTATGAGATCAACAACATCAGCCGGGCACTTACATTGAGGCAGCAACTTCTTCAAGTCAAAATGAGCAAAGGAGATTCAGTCATGTCCTTCATGAAAATTTCAGAATTGAAGGACCAACTCAGCACCATTGGAAGCGAAGTTGTGGACAAACATATTGTCATGATTGCTTTGAATGGTCTTCTTGACTCTTGGGATCCATTCATTCAAAGCATAAGTGGAAGAGCTGAATTTCCTTCCTTCGATCGCCTCCGATCAGATTGCATTCAAGAGGAGTCACACCTTGCTGCCAGAGGAATGCATAAAGGCACTCATGGAGGAGATCAACATGTGCTTGTATCTCAACATGTTAAAAGAAAGGGAGGCCATCGGAAGAAGAACAACTTCAAAAGAGATAGAGACTTCAAACCTTCTGCTTACGATTCAAGGAAGAAGCCAAGGGATATTTCACGTGTCCGTTGCTTCAGATGTGACAAGTTTGGACATTATGCTAAAGAATGTCAGAATCCGCCTAAGCAAGGAGAGGCCAACCTGAATGAAGTTGCAAATTCAGAGGATAATGAAGGCTACCTCTTCATTTCTGCCTTGTCCAGCAATGTGCCAATCGATAGCAACACTTGGTTGATAGACAGTGGTGCATCTAGACACATCACGGGATATCGAGAGCATCTCTCTGAATTGATGGAGAAAGAGTCCAACCTTCATGTGGTATTGGTGATGATGCTTAGTATTCGGTAAGAGGTTTTGGTAACACTTCTTTAAATTTAGAATTTGGCATGCCCTTGCATCTTAGTGATATTTTATTTGTTCTTGGAATGAAGAGGAATTTAATTTCTATTTCTGCCCTAGAAGATAAAGGTTATCGAATAGCATTTTCTCAGGTTAAAGTACTTGCATGGCCTAAGAAATCTAGTATTAAATCTGCTCGTTTTATTGGAAATAGATATGATAGTTTGTATAAGCTTTCTGCTAACCCCATTCGAGCACTCATTCATGAAGCTTCTGAATCTAGCGAGCTATGGCATAGAAGGCTCGACCATCTTCACTATCAGGCACTTCCTTCACTTGAAAAGATGGTTAAAGGTATGCCTAAACTTAGTCAATTTCATGATGATACTTGCAAAGGTTGTGCATTAGATAAGAACACTAAAAGTCCATTTCATAAAAGTGAAAGTAGAGCTAAGGAAAAATTAGCACTTGTTCATTCTGATTTATGTGGACCCATGTTTGTTCCTTCACCTAGCGGATTTCTATACTATGTTACATTTATAGATGATTTTTCTAGAAAGACTTGGATTTACTTTCTAAAATCTAAAGAATCTGATGAAGTGCTAAGTAGGTTTAAAGAATTTAAAGCCTTAGCTGAAAACATGTCTAGTAAAAGGATTAAAGTGTTAAGATCTGACAATGGAGGTGAATACACCTCAAGTGGCTTCAATGACTTTTGTGTAGAGACAGGAATTAAGAGCGAGTTCTGCGTCCCCTACAATCCTAACCAAAATGGTGTAGCTGAACGAAAGAATAGAGCCATTGTTGAAGCAGCCAAAGCTATGATTCATGATCAGTACCTGCCGACCTTCTTATGGGCTGAAGCATCCAAGATTGCAGTGTACATTCAGAATAGATGCCTTCACCATGTCTTGAAGAATATAACTCCCGAGGAAGCTTTCACTAGAGTCAAACCAGATATCAGCCACCTAAGGATCTTTGGAAGTCCTGTCTATGTTCATGTACCAAAGGAAAAGAGGACTAAGCTAGAGCCTTCTGGGAAGAAGGGTATTTTTGTTGGATAAAGTGAATCTTCCAAGGCATTTCACATCTACATTCGCTGTCAAAGGTATATTGAGGTAAGTAGGGATGTCACCTTTGAAGAAAATATTGCTTTCAAGAAATCTAAAGGTTCTCTTATTGATAATGATAAAGAAGTTAATGATAATCAAAATATGGATATTGATACTAACCCTGAGATTCAGAGGGAGTCTATTGTTTGCCCTCTCGGGTAAACGGTTAAATGCAGAACGTAAATGCATAGAACATAATGGAAATATATTAAATAACCAACCTCTATATTAATTCCACAGTCCATGTACAATAAGTGCTTATAACATTACATCTGACACGACTAACATGATGATACTTCGAAGAAAAGGTACACCATATATAATACCCGAAGGGGTGCGACACAACCGTCGCGACTCCAACTACCTCCAACTACCTACCCGTAGGCTAACTAACTGACTGCCGTAACTCATTATTACCGACGACAACATAAACATAATATAACAACATAACATAATGATTATTCCCGGCAACATCATCCCCCCCAAGAAAAGAAGTCGACTCCGACGACTTAATACAAAATAGAGATGAATGGCAGAAACTACTGGCGCCAGTCGGGCCAGGATCTTATACACTTCCTGTGTCCTCGCCTGAAAACCCTTTTCTGCTACCATCCGATGCTCAAGTGCGGATTTCACCAATATTGCTTCCTTTGCCATCACAGTCCTCCTGTGCCTAACCCAAACTTGTCTGCAAAACACGTTTTTCAGTCTCAGCTTCCACCAACTGCTACTCAATTGATACTGTCTCCCTAGCCAATTTGTCCTCGATAGCCACCCGTGCTGCTCTCCCGACATCCAACTCCTAGGTACGCTGAACTAAGTCTCACGCGACTATTGCCTCCAACCTGGTGGTCAGCTCCTCTCGAGCCCTCTGTGCATCCACCAAGGCAACCTCACGTCCAGCCGAGACATACTCCGAGTTCCTCAAAGCGTACCTATCCTGCCTGGAGGTGGCCACAATCTGCTGGCACAAATGCTAGGAGACACCTCAAATCCTCCACCACACTCCCCAAAGGCTAAAAACTGAACTGAATAACTCCCTGGTGTCATACAACTGCGCGGACCTGCAATGCCTTCCCTCGAACTCTGTTTGTTCGCAACCTCCAAATCCGTGGTGAGTATTCTCGCCTGCCACGCGGGTGACCCGGGTTCGTTCCCCGGCAACGGCGCCAAATGTTTGCCCTCTCGGGTAAACGGTTAAATGCAGAACGTAAATGCACAGAACATAATGGAAATATATTAAATAACCAGCCTCTATATTAATTCCACAGTCCATGTACAATAAGTGCTTATAACATTACATCTGACACGACTAACATGATGATACTTCGAAGAAAAGGTACACCATATATAATACCCGAAGGGGTGCGACACAACCGTCGCGACTCCAACTACCTACTCGTCGGCTAATTAACTGACTGCCGTAACTCATTATTACCGACAACAATATAAACATAATATAACAACATAACATAATGATTATTCCTGGCAACATCTATTCAACCTCCCGAACCTATTGAGCATGATGATTCTCCTAAGCCTCTGGTTCCAACTGATGGACCTAGAGATATTGTAGTTAGCAAGAAAATGCCACTTTGGGTTAGGAGCACAATTCAAGATGTAGAAAAGTTTGCAGCTCCTAGTGGCACTTTCAAAGAAAGTAAGAGACCTCATAAGCTCTCCAACTATGTTGCAATGATGTGCAACATCATTGAGGCTGAACTATCCATCATAGAAGAAGCTATGAACCAACAAGCATGAAAATTAGCTATGGACGAAGAGTATCAATCCATCATCAAGAATGATGTCTGGGATATTGTGCCTAGACCTAAAGGTAAGTCTGTTGTTTCTTCCAAATGGTTGTTTAAAATTAAACATGCTGCTGATGGTAGTATAGAGAAATATAAAGCTAGATTTGTAGCTCGTGGGTTTTCTCAAAAGGAGGGCATAGACTATCAAGAAACATTTGCTCTTGTTGCTAGATATACTTCCATTAGAACTATTATAGCTATTGCTGCAGCCAAAGGTTGGAAGTTCCATCAGATGGCTGTAAAGACTGCTTTCCTTAATGGTGTTCTTGAGGAAGAAGTCTATATTGAACAACCTGAAGGTTATAAGATTCATAATAGAGAAACTCATGTGTGCAGATTGAAGAAAGCTTTCTACGGCCTCAAGCAAGCTCCTCGAGCTTGGTATGAAAGAATTGATAAGTACTTGGTTAGTTTAAGGTTTTGTAAGATGATGCTCATCCTAACATTTACTTTAAAGTATTTAATGGTGAAATGCTAATTCTGGTTTTATATGTGGATGATTTATTCCTAACTGGTGAAGATAGTCTCATCATTAGGTGTAAGAAAGAACTAGCTACTGAATTTGAAATGAAGGATCTAGGTCTAATGCATTACTTTCTAGGGTTAGAAGTGTGGCAAAGACCTAATGAAATTATTCGAAGTCAAGGAAAATATACTATTGATATATTGAAAAGATTTGGTATGATGGATTGTAAATCTATGTCTACTCCTATGGAAACTAACTTGAAGAAGTTGAGTATTTCTGCAACTAATTTTGATTTTGCAGATCCTTCGGAGTACAAGCAGTTGATTGGATCCTTGATGTATCTAGTTAACACTAGACCAGATATTTGCTATGCAGTAAGTGCACTTAGCCAATTCATGAACCAGCCAAAGCATGTTCACTTGGTGATAGCCAAGCACATCTTGAGATACTTGCGTGGAACAACTGGCTATGGGTTGAAGTATCCAATCAACACAGTGATCAATTTGGAAGGCTACTTTGACTCTGATTGGGCTGGAAGTGTTATTGATAGGAAAAACACTTCAGGAATTTGTTTCAGCTTGGGTTCCGCTATGATCTCTTGGGCCAGTAGGAAACAATCCTCAGTTGCATTGACTACTACAAAAGTTGAATACATTGCTTCAAGTGTGGCAACTAGAGAAGCAGTTTGGCTTCGCAAGCTTCTTGCTGGGTTGTTTGGACAAGCTTGGGAATCCACTGTTATTTATTGTGATAATCAGAGTTGTATTAAAATGTCTAATAATCCCGTGTTTCATGACAGGTCAAAACACGTGGAAACTCATTATCACTATGTTCATGATATGGCACAAAGTGGTGCCATCCAGCTGAAATATATCAACACTGATGAACAGGTTTTAGATGTTCTCACCAAGCCTCTAGCTAGAGTGAAGTTTGAGTACTTCAGAGAGAAGCTTGGAATTGTGGAGAACACATCATTGATTGAGAGGAAGTCTCAATCTTAGTGATGCAATTTAGTTTGCATCCTCCACCCTCTGCAGGCAATGCAAGGTGGAGTCACCCTTTGCGGGCAATGCAAGGTGGAGTCACCCTTTGTGAGAAATGCAAGGTGACATTGTATCCTTCTCTGGGAGAAGGTTGAGGTGTAAGACCTCTTCCACCCTCTGCGGGCAATACAAGGTGGTTCCATCCTCTGCAGGCAATGCAAGATGGACAACATGAAATGAGTTCGTGATATTTATATGTTTTATTGCAGGTATACTCTATGGAGCTTATACATTCATCTTTGTGAGCAATGCAAGATGGTGGTCATGAATGGATCATGACAAGTGGCAGATATCCTCCCTAGCTAAGAGGGAGTGTTGAAAATAGTAGCTAGCTCGGATACCTGACTATTGCATTTTAATGTTGTCAATGACAATTAAAATCCATATGTATTATCTCTCATGTAATTCAAACTATTTAGGGCTGGGCCCAAACACATGTAACGTGAAGGCAAATGATGTAACTTATAAAATGGCAATGTAATATAAATAAATTAATATGCAAGCCGACTTGGGTGATTGGCGCCAAAGGATGGATATAAAACAAACATCAAATGAAGTCATTATTCATCATCTTATGCGAATGTAATCTTCTCTGCAAAACAATGATCTCTCCTTCACTTGTGCGAAATTGATCAAGTCAATTGTGCGAATTTATTAAGGCTAATAGTGGAGCGAATTTGTCAAGATCATCATGTAAATTTGATGAAGACTCTTCTTGTGCAAATCTGGTCTTCCTTGAAGAGAATCATAAAGATATCCATGCGAATCTGAGAGGACTCTCATGCATAGGCTGGAACATGTGAATTGGCCTATATTGTATGAGAATTCATTGTTGATCTTCCTTTAGCCACCTGCTGTTGATAAGGGCTGCAATCTACATTGTTATGTAAAGAAAGACTCTGATTTGCTACCTCGCTGATTGGACAACAATCTGAGATAAGTTCACATTTGAGATAATACATATTGAATTTTGAGGCTGGGTTTTTCACCTCCAAGGGGAGGTTTTCCCAGGGTATTGGTGTGTTTTTGTCTTGTGTTTTCATTGCAGTTACTGTTTATCTACAATCTATTATAATCTGATTGTTAAAATTAAAGGAGCACACACTTGGCCCAGTTCAAACAAGTAGTCTGAAATCTTGTCATAACTCTGACATTTCAAAAATATTATTAACCAAAAATAAAACATCTTAAATATCATCATGTTAAATATCACAACATCAATTTAACCATTGTAAGTCATCATTTCATTGTACTGAACACAAATACCATCTAGGGCATCATCACTCAGTTATAACATAAACATGTAGGGCATGATTAGCATCGCGTAAATATTGCATAAAACAACTAGGGCACAAACATCTTGGCGTAAAGTTGCATTAAAAACGACTAGGGCATAATTGGGATGTAACAAAATGTGCAGAGAAATTAGAAAGAACATAGTTGCAATCTAAATATGTGAGCATTGATAAGAAGAATCCCTGTGAAGTATGACGAATTTAAAATTAATAAGTATGAAAAAAATTACTAAAATAAGAATCTCCTGCCAATTTGCTGTAAGTCTGTTGCTATATTTGAAAAATGTGGCAATTAAATGTCGTCAAATGATGGTGTCACATTTTGGTAGTAGGATGGCTCATTTTGGTGATTAATTTTCTTTGTGTAATCTCACCTTTTTGATAGCTCCTTTTACATCTTGTTAACCTTTCAATTGTTTTTTAAGTGCTTCATGTCTATTGCGATGCTGTTTGAGCATTGGATTCAAGTATTCTTCCATCATCCTGAAGATAAAGTTAATCCCTACATGAGTTTTGTTGTATTTTCTATGATTTAATAAAAACTATTATCAAGTGTTTGTTAGTAACAAATGGGATTTTAGCAGCTATTGTGCTATTTATTAGTTTTTAATGAATGGTGTTAGTACAAGAGGACTAGTCGTTGCACACCTTGCAAAGTTCTAGTTCTAGGAGTAATCATTTAATATGTGAAATATTGCAAACAATTTGCTCACATTGAAAAGGGTGCCCCACTTGGATGGAATCTTGAGATTCCACTGTCGGTATTCTCTGCCATATGTCATTTATCTTATGATGATTGAAAAAATCATTAAATAGGGGGTTACTAGGTAGACTATGACTAACATTTTTGACTAGCTAAATATAGCTGTGTGTAAGTGTAATTATTACCTCATTTGGGAATGCTTGGGAGTCACACTTGGACCCTTTGATCACAGGGGTAAAACTAATCAACCAGGGAGCTACCTTGTATATTGGGAGGAGTTACACTTGGAGGGGGATCATGGGTTGAAAATGGACCACCTTGAATCAATTTGGCTCATGGTTTGGTCTCCTTGTCCCATATATTGAGGGCTTGGGATGGAGATGGTATGGCCAATTTTATACAGGGATATTTTGTGAAAATTCTTCCAGCAATAGAGTGTAGATCTCTGGTGAAACACAAATACTTTGCTATTGTAGTGTAATACGTGTTGCTGAAAAATACAGTGTGTGCGTGTTTTTGAGGCTGGGTTTTTCTTTTATTATGGTTTCCTGAGGGCATTTTTTGTGTTGTGTTCCTCTCCTCCTTTTCTTTATTGTTCCCTATCTAGTGCTATGACTTTGTTGAAATTGTTCTCGATTTTTCACTTGCATCGCTCTCCTTAATGGATTAACTAGGAACTTCTGATACTTTTCTTTCAAATAGTAATATTTAGTTTCAAAAAGTAGAATAAGTTATAACTTATAGGTAGATTAGTTGTGCGGAAATAGAACTTTGCATAATAATAAGAAACTTTCTTGTTATGTTATTGTTATAAAGTTTGTGCCTTATGTTGCTTTGTGATTATGGGTGAACAATATCAGGGATCTTCAGAAGGCAACACATAATTTTACAACATTACTGGGACAAGGTGCATTTGGGCCAGTATACAAAGCTATGATGCCTACAGGTGAAACGGTAGCTGTTAAAGTGTTGGCAACAAATTCCAAGCAAGGGGAAAAGGAGTTCCAGACAGAGGTAATTGCTTATCAATTGAACGATTCAGGTTAAAGCTCAAGAGATATTCTCATTTCGTTACATAATCTTATATGTTACATGCACACACAATCAAAGAGAAATTATATTGCTTATGAACAACCAAAATGGTCAATATGAATCAAAATTACAGCCAATAGTGATACATATTGTTAGCATTTTAATTTGTCTTATGCAAAAAAACACAAAATGGAACAGTTTTTGAGGTAAAACTTCTCTTCTAATTCTGATTGGAAGCTCCCTGAGATCCAAACTAACCTGAACTTAAGCTGAGCTGATCCTATACTAAAAACTAAAGACAAAACATATAGATATGTACACTTTACAATATTCTTTGAGAGGGTTTACATTAAGGAAACAGCTACATATCTATCTTTTGCTTTGGATAGAAGCACCATATTGTTGACTACTGTGCCTTGCAAACAAGCGTTCTAGATATTGAAAGATGAAAGGACTAATGTAAACACTTAAATTGCACCTTGTAGCTAGCTAAACAAAGACCAATAATTTAGTGTAAACAAGATTTTGAAATCAATAACAACTGTATAAATGTAATGTCCCCTACTAGGAGGCTGCAAATTTCTGTAACTTTATAATAGTTCTGATCTGATCTGATCGATGATCATCTCACTGGATGCTTTTGATTCCTTTCCTATCTCTCAATGTGAGGGAGAGGTCACATCTCTTCATTATGGATGCCCTTTGGTACGAGACGCACCCTTTCACCATTTAGCACCCTTTGAAAGAGTGCAACTCTTCATTACTTCTGCCCTTTGAAAGGGACACAACCTTTCACAATCAGATCTGCACTTCTTATTTAAATCAGATCTGCACTTCTGATTCCCAAATAATCCCCCCTTTCAAATAAAATTCTGATCTGATCTGATCGATGGTCATCTCACTGGATGCTTTTGATTCCTTTCCTATCTCTCAATGTGAGGGAGAGGTCACACCTCTTCATTATGGATGCCCTATGGCACGAGACACACCCTTTCACCATTAGCACCCTTTGAAAGAGTGCAACTCTTCATTACTTCTACCCTTTGAAAGGGACACAACCTTTCACAATCAGATCTGCACTTCTGATTCCCAAATAATCCCCCCTTTCAAATAAAGTTCTCTTCTCCCTTTTATATCTCATGTTTGAGGGAGTCACAACTTTTCATCTTATGTCTTTTGGCCATTCATTAAACCTTACTAAATTTTAGTTATGGTTATGTTTAATTTTATTCTTTTATATTTATAATTTTATTATTATTGTTTATTATTAAATCGTAATTTGAAAAGGAGACATTACACTTGTAATGTCCCCTTTTGGGAGGACACAAAATCTTGCTCACTATACTTGTAGAATTATTGCAGGTTATGTATTTTCAGTCTGCTGTGCTAATTTGGACAAATTCAATTCAATGTTGTTTTCCTCTTTGAAAGTTGAACGCTGCTCTCTTGGATAAGTGCTATTGCTAAATGGTTCGATCTGTATTTGATTGCTGAAGGTTCTTTGCTCTCTTAGGAGAATTGAAGTTAATTGTATTGATTTCCTCCATTGATTGATAAGTCCCTTTCAATGCTTGGAATGAATTCTCCTGTAATGTCCCTACTATTTAGAGATCATTAACCTGCAAAACAGATTGTTAGAACATAACAAACATATATATATATCTAAATTGCAATCTAACTTCAATGCTTAATTAACATAGTCATAATTTTCATCTAATAAAAAGGATACAATGCCATACGTAAGTATGTCCTTAGGCGGCCGTGAGGCTCGCCTTCTTGGAACCCCTTGGTCCCAAGCCCTCCAGGAATTCAAAGATGAATTCGAATCCTGTCTTAGGTGTAACCTCTTACACCCAAGCCATCCAAGGAAGACCCTTGTCTATTCCTTGCCTTGGGTGTTGCCTTCATCATCCAAGTCCTCAGAGGGGATCGGCCCGACCTTTGAGTCCTGTCTTGGGTATAACCTCTTATACCCAAGCCAGCCAAGGAAGACCCTTGCCTTTTCCTTGTCTTGGGTGATGCCTCCATCCTCCAAGTCCTCAAAGGGAATTGACCAGATCCTTCTCTTCTTGGTTGAGTTTTAGTCAACCAAGCCATACATTTGCATAACAGTTTCAGTTCATAAACTATCCCTTGTGTTAAGATGAATTCTTAATGTATTCTTAAATTAATTTATATATTAATATGATTTTCCATCTTTTACATATGCATTACATTTCTTAGAATACCTTTGTATTCATAATCCTTCTTAATATGCAAACTTATGTATACAACAATTAACAAGATTATATCTTTTACCTATTTTTAATGACTAGTGAATATTATACATTAATATATGTATAAATATCCACTAGACTACAATTAACATCACCTATTAATGAGCCTTATTCATTATCCATTACTCATTAACTAATATTAACTAATATTAATGAACCTTTATAATTAACATCACCTATTACTATTAGTAAGAATGACATTTCATAAACTATACTTATATTGTTTAATATAAGTGGGAACTCGGTTTCTTACCTTTCTTCCGCAGTCTGCTCTTCCTTACCTTTTTCCGCAGTCTGCTCCCCACCTTCCTGCCTCCTTTAAGTCTTACCACTGCCTCCTTTATAACCCGTGAGGGGTTGTGCCCCTCCACGGGCCCCTTCCGCATGAAGGGGTGCGGGGGTAATCGCCCACGCACCACTTCATGCGGAGGTAACCCAGCCCCATTCGGGATTATCTTTTACTATGTTTTATATATAATATATTAAATATTATATCTTGCTTCCTTTTTAGTATATTAAATATTAATTACGTTTCATTTTAAATATATAAAATACTATATATTATTTCCTTTTAATGTATTAAATATTAATTACATTTCATTTTAAATATATATATTATTTCTTTTTAAATATAATAAATATTACATAACGTTTATATTACATAACATTTCATTAAATATATTCACTATTACACATCAAAATATATTTAAATATCTTTCCATTTAAATATATATTAATTATTTAAATAACATTTCCTTTAAAACAATTAAATATATTTCCTTTAATTTTCATGGATTACTTAGATTATTATTTTAATTTATTCATTTACAATATCCTTATCCACGCAAGTGATTTTACATCTCGTGATACCATAGGGGTTATCACATCTCCTCTATACTTTATTGGTGGAAGGGTCAAGTCATCACTTTTCATTGTTGCCCTTGAGAATAATATATTATTTCTCAAATAATTTCCCCTTTTTTATCGCCACCTCAAATGAAAACTTCTCCCTTTTATATCCTCCAATGTGAGGGAGAGTCACACCTCTTCATAATGGTCACAACCTTTAACAATTACCACCCTTCGAAAGGGTCACAACCCTTCATCATTGCTGCCCCTTTGGAAGAGTCGCTTCCTTATCTTCTTCCCATTAATACTTAATTCCTTATGCTCCCTTCTTTCTTCCTTCATCTCTTTTCTCCCCAAACGAAGTTCTCTTCTCTCCCTTTTATATCTCATGTTTGAGGGAGTCTCAACTTTTCATTTCATGCCTTTTGATCATTTACTAAACTTAACTAAATCTTAAATATATTAAATTTTATTTTTATTCTTTAATATTTTGATTTATTATTATTATATATTAATGAATTCTATTTCAACAAGGGGACATTACAATAAACATTTGATTCCAAAGACTAAACAACTAGTTTGCACTTAAATTTACAACCTACATCAATACAAAACACTTAGTATTCACATTCACTCTAATCAATGCAATTACAAACATAGGTTCAACAATAGCTTCGGCAACATTAGTGTAGCATGAACCATCCTTCCAAGTTTTTTGTGTTCAAAGTACTTCTTATAGCCTACAAATGCCCAATCTTTGGGACTTTAGAATAATCATTATTTTATCTAAAAAATGAGCTTTAATGTGAAATACTTAAAGGTTGCTGAAAATTTGGAAAGAAAGAAACTTTAAAACAATTCTAATCTAAACAACTAATTGAAGGGGCCTATAAATAAGCTATCCTCCTTTGTCAGAAATAAAACATGACTGGAATATACTAAAAAAATGTTTAAATCTTAACTTGCATGTCTAGAGAAAAGTCTTGAAGTTGTAGTGCTTTGTTTTCAGGGCCAACTATTTTCATTGTGGCACCACCTTTTTTTGATGCTCGCATGGATGACTTATTGTGAATGGCGGATTCTTGGATAATTTTGTTGGCACTTGAAATATTGGCAAATTTTCTAAGTGTTTTCACCAACTTTTCAAATTCGGTGGAGGTCTAAGATGGTTAAAATTTCCAAGACTCGCCAGGACTCGCTGAGTGACCCTAACCGAGTCTCAGGGACTCGTGACTCTCCAGGACTCACTCTAGGCAAAAATCACTAGAAATTGGGCTTTTTGCCGAGTTTTGCCGAGTTTTTGCGAAGTCTTGTCGATTTTTTGCTGAGTCCCGAGTCGGGTCAGCCTTGCCGAGTCCACGCCGAGTCCAAGTCTCATTTCTATGGGTTAAATAGTGTCAAAAGTGTGCTGGTAGAAGTTTATGATGGCTCAACTATCTTGGGCATGCACCACTTACACTTTAACCATGCTCTTAAGACTTTGATAGAACATATTAGTGGCTAAACCATGTCAATTGTATGTCCATGTTAACTTAGGTGGAGTTTTGAGGTAAGTTTGTGTGCAAAAAATGGGTAGAGATTATAGAAGTCCACCTAAAATTTTTAAACAACAAATATATAATGCTTCTATTCCACACTACTCATGTTGAATAAGATAATACAAATATATAAGATGAGTTATCTAACTCCTATAACAACTCCACTAGTTTCTCACTCTAAATCTAGGTGGGTTGTTCAACCACCTTTATTCTTTCCCTCCTATTTTCACTCCTAAATCTCTATGTGAGTTGTGTTCGTACACATTTACACTTTCACAATGATATTAAGTTGTTTCTTAACAACTTAAAATTATTACACATACTAATAATGCTAATTTAAACACCCTTGTGAACACTAATTCCTAACACCCCCCCTTAGTGCAAACATGGGGAGAAAGTACATCACGCAGAGTAGAAACAAAATCGTATGCCTATGCATACTTTTAGGTCTACATACTGCTATTTGGATCTTGCTGCACATGTCACCTACATATGAGAACTTATCTTGCTCTCACTTCCAGTGAACTTATTATTGACCGACCACACTTTTAAGAAGTATAGCAGTCAGAAGTATTAGAATAATATTGTTTATTATTAATTAATGGTCATCTACGTAAAATATGTAAATTATGTAGATAAGATCATTTCTTTGTCTTTAGTTTCTTCTTTAGAAACTTGCTAATTTTGTAATCTTGTAAATTCTTTATATTGAAGCATTTTGCTTCTTGTTAATACATTCAATTTTTTAGCAATTACTTTTCGTAATATGATATTAGAGTGGGTTAGAAAATTTTGTTTTTCAATAAAAATTTCGAAAGGAATTTTTTTTAGAAATTTGAAAAACATTTGAGTTTTTATTTGTAAGGAATATTTCTTGCGCAGATTTTTCTTCCTCTACATGCGTTGATCCTTCTTCTACCCGCCATTTTCCCTTCCTATGCGTCATCTCTTGCTTGCGCGATTCTTTTTTTCGTTTTTTCGCACGACGACGTTGCTTTGTTCTATGTGGCTCATGTTTATCTGCCTGTGACGACCGTGTCTTCTTTGCCCTCAATAACTAATCTCCCATGTTTGTGTCTGCGTGATTCTCTGTGTGACGATTTTCTGTCGCGATCTGTAGTCTCTCTGCTAAAAAATCGCGTCGCGTTTTTTTACCAACGACTTCCGTGGTTTGTAGCCTTCTGTGACGGGATTATTTCTGCGTGGGATTTGTTTTGGTGACGGGAATATTTGTGGGTTTTCTGCCTTCTGTGGATTTTCTCTGCCATTTTCTATGACCAGGGTTTTGTTCCCTATTTTCTGCACTTTAATATAAATAAAAAAAAGAAAGGGGTTTTTATCTGCAGATTTTGATGACCTAGGGTTTCAGACAGTTAGATTTTCTCTGCCATTTTCTATGACCAGGGTTTTGTTCCCTATTTTCTGCACTTTAATATAAATAAAAAAAAGAAAGGGGTTTTTCTCTGCAGATTTTGATGACCTAGGGTTTCAGACAGTTAGGGTTTAGCAACAAACCCTCAGATTTTTGTCGGAAATAATTTTCAACCACAAATTCTTTTTTGGGTTTTTTGCAAAGTTTCTCGAGTTTGCCGAAAATTTTACCTCGAGATTCGTGCCAATCGCACTTGATCCTTTTCGAAGTCTGTACCTGATTTTGTCTCTGTTTCTGCATTGGGATTCTTGCCTCAGATTCCATCTTTAGTTTTTCGCCTTTTCAGAATTTCTCCTTTTTTTTTTTCCATGCCTCCAACTTAATGTTGGAAGGTAGTTAGACATTCAACGACAAGAATTATAACACCTGGAAGCAGCACATGTTGATGATTTTTGAAATATCGTCGTCTTGGGTACAAAAGTTCGTCCTATTGTAGCTGGATAGGTCCAGGACAAGTTTGATGAGCGGAATCGGGAAGCCGTCATGCTCCTCAAGCTCTCCGTCACAGATGACCAATTGTCTCAGATTCCCTCTAGCAAGTCAACATCAGATATTTGGAAGCACCTGAAGGAATTGCATGAGACGTTCGATAAGAGCCGAGTGTTCTTCCTGAAGAACCAATTGTTCTCCATCATGATGGATGAACACATGTTCTTACAAGAGCATCTTACAAAGATTAAGGACATTCGAGATCAGCTCGAAGCAATAGACAAGACAATGGAAGAAGAGGATATGGTAGGTATAACCCTGAAAAGTCTACCTAAATCCCTATAAGCACTTCATAGAAACTCTCAACATTACTTCAACGAATGTTGATTTGAAATTTCTAGAGTTGTGCACCAAAATTATTCAGTAGGATTGTTGGAAACAATAGTTTGGTAACAGTGCCACTTCGTCCTCCACCGAGCAAGCCCTTCGTAGCCAAATCCTTTCACAAGGATAAAGGCAAAGCTCATTCCTCTTAGCAAAAGGGCTCCAGTCAGTCTTAGAATGGTTCAAAGAAGAAGGTTCAATACAACTATTGTCATAAATATGGTCACATGATCAAGGATTGTCGCAATCGTTTGGCTTCCGAACAATGAAAGCAGGGAGTGTCTCAGCCTAAGCCAATGTCGCTGAGCACACAGAGTAGGAAGAGTCTTCCTTTTATGCCTTCATGGCTAAAAGTCCTGCAAGCCATGTGAAGTCTTCTACCTGGTATATAGATTCTGGTGCGTCTTGACATTTCACTCATCAACGTGATTGGTTTACAGATTTCTCTCCCTTTATTGATTCAGTCATTTTTGGAGGAGGTGAAGAGTATACCGTTGTCGGCAAGGGCAACATTTAGATAGTCTGGTGGGAGGAATCTCATTTTCCTCAATGTATACTACATTCCTGGCATGGAACTCAACCTTCTCTCAGTGAGTCAAATTATGCGGCATTCTCTTCAGCTTGATGTGATCTTTAGTTCACACAAGTGTTTGATTGTTGATCGTGCATCTCGCACTATTGTAGCTGTTGGCATCAAGGATCATGGTCTATATAGACTTGTGGATACGGGTGATTCTCTTGAGCATGCTTTTGCAGCGAAATCCTCCTCTATCAGCAGTCTTTGGCATCGGCGATATGGTCACTTGAACATTCACTACCTTGCTCAGCTTGTTCGGGAAGATTTAGTACATGGCATACCTAAAATTTAAACTTAGAATTAGTGAGTTTCTGAAGCTTGTCAGGATGGGAAGCAGCATAGGGCACTGTTCAAGGATGGTGACTCATGGTGAGTCTCTAAGGTACTACAGTTGGTCCACGTTGATGTATGTGGTCCAATGAATACTCCTTCTGTTACTGGGTGCAGGTATTTCTTGCTTTTTGTTGATGATTTCGGTTGTAAAATGTGGGTGTACTTTCTTAGACATAAATCATATGTGTTTCCTGTATTTCAGAAATTTAAGGCCTTAGTAGAAAAAGAGTACACATGACATAAAACCTCAGTTAACCACACCATACACTCAACAAAACGACATTGTAGAACGTCGCAACGGCACCATTAAAGAAATGGCTAGGTCAATGTTGGAACATAGGATTGTTCCTAAAAAGTATTGGGCGGAAGCAATGTTTACTGCAGTCTATCTTATTAATCGGTCTCCTACACATGCCGTTAAGGGGAACACTCCCGAGGAAGCATGGACTGGTCGTAAACCCAGGATCAGTCATTTGAAAGTTTTTGGCTCTTTAGCATATTTTTGGATTCCGGATGCCAAGTGCTCCAAGTTGGATTCCAAGAGTCAGAAACTTATGTTTATAGGGTATAGTGACAACCACAAGGCTTATCGACTGATTGATGTAGACACTGATCGTCTTATCTTCAGTCACAATGTTGTCTTGATGAAGAACGAGGACCTTTTCAACTCTCCTTGTTTGAGAAGAATTCTGAGGATCAACCTTTGAAGGCTTTTGATTTAGTTGTTTGTCTTCCATTTAGTTCACTTGATGGGAGGGATGATGCAAATTCTGAATTTGATGATGCACTACTTGAATTTCCTCCGGATGATGCTAATCTTCCACTTGTTCCAGATCCTATTTCACCTCCAGTTCCAGTTATTCCTCCTGCATCTAATGTTGGCTCTTCTACTCTGGGGCCTAAATGGTGGGCTAAGACCATCAATGATCTTCGTCTTGATGAGCTCATTGAGGGTAGATCTTCTAGAAATAAGAGCAAGCAGCAAAATACAATTAATTACGCTCTCATGGCCAACAATCATAGTATTTTTGAGCCTCAAACATATTCTAAGGCTAAAGGGATTTCTGAGTGGGAAAAGGCTATGGAAGCTGAACACCAGAGTCTTCTAAAGAATAATACTTGGGTCCTCTCTGATCTTCCACCAGGGAAGAAGCCCATTAGCTGCAAATGGGTGTATAAAGTTAAGTACAAAGCTGACGGAACCCTTGACAAGTACAAATCTTGTCTCGTTGCTCGGGGTTTCTCACAGAATGAAGGCATTGACTACGAGGAGACTTTTGCTCCTACAACCAAAATGAGTACTGTACAGCTTGTCCTTGCCTTAGCAGCTCAATTTGGTTGGACAGCCCATTAGATTGATGTTAAGAGTGCATTTTTTAACGATGAGTTGCAGGAAGAGGTCTACATGACGTAGCCTCCAGGGTTTAAGGTTGCTGGAAAAGAACATCAGGTGTGCAGACTCGTGAAAGCACTCTATGGCCTGAAATAGGCCCCTCAAGCTTGGTACATCAAGATTGACAAGTACCTTATAGATAATGGCTTTCAGAGGAGTCCATCTGATTCTAATCTGTATGTCAAAAACACTGGTAGTGATATCCTTATTGTTGTGTATGTTGATGACCTTATTGTCACTGGTAGTTTGGAAACTTTGATCGATCGGATCAAATAGAGTTTGTGCCAATCTTTTGACATGACAAACTTAGGACTTCTGCACTATTGCTTAGGTGTTGAAGTTTGGTAGACTGAGGGTAATATCTTCATATCTCAGTTCAAGTATGCTCGCAATTTGCTAGACAAGTTTCGAATGCAAGACTGCAAAGTTGCATCCACACCTATGGAGAAAGGGCTATAGCTGATAGCCAAATCGGACTCACCTGTGGTGAATAAATCACCATTCAGGCAACTGGTGGGCAGTCTCATCTACCTTACGGCTACTAGGCCCGATCTCAGTTTTGTAGTGAGCTACATTTCACACTTCATGACAACTCCAAAGGTTGATCATTGGGTAGCAGCAAAGTGTGTGCTGCGTTATGTGAAAGACACTTATGATTTTGGACTCCTATACAATAGAAGTCATGATCCTAGACTCTTTGGTTATATAGAGTCAAATTGGGTAGGTTCCATTGATGACAAAAAATCAACCTCTGGGTATGTTTTCAGTTTGGGATCTGGTGCAGTCACATGGACTAGTAAGAAGCAGCAGGCAATGGCTCTTTCCTCGCCAGATGCAGAGTATCGAGGAACAGTTAAGGTAGCTTGTGAGGCAGTTTGGCTTCGACAGATGCTTTCAAACATGCAAATGTGTGATATCCCCAACAATTTTTTTTGAATTTTTCAATAAGATTAGAAGCACAACAACATCCGTTAGGGTTGGAGAAATGAAATCCAAATCAACTGAAAAGAACCCTACACCTTTTGATCACCAAGAGCCCAAACTTAGGAGGGTGAGAGGATACGGTAGCAGGGGATCATTAGATGCAAACTGCTGAAAGAACTGATTACAATGATGGGTGGCAAGTCGACCCCTTCCACTTTTCAGTGGGATAGAAAACTATAAAGCTTGGTGGTAAACTAGCCAAGGTGCAACAAGAACAAAGCCAAGCTACGAATCACTATACCGCGTATCTCAGCCGGAGGATGAACACTAACTGTAAATGTAATTCAAATTTATGTTCAAAATCTGAAGTTGTAAGAATTTAGATATTCTTTTACTTTCTTATTGAATTACTTCAATGCTTAAGGAATATATTTAATCTTTTACTGTTTGTATTGACTGTTCCTTCTTATATTGCAGATTGCTGTAGATAACATTGATTGATTTCGATGATATCTGCAGCATTCCTCACGACATATATATATATATATGTGTGTGTGTGTGTGTGTGTGATGCCCAACAATCAAGGCATGCCTTGACCGGGCATGTCTCTTGACATGCCGATCAAGACACGTCTTGATTGGTTCACAAGCGCTGATTCATTAAGGTGTTTACTGATAACTATCGGTTCAAATCAAATGCTATTTAATTGTTATATTAACCGATAACAAATCGGTATGTTTTGAATGCTATTTTATTATTATGATAACCGATAACAAATCGGTATGATGCAAGTGCAATACCATTATAATGTAGATCGATAACAAATTGGTATTAAAGCAAGAGCAAGTTTAATACAATAACTATCATAGTTATCATATGATAACATCAATCGGTGTTATCATATGATAATTATGATAGATAACATAAATCCAATCTGCTTAATTATAATGATGTCCAAGTTTCGAAATGTGCAATCCGAAATATAAGAAATATGGTCATAGCACGATCGATGACAGCATAAGAAATATGGTCATAGCACGATCGATGACAGATTTGTAATGATGTCGAAGTGTCGAAATGTGCAATCCGATGCTTGGAATATGAAATGCATATAAAGATGATTATATTAAGTTTATTCACTCAATCATGAAGTCTACCATTAGCTTGTAGTTACATCGATAAGGTAGATGATTGAATGAGAGATAAATGAAGTCTCTCATTCAATCATTTATCTTATCGAAGCTACTTAGTTTCAACACTTACAATAAAGCTCAACTCAACCGCTTATGCAGCGGGAGGACCATTACAAACAAATATCACTCAATTGCTTATGCAGCGGGAGGACTGAATTACAAATATCAAAAGTAGGTGGCAAGCCAGTCTCTTCCACTTTTCAGCGGGTATGCTTTACAATCCAAAAGTGGTTGATAGTACTACTATTCAACCTTACAAAAAGAGAGGAAAGATAGAATAGAAGAACAATGTTGATCACAAAAGATAACTACCACCAAAACCAGCTCAAACTACACTCACTCGCAAGAACTCAGTAAAACATCAACTTTCGAAAATCTGATATAGATAACAACAGGCTGGAAATGCATAACCAACAACCCCAAACCACACCAAAATGCTCCTAACTCGCTCCAAACTCACCCAAAACACCCTATGACACACCCAAATTGACACTAGGCATAAAGCGACTAAGAACAAACTAGAAATGAGCTTCAATATGCCCCCAAACACATAGTACACATCCCAATGCACCCACAAAAAGTATGCCTATGCTGGAAATGTACGATTTGCATTATAAAATTAAAGACTCCAAACTAGGGGCCAAAAAATTACAAATCTTATCGCCAAATGCACAAAAATATTTCGAGCCAATACCCAGAATGATAGGTCGCACAGGCAGGGAGGTAGGATCAAATCTTTGCTTCAGCCACACCAAAAACTAGCAACACTGAAATCCACACCACTCACAAGAAATCTGAAAAATGCACATTGAAACTACACCACAATCCAACACTCAGCTAGGTACTATGTTTCAAGTACGAAATTGGCTAAACTAGGGAGCCACAACTACGAAGCTCAAGTTCACTCACCATTCCGGCAGCATAACAATATGGTTTCTTCAAGATGCCCAAAATGAGAGCCCAAGGCTCTTATTTATAACTTTTGTCCAACCAAATTCAAATGCAAATGCACACCAAATACGCCTAAATCACATGTCATTTCATTTCACCCCAAAGGCGCCCAAACCCATTTGAATTTCATTTCATTTGTCCCTTCAAAATTGCGTCCCCTTCCATCTATGCAAGTTCGAACTTTGCCTTGGAAATAACTTGCAAATATAAATATAATAAGCTCATGAAATAAGCTTTATTTCTCTTATGCCAGTGACTTAGGGAAAATTAATAAAATCATTTAAATAAAATAAGCTTCTATTTCCCAAAGTCGTCCAAATAATAATAATTAAATATTAACCTTAGAATGCAGTGTTAATATTTAATAAATCATTCTGCAAGTCTGTTGACGTGGATGAAATCGCATTGCTGCAAACTCCATACGGCCAACGCAGAATAGAATAAACTCACTGAGTATCCTACCCTCTCTTGGAATAAGGGAATCCCTAATGCTATTTTCTACGTTTTGATCAAAGGGGATAACCTCAAGGTTTCTTTTGTCAGGTCTTGACTGCGGGATCTCTCAGTGGCTTGATGTGTTTATGCTGGAAACACAAGGGGACTTACGTTTAATTGGCAATTCTATGTATAAATTCCCGGGGACCTTTTACGGTTTTCCTTCAGGTGATGTTGGTTAATTTGAAGCTAATTTAGCAGGACTGCAGATTTCTAAAAAAAGATAAAATAGGGAGAAAAGAAAGGAAGGATAGGGAGAGAGATGAACTGAAAATTCTAACTAGGACAGCAGATTCAATCAAGCAGACAGACACCTCCAGGAAACTAAATTAGGCATCAACAGTCATTCAGACGCAATGTTTGCATAAACTTAGTGCAATCTTCAAAGGAGAAACCAGATTTTCACATTACCAAATACGATATTAGAACTTCTACATTCATGATATATATATTTGATAATCGAACTGAATCATAAAATAGTCCAGATTAACCATGCGGAAAGGAAAAACAATCAGCTATCCTCTAATGGTATGGACTGTGAAGGCTCTATCAGATGCATGATTAAAAAACTGCTGTGCAAAATGAATAGACATAATTAAAAAAAACTTTCAAAATTAAGTGAAGAAGGAGACCATGCACTCACAAGGAGACTTGAAAATAGTTTTAATCCATTGTATTAATTCCTGCAAATTCCTTCAGAGCTTTCGCAACAATCCAAGAACTTCTTACAAAATGAGGGAAAACCAGTCCCTTAAATAGGCTTCAAATAAGGATGAATGGCCCAGATTTAATCTAAACAAGTGGCCTAGATTCATCCATAAAGCATGGCTGCCCATACCCATAAATGGGATGCAAATATCAACAACCACCCCCAAAGGAGCAATAACTACCCAAAAAAGGATAATTACAACAATTGGAATAATCCAAAAAAGGTATATAAAAGTTTTACAATTTGTTGACCAGAAGTCAACTGTCACCTTTTTGGGACAAAAGTGCACTTTTAAGATTTGGAGGGAAAAAGGCACTTTTGAGAAACTACTTTTTCTATTTTGGTTTCACATTCTTTCTTTAGAAACTGGTCCTCGTCATGCAGGTATTCCCGCCATAAATCACGACCTGCCGCTCGTTCCCTGCGAACATATTCCTGAAACTTGATACATAACTGGAAGAGGAGGCTAAAAGATGGCATGGGAGGGTGGCGAATTTTGTATTGCATGCCCTCAAGATACTGGTCCACGTGCCCTAAACCGTCCTTCCAGCTGGAGCGATTACGCTCGAAGCACAATATGTCTGAATGGAACTGACCAGCAAAACTCAAGTCTTCAACGGAATAAGAAACCTTATCTGCTCCCAACCTTTCTTCCCAATCCGGCCGGATTACACTGTCGGATAGGTCATTTATCCACCCCGAAACCATTGATCGGAGGATGGTCTTGCCTAGTTCTTGCATGTTCCCCAAAATTGCCTCACATGCGTCATTTTCTTTGTCAATAATTTCCTGGGAGTCGTTCTTTATGGTGACGGTCCAGTACCATTCCTTGAGAACACTGATGCCATGGGGATCTAGGATGTCAGGCAGTATGGGAATCTGTGTATGCGTCCAGAAAAGAGCTCTTATGAGGGGAAGGGTAGAGGGCGCTACCTCGTGCATGTGAAGGGATTCCCTCTTTACCTCCAACAGCCTGACTAGAGTGAGCTCTCGATGGAGAGCCATTTCCTTTACTTCTCTAAGGATCTGTTCTCCCTTTTTCTTGATGTCCTGCATCCATTCCTTGACGGCCTTTGCGGTATCCCGAATTCCTTCAAATTCAGTGGTGGTCCTTTGTGCCAATGCTATTGGGGGAATATGGGATTCAGAGGGGTTGTGTAATGGCCGTAGGAGCTTATCGATGTATCCCTCGGCTTGTTCAGCACGAGCCCGATACATATCCTTTTCGGCAGTGATTTCCTCGAGCTGTCTGAGTATGTTCTGCACTGAGTCCTTAAATTCCTCCTTTTCTTGCTCTTTTGTAGCTCGTCCGATGGGGACAGTCGTAATGCTATAATTTGCCAGTGTTATTTGATCTGCTGGCTTGTCCACGGGCGGGGTGGCAATATGAAGAGTGCGGTTCCTTTGCTCATCCCTGGTTACCTTAGAGTATGCTCTTGGTTTCTTCTTCCCTTTAGCTTTTGCTTGATCCATTCGTGAGAAGATGTCCTCTAGATCGATGGGTGCCTTGGTGGCGGCCCTGCGCTGAGCTCTGGCGATCAGCCACTCTTGAGGCACCGTCTGGGTTGAGGATAGGGTTAAGTTAGCACCCTGTTCTCCTATGCTCTCAACCAGCTGATCACAAATTAGCAGCTGCCCCGCCATCTGAGGGGTGAAAGAAGGAGGAAGCTCCTTGCTTGCATCTGAGTTCTCCCCTATTTCACTGAACAATTGTCTAACATCCTCCTGTGAAGGTTGCTCCTCGGTTCTCTCGAGCTCATGAATCTCGTCTGTTCTTTGTTCCCCTTCGACGGTCTAGTCGTCCTTGGCTGTATTGAGGAGTAGCAATTCGTGACGGCTCTGCTGGGTAGGTTCATGCACTTCGATCCCCTGGGTGGATGGGATTTCTCCTTCCTTTATTTGGTCACCCAGCTTGGCCGACCTGGGGCCGTTTGGCTCGGTGTCCGGTATATCAGGTGCAGGAGGATCATTGGCCTCAAATGCATCGATGTCGCTCTGGGAAGGCGGAGCAGGTACGCAATCCAATTCTATGGCGTCGTCGGACGAACTGGGGTCCTTTGAAGATGAAGTGGCCTCTGGCCTCCTTATGGGAATCTTCTCCCTTCTTGTTCTTTTGGACGTCCGAGTCCCTCTACAGGCCTTAGCTTTCTTTCTTTTTTCTGGTTTCTCAGCTGATGTCCTTTCGTCTTCGGAAGACCGAGAGTCGAGACTGCCCATCAAATGGTAAGTAAACTGGACCCCCTCATGGACTAGCCTCTCGATCTGGTGATGCAACCATTGATCTGTATATCTCGCTGGGGCGGCCATAACTGCTTCGAAATCCGTGATTGGGTCTTGAGACCAATCAACGCCTGGTAAGAGGTGCCTTACTGCCTCGAATTCTCGGACTTGGAGGCAGTTCCCCGAGTCCGTGAGCTGATCTGGGACCTGACGGTATTCAAAGAGTCGCATCTGCTGCACACTCAACCTAGAATATTCCCGTCGCCTGACTTCGTAGTCATCGGAGCAATTTTTCCAATAGTCTTCAATTGACTCCTTTGCTCTGTAGCGCCTACCGTAGGCTCTCTTCGCCAAATTGTCATGATCAAAACATTTCCTTGGGAAATGTTCCTGTAGGCCATAAGAGGCTAGCTCTGTAAGGGACTCCTCTGCTAGGGTGGGGGTTCTCAATTGGACATCATGGCTGCCTATGATCATAGGAAATGTGAATCCAACTTGCTTGCTCTCTCGCAGTAATATGCCGGCGGGGCGCGATTGCCTTGCCACCTCCATGAGGACTGCTTTATCGGTTGGGTATCGCGGAAGTCGAAGGGGGGCACCATCGAAGCCAGCTATTCGGATGTAGGAGAACCTTGGGAACTGAATGAACTAAAGTGGTAGCTTGCTCCGAGAGCCTTATGTGTAACCCTCCTTGCATTAGCCTAACCAGGCGCATGGTGAAGGCGTCATTGACGCGTTCGTACTGACCAACCGCGTAAGCTGGGCTATTCTTTTCCCTTTGAGCTATATCCTGGTAATGCAGCTGCGGATAGCAATCATAGACCTTCACCTGACCAGGCCCATTTCCGATCTCACCTTTCATTATTAACCCTGGCAGTGGCTGGTTCTTTGTGAACATATAGACCAAATAGGAGGTCATGGTGAAGTACTTCTTTGTCTCGAGCTCAATCAGCTGAGCATGGATGTTATCACTTATGATCTGGGCCCAGTCAAACTTAGACTTTCCGGCAAAGACCTGCTCTGTAAAATAGAACATCCACTCTTCAAAGTAGCTGGACTTAGGAAGTCCCATGACTTGGCTGAGTAAGGTGACCATATCCCCATGTTCATTATGGAAGTCACTTCTGGGGGTCTTTTTCACAATCCTGGTGTTTTGAGGCCTTTTCTCCTTGAACCATTCTTCGTTAATCAATGCCCTGCATCGGGCCGGATTCATATCATATGCCCCCTGCGCCTCGTCCATTGTTGTAGCTATGGGATTATTTGGAAAGGGGATATCAAATGCATCACTGATAGCCTCAGGGGAGAAGTTGGCGATAGTCATATTTTCCAGAAGCACTAATCTGGACTTTGGTTCGTAATGCCGAGCAACCTCCACTACTAATTCATAGTTCTGGATTGCTGGAGGAAAACCTGCTACTTGGGCGATGCCACTTTCCACCATTTGCCTAGGCCTGCCATATGCGTTGGGTGAGAAGACCCAATTCCTGAAGTCCCGAATATCGATGTGGCCAAGGTCGGTGTCACAAATGTTGTCCCAGACGCTCTGGACCTTCGACTCCCTTAATCCTCCCCTCTGATATTGATACTTCATTCTTTCAACTTTCCGCGGGATGTCTGATTTGGATGGTCGTGAAGTTTCGGCTGCAGCGGGTGTTTTTGATGATTCCGCCGCCGATTTAGGCATCTATCCTGCATAGCCAGATGCGGATTACGAGGTGATACAAGAACGATAATGCGGGTTAGATAACAACAGAAGTGTTTCAGCAGGCCGGGATTAGTTTAAATATCATTTCAGCTAACAACTTGATTAACTTTAACAGCATCATATTCCTGAAGATTTACGACTACGCATTATCACTTTCGGATTTTGGATTAATTTTCAACAGAGGCAAAACATGAGAAATTTTGAATTTTGAAAAGGGATGCAGTTTCTAGCTAAACTTCGGGAGTGAATTCTAAATTTCGAATGTCCGAATAACGCTTTATGAAAAAGAGATGTAGACCTCAAGAATTCAGGCATTTGCCTATTTGATTTACACATTTCAAATGACCATATGGGTTAAAGCGTACTTACCTGATGGGAGCGGATGGCGAGAGATTACCCGACCTCGTCGCGTGAAGTGAGCGGACGATCCTGCAAAGTTTGAATCCCAATGGTTATCCTTTTGATTTAAATTTTCGCGGCTTGGCGGATGAAAGGGAATTTATCAATTTTACATGGTTCTATCCTTGGCAATCTGAATTTAAATGGTCGACGGGGAGGGTGATGCGGCGTCTTACCTCCTTGTTTTCGGATTTGAGAGCTCTTTCAAATTTTGAATTGCATTCTCTCTTCAACTTTGGATTTTGACAAATTTGGAGGCTTCGGAATTTAACCTGGCTTCACTCGGCCTGCACGAAATTCGGAGCTTGGACGCTATTTGCAACCATGGAGATCTCAACCTGCTGGCGAATTTCGGAAGTCTCTGGGGTTTAGGCGGGCTGGAGACACTTTCGAAGCTGGGAACGCCTTTTGAAGCTCTCAAAAAAAAACTCGGATCTGAGCGCTCACCTTGAGTGCCTTGGCAACTTTGGAATTTCGGAGCTGGGAGTGCTTTCGAACCTCGGCAAACCTTGGAAATCCCAGAGCCCGTTCAAGCCTTGGCGAATTTAGAAGACTCGGAGGGCTCGCCGTCTATGCTGAATGCCCGTCCAAACTTCGGGGTTTTGTTTTAAAAACTTTTCGCACTTCCACTTCGCGACTTCGAACCTAGGGGCCGAAAATGAGCCTCGCGATTTAACTTTTGGCTTCGCGTTTAAAACTTCGGACCTGAAGTTCGAAAATGAGCTCCGCGATATAAACTTTGGCTCCGCGTTTAAAACTTCGGACCCGAAGTCCGAAAATGAGCTCCGCGATATAAACTTTGGCTCTGGGGTCCGGAAATGAGCTCCACGATTTACCTCTATGCTTTGCGTTTTAACTTTGCTTTTCGCTAAAACTTCGGACTTGGGGTCTGAAAAGGAGCCTCGCGTTATAACTTTGCTCTCCATTAAAGGGTCCGAAATTCGGACTTCAACGCGCCTTACCTTTTAGCTTTGCGTTAAAACTTCGGACCTTAACGCGTTAAGAAGACTCCGCAACCTTGGACCTAAGCGCCTTTTCGGGCTTTCGGACCTTATGCGTCCCCTTTTCAGAACATTCTGCCTTTGTTAAAAAAACTCGGACCTGAGGTCCGAAAATCGTTTTTTTGTGATCTTGGGGGGGGCGGAATCTGCTCTTTAGAGAATTTTGGAAACTCGCACAGAATGTCGGACCTCCCACCAGCTTCGCCAGACTCCACAAATCTGGACTAGGGAGGCATCAAAATACCGAGGCACTCGGCCGAGCAATTTGATCTTTTAGGAGGCGAAAATCATCTCTTGCCCAAACCTTGCAAGGGTCGGGTAGCAAACTTTATGCAATCGGCCTTATAGCTCTGGCTTGGCGAGGTCCGTTAGTTTTTACCATCTTACGCCTATCCAAGGCAATTTTCAAAATTTTGGAACAAAGCTTTTGGCATTCATGCCCGAGAGCTGGACCAGTCAGGAGGACTCACTGGTCCATTACTCCAATGTCAATCAGTTTACGGATTGGTGACGAACTCGCTTGAAGAGACACGAGAAACTCTGCTTGGATCCTCAGGACAACGATCGAAAACTCAAAACAGGAAAGGGGGACCCTGTCGGCGACAGGGAGCGTGTGCAATGCACAACAAAGTCAAATACTGCTCAATACCAAATTAATTGAGGATTGAAGTGTTGAACCAACAACTGGATTGAACTGGAGCTCTGAGCTGCCCTGCTAAAAATAGAACTACTTGAACTGATACTTACTAAAAATAGTAAGTCATGAAATCATCTCCGAAAGACATACTCGTTGAACTCAATGAGAGAGCTTAAAAAACCCAGAAAACCCTCAAAATCTGGTCAGCTGCCACCAACTTACTAAAAATAGTAAGCTCCAAATTCTTCTCAAAACTGAATGCATGTCATATCACTGAGTAGCTCTTTGAAAACCCAGAAAAACTTCCCTAACAAAAGTTCCAAACTCCAACTGCTGCCCACTCAAAATCCACCCGGAAGCTGGAAACCCTAATTCTGCCAAAAATAGCCTATGGGCCTCCTGAATAGGCTATTCCCCACCAGGAATGATCACTGGCTAGAAGCGAACATTACAAAATGTCTCAAGCAGGTCCTACTCCCCTTTACTGTGATAATCAGGGGGTGCTCAAACTGGCCAAAAATCTGATCTTCCACAAGAGAACCAAGCATATTGAACTTCATTGTCATTTCATTCGGAAGTTGGTTGAAGATGGATTAGTTCAGTTGTTGTGTGTTCCGACGACGGATCAGACAACAAATATCCTCACCATGTCTCAGAGCCTAGACAAGTTTGTAAAATTTAGGGGGCAACTTGGTGTAGTTGATAGATTGACCATTAAGAGAGGGTATCAGAATAATATTGTTTATTATTAATTAATGGTCATCTATGTAAAATATGTAAATTATGTAGATAAGATCATTTCTTCGATCTTCTTCAGTTTCTTCTTAGAAACTTGCTAATTTTGTTATCTTGTAAATTCTTGATATTGAAGCATTTTGCTTCTTGTTAATACATTCAATTTTTTACCAATTACTTTTCGTAATAAGAGGACCTCTATAGCCATCTACTTCCCTATGAAACTGTACAATATCAATGATCTCTAGATTCTCCTCTTTTCAAACTTAGTAGGCAATGTTCACAATGTTTTATTTTGCACACAAAAAAGAAATGAAATGCCACTGATATAAAAGGCAACCTCATCTGTAATGTCCCCATTTTTAAATAGGATTTAATAATGATAATGTATAAATGAAATGGTGAAAGGCAATGAAAAAGATATTTTTTAATTCGACATATTCAGATATATGTATTTATCAGGTGCTACTGTGTGGAGTTGCTTCTGCAGATAATATATTATATCCCATGATATTTATCTAGTAAATATTATAATATTTCATTATATCTTCAAATGATTTATTTGAGAACATTATATCCTTGTATATGAAGTTATGATTGCAGTTTAAATATTAATGCCAATGCTCAAATGAATGAGTTGTATCAATTGGTGCATTGTTTCTTTATATTGCCAGCCATACATTTTCAAAAGGGAACCCCGTAATTCATGAAGTTCATGTGAGATTTTGTGTTCTTATCTTTGGGTTTTTTTCTGAAAAAATGACGATTTGTGAAATATAGTTTTCAGGGTTTGACGGTTTTTTCCTCAAAATCATGCTTTGTTGCAGTCTGTTTTGGGTTGCACCTGGAGTTGCTGGGGCGAACATCTGCAACTGTGGTATTTTGCAGTCTGTTTTGGAGTTGCTGGAGCAAAAAGTTCTCAGTACTCTTCTACAAAAGTTTTTGCTTTTTTGTTGTTGCTAAAATCGTGTTTGTTGTTCTTTGGAGGGTTTGACAATTTTTCCTCAAAATCATGGTTTCAGGCTCAATAATTCACGTGTGACAGTTCTATAATTCACGTGTGAGGGTTACATTAGTCGGACAAAATCGGCTATTCTTGGTCGTTAACACTTTGCAGATCCTGGGAGGGTCTCCGCAACAACAAAGTGTTCTTGCGTTTGTGATCAAAATACCCGCAGTGTCTTCTGTCGAGTATTTAGTTGATACAATGGCCATTAAGGGAGGGTATTAGAATAATTAATTCTTTTAGTCAGTTACCTTTTTAGTGGTTCTATTAATGGTCATTTAGTTAGCCATTTAGCTTTTTAGTTCGTCATCTTAGTTGTCGACTTATTTAGCTTTTTAGTTCGTTGAGTCTTTTAAGTGCAACTATTGCTTCTTTTATAAGAACGCATAGTTTGCTTTTTAGTGTTTAGCCTTTTAGCTTTATTTTAGTGTTTTAAACTTTTTGGCTTCATGTTGAAGCTTTAGCTTTACGGTTTGTTCTTTTTAGAACATCGTCTTGTAATCCCTTTATATACGGTTGTATATTCGTAATTAATTTGTCCGATTATTTTTCAAATAGAAGACCAATATTGACAATAGTTTCAAGAACAGAGGTACTCTTCTTGGGAAAAACAGTGTTCATGTAAGATTCACTGTGTCCTATAACAGATGGGCCTAGAATGATTCCCCCCTGCAAGAAATAATTTTTTAGCTAAAATAATATATCATAAAATACCATATTAAATCTTCCATTGATTTACATAAAAACACTAAAACATATAAAAGCCATTTTTTTGGCATTCCTTTTAGAACTTGTATTTGGCATAAGATCAAGGACTTATGTACTGGGCAAGCTGTTTTTTGCCCATGTTCCAAAAAAGACATCAGTTGTAATCTTGTATCGGATTCAAACACATTGAAGAACATAAGGTACAAAAGGCTTACCAGTATGATTGACATGCTCACTAATCGTGATCATTGGTGCATTTGATTTGGTCTGTAACTCTTGAGAATTGTTGGCATGAATCAACTTTTTCAGCAGTTCAAAGTAGGCTAATTGTATATGATAACTCACAAACATGCCTATTATAGCAATGCCATACATTTCTCTTAGGAACAATTACAACTCAACTATTTTATATATATTTTTGTTCTCTTTGATAAAGCTATATATAGTGGTAGGTTATAAATGTCGTGTAATTGTTCTTATCAGTTATTACAAGGCACAATTTTTAAATCCATTTGTACTTCCTATTAGTTAGGTTTGATTTTGCTTAGGTTTTAATTTTCCAGCAATTTACTTAATAGTTTGTGTGTTGATTTTAATTATTGTGAATAGATCCAATCATTTACATATATATTTTTATGCAAATTTTCAAACATTATTTTATAATTAAATTGGTCAATATATAATGAAAAAAATGTATTTAAAAAATAAAATGTGATTAAGAAATATTTATATGTAAGAATTTATTTGAATATATGTACTTAAAATATATATATTTATGTTTGAGGATATATATCTTTGTATAAATTTGGTGTTGATTTCTTCATTAAACACAAAAAATTCATGGACAGACTCGGTGTTTGTAATGTCCCCTTTTCACTAGTACTTAGACATTGATGGAGTTTGGCCTATTATTTGACCCTCGTAGGCCAAGGAGTTGATGGGAGGGTCGCTTGGGCAGTTGCTTGTGGCTTCACATTTCATTTTTATATATTTTTGTGTGAGATAATGTATTCTCACGTATGATGTCACGTATGTTGTTAATTGCACTTTATATTATAATGATAATAAAATATTATCTAAAGTGCAATAAAATATTAATTTTAAGGTGTAATTTAATTTAATTTTATTAAAAGAGATTCTTTTAGAAGGGAGGCTGATCCATGTGAGGAAAAGAATAAATAGAGGGTGAGGCTCATTGTTTTGGCATCGATTACTTGACATCTATATTGTGTAATTGAGTTGTGGAGCCTAAGGTTTCTGCAGTTGATCTACTTGTCTTTGGGAATGATAACTCCCAGAGACAACATAACTGAGGGAGTGAAACATCTCTTGAAGGGTTGCATTTGTGGAGGTGATAATTCAGTCATCTCATTGGTGCCTTATCCGTGGCCCAAGACCAATTTGCTTAAGTTCGATTTTGAGAAGTTGATGGAGACATTGTGAATGCTTGAGGATTTTATTGATTTTTTTCAAGGAGCTGTTAGCATCTGTTTATTTCTGAGTTTAATCTCAGACATCTTTCAGATTACCATCAGCCTGGGAAATACCACGATTTTTGTTCATAAGGGCCAAATGGTGCATCGATTCTACCCTCTGACTGAAGCACTCTCATCTTGAGGAGAAATCGATGGTCTTTAGTGTGGAAAGGAGATCGTGGCTGCTACTGTTATTTAATTGAGGACTGTGACACTTCAGAAACAGGGGCGATTTTGGGAAAAGCCACGATTTGGTCTCAAGAAGGACTCCATCTTCCAGATGTTGCTTGCTTCTTCAGCGACCATTTGGAGCGATCATATAACAGGTTCTTGTCTTAGTCTCCATGTCAATTTGGGGTCAGTAATGTTGCTGTAGATGATACAATTTGAGCAGATATATATATAAAATTCAAATCTGAGTTTGTATAAAGAATTGCATTCCACAGGGAGTCAGTTTGGAGTCATATATTGTCGCATATTTAATGAAAAATTAAGTTGCAGGTCTCTATTTAGTATTATGTCTATAATGATATCAGTCATATGCCAAGTGTTTGTAGAAATGCCTCTTGGCCATAGATGCACATTTGTCATTTGAAATTCATAAATATGCATTGAAAATGTCAAAAGAATCATTATGCATTGAGTTTGTAATGTTAGATATCATTGAAAGCTTTGCAAATACATTCCATGTGTATCGGTGTCAATAACACACAATGTTATGCAAAGCCTTTTCTTGTGTCGATAACACGCAAGGTTATCAGACTGAAGCTCAGACCAGCAAGCTAAATGTTTGTATGATAATATTCCTTCGGCTATAAACATCAAGAGAGCAATCAGATTTTAGTAACAGCAGGTTAAAGGGGTGAAGGACAACTGTTTGACAAAATTCCTTGAGTCCAAATTCAACATATTCAGTCATACTACAGCAAGGGATATTACAGTGTTTTGAGTCTAGGGAAGCACCTTTTCTCAAGTGTCCTACCCATAGGTACTTGGGTTGCGGTTCCAAGATAATAATAACATTAAAATTGTTAACTTAGAATGGTTTCTTACATTAGAATCAGCATTCACATATTCAACATAACACGATCTAATTCAGTTATTTATGTAAGCATCATAATGAATTTCTTAGGGTCAGCATAGTTATTTCATAGCTTGACACAGTTGCACATCAAATGGAAATTGCAATTCAAACAGACATATAACAAGACTTTGTGTGATGTTTTGTAATTCCATCTATCATATAGCAAAGAGAATTGTAGGAGTGTAAGAAAGGGGAACAAAAGGTTTTTATGATGGCTTGGTAAACATTCAAGGTCAGGAGATAGTTAGGTGCTCCAAGTTGAATCAACTTTCAAGAGGTTAGCAAATTCATTTAATATTGACATGATTGTTTGGTATTCTACTATAGTCGCTTGCATAAAATATCAAGACTTCAAATTTCTACATTTATTAGCTTTAATATTGATTGATCATGTTCCGTGCAGCTCAAATTTTTCATTTACTCAAGTTTTTGGATGGCCCTCTGAAGTGTAGTATGTTATTAAGACATTAAAGATAGGAGCAGTAAAATCTCAAATATAGAATACATATCTAAATCAATCCATTGATTTTCCTTTATCATAATCAGATCGTGTTTTGAAATTGAAAGAAAGTTTATCCTATTTCAAGAGAGCCAATGAGAGGATGCTGGTTCCTATTAGGTCCTTGTCACTTGCTGTTGCCCAGAACATCCCTTCAGAAAATGAACTCTTCTATCGAAGAGGGTTGGACAACTAGTCATCTCCATCTATTTTGTATGTATTGTTAACCTCTATTCCAAACAAAAAAAATGTTGTTATAAATTGTTTATTCAAATATATATATATATATTTTCATCACTATTAATGTAATGTACAAAATAAATATAAACCGACACAAATAATATTTTTACAATCATAACTATCTAATGCATCATTCATTAAATATCTTTATATACGGAAAATGGAAGATAAAAATAATATCTTCTATAAACGAATTGAATTGTGCTTAATAATAGATTAACTTATAATTTGTTTTTCTATAGGCCTGACCATTGCTCCCCTTTCTGGTGCAAGTGTTAGTTAAAAGTAAATTGGGGCTCAAAACCAGCAATCAAGGATGGAGGGTTACACCCTTTCAAAAGGTAACATTTGTGAAAGGTTGTGACTCCCTCAATGAGAAGGTATAAAAGGGAGATCAACACATTGGAGATGGGGCATCAATTGATAAATGGAATGAAATAGGAAATAAGAAGAGGAAACATTAAATCTACAATCAGAAAATCAGATCTAACTGGAATAGGAATAAAATAAGCATTCAATATCAAATAAGGAACTAATCCAATAAAAGGCAGAAATCTAACTTACTGTTGTCAGCTAGAAATTAATAAGTTTATGTGTGGAAATGATATAAGGTATGAAATAATGCCTATTCTTTGGTGGAATTAGATAAGGAATCTTAAGATCTGGGTGGAATCCATGAATCAAGGAAAGAGCATTGAAGAAATAAAATCACTAAGCATTCGATCTAGAAGAGTTTGCAGGCTCAGAATATATATATTAACCAGCAGCTTATATATTTATCTAATAGTGTGGTATGAAGTATAATGCATAATGATTTGGCTGATTTATTATTGGTCTTTCATTGATAGGATATTACATTGCTACTGTTATATCTATTTCTCTATATATTGTTGTTCCTGCTATGATTCTGCCTAAGCATAATAGAATAGATATTAGGATTCCCTTAAAGTTCTCATCTAACTGGCCAGCCTATTTTGGAGGGGAGATAGTGCATATGAGGAATGCAAGTAGCTAGGAAGCCATTCTGGTAGAGACACCCCAAGTGGGGCTAGGAGGTCGAACGATGGTAGTCATCTTGTGCTCTTGGGCTGGATGCAACGGCTCAAGGTGCCTTGTACGATCTCCCAATTGGTTCTCCATAATGATGATGAGTTGTTTGGGTAGAATCTTAAAGGAATCTCCTATGTACATTATGAATATTATAATAATGATTAGAATTCTATTTTTAACATTGTTGGATTATATGTTTATTCATCTTTTATAATGATAACACATTCCCAAACATAATCTATACCCCATTCAGGAATTCTAGGGCAAATTGGGTAAAGTCCCAATAGGGGACATTACATTATTGGTGGTGGCTGACGAGAGGTGCTATTAGCCTCCTTCCTCCAATGCCTCTCTAACCTCAATTATTAAAAAGCTAACTATTCTATACTTTTCATTTAGTATCTTCTATGAATTGCATCCTCATACTTATGAGGTGAATTGCAGCATTGGCTGAAGAAAATGCTAACAGGGATGATATATCCACTCTTGGGCCTAGGATAGAGGATCGCTTTGGGCACCTTATCATGTCTCCTTATCCAAGATCTGTTATGATTGAACCCAAACAATGAATTAGATAGGTTATATGACTAAGATAATTCTGAATATATGATCTTTGACCCTAGTAGTGGTTGATCTTATAAATTGTATCTTCAATATTTATCTTAAATGATTGCAGGATCTCAACAAGGACCTATTTTTCTTGACATCCTTTGGGTAAACTTATATCTCTAACTATATTATGTTCCTTGTTTCATCGAGTTTGTGATTTTGGGGCAAAATCTAGGTTAATTCCCCAAAGAGGACATTACAAATGGCATTAGAGCACTGATCCTACCAGCCTGCAGGGTAAAGATGAATCAATGAATGCATTCTAGATGATAAGAAGGAACTAACAATACTTTTATTTACGTGTATACTCTTTCTTGTGCAACATAACTTCTTCTTGCACAACATAACTTCTTTTTGTGCAACTCATTCCTTGTCTCATCAAAGTCTATCTTAGGTGGCGTATGCTTAGGCTGATTGAAATTTCTCTCATCTTGTTTATTCTTAAAACTCTTCTGGGACTGTTGAGTAGGTGGTGTAGTCTCAAGGTCAAGTGTCATTTGGATAGCATTCTAAAGTGTGCTAGGCTTGAAAGCCTTCACTAAACCTCACAAATTTGTATTCAAATCTTCTATGAACAGCATTATATCTCTCTTTTGTGATGTATCAGGAACCATAACAGAAACCTTTTGGAACTCATTGACGTAACTATCAACATCACCACTCTGTCTAAACAATGCCAACTCATAAAATTATACCTCAACATCCTTCCGATCAGATCTAGTGATCAATTTTCTACTAAACTCATCATAGGACTGAATCAAAGCATGGTTTTGTGTCACCAAACCATGATGCTACCAATTGTATGCTGCTCCTTCCAAATGCAAGGTTGCAAACTTAATTGCCTCTTCTTCTAGCACGCGTTTCAGTGTCAAAAATGTATCCAACTTGTGTATCCAAGCACGTGTCGTGCTTTTCCCACTAACGTCAAAATTTGGAAGAGTTAGTTTGCTCAAGGCATACTTATGCTATTCATATTGACTTCATGGTTTTTGTTCCTATTAAGCTTTTTTCTTATACTTTTGCTGGTTCATATATTGGTTCCATGATATCTCATTTCAGATCTCCACAAGGAGTGAATGGTACTCATCATATACTGCTATCACCTCATCAACTAATGGCTGCTCCTCACCAGGTTGAGGTGGTACCTCCTCTTCCCTTGGTGTGAATGTGGGTTGAAAAGGTCTATTTAAATTTTAGACCACATGTACCGGCTCTCCTTGGAATGTGATTACTTGCATTGCTACCATCACCTATATTATTCTGATTCACTGTAAGGGAATTCATATTTTGTAACATTTACCCAATGGCTGCAATCAATTGCTGTTGTGATTGCATAAATTGTTGCATCATTTGTTGCTGTCCACATGCAAGATCATTTAGTATATTCTCCACACTTGTAGCAACATATCTCCTCTCAGTCCTATCTTGAGGACTCTCATTACCTGAACCACCCCCAAATTCCGCTGATTCAATTTCTGTTTCAACTGTAGGTGGCTGCCTTGGTGCTAATGCTGCTAAAATGTGTCCTCTTCTGGATATGGATCTGCTAACTGAAATTGTTTTATTTTGTTCTCTTTCTGCATACCATTTGGCCCTGTAACTAGTGTACATAACCCTCTAGGCTGACAGGATTTTAGCTTTGGTACCACTGTAAAATCACCTAATGATTTTCCTACCAATTTTCATGCTTTGTTATGGGAATTTGGTCAAACAGTTTGCATGAGATGTCGAGTTTGTTTATTTTCAGATTTGCAAGGTTTGTAATGCTTTTGGAAAACTCAAAAATGTATACGTATAAATGTCTATGCAACTCAATATGCAAACGACCACCTATAAATCGATTTTCAAGGCAAAGATAATTCAATATACAACAGAAATTTCAGACACATCTGACCTGATAAACTATGAATTCTCCTTCAATAAATGGCCATCCATATGATTGTAAATACATTCTAGAATTTACACAATAACCGGAATAAATTTCTTGTTTTAATAATTGCAGAGTCAGGCACTAAAAGAGCTTCTTGCTGGTGTTACATGTCCCCAACAGTTCCTACGCTTAGAAGAAATGATAGTGTAGTCTTAGGTGGCCAGCACAAGTATAAAGTCTGCCCCTTTCTCTCTTGAAATTCCCACATATGAGGAAGTTGGCGGCTAGTAATAAAATCCACACATCTCTTGAAATTACCACAACAAATGGTGAGTGTCTTTTTGCCTACAAATTCCTCAAAGGATGTGACACCGCTTTCCCCAGCCCCCATGAGCTTCTGTGAATAACTAAATATTAGGGTCAACCAACTTATTTTCTTTTCCATGCTAGCAACGAGTTATCACTCACCGCCAAAATACTCTTCTGGGACTAGCTATGATGGTCTTCTATTCAATTGCCCTTTTCCACATCTATACTTTGAATTTTCAACGCATTATGAATAAAGACAAAATCGGTCAAAGCATTATGAATGAAGACAAATAAAAAAGAATATATTGCAACACCATTGATATGAAGGAAAATATATCTGCCTAGATTTCACATATATCATGCCCTACTAATGTTAATTTCCATCGGCCAAGGTTGATACCGAATGCTCAGCTAAGTAGTTCCCAAAGTCCATGTCCGGCACAATAATATTAATATTTCTCAATTACTTTGTTCCAAAACTGTTAATCTGAAATTTTTCTTTGGAAAGATTTTACAAATTTCTATCAATAAAGCACAATTGTGGATTCTGAAGTGAATCCACCAAAAGGATGGAATTGGGTTTTTGACATTTTGTCCAATCCACTGAGAACCCTAGGGTTTTGGTTCTAGAGCCTGCTGAACTTGCAAACACAAGCTCTCCAAGAAATTTTCAAAAACATTACAAGTTAAGGATGAGAAAATGTCTTGCCTTAACCTTTTTTAAAGTCCTAATATAATCGTCTAGAAGGATATGATTTAACCTCTTGGAGCTTCTAGAAGAATCACTCTATTTAATAAAGTGACTTTAATATTTATTTATTTTCCACTTAAGTCAATAAAATTAATTAAAATAGAGTCATCGTTAAGATTTACTTTATTGGGATAGCTTTAAAATAATTAATCTATTTTATTCCCTGATAACCTCACACCTTAGTCTACGAGAGTAAAAATAGGCTAGAAAACTCCGCTGGATGATCACTGAGAAAAAGGGGAACTTACACCAGTTTGAAGAACTTTACCTAATATAACTTAATTTATTGTTGTACTATGCTCATTGGCTTAAAATCTAACATTTTTTTTAGGTGGCGGGCAGGGGAGTGTGTGGGGGTTGTGGTGGCGCGTGGACAATGTAGTTAGTGTAAAATGACATTGTAATGTTTTCTTAAGTTGTTTGTAGTCGACTATGTATTATTTACTTGTTGGCTTGTGGGTAGTTGTTAGGAGGCAATTATTATTTGTAGTTGTCGACTGTTGTGTTTTTCTTGGCAGTTCTTCGAATATTTTTGTAGTCAAGGCAAGTAGTTTGATCCTTACATGATCATCTATGGTCTACTTTTGTGTATGAACTTCATATGAATAAAGATATACTTTTTTCCCTCTATATTGTATGCATTGTTATTTATATACATGTATGCATGTGGTAGTCTTATTAGATAAAGGATTAAGCACCAATTCCTTTGAGTGCATTATTTAACGAATGCAAACAACATGGTGTCCAAAATATATGCTTGTATTTTTTCTATACTAATGGGCTATTTTATTTAACAAAGTTGGAGTAGATGTGATGATCCCACCTCCTTAATGGTGCTATATAATTGGTTTTGAAGATGTTTTGTAATTTTCTTGTACCCTAAAAAATATATTGCCATAAAAAATTAAGGGCCTTTGCTACATGTTACTATGATATTAAGCAGTGGATGGTTTCTAGCAGCTGCTCAATCATCTATCACAATGTTGCATGTCTTTGTAGACCACGATCTTTTCATTGTTGTAGTTTATTGCTCAATTTCTATTTTTTTTATCAATAAAAGCTGTGGAAAGTTACTTATACTCAGGTGGTTTATAAGCTATAACCAATTGGCCCATTGCTAATAGCATGGATCATCTCCTTGCAGTAAGGGGAGTGAGCAACATTAAACAATATTCCATTTGCATAAAATTAGTGTGCAATCATAGTATTAATTGCATCTCAATCATGTATGTAGAACAATTTTTCAATGGGGTATGAGCTGCTAATGTGGGGTCTTTTGTGAGAAGACCCTACATTTTGTTTGTGACTCTATATGTTGACCTAAAGTGAGAGACTTTTCTATGAGTCCTTTCTTAATCCCTAATAGCTTTATATTGCTCTTTTTCATTTGGACAAGGCTTGATGTTGTTTCCCTTTGTGTGGAAAAAAGGAACCTCCAGCCTTCAAATGGCTTCCCATAAAGTTCACATATGATGGTGGCTGTTCCACCTAACCCCTTTGACCTTGAAACACAATCACAATACTTCAATAGTGGGTACAAAGCCTCTGTTTGCTTACAGGACATTCTAAACCAGAAAAAAAAAAAAGTTACTGTAAAAGTAATGACTAGAATTTTAAATTTTACATAATTTAAAATTAAGAAGTAAAACTTAAAAATAAGATAAACAAATTAGAAATTAAAATAAAATAAATATTTTTTGATATAATAGTGGCAAATTCAATAGGAGGCCCTACCCAAGAAACTTAGAAAACACATTGCAATGCACTATCAACTAAAACCTCTCAACACTTACCCTTTGTTTATAAAACATCTCCAAATTATCATGCTACCACAAACATACTTAATCTAGCTTTGCTAAACAAAACCATGATTAAATGATCCTTGTCATGATTTATTTTTTCTTTCATGTGTGATCCCAAAACGATTTTCAGCAACACAATCCTTTTTGGTTTGGATTTTGTGCTCATTGTCCAATCATTACTTGAGGATTCATAAATCCTTTCCTTAACACTACTCTTACAATAATTCCTAGTGTCAAAGGACATTTTCTTTAAAACTTATTGCATTTCAGTACATTCTTTAGAGTTTGCATATGATGATTCTTACAATTTTAATATTTCCTATCTATTCATTTCTTCCCTCACTATTGTAGTTTCTTCCACTTTAGAAGGGCATACAATATCTGGCCTCAAAGCTTCTGCTATAATCCTCTCCTGGACATCTTTTTTAGCATCTTGCACTATAGCTGTGTCAACCATCTCACCTGAGCAATGAATGCTATCATCTCTATTCAAAAGACTATTTGGCCGATTAGTAATAGATACAAGAGAACAATCAACCAATTGGTGTTGGGTACAAGCATCTTTCCACCAAGAGGAACAGCTAAGGGCCTTTGAATTTTAGAGCAATTCATTGCTTTGTGCGTTGAAAGAAATTCCAATAGTGAAATAGAAGTTCTCAATAATATTCTAGTTGATTTCAAATTTACTTATCTTCGTTAGGCTTGATTTCTTTTTGTAAACATTAACTCATATCCATTTCCACAAGGATTGACACTGAAGCTGTAAGAGAATTCTTGATGGTCTCTAGGAACATTGCAATAAGCTTTCCCAAAGAATTGGCATTCTTTTTCAATGTAGAATGCATCTAGAAATGAAGGGGCAATTCTGTAACCTTACCCATATTGGTGAAACCCACATTTTTTTTGTGAATGGGTTAAATCTTGGAAACCATAATTTTAGGAATAAAGAGGCATCTCCTCAAATCCAGACCCCCATTTATAAGATCTGATATCTGTCTAAAGAGTCATAAATCATCACAAAAAAGGCTTGCACACTAGAGTATATAATTATTGGTGCCTCCAAAACAGGCTGCCACGATTGCAATATCCATTGATACAATTTTGGGAGAGAGTTCTACATAGAACTGAATCTGCCACTCAAATCCATCTTTAAATAATGCTCCATCTCTATGATTTCTTCCTTTCCAAGCTTAAGAATATGTTTTTCTACTATTTTGGTACTAAAAGCTCTTTCTATACATCTTTAAGCTTGGACTGTTCCTTGGGACTGTTCTCGCCCCATGCATTTCTCCTTACAATCTCTGCATATGAAGAACTCGGTGTTGCTTTTTTACTGGTTTGTTCTTTCACAAAAAGAACTTGCTTGCGTGATGAAACCTGTTAGAAGTAAATTGTGCTACATTTTTTACAACCAGCAGTACCTCCTGAGATACACAGTGGGCCTTTGTTGGTAGTTTCTTTTCTTTCCTATTGCTACTCACATGCAAAACATCCTCTTTGCCTTTTACTCTTTCCTATACAAGCTCCACTTCCACACGCCTTGACCAAGGTTAAATAGTGTTGTGCGGTGAAGATGCATTAGGGTTTCCTTTGCTACCAATAAAATCTAATAAAGTTTAAATTTTTTAAAAGTAAAGCTATAACTAATTTATGGAACGTGAACCCTAATAGTGTAAAACTAAAAATATAATAATTTAGAAAAATAAAAAACAAAGAAAAATATATATAGTAATGCAAAGTTCTAAAATTAAAACAAATGCCAAACAAACGCGTACATGGGAGGGGGCATATAAAACAAGGTGTTCATTAAAGTATTTCAAATATTTGTAAGGTGCATATGCATTCTATAGATATTGGATTGCACGTAAACTATCCTATACGATATTTTGGACAAGAAATTTTAGACACTTACGGCATTTCATGACAAAACCTAAACATAGGCCAACTATAATGTTCTATTTTTGTTTTCATTTCGCACCAACACTTAAACATGGTTTTTAATATTTATGATTATTATGTTTTGGGCCTTTTGGCACATTTGAGAAGCAATTGCAAACATACACTAAATGCTTGTAAGTTTTTAATATTTAATTTAAAACCACAATTTTAAACCTAATGACATAAAAACATGAGAGGCATAGACTCATCATGGGAGGCATACCTAGAGAAGTATAGACATGGGAGGGATACGAACAAGAGAGGCATAATCAGAAAAAATGCCAGATCACAAAAACATGGAAGCAAAGGGATGCATTTTAGTTGAATAGGGAATCTCATTGCATATCATTTAGCAGCTGAATTTGGCTTTGCAAACCCTCAAATGCACCACCTTCTGCAATCTTCAAACACTTCACCTTTTGCAACCTTCAGATGCTCCTTTTGAACTTTTGTTGCTCTTGTAGAGTTCATGGTGTGCTTGTTGTAAATAAGAAAACAGATGAATTTAAAAGATTTTTTGGGTTTTACTTTTTTTTTGTGTTTTAATTTTCAGGGTACTTTAGGGAGACATGCTTGATTTAGGGTTTCTTAAAAGGAGACACTTAGAGATGCAGCTAGGATGTCTCTGTAGCTATCTTTGGTATAGGGGACACATCCCCTTGCTACCTTGCTTGAGTCACTCTGAATCCCAATCGAGAGATTGCTTTTTGTCATGGTACTAAAAAGTCAAATGCATTTGTCAATCTGATGTTACGATTATTTATGTTGGAATAAAATGATACTCAAACATTGGACACAAATTTTAGGTAATGAGGTTCAAGTAGGATAAAAAACAATTGAAGAATGTTTTTTAGAAGTGTGTATTCATGATGCCGTTGTTCATCGACTGATTTTGGTTAGGTAATTGGCTTAACAAGGTTTTCTTTATGGCTGAATGGACTATTGGTTTCTAACCAAAACTTCTATTGTTTGATGTGTTGAGTCCTAGGTTGAAAATTCACCTTGTTGAAGGGGTTATAGTTCAACTTTTCTTATCAACTGATTTTTTATTTTGAGTGGTAATACTTTTTATGTTGTCCATTGCTTGTTTTCTAACACTGGCCTTATGACATTTGTGTTGGTTTGCTGCATTAGATTATGCTGATTGTGTTTGTCAATATTTTAAAGTGTTATTGTCTGATGCGATGGTACTAGTGCTTGCAAAGCATTTCAGTGTGAACTACTTTTGGAGTGGCTTGCAATTGTTTTCTCTCCCTATGTTACACCAAATTCTTGTGATATGGATGGTAGGTGACGGGTGGATGCATTTTTAGGATGGAGGCCATTTTTTAGGGAATTGAAGGGAATGATATTTAAAAAAATTGGGAAAATTTAAAAATATAGGAAATTTCAAATATTCATATGATACCATTGATAAGGCATTCATCATATGCATTATAGTACCTTAATACATAACATTAGAGTTGCATTGAGACTTCACACGGAGTCGAAAATTGACAAAATTTAATTTATTTCATTGTCAACGTGTATGATTATGATATGCATATATATTATATAAAAAGTACAACAAAATGCTCAAAGGTTGCAAGTTTCAACTACAAATTAAATAAAACATGGAAAATATTTTTCCGCCCCTAGTCAACATCTGCGAACACTACATCAAAATCGTAGGTTGAATTTGAGTCATTTTCACTGTGAGTGGCTGCTTCATCTAGTGAACCCCAACCAATCCCTTGTGTGCCTCCTCGCCAATCTATGTAGCATTTTTGGGAGCAAGATCCCAACTGTGGTTGGAGTTTGACAATACTTGGAGTTTGTTGATCCTAAAATCGCAAGGTACTATGCATGGCCACCAACTTCTCTGCTTCCTGAAAGGTAAGTCTATTCCTTATAAGTTCTTAACTAATAGGATGAAATTGTAAGTGGACCACTTATTGTTGTGTAGCAGAGGAATTGAAAACTTATGAAAAGGAGGCAACTGACAAGTATCCTCAACTCTAGTGCAGCCTTGCCATGCCACATCCTTCATGCAATAGGATCAGTTTGAACTAATGTGACTCTATTTGTTTCACCTCTGGTTTGTTGAGTGTTGCACCACAAATATTGATAAATGTCAGGCACTTTGTTTGAAGTAAAAATGTAATGTCCCCTTCTCGCACCTAGTCAATTTGGCTTTCCATTAGCCTATTCCCGGGTTCCTGTTGGCTACGTGGAATTATTTAGGGGACTCAGTGTTTTGTGGAGAGTTCGAGCAGGTGATGTTAGTGTGTTCCAGCAGAGTTTCTATTTTTAGCATATGCTATTTTTTAGTAAGTGCTATTCGGGGCAGTTGGTCTTAGTCTCAGTTTCCTCTCAATTTCAGAGTGAAGTGTTTTCAATTTCAAGCCTCGGTGGGTGGTCTAAGATTGGATGAATAATACTTTATTTTTCACTAAGTGTTTTAAAAAGAAACTTTATAACCTGAGTGACAAAGTGTTCACTAATTGTTTTAAAAAGTAACTTTATAACCTGAGTGACAAAGTGTTCTCTAAGTGTTTTAAAAAGAAACTTTATAACCTGAGTGACAAAGTGTTCACTAAGTGTCCCCAAAAGCTATGCTTAGGGAAGGGGATCAAAACTTAAGTTTAAAAAACACATTTTATAGTCCCAAAAGCGGACACCAAGGTGTGAGGAGAAATTTAAAATGTGTTTAAAAGATAAAGTGAGGGAAAATAATTCAAATTTCAAAGTGTGTTGCTCTATTCTTCCCTCCACATTATAAATAGGAGTTGTGGCTCTCATTTTGAGCATTTTGAATTGAACTTCAGGAGATGTTGTTGGACTGAACTCAGAGAGTTCTCTTGTTTCTGGTTGAGGACGAAAACCCTCTTCAGTGGAGCTGGTTTCAGTGGTGAAATATCCACCCTAGCTGGTTGGAGTTTACAGAGAGAGATTTTTCAGTGTGTGGCTTGTGTTTTGGTGTTTTGGGTTTGAAGATAATGAAGGTATTCAAAGTATTTTGATATGGGTTCTTAGTTTTCGGTGTGGTGTTATCATTTTGAGAGTGATGTTTGAGTTTTCGTGTGTTTGGAAGCTTTTCCTTAGTGCCGGTCTTCATTTTCAGAGATACAGGAATTCATGTTTTGGCCCATAACTTAGAGGTGTATTGAATATCATTCTGGGTATTTATTCAATGGTTTTCTTGCAGCTGGGCACCACATTTTATGGCGTCATACATATTTTTTGGTGAAGGAATGATTTTATAGCAAGAAATCACCCTAGGGAAGAGTGCCTCCTGTTTTTGGCATGTTGGAGTTTGTGGTTGATCAAAAATCTGCCATTTTGGTGCTTGTCCTTCCTTCTTTGCTCAGGCGATTTGCTCTAGTGGAGAAGCCATTTGACAATACTTTTTGGTCAGCCATTGTTGGTGGTCGACCTGCTATTCAAGCTTGTAATCTTATAAAAAATGAAATATTTCCAGTTTTGATCTTGAATGCATTAATTTCCAGATTTATGTACTGTTTTAAAGATTAATGATGATCATGATTATTTGAGCATGTTGGTGTTCTTTTCTCAATGCAAATGTGTTCCAATGAATGCATCTTATGTTCTAAATGAAATCTGAAAACAACAAACAGCAAACAGTAAACATTAGGTTTCCAAACATTGCCAAAACATTTAAAAAAAAATAAGGGCCTCATATTACGAAAAAAGAATCCTTATCACTCTACATCTTTAGAAGGGGCTTCATCAATCTTTCTTTCACCTCTTCATCATGAGATGGAGGCACAGTCCCAAGCCTTGCTACATATCATTTAGCATTTAGAGCATATATTGCCTTATGAAGCTGGGTTTTCATTGTTTTCCACAGCCATGTCACAATGGGCCTAATATACTCCTCATATAATCCCAAATTAGGAACCTATCTATGAATGTCTTGTTTCATTGATTCATCTACTCAAACATTTTGTCAAATGTGTTACAACTCTCTCAAAAGATAGGAGAGTCTGTATTAGCATATCTTATGACCCACACAATTGGTGAGATGTAAGAGCAAACATATTTGCAAACAAGGTATAAAAAAAATAAAAATAGGACTCAAATGGCAAAGATTGAATACTTTGACAATGAATGAAAGTAATTTATAAGTTAGAAACATTAATAAATTAACAATTTCATAATTTTATAATAAAATCAATAATTTCTTACCTCATTGTGGATCATTAATGATAAGAGATTTCCACAATCCATAAAATAGATAGAAAGCTGTTTCTGGATTAAATTGCATTCAAGATTTTTGTATCAATGTTTCGGATCACACAACATGATCCATCATCAGGATAAAGAGAGCCCAGAAGAATCATAATAGGTATGAAGTTGTAGACCCAGAGTAAAAAGAGAAGGGCGGTGAGAAAAGGATGCACACGGGTCGAGGGAAACATAAAGGCCAATAAAAACCAAAAGGAGACCAAAAATAAAAAAGAAAGCAAATAACAGAAAAGGAAATGATAAAATGAAGCAAACTAAAGAGAAGAGAAGATAAAGACATAAAGAAAAGAAGAAACTAAAAGGAGAAGGAAAAGAAAAATAAAGCAAACATAAATAAGAGATTAGATAATAAAGGTGAACCTTAAAAATTCCACAAAAATGAGAAAAAAATATAATTTATTAAAGGAAATATATATATGACAAATCAATCAAGCAAAGAGAGGACAAAAATACAAAGAAAAATGAAGAAAAGTAAAATCAAAATAAATAAGAAAAAAGTATATAAATATTAGATACAAACTTAAAAAGGGCACTACATTAGAGAAAAGAAAAAGAATAAAATAAACAAAAAAGATATAAATAAATAAACATACATACATACATGCATGCATGCATATATATATATATATATATATATATATATATATATATATATATATATATATATATATATATATATATATATATATATATATATATATATATATATATATATATATATATATGTGAAAAAACCACAAAAAATTAAAGAGATGAATATCTATAAATATGTGTACATAAACCAAGAGGAAGAGAGGAACAAGCAAAGAAAGAGAAAGAAACAAAAAAGGAAGAAGGCACAAAGAAGGCAACACAACAAGAAAAAAGAAGAAACAACCTGGTTTGAGAGAAGGAACGGGGAGAAAGTACTGGGGAGAGAAGGGAACCACAAGGGGAAGGGGCCTAGCAAAGAAAGCACCGAGGAGAGGAGGAGAAACAGACAAGCCAAAGGTTGGGGAGAACAAGAGAAGCACGAACACAAACACGAACACGGAGAAGGGAGGCTAATTGAGGTTGGCAAGAAGAGGCCTCCAAGAAGCACTAAGATTCCAACCTTCATTCTGGTTGAGGTTGGATGGGTGATTGAATATTTCAACGACTTCCTTGAGTTTTCTTTTGAAGAAGTTGTCTTCTTTGAACAAGACTCAAGGAAGCCGTTGAAATATTCAATTACCCATCCAACCTCAACTGGGATGAAGGTTGGAGTCTTAGTGCTTCTTGGAGACCTCTTCTTGCCAACCTTAATTAGACTTCCTTCTCCGTTTTCGTGTTCATGCTTGTACTTCTCTCATTCTCCCCAAACTTTGGCTTGTTTGTTTCTTCTCCTCTCCTAGGTGCTTTCTTTGCTAGGCCCCTCCCCTCGTGGTACCCTTCTCTCCTCAGTACTTCTTCCCTGTTCCTTCTCTCTTACCTGGTTGTTTCTTCTTTTTTCTTGTTGTGTTGCCTTCTTTGTGCCTCCTTGCTTTTTGTTTCTTTCTCTTTTCGCTTTCTCTCGTTTTTTCCCTTTCCCTCTTGTCCTTTCTTGCCCTTTCCTTGCCTTTTCCTTTTGTTTATAGTTTTTGTATTTAGATGTGGTTTTGGTTCAGTTTGTTCTTTTGTTTTTTGTATATGTATGGATATATGTATACATTTTTATATACACATATGAAATAACCCCTTACTTTTTTTTTTTTATCAATTTTTCTAGTTTTCAAATATGTAATGACCACCCCTATTTTTCCCAATGAAAGAGACTTGCAAACTACTATGTGATATCAATTAAATTGCTTAATAATCAACATGGCATTTTATCAAACACTTGACAAACATACAACAATATATGCAAAACCCGAAACTTCTTATTTGTTGTTAAATACTGATTTGCAATATAAATGTGCACATTCAACTGCCTTATGGGCTGTGACAATTATTCAGGTTTGTATTCAACAATTACAATGCGTAGTTATGAAAAATATGATAGAAAAAACGTGGAATTGAATGTTGTAGTGGTCTGCAGATGTAATGGTAGCCTTCCAAACTTCTAATCAGCAGGAAAAACAAGTAAACTTCATACCAACATTGTTCATGCACTATAGCAGCACTATTCATGGCACTGTAGCATTTTTACTATTCACGCTCACTGTAGCAAAAACACTATTCACGCGGTACTGTAGCAAAACACTATTCACGCAGTACTGTAGCAAAATCATTATCTTCAAATCTGCACTTTCAAACCCCTGTAAAAACTTCATGCGAGAGCACCAGATGAAGCCCAATGTGTTTCCTGAATGAAAACACCATTAATCCTCCTGACTGTGTCTTTCAACAGCGAAGAGAATGCTAGCAAAGAGGGATTCCGTCCTCCAAGCCCAATAATCAGATCTCTACGAAATCCAATAGCATAACATTAATCTCATCCAAGCATACCCCAAAAGAGAGCTCCCAACTTCAATTTATATCTTCTTCCTGGATGCAAACCCTTCATTTCCTAAATGTGGGATAATACATTTTAGAATAAAATATTATTTCCCACAATGTACACATTAAAGGGAACTTTTAATATTTTAAACATTACTTTATATTCCCAACCTTATAATATAACGATAAAGTTAAATATTTAATTTAACTTTACACTTTATTGTTAAATATTAAAACATTGTTGATAATCCCTTTAAATTATTGTCGCCTTCAAATATTTTTTACTGATAATTATGCCAACTAGGGAAACACTAAAAATTTCAAGTCACTGCTTGGAGACTGACGTACTATAAATAGTAAGTGTCTAGAAACCCTGTCAGAGCAGCACCGATTGGCCTGAAACTGAAAACACCTAGGCCAAAACACCTCAGGATCCCACCAATGTCCTTGTTAGCCTTCGGGACCGTGTCAGAATAGGCTAACGACACCCCATATCATGTTGCGCTAAAAAGGGGACATTACAGTCCGCCCCCCTTGAAATTCGGTCCTGAATGTTGCAATACCTGCTCATTCTCCCATGTAGCATCCTCATCTGGCAGGTCTCTCCATTTCACCAAGTATTCCTTAACGATTCTGTTCCTGAGTGTCCTTTCCCTGACATCCAGAATAGCTGTATGGATCAGCACTAGTCTCCCTTCCTTGTCTAACAGAGGTAAATCTGCTGAAGGCACCACACCTTGACCAATGGCTTTCTTAAGCCTCGACACATGGAACACATTGTGCACACGGCTACCCTCTGGAAGCTCTATCTCGTAGGCAACCTCACATACCCTGCAAATGACTCTATAGGGGCCATAAAACCGGGGTCTCAACTTCTCTGCTCCGCTCTTCTTGAGCGATGACTGTCTATATGGCTGTAACCTCAAATACACCATGTCACCAACCTCAAAACTGCGCTCCACCCTGTGTTGATCAGCATACAACTTTTGCTGATTCTGTGCCTGCTGTATATTCTCCTTGAGCGCCCTCAGGATGTCCTGACTATCCTGCAATGAATCTCGGGCTTTGGGTACTCTGCTATCCCCCAAGACTGTCAACAAAGCTCGGCGCCTCGTAGCCATAAAGTGCCATGAAGGGTGTGATCCTGATAGACATATGATATGTCGTGTTGTAACAATATTCCCCCATGTGTAACCATCTCACCTAGGCCCTCTGTTGTGCAGTCACATAATTTCGCAGATAACCCTCAACCCACTTATTCACAATCTCTGTCTGACCATCCGTCTGTGGATGATAACTAGTGCTGGGTGTGAGCTCCGTACCACACAACCGAAAGAGCTCCTGCCAAAAAGCACTCAAAAATCTGCTATCCCGATCACTCACTATAAACCTGGGCAACCCATGCAATCTGAATATCTCCTTGTAAAAGAGGTCTGCCACTTGCCCTGCTGTGTAAGTAGATGGTATAGCGAAGAAATGGGCAAACTTTGTCAAGCGGTCTACCACAACATATATACAATCTCGCCCTTGCACTCTAGGTAGTCCGGTGATGAAGTCCATGGATATGCTTTCCCACTTCCTATCTGGAATGGGCAAAGGCTGAAGCAACCCTGTAGGGAAAGTGTGCTCTCCCTTATTCTGTTGACATACTGCACACTCCTTCACATATCTTTGCACATCATCCTTAAGTCCCCTCCAAGTAAACCTTTCACGAATCTACCTGTAAGTTTTGAAGATCCCAGGATGTCCAGCTGTAGGCGCATCATGGAACGCCCTTAAAATTTCCCTCTTGAACAGTGATGTAGGAATCAAATAAATCCTATCCTGAAATCTGATCAACCCATCCAACACCATATACCTATCATCCTGTATGGTACCTGCAACTATCCCAGAAGCCCAAGTATCCCTTGCATACTCTGCTATAATCCGATCTCTCCAATCCCTTGAAATCTCAACTAGAGCGCAAACATGCGGTCTCCTGGATAAAGCATCGGCCACCACATTCTTCTTCCCTTTGACAAACTCTATGTCAAAATCATAAGCCTGCAATTTAGTGATCCATTTTTGCTGCCTGTCATTAAGATCACGTTGGCTCATGAGATATTTTATGCTATTGTGATCAGTTTTGATCACAAACCGTCCACCTACTAAGTATGATCGGAATTTGGCCAATGCATGCATTATGGCCAACATCTCCCTGTCATAGATAGAATAGCTCCTCTCAACACCTCGGAGCTTCCTACTCTCGAATGCAATGGGATGTTTCTCTTGCATCAATACTGCCCCTATCCCATCACCCGAAGCATCACACTGAAGTTCAAATGGCTTCATGAAATCTGGTAGAGCTAAAACCGGACAAGATGACATCACTTGTTTGAAGTGGTCAAAACATCGCTGCGCTGCTTCTGTCCATACGAAGGCTCCCTTTTTAGTGAGGTCTGTCAAAGGTGCTGCAGTCTGTGAAAGCCCCTTAACAAACCTCCTGTAAAACCCGCATAAACCAAAGAACCCCTTAAGCTGTGTGAGGTTCGTGGGAGTAGGCCAATCTACTATAGCTCTAATCTTTTTGGGATCGACCCGAACACCATCTGTACTAATGATATGCCCAAGGTAGAGAAGCTCGGTCATGCCAAACTCGCATTTCGATTCCTTGGCATACAATGACTCCCTCTCTAGAATGAACAACACCTCCTCAAGATGTTGCAGATGCTCTTCCCAAGTCCTACTGAAGATCAAGATGTCATCAAAGAAAATCAAGACGAATCTTCTCAACTGTCCCCGGAATGCCTGATTCATACAACTCTGAAAAGTACCAGGTGCATTGGTTAGCCCAAATGGCATAACCAGAAACTCAAAGTGACCATAATGACACCGGAAAGTAGTTTTCTCAATGTCCTCTACCCTCATCCTGATCTGATGGTATCCAGACCGTAAGTCTATTTTGGTGAAAAAGCATGCTCCATGCAATTCATCAATCAACTCATCAATCCGAGGAATGGGATATCTGTTTTTTATTGTTTTCTTATTCAATGCCCTATAATCGATGCACATGCGCATTGTCCCATCCTTCTTCTTTACCAGAACTACAGCTGAAGCAAAGGGGCTTTTGCTAGGCTTGATGTGCCCCATTTCCAACAACTCCTTAATTGCCTTCTCTATCCCATCTTTATGTTTCTTAGGATGACGATAGGGAGTGATCATCATTGGTTTGGCTCCCTCCTCGAGCTCAATAACATGCTCTGCACCCCTGTCAGGAGGAACCCCATGAGGAATATCACTGAATACCTTGGCATGTCTGTCAAGAATCTCTTGTATATCTGGTGGATGACTCTTCACCTGAGGCTCCGGTGAAGATGACATAACTAAGCACTCTGTTGCCCACTCTATGTCATTATGCCGAAAAAGTCTCTCCATTCTCCTCAAAGAGACTCCCCTGCAACTCCCATCTGAAAGTCCCCTGAGTACAACGGTCCTACCCTCATGCTAAAACCTCATTTCCAACTTCGCTAGGTTGAAAGTGAACTCAACCAGTGATGCCATCCATGTCATACCGAGGATGACGTCGTAATCTCCCATGTCCACAACATAGAAATCATCCTCCAACTCATAGCCATCTCCAAATCCAATGTGAAGATTTGAAACCTTCTGAGTACATAATAGCTTTTGGCCATTAGCCACCATGACTCTAAAACCATCATGCTCCTCTGTCTATAAGCCTCTCCTGGCTACCAACTGTGTATCTATAAAGTTATGTGTAGCCCCAGTGTCGATAAGAGAGATCACCTTCTGTCCCTGGATAGTACCTCTCACCTTAAAGGTGATTGCCTTCTGAGCCCCTGTTAACCGTGTCAATGATCTATCATCCCCAGTAGTGCTGCTCCTCTCTGTAGTACTACTCTCATCTGAATCAGAGTGCTGATCCTCCCCTTCTGTCGGTGACTCCTCGGCTGAGAAGTACGCCATCTGTTTGGCCTTGGCCTTGGGAGGACATTTGTGAGATAAATCCCATGGCTCTCTACACTGGAAACACAACTTCTTTTTTCGAAGGTCATTAAGTGTCTCATTGTCTAATCTCTTAGACTCTTCTTTGGGCTGGGGATTCTTCTTATCTTTATCCTTCTTGAAGTGGGAATCTTTGGACTGAAATCTACTTCTCTGTGAAGATGGTGCCAAGTCCCTAGCTTTCTTAATGGCCTCCAAGAGAGAGGGTGGATCATGTCCCTTAACCCAACCACGAAGTGGCTCAGCTAATCCGTCAACAAAGAGTACCACCAATCTCCTAGCTGATATGTCAATAACAAGGACTGATAAACGCTGGAACTCAGCTATATATGTCTCCACTAGACCCCATTGTTTGAGTTGAGCTAATTCCTTGAAGTGTAATTCAGGATCCTTAGTGTCAAACCTCTCAATCAGCCTCTTAGTAAACTCCTCATATGATGTAATCTGGTTGTGTCCCAAAGTCACCATGCCATTATGCCACCACTTGTGTGCAATACCATCCAAGTGTATAGCAGCATACTTAATGGCCTCCTCCTCAGGCATAGGATTCATCTGCAAATAAGTATCCACTTTTTGCACCCAAACACGTGATGTAGTTTTCCCTGTAGCATCAAAATATGGTAGGGAGAGTTTCCCTACTTTCTTCCTCAACTCGAAATTTTGATTTCTATCACCAACTCTAGGCATGTGTCTCATTCTCACATCCATATAATCCCTGAGTGTTATGGTTGCTTGGAAGTCAGGTCCATTGCCTTCCCAATCCCTTCTGAATTGTTCCTGAAGCTCTGTGATCTGAGGTTCGTTTGCTGGTGGAACCGGAACTCTAGGTGGAAAGGTAGGTAATAAAGGTCTGGAACTCGCTGTTCGAGCTGGGCGTGCAACATGTCCGAAGTTATCAGCTTCATTACCATTCTGTCCCCCATTATTTCCATTATGATTGCCATTATTATTGTTGCCTTGAGCTGCGTTATTGTCATTATTACCATTGTTGTTGCCATTATTAGCACCTCCCTGATTCACATTGAGGCCCATTTGTCTAGCCATCATTTGCAACATCATGTCCATTCTCTGAGTTGTCTGCTGCTGAACCTGCATGAATTGGTTCATCATATTGAAGAACCTCTCTTCATTTGGGTCCCCTCTTTCACCCATGTTTTGTTCGAAGAAAATCTCTTCCGATTCCGTGTGACTATCCTCAATATCAATTTGAATGGAAGAACTGGATTGTTCACTCTGACTATCCGGATTTCTATTTCGTCTGGCCCTGGTATTGCGGAAATTATAATGCCCCTGTCGCATGCTCAATCATACATTCTGGACCTGTTTTATTTTTGCAATATGTTTTGAAGGTTTCCCACAAGATGGCAGAATCTTCTGCTCTGATACCACTGTAATGACCACCCCTATTTTTCCCAATGAAAGAGACTTGCAAACTACTATGTGATATCAATTAAATTGCTTAATAATCAACATGGCATTTTATCAAACACTTGACAAACATACAACAATATATGCAAAACCCGAAACTTCTTATTTGTTGTTAAATACTGATTTGCAATATAAATGTGCACATTCAACTGCCTTATGGGCTGCGACAATTATTCAGGTTTGTATTCAACAATTACAATGCTTAGTTATGAAAAATATGATAGAAAAAACGTGGAATTGAATGTTGTAGTGGTCTGCAGATGTAATGGTAGCCTTCCAAACTTCTAATCAGCAGGAAAAACAAGTAAACTTCATACCAACATTGTTCATGCACTATAGCAGCACTATTCATGGCACTGTAGCATTTTTACTATTCACGCTCACTGTAGCAAAACACTATTCACGCAGCACTGTAGCAAAACACTATTCACGCGGTACTGTAGCAAAATCACTATCTTCAAATCTGCACTTTCAAACCCCTGTAAAAACTTCATGCGAGAGCACCAGTTGAAGCCCAATGTGTTTCTTGAATGAAAACACCACTAATCCTCTTGACTGTGTCTTTCAACAACGAAGAGAATGCTAGCAAAGAGGGATTCTGTCCTCCAAGCCCAATAATCAGATCTCTACGAAATCCAATAGCATAACATTAATCTCATCCAAGCATACCCCAAAAGAGAGCTCTCAACCTCAATTTATATCTTCTTCCTGGATGCAAACCCTTCATTTCCTAAATGTGGGATAATACATTTTAGAATAAAATATTATTTCCCACAATGTACACATTAAAGGGAACTTTTAATATTTTAAACATTACTTTATATTCCCAACCTTATAATATAACGATAAAGTTAAATATTTAATTTAACTTTACACTTTATTGTTAAATATTAAAACATTGTTGATAATCCCTTTAAATCATTGTTGCCTTCAAATATTTTTTATTGATAATTATGCCAACCAGGGAAACACTAAAAATTTCAAGTCACTGCTTGGAGACTAACTTACTATAAATAGTAAGTGTCTAGAAACCCTGTCAGAGCAGCACCGATTGGCCTGAAACTGAAAACACCTAGGCCAAAACACCTCAGGATCCCACCAATGTCCTTGTTAGCCTTCGGGACCGTGTCAGAATAGGCTAACGACACCCCATATCATGTTGCGCTAAAAAGGGGACATTACAAAATATCACAAACACCCATTAAGTTTAGGAAATATAAACTCAATACTGCTGAAAGAGAACCCTTCCACTTTTTGATCACTAAGAGCCCAATGTGGGAAGGTGAGAGCGTACGGTGAATAGGGGATCGTTAGCTCCAATAAACAACTGAAATTACAATATCGGGCAGCAAGCCAACCCCTTTCGCTTGTCCAACGGGCAAGAACAACTAAAGAGAATCGCTCAACCACTTTTCAATGGGAGGACGATTATTACAACAAGGAAATAGATCACTCAACCACTTGTGCAGTGGGAGGACAATTATTACAAACAAGGAAATAAATCACTCAACCATTTATGCAGCGGGAGGACTGAAAAACTTAATAACAATAAAATCAACCACTTATTCAGCGGGAGTACTGAAGTACAATGAGATAAGATAGGCGGCAAAGCTAGCCTCTTCCACTTATTCAATGGGTCTTGTGATACAATTCAAAATAAGATAGCTGTTAGTTCTACTAATCAGCTTTACATTACATAGCATGAATTTTCAGATTAAAAGATATCATTGTCCAAAGCTGCAAATATTGTTTAATGCAGTCCACAAGCTACGAAAGGCCAACTACCCCCCAAAACAATCACACGCTCCAAATTTCAGAATCTGATATACTTTTCTAGCAAGTTGAATAACACAAACCAGCAAATTCTAACCACACTAAAATGCACACAACTCCTCCAAAACTCAACTGAAAGACTCGAGACTGATTGCAAATGATTTCTAGGAAGAAGACGACTAGGTTAAGACCAACAAACAGCAACAAACTAACTCAAAACATTTATGCACACATTTCTAGGCAACTCCAGTATGGTACGACCTGGGCATAAGGGCTATTTGCATTATAAAATTCATATCTCCAAATTAAACTCTGAAAAATGGCATATAGAATCGCCTAAGGCCTAGGAAAATAAAGAGAGAACACCCAGAAGCGACAAAGATTCACCCATGAACTTATGATAGAAAAACCACTTCAGCTCTACAACCGACCAGCAACCTGAAAACTCACAAAACACCCAAAACACATCAAAAAACATCAAATGTTATTACATCAATGAGCTCCATCTGTTCTTTAGTGTAAAGAATAGTCTCACAATCTCAACTAGTTGCTATCTTTCAAGCAAGAAGCCAAGAACCAGCTAGGAGGTATGCATTCCTCGAAGCAATCACTCTGAATTTCGGCAGCATTTCGTTGCAAACAAACATGGATAGTCTTAAATGAAGGCCAAAGAACATATTTGTAACTTCCTCCTCAAATCGAACTTCTTTGCCCTCCAATATGGGATTAAACAACGATATTCCAATTTCCTTAATTTTTATTTCATTTCATTTTTCCCAAATTCGCCCATCACATGGTGGCAAATACACTTTATAAAAAAATACATCAATAAAGTGTATCATGGCGTCCAAAGAATGAAGTGAATTATACCATAAAATTATCTTATTTTCCTCCTAAGGCATCCATCTTGCCTTAACAATAATTCACTTATAAAATATTTTCCTCAACCAAGAATTGCCCAACATATAATTAAGGAAATGACTTTAGATATCAATATAACTTAAGCAATCCCCCTTAATCAGTCATCCAACCTTTGCCTTAAGTTATTATTTAATTTAAAACACCATTTTTCAACAAATACTTCTTGCCAAAACAAGCTCCAAAAATGCTGGAAGACAAACTGCTCAAACTGACTTGCTGGAAATAGCCATCTGAACTGACCAGCTGAACCCCTGCGAAAAATAGTATTGCTAAAATAGTACTTATTAAAAATAGCATACTGCTAAAAATAGTAAGTGTGTCCAAAGTGATTTTTTACCACATTCTGAGCAGCTGTCGCAACTTTCTAAAAATAGTAATTCCGGAAAAGTCTTCAGATTCATTTGCATGTTACACCATCGCGAAGCTCTCTGAAAACCCAAAAAAACCCAGAGAAATAAACTGCCCTCGCTTCCACTTACTAAAAATAGAAGTCTGCCATACTCCATTGCTTGCTATGCATGTACCATCATTGCGAAGCTTTTTGAAAACCTAGAAGGAATCCAGAACCCAAACTGACATACTCCAACATGCAAGCCACTAAAAAACTGCTGAAACATCCCCCCAGAGGTAGGAAACCCTAATTCTTGCTTTCGACTAGCCTACGGGTCTTCGGAATAGGCTAACGGTCAACTAGTTGATTACTGTTGAGAAGGGGACATTACAACATATATTTATACATATTGATCTCTTTACTTTTTTGTGGTTTTTGCATATATATATGTAGCTTAATTATTCTTTGTATCTTTTACCTTTATGCATGCTTATTTTATTGATCATATATATATATTTTGTTTATTATTATTATTTTTCTTTTCTCTAATCTAGTGCCCTTTTTAAGTTTGTATCTATTATTTATATACATTTTTCTTATTTATTTTGATTTTAATTTTTCCTTACTTTTTCTTTATATTTTTGTCCTTGCTTTGCTTGATTGATTTGCTATTTATTCATCTACTTTATTTCTCTGTGGCATGGCCTCTATATATATATATATTTTATTTTTTTCTCATTTTTGTGGTATTTTTAAGGTTTGCCTTTATTATCTAATCTCTTATTTATGTTTGTTTTATTTTTCTTTTCCTTCTCCTTGTAGTTTCTTCTTTTCTTTATGTCTTTATCTTCTCTTCTCTTTAGTTTTTTTCATTTTTCTATTTTCTCATTTCCTTTTCTGTTGTTTATTCTCTTTTTTATTTTTGGTCTCCTTTTGGTTTTTATTTGCCTTTATGCTTCCCTCGATCCGCGTGCATCTTTTTCTCACCTCCCTTATCTTTTTATACTCTAGATCTGCAACTTCATATCTATTATGATTCTTTTGGGCTCTCTTTATCCTGATGATGGATCATGGAATGTGATTCGAGACATTGATACAAAATTCTTGAACACAATTTAATCCAGAAACAACTTTTTATCATTGTGGATCACCAATCATTGCCAAGGATCTTTTAATTTACACTTTTTCTTTCAGTTATGTTTGCATTTACCCATCTTCCCCACTTTAGATTAAATATATTGTAGTTGCACCTCAAGCATCTTCTCTAAACAAATAAAGTAACTGGTATATCTAGTGCCCACGGGTTCGAGGAATTCCTTTGTCAGAAAACCCCGAGCAAAGCAAGTGAAATGTGATGGTTGGAGATGAACATTTGCATCTTTCTAGCTTTTGCTACCATTGCCTTTACCCATTCTATCTTTCAAATGTCTTTCATTGTGTTGTTCAACGATGAACACAACATGAGGTCTAAAAAATATGCTTGTAAGCACCCTTTACTATCAAGCTAGCTAACTTACATACATTGGCTGAATTGATTACTACTTGTAGAACATTAGAGGGCTCATCCTCTTCTATGACATCCTTTCAAATTTGAAATTTGAAGTTTGCATCCTCCTTCTGTGAACATTTAATAGCTCTAAGAAAATAAGAGTCATTTAAACATGTGACAATGATATTGATGAGTTGTTGGCATCTAATATCTGTCCCCCTATTCGTGATGATAGAGAAACTATCTCTTATGTAATTTCGCGTCATTTCCTCTATCATTACACTCTAGAAAATTCTCTATAAAGAAGGGTTACATGCAGCCTATGTTCTCGACGGGAAAAATGAGGGAACAACAACAATTGCATCTTTGAATATTTGTTTGAAATAGGGAGAATGTGCCACATGAAATACTATGGCATGGGCACAAAAAAATTTAACAATAGAAGACTCAACCATTTCCTAAGATTGCGTATTAAACATCCTTGCACCATTAGTAGTCCTTCTCTTTTCCTTGGTACAACTCTCTCTCCTTCCACTTTTAACATCCATGGTTTGGGTAGGCAATGTCATAGTAGGTTTTAGAATCGCTATTAACATTCCCTTCCTTGTTATCTCACCCTCCATGTACAACTTAGTCACTTTGGCCTTCTCAGTTAGGGTTATTTTTTCACAACCTTTTACCTCATGTCTACTTATGCATAAAAGATGGACGTAGATCTTTGTGTAGCTGCCCCATTAGTCTTTGTTGCACAAATAACATAACCATACTCTACTCCCCCTTGACTTCGTTTCTTGTATATATCTATGGTTGTTGCAAATTGTAAAAGTTGTTTTTTGGATTGAATGGCCTGTCTGCATATTTTTAAGAGGTTTAGAAGGACATTGAAATGGATAAAGTGAACTCACAGTCCCTACAACACTGTGTTGACGTGGATGAAATCGCATCGCTGCAAACTCCATATGGCCAACGCAGAATAGAATGAACTCACTGAGTATCCTACCCTCTCTTGAAATAAGGGAATCCCTAATGCTATTTTCTACGATTTGATCAATGGGGATAACCTCAAGGTTTCTTTTGTCAGGTCTTGACTGCGGGATCTCTCAGTGGTTTGATGTGTTTTTTGCTGGAAACACAAGGGGGCTTACGTTTGATTGGCAATTCCATGTACGAATTCCCAGGGACTTCTTTTGGTTTTCTTTCAGGTGATGTTGGTTAATTTGAAGCTGATTTAGCAAGACTGCAGATTTCTAAAAAAAGGGGATAAAATTGGGAGGAAAGAAAGGAAGGGTAGGGAGAAAGAGAACTGTAAATGTTAACTAGGACAACAGATTTACCCAAGCAGACAGACACCTCCAGGAAACTAAATTAAGCATCATCAGTCATTTAGACACAATGTTTGCATAAACTTAGTGCAATCTTCAAAGGAGAAACCAGATTTTCATATTACCAAATACCATATTAGAACTTCTACATTCATGATATGTATATATTTGATAATCGAACTGAATCATAAAATAGCCCAGATTAACCATGCAGAAAGGAAAAAGCAATCAGCTATCCTCTAATGGTATGGACTGTGAAGGTTCTATCAGATGCTTGGTAAGAACTGCTGTGCAAAATGAACAGACATAATTTAAAAGCTTTCTAATTTGAATGAAGAAGGAGACCATGCACTCACAAGGAAATTTGAAGGTAATTTTAATCCATTGTATTAATTCCTGCAAAATTTCTTCAGAGCTTTCGCAACAATTCAAGAACTTCCTCCTAAATGAGGGAAAACCAGTCCCCTTAAATAGGTTTCCAAAAATGGATGAATGGCCAAGATCTAATCTAAACAAGTGGCCCAGATTCATCCTTACAAAAAGAGGGACCCACACTCATAAATAGGGGGATAAATATCTACAACTACCCCAAAAGGAGCAATAACTACCAAAGGATAATTACAACTTTTGAAATAATCCAAAAAGGGGAGGTGCACAAAAAACTTTACAATATGTTGACCAAAAGTCAACTGTCACCTTTTTGGGACAAAAGTGCACTTTTTAAGACTTGGAGGGAAAAAGGCATTTTTGAGAAACTACTTTCTCTATCCTGGTTTCACATTCCTTTTGCAGAAACTGGTCTTCGCCATGCAGGTATTCTCGCCATAAATCACGACCTGCTGCTCGTTCCTCGCGGACATATTCCTGAAACTTGATGCATAATTGGAAGAGGGGATTAAAAGGCGGCATGGGAGGGTGGCAAATTTTGTATTGCATGCCTTCGAGATACTGGTCCACGTGCCTTAAACCGTCCTTCCAGCTGGAGCGATTACGCTCGAAGCACAATATGTCTGAATGGAACTGACCAACAAAACTCAAGTCTTCGATGGAATAAGAAACCTTATCTGCTCCCAATCTTTCCTCCCAATCCGGCCGGATTACACTGTCGGACAGGTCATTTATCCACCCGGAAACCATTGATCGGAGGATGGTCTTGCCTAGTTCTTGCATGTTCCCCAGAATTGCCTCGCATGCGTCATTTTCTTTGTCAATAATTTCCTGGGCGTCGTTCTTCATGGTGACGGTCCAATACCATTCCTTGAGAACACTGATGCTATGGGGATTCAGGATGTCAGGCAGTGTGGGAATTTGTGTATGTGTCCAGAAAAGAGCTCTTAGGAGGGGAAGGGTAGAGGCCGCTACTTCATGCATGTGAAGGGATTCTCTCTTTACTTCCAACAGCCTGACTAGAGTGAGCTCTCGATGGAGAGCCATTTCCTTTACTTCTTTGAGGATCTGTTCTCCCTTTTTCCTTCGCCTCCGAGCACACCTGTGCAGCAATCTTAACTCAGCGAAGGGAGGAAAAGGGTGAGCACCCGATAGCATTCATGAGTACTCCGTTGAAGGAGGCTGAACTAAGATACCCAAACATTGAAAAGCAGGCCTATGCGCTAGTCAAAGCCATCAGGAAGTTCCGACATTATATACTTAGGAGTAAGATATATGCCATAGTACCAGATGTCGCAGTGAAGACATTATTGATGCAAAATGAGCTAGGCGAAAGGAGAGGCAAATGGGTGACCATCATCCAGGAATATGACATTGAAATCCTGCCTATGAAGCTAGTGCGAGGTCAGGCCTTGACACAAACCCTCGCGTCTGAATGCTCAGGAATTGTACATCAACAGTATCTGATTGAACAGGTCTCCCCAGACAGGTGGTATGATGACATAATTTTCTACCTTCTTAATCAGAAATGCCCATCACACCTCAACCCAGTGCAGAAAAGTGCACTAAGGATGAAGAGTAGCCGTTTCATGCTGCAAGGTGCCGTCTTATACCGCAGGAATCATGAGGGCATTTACCTGAGGTGCGTAAATGAGGATGAAGCACGCCAGATTATAGAGCAGTTCCATACCAAGTTTGGAACCGGCCACGGATCAGGCCTAGCAACGGCTCACCAAATCCTCAGGGCAGGCTATTATTGGCCTGCCTTATTCCGAGACACCCATGAACATGTAAAGAAATGTCATGTGTGCCAAGTATCCGCATCAAGGGAGCGCACCCCAGCTATGCCACTCCAACCAGTCATAGAGGTAAGACCATTTGGCCAATGGGCGCTCGACTTCATAGGTACAATCAACCCACCCTCCTCTACGCAACACAGGTACATTCTAACCGCTTCTGATTATTGTACAAGGTGGTCTGAAGCTCAATCGTTGAAACAATGCAATGCTGATGCTGTTATTAAATTTTTAGAGGAGAATATTATTACACGTTTTGGCTGTCCTCATGCTCTAGTCTGTGATAATGGTTCTGCTTTCACGTCATTAAAATTTTCAAATTGGGCCTTCAATTACGGGATCACTTTAAAATTTTCATCTAATTACTATCCCCAAGGTAATGGTTTAGCGGAATCCACAAACAAAAACCTCCTGAGTGTGATTAAGAGACTCCTAGACAAGAACCCGAGAGATTGGCATACCCAACTCCGATTTGCCCTTTGGGCAGACCGTACCCGATGCAAGGCCGCCATTGGAACTTCTCCATACCACTTAGTATATGGTCTTGACCCCATCTTCCCGATACAATTGAGAATACCAACTTTGCAGTTCATGAGCGAATACCTAGGAATCGATAACGCTGCGGAAGCCAGGTTGTCCCAGCTGTTATACTTAGATGAAAAAAGAGACGACGCTATAAATAATTTTGCCAAACACCAAGAAGTAGTCAAGCGTTGGTTCGACAGACGGGCAAAAGTAAAGGCCTTTCGCATTTCCGATCTTGTTCTTTGTTGGGACAAAGCTCATGAAAGAAAGGGAGAGCGCGACAAGTTTGATAATCTGTGGCTCGGTCCTTTTCAAATTTCAGAAATTTTGGGAGAGAATGCATTCCGACTCAGGACCCTAACAGGCGAGGACGTTCCCTTGCCCGTGAATGGTCAATTCCTCAAGCATTATTTCCAGCCATAGGCTTCCCCAAGCCTTTCTCATTGTGAATAGTGGCTCCGTTTTCCTTTCTTGTCTTAGCTTAGTTTCCTGTTTTCCTGCTCCGTTTTGGGACCCCTGTCATTTTCTCGAAGGAGGCCTTCGCCATGTACAAACGCTGGTGCGACGCCAGATTACTGTTACCATCTGTTTTTGGAATCCAAGCTCGGGAAGACTTTTGATTAATGGAGCACCCCATGATCCGTCCGGTTAGATCTAGACGACCTTTCTCTACAAAATTTTGTCCTAGTCAAAACCTATCCACAATATCGCGATTACTGCACAGATACACATAAAAAATTGCATACAATCAGTTGCTAATCAAAGGGACGCTATATCGATGAAAGGTCTGTGGCTACACTTCAGCGACCACTGTTACGCTCAATCCCGCGTAGGCTTCACTGCCTACTATGCCAAAAAAAAGAGAAAAAGAAGAGAGAAAAGAAAAGAAAACTGATCAAGCGCTTTGAAATCAAGCGTTAAGCGTAAAATTGGCAAAAGGGAATGTAGGCATCTCTGCCGGTATAAAACGAAAAAGGGGTAAAACCTTCTTGCCGGAAACAGAGCAATCTCTGTGAGCTAACAGGCGATAACTCCGCTGGGGCTATAGACGCTCGCTGGCAGCGGGGCTCTACCCAGGTTGCTTTTGGAGTACTAGCCCGTTGGACATCTCGACACAGTGAAACATTGATGCCACAACTTTTTCTAGGCTGGAATGAACTCCATTTGCACACACTAGTTGATCCGACCTGCGTGCGATTTGATTTGACTATTCACATTATCTTATTTTGAAAGATTCTTCTCCTTCTCTCCCCTCAGTCGTGGTGGTTAACCAGAGATTCTAGGTTCGATCCGAACTTGCGTTCCCGAAATGACTGGGAGCATTTCTCCAGCAGAGTCGCCATTTGTTGTGCGTTGCACACGCCCCCTGTCGCCGACAGGGTCCCCCTTTCCAGTTTTGAGTTTTTTGATCGTCATCCCGAGAATCGAAGCAGAGTTTCTCGTGTCTCCTCGAGCGAGTTCGTGATCAGTTCGTAAGCTGATCGACGTTGGAGTAATGAACCAATGAGTCCTCTTGACTGATCTGGCTTTCGGGCGTAAATACCGAAAGTTTGTTCCAAAATTTCAAAGCTTAACGTAATGCAAACATTTCGGACCCCAGGTCCGAACTTGGCGAAAGTCAAGTTGAGGTAAAAGGGAAACGTTATGCGCTCCCCCTTTTGGATTTAAGTGTCCGAAGGTGAAAATTCAAAATTTTGAAAGCATAAGGTGGCAATCGCATTTCGGACCCTAGGTCCGAAATTTCCAAAATTAAAATTTTTAAAACATAACACTACCCATCCATTTCGGACCTTAGGTCCGAACTTCAGTGAAAGTTGAGTTTTAACGCAGGCGAATGCCCATTTCGGACCCCCGCGTCCGAATGTCAACCAAGGCGAAATAAAGTTTTAACGCAGGCGAATGCCTACTTCGGACCCCCGCGTCTGAATGTCAACGAAGGCGACAGTTAGGCTTTAAAAGCAACCACAACAAAGCCCATTTCGGGCCCCCGCGTCCGAATTTCAAAGGACAAAGTGTTAAGGTTTTAAAAAAGCGATATCAAAACGCACTTCGGACCCTAAGCTCCGAAAAAGACCAAGTGTTAAGCTTTTAAAAAGCGATATCAAAACGCACTTCGGACCCTAAGCTCCGAAAAGGACCAAGTGTTAAGCTTTTAAAAAGCGATATCAAAACGCACTTCGGACCCTAAGCTCCGAAAAAGACCAAGTGTTAAGCTTTTAAAAAGCGATATCAAAACGCACTTCGGACCCTAAGCTCCGAAAAAGACCAAGTGTTAAGCTTTTAAAAAGCGATATCAAAACGCACTTCGGACCCTAAGCTCCGAAAAAGACCAAGTGTTAAGCTTTTAAAAAGCGATATCAAAACGCACTTCGGACCCTAAGCTCCGAAAAAGACCAAGTGTGAGGCTTTTAAAAAGCGATATCAAAATGCACTTCGGACCCTAAGCTCCGAAAAAGACCAAGTGTTAAGCTTTTAAAAAGCGATATTAAAATGCATACTTCGGACCCTAAGCTCCGAAAAAAGACAAAGTAAGGTTTCAAAACATATTAAAATGCGTACTTCGGACCCTAAGCTCCGAAAAGGGACAAAGTGTAAGGTTTTAAAGCATATCGAAACGCACACTTCGGACCCCCGTGTCCGAATGACAAAGGCAAAGTGTTAGGTTTTAAAAGCGACATTAAAATGCGTACTTCGGACCATAAGCTCCGAACGACACGCAGTGTTAAGATTTAACGCAGTGCAAAGATTTAACGCAGTGCAAACAAAACGCATTTCGGACCCCTGCGTTCGAACTTCAACAAGGTCAGGCGAACAACGTTTTCGGACCCTAAGCGTCCGAAATTCCAAGGTGAAAGTTTAAAACGAAGTCCAAAAAGCAAGCAAAACTTTAACGCAGAAGGCACAGTGTGTAACGCGGAGGCCAGGACGAACAAACCCGCGAAGGTTAGATTCGAAAACCTCCAATTTGTCAAAGTTCAAAGGATACAATTCAAAATTCGAAAGGAACTCTTAAAATCCGAAAACAAGGAGGTAAGACACTGCATCATCCTCCCATCAACCATTTAAAATTCAGGTTGCTAGGCACAGAACCATGTGAAATTGATAAATCCTCTTTCATCTCCCAAACCGCGAAAATTTAAACAGGAAGGATAACCGTTGGGATTCAAATTTTGCAGGGTCATCCGCTCGCCCCGCGCAACAAGGTCGGGCCATCACCCATCATTCGCTCCAATCAGGTAAGTACGCCTTATCGCGTACGGTCATTTAAAATGTGTGAATCAAATAAGCAAATACGCAAAATTTGAAATGCTTAGAGTCTGCATCTCCGTTATTCGAACATCCAAAATTTAGGACTCATTCCCAAGGTTTGGCCGGAAACTGCATCTCTTTTCAAAATTCTCATGTTTTGCCTTTGTTAAAATTAATCCAAAAAATTCGAGAGTGAGAATGCTTAGTCATAAATCTTCAGGAATATGATGCTGTTGAAGTTAATCAGATTGTTAGCCCAGAATGATATTTAAACTAATCTCGCTCTGTTGAAACACTTCTGTTATTATCTAACCCGCATCGTCATTCTCGTATCACCTTGTAATCCATGTCTGGCTGTGCAGGATAAATGCCTAAATCAGCGGCAGAATCATCAAAAACACCCGCTGCAGCAGAAACCTCACGAGCATCCAAATCAGACGTCCCACGGAAAGTTGAAAGAATGAAGTATCAGTATCAGAGAGGAGGGTTAAGAGAGTCAAAGGTCCAGAGCATCTGGGACAACATTGGTGACACCGACCTTGGCCACATTGATATTCAGGATTTCAGGGATCGGGTCTTCTCGCCCAATGCATATGGCAGGCCTAGGCAAATGCTGGAAAGTGGCATCGCCCAAGCAGCAGGTTTTCCTCCAGCAATCCAGAACTATGAATTAGTAGTGGAAGCTGCTCGGCATTACGAGCCAAAGTCCAGATTAGTGCTTCTGGAAGATATCACTATTGCCGACTTCTCCCCTGAGGCTATCGGTGATGCATTTGATATCCCCTTTCCAAATAATCCCATAGCTACAACAATGGACGAGGCACAGGGGGCGTATGATATGAACCCAGCCCGATGCAGGGCACTGATTAACGAAGAATGGTTCAAAGAAAAAAGGCCTTCAAGCACCAGGATTGTGAAAAAGACCCCCAGAAGTGACTTTCATAATGAACATGGCGATATGGTCACCTTACTTAGCCGAGTCATGGGACTTCCTAAGTCCAACTACTTTGAAGAATGGATGTTCTATTTTACAGAACAGGTCTTTGCCGGAAAGTCTAAGTTTGACTGGGCCCAGATCATAAGTGATAACATCCACGCTCAGTTAATTGAGCTTGAGACAAAGAAGTATTTCACCATGACCTCCTATTTGGTCTATATGTTCGCAAAGAATCAGCCACTGCCAGGATTAATAATGAAAGGTGAGATCGGGAATGGGCCTGGTCAGGTAAAGGTTTATGATTGCTACCCGCAGCTGCACTACCAGGATATAGCTCAAAGGGAAAAGAGCAGCCCGGCTTACGCGGTTGGACAGTACGAACGTGTCAACGACGCCTTCACAATGCGCCTAGTCAGGCTAATGCAGGGAGGGTTACACATAAGGCTCTCGGAGCAAGCTACCATTTTAGTGCAGAGGTATGGGGCCTGGTTTATTCAGTTCCCAAGATTCTCCTACATCCGAATTGCTGGCTTTGAAGGTGCCCCCCTTCGACTTCCGCGGTACCCAACCGATAAAGTAGTCCTCATGGAGGTGGCAAGACAATCACGCCCTGCCGGCATATTGTTACGAGAGAGCAAGCAAGCTGGATTCGCATTTCCAATGATCATAGGCAACCATGATGTCCAATTGAGAACTCCCACCCTAGCAGAAGAGTCCCTTGCAGAGCTAGCCTCCTATGGCCTACAGGAACATTTTCCAAGAAAATGTTTTGATCATGACAATTTGGCAAAGAGGGCTTACGGTAGGCGCTACAGAGCAAAGGAGTCAATTGAAGATTACTGGAAAAATTGCTTCGATGACTACGAAGTCAGGCGACGGGAATATTCTAGATTGAGTGTGCAGCAAATGCGACTCTTTGAGTACCGTCGGGTCCCGGATCAGCTCATAGACTCGGGGAACTGCCTCCAAGTCCGAGAATTCGAAGCAGTAAGGCATCTCTTGCCAGGCGTTGATTGGTCTCAAGACCCAATCACGGATTTCGAAGCAGTCATGGCGGCCCCGGCAAGATACACAGATCAGTGGTTACAACACCAGATCGAGAGGCTAGTCCATGAAGGGGTCCAGTTTACTTACCATCTGATGGGCAGTTTCGACTCTCAGTCTTCCGAAGATGAAAGGACATCAGCTGAAAAACCAGAGAAAAGGAAGAAAGCTAAGGCTTGCGGAGGGACTCGGACGTCCAAGAGAACAAGGAGGGGGAAGATTCCCATAAGAAGGCCAGAGACCACTTCATCTTCAAGGGACCCCAGTTCGTCCGATGATGCCATAGATTTGGATTGCATACCTGCTCCGCCTTCCCAGAGCGACATAGAGGCATTCCAAGCCAATGACTCTCCTGCTCCAGATATGCCGGACACCGAGCAAAAGGGCCCCAATCCGACTAAGCCGGGTGACCAGATAGAGGAAGGAGAAATCCCATCCACCCAGGGGATCGAAGTGCATGAACCTACCCAGCAGAGCCGCCACGAATTGCTACTCCTCCATGCAGCCAAGGACGACTCAACTGTCGAAGGGGAACAAAGAACAGACGAGATCCATGAGCTCGAAGGAACCAAGGAACCACCATCACAGGAAGATGTCAGACAATTATTCAGTGAAATAGGGGAGAACTCAGATGCAAACAAGGAGCTTCCTCCTTCTTCCACCCCTCCGGTGGCGGGACAGCTGCTAATTTGTGATCAGCCGGTTGAAAGCATGGGAGCACAAGGTGCTAACTTAACCCTATCCTCAACTCAGACAGTGCCTCAAGAGTGGCTGATCGCCAGAGCTCAGCGCAGGGCTGCCACCAAGGCACCCATTGATCTAGAGGACATCTTCTCACGAATGGATCAAGCAAAAGCAAAAGGGAAGAAGAAACCAAGAACATACTCTAAGATAACCAAGGATGAGCAAAGGAACCGCACTCTTCGTATTGCTACCCCGCTCGTAAACAAGCCAGCAGATCAAATAACCCTGGCAGATTATAGCATTACGACTGTCCCCATCGGACGAGCTACAAAAGAGCAAGAAAAGGAGGAATTTAAGGACTCAGTGCAGAACATACTCAGACAGCTCGAGGAAATCACGGCTGAAAAGGACATGTATCGGGCCCGTGCTGAACAAGCCGAGGGATACATCGATAAGCTCCTACGGCCACTACACAACCCCTCTGAATCCCATATTCCCCCAATGGCATTGGCGCAGAGGACCACAACTGAATTTGAAGGAATCCGGGATACCGCAAAGGCCGTTAAGGAATGGGTGCAGGACATCAAGAAAAAGGGAGAACAGATCCTCAAAGAAGTAAAGGAAATGGCTCTCCATCGAGAGCTCACTCTAGTCAGGCTGTTGGAAGTAAAGAGAGAATCCCTTCACATGCATGAAGTAGCGGCCTCTACCCTTCCCCTCCTAAGAGCTCTTTTCTGGACACATACACAAATTCCCACACTGCCTGACATCTTGGATCCCCATAGCATCAGTGTTCTCAAGGAATGGTATTGGACCGTCACCATGAAGAACGACGCCCAGGAAATTATTGACAAAGAAAATGACGCATGCGAGGCAATTCTGGGGAACATGCAAGAACTAGGCAAGACCATCCTCCGATCAATGGTTTCGGGGTGGATAAATGACCTGTCCGACAGTGTAATCCGGCCGGATTGGGAGGAAAGATTGGGAGCAGATAAGGTTTCTTATTCCATCGAAGACTTGAGTTTTGTTGGTCAGTTCCATTCAGACATATTGTGCTTCGAGCGTAATCGCTCCAGCTGGAAGGACGGTTTAAGGCACGTGGACCAGTATCTCGAAGGCATGCAATACAAAATTTGCCACCCTCCCATGCCGCCTTTTAATCCCCTCTTCCAATTATGCATCAAGTTTCAGGAATATGTCCGCGAGGAACGAGCAGCAGGTCGTGATTTATGGCGAGAATACCTGCATGGCGAAGACCAGTTTCTGCAAAAGGAATGTGAAACCAGGATAGAGAAAGTAGTTTCTCAAAAATGCCTTTTTCCCTCCAAGTCTTAAAAAGTGCACTTTTGTCCCAAAAAGGTGACAGTTGACTTTTGGTCAACATATTGTAAAGTTTTTTGTGCACCTCCCCTTTTTGGATTATTTCAAAAGTTGTAATTATCCTTTGGTAGTTATTGCTCCTTTTGGGGTAGTTGTAGATATTTATCCCCCTATTTATGAGTGTGGGTCCCTCTTTTTGTAAGGATGAATCTGGGCCACTTGTTTAGATTAGATCTTGGCCATTCATCCATTTTTGGAAACCTATTTAAGGGGACTGGTTTTCCCTCATTTAGGAGGAAGTTCTTGAATTGTTGCGAAAGCTCTGAAGAAATTTTGCAGGAATTAATACAATGGATTAAAATTACCTTCAAATTTCCTTGTGAGTGCATGGTCTCCTTCTTCATTCAAATTAGAAAGCTTTTAAATTATGTCTGTTCATTTTGCACAGCAGTTCTTACCAAGCATCTGATAGAACCTTCACAGTCCATACCATTAGAGGATAGCTGATTGCTTTTTCCTTTCTGCATGGTTAATCTGGGCTATTTTATGATTCAGTTCGATTATCAAATATATACATATCATGAATGTAGAAGTTCTAATATGGTATTTGGTAATATGAAAATCTGGTTTCTCCTTTGAAGATTGCACTAAGTTTATGCAAACATTGTGTCTAAATGACTGATGATGCTTAATTTAGTTTCCTGGAGGTGTCTGTCTGCTTGGGTAAATCTGTTGTCCTAGTTAACATTTACAGTTCTCTTTCTCCCTACCCTTCATTTCTTTCCTCCCAATTTTATCCCCTTTTTTTAGAAATCTGCAGTCTTGCTAAATCAGCTTCAAATTAACCAACATCACCTGAAAGAAAACCAAAAGAAGTCCCTGGGAATTCGTACATGGAATTGCCAATCAAACGTAAGCCCCCTTGTGTTTCCAGCAAAAAACACATCAAACCACTGAGAGATCCCGCAGTCAAGACCTGACAAAAGAAACCTTGAGGTTATCCCCATTGATCAAATCGTAGAAAATAGCATTAGGGATTCCCTTATTTCAAGAGAGGGTAGGATACTCAGTGAGTTCATTCTATTCTGCGTTGGCCATATGGAGTTTGCAGCGATGCGATTTCATCCACGTCAACACACTGCCACTCTTAAAAGAACCTCAAAAAATACTTCTGCAACTTATTTTCTGAATTCGAACCTCTTCATCTTCATCACCCTGATTCTTGCTACATGTTTTTTGTAGAAAATTTCAAAACACAGCTGCAGGCACTAACATAAAACAAAAAATATCCTGTAAGTGTCTGAAACTTCGAAAAGAACTAGAAAAAATTAAAAGAATTTGCACAAACAAACAAGATAGTAAGCTTAGGTCAAATGAAAGTTTTGATGCTCTCTTGCCTTTTTCTCACTGTTCTCTTCTAACAGCTATTTTCTTATTGTATTTTTCTTCACACTGTGGAAAATGACAAAATGAGTTTGATTTTTGTTTTTAGTTGTTAGTGTGACTGTTAGGCTTTGGCTGGATGAAAAGGGGTGTGGGGGTCCTTTTGTTACCTGCCTTTTTTTCCCAAATTTTTGTTTGTTTTTTTAAATTGCTTTTTATGTTGGCTGGGCTCTAGGGTAAAGCTATCCATCGTTTGAGCAAAATTTGATGTTTTGGAAACATTTCCAAGATTTTTTGAGAATTGGGTATGGGGTAGGGGGCATTTTCAATTCGCCCTACATCTTCAAATGTCTCCTATAGGAAATTTGTCAAAAAATGTAGGGTACACATCCCCAAGGTAAATAGTTGTTTTCTAGTTTTGTAGGCACTTTAATGATATGTGTTGTTTCTTATTAGAAAAAAATAAACAAATACCTACTAAAGTCAATTGTCTGCAATTGAAGTATTCAAAATATTTTTACCATTGAAACAATTAATTTTTTGAGATCATAAATTATATTCATTTACTGTCTTCTTCTTTTGACATATTATTTATATTGTGTGACATAGATGCCATTATCTCTATTATTTTAATTTTATTCTTTCTTTGTAGATATGATTCAAAAATCTTTCAGAATTATTCACTTAATTCAAGGACATCTTATATTTTAACTATCTTTTGAAGAGTTACCATAAACTTTTAAATGTCTTTCCTGCCTTGAGGCTCTTATGTGTGGTGATAATAGTATTCTAACGTTTGATATTGAAAATGGGGCTTCTGAATGCTAGGTGTCATTGCTAGGAAGGTTGCATCACAGAAATCTTGTAAATTTGGTTGGATACTGTGTGGACAAAGGTCAACGAATGTTGGTTTATGAGTTCATGACTAATGGAAGTCTTGCAAATCATTTGTATGGTAAGTTTGACTCAATTTAAAGAAATATGCAAATTCTTTTCTTCTTCCAGATTTTCTTCACATTTCTATAATAAATTAACGTTCACAGATATGCAAACTACACTTGATGTATTAGTAGTTATAACTTTTTTTTATGAAATACAAAATATCAAATTTGATGTTCTTTATATGATATACTCGTCTCCATTATTTTTGAAGCTTGATAACTATGGTAGGTGAGGAAGAAAATTGCATATTAAAATGTATGGAAAGTATTTATATCTATTTATACCATAGAATTTAGATCTTTAGATACTAATTTAGTAGTGACCAATGAACAGTTGATATCTTATGTAACGATGAGTTGGACTGCTATGCTTGTTTTCTCCATAGATTTTTATCTTCTTAGGCAATACAATTTTTTTACGAAGTCAGATGCTAGATGTGCTGTGTATAAAATTGTTCGAGTTATATTTTAGAAATTTAACTTGTATAAATTTTTTTGGTGTGAGGTTTTAGTATGAAGGTGTTCTGTGTGTTTAAGTTGGGACTAATTCAGGATTGCGTATATAACATATCTTTTCAGATGAAAAGGGACGAACCTTGAGTTGGGAAGAAAGAGTTTCCATAGCCCAAGATGTATCACGTGGAATTGAATATCTTCATGATGGGGTGATTGATGAATATTTTTTGCAATATGATAATTGTTTAGTGTTGGATAACTGATTTTGAGAAAATTTAGGATTCTATGTTTTGATTAAATATTGAATTTGATCGGATTACAGGCTATACCACCAGTTGTACATCGAGACATAAAGGCTGCCAATATACTGTTAGACCATCTTATGAGAGCCAGGGTATGCCAACTTTCTATTCCAAAAATTCCAATTTGAATCTTAATGAAAAAATTTAGTATGTCCTTTTGTAGAAATTAAGATTTCATGATCATTTGTCATGAATGCTAAGGAATTTCTCAAAAATTCATTGATGTAGAGATTAGAAGACATGTCTGACTTTTGTATATTATGTTAAAATATGGTCATCATCTTTGTACATAAACAATGAATTTTCCTTTCTAGAATTCTTTTTGTTGTCTATTTTACTTTGGAAGTTCATTTTAATACAAACACTTTTTTGCATTGAGTTACAAACTCTAAAATTTTGTAGATGAAAGGCTTTGACTTTAACGACAATATTCTTTTGAACAATGAAACTCTTAACTTGAGGAAATTTGGTTGACTACTAATTAGAGATGGATGTATCTTAGTTTCTAAGGTGCACATTTTTTGTAATGTACCGTACGCTTATCCTGCCGTACGACAACACAACCTCCACCGTACGGTCAACACAACATCTACCGTACAGCCAACACAACCTCCACCGATGGCCCTCCACTCTGTATGCTTCTTGCCTTCCGTACAGTCAATTGACTCTCATGCGTACGGAACCAATAATCTCGGCCTCGGAAAGATGGTTCCATTATATGCAATATGTTGTGCTATGACTATGTGAGAGATGTAAAGACAAGCAATGTTGTTACGAACAATTATTGGAATACTGGAATGCTCGAATTATGAATATTATTCAGAACACAATATTAGATATTGCTGTCTAATATAAATTTGTCATCGAATGAAGACTTCACAAATTTGTAGCATAATATGAAATATTGGAATGATATTTCCAATGGCAAGCTAGGGTGGTTGTGAACCACCGAAACTGCGAATGCCAAGTAGGGAGGATCTTCCACCTGCGAAATGGCTTACAATTGAACTCCAACCGGAATTCGCACATATAGAGAAAACACCAAATTCGCATACCTACAACAACGACTAACTCGGCCATATATATGGCTTCGGGGAAACTTCCCGAAGGATTACAAAAAGTGCCGACACGGCCAAAATGTTACCGCCAAAAGTAAAAAGCGCTCGAGATATAATAAATTTCACTTTCGGGGCCATACACATAATTATTAAATTATTTAATAATATCGGGGACATTACAGTCCTCCCAGTCGGAGAATTGCTTGCCTTGAAGCAATTGCAGACTTGGATGCTCCAGAATCTGCTCGCCTTCCCAGGTGGCATCCTCGATCGACAAATCCTTCCATTGCACAAGGAATTCCTTGACTGTGCACGACCTCAACTTCTTCTCTCTGACGTCGATGATCTCAGCCGGTTCCAGAATTAGTTTCCCTTCTTCGTCAATGGGTGGCAGGTCCTTCGACATTGTGACATGTTGCTCGACGACCTTCTTGAGGCATGACACATGAAAAACATTGTGAATCCGAATCCCCTCAGGAAGTTCCAACTCGGTAGGCAACTTCGCCCACCCTTTGAACTGTTGAGACATGGACCAGCTAGGACTCGAACCTAGGACCTTCCATACGCTGCAGTGCTCTACCACTGAGCTATTGGCCCCTCTTGGACTAGTCCATCGTCGGTCCGGGTGTGGCTTATTTCCAACACCAACACCCCCCCTTAAACCACACCTCTCGTGTGCTTGGGGCTCCTAGCCTGGACCTGGCTCTGATACCATGTTGAGACATGGACCAGCTAGGACTCGAACCTAGGACCTTCCATACGCTGCTGGAGTGCTCTACTTATTAATGAAGTTGCTCCTTAATATAGTCGTAGCCTTCACAAAATGATTGTAAGTACTTTCCTTAATCCAATTCTAATTGCTACAGTAGTTATTCTTTAACAACTGTTTGTACTATATTAATCGTTGTTTGTTCTTTAGGCATTGCTCTCTTCTTTAAGTCGCTGCAATTAGAGACAAAATCGATGTTTTAATCAAATTGTTCTAGTCTCAATCGGTGATACAAAGACTTATAATCGTTGATCACTAGCTGTCCCATAAAGTTAACTATTCCACAACCTTGTTATGAAGTCACTGTCCATGGTAACAAAATCTGATCCTTTGAATTCTGTCTGTCATTATATGATAATCACTGCACCATCGCTGCTCTGTACATGGGCGTCATAAGGAGGTTCACTGATGTCCTAGAGTCACTTCCTCTTTGCAGTCGATGCCTCACCATTTAATAATGTAATAATTGGTGCCACTTGGAAGAGTGGCGACCCTTGGTGTATAGACATCTCTCACATATACATAATGAGATGTGTGATCTCATTCAAAAATAATATATAACAATGGAATATAATTGCAGATTGAATATATAGTGTTCGGGGGAGACACTTGTGAATTGTCTATGGCTGGGAGGGAAAATCAGTGCCCGTGGTTAAATGAGCACCAAAAAACAATATGAACCACTCTGTAGGGTCCATAGAAACGCGGCTTCAACTTCCAGATCGCCAACCTCAAAACTCTGCTCAATCCGGTGTCGGTCGGCATACATCTTCTACTGGTTTTGAGCCCTCTGCAAGTTATCCTTGAGAGATCTCAAGATGTCCAAACTCTCTTGTAACCAGTCTTTGGCCCTCGGTGCACGACTGTCACCCAGTGCCAGATCTACGAATGACGAAGGTTCATAACCATACAATGTTTTGAAGGGTGCCATAGCTATCGACATGTGGTAGGTGGTGTTGTAACAGTGCTCACCCAAATGTAACCAACGGACCCATGCCTTCTGTTGTGCTGAGACATAGTTGCTGAGATAACCCTCCAGCCATTTTTTCACAATCTTCATCTGTCCATCCGTCTATGGATGGTAGCTCGTGCTTGGCAACAACTCAGTTCCTGCCAACCGAAATAACTCCATCCAAAAGGTGCTCAGGAAGCGGCTATCCCTGTCACTCACTATGTTCCGCGAAAGACCATGCAAGTGGAATACCTCCTGGAAGAACAACTCGGCCACTTGAGATGGCAAATAAATGGGCATACTTGGTCAAATGATCTACCACGATGAAGATGCAATCCTTTCCTTGCATTTTGGGAAGCCCAGTAATGAAATCCATTGAGATGCTATCCCACTTCTGGTCGGGGATTGGCAACAACTGAAGCGGTCCAGCAGGTAAGGTGTGCTCAGATTTGTTCTGCTGGCAGGTGGAGCATTCCGGTACGTATTGCAGATCGTCATTCTTAAGGCCCTTCCAAGAAAACCTTTCCCGGATTTGTCAGTAGGTTTTTCAAGTATCTTGGGTGTCCGACCAAGGGTGAATCGACACATTTCTTTTGGAATTTTTTCCTTCATCTTGGACTCGGGCACCAAATAAATTCTATCCTTGTAGTAAATGATGTCAACCACCTTGCATCTGTCATCCTGCACTTGACCGTCCATTAGCTCGCACGGGAATGTATTCTTGGAGTATTCAACCAATAGATGTTCCTTCCAATCTGCCGAAATCTGGGATAGAGAACATATGGCAGGCCTTCTTGATAGAGCATCGACCTCCACATTATTCTTGCCCTTCACATAATATCAAAATCAAGTGCCTAGATTTTGCTCACCCACTTTTGTTGTTGTTCGTTCAAATCCCTCTGCTCCAAGAAATATTGCAGGCTATTGTGGTCTGTCCGCACGATAAACTTTGCCCCGACAAGGTACTGCTGAAACTTCGTCAGTGCGTGCATGATGGCGAGCATCTCCTTGTCGTAGATAGAGTACAACCGCTCTGCTCCCGAGAGCTTCCGACTCTCGAACGTGATGGGGTGACAGTCTTGCATCAACACTGCTCCAATGCCTTCACCCGAGGTATCGCACTCCAAGATGAAAGGGCGAGTGAAGTTTGGTAGTGCCAGAACCGGACATGTACTCATAACTTCTTTCAACTTGTCGAAAGTGTGCTGGGCCTGCGCATCCTAGTGGAAGGATCCTCTCTTCGTCAGATTTGTCAGTGGTGCACCAATCTGTGAAAATCCCTTCACAAACCTTCTATAATAACTGCACAATCCAAGAAATCCACGCAGCTCCGAGAGAGTCTTGGGAGGCGGCCAGTCCCGAATGGCCTGAATTTTCTCTTGATGTACTTGAACCCCACAGGCACTGATGATGTGTCCCAAGTACAATATCTCCGTCATTCCAAATTCGCATTTGGACCTCTTGGCAAACAATGATTGTGACTCCATGATTCCCAAAACTTCGTCCAAATGCCTCAGATGTTCCTCCCACGTTTTGCTGTAGATGAGTATGTCATCAAAGAACACCAACAGGAACTTGCGCAACCGCTTGTTGAAGATGAAAGTGGTCGGAGCATTGGTTAATCCAAACGGCATGACCAAGAACTCATAGTGTCCGTAATGGTAATGAAAGGTTGTCTTCTCCACATCTTGCTTCCTCATGCGGATTTGGCGGTAGCCGGAGCGGAGATCAATTTTGGAGAAATAGACTGCGCCATGTAGTTCGTCCAGCAGCTCATTGATCCTGGGGATGGGGTATCTATTCTTGATAGTCTTTTTGTTTAATGCACGGTAGTCCACGCACATCTAGAGGGATCCATCCTTCTTCTTTACTAGCATTACCGATGACCCGAAGGGACTAGAGCTGGGCCTGATCCATCCTTTGTCGAGGAGTTCCTGGATCGTCTTCTCTATTTCATCCTTAAACTTCTTAGGATGGCGGTAGGGTGTGGTAATGACGGGTTTGGCTCCTTCGTCCAACTCGATGGTGTGCTCAAAGCCACGGTGTGGAGGTATGCTAGGTGGGATGTCAACGAACACCATGCTATGTTTATCCAACACCGACTGAAGTTCCTCATCCTGGTAGTGAGACTGTTGCCCTTTCACAGATTCTGTCGAGATCAAGCAATGTGCTGCCCAAATGACTTCGTCATTTCTGAAAAGGGCTTTCATTCATTTGGCCGAAATCTCCCTCGAGCCGCCATTCAACATTCCTCTTAGAACCACCTTCCTGCCATCCACCTCGAATGAGAACTCCATCCTTTTGAAGCTTTGCGTGTACTGTTCGAGGGTCTCCATCCATTGAATGCCCAATATGACATGCGTGTCATCCAAATCTACCACAAAGAAATCGTCTGTCACCGTGTAATTTCCCATGGTGATGCTCAGTTTCGAAACCAGGTGAGTGCAGGATTGGAGATTTCCTCTTGCCACCTTGACTTTGAACCCTTCATGCTCTCTTGTACACAAACCCCTTTGGGTGACGAGTGATGAGTTTATGAAATTGAGCGAGGTCCCACTGTCGAGCATGACTAGGACTCGTTGCCCTTGAAGCGTACCACGTACCCTAAACACACTGCACCTTGGGGTACCAGCCAGTGTGGCAATGACGCCTCCCCTCCGTACTAGTGTGTAAATTCTCTCCGCCTGTCCTGTTTCTTCTATAGACTCTTCCTTTGGTGGCTCACTTCCTTTAGGTTCCTCCTTGCCATCGGACATGACCTCAATATAATGAATCTTTCCTTTGCCCAAGTATCGGTGCCCTGGCTCCCACGACTCCCTGCAGGTGAAACAGAGCTTCTTCCTTCTGAGCTCTTGTTTTGTGGCCTCATCTAATGACGACTTCTTCGGAAAGGTTTTGTTATCCTTCTCCTTCGGGGCGAGGGGTGGTTTGGCACGAGGATAGTTTCTGGAGGAAGAAGATGTCGCCATGTCACGCGCCTTCTTAATTGCTTCCGTGAGCGTGTTGGGGTTGAACCCTTTCACCCAACCCTTTAGTGGTTTCATCAACCCATCCATGAATAAAACCACCAATCTCCTCTCCGAGATATCTGTCACCAACACAGACAGTCTCTGGAATTTTGTAATGTAACTGTCCACCGGTCCAGATTGCTTCAGATGAGCCAACTCTTTGAATTTGAGTTCTGGATCCTTCCCGTCAAAACGGTCTATGAGCCTCTCTGTGAATTCGGCATATGAAGTTATCTGATCTTGGCCGAGGGTGACCATTCCATGATGCCAACATTCGTGAGCGACTCCCTCCAGGTGAAGTGGAGCAAATTTGATAGATTCATCTTCAGGTATTGGGTTAAGTTGGAAATATGTATCTTCTTTTTGTACCCAAACTCGTGCGGAGGTTGTCCCGGTCCCATCAAAGGATGACAAATTAGTCTTACCAACCTTTCGTTTTATATCATCGTTATAGTAGCCACGAATTTTGCCGCTTGAGTATTTCATCTGAAGCTCGAGATAATCCTTGAAGGATATGTCTCCCTCGAGGTTTGCATCCCTCCAATCTTGATTCAACTGTGCTTGCACCTCTTGGAAAGTGGGCTCTTGCTCCCCACACGGTGCTTTTGTTCTCTGGGAAAAGTTGGCATCAGCAGTAGAAAATGTGAGTGCTGTGGGTTTGACCTTCCAGTGACTGAATCATTGCTCTGTCCATTATGATCTCCATTTGTTTTTCCCAAGGCCAATTGTTGCAATGTATCTTCCATGAGTTTTTGTCGTTGTTCCCCTCTGACCATGGTGTCGTTGAGTTGAGCTTGGCTTCTGGTTAGCTCCCTTGACAGTGCCATGACTTCATTGGCAGGATCCCGTGGTTCCCCCATTCGGTCGGTAGAATGGTACCTCCTTCTGGTGTACACTTGCATCCAATACCCGACAGACTGGCAAGATCACCAGCTCTGATACCATTGTAATGTACCGTACGCTTATCCTTCTGTACGACAACACAACCTCCACCGTACGGTCAACACAACCTCTGCCGTATGACCAACACAACCTCCACCGTATGGCCAACACACCCTCCACCGTACGGCCCTCCACTCCTTACGCTTCTTGCCTTCCGTACGGTCAATTGACTCTCCTGCGTATGGAACTAATAATCTCGGCCTCGGAAAGATGGTTCTGTTATATGCAATATGTTGTGCTATGACTATGTGAGAGATGTTCAGACAAACAATGTTGTTACGAACAATTACTGGAATACTAGAATGCTCGGATTATGAATATTATTCAAAACACAATATCAGATATCTCTGTCTAATACAAATTTGTCTTCGAATGAAGACTTCACAAATTTGTAGCATAATATGAAGTATCGGAATGATATTTCCAATGGCAAGCTAGGGTGGCTGTGAACCACCGAAACTGCGAATGCCAAGTAGGGAGGATCTTCCACCTCCGAAATGGCTGACAACTGAACTCCAACCGGAATTCGCACATATAGAGAAAACACCAAATTCGTATACCTACAACAATGACTAACTCGGCCATATATGTGGCTTCAGGGAAACTTCCCGAAGGATTACAAAAAGTGCCGACACGGCCAAAATGTTACCGCCAAAAGTAAAAAGGGCCCGAGATATAATAAATTTAACTTTCGGGGCCATACACAGACAACTATTAAATTATTTAATAATATCGGGGACATTACATTTTTATGGGTCAGATTCATGTTCTTTCTTCTATGTTATTGAACTTGTAATTTAGTGGTGTAAGACGGGTACTGAAAACCACATATTGTGCTCAATCAATACTTTGTACAGGGATTGGGTATCTGATCTTTAACAGCTTTCAAAATGGCTGAAATGATAAAGAGAATGACTTCTTCCTTACTTTATTTCCTCTCTTAATTGACATTCACCAATTATATACACTTTTATGTTGATGTTCAAGAAATAGCACAAGCAGCACAGCACACTAAGAATGAGGAAAAATCAATAAGGTTGAGAAACAGATGCTGCTATGCATTTTACAATGGAACTGTTGAATAGGAAAACATCTCACTTTTTGCACATACACAAATGCTATCTATAAGAGATGTATGGTCCTGTTCAAAAACAAACAAGAAACAGAAATATCTTCAACAACCATGACTACAATGTACGCTATATTCTATATGATTAAACTTGACAGATATGGTACATGGCTTACATGATATTCTTAATTGTCTTTGATGGAGATCTCTTTTTCTATCTACATAATATGTACTTATAGAAAAGGATGGTTGACTGCAATGGTCTATATGTACATAATCTTACCAACTCATTAAACAAAAGATCAGATTAATGGTCACAAGTGCATTAGTAACTTGTAAATAGGTCACGACCTATACTTGTAACTTGTAAAATGAGACTATTTGTTTATATTTTGGCGGGAATTTTCATATGGCCGACCTAGCAAAGTTATGGCATTGTAACTCATATAAACTATTACACATTCGCATAACTATTTTCCCTTATCAAACACTAAATTTTTTGAGTTAGTGGAGATATGTACCTGATGTTAAAACCATAGCTTACTATCCCTTAAATGAATTCAGTGTCCTGATAAGAACAGTAAAAAATAATATGAGATTAAAATTTAGGGTGTTCAGAATTATAGAACTGAATTCGAATGACTTTATCACTAGAACATGTCTTTGGAACAGCATTCTTGAATTGGACTCTAGGTGACATGTGTGTTGGCAGTCAGCTTGGATCAATAGAGCCTAGATGTGGGTGGTGACATTGGACCTGTCAAAATAGAAACACCAGTCTTCATCATTTTTGTTTCCCAAATGAGCCATTGATTGCCTCTCCCCTTACCACTGTATGTGTCTGTACCTTAGACTTTGAAATATGAAATTGTCAACTATTGACTGATGGAAAAAACTGTTTTAGATGGATACTTGGCACACTATGTCAATGTTGTGATGTCATACTCCTCCCTAATGTTCAGAAATATAGAATTTTTTATCAAACCATATAAATGGCATTGTTTTACTCATTGTTACAAGACTCAAACTCGGCTCGGGTTTGACAGGCTGATTTTTGACTCTGACTCAAACTTAGACTTGATGCTTAGGTCTGGCAAATTGAAATGTAGAATTTCTAAGCCATACACATGAAAAATTCTGGCACCATACACTTGCAGCACTCCCACACAACTTGCTATTCCGTATAAAGGAAGAATTGTTGCATCGTACAAAGGAAGACTTGTTGTGTTGTATAATAGAAAAAAATTCAACTTGTCCAATGAGAAAATGATGCCATACAATTGCAGAAATTTCCCACCGTACAATAGTAAAATTGGTAACTAGCAGCCGTGCAACATACAACGACAAGTTATAATATGGAAGTTGTACAATGAAACACTGTATGGTGGAGTGAATAGATTGTGCAATGAAATGGAAGCCAGGCCGTGCAATGCATAAGATGGATTGTATGACAGTGGTAGGAAATAAACTGAGAGTAGGACATATAATAAGTTTTAAAGGCCATACAATATGTTTTATAGATTGTCCAATGGTTTGTATATGCAATACAATAGGTTTTATAGGCCATAAAATCAAGGAAGAATTGTAAGTCGTACTTTTTCTTTATTTTTTAATTTTTTTCCAATTTCTTCATCATATTTTTGCTTTCTAATTTTCAACTTTTCCTTATTTTCCAATTTTTGTTATTTTTTTGTGAAGTTGTTTTGAATTGATGACAAGTATTTGTATGCTCCAAGGTAAATATTTTACTATTAGTACTTTGAGACATGTTGTCAATAATTTTGCATTCTTTTGTAAAGCTGGATACCTCTATTGTAATTGTCATCTTTTACAAACTGTGGACTATGTCCAACTCATGTAAACTATCCATTTCTTTCAAGTCATTCTTCCTTGGCTGCTTATCATTACACAATCCTTATTTGTTTTCATTGATCTCTATAGCTTCGATAAAATTACAGTTTGATGAAAATACTTCATAATCCTCCATTTGCCAATGAAATAGGCCATAAAGAGAATTTGTTTCATCTTCCAAACATGATTGTAACTCCAAAATTCCTTAATCGTTTGCTTCCATTGGACTTTAATTCTCCATCCATTCTTCTTTTAGTCTGAATCTAACGAGTCCGAGGAAGCTGCTTCTTCATTGACTGCTTGATTTGTCAAATCAATTATATATTTCTGACCCTTGTTCTCAATGGAGATTGTTTTCTTTCTCTAGTTGTGATCGACTTTGGTTGCTACCAGCCAACCTCAACCCAACGATCTGTTGTACACTTTCTTCCTTAATGAAATGACCACAAAATTCAACAAAAATGCTTGGGTTCCAATAATTACCTTTTGTCCCATTAAAAATTCAAGTACCTTAATACCGTGGTGATCTAAACCCATTGGTTGAAAAGTTGGTGGCCAAATGGTCAGCTTGCCCAAATTTCTTCAAGTGTCTTTCAACAACATGTTCACATCAGACCCACCATCAATAGTTTTGTTGGTGAGATTCATTCCAAGGATCTCCATATTCACCACCGTTGGTTTCTTTGTGTTAACTATTTATAACATTAGATTGATCACTTGGTTGCTTGACAATGGAGGTTCAGTTATGGGTTGTGTTGCGACCTAATCACACATCACCCCATCCCACAGAGGGACCCCCTAGCTTTTAGGCCCTTTTGGTCTTGGTTTTTTTGTGTTTGTTGGTAGCAATCTCTTCAATCTCTCCGCTTTGCGCTTTGCGGATGTTCAGAGGTCAGTTAGGTTTAATCTGCTTCTCTGTTGGGCGAATTTTATGAAGTCTAGGGCCCGTTTTGTCCTTTTTTAGGGTTTTTGCCTTTTGTCCTAGATTTTAGGGGTTCCTGTTAGGGTTTCGGGAAAAATGAGCATACGACTAGAATCAGGACCCTTCAAGGGACCCCCTAGTAAAATTTGAGCCCAAACAGAGCAACTTTCTATTGTTAGAAAGTCCCTATTTTATAGGGATTTTTTCGAGTCCCGAAATGATGTCATTTTGCCAAAAATCAAACTTCTATTTTTAGTAATTTCTATTTTTGGTAAGTTTCTATTTATAGTAAGTCATTCCTGCACCCTGTCTAGGGATCTAACGCTGACACCTTGAAGGTTTCTATTTTTGGAAAGTCATTACTGGCAGGGTCAGTTAGACAAAGCGACGAGGATTAGACGTTCGCAGACATTTCTAATTCCGGAAAGTCAGACAGTAGACAAAGAGAGCCAGAAATGGGTTAAGTGCTGGAAATCCATTGCTAAAATGAAAAGCTCGGGAAAACACTTCAAAGTCACAGGAGGTCAAAATATTCTAAGTTTGGGAGATTAAATGATGAAAAATTTGTGAATCCATGGCCAAAGCAAAAATCCGCCCAAATGTGGAGTCAGGCGCCAGAATGGGATTCCCATGGACAGAAGGAAAATCCGTGAATCCTTGGCCAGAGCAAAATTGCGCCCAAGTCTGCAGCCAGGCGCCAAAATGAAGAAGGCAAGGACAGAGGGAAAAATCCATGAATCTTTGGCATTAGCAAAATTCCGCCCAAGTCTGCAGTCAGGTGCCAAAATGAAGAAGGCAAGGATAGAGGGAAAAATCCATGAATCCTTGGCATTAGCTAAATTCCACCCAAGTCTGCAATCAGGCGCCAAAATGAAGAAGGCAAGGACAGAGGGAAAAATCCATGAATCCCTGGCATTAGCAAAATGCCGCCCAAGTCTGCAGTCAGGGGCCAAAATATAGAAGGCAAGGACAGAGGGAAAAATCCATGAATCTCTGGCATTAGCAAAATTCCGCCCAAGTCTGCAGTCAAGCGCCAAAATGAAGAAGGCAAGGACAGAGGGAAAAATCCATGAATCCCAGGCATTAGCAAAATTCCGCCCAAGCTAAAAGTTGAAATTTTGCCTAAGGCATGGAATCCAAGGAGTCAAGGAGGAATAAAAAGCAAAATTCCCCTCGGGCGAATTTTCGAATTTGCTATTTTTAGACACTAGATCTCGATGAAGTATGGAAAATTTTATAGATTCGGAATCGGGATGAAATTCCCCATCCAATGAACCTGACTCCTAAATTTTAGGAAGATCCCTAAAAAATAGGGAAAGCAGGAGGCGACGTGAAAAATCCTTCGAAAGCAGGAGGCGACAAGTTAGAATGGAATCGAGCAAATCCTGAGAAAATCCTTCGAATTCCCTCCAAAATTGGAAAGAATGAAAATCAATGAGTTGGCAAAGAGAATCTTCCAAGTATGACGCATGACTTGGAGCATTTAAGGAAAATTCTAAATTTGAACTCATTTGCATGGGAAGTTGCCTTTGCATGGCGTAGTGATTGGAGAAAGTATGACGCATCATGAATGCAATTGCTAAATCAATGCTTCTTAAGAATTCTATATAAGTTTGGAAAGGCATTTCATTTCTCACGTGCAAGATTCAGGAAGAAGAAGTGAAAGAGTGAAGAACAAGTCATACTTAGTCTTTTTTTTCATCATTTTCGAGGTGCTCTCAGGATGGCGGAATCAAGCAAGGCAGCTGCTATCTCCAAGCAGGCACTGATCAAGGCGGAGATGAAGAGTTTTCTTCCTCATTCTCGGTTGAATTCAAGGTGGGATGAAATCAGCGATACTAATTTAGGCACATTCAACTTGGCTGCATTCAAGATCCGAATGCTCGGAACAGTAGAGCACAATCCATCCCTGACAACTGTTAGAATTGTGAAAAGTGGAATTGTTGTGGCAACTGGTTTTCCTCCTGCTATTCAGTGCCCCGACCTGGTCTTGGAATGTGCAACACATTACAATCTGGAGCGAAAAACAATCTCAACGCCAGATGACAAGCTGCTGGCAACATTGACTCCGGAGTCAATTGGTGAGGCTTTCAGAATACCTTCACATTATTCCATGACGTATAGGACCAGCAGCGGAGCTCAGGCGGTATATGAAGCAGGCCCTGCCAGGTGTGCTGATTTGATCAATAAGCAGTGGTTGTTGAAGCCTAGAGTGCACACTTCCAAGATGCCCAAAACTCTCACAATCTTCGAGTTCAAGCAGGAGTATGTAGACCTGATAAAGATGCTAAGTAGAGTAATGGGATGCCCACATTCGGTGAACTTTGAGGCCTAGATGTTCTTCTACATAGGCGAGATCATGAATTCAAATACGCTGATCGACTGGGCTAGATTGATCAGTTACTACTTGCATGAACAATTGAAGAACCTAAAAGAGAAAAGGTCCCAATCCTTTTTCATGAGCTCCTACTTGTTCTATATGCTTGCACGAAGGGGAGGATTCGATGGGCTACCAGCAAGAGGAATCATGGGCTGCGGACCAGCTCAGTTAAAAGTGCATGAGTGTTATCCCCAACTGCATCTCTCCAATGTTAGTTCTTACAGGCTGGCGAATGACACCTTCACCATGTACTTGACACGGTTTATGCAGAATAAGTTGCACGTGAGGTTGTCACCACAAGCAAGTGCCTTGGTCCAGAGGTATGGAGCTGCGTTCTTGCAATTTCCTAAATTCACCTACATCAGGACACAGGGATTCTCCTTGCAGTCATACAAATTGCTCAGATATCCGTCAGACAAGCTTGTATTGCTTGAGCTCATGAGGCAGTTAATTGCCTATGATCAGCTACAGAAGAAGAAGAAACAATCAATTGAATTTCCAGTTGTCTTGGGAGACTTCATGGAGATATGCCCAGGTTTGGAAGCCTCTGAAAGTGCAGCAGGGGAATTGGCATTCTATCACCTGCCATTTTATACATCCAGGACCCAATATGATCCTTACAGCCAGATTAGGAAGGTTGCCGACGTCAAATTCATACACAGGTTTCACTTCGAGGATTACTGGGCAAGTGTCGAGGATGACCTTGAGGTCCGAAGAAGAATGCATTCCAGATTGCCCCTCGACACCATCAGAATAAGTGAAATTTATTAGGTGCCGGATTAGGTGAAGGAAGATTCAGATTTGACACAACCTGAATTCGAGAAAATAAAGGATCAACCTATCCAGTTGCCAGATTGGTCAGAGCTTGAGGTAGAAGATTTGAATATCTTAGCTAGACCAGTGCTGAAATTCACTAAGCACTGGATTGACAGGCATATAAGAAAGTTGGTGGAAAAAAATGTCCATCTAACATACCAACTAATGGGAAGTCTGGATTCCCACAGTGAGGCAGCTGAAAGCTCTTCACAGGTTCAGGCAGGAAGGGAAGCCCAGATGGATGAAGGGAAAATTGCCCCAAAGAGGCCAAGGGCAACAAAGAAGAAGGATATCCAACAGGAAATCCCACACGAGGTTCAACAGGAAGCCCGGCAAGAGGAATCTCCACAAAAGAGAGCAAGGACAGAAAGGGAGCATTCACCAGTTAGTTCCTCGAGCATACGGGAAGTGGAGATGTTTCCACATTCCACAGGTCCACTTGCAGGGAATGTTCCAGCACTCGATATACTCAGCATCAATGCTTCACAAGGTCACCATCGATCGAGAAGTCAGAGGCAAGAAAGTCCCCTGCACCAAGAAGAGGCTCGCCAGGATAGCTTCGTGGAGACTATCCCTGGTGAAACGAAGGAAGAATCTCAAGAACAAGAGCATGTAGAAGATCATATCCATTCCATCCCCGCTCCAGATTGGTTGATAGGCAGTCTGGGGAATGAAGCAGAAGGAGGAACCAATCCTGCTCAGGAGTTAGAAGAATTATTGAAGAGGATGGATCGGCTAGCAAAAAGAAAGGCTCCCCGGAAGTTTTCCAAGGTGGTCAGGGAAGAATTTGGATCCCGGACCTTGCACATTGCTGAACCTGCAGTAGACAAAGATAGGAGTGAGATTAGACAGGAGGATTATGTCATCAGACAAGTTGATCTTGGCCATGCTTCCATCGCTTAAGTAGTGGGAGACTTTGAAGATTCCTCCTTAGCCATAAAAGAGAAGTTGCTGAAATCAAAGGCAAAATGTAAGCGGCTGAGGGAAGAAAATAGAGTCCTATGCGAATACGTCAGGAGTTTCAAAAGACCCCTTAGGGAAGCAGGGCCTTCATTCACTCCTCCTGCCTCCCTTCCCAAGTAAATGGTTGATGATGTAGAACTTGTTAGAGCAATGGCGCAAAATTCCCGGGAATGGGTAGAGGATGTTTATGCTGAGGCAGGAAAATTCATTGAAGATCTAGCTCAGCTTCATTCGAAGTTCGTGGCCCTCCTAAACATATTAGAGACAACAGAAGGACTATGGGAGGATGTAGATGTTTACCAAGACTTTATTATTTCACGGCTTAGGGCTCTGACGAAGACTCCAAGGCAAACTCTGGTGGTCGTGAAAGTGATCCAAGAAAATGAAGCTTATGACTTTCCCTGATGGTTCTACGCCATTTGTTCAAGAAAGAACACCTTTGACAAATTCAGCACTGACTCTGTCACCTTGAAGGAGTCTATTAGAGGGATACGGGAAGAAATCCTTAGTGCAATGGAAGCTTTGTTTGCGAGGAAACTCAGTGACGTAGGAATAACGGTGAACTCCCTGAAATCCCAGTTGCACAACTTCTTCGTAGGTTCGTTCCCTAAGGAACATTTTGCAAATGTTTCTTCATTCTCCGGTATAATGAAGAAGACGCAAGAAGTCATGATAGAGTGGGAAAGCTTCTTTTCCAAGGGCGAAGAAGAAATTGCCTTGATGGAGTTTAACATTGAAAATGTGCCAAGTGTCTCCATCGGAGAACTGGAAGCTGTCGTCGGCAGATTCATTGCATACGCCATAAATGAACGAGATAATGGTCATCCATTTTTGGGCGAAAGTCTTTTGGTTGAATAGTAGTGGCGTACTTATTGCTGAAGGAATATTGACTAGGCGTGGGTCCAGTCAATGCATGTCACCATCAGATAAGGAATCTTCTTGCATGTCGCCTTCTCATTATGGTTCTATGACAGATTCTTCGTGTATGTCGCCGTCACTTGGAGAATGATGGGCATTTGTGAGGGTGGCGGTTATATTCTGGGCATAATCAACATCATGGGGCACATTTAATGTGCTAGTGGGTGCTATTTTAGGCTCTTTTAAATTAATTGTATATGGGCATAATGGGATATTAATTGCTGATTCCCACCTTGTTGCACCTTGAGTGAGAATCTTTAGGGAAAACCCTAATTAGGGTTTTGCATGTAATCATGGCTTGAGGCCTATATAAGGGGGTGACCCCTTCATTTGTAGAAGAGGAGAGACTATCGTTAGAGATTGTTGCTAAGAGTTTTTTGAAGCAAACACTTAATACATTGTTCCATTGTTGGTGTGTTCTTGTGTTGTTTTGGAGCTTGCATGGTCTCATTCTCTTCATAGATTAGATTTTCTTTCATGTTGTTAGACGAACAAGATTTGATAGGATTGCTTGTTGCAAGATTCGTGCGCATACTTTTGGTGTGCAGCTGATTGTTGCATACTGTGCAAAGTTAGCCTGAGCCTCCGTTATATGTGTATGTTTAACTTCGATTATCAGAAGAGATTGTTTGACTTGATGGTTTCTCTTGATAATCTGAAAATCTTTAACACACCCTTTGAAGATTGCACCGCTTTCGTGTAGTTGTGCATTGCTGGCAAAGTGAAGCGTGGTTGGATTTTGCGCAAGTTATCCCATCCCCTTGTTCATAGGATTAGATTACTTTTAGTCTAGTCTTTCTCTGCCCTATTCCTATTTACTTTCTGCATAATTCAAAATCCAAAATATCCAAAACTAGAGCTTTCATTGCAAATCATCCGTACAAAAAATCCTTGAGCTTGCATAAGTTTCTTCAACATACGTAAGGTCCCCTCGGGTTATCAGCAAACCCATCAAACAACTGAGTCACGTCCACGCACTGAAGGAACCTTGGAATTAGCCGTTTGAACTTTAAGCAATCCTAGCATACGGACTAATCTTGATCAAGAGAGAATAAGGTGACCATTGGTGACTTTATTCTGTGTTAGACGCGGTCATCAAAAACACGTCAACAGAATTGGCGCTAGAAGGAGGGTCTGATCGCGATGAATTGCTGAACAACTGAACTCCAAATCATATCAATTCATATTTGCGAGGAGTAGTCTTAAGGACTTTTTTCACCCTCCTCCCGCAACCAACAGAATTGGCGCTAGAAGGAGGGCCTGATCGTGATGAATTCCTTAACAGTTGAACTCCAAATCATATCAATTCATATTTGCGAGGAGTAATCTTAAGGACTTTTTTCACCCTCCTCCCGCAACCAACAGAATTGGCGCTAGGAGGGCCTGATCGCGATGAATTCCTGAATAATTGAACTCCAAATCATATCAATTCATATTTGCGAGGAGTAATCTTAAGGACTTTTTTCACCCTCCTCCCGCAACCAATAGAATTGGCGCTAGAAGGAGGGCTGATTTCATTTTTAGAAGAAATTTCAAAGAAGAAGTTATGACTCAAGATGGTGCTACCTGGCACTAGAAGTTCACCTACTGTTTTGCAGACTGGTTTGGGATTTCACGATCATCAGGAGGATATCATTGCTGACATAGCTGATTTTGCTCAGAAGATAAGCAAAAGCGAAGAACAGTACAATGAAATTCGATTAGTATTACAAGGAGAATGAGAGAAGGCTATTGAGATTGCTGTTGAGATTGAAAGAGATCTGCTCAACCAAAGGTTTCCACTTGCTCCACGTGCTCCGTGCCTTCGGTGATCCAAGAAGCTGGAGCGTATTAATTCATTCTCACTAGAAAGACATCAAAGGATTCTGCGATCTACCCCAGGAGCAAAGGAATTCCAAGAGCTTACATTCAAGCCAAGACGTGGGAAGAAGGAAACAACATCCTCAAGTCAAGGCTCACCAAGTGTTGAAGATCTTACCCGTTTGTTTCAGACCCCACCATCGCAGCGGGCAATACTAAGAGTAGCTGGTGCGGGTGTTCAGCAAGGATTCATTCAAGCACTAACACCACTAGTTGTTTAGTTGCAGCCGATACCTGCAATGGCACACCAGTAACAACAACAACAAGCCTCGGGATTGAATTGGCGTCCTGTAAATGCCTCACCGCTCGCCTCCTTTGCTGCATATCATGACATGCCAAAGAATCCGGAGCATTTTTGCACCAAGTTTTACATTAATGACGTCAATCGTACTGCTGAAGAACATATTAAAGTATTTGAAGATACTCTCCAGAATAGAGATATCCAGCACGAGGATGTCGCCTGCCGACTATTTCCATATTCCTTGGGCGAAGAGGCATTCTATTGGTACATTAACCTGCCTATGGATTCCGTTGGAACTTGGCAACAAATAAAAGACACATTCTTGGCGAAGTTCAGATTGCCTGTCTCCCCAGCAAAAGTGTATCGGCAATTTATCGAAGTAAGGAGACAAGAACAGGAGCCAATTGGCGCCTTTAACAATAGATTCCAGAGAGCTTACTCTAGGCTACGCTCGCCTTACAATGTGAATGATGAAGCGGCCAGAAATATATACTATGCTGCACTGGACTGTTTCACCTCTATGTTTGTCCAGCAAAGCAACCCTGCTGATCTGAAGGCGGCCTACGATGAAGCTTTCAAGATTGGTCTACGATCTCCAACGACTGTTGTAGGAACGCTGCCTTATAATCCACAAGTTGGTATAGCAAATTATCTCCCTGCTATCAATCCAGTTCCCGTGCCGGCGAATCAATTAGTGCCTCATCCAGGGGCCCCAATGTCACAAGCCCCGCCATCGCAACCAGTCTATCTACAAAACACAGCCACTCTATCCAGAACTCAAGAAGAAAGAGATGATATGAAAGAACTGATAGAACAAGTGAAAAGGATGTCTACTGAGGTGACTTACCTTAGAAATCAGAATAACCAGATGCAAAGCATGCAAATAGCACCTAGAGTGGGGGTTTGGGTCAACAGGGTTGAGCGATAGCACCTCTCACAAGGGTTTGGAGGTAGCATTGAAATGCCCCCCTCAATTTTTTAATTTTTTCATATAGTACATTCACCCGTTAGCATTAGCATGATAAAATGTAGAGAGCAATACAAATTGGCGGTTGGACCAGCCACTTCCACTTTCAGCAGGATAGAGAAAATTGGAATTTAACAACTACTTGGTGGTGTAACCAGCCAATTACAAATCCAAAATGATTGAAGTAAACAAACAATCACTCAACCACTTATTCAGCGGGAGGACTGGAAATAACAATCACTATCTACTCAACCGCTTATTCAGCTGGAGGATAGGAGTACAATGAAATAAGATAGGCGGCCAAGCCAGCCTCTTCCACTTATTCAGTGGGTATTGTGAAACAATCTAGAAATAAGATAGCTGTTAGTATTACTAATCAACTTTACAATACATAACATGGATTTTCAGATCAAGAGATATCGCTGTCCAAAGCTGCAAATGATGTTCAATTCACTTCAAAGCTACAAGAGACTAACTACCCAAAAACAACCCCCACACTACAAAATTCTAAATCTGATATACTTTTCCAACAAACTGAAAAACATCGACTAGCAACACCAAATCACACTAAAATGCTCAACTTCTCCCGAACTCAACAAAATGACTCGAAACTGAATGCAAATGAATTCTAGGAAGGAGACACCTTAGCCAAGACCAACAAATAGCTGCAAAACTACTCAAAACATTAATACACGCATTTCAAGACAACCCCAGACACGGTACGACTTGGGAAGAGGGCGATTTGCTATAATTAATTCACAACTCCAAATTAGACTCTGAAAATTGACATGAAGGATTGCCTAGGCCTTAGGATAATATAGCAAGAATACCCAGAAGCCACAAAAATTGACCCTTGGACTTATGATGAAACACCACTTCAGCTCTACAACCAACCTGCAACCTGAAAACTCACAGACACCCCAAACACATCAGAAAATATCAAAAGTTACAACATCGATGAACTCCATCTGTTCTTCAGTGTAAAGAACAGTCTCACAATCTCAACTAGTTGCTATCTTTCAAGCAAGAAGCCAAGAACCGGCTAGGAGGTATTGAAAAATAAATTGAATGAATGATTCAATAATCGGATAATCTATTCAACAATATACAAGCGTATATATAGAGATTACAAGACGACGTTCTAAATTAAGAACAAGTCGTTTAAAGTGAACTACCAAATAGCTAAACGCTAAATAAAGCTTAAAAGCTAATTAACTAAAAAGAAAAAGCTAAATGCGAAATAAAGCTTAAAAGCTAATTAACTAAAAAGCTAAATGACCATCAAACAAGGAACTAAATATAGGTGACTAAAATATAATTAAATATTCTAATACCCTCCCTTAATGGTCATTCTATCTACTAACTACCCTACAGAAGACACTGCAGGTCTTTTGATCACAAATGAAAAGAACACTCTGCTGCAGTGGAGACCCTCCTTGGATCTGAAAAGTGTTAATGACCAAGAATACCAAAATCCATCCAACCTGACGTTGGGTAACCAAACTGAAACCTGAAACCATGATTTTGAGGAAAAATTTGCAAACCCTCCAAAACTGAAGATACAAATCATCATTTTTGTGGAAAAAAAATGGTAAAAACCTTTGAAATGATTTTGGTGGAAAAAATCGAACAAAACCCGGAAACTTTACATGGCAAGACCCAAAACATCACGTGGTAAGACACCAAACATCATGTGGTAAAACATCAGACATCATGCGAGAAAACACCAGACAACATCACGTGGTAAAATACTAGACATCACGTGGTAAAACAACAAACCTCATGCGGCAAAATAGCAGACATCACTTGGTAAAACGACACTCCCTGATTTTTGAGGAAAAATCAAGCAAAACCCTCCCATGATTTTTTTGTGGAGAAAAAACAGAAAACCCACAGACAATTTTTTCCTGAAAAAATTGTCTGTCAGTTTTCTGATTTTTTCCACAAAAAATCATGGGAGGGTTTTCACGATTTTTTCCTCAAAAATTGTTCGCAGGGTTTATAATTTTCCCTTAAAAATTATCTCATCTATAATCCGCGATATTCGTGTAAGATTTTAGTTATTTGGGTTTTAATTTTTTTTTTCCACAAAAACGATGAGTTGTAGCCTCAGATTTCTAGGTTTTTCGGTTTTCTCCTCAAAATCGTAAATTATCTTTTCGAGGGTTCCTATTTCAGGGTTGAGAATTTTTTCCTTAAAGATTATCTGTCATCCGCAAAGCTTGCGTGGGATTTCTAGGTTTTCACGATTTTTTCTTCAAAAATTGTTTGCTGGTTTTTACGATTTTTTCCTCAAAAATCATCTGTAATATGCGAAGTTCGCGTGGGATTGGTGATTCGCGAAGTTCTCTAGTTTTGATTGATTTTTCTCCTCAAAAATTGAGCTTTGATGCAGTCAGTTTGGGTCGCACCTGCCAAAGGTTTCAGATTTTTTGTGTAGCTGCTTGTATTCTGATTTTTGAATCGGATTCTTCTGTCTCATGCTCTCACTAGGTTGACCTCGTTCAACCTCCATTTTTGTGATGGCATCTTTGACCAACATCATGTTGGAACACAGTCAAAAGTTCAACAGCTACCACAACACCTGGAAACAGTGCATGTTCATGATATCTGAATATCGTTGCCTTGATCAGATTGATTTAGGCCAGACCTCGTCTTACAGGTCCCAGGGTTTTCACGATTTTTTCCTGAAAAATTGTTTGTCGGTTTTATGATTTTTTCAAAAAATCATGGGGGAGGGTTTTCATGATTTTTTCCTCAAAAATTGTTCGCAGGGTTTATAATTTTCTCTTAAAAATTATCTCATCTGTAATCCACGATATTCACGTAAGATTTTAATTATCTAGGTTTTACCATTTTTTTTCCACAAAAATGATGATTTGTAACCTCAGATTTCTTGGTTTTTCGATTTTCTTCTCAAAATCGTAAATTCTCTTTTCAAGGATTGGTTGCAAATGTTCACCCTGGCAGGTGTGAGCCAAACTGACTGCAACAAAGCTCAATTTTTTAGGAGAAAAATCAATCAAAACCAGAGAACTTCGCGAATCACAAATCCCACGCGAACTTCGCATATTACATATGATTTTTGAGGAAAAAATCGTAAAAACCAGCAAACAATTTTTGAAGAAAAAATCGTGAAAACCTAGAAATCCCATGCAAGCTTTGCGGATGACATATTATCTTTAAGGAAAAATTTCTAAACCCTGAAATAGGAACCCTCGAAAAGAGAATTTACAATTTTGAGGAGAAAATTGAAAAACCAAGAAATCTGAGGCTACAACTCATCTTTTTTGTGGAAAAAAAACGGTAAAACCCAGATAACTAAAATCTTATGCGAATATTGCGGATTACAGATGAGATAATTTTTAAGGGAAAATTATAAACCCTGCGAACAATTTTTGAGGAAAAAATCGTGAAAACCCTCCCATGATTTTTTGTGGAAAAAATCAGAAAATTGACAGACAATTTTTTAGGAAAAATTGTGAAAACCCTGTGACCTGTAAGAACAAGTCTGGTCTAAATCAATCTGATCAAGGCAACGATATTCAAAAATCGTGAACATGCACTGTTTCCAAGTGTTGTGGCAGCTGTTGAATTTCTGTCTGTGTTCCAACATGATGTTGGTCAAAGATGCCATCACAGAAACTGAGGTTGAATGTGGTCAACCTAGTGTAGACACAAATAATGAGACGGAAGATTCTGATTAAAAATTAGAAGAGAAACAGCTGCACAAAAAATCTGAAACCCTGGAGAAGAATTCTGGCACGAATTCAAAGGTGCAAATTTCGAGGTTTGGAAGAAACCTAGAAATTACAATTTTTTACAAACTTAAAACAGCATAAATGGTGCCCAAAAAAAAAGCAAAAATCCCAATGTCCACAGAAATAGTAGAAATTGTGAACTATTTTTAAAATCCAAGGCAAATTTGTTGGCACAAAATTTGAGGTGTGAAAAACGAGGCACCTAGAAAAATCTCTCGAAAAACCCACCAAGAATCTGAAAACAGAATGTAGATCCGACTGCTCAAAAATTGAGGCACGGAAAATGATGCACCTAGAAAAATATGACGATGACCCAGTTGAGGTCTCAAAAACCCCACCAAGAATCTGCAACCAGAATAAAATTTCGACTTGAACTAAAGGGTCAAAACCCTAGTCGAAAATTGCAGAAACCGTAGGAAAATTTTCAACCTTCAAAAATTAATCTGCCTAGGAAGAGGAAAAGAATCCGCTCTTCAAAAAATTTCGGAATTTTTAATTTCCATGCTCTGATACCATGAAAAATAAATTGAATGAATGATTCAATTATCAGATAATCTATTCAACAATATACAAGCGTATATATAGAGATTACAAGATGGCGTTCTAAATTAAGAACAAGTTGTTTAAAGTGAACTGCCAAAAAGCTAAACGCTAAATAAAGCTTAAAAGCTAATTAACTAAAAAGAAAAAGCTAAATGCTAAATAAAGCTTAAAAGCTAATTAACTAAAAAGCTAAATGACCATTAAACAAGGAACTAAATATAGGTGACTAAAATATAATTAATATAATAGGTATGCATTCCTCGAAGCAATCAATCAGAATTTCGGCAGCACTTCGTTGCGAAAAAACATGGATACCAAAAACAAGAGCCCAACACTCTTATTTATAACTTTTTGAAGCTCCAAATTCAAATTCAAGTCCCTCCAAGTTGCCATGAAATGACATCCAATTTGGATGCCCAAGCAAAAATAATACTTGCCTTTATTTTAATCATGTATTTTCTCCCAAAGGGACGCCCACATAACTTAAGTAAAAAATAATTCTTAATTCATCAAATCGACCTCCTCAAGGTAGCAAATATACTTTATGAAATATTCATAAAGTGAGATATGGTGTCCAAGGAAATAAAGTGAATTATTTCATAAAATTAACATATTTCTTTCTAAGGCGTGCATCATGCCTTATAAATAACTCACTTGTAAAATATTTTTTCTCAAGCATAAATCCCCCAAAATAAGCTCCAAAAATGCTATAAGACAAACTGCTCAAAATGGCATGCGGGAAAGAGCCATTTGATTTTACCTGTGCTAACAATATACTGCTAAGAATAATACTTACTAAAAATAGCATACTGTTAAAAATAGTAAGTGTTTCCAAAGTGATTTTAACCACATTTTGAGCAATCGTCGCAACTTACTAAAAATAGTAAGTTTGGAAAAGTCTTCAAATTCATTTGCATATTACACCATCGCGAAGCTCTTAGAAAACTCAGAAAAACCCAGAGAAATAAGTTGCCTTTGCCTCCACTTATTAAAAATAATAAGTTTACCAAACTCCACTGCTTGCTATGCATGTACCATCATTGCGAAGCTTTCGTAAAACCTAGGAGGAATCCAGAACCAAATCTAACAAAATCCAACATGCAAGCCACCAAAAATGCCGAAACATCCCCCTAGAGGTAGGAAACCCTAATTTCTGCTCCCGATTAGCCTACGGGCCTCCGAGATAGGCTAAGTGCCAACTGAACTAGTCACTGCTGAGAAGGGGACATTATAGTCCGCCCTCCCCAAAATTGCTTGTCCTCAAGCAACTGCAAGTTTGGATGCTGCAAAATCTCCTAGTCTCCCAAGTAGCATCCTTTATAGGCAAATTCTTCCACTTCACCAAGTACTCCTTGATTGTCCTTTTCCTCAAAGAGCGTTCTCTGAAATCAATGATCTACTCTAGAATCAACACCAACTGTCTTTCCTCATCCAAGGGCGGTAAGTCTGAAAGACCATAATATCGTGTCCAAGTACCTTCTTGAGGTGAGACACGTGGAAGACATTATGAACTTTGCTACTCGTTGGTAGCTCCAACTCATAAGCCACTACACCAACTCTCTTGATGACTCTGAATGGCCCATAGAAACTTGGCTTGAGTTTCTCCGCTCCACTCTTCTTGAGAGTAGATTGTCTGAAAGGCTGAAGCCTAAGATAGACCATGTTTCCAACTTCAAATGTGCGTTCTATACACTACTGATTCTGTGCAATCTGAAGGTTATTCTTCAAAGCCTTCAAAATATCCTGACATTGTTGCACCGTATCTTTTGCTTGGGGGGTTTTGCTATCACCAAACATCAAATCAGCAAAGCTAGGGGCCTCGTAACCATAGAGTGCCATGAAAGGAGACATTTTGATGGACATGTGGTAGGAGGAATTGTAGCAGTACTCTCCTAAGTGTAACCATCTCACCCAAGCTTTCTGCTGCTCCAAGACATAATTCTTGAGATAGCCTTCCAACCACTTATTTACAATCTCTGTTTGCCCATCAGTCTGTGGGTGATAACTAGTGGTTGGAGTGAGCACTGTACCACACAATCTGAAAATCTCTTGCCAAAAAGTACTTAGGAACTTGCTGTCCCTATCACTTACAATGTTCTTTGGCAACCCACGCAGTCTAAACACCTCACGAAGGAACACATCAGCAACCTAAGTTGTTGTAAATGAGCTAGTAATGGCATAAAAATGAGCAAACTTGGTCAATCTATCCACCACAACAAAGATACAATCCTTGCCTTTAGCTCTTAGTAACCTCGTGATGAAGTCCATTGAAATACTTTCCCACTTTTGATTGGGAATTGGTAGAGGTTGCAATAAACCAGCTGGAAGAGTGTGCTCATTTTTGTTTATTTGGAAAGTGTGACACTCCTTAATGTAGCTCAACACATCATTTTTCAATCCCTTCCACAAGAACCTCTCATGATTCTGCCTATAGGTCTTGAAATATCCTTGATGACCAGCAAGAGGAATGTCATGGAAAGTCTGCAAAACTTTCTTTTTGAGCTTAGATTCAGGCAACAAAAAGATTCTTCCCTTGTAGTGGATCAGCCCATCAACTACCTTGTACCTTTGATCATGAAAAGTACCCTCAATAATACTAGTTGCAAATTGATTTTTTGGCATAATCAGAAAGCAACAAGTCCTTCCAATCAGCAGTAAGCTCACACAAAGATCTCAAGTGGGGCCTTCTTGAAAGCGCATCCACCACAATGTTGTTTTTCCCCTTGACATACTTGATGTCAAAATCGTAAGCTTGTAGCTTACTCACCCATTTTTGCTGTCTTTCATTGAAATCCTTTTGGTGCATGAAGTGTTTGAGGCTATTGTGATCTATCTTGACAACAAATTTGCTTCCCACCAAGTATTGTCTGAACTTGGCCAATGCATGCATGATCGCAAGCATTTCCTTGTCATAGATTGAGTAGGTTCTCTCAACTCTTAATTTTTTGCTCTCAAACACAATTGGATGCTTCTCTTGCATCAAAACAACACCAACACCTTCTCCAGATGCATTACATTGTAGCTCAAAGGGCTTGGAGAAATCTGGTAAAGCCAAAATAGGGCATGAGCTCATAATCTCCTTGAACTTGTCAAACACATTTTGTGCCTTTTCTGAGCAAACAAAAACTCCCTTTTTAGTGAGATCCGTGAGAGGATTGGCCAAGTGAGAGTAGCCCTTCACAAATCTCCTATAGAAGCCACAAAGACCCAAGAACCCTTTCAGATGTGTCAAGTTCTTAGGTTGAGGCCAATCAACTATTGCCTTGATCTTCTCAGGATCAACCTTAACTCCATCTGCACTGATGATATGACCAAGGTAGACAAACTCCTTCATTCCGAACTCACAATTGGACTCCTTTGCAAACAATGATTCGGACTTCAAAATGCTGAGCACTTCATCCAAGTGTGATGAGGGTACAACCCAAAGAACATAAAAACACAACAAAAGAAACACAAAAAATCTATATTTTATTATTATCAGAAAACTATTTCAATACTTTCAATCACAAATAAGAGGAATCAATCCTCACAGGCTGCAATACAACAACTTACAGAGTTTTCTGGAAGACCCTTACAATGCAAATTTCCCAACCCAAATTTAAACTCTTAAAAACTCACATACAAGAAGTACTGCAAGTTTCCTCAAATGAGTCCTAAATAGCCTTCCACTATTTTGGAGCTGAAATTACAATTTCAAAATTACCAATTGGCGGAGAAATGCCAAAACATGAAATTGGAAATATGAAAATATAGCCAGATTAAAAAATTGAAACTTTCCAAAAAATTGTCCAACTTTCGGCAGCCATAACTTTTGATCTGGGAATTGGATTGACGAACCGTTTGAAGCATCAGAAAGCTCTTTGAGCGAAGAATATGCGAAAACTCCACTCTATCAATTCCCGCCATTTTCGAGGCCGTTAAATGCCTCAAATCTGACTTGGAAGATTTTTTTCGGTTTTTCTGGAAACTAAAACTTGAATAACTTTCAAGCCGTAAATGATTTTAATCTGGTTCTTTTGCCAAAGTTCTTATTTTTCCTTCCTTAAGTTTCCTACAAAATTCGGACTCCATCCGCCTTTAAATAAAAAACTGCTATTTTTGGCAGTCGGCTAGAAAAAGCAGCTTGTGAATTTTGAGAGCTGGAATTTCTTATTCATCCAAATGGGTATCCAGAACTGCAAAAAACATTAAAAGAAAACTAAACAAAAATAAATATTTTTGGGTGATGCAGGTTTGCCCTTACACCACCGGATGCTCCTGCATCAAAGTGCTCCTCCCAAGATTTGCTGAAGATGAGAATATCATCAAAAAAGATTAGCACAAACCTCCTCAACTGCTTCTAAAAGATCTTGTTCATACAGGATTGGAAGGTAGCAGGAGCATTAGTCAACCCAAAGGGCATGACTAGGAACTCAAAATGCCCAAAGTGGCATCTGAAAGCAGTCTTCTCAACAGCTGACTCCCTCATTCAGATCTGATGATAGCTTGATCTGAGATCAATCTTAGAAAATAAAACAACTCCATGTAGCTCGTCAATGAGCTCATCAATCCTGGGAATGGTGTACCGATTTTTGATAGTCTTCTGATTAAGTGCTCGGTAATCCACGCACATGCGCATGGTCCCATCCTTCTTCACTAGAACTACTACAGAAGCGAATGGGCTCTTACTTGGCCGGATATAACCCATATCCAAAAGTTATTTGATACTCATCCTTCTGCTTCTTTGGATACTGGTATGGAGTAGTGATGACCGGTTTAAGTCCTTCCAGTTCAATTATGTGCTCAGTCCCTCTCTCAGGCGGTCTCCCAGGGGGTGGGCTACTAAAGGCTTTACTCCTCTTGGTGATCAACTCTTGAATATCCGGAGGGTAGTGTCTCTTTTCTTCTATTGGATTGGATGGCATGATCATGCATTCCGCTGCCCACTCCACTTGATCATGACGGATCAGCCTCTCCATCCTCTTCAATGACACAATTCGAGGGCCTCCATTAGACATCCCTCTTAACACCACTTTCTTCCCTTCGGCCATGAACTTCAATTCCATAGTTGCAGATTGAGAGTGATCTCACCAAGAGATCACAGCCATTGTATGCCAAGAACTGCATCATCAACACCTCCAATGCTAACCACAAAGAAGTCATCCTTGACTTCATAATTTCCCAATCTCAAGGACATATTAGAGACCATCCGGTTGCAAGAGATAGTAGAACCATCTGCCACCATTACTTTGAATCCCTCAACTTTATCAGTTACAAGGCCTCTCTTTGCAACAATCCTCTCATCTATGAAATTGTGAGTTGCTCTAGTGTCAATCAGGGTAATAACTTGATGCTCTCCAAGCACTCCCCGAACTCTAAATGGTTCATTTTTATGAAGACTAGATAGTTGAGCAACTACACTGCCATCTTCATGGTCATCTTCAACCTCTTCTGGAACCTCCTCGTAGTCGCTTTCCCCTATTTCAGTTTGCTGTTCTGAATTTTCAGATTCTGATCCATCAACATAATAGGCTTCCATGCATTGTGCATTGCCCTTTCCATAGCACTTGTGACCTGGGGCCCATGGTTCCGGAGCTCATCATCCATCCTCGAAGGAAACTTCCTAGTCTGATTTGTAAATTTCTTCTTGTCCTTTTGATAAGGGAAAGGCTTGGACTGAAATTTAGATTTAGGGGCAGCCAACTCCATGCTTCTTGATTTTTTGATAGCTTCATTCAGCTTTGGTGGATCAAACGCCTTCACCCAACCCTTCAATGATTCCTCCAAGCCTTCAGTAAAAAGAACCACTAGTCTCTTCTCTGCGAATGTTTGGCACCATCACAACGAGTCTTTGGAAATCAGCTATGTAGGTGTCCAATGATCCTTGTTGTTTCAGTTGTGCATGCTCACAGAACTTCACTTTAGGATCCTTAGTGTCAAACCTTTCAATGAGCTTGTTGGTGAACTCATTGTAGGTGACAATTGAACTATGGCCAAGAGTGACCAAACCATGATACCACCACTCTTGAGCAGCCCCATCCAAATGCAAAGTAGCAAACTTGATAGCACCTTCCTCCGACATTGGTCTCAAGGACAAATAATTGTCCAACTTCTGAACCCACGATCTTGCAGAACACTTATCACTCCCGTCAAAGTGGGCTAGAGACACCTTTCCAAGGGCTTATTGATAGTCTCTTGGCACATAAGAGCGGTTATCATATCTTCCACCTCTCTTCTTCTTTTGGTTCATGAATTGATCCAAGGTGAGGATATTCCAGATCTCAGCAGGGAGAGAAGCATACTCCATGTAACTATTCCTTATCTCATCAACTGTTGGTATCTCAATTTTAGCTTGAGGTGCTCTTTAGGTAGGAAGACGGGTTGCAATGGTCTTGTAATAGACCCTCCAGGTGTTCCTCCATTGTTACTCCCATGGTTACTTCCGTTTCCATTTCCTCTAGGAGTGTTGAAAGTGCTAGCTTCATGTCCACTAGTGGGTTGATTAGGAACTCTACCAACATTCTGATTAAGCTTGGCCAACAACTATGACATCATATCCATCATGGCATCAAACTTTCTTTCTGCTCTGGCATCAGGGTTCTCATTCTGTTCCGCTGTTCTCTCTGCCATAGTGTCAATTGCTGTCTCCCTGTTTCTAAGCACCTCTGAAAAAGTCTCCTCAACTGGAACCGCTGGAATCTGATACTGCTGTCTCTTCCGCTCTCTGTTGTAATAGCGGATTTCTCTATCACTCATGGAGAACTCTGATCAATCCGAACACACAGGTTGGCAGGAAACCAACTTTGATACCACTAAAATGGCCCCCTCAATTTTTTATTTTTTTCACACAGTACATTCACCCGTTAGTGTTAGCATGATAAAATGTAGAGAGCAATACAAATTGGCGGTTGGACCAGCCACTTCCACTTTTCAATGGGATAGAGAAAATTGGAATTTAACAACTACTTGGCAGTGTAACTAGCCAATTACAAATCCAAAATGATTGAAGTAAACAAACAATCACTCAACCACTTATTCAGTGGGAGGACTGGAAATAACAATAACTATCTACTCAACCGCTTATTCAGCGGGAGGATAGGAGTACAATAAAATAAGATAGGCGGCCAAGCCAACCTCTTCCACTTATTCAGTGGGTATTGTGAAACAGTCCAGAAATAAGATAGCTGTTAGTACTACTAATCAGATTTACAATACATAACATGTATTTTTAGATCAAGAGATATCGCTGTCCAAAGCTGCAAATGATGTTGAATTTGTTGGGTGAAAATTTTGTACACCTAGGAAATGTACAAAATTATGGTTTCAGCCAGAGTGTGTGAGTATAAAACTCTCCTAATTTGGGGAAGGATCCCCCTATCTAAAAACTAAACTAATCTAATATGGGTGATACAAAAGTCTTTCTTTTTCTTTCAAGAAAAACCATATTCTTTTCTCTTCGCAAAAATGTAACAGCAATTGTAAATGAATAATCAACAACACTTACAAAGTGAAATGAGAGAGAGGAAATGAAGTTTCCTGAAAGCACAAAGACTTCCGTCACTTCCTCCGGGACGGGAAAACAATATCAAATGCAAAGTTTTGAATATTTGAAATCCTATCTACCCTTTTATGATAATAAGAACAAGTGCAAGGTACAACAACACAAAGTCTGAAGTATATTGCCACTTTTAGCACAAAACAACAAGAATTAGTGTGAACTCAAAGTCTCATAGTTGTTTCTTAACACACATCAATTTCTACTCTAATTTCTTTCAAGAACAAGTGTAGACACAAAGTTCTACAGTCTTCCTTGATAAGAACTCTACTTTAATCTATATTAACCTCCAATATTTGCAGCACAAAGTCTGCAAAACAAATTTGATTAAGCTCTCAAGAATCACATGCAAGAAGTGCAATAATGAACACAAAACTCAAGAGATTCAGCACAAAGTCTAAATCCTTGAATAATTTTCTTCTATTCCTTTCAACTTCAACTTACACAGAAAAAGCACAAACTCTTTCTTGCTGTAAATTTTGGCAGAGTTTACTTGCTTGCTTTTCCAAACGATATCGATTACAATAGACCCCCTCAAGTATTTATAGGAGAGGAGCTTTGAGAAAAAGGTGGGAGAATCCCAACTAACTTGAGAAATTCTCTCAACCACCATTACTTATTCCAACTACAGTCCTAATCTAACTCAACTTGTAGTTGCTTTAAATTGAATTACATTTTACAAAAGTGCAAGTGAAAGTGATAGCTGCAATTACAAAACTTGTTTTTATATGTAACTTGTCAAAACAAAATTACAAATACACAATTGAAACTATTCTATGTGTCCGAAGACATGACACTAACTACATCATTCTTTGTTTTTAAAATCTTCATGCTGCTACAAGACACTCTGTGATCGAGGTAAATGACATCTTGAACTGGAACAAGAACTTGCACCCTTGATTGTCTTTGTTTATTTAACCAGCGAACTTCAACCTTTCACATGCTTGGTGTAGTACCATTTCTTCAAGAGGGAAAGGGCTTTGCATCCATGAATTGCTGTTGTATCTCTTCTTCTTCTGTTCACTGATGAAGAACCCATAACACCTTATTCAAGATGATATTGTTATAAAACAATACCCATGCCTTGATTTATTGGTTTGATAGATCATGTGTGCAAACAAGATTGACAAGGGAAGGGATAATTTGATGCAAAAATGGGCTCACAAGTGAATTTCGGGTTTTGATGACTACATTATATGTGTGGAAAAACAAGAGCATTAACTTGCAATTGTGGAGAACAAACATGCAACTTCATATGTGTAATGGGTAACTACAAGTTTGCACTTGTAATTGGACCTTTAAGACTCATTTTCAAGTGTTTTTGAGTGCATTTTGGACCAATTTCGGGTTCTGGAAGGCTGACTGCAAGTGCAATGAAGGGAAAAACTTTTGTGAAGACGTAACTACGATCGGGTTTTAAAATTCCGATTGCAAGTAGACTGAGTTGAACACTCAACATTGTAACTTTGTAAAAAGAATATTAATTCCTTTTACCATGGGGAAGATCAATGTTATCACTGTTACTTGTAATCGAGTTTCAAAATCCCGAATACAAGTAAATAGGAAAAATTTGCAACAGGGGAAAATCATACAAATTTACAAATTGCATTCAAAGAACCAATCAATTTGGGAAGATCTTTTAGAAACCCGAAATTATAACAAGAGCAAGATTATTTACAAAACTTGATCAAACAAGAAAACTAAAAACAACAAAAAGAAAGCAAAATAAAACTGAAAATTACATACCTTGCTTGATCAAATGCCCTAGACAAAAACAAATGAGCTTGGGAAGAACTGAAATGCTCTATAAATAGATGAAAGAGCCACCGTGTTGATAATTCTTGCAATAAGTAAAACGGTTTTGCATTCAACCCAAAGCACAAAAACGGCTTGGAAGAAGAAACCCATTTGGCGCCAAACACTTCGCATTGAAGGTTGGATGCAAAATGCATCACACAAAGGTGGAATACGTGGTCAAATACCAAGAAATGTGGAGCTTAAAACAACAAAAATGGAAGCAAAAGACCCCCACGTTGGCATACATCCATGGTGCCACTCCCATGAGAATTGGATTCAAGTTGCAAAGCACCACAAGTTCGCTCCTTCTTGGGGAAAAAACGTGGTCGGGTTTTTTGAATCCGACAGCAAGCAATGAGCATAAGTTTAAAACTTGGAGCAAAAAAGATGCAATCGGGTTATAAAAACCCTATTACAAGTTTTATTAAAAACTCTGCTTCCCGAATCTTCCAAAATCGAGTTTTAAAGAAGCAAAAGCATAAAACATAAAAACACTTAAATACTTGCAATCGGGTTTTAAAATCCCTATTACAAGTTTAAAAAATAAAGAAAGTAGGAACTTTTTAAAAAACTTACAAGTTCTCATAAACTTGTATTTTTAAATTTACTTGTAGTTTGACCAAAAAGCTCCTACAAAACAATTTAAAAGACAAGGAGAAAATGGAAAAGAAAAAGCAAATTACAAGCTACACATCTTTTATAAACTTTCACTTGTAATTGCTTGAAAAAACCCCTACACCTTAAAAACAAAAAGATCTCTTTACTTCCAAAAGAAGGAAAATTTTCCACTCGCAGTCTATGTTGAGACATGGACCAGCTAGGACTCGAACTTAGGACCTTCCATACGCTGCTGGAGTGCTCTACCATTGAGCCACTGGCCCCTCTTGGACTAGTCCATCATCGGTCCGGGTGTGGCTTATTTCCAACACCAACAACCCCCCTTAAGCCACACCTTTTGTGTGCTTGGGGCTCCTAGCTTGGACCTGGGTCTGATACCATGTTGAGACATGGACCAGCTAGGACTCGAACCTAGGACCTTCCATACGCTGCTGGAGTGCTCTACCACTGAGCTACTGGCCCCTCTTGGACTAGTCCATCATCGGTCCGGGTGTGGCTTATTTCCAACACCAACAGTCTAGAGGAAAAAACCCGATTTTGAAGAAAAGACCAAGCAAACAAAATTAGAACGCGATGAAATTTGAAACGTGGATCAAGGATGAACCCAAAATTAGTCCATTTCAGAAAGGAGCAAAATTTTTCCCTCAAAAAGCATGCCTTAGAGTAAAATCTCCAACTTGCAGTGACTTCTCTGAAACCCAGAATTGTACAGAAAGATAGGAAAATGAAGGCCAAAACTCACCAAAACTTGGACAACGATGGCAAAGACAACCCTTGATGATTTGACACTAACAAATGTGAGTTTTGCACCTCGTAAAACTTGCCTTAGAGATAAAAACGACACATTTTAAGTAAAAAATTGTAGGGGTTGTCACATTTTTGAAAATCTAAAAATGAGGACAACACAATTCACTTTAAAGCTACAAGAGACTAACTACCCAAAAACAACCCCCACACTACAAAATTATAAATCTGATATACTTTTCCAGCAAACTGAAAAACACAGACCAACAACACCAAATCTCACTAAAATGTTGACGACTTCTCCCAAACTCAACAAAATGACTCAAAACTGAATGCAAATGAATTCTAGGAAGGATACGCCTTAGCCAAGACCAACAAACAACTACAAACTACTCAAAACATTAATACACGCATTCCAAGACAACCCCAGACATGGTATGGCCTAAGAAGAGGGCGATTCGCTATAATTAATTCACAACTCCAAATTAGACTCGAAAAATGACATGAAGGAACGCCTAGGCCTTAGGAAAATATAGCCACTAAAATTCACCCTTGGACTTATGATGAAAATACCACTTCAACTCTACAACCGACCTGCAACCTGAAAACTCACAAACACCTCAAACACATCAGAAAATATCAAAAGTCACAACATCGATGAACTCCATCTATTCTTCAATGTAAAGAACAGTCTCACAATCTCAACTAGTTGCTATCTTTCAAGCAAGAAGCCAAGAACCGGCTAAGAGGTATGCATTCCTCAAAGCAATACATCGGAATCTCGGCAGCACTTCGTTGCGAATAAACATGGATACCTAAAACAAGGGCCCAACACTCTTATTTATAACTTTTTGAAGCTCCAAATTCAAATTCAACTCCCTTCAAATTGCCATGAAATGAAATGAAATGACATCTAATTTGGACTCCCAAGCAAAAATAATACTTGCCTTTATTTTAAATCATGTATTTTTTCCCAAAGGGACGCCCACTTAACTGATGTAGTAGGTGGGGTTCAAAATTCAACAACATGAAAACATATCCATACCAAGTAGGCTTATTTCACAACAATGGGCTAAATGACCCAATCATGCAACCATCACAACGGTGGCTTTAATATTCAAATGACTCAATGTACTTGAGGGACACTTTAAATCCTTCCAAACACAACATTTCAACACCTTAGAAACTCCCATAGAAACTGATTCCTCTAACTGTCACAATTTTCCACATAACCTGTCCTAAGTTCTAGCAGCCCTCACAAATTACAAAACACGGCATAACTTTTGAGGCCGATAAGATATTCACAAATTGATTACATATTCAGATATCCTTTTTGGGATTACAAAACATATGTGAAACAAAGGTATGGTTGTTTTGGAACATGTGTCTCAAATAATGACTGTTAATCTACTCGTGAAGACTAATTTATAACAGAAAATTGGGTTTTTTTGTTGTAACTTTCACTATAAAAATCATATCAGAAATGTAATACCATTTGTAGATACCCATTTGGAAGTTTTATAACATACATCAAAATTGGATAGGGTTTCTTTGGAACATAATCCTCAAAAATGGACTGTTACGCTGGAAAAACTTAGTTTCTGAACAGGGTGACTGGAAAGATTCCACCATTAGACAATTTAAACGACATTTTCTTTTGATCTAATAAGAATGAAAAAGTTCTGTAATTCAATTATCTTTTCAACCATATAAGGCTCAACTCCTCATCACGTTTGTATAGGTCGTAAAAAACAAAAGAGCAGCAAATTTATGGAAAAAAAAAAGGGAAAAATGAGGTTTTCTTATTCATTTCATCTTCAAAATCATCCTCACACATTCCTCCAAACTTAATCACGTACAAATGATTCACAAGGGCCTATTTATAACTTCCTACACCCTTTCTAACTTCTCCAACTACCTATTTACAACTCATGACTCTTCAACTTCCAAAAGTTGTAAAGTTGCTTAAGCAACTTTTACAACATTTTAACAAATTTTACATATTTGATAAAAAATGACTCTACATGACACAAACTCACCAAAAATGGTCATAATATGACTTTATTACATCAAATAAACTAAAAACATACTATTAGACCCCTATTTGCATTATTGACCCAATTTCGCATTAGGTGCTCCTGCACTATTATAACTTCAAACATAATTCTTAATTCATCAAATCGACCTCCTCAAGGTAGCAAATATGCTTTATGAAATAATCATAAAGTGAGATATGGCATCCAAGGAAATAAAGTGAATTATTTCATAAAATTAACATATTTCTTTCTAAGGCGTGCATCATGCCTTAAAAATAATTCACTTGTATAATATTTTTCCTTAAGCATAAATCGCTCAAAATAAGCTCCAAAAATGCTGGAAGACAAACTACTCAAACTGAGCTGCCAGAAATAGCCATCTGATCTGACCTGCTAAACCATTGCTAAAAATAGCACTTACTAAAAACAGTATACTGCTAAAAATAGTTAGTGTTTCCAAAGTGGTTTTAACCACATTCTAAGCAGCAGCCGCAACTTACTAAAAATAGTAAGTCCGAAAAAGTCTTCAGATTCATTTGCATGTTACACCATTGCAAAGCTCTCTGAAAACCCAGAAAAACCCAGAGAAATAAGCTGCCTTCGCCTCCACTTACTAAAAATAGTAAGTTCACCAAATGCCAATACTTGCTATGCATGTACCATCATTGCAAAGCGTTCTGAAAACTCAGAAGGAATCCAGAACCAAAACTGGCAAACTCCAACATGCAAGCCACCAAAAATGCCAAAACATCCCCCTAGAGGTAGGAAACCCTAATTTATGCTCTCGACTAGCCTACGGGTTTTTGGGATAGGATAACGGCCAACTGAATTGGTCACTGCTGAGAAGAGGACATTACAACATCTCAAATGGAGTTGGGGGGAAACATCTTTTATGTGCTCCTATTGTGATATAACCTTGGGACTAGGAGCAGAGCTCCATGCCACCAAGGCCAAATAACAAAGATTCCGCCAACCAAACATCCAATGTTGCTTTGTTTTTATATTGCAGCCAGCCAAGAATAATAACTCTTTAGATCTTCTCATGGCTCAAGCTAGATCCCATAATATGTCTTTAGATTGAATGCAACCTATTAAGAAGCCTAAGGCTTGTCAATGTTTTAATTTTTCTTCTTTGAGACAACTTAAATTGGAATAGTATGTGAAGTAAAACCTCCCTTCAAATTACAAGGGAAAGTTCCTTGAGATATAAACAACTTTAGATTCTAAGCTTTAGACAAAATATATAGTTATTATAGCCATACAATATTTCTTCTGGAGGGTTTTGCATAAAAGAAATAAATAACTCTTTCTTTGTTTTTTCTCCTCAGGTATCAGCATTTAATAAGCTGGACCAAATTTTTTAAACCAAAATTAGAAATTTTTTCACAATTTTACTATGCAGGCATTTTGTCAATGTATCTGGCCAGTCTGAAATTGTTTTCAACTTGTTTGCAGGGATATTGTAAATAATTGACTTAACATTCACTTTCCCATGTTCATAATAATTGTAGCTTTATTCATACAAAATTTCATTGCATTATATGATCACAGAGAAAATTTATATTTTTTCCTAAGTATTTCTGTTACAATGATATCCTCTAAAATTTCATACGGAGAAATATAATTAACAGGAATTTAAATTTTATTTTTGCTAAATGCTGACCTGTATGGCTGATTAGTCAAACACCAATAAGAAATTATCATTGTTCATCCCTTTAGTTGTACGACCCTTTTTGAACATGGTACAACACCGCAAAGTGAAGTATGACAGGCTAAAATATTTAAATGGCAGCTATTATAAGCTGCGATTTAAAAAGCTGTGCCAACCTTTGTTAAACCTATTAAAGGCTGCGACTAGCATGGTCAAACTTTCCAAAGGCCATGTCGGCTCCTTTCTTGTCTTATTTCCCATATATTATCATTTGAACCCTTTTCTTTGTTGCTGGGAAAGTAACAATGGACGGCTGGGGTAGAACTCAGCAACAAATCATATATATATATATATATTTCACCCTTGCACACATTGCACTATTCATTTTGATTTTCACCTTCACACACAACAATAACAAATCAATTTTTTGTTGGCAAATCTCAATTTGTATGTGAGACTCTAAAGCCAACAATTGTAAATCTTTTTTCTCTACTTAAGCACAACTGCGAATCTTGTATGAATCAACCATATATTTGACTAAGAAATCTTTAATCTTTGAAGCCAAATACCTCTAGGTTTCTGTCCTAGTGTTTGAAGTTGAACTCGCAGTCCAAACTTGCCAAAGAGAAACAAAATGTCCAAACTATGAAAATTAGCTCCTTCATTAATTATGGGTTTATTTTTCAAACTTTCTATCTATAAAAAATGGTCACTCCCATTTTAGCACAAGAATCCCTGATTGGCTGCAATGAAGTATCTACAAAGTTTCTTTCCTTGCCCAATGAGGTGGTGTGTACCTTTTCATAACTAGGACCTATATAAGTTGTGGGTGCCTTATTAATTCCCCACAACATTTCCTCTTTGTATGGTGATTTAACAAGGTTAATGGCAAGCCCACTGGCATAAATGCAAGATGCAATGTGCTCATTAACATTTTCCCTTGTCTCATTCTTAAATTTCCTTTCTAATGGTCTTTCATCCTTGGTTCTTTTGCAAGAAAAAGAAGGCTATCATCTTCTTGGAGAAAAGAGTGTCGCAAAAAATAAATTTGTGGCAGCCACTATTGGAGTATTGGAGAATGTTTTTGTAGGGGTTGCAAAATCCTTTTTGGCCTAAGGATGAAATTTCAATTTAGCTCTTTTGTCTACACTATTTGCTTCTTTTTGTTTTCTATAAACAAGAATTTGCCTCTTGGGCAACCCATTTTGTTTGGGTCATCACATGTTTTGGTTGTTTGGCCAACAACTGCACTTTAGTGGGTTTTCACTCAACTATAGGAGCTCGTATATGAAGAGCACACACAAATATACTGGAGGCAGGGGGTGAATCAGTATATGAAACTATGCTGCTACTTTAAATAACCATACACATGGCAAAGAACACAGTTTTTCACGTGGAAACCCAAAATGGGGGAAAACCACGGCAAATGAATGCAAATAAATTATTTCTTTTACAATTTGTAGAGGCACCAACCCCTAGACTGATTTGTGAGCACCAACCCACAGGAAGCACCAACTCCCCAAATTCGTAAGCACCAACTTACAAGAGGCTCCAACCCCTTCAAGTGAAGCACCAACTCCAGTACATGAAGCACCAACCTCAACACATAATTCTGCTATAAAATCTGCAACTGATCCTTTCATCAATCTGCTATGATGGTGATCATGAACTGTCTAACACATGAATCACAAAGCTGCAACAATGCTGATAAATTTGATTCCAAACTGAATATATTTCTTCTTTTTAGAAATTGCTGCAACATCCCATTTATTCTTTCTTAAGTCTGATGTAAAAACTTTTCTCAGCATATACCTGTTTTTGAATTATTTTCTCAGCATTTTTACTCACACACCACACCTTCATCATTCATCAAAAATGATATCTTATACTCAATCGAACAGCAACAATCCTCTTTGAATAAATACATCTCTTCATTACAAATACATCTCTCCATTATATTTTTACAAATTGCACCTCTTCATTTATTCTTAATCGTACCATATTATGTTTATTAATTGCACCTCCTCAGATCGCATCCTTTGTATTTTGTTTATAAACCTTGAAGAACAAATCACACCTTTTCAATTATCTTTGCTTGTAGAATCAAAACCTTATTACTGTCTTTGCATATAATAAGTCACACCTCTTGACATTATTAGTTTGTTTAAAGTAAATCATGTTTTTTGTTTAATCAAAATTTGATGTTTTTGTTATGCGATTTAGACATTAAGTCGTGTTAATAAAAGCAAAGATATAATGCGCTTAATGTATTTGTTGACCGCTGCCTTGTGAAGGTTTGCTTTTAATTTGCTGCCATTGTAATATATGATCAGACTGAGAGATCATCTGTTTTTAATTCACTTCCATTGTTGATGTTTAACTGTTGATCGCTGTCATAATGTGATCATTCCCAGCTTTACATAAAAAGATCGCTCTGCATTTGGAACTTTCTTTTTCAGTCTGATTCAAGTCATGTCAGGAATATAAACTATCAACCATAGTCGCTGCTATTGGCTTGGTCCTTGTTTGTTAACATTTGTCACAATCTTCCTGAAGCGCTGCCTTGACATTAATCATCTTCTTATTACTTGGCTTAATCTGCTCTTGATTCATACTTGTATGATTACATTCCGCTCTTTGACAAAAATAAGCGTATTACTTATTCAATGAAGTCAATCATCCTTGATACTTTGACAATGATTTCCTCTTAACTTCTTTAACATTAATAACATAATGTAAGGCATAACGACAACATGTAATGTAAAGCATGATAATCCAAACTTGTGTATGTTCAACAAATGTGCAAGCATCATCCAATATGTTCATCAATCTTCATGATCTTTTGTCATCTATGACAACAACAAATTCCTTTGACATCAATGACAATATTTCCAACAGTATACTCATTTTCGCATTTGTTACCATACTTGCCACATTTTACTCACCACTATTATGCATGAATTATCAATGGTAGGGATATGCATAGTTCACGTTGATTAGATAGGTGACAGATTAGCATTGTATGCAAGGCAATAATATGTGTAATGATGGGAAATTAGATAGATCACCCTCTTCATGAGAAAGGAGTCTATTGATGTTTTTTAGACACCTCTAACACAATAAAATACCGAAGGTATTCTATCCTCTTTTGATCAAAATCTCCTCGGATGTTAAATAATGTGATCAATTGAGACAACTCCAAGGTTTCTATAGTCAGGTCATGATGAATGGATAGCTCAATGGTTTGATGTGTTTGCTAGGAATCCAAGGGGACTTACGTTGAATCTTGAATGCTTGAATGTTTGGATGTTGCTGGAACTTAGATTTTAACTACTTGCTTGGAAAATAAAATGACAAAATACATAAGGTTTGAGGAGTCTAATCTAATCCTAAGAATGCAAGAGACAATGACCGATTGAGTGAAATTCAACTAAGCCCTGCTTTGACATGCAAAGCAACAACTCTACAAAGCTTAGTGTGATCTTCTAAGGTAAGTACGTGATGTTCAAATCACTATTAACAACAAGGATACCATCGAGGCAATGCATATCAATGTGTGAATAGCAATTGAAGTTGAGCTCATTTAAGGATTCCAGTTGACCACACAAGGCAAACTTACAATCAGCAAATCACTAGTGGTATGGATAAATGAATTTCACTATTGATCATTCCCAATTCATTTCATTCATCTAATCAACATGAAAGCAAATGAGAAATAGAAACCATGCAACTTGTTGAAATAACACATTTCACCACATCTTCAATGAAAAGAGTATATCCGTTTACATGCCTTAGCAACAATTTCATCTTCTCCTACTCTATTCTAACTTCTAACTTCGAATCTATCTATTCTTCTACTCTTCTAACATTAACCCTTACAAATGAGAAAACCGAGCCTTATATAGATAGCTCTTTACAATGAATGGCTCAGATTGATTCACAATCAATGGTTGAGATTACAAGATTGAAACCCCGATTAGGGTTTGTTACAACAACTCCCTTTCAGCCAATGAGAAAATTACATTTCGTTTGACATGTGTTCCATATTGAATGTGAACCAATAGAAAATGAGGTTAGGTATCTTGAAGTTTGTGCCTCCTTTGAATGAGTCAAATACATTGAATCCGGACATGCTGGCGTGGAGCCTCTTGATTGGTTAAGTTGATGACTAGGATGCCACCTCAATTTGCTTGCACTTGGTAGATTTGATACTCAACATCTCAAGCTTTCTCAATGTGGTGATGATGATGGGAAGCATCGTTATGGTCAAGTCAATCCTCTATCTTTGCTTGCTTATCTTGCCTTGAGATGATTGTATGATCTTTCCTTTACATTTTGGTGTCTTGACCTCATCATATCGCCATGATGTAATGAAAGCTTTTGAATATCTTGAAATCTTTCTTGTGTAGTCACCTTCCTTGGAGTGCTGTTCTGATGTCAATAATCAGGCCTTCCTTTTTGATTTCCTCCTTTGTCACCTACAAAACAAACAAGAAAGCATCAAATGCACATAATTCATATTTAATTTTACCTACCTTTCTCCTTGTATGCCCTGATCTGTCTGATTTTTTTATGTCTACTTTTACCCCCTTAGATCTGATTCTGCTTACCTACCTTAGATTTAATTTTACCTACCTTTCTCCTTGTATGCCCTAATTCACTCAGCTTTGCCCAGGTTGTCTTCAAAGTAGATTAAAATGTCTCCAACTTGATCTCAAGCCACCTTAGTCAGAATCGCCTTCCTTGATCAATGAAATGATCAAGAGATACGCTGGTCTTTGTTATAAAAAATCTCAGTTCTTGACAAAATTCGCTGCCTTGAAGGGATTTCGTTCTGCTCTTGATTGGAATTCTAATCGCTTGAATGATGTTCATAATGTGATAAAGTATCTCCTTCATATGGGCGTGGATGCTCAGGGATGCATTACTTTGCATTATAGGCCGAATTGCCTAAAAATGTTTTAATTTTCTTCTCCTTGCTGGGCATTTTACATCATTCAAGGTGATAGTGACTTGGCACTATTTTGTGAATAAGTCTTTTGAGTGTCGGCCTCTAGTGGTTGGTTTACACAATGTATCTTAGGTGGTATTAAGTGATCCATTTGTATACTTGAGTTGGCATTCTAACTCTCCTTTGTATGATGAATTCGGTCTCTCAACGCTCATTTGCATGACCTAGGCGGTAATTAAGCCTTTGTTTGCACTATCCATTCAGCCTTTGTCTTGATCTTTGTTTGCATAAGAATTTCGGTCTTAAGGGCTTCATTTGCACAATTGGTCTTATAGCCTTCATTTGCATGAGCAAATTCTTTTGATCAAATGTTTATTGCCCTATTTCACCAAGACAAATCGGTGTTTTTCATCTTCATTTGTATAAACATGTTTGTTTGATCAACTTTTGATCATTTTTTTGCAACTAAGCAAATCGGTCCTTTGTGCTCCATTTGCACAATTTTGCAAGTTGGCATTTTGATGTCTTGCTTGCACAAAACTTGTTAGGCCGGCATCACAACATGATCTTGCTGGGCGGCATTTTGTTGTTGAATTGTACAAAAACTTGCTGGGGCGGTATTTTGTTATTCATTTGCATTAGACCTTTTGTCGACAACTTAGCTCTTATTTGCAAAATCAGTGTTGGACCCTTCATTTGCATACTCTGATTGGTGTTAACCCTTTCATTTACACAATCCATGCTAGGTGGCAATTTTATCTTCATTTGCACAAGATCAAGTTCAGCTCAAAACCCTTTGTTTGCACAGCCTAGTCGGTCTTTTCCTTTTGGTTTGCATTATCACCTTTAGGCGGCCTTTTGTTTTTCATTGTTTTTCATTTACTCAACATGCTCTTGGTCGGCATTTTGTAGTTCATTTGCACAAATCTTTAGGCAACCTTTTCACCTTTTAATGCTATCAGATTTCCACAATCCATGCTATAATTCTTATAATGCTTCTGGATTCGATTGTGTGCAATATTTTTATCATTAACGTTTTGAATCATACTCCGTGATTCATTATCAGGATGAGAGTTTTAGGGGGCTTTAAGGTGTTCATTTTCTCAATTAAGTCGGTGTTTTGAGCTCTATTTGCACAACATGATCGGTTTTGAACCCTTTGTTTGCACTATGAAAACTTTGATTGAGCGGCTTTACACCCTTGGTTTGCATTAGACCACCTTGGTTTGAGCGGGTATCAGCACCTCATTAGCATTGACAAATCGGCCTTCATGGTCTCATTTGTATAACATGATTTGTTTGATCATTTTTTGATTGCCTCATTGTACCAAGGCAAATCGGCCTTTAGGTGCTCATTTGTACTAGCACATTGGTTTGATCAAATCTTGATTGCTTTGCTGCTCCTAGGCAGATTGGCCCTTTTGGCTTCATTTGCATGAGCAGGTATGTTTGATCAAGTTTTAATTTCCTTGTTTCATCAAGACAAATCGGCCTTTCATGCCTCATTTGCACAAACCAACTTGATGACATATTTCCTGTCCCCTTTTTTGATCAAAAAACTATCATTGCTAATCAGCCCTTTTGCTTTTATTTGCATAAGTTGAGCGGTGGATTGAGTCTCTTTTGCATAAGCATGTGTGTTTGATTGATTTTTGATTACCTTATTGCAACTGAGGAAATCAGTCTTTTATGCCTCATTTGCAGAAGGGTAGCGGGCCTAGAACTTTTCCTTTGCTCAATCAACTTGCCTAAATCAAACTTAGGGTGGCGGCCTTTAGCTAGTCATTTGTACAAAACCCTTTGGGCGGCCCTTTGACCTTCAATTGCACAAGAGGGGCGGCACATGTAGGTTCATTTGCATAGAATTGCTTGGGCGGTATTCTCTTCTCTGTTTGTGTAATGTCCCCTCTTAGATTACTATGTTTTGGGGAAATTCAGAATTATAATATCTTGTGCGATTGAGAGTATGAATATCAAATCAATATGGACAAGTATATATATATACAGAGGTATGAGTTGATCTTGTTATTTACAATCCGAACTTCTGTCCCCTTACAGCAGTTAGGAACCTGCAACTTCTAATCTATAGCACTACTGAGATGACATGGTCACCGCCTTGTGGTTTAGATGAATTAATTTGTAATAATGATATCAAAAACAGTTCTGTCAGTGTGATCTTGCCGCTTGCTGGAGTTATTTCTGAGGTTCGAATGTCTGAAGTATATATACGATTTTAGTTCTCTGATCTCTCTTGCTTTAATATTCGCCCAGGCTGGAGATGGAATTCCTGTTCAAATCTGATATGAAAACTTCCTCTAATGAAATGATTGATGATATATATTCATACATTCCATTGGGTGTATCCCTTGGAAGATAGAGGCATATGTATTTGTTATAATTGTGCCCCTTAGTATGTTGTTTATAACTAGGTAAGAGGGTTCGGATTGCCTTAAGGCAACATCCGAACCCATATAGGACTGGGTCCTATCCTAAAAGGGTAACGTGCCCCCAAGACAAGACCAGCCCCATATCTCCACGCCACAATAAATCAAATTGGTGCCAAAATGATTTAAGGCCGACTTGGAGTTATATGGGTTAAAAGCCCATATAAATAAAGATCAAATGCAAACTCAAATCATTCATTTTCAATTCCTCATGCAATCAGCGAAATAGCTCTGCAACTAAAGGTGCGAAATATAGAAGAAGACTGCGCGAAATATAGAAGAGGACTGTGTGAATTAGTTCAAGAAGATAGAAGGCATTTGGTATTCCTTGATGTAGACTTGGTGTAATTAGAAGGGCAGATCTGATATGTTAAAAGGGGAGCAAATCTGAAGAGTCAAGCTAAGTATTGTATTGATGCAATTAAGATTAAATACATAATCTGACCTGTGGGTCTTTAGTGCTGGGTTTTTCCTCCTTGGAGGTTTTCCCAGGGTATTTGTGTTGGTCTCTTGCTCTCTTGTTTTCATTCTTGCATTTACTTGATTATGGTTTACTTAATGTTAGCAAATAATTAAATGCTACAAATCTGATTACTGAACTAGGTCACAAATTTAACATAGTAATTACGTGATTAGTTATAATTACTACTTTCTAGTTCTTCCTCCCTTAACTATGACTTCTGGTGATTGTTTGTATCATCCACTTAAATGTTTTTTCCTATAATCGGTTCTTATTAATCTCTGATACATAATAGTTTTTGTACCCGCTGCTGATACATAATGGTTTCGATGCTTGCCAGTGTTATATTGATATTTATGGGTCCTGGGTTATATTGCTTTTACGTCTACTTGATGTCTTCCACGGAAAATGCTATTCTTCCTTAACCGATAAGGATCGATCTTGAAGCTATGATCGGTCTTCGCTTGGGAACATCATAGGAAGTATCAGAGGAGTTTCCCCAGGTTGAAGTCTATTTTATTGTAGACTATATTTTTTAAGTGTTTTAATAAAATGATGCTTTATGTGGTTTTTTACCCGAAAGGGTTTTCTCCATGTATATCTTGTGTTATGTGTACATTTATGCATTTATGATTCTCATCTTATTTATTTATATCTTGTTTATAATGATTAGTATCCTAAGATCCTGATTTCTAACCATATATAAGACAAATTGCTAGTAGAGGGGGGTAGCTCCCTTTGCATTAATATCAGAAAAAAATACATTGCTTTTAGTTATAGAGTAAAAAAGAGGATTCTAATGGCCTCAATGACTTCCTGGATTCGCTCAATCTGTGCAGTTGGTGATTTAAAAGTCACTTTCAGGTTTAAATAGGGTTGGGTTATTTTTAATCTTTTTTAATATACAAGCCCAAGATGTGCCCTACTTGACTCAAACCAGATCCAGCTTTGGTTTTGATCCTAGCTTGACTGGTTTGGGTTCTTAGGGGATACTTGTAAGACTTGGTAACGCAAATTCTATGATTTAACATATACATGCATACATACATATATTTACATAATGCCACCATGGAAGTAGCCCTCTTCTAACATCATGGATGATTGGTTGAAAATGAGTATGTTTGTGCACTCAATCCTACACCCTCCCTCACCCACCTTCCAGCTCTTCTTATGTGGCTTAAAATAAAACCCCCTCCTGTAAGCTTTAAAAAAGATGCCTTTACCATGTCAGATACACCTAAATACTCATGTCTTGAAATAGCTTATTCAACTAAAAAATCCTCATGTGTATATCATATCGACCTTGGAAATTAGATGCATCATTGCACTGTTCATTTGTTTAAGTAGAGAACAATGATTTATCAGTAATGTGTAACTTGATGCATAATGTACTTGCGTGTGCTTAATACTGTTCATCATGTCCATTATTATGTCTTGTTAAAATACTTCCGTTTATTTTATTTCTACATTTTCAGGCAGGTCACCTATGTCCTAATATGTTGTCCCCCTAAAATTTTGAGGATCTCCTCTAGCTACGCTTAAAACTTCTTGTCTCCTACTGTCTTTCCCTTGCCATCCCCATTTCCCAAACTTGGGCACTGAAGCACTATTTAAATGCCCTAATTAGTAGTCTTATGGAAACACATGCGACTACTTTTATATTTAAATTTATTTTGAATTTTTTGCCACCAAGCAAGTATGATATTTCTTAATGTATTCTTGGGCTTTTATAAATCCTACTATAGGAATTTTTACTGATATTGTTTGTCAAAAATAAATTCAATTTATGGCTTTTATTGTCACAACTTTATTTCTGTTGATTGTTATTCAAATATTGGGACAATCTTAGGTTGATATCCTGTGAATACCATAGCAATTTAGAGGCTAACTTGAGTTTTATTCCATTATATTATTATATCTGTTGACTTCCTATTTGGGATTCTTGAGGAGGTTCCCCCTCTCATGTTGTATTGGAGATACACATGCTGCCTTGGCTCTTTTGCAGACCCTCCTAAAATAGAAAGCAAGCAGCTGGAACTTGCAATCAACATCCTTGATAAGCTTCCACAAGGGCTTGATCTTGCCTTTTTCCATGAAGAAACAACTTACACTATCAAGGAACCAACTTCCAAAAGAGTATAGGCTTTGGGGTATCTCAGTTTATAATTTAATTGAATACAAAAACCCTCAGATGTGGTTTAGAACTGACAAAATTTAGTTTGAAAGATTGCGTTGATGTCCAGCATGTCCTCCAATGCTCATAGGCTCATAGGACATATGCAACATTCATCATGGATTGCTAAGATCTAAAACAAATCTTGGTGATCTAAAACAAATCTTGGTAAACGATTCGTGTTTTACATTAACGAACAGTGGAATTTTAAATACAAGTGTCGGATTGTATATTTGACTTCTCATGCAAACATGGTGTTGTGCGTTGCACACACTCCCTGTCGCCGACAGGGTCCTCCTCTTTTGGTTTTTAGCCTTCGCCCTGCTGAGTTTTGAATTTTGATTTTGTCCGCCATCCCTCTTGTTGGGATCCAGGAAGTGGTAAAGCAGTAGCCTTTGCGGTTGTTGAAGAAAGGGCGTGTTTGCATTTTTGAGTCGCATCACCTGGGAGTTCTGCGCGGAGAGTCTCGCATCATCATTTTTGAATGCCCAAAATCAGTTCAAGGGAGATCTGGTCATAGCGTAAGCCTGGGAGTCTGAGCTGAGTTAAATGCTTAAGTTGAAAACTTTTCAGATATCGCTTCTTGGCCGATTTTCGCCAAATCTAAGGGCAACGTCAAAATGAAAAGGTTTGCAAAAAGGCCTTATGGCCCGAAAAAACGTTGGAAAACTTAAAGTTGGCAAAAGAGCGTTAAAGCCCGAACTTCGGCGATAAAGGGGAAAACTTTAAAAATGTTAAAACTTTGCAAATTCACCAAAAAGCCCGAACTTCGGCGATAAAGGGGAAAACTTAAAAAATGTTAAAACTTTGCAAATTCACCAAAAAGCCCGAACTTCGGCGATAAAAGGGAAAACTTTAAAAATGTTAAAACTTTGCAAATTCACCAAAAAGCCCGAACTTCGGCGATAAAGGGGAAAACTTTAAAATATCGAAAGGTTTGCAAAAGAGCGAAAAACCCCGAAGTTTGGCGATAGTAAGTAAAACATAAAAATCAAAAGTTTGCAAAAGCTCGTTATAACCCGAATTTCGGTGCATAGAGGCAAAATATCAAAAATAAAGGAAGTTCGCAAAGGAGCGTAGAAGCTCGAATTTCGGCGCAAAGGAAAACTTTAAAATTTAAAGTTTACAAAACGCCTATTTCGCCCGAAGTTCAGCGATAGGGAAAACGTTATAAGTGAAAACGATTTTGAGGCAAAACGTCAAATAGAAGAAGTTTGCGAAGGAGGGTTAAAGGCCGTAGTTTGCAAGGCCAGATCGTCATTTGGAAGGCTTTTCTTAACGCCTCTCCCAACTGAAAGGGAATCTTGTGAGGAGGAGAACCGTAAGCCCTCGCAGTTTGCAAAACCCTTCCTTTCCCCGAAAATTGCCAGTGATCACGAAATCGCAAGAGAAAAATTATGAGTTTTCACAATTTGAAATTTGCAAGACCCTCCAGGCACCGAAGTTGCGAAGTTGAGCCTAGGCAATGTCTTAGGGTTGCGCGTGTTTCCCCCAGCCCAAAAAGTGGGCAATTTGAGAATCGCATGAGTTGAAGTAAAGGGCATTTTCAAAGTTTTTTAGAACGACCCTACAGGCCGAGTTTGCACAAAGCCCTTTTAACCTAAAGTTTGGGGAGACCGCGAGATTGACACCTTGTTTGCCAGGTAAGCTCGCTTTGTCTCCTTTGAAATCATTTAAGATAAATGCAAGATTGGTCAAATATGTTTAAGTAGATATTATAAAATTAATCATATGGTGAAATTCTACAGACCGCATCTTTTTCCTTTTGAAAGGCATCAAACAAAGCATTTAAAGCAGAGTCTATCAAGAAAATTAACCCAGGAATGCAAATTTTCAGACTGAGGAAATTTTGAACCTCATTCATTTTTTTTGAAAACTGAACTTAAAGACTTTGAGTGCAAATTTAGTGATCATTGAACACCCAAGCCCCGCACTGCAGCCGAGTAGTAAATTTTAAACGGAGAGCTTAATAATATTTCATGTCCAAATTAATTAGGCTCTTTTGCTGAAGCGTCGCACTTTCTTCAAATTCCAGCGTTCCATTGATCCTTATGTGCTAACGTCATCCTCTTTTTGACTAACCTTTTTTGTTTCCTTCATCTCGTCTCGTAATTTGTGTCCGGTTGTGCAGGATAAATGCCTAAATCTGTAGTAGAATCCTCGAAGACGCCTGGTGCAGTCGGAACATCTCGGGTTTCTAAATCAGACATTCCCTGCAAAGGCAAGAAGATGAAATACCAGTACCAGAGAGGAGAATTGAGGTAGTCAAAAGTCCAGAGCATATGGGAAAACATAGGCGATATTGACTTGGGCCACATAGACATTCAGGACTTCAGAGACCGGGTATATTCCCCTAATGCCTATGGCAGGCCTAGGCGGATGATGGAAAGTGGTATCGCCTAGGCAGCAGGATTTCCTCCATCAGTGCAGAATTATGAGCTATTAGTTGAGGTTGCCCGACATTATCAGCCAGAGACCAGATTAGTGGTTCTGGAGAATATGGTCCTAGCTGACTTCACACCTGAGGCCATTGGCGAAGAATTCGACATCCCGTTCCCAGATAACCCCATTGCGACAACCATAGATGAAGCACAAGTTGCATATGACATGAACCCTACTAAATGCAAGACATTGATAAACGAGGAATGGTATAGGGAGAGAAGGCCCCCAAGTATTAGAATCAGGAAAAAGACCCCTAGAAGTGACTTTCACAATGAGCATGGAGATATGGTCACCTTGCTTAGCCGGGTTATGGGACTCCCTCAGTCTAACTTTTTTGAAGAGTGGATGTTCTACTTTACGGAGCAGGTCTTTGCCGGGAAATCTAAGTTCGACTGGGCTCAGATCATCAGTGATAATATCCATACCCAGTTGGTTGAACTTGAAGAGAAGAAGCACTTCACCATGACCTCTTACCTAGTTTATATGTTCGCCCGACACCAGCCACTGACAGGGTTGATCAAGAAGGGTGAAATCGGGAACGGGCCCAATCAGGTAAAGGTGTACGACTGCTATCCTCAACTACATTACTATGACATAGCTCAGAGGGAAAAGAACAACCTTGCTTATGCAATTGGTCAGTATGAGCGAGTCAATGATGCCTTCACAATGCGCCTAGTCAAGCTGATGCAGGGGGGATTGCACATAAGGCTCTCAGAGAAGGCTACCATTTTGGTACAAAGGTACGGTGCTTGGTTTATTCAATTCCCTAGGTTCTCCTATATCCGGATAGCCGGCTTTGAGGAAGCTCCGTTCCGACTTCCACGCTATCCAACAGACAAAGTAATTCTTCTGGAAGTTGCAAGGCAAGCACATCCAGCGGGCAACTTACTCAGAGACAAGAAGCAGTCCAGATTCACCTTCCCTATGATTTTGGGTAACCTCGATGTCCATTTAAAAAATTCAGCACATGCCGATGAGTCACTTGCTGAATTAGCATCTTATGGCCTACAAGAACATTTCTCAAGGAAATGTTTTGATCATGACAATTTGGCAAAAAGAGCCTATGGCAGGCGCTACAGAGCAAAGGAATCAATTGAAGACTATTGGAAGGATTGTTCTAATGACAATGAGGTCCGACGGTGTGAATATTCAAGGTTAAGTGTGCAGCAAATGCGACTTTATGAATACCGTCGGGTCCCGGATCAAGTGACAGATTCTGGCAATTGCTTGCAGGTTCGGGAGTTTGAGGTAGTAAGGCACCTCTTGTCGGGCATTGATTGGTCTCAGGATCCAATTACTGATTTTGAGGCAGTTATGGCAGCTCCAGGGAGGTACGCCGATCATTGGTTACACCAGCATATTGAGAGACTAACCCATGAGGGAATTCAATTCACATACCATATGATGGGTAGTCTCGATTCTCAGTGCACCAAAGGAAGAGGTTGAGAAACCCGAAAAAAGGAAGAAAGCCAGAGCTAATAGAGGGACTCGAACGTCAAAAAGGACTAAAAGGGAGAAGATCCCTATTAGAAGGGCAGAAGTCACTTCATCATCCAAGGACCCCAGTTCCGATGATGATGTAGTTGAACTTGATTATATACCTGCTCCGCCCTCCCAGAGCGATGTTGATGCATTCGAGGTTGATAATCCTCTGGCACAAAACAAGCTAAATACAGAGGTGAGGATCATTGATTGTAGTGAACCTGAAAAACCAAGTTGAGGAAGGAGAAATTCCATCCAATCGAGATGCTGATGTACATGAACTCACCCAGGGGAGTCGACATGAATTACAACTGCATAGTACCGGCAAAGATGACACCACCGTCGAAGGAGAACGAAAGGCGGATGAGACCCACGAGCCCGGCAGAACTGAGGAGCAACCATCACATGGGGATACCCGAAAGTTGTTCAGTGAGGTAGGGGAGAACTCAACTATAAGTAAAGGGTTGGATACTGCATCGCTTCCTTCTATGACAGATCAATTGCAGATATGCAGTGAACCAGTTGAAACCTCTAAAGAGCAGAGTGGAAATTTGACCATAACATCCGGGCAGATCATACCTCATGACTGATTAGTTGCTCGTGCACAGCGCAAGGCAACCACCAAGCCACCAATTGACTTGGAGGATATTTTCTCTCGCATAGGGGAAACAAAGTCCAAAGGGAAGAAAAAGCCTAAGACCTACTCCCGGATCACCAAGGATGAGCAGAGAAACCGCACCATCCATATCGCTACCCCGCCTGTCGATAAGCCAACAGATCAAATTGCGTTGGCCGGTTATAGCATTACAACTGTCCTGATAGGGCGAGCCACCAAAGAACAAGAAAGGGAGGAGTTCAAGGACTCCGTGCAAAATATGCTCAGGCAACTCGACGAGATGATTGCTGAGAGAAACATGTACCGAGTTCGTGCTGAGCAGGCCGAGGGGTACATTGATCACCTCTGAGACTGTTGCATCATGCCCCCGAATCCCATGTTCCCCCATCAGCATTGGCGCAAAGGACTACAACAGAGTTTGAAGGAGTACGGGATACTGCCAAGGCTGTCAAGGAATGGATTCGAGACATTAAGGAAAAGGGAGAGCTGATCATTGAAGATGTAAAGGAAATGGTCCACCACCGAGAAACCATTTTGGTCAAATTGTTTGAGGTGAAGAGGGAATGTCTTAGGGTTCATGAGGTCGTTGCTACAACTCTTCCCCTCATGAGGGCTCTTTTCTGGACCCACACGCAGATACCTACATTGTCCGCTATCCTGGGTCCCTATGACATTGACATTTTTGAAGAATGGTAGTAGACCGCCACCATGAAGAGCGAAACAAAAGATACCATTAATAAAGAGCAAGCGGAATGCGAGGAAATCTTGAAGGACATGAGGGACCTTGGTGGGAGGATCCTCTGATCGATGGTTCTGGGCTGGAAAAATAGTTTGTCTGATGACATAGTACAACCGGACTAGGAGGATAGATTGAGAATGGATAAGGTCGCATACTCCATGGAGGACCTGGATTTTGCCAGTGGATTGCATTCAGACATTTTGTGTTTTCAAGCTCATTGGTCCGACTGGAAGGATGGGTTAAAGCATGTAGATCGTCATTTGGAGGGCATGAAATATAAAATACGCCATCCTCCTATGCCTCAGTTCATGGTGTTGTTCCAGCTATGCATCAGATTTCAAGAATATGTTCGAACAAAATGTGCGGCAGGTCGGGACCTCTGGAAAGAATATTTGCACGCCGAGGATGAATTTCTAGAGAAAGGGTCTACAACAGAAAAGGAAAAAGTGCTTTCATAAAGTGCAGGATTCTTTTAAAATCTTAAAAAGCACTTTTTGAACTGCTTTTTGGTAGTTATTAATTGCCTTTTTAGGTAGTTATTATTTCTCCTTTGGTGGTTGTTGATATTTTGCCTCCTATTTATGGGCATGGGTACTATGTTGTATTGATGAATCTGGGCCACTTGTTTTGTTTTAATCTTGGCCATTCATCTGAGTTTTGAAACTCTATTTAAAGGGGTTGGTTTTCCCTTATTTTGGTAAGAAGTCTAAGATTGTTGTTGAAACTCTGGCGAAATTCATGCAGAATTAATGGAAATTAAAGCTGTCTTATTTCTTTGTGAGTGCATGGTCTCCTTCTTCACCATTTAATATTCTTGTTGTGCATTTTGTTTTCAGATAGTATTTTTAGGATAATATTTGATAGAAACCTTGGTGTTCATACCATTAAGGATTGGTTGATTGTCACTCCCCTTGCATGGTTAGTTTGAACCCATTTGTGTGCTTAGTTCGGTTGTCAAACATCAAGTGAATGGATCTCAAGTTTTGCATTTATGTTTAGTAGCATGAAAATTCAGCTCCCTTTGAAGATTGCACTAGATTTTACAACATTGTGCTTTATTAGTTGATAATGTTAAATCTGGTTTTTTGAGGTTTCTATCTGTTTTCCTGAATATGTTATCTTAGATAAATTATTTAGATATTCTCTATCTCTTTTTCCCCTTTTTTATTAGGAAGAAACCATACAGTCAAGCTGAAATAGTATCAATCCAAGTGAAATCAGATGATATAGGACTGTTAAACTTTAGGGAACTTGCTCGAAGCCGTCCGTCTAACCTTAAGTCCCCTTTGTGTTTCCAGCAAAACACATCAAACCGCTAAGCTATCCTGCAGTCAAGACCTGACAACCGAAACATTGAGGTAATCCCCATTGATCAATTAAAAACCGCACTAGGTATTTCCTTATCTCAAGAGGATAGGATTCTTAGCATTTCTATTCTGCGTTGGCCAAATGGAGTCATAGCAATGCGATTTCAGACACGTCAATGGATAGACTCACTAGTCACAATTATTACTGTCAGTTTACCCACTTACACAATCTATATTGAATGCTTAATTCAAATTGCAACATGGAAGTGTTAGCATCTGACACCCTTCTTTAACTAAAATATTTTGCTTATTATTTATTCTCATGGCATAATGGTTTAAGCATTCAAATCACTCTCTCAAGCCTTGTTCCTTATGCTGAAACATCCTTTGATACAGAAAATTGTGGAAAGCTTGATATATTTATTCTTACTTTGCCCACACTTCTAATCTAGAGATGGTGATTCACATACCTATTTGTACAATATGACTGGGTATTAAAATGCAGTTAAAAGAGACACTCAACAAATCTATTGTGTGCATATGTTTTATGTTATTTTATGTTAGTAAAGATTTAAACTTATTTGTGGACTTTAATCGTATATTCATCAGGTTGCTGATTTTGGTCTCTCCAAAGAGGAAATCTATGATGGCCACAAGTCAGGTCTCAAAGGAACATACGGTTACATGGACCCTGAGTATATGTCAACAAACACTTTCACACAGAAGAGTGATGTATACAGCTATGGTATCTTTCTTTTTGAACTGATTACGGGGAGGAATCCACAACAGGGACTTTTGGATTACATCAATCTTGTAATCTACCTTACTCTTATTATGATTTTTTTCTCAGAATTGCATTAGTATAGCTATATCATGAGCACTGTAGTTGCCTTTAGAAATCTTTACTTCATGATTATGTTGGCCTTTGTGTTCTTATATTATAATTAACAATTAGTTTGGTATTTTCTGTAAATTAGGACAATGCAAGATGAGAAATCTTATGTTAAGATGTATGCTTGTGTATGGAAGGTTGAGGATATTTTATCGATTTAGAACTTTGGTATTATGCATGCAATCTAGAGATGCCAAATAGGCTGCGGCTAGGCTATGTCTGTTGTTGTTCTGTGTAGTTTCAGTGTGAGAAATCATTATCTTCCTTGGTCATCATGCACGAACTAGACTAATGCCTGTTTTCTCATCGTCTTTGAATTATTACTTGTTAAACAGGCTGCAATCAATGCAGAGGACAAATCAGGGTGGGATGAGATACTAGATTCACGGCTTAATGGAAAATGTGACTTCGAAGAATTTCGTACCATAGCAGCTCTTGCATATAAGTGTATTCAAAAGAATCCAAGGAAGCGGCCAGCTATGCGAGAGATGGTACAAGCTTTATCGAAACTCCAAAAGAAAAAGGTTATCGAGAATCTGAGCCGAGCATCATCAGTTGTAGGGGACGGAAACTCTGAAGTTTTAGAGCGGATAGAACTTCAGATAGCCCAGTTGAACAAATTAAGCAACATATCAGAGAATCATGAAGCTTGATTGTATATTTCTGAGACAAATGGGTTTGTGCAGGGTCAGGGGCATTGATAATGCTATATGCAGCATTTAGTCAGTGGAATTAGGAAGTTATTTTTTAACCAGGGTTAGCAAGGCAATATAAGCTTGTTCTCTGATTCTAACATTTTGAAAAGGTTTGCCAGATATCAGTTATGGTTCTGCATCTTAAGATGGTGCTTAACTTTTAATGTATGACACTAGGGCAGCTGAAGATTAAGTCAGTCAAGTGGAATCAGTCTGATTTTTGCAGATATGCTGTGAGAGCTGATGTATATAAGTCAAATCAAGTTCAAATCTGGTATGTTGAGTACATCCCATTTAAATGAAAATGGGGATTCGCTGTGCTCAAATATTGGACTTGAAATTCTATAATTACATGAGGTGGCATATTATGATATGGCAAGTTATCATCAACAGATCGTCTTTCACAACTGATTTGGTGATTTCTGATCTGCTTCTTTGTGTTTTTTTTATTGGGCTTCCGTGTTGATTGTAATAGTAGTAGGTGATTGAAATTGTATTCAAGGCCATGTTTGACGATGTTGTCAAGACTTGGGATATGAAGCCCTTTAATGTCGGAAAAAAAAAACGGACCATTGGCTTGTGCTTCAAAGAATGGCATGATCAGGCTCATTTTCACAAGAATTAAAAGCCGGGAACAATGAGTGAACTGTGGCCATGTACAATATAAGGCTTATATTGGTGAGCATTTAAACAAGGGAACATGTGGTTAAAGAAGGCTGTAACATGCAAGAGCTTATAAGAGCAACAAAATGGGGGAAAACTTAAGTTTATATTAAACTCCTCAATTTGCACATTTCACATCAAGTAACTTTGTTTAAATTTTGCGTGATTGTTTGGCACAAGGTATGTTGGCCCTGAAATATATGACTAGCATAACCTTCCATAAAAGAATGAAGCTACACTTTAAGCATCATTCCAAATGAGCTCGTACAGTTTTATTCATTACTGACATGAGGTTGTTTTATAATTTAGTTTTGCATAAAATTAGAAAAGGATCTCATAAGAGCAACAAATAGGGGAAAAAATCTCTCTTGTTATTACGAAACACTCATTTCCACTTTTTATGTTGAGGATTGCTGCATCGGCTTAAACTTAAGTGTCATTTAAAGGAATATTTAGAATATTAAGAATTTTTTTTCTTTATGGAAAGACCTTTGTAATAACCTAACAATATGACTAATGTAAATCTTGTTATCAGTTGAAACAGCAATATAACTTAAAAATAAGACCAATAACAAGGCACCATAAAATAATCTAGGAGTTAGAAGCTTGTGAATATGTCCTTATGAATGATGATGTAGTTTACACTATAAAATAATAGGAAGAATTTAAAAAAAAATTAAAAAATGCGTTTATAATAATCTAACAATATGACCAATGCTTTATCAATTAAAACAACAACATAACTTAAAAATATGAACACGAACAAGCACTGTAAAATAATCTAAGAGTTAGTAGCTTATGAATATGTCCTTATGAATTGAGGATGTAGTTTACATTATAAAATAATAGGAAGAATGGGATAGGTATGCTTGGAGGCAATGCAATTGTTTTTTTCTTAAATGGCAGTACAATTGTTTTTTTCTTAAATGGCAGTGCAATTGTTTTTTTCTTAAATGTTTTATAATACCAAACTAAATTAAACTATAGATTCAAAAGAGGTTGTGAAGAGTAGATTGCACATCGATTTTTTTCTTAGAATTGATGTTCATTTGTCTAATACACACACTTTTTATTGTATTGAATTGGTAATATGAATAATATATCTTAGTTGTTGGGATAATCCTTAGTCATAAAAAAAATCTCATTTCTATTCTTTAATTTTAAGAAGTTTTGGTTTTTTATTTTTATATTTCAAAATAGTTTACTAATTAGGTTATAATATATGAAAAGGTCACTTGCTCAAATAGGGTTTTCTAAATCGATCACTAATAAAATATCACAAAAAAAGAACCAACAATTGAAGGCCAAAGACAAAGGGGCACTTGGAACAACATTAAAAGCAACAACTAATGTAGCAAATTACATAGTTTTTGTTTTGCATTACCCACCTATATGCTTTGGCATGGTGATGGAAGTAACAAATTCATTAAGGCAAATCATAGCGAGCACCTTTAACTAAACAATTAAAACTTTACAAATCATTATAAATCGCTTGAAATTGGAAATAACTATTGAACACAATGTACCACTGAGAGGGGGGGTGAATCAATGGTTACTAAAAACATTTCTTTTTAAACCAAGCTTGGAGTACCGGTTAACAACCTAAACACTAAACAATCAAACCGGTAAGATAAGAGTGGATATCAAAAGAGGCAAACACACAAATGCATAACCCACAACAGCAATTGTACGAGGAAAACCCAATATGGGAAAAACCTCGGTGAGAAATGTTGCTAGAGTCTATTGCTCCAATCCAACTTCACAATGAAACAACAGATTACAATGATTTAGAGCACTAACCCAAGGACCACCAACCCCTACTGATTTAGGGCACCAACCCAAGGAGCACCAAGCACCAACTTGGTGTAATATAATGAAATACAATATTAATGCAATGATAGCACCTAGTTGCAAATGAGTTCTGCAACACTTGATCAATGGATGTCTACCGGTTATCAACTTCCTCTATTTCACCAGTCCTTCTGTCGGTTATCAGATTGTGCTCTCTGATCTCTTACCAGTTTCTCTCAGCCTCTCTTCTCTTTCTCAGAACCTCACCCTACACAGTATCACACTTGGATGCTTTCCCAACCTATCAATACCTACTGGTATGCTTGACTGTTAGGACTATAATAGTTAATCGGTTACTCTGTCTCTACCGGATAGAACCTCTCACCGGTTCAGCTTGCTAAACACACACTCTAACTCTCTATGAAAGAAATCTTATGCAGATAGTCTTTCTTCTTGCTCAGGCTCTCTTTTCTCTCACAACTCGCATCTAGCATCAATCAATCTTAGTCTCGAGTGCACATATTTATCTTTGAGGGTTCCTGCCAAAAGCAACATTCAAACGGTGGCGTGTTAGGTTTTTTCTTCACCAACTTGATTCATATCAGATCTGATCTGATCTACTTTTCTGGAATGGTGATCTGCATCACATGAAACAACACTGCCATCTCCTCGCTTTTCATTGTGTGTTTTCTATTTTGGATGTCTATGACATGTTTTTCTACGTTGCTCTGTCAATCACCATTAATGGCTCGACTGTTTCCTTCAGCCAATGAGTACAAGGATCAGATTGTCCTGCAAGGTTAGTTCAATCACCTTGCCACTCTGTCTTCCTCGAGCCGCAACAACCTGCCATCGTCCCATGATTTGCGGGCTCTTCATTAATGTCGACCTGCTTGTCAGACTACTACGTTGATGAATACTTCACTGACCTGTGCGTGCTTGCCACCTGGTGTCCGCCTGTCATCCTTGTCGACATCCATCTCTGCTCAAATTGCAAAGTCGGTTTGACATCCTTCACCGACCAAGACTCATTACCGGTTCAACACACCTTACCAGTATAACCTAACTTCACCGGTGGACCTTCGTACCTGCTGATCTCTTCTTTGCCTCTTTGTTTGCTTGTTGGTGGTCCTACTTTACCGATAGATGCTTCACTTCATGTGTACTAGTTACATACCTTTAATGTCTACCTACACACTCCATCCTTCATATCGGTTGACATTATTACTCACTTCACCCATACCGGTAGCTACTACATACTTACCGGTGATCATTCCATACCGATTGACATCAATGACAACATAATGCCAACAATCTCCCCCTTTGGCATTGATGTCAACACACTTTGATGTCAACATACTTTGTTCCTTCATCCAACCTATTTGACCATTCTCCCCCTTTGACAACAATGACAAAGGGTCGGGGCATCCTTCCATCTAATTCATTCTCCATCGGTTATACGGTGTATTCTCCCCTTGTGACCACAATCCACTCAACCAGCAACATATGAGAATCAAATGTGATTGTACTATGAGTGCTGCCAAGTGTGAAAGTAGATACCCGTAATCATGAAATTCTCTTGGGTATTCCTACAACAATTTCCTTCTTCTACAGTTGATGCTTTCAGTACACCCATAAGTTCAAGCATGTTGGTTCTGCATCATAAACACTTGATCTCCCCCTGTTTCCAACATATGGTCCAAGAGAGGGGATTTTACAATGAACTCCCCCTAAACCATAGATTTCCTTCCAAACTTAAGTGCATGAGGCAAGTGACGCAACTCCCAACTTTTGTCTTAAGTACTCAAAAGTGCTTACCGGTAACGGTTTGGTGAAGATGTCTTCTACTTGTTCTCCTGTAGGGACATATTCCATCACTACTTGTCCTTCAACTTTCTCTTTGAGAAAGTGATACCTGATGGCTATATACTTTGTCCTTGAATGCATCACCTGGTTCTTTGATATGTTGATGACACTTGAATTGTCACACCGGATGGGAATAGGATCAGAGATATCCATCTGTATGTCTTTGAGGGTCTTCTTCATCCAAAGCATCTGAGAGCAGCATGTGGTAGCAACAATATATTCTGCTTCAGTAGTGGATAGGGAGATTGAATCCTGCTTCTTGCTATGCCATGAGACTAATTGGTCACCTAGGAAGAATGCACCACCACTTGTGCTCTTCCGATCATCAATGCAACCTGCCCAATCAACATCAGTATACGCTTCCAAGATGAATTCTCCTTGTTTAGGGTACCATAATCCATAAGTGAGTGTCCCTTGCAGGTAACTAAAAATTCTGCTAACTGCATTCATATGTGACTCTAGGTGCTTCTTGAAATCTAACCACCATACACACTGCCTGCACTATATCCGGTCTAGAAGCAGTAAGATACAATAAACTGCCTATCATGGATCTATACAATGTCTGATCCACTACCAGTGACTCATAATTCTTGCTCGGTTTGCTTTCGATCACCATGGGGGTAGTTACCGGTTTGCAGTCCTCCATTTGAAACTTCTTTAGCATGTCCTTTGCATACTTGGTTTGTGAGATGAAGATTCCCTTATCTAGCTACGAAATCTGCAAACCAAGAAAATATGTCAATTCTCCAAGCATTGACATCTCAAACTCTGACTGCATCTAATCAGCAAAATCTTTGCAAAGAGTGTCCTTGTTGCCTCCAAAGATGATGTCATGTACATACACAACAACAATGATCATGTGGTTTCCATCTGCCTTGATGTATAGATTGTTGTCAACACTCCCGTTTTTGAATCCTTGCTCCTTTAGGTACTTATCTAGCCTTGAATACCATGCTCTAGGAGTCTGCTTTAAACCATACAGGGCTTTCTTAAATCGACACACAAAGATTTCATCATCATGTAACAGAAACCCTTCCGGTTGCTCCATGTACACTTCTTCTTCCAAATTTCCATTGAGGAAGGCAGATTTTACATCCATTTGATATACCTTATAATCCTTGTAGGCAGAAAAAGCTAGAAACATCCTAATTGCTTCTAATCTAGCTACCGGTGTAAATGTTTCTTCAAAATCAATGCCCTCTACTTGAGAGTAACCCTTGCACACAAGTCTAGCTTTATGCCTAACAATTTTACCTTCTTCATTCATCTTGTTCCGGTAGACCCATTTGGTGCCAATGATGTTCTTGTCTGTCGATCTAGGGGCTAGTTCCCAAGTCTTGTTCTTCTCAATCGTTTGCAACTCTTCTTCCATGGCATCCATCCATTTCTGACTTTTCCTGGCCTCATTGAATGTCTTAGATTCCACTTCAGTCATGAGGCAGAAGTTTACTTGTTCATCATTCCGAGCAAGTCTTCTTCTAGTCTGCACACCATCACTCTTATTACCTAAAATATGCTCTTCTGTGTAGTTTTTCTGCACATACCGGTTAGGAACCTTATTGGATGCTTCTTCCGGTTCATTGTCTAACTGAGCTTCTTCACCTTCATCACCAGAATCATCATACCAGTTCACTTGTGCTTGTCTTCCTTTATGCATATCCTCATCAACTCTTACATGCACACTCTCAATGACTCTTCTTAGTCTTTTGTTGTAGCATTTGTAGGCCTTACTGTTAGTTGAGTAACCAAGGAAGATCCCTTCATAAATCCTTGAGTCAAAACTAACTAAACCATCTAGGCCTTACTGTTAATTGAGTAACCAAGGAAGATCCCTTCATAACTCCTTGAGTCAAAACTACCTAAACCATCCATGTCTCTTTTGATAAAACATTTGCTTCCAAATACCTTGAAGTACTTGACTAATGGTTTCCGATCATACCACAACTTGTAAGGTGTCATTCTGCTATTTGTTCTTAGGTGAACCTGGTTCAAGGTATATGCTACAGTATGAACTGCTTCCTTCCAATACATATCCGACAAACTTTCCTCATTTAACATGGTTCTGCCCATCTCCTTGACTATCTCGTTCTTCCTTTCTACCACACCATTTTGTTTTGGTGTCCCGGGGGATGAGTATTGCCTGCTGATTCCATGCCTCTCACAGTAATCTTCAAACTCATTTGATGTGAACTCTCCACCCCGGTTGGATCTTAGGTATTTCAGTTTGCACCCACTTTCCTTTTCTACCATCTTCCAGAAGATCTTGAATTTATCAAATGCTTGTGATTTATCTTGGAGAAAAGTGACCCATGTCATTCTTGAATAGTAATCAATGAAGAGCATAAAGTATCTTTCACCGACAAGAGCTCTTGTCCTAGTCGGACCACATAGATCAGTATGTACAAGTTCAAGTGGTCTTGAAGTGTTGTGTTCTTTTGTCTTGATGATCACCTTAGTTTGCTTTCCTTTCACAAATTCATCACAAAATGTGCTTACCGATTTGATGATGGGTGAAATATTTCTCACACAACTCTTTTTGCTTACTACAACTAGATTATTAAAATTTAGGTGGCGAATCTTCTATGCCAAAACCAACTTTCATCCACTTGTCCCAACATGCATCGGGATTCAAAACATTCTTTCAGATTGTATACATTTCCATCTATCCTTTTACCTTCAGCTACAACCTGATTGATACTCTCCTTCTTTATCTGACAGCCAGTAGAGTCAAAGGTGAATTTGTAATATTTGTCACACATTTGACTCACACTCAACAGATTGTGCTTCAGGCCTTCTACATAATATACATCACGTGCTTTCATTTTGCCATCAATATTTAGAGTACCTTTTCCCTTTATCTTGATAGTTGAGTTGTCTCCAAACCTCACTGAGTCACCATTCCAATCTTCAAGTTTGATAAATTTCTTTTTATCACCAGTCATGTGGTTGGAACTACCACTGTCTACAACCCACACGTTTCTTCTTTCTGCATGTAGGGTAGTTTGCACTATCAGACTTGATTCTGCTTTTTCCTTTTCTTTCTCAACCCAACCCAGTTGAGTTTCCTTCTTCTTGTCATCTGCAATTTTGTGCCTCGGTTTGGCTACTGGTTCCTGATTAGGAGATGTCCTCTTCTATTTGATTTTCCTGTTCTTACAAAGATTTTCTATATGTCAAAACTCTTGACAGTTATAGAATTTCACATTTACATTGAAAGATGAATATTTGAAACTATTGTAGGACACCGATTTACTCTTCCTACATTCAAAACTCCTATGACCAAATCCATTGCACTGATAACATACAACATTCATATCCCATAGTGCATTAAATGGATTTCTACCTTCATAACTCATAGTGGGCTTATTTGTTAATCTACAGTTAGCTAACCTATGTCCAAATTTATTATACCGGTAACAATTTCCATGAAAGTTTGGAACATACTGGTTAGGTTGCCTTGGTCCTGCAAACATCTGTCTTATCGAGGGTCTTCCTTTTATGCTACTAAATCTTGTGAATCCTTCATGATGAACCCTTACATTTCTCCTAAGATTGCATTTTGGTACATTGAGTGTGGCCTCTGGTTCATTGATTGTGTATACCGGTTTGTGTGGCGGTTTCTAATAGCTTCTGCATAAGTCTTTTTACCGATATCATTGCTTACTGTGAATGTCTTCTTCTCTTCACCTTCACTTGAAAAAGTGAACTGTATCTCCTTATCGGATGTATCTTTGCTGTTTGAACTTTGTCCTTCTTCAAATCCTAAGCTACCAGTATCTTTAGATTGCTTCTATTTTCTCAAAATATTGTCCAAGGCATCTATGCTACCCTCATATTTGCTTCTCACTTTCAGTTCATCCTTACTCTTTTCAAGCTCATTTCTAAGCTTCACTATTTCTTCTTCCAAGTCTTGATGCTCCTTTTCCTTCTTCATCAAATCAGAGGATGTAACTTCACAAATCCTCTTGGCTTCTTCCAACTGGAGTTTTAAGTAAGAGATAACTTGATTGGACTCATCCAGGGATTGCTTCAAGAGATCTTGTTCTTCTGCTGCAACAAGTTTGACCTTCTTGAGATCCCTTCTTGTCTTACTTAACTCCTCAAGAACACTTATGAGCTCACCTTCTAGATCCACTTCAGCTTCAATTTCTTCTTCTTCCTCATCTTCAACAACTGGTTCATCTAGAGCCATACAAAGATTAACTTTTCTTTCATTCTCATGGTAGTCATCTTCTGATGCACTTTCTTCATCTGTGGCATCATCCTCAATGGTATGTAAGCTATTATGCTTTCGGTAGCTTCTTCTTCCTTGCCAGTAGACATTCCTTTCTTTGTCTTTACCGACAGATTTGCCAAAACTTCTTTTCTCATCTCTACCGGTTTCATTATAAGGACATTTTGCAGCAAAGTGTCCAACTTTACCACAGTCAAAGCATTTGAGAGGTAACTTTCCTTTATACCTACCAGATCCTCTCTTGAAATTTCTGACAAAGTTTGCTACCTCTGCATCCGAGTCTTCACGGGATCCTTTATGAGCAACCTCTTCCTTGTCCTTTTTGACGAAGTTGAAAGTTGCCTCTTTCTTTGAAGATGCTTCACCGATTGTCCTCATTTCATAGGCAGTTAGAGAGCCAAATAGCTCATCCATTGTGAAGGTTTTTAGATCTTTGGCTTCCTCTATGGCAGAAACCTTAGTATCATACTTCGATGTGAGAGATCTAAGTACCTTCTTGACAATAATCTCATCAACAATTTCCTCTCCAAGTTCTCTGATGGTGTTCATAGTTTCATCTACTCTTGAAGGTAGTTTGCAATATTTTCTTCATCTTTCATCTTTATGCCTTCAAGCTGACATCTTAGTTATTGCAGCTTGGCCTCTTTAACTTTGGCATCTCCTTCAAATAATCTCTGCAATTTATCCCAAGTCTCCTTGGTTGATGCACAGTGCATGACCTGACAAACTCATTATCCAACAACCCGCTTAGAATAACATGTTTAGCCTTTGCATTGTTCTCATACTCCTTCTTAGCATCCGGATCGGTGGGAGGAACACTAGGGACAATATACCCATTCTTGACAGACATCCACACATGAAAACCAAGGGAACAAATATAGGTCTCCGTTATTCTACTCCAAAAGGCATAGTTAGATCCATCAAACATGGGGCTTTTAAGGAGGCAAACTCATTTCTTGCCATTGTGTTCTTTGACCAGAATCTACCCAAGCTAGAGAACTCTTTGATCAACCAGGAACCTAGGTTCAGATACCAATTGTTGAACACAATGTACCACTAAGAGGGGGGGTGAATCAGTGATTCCTAAAAAAATCTTTTTAAACCAAGCTTGGAGTACTGGTTAACAACCTAAACACTAAACAATCAAACCGGTAAGATAAGAGTGGCTATCAAAAGAGGCAAACACACAAATGCATAACCCACAACACCAGATGTACAAGGAAAACCCAATATGTGAAAAACCTTGGTGAGAAATGGTGCTGGAATCTACTGCTCCAATTTAGTCTCATAATGAAACAACAAATTACAATGATTTAGGGCACCAACCCAAGGAGTATCAAACCCTAGTGATTTAGGGTACCAACCCAAGGAGCACCAACCCCTACACCAAGCACCAACTCGATGTAATATAATGAAATGCAATTTTAATGCAATGATAGCACCTAGTTGCAAATGAATTTTGCAACACCTGATCAATGGATGTCTGTCAGTTATCAACTTCCTTTGTATCACCAGTCCTTCTTTTGTCGGTTATCATATTGCGTTCTCTGATCTCTTATCGATTTCTATCTGCCTCTCTTCGCTTTCTCAGAACCTCACCCTACACAGTATCACACTTGGATGCCTTCGCAACCGATCAATACCTACTAGTATGCTTGACTGTAAGGACTATAACAGTTAACCGGTTACTCTGTCTCTATCGGTTAGAACCTCTCACCAGTTCAACCTACTAACACACACTTTAACTCTCTGTGAAAGAACTCTTATCCAGATAGTCTTTCTTCCTGCTCAGACTCTCTTTTCTCTCACAACTCGTATCTAGCATCAATCAATCTTAGTCTCGAGTTCACATATTTATCTGTGAGGGTCCCCGCCAAAAGCAACATTCAAACGGTGGCGTATTAGGTTTTTCCTTCACCAACTCGATCCATATCAGATTTGATCTGATCTTCTTTTTTGGAATGGTTATGTGCATCACATGAAACTACACCACCATCTCCTCGCTTTTCAATGTGCGTTTTCTATTTTTGGATGTCTACAACATGCTTTTCTGCATTGCTCTTTCAATCGCCATTAATGGCTAGGTTGTTTCCTTTAGCCAATGAGTACAAGGATCAGATCGTGTTGCAAGGTTAGTTTAATCACCTTGCCACTTTGTCTTCCTCAAGCCGCAACAACCTGCCATCATCCCTTGATTTGCGGGTTCTTCATTAATGTCGACCTGCTCATCAGACTACTACGTCGATGAATACTTCACCGACGTGTGTATGCTCACCACCTAGTGTCCTCCTGTCATCTTTGTCGACATCCACCTTTTCTCAGACTGCAAAGTCAGTTTGGCATCCTTCACCGACCAAGACTCACTACCGGTTCAACACACCTCACCGGTATAACCTAACTTCACCGGTGGACCTTCATACCTGTCGATCTCTTCTTTTCCTCTTTGCTTGCTTTCCGGTGGTCCTACTTTATCGGTAGATGCTTCACTTCATGTGTACTAGCTCACTTCATGTGTACCGGTAACATACCTTCACTGTCTACCTACACACTCCATCCTTCATACCGATTGACATCATTACTCACTTTATTCATACTAGTAGCTACTACATACTTACCGATGACCATTCCATACCGGTTGACATCAATGACAACATAATGCCAACAATAACCATAATATAAATGCTAACCAAAACATAAAGACATATTTGGAGAAACCCTTGCAAGAAAAAAATTCACCCAAAGATATCCAATTTGTATTAATTCTTCAATAGTGAGTTATATCAATACAATTGCTCCCTTGAATTGAACAACAGTTTAATACTACAACCTGGAAAACAACTTATACAACCCCCTACACAAAGCTATATTTTATAAAAGAACTACAAAGTGAAACCATGAGGTGGTTTTGGAAACCATTTACAAGCCTAAATGAGGTATGGACTAAATTCCAATACCTTCCTAGGTCTAACATGTTGTTGGCTATTAATAACATATAACTTTACATGTTATCCAAGCCACAATTAAGAATCTATAACTAACCAAATTTGTGCATCCAATTTGCTCTTATTCTCCTATGCATTATATGTTTCATGAAAAGTGTCCAATACAATCATCAAGCTGGTCAAGTTTCCATTGTAACATCCCTCTTACATTCTCTTACATGTCAATAAGAATCTCTTGTATCTGACTCTTTGCAAGATATGAAATATCGGAGAAGGTGAAACTTGGACATCTTGCAATGGGCATTCCTTACTAATCTAGTAGGGTTTTAAAATGTTGGGACTGTAGTGCTACCTTGTTGACTTGAACTTGGATTTGCATGAACACATTGAAGATCACTGACAATTTGGAGTGAATAGAAAAATCAGTATCCACAACAAAAACAAAATAATTTCCAATCTAAATTTGGGAGATATATACATAAGACTTGGCCTCATCATCAAGGACATTATGCCACATAAACACCAAAAGAATAATAGATCCATTGCTAAACAAAGTTATAGATCTATTTCTAGACATTTTGTTTACAAATATAATGTAATAAAAGATGAAGAGCTTTTGATTCTCCACAAACAAATGCCTTGGATTAGACAAATCAATAGTTATCAAACTAATAACAATACGAAGGCCCTAATAAAGAAAATACAAAGCAAAATGAGCAACTTTGGGCTCTGTAATCACTTTCCAAATAATTTGAAAATATTTAGCTTAGATAGAAATTGGGTGATTGTAGAGATGACATCGTATTTAACTTTTGAACCATGGGGAAATGAGGCAAGATCTAACTATTTCCTTTCTTAAAGTGTAATTTTGGAAAGTGTATTAGTATATCATTTCTAGTATTTCTATCAAGTGTTAATAGAAAATAAAGACGTTTTTGTGCAAATGCTAAGAAGGCATGACCTCAATTATTGTTTAATAGGTAGCTTAGTCAATGTGAAATACACAAATTTTTTACTTTGGTTTGATGCCAAGAAAACTAAGTGGAATCAACCTTGAGTAGAGATCCTAGGGGGGCTTAATTCCCCCTTTTGAAGATTTCAAGGGACTACATTTTTGGAGTAGCTTCCAACAAATTTTGTTGAAACAAGATGATGACGAATCACCATATCATTGTTGGTTGATGTATAATCCAATGTTAAATCCATCCTCATTCCATAATAATCAAGGCATAATAGTTTCCTAAGCCTTCTACATACTTTTTGTGATAAAAGTGCCATTGATTTTAATAGATTTGGGAGAAATTACAAGAAAATGGAAACTAAAGCCATGTTAGATGCCCATACAACAAGCCAAAACCCATATAGTGAGCTAGAAGAATTTTTTTACTAGCCATGCTCAAGGCTCTTGGCTTATTTCCCATCTTCATATAAATGGTCCAAATTCTTTTTGTTGATGCTTTCATTAATGGTGTTTAATATGAACACTTTATCCTTGGCCTCTAGCATCCCCACTTTGTGTTAGTTGAAGGGTTTGGCTATCTTTCTACCAACACCACCATGCAATGATGATTCAAAGGAACCTCCCTTCCTAGAAATACCACTTAGTAAATTATTTCTTCCTTATACTCTTTGTAGATGGAGACTATTACAATATTTCAAGTGCTTAGATGCTTTTTGTTTACCTTTAGGCCCTAATATTCAATGGAAGAAGATAGTAATACTATAGCTAATCCTTTTTTTAGTGTCTTGGTTGGTTTCAATCCATTCTCGTATACCTTTGACCAAATACTTAATAGCAAGAGATATACCCAAGTATTTTACAATTTTCCTTAGACCGCCGCATTTTACAAACCAAGTAGGTGGGGGATCTTTCCAACTAAGTGTTACGTTAAAAATCACTCTTGCAATTTCATGTTGTATTCTACACTCGCTTTGGTGTGTTAGATTGAACCATCTAGATACCAATATGTTACACTTTTTAATGATATTTATATTCCAAATCATCCATATGTGTGTACTATTTGCAAACATTCGCACAAAGCATTGATGTCTTACGATTATTTATTTTTTCAATAATTGATTTAAAAATGTTTCTTTCCTTTTGCAATGGTCAATATATGGAATGTAACCATCCCAAGGACATCCTAAATTGTTGTCCTTCCCTTAAGACCCTCTTTGACCCTCATTCAAACAATTTTCTCAATCCCATCACAATCCATCCCTTAGAAAATGCCATATCGAGATTTAATAACAAAACTAGCTATCTCCATCACTTATTTTTGAAGCTCTTATCAAATTTCTATGCATGTGAAGTTGTCATCTTATTGTATAGTTATAGGGGTAAGGTAGCAACTCAAACAAATAACATTGTTCCTTTTGGCTACAAGTTAGAGGCGATTTTGTTCTTGTTAAATTGTTGTTGTTGTTGTAAACTCTTCATTCACTTAGTAACTCCTCTATTGTTATTTTTTGGGCATGTTTAGCTTCTTTGGAATTGCCATTTAATGTTGTCACTATTATTACATTCTCATATTATGGCATAATACTATGATTGCATAATTGTTATCTTTGCCATTATTTATTTTCCAATAACTATAAAAGACTAGGTTGTTGTGAAGGTTAAAAGACTAGTATTGAGATTTGACTAAGGGAAATCCCCAAATAGCCACAAAACATTTATCTTTCCATTTCTTGTGTTTCAGGTTGCATTGGAGAAGAAATAATATGATTACAACCAATTTGGTGATATCTTCTTTACCACCTTCATCTTGTTTTTATTTCATTGATATCCTTCAATAGGTTAGCTTGCTATGGCGTTATTTTATTACTCTGGTTGTTGGTTATGCCATTGCATTGTTCTATTTTATTTTGTTGTTTGCACATGTGATACCTTTTTAGGGGATACAACACTTTTAGTATTCCACCTATATGGGATGATAATACATAGCATTGGGGTCCATGGGGTCCATGTAGTCCCTACAAAGTACTAGTGTTAGAGTCAGAGAATTCTAATGTTTTACTCTAGGTTCCTCATTTTCTATTTTTTTTTCTTTAGCACTTAAATTGTGCTTTCTAGTTCTCAATTTTTCTGTAATTAGTATCAATTATCTCTTCAAGTGTTTAAGATTCATTTGTTAAACATGTTTTATAATTAAAAAAACAAAACAAAGAAAAATATTAATTAGCATGATCTGAACAATAGATTAATTTAAACATAATTTTTAGCTAATCAACTCTAGTGTAGTGTGAGATCACTCTAAAAAAATCTTATATTCTTTAGTATACTCAAATTTCATTCACAACATTTTGACGACCTTGACATTTTACACAAACTCTTAGGCTTTCAAAACTCATAAAACCTTTAACGCTTAAACAATCTTTAACCCAACTTTTCACTAGCTTTATTTTATAAGGTTCATGATTGTATGTTGTGAGATTGTTCATGAGTTTCACAACTCAATCCTCACACTCTAATATCATAGTTTAAAGGTATGTAAAAAACTTAAACATAACTATTTAGGTTATAAACACTTCTATAATAAATGTTCTATTTTTTCAAAAATCTATTTATGACCATTTAACAACACAAATGCTTTCTTCATTAGATCTGGTGTCTGTGACATGGATGTTAGTTTTGATCACAATGTAATAGACTAACCAAAAAACTTCTTGTATTTTTTATAATACGAAGACAAAATGAAAATTTTATAACCCAGTGCATATAGATTTTATACTTCAATCAATCGATGAGAATTACAAGATCTAACTATTTAAATCTTTAACATTTAAATCGATTTTATATAGAATTATGCATAAGTCTTTTCACTCCTCCAAAAAGATGGCTTAACCTTTTTTCATCCCTAAATTAAAATAAGAAAATCTTGTATGAGTTTTGACAATAATTAAAATAGAATAAGATTTAAAGCATAAATATTTTTAAAGATAGTTGTTCAATGATTATGATAAGTGGTAGCTAAGTAAATAAAATCAATGAAAAAATAATTTCCTCGCTTAAATATTCAATCAATGGAGGTTGCTCAAAATTATTAATTTTCTATGCAACTCATATTGTAATAAATTAAGAAATTTGGACACCTTAATTAACTCCAATTAATAAATCAATAATTTGTTTTTATCTAACTAAATTATTTTTATCATGCAAAGTTTTAGTTGATTATTTCTAACTAAAAAAACAATAATCACTTGATTAGCTTTTGTTAATTTTACTTCAACACAATTGTACATTTTAATTATATTTTATATATTTATTTTTAATTTAATTAGCATGATAAAATTTATGCATTACTAATATTATATTTATATATTTTTTTGTTTGTTTATTTTTTATTTTTTAATTATTATTATTCTTAATTAATAACTGAATTAATTTTAATTAGTACCCCCTTTAGTTTATTACCATTGACTAATTATTTTTTCCTAGCTTATTGGATAAAGTTTAATGTTGAGGAGAGGGTTGTGACACTATATTGGTTCTAACTATGCATATGATCTAACTCACAAATGACAACAACCACTACATTGTCAATGATGATATATGCCTCATTAGTTTTGGCAACCCTTTACTATTATGAAATTTAGATTCCACAAAGAAAACCTATGCACCTCTATACCCTTTTGGTTCTCACATCTCACATGATTTCACTTCTAATGCTCTTTAGCCTTCTTTTACACTCTACTAATTTGATCATGTAGACACCTCAAACCTACACACCTAATTAAATGAATTTTATCTGTTTAATTATCATTTATCCACCTATTAATTAAACCAAGGTTTGATTAATGTACCATTTTCTTCTATTTCAACCATTAAATTAAATTCAACATTTAATTGATATCCCCTTTCTTCTATTGAGTGAATAAATTATATTTATTCACTTTCCAACATTTTAATTCAATTTACATTTAATTAAAATCCCTTCTACAAATAAATAAATCAATATTTATTTATAAATTCCCCCCACTTGCATCTTCCTACAAATGCAAGTTGCATTAATTTTAGTTGAAATACATATTTTTATTTTAAATAAAATTCTCATTTATCCCACTTGCATTCTCCTACATTTTCTATTAACCTCCTAATCATTCTTCTAGAAGTCCTCAAATCGCACTTAACTAGCCTAAATTCCTCTAATCATGTCACATCCGTAAAATTGAGGGAGTCACTTCTCGAAATTTGGGGAAAGTCTTGAAAATGTGTTGAAGACTTAACCTTTTTCAACAAGTTAACTTGTTGAGTCTTCCAAACTTGTAAGGCTCTTACAAAAGCCTTGAAGTTTATCTACCTTCAACAAGTTAACCTCCAAAGTCTTCAAAGAGCCTTTAATGCCCTTACAAGACATCATCTCTTCACCATGCTAACCCATGATGGTTTGTCCATTTGACCATCTTTCAACTTTGCACAAGAGTGTAACTCTTGGACAATAGCCTTCAACCTTGGATAATAGTTTTATCCAATGGATCATCCTCTTAAGGTTAACCCTCAAAGTTTAATAAGCATCTAATGCTTACTTAACATCCTCTTAGGCCTCCTCATGGTGACACTTGTCAACATGAGATTGGGTTGAAAATCTCACGTGGATTGATAACTTTCAATCTTGACCATCCATTTGATTATTTCTTCTATAAATAGAGCCCATTTCCTCCATTTTAAGGATCCAAGTTTTCATGCATCCACATTATAGTCTCATAACACTAAGCATCTTGCCTCTCTTTGATAGAATAGAATTTTAGATCATTTTTTATAGCATTATAATCTTAGAATAATCATGTTGCATATCATGTCCTAGTATATCATGCTTGTTTGCTAGCTTAATCTCACACTAAATCTCTTATTTGGTAATATATCTAGTGTTGCGTGTCATTAACTCACCACTAAGATCTTAGTTGCATTCATTTAGATCTTAGATCATACACTATCTCTTGTTCTTTGAGTAGTCATCCCAAGATCAAGTGCTCTTCCAAGATGAGAGCCACCTTGAATCTAAGGGATCCTTGGAGATAGAGGATAATGGAACGTGCTTAGAGATTTTGTTTCATTTGCTTGTTTTATGATTGCTAACCTCTAACATAATATTTCATTGGTGTGTTTGACTTGTTTCTCTCATTTGTGGGATTCCACACTTCAAGGCATACAAATCATATGTTAACTGATGCAAAATATAGGTCAATTGTAGCACCATCTTGCTAAACTCTCTTCCACTTCCACTCAACTTGCTAAATTATTTAGTAGCTCCTTAAAAAAAACTTAATTATTTGCCTCTCATTTTCCTGCTAGAAACTAAAAGGCTTGTCCTACTTCTTACGATTTGAAGGCCTTCTGGCAATTTCACCAAGTGCCTTGACATGACACTAAGTGAGGCATGTGTCTTAGATATATTGCTCAACATCATGTTGATTCTATCATTCTAGTTGGATCCAAGAATTTGATGGTGCATATAGAAATAATGTTGTTGATGACTATTTACCTATCAATGCTTTCAATTTGCTGAGTGACTCAGATGATGATGCGTCTCTTGCTTCTAATGAGCCTCTTGTTGAACCTCATGCTCCTCTTGTACAGATTGAGCTACCTTCAAAACTTCACCATTGTTCCTCTCGTGTTGTTTTTCATAATGTGTATTTTGTTGTATGTGCATCATCTATTGTGAGTGTGCTTCCACTCTTTGGTGCAACCACATATTCTTACTCCTTCGAGGATGTTGATGAACCTCTTGTTGACATGACCTCTTTGTGCCTACCGGTCCTTGTTAGTGATCCTCCTTCATGGTGCATGCACCCTACTCTTCTTGCTACTCATGTTCAGCATTAGCCTTTGGTGGAGAACTTTCCCCCTCTTCCACTCTTTGATATGTGTACTTTAATAGGCTCTCAATGGGGTTTCCCCTCATGCTTCCCCTTGTAATGGTGTTCTTAATGATAGTATTTCTTAGATTTTTGTTAGTCAATGAAGGAAAGGTCTTCCTCTTCCCAATCTCTTCCTCGAGTTGTGGGCAAAATTCCTACCCACTCTTGATGCGGGTTGTCTATTTTTTGTAAAAGGTCTTTTCATGGCTTGGGACATGTTGTAAGTGCTCTATTAATGACCAATGGAATGTTACAAGTGTCATGTTTTTGGCATATGTTACTTTGTCTTTAGGGCTTGTTATTGTAAATGGCTAGCACCCTAGTTTGTTGCTTAATTAATAAAAAAAAAATAGTCGTGAAACCAAATAAAAATTGGTGGATATGCACCAATTCATTTCCTAAATATTCTTCTAGTTTAATTTATTTGCACTCGCTTCTCATGTGTTTGAGTCTAACATTGATGAGCCTACATCTTTTTTCTTTGATATGGTAGGGATCGTTGATTCTTTCTCTTGATCATCTTGAGAATTAGCTATTCCCAAACCTACCATATCTTTATCCCTTGTGGACATTCCTAATTAAACTTATGATAGTCCTTTGTTCATTTTGATATAAACCCATTAGTGGAGAACTAACTGAATCTACTAGCATGGTCACTGTTGTAATAAAAGAAACCTTGTTAGTGCATTGACTATATAGAGATGAGTATGGAAAGTTAGAAGTATTTATATAGACCCATGGAACTTAGTTCTTCCCACTTTGGTTTTGATTACCCTCTTGGTTCAAGTAGGACCTAAGTTCTTGAATGCTACCTAAGCTTCAACCACTTTCCTATTTAGCTATTTCACTCATAAATATCTTCCACAAAGGTACTCACATTTATTGCATACAAGTTATATATATTCCCTCATGATGAATTTGTGCACATATTCCACCATATGATTCCAACCACTTGCATTGTGTGATAACATTGCTTTAGATTATTTTTGGCGAACCTTGATAGGACATTTATGTCCTCACAATGATTTCCTATACAAATCATATCAAACTTTTAATGCAAGTAATTTAGTGTCACTGACTACAAGCCTTTCCTCACCATCCTCCTTGATTGCATCCCCTTTTGATTCCTATCCTTCTAAAGTTTCTTTTGTTCCATTGTCCACCCCTTTAGTGGCGAAGAATAATCCATATTTTCTAGGTTATCCCCCCATCCCTCCCCTAGTCTCTTGGTCCCTAGTGGTGGTCTTAGTTCCTCAATCCTAGTGGTCATTGGAGGAAGATCACCTATTCTACATAGATCTCAATATTTGGTTTCTCACCCTTTTTTAGATGCTTCATTTCTCCACCCCCTTTTGATAATGAAGGGATAGAAATTTGTGATACTAAAACCTCTCTATGTGTGCACATGTGGCTCCTTGATTTCCACTAGTTTCTCTAGTTCCTTCATCTACACCCTTAATAATGCAAGGAAACTATCCCATAGTGACTGCGTCTTGATTTATTTTCTCCTACTTCTCCTCCCCCTTCTCCTCTTAAGAGAATTCATGTTATGGTCCCTTATATCCATCATCCAAAACCAAATAGAAAGATTGTCAAATCTGTCTCCCTTTAACAAAACATTTTTGTGAGGGGGGCAATAATTTTGGGGAGAAAATTTTTAAAATTCAAAGACATAACTTTGACCATTAATTTTATAGAGGCATTTAAGAAATTTATTGATCTCTATTTCTTCATCAATTTTTTTGTCACCACCTTGTGAGGGTAGCTTGATTACAACTTTGTTAATAAGTTTTCATAAGTTATTGCATTTACCACTTTTTTGTATACCTCTCTAGAAAATCTATAGTGATCTAATCAATGCTTGATATATACAATTTTATAGTTAGTGCATCAAAAGCTAGGGATTTTCCTTTCTTAAAAGATTTGATTGTTGTATATATCTTCTTGATGGCAGTTTTAGCACAACCAACTTTAATTAGAATAATAGATCACTCCAATTCTCTTGAAAAGTAGGAAATTCCACTCCAAGATTCCTTTCCATCTAGTTCTTGACTATGTCGATTAGCTAAGTGACCTGTGTGATTTATTAACAAGGGGGCATTTGCTCATTTTTTTTTTGAACAAATATTAGCAATCAAATAATTTAGTTATATTTGAATATCAAGGATTTGACCTTTTTAAATCATATCTATAAGTTTTCTCTAATTCACTTATCGAGATAATCTAGATATACAATATTCTAATGCCTAATCTATGATTAAAAAAGATCAAAAGATGTTGATGGTTAGAGCAAAATAAAACCAAAATGAATAAATTGATAATGATAAGATGCACTTCATTTATTAGATTTGAAAGGCTAGATGAGATTTAAAAAAAAAAAAGAAAACAAACATTTCAATTATTGGTATTTCACATGTACCAAACATAATATTGATGAAATCATCTAAGGAAAATGTAGTATAAGATGTTTTAAGTTGCATGTAGCTAAATCGCCATATTTCATGCATAGATTTAAGACAACTTAATGAAAAGGACAATTAAACACAGATCTCACCAAATTATTCAGCTTAGAAAATAAAGCATAAGATGGCATTGCCAATGATAAGAATATCAATGGAATAGACAATATGATCCTTTAATTCATTTCAAAATTTGTAAAATTACAATGTTTAGTAGAATTATCACACTAAAATTGGATAAGTTTGTTGTAATACAAGATGTCTCACCTCTTAAAAAGATATCCTCAAGGAAGCAATAAATAGACACCTTGGGCACCTAAATTTTTAGGTTTTGAAAATAGTAAACTAGAACCCGAATTCTAATTATTCAACTAGAAAAAATACTAGTTACAATTGAAGTTGGCTTCTCAATGCCACTTTATAACTTATCAATTTGCTTGAGTTGATTTCTTACATTTATTGAAAATGATAATAATTAAATAATTAAAAGAATATTCTTATAGCTTAGTTATCATGTTGGTTTTGGGAAGTGCTCTAAGAAAGAGGTAATAACTTCATTTAAATCATTCACATTAGGTCCATAGCGATACTTGAGCTTTATTCTTTGAGCAAAAGTTGACTAGCTGATCTTATCTTGCAACTCTCCAAGTTTAGTTAGGTTCTCCATGGAACTTCCATATGGAAACCTTAGTCTTCATCATCAATTTGATGGCTTATTTTTCTATCTATTGATGAAGAGAATCGGTGAATTCATTTATAATCCATGGTACTAGATGAATCAATGTAGATTTTTTTCCCCATAAAGTACAAGGAAGATTTTTGATGAACTTATCTACTCTAGCCATTGCCTTGTCAGATGATTCTTTACTAGCTCTTATTCAATTTGGATTTACACTTCTTGAGTGTATTTATTCTAAGTTTGTTAGCCTTCAATAATGCATCCAACAACTCTTAATCTTCACTTTCAAAAATACCTAATCTAGCCAATTCAATAGGAGTATCTATTTTGCTTTGCGAAACTAGGATACATTCATTTGACATCAAAAGATCCTCATCAATTTTTTTGTTTCATTTTTTATTGCCAAACTTGCATCATACTAATGTTGTGATAGGATTTTAATGCTTCTTTAGTGAACCTACCTCCTAAAGCCTATAATCCTTCTCTCTATTTTGAATTAGCAAGGAGGATTCCTTCTAGGTGTAGATGTTGAGCATCCTTATTCAATGGAGCCAATAATGTAGGTGTAGGTGCATTTGAATCAGTGGGTCCAACCAAGTGATTTATGTATGATGTTAGTTGTCTCACTTGAGCAGTGAGTTCTTCTTTTATTATGCAAGAATTTTGGATTAAACTATGTGAAAACTTTTGCATCAAGATTTTTTATGCAAAAGTTTTCACACAATTTAATCAAGAAATCTTGCATAATATCAACATGGACTATGAAAATACAATGAATTTGAGTTCTTCTTTTGTATTCTCATCTTGCTTCTATTAGGAAAATGATGTCTCAACCTTGTAATTGCTTATAATAAGTTTACATTTGAGTGTAGGGGGTTTCTAGGGGGTAACCCCCATTGTAGGGTTTAAGGGAGATGAACTCTTGGATCATTCATTTGATATAAGAATAAATATTATATTGGATTTTCTTTCTCTAGAAGGAAACACTATTTCATGAGGGTGTTGTATTACGAGTGTGTTATTATAGTGGATCACTTTTTGTGTGAGAGTCTTGGAGCTATTGATTTGCCTCTAAATCTTTGGTTGGTGATACTCCTATGAAAACTTTCTCATTATAATCTTGTTGATTTCAAAATAATTTGACCTAAAGTAATCATTTTTAAATATATTTTTTTATCAGTGTGTAAAGAATTGTGTGTAAATTGATTTCATGTAGTTTTTTTTAGAAGACATGTCAAAAACTAAAAGTTATTTAAAAAGAGAAAAAATTATATTTTAAGTTTATGGATCAGTTTCACTAAAAATTTATTGAAAAATAGAAAAATAATCCAATCCTAAAACAATTTACATATTTGAAAACTAGACATTGTCATCTATAATGGGTTTTAATTTTGTAAAAAAAATCAAAAAGAAGTCATCAAATGCATGTGTAAAGTTAGTCTTTTCTCTTGACATTAAGATGACCTTGTACTTACAAGTCCAAGGCTAAGGGTTGGCTCACCATGGATTCCGTGAGTCTAAATCCAAAGAAACATGCATGTTGACATTTCAAAATTATAAAATGACACCCATTTGTAAAATATATTGGGTACTTGTTATTTACAAAATGGGTACCCGTTTTGGTTGTGATCCCGAATGAAAACTTGTATTCATTTTATTTTTTTCCTAGAGACTTAGAATAATAACAACTACCTGTAATTTACAATACTAGTACCCATTTCTATCAGCATTTTTCATCATTTTTCTAAGGCTAAAACTTCCCCTTAATGGGGACTCAACTTGTTGTGCCCACTGATTTCATATAAATTTATTTTTTAGTATCTCCAAGAAAATGATTAGTTTTAACATCCATTTTCTCTACCTCAAATAAGAAACTAGGAATCTAAGGAAAGATAGTTTAACAAAAAGAAAGAAAATTTAACCAAAATCAACTGCCTTCTTTGAAATAATCCCTTGGTTACTGGTTTGGCCTTGTACCTCTCTAATTGGTCGTATGCTCTATTTTTTTTTAAAACCAAGTTACAACCAACATGATTCTTTCTCTTAAGAAAAATCATAAGATTTGAGGTGTTACATCTATCTAAGGCTATATTATTCTCCTACATGCCTTTTATCTAAGAATTGTAGTTATCTAAAGTGAGATCTTCCTTGAAAGATGTAAGTTCATCATTAGTACATGATAACAAATACATAACAAAATTTGGTAGGCTATACCTAAGAATTGGGTTTTGTTATCTCAGGGATCATCTCAATGGTGAATTAAGGACTCTACCACTTGTTTTGCATGCTCAATCTACTTAGAAATATCACTTGAATCCTGTTATTTTTCTCCATCTCTTAATTCATCATTCTATTCTTCAACACTTGCATCTTCCTAATTCTCAACCTTTTTGTTAATGTGTACTATTTTCTTTCTTCTTTTTCCTTTGGTTACACAAGATATGAAAATACTCTAAGCTCCATGAAAATCACATTCTTCGAATAAAGTATTTACAAGATCATATTATTTCATAAATTATAACTTTACATTTTCACTATTTCAAAAAAAAAAAAAGGATATTGGTGCAGGAGCACCTAATAGACCATCATGCCTCAATGAGGCCAAGTTTGTATCTGTTGGTATTTTGGTATGGTTTTGTCATTGATGTCAACACCTGCTAAATACACCTACTTTGGAGATCCAACAACATTCACCGGCAATCAGTAAACTTTTCAAACAGTCACCGATATATGGTTAACCGGCAGGATATAATGTTCACCGGTACCTGCAATGACATGGAAGACACTTGGTAATGTCGAAGACATCATGTGGACACTTTTTCTTGAAGTAATATCATTGGTATATTCTTATTTGCATATTTGCTTTTACCGGCAAATAGGTCTAGGTTATCTAGGGTTACACCGGCAGGTTTATCTTTTCCAAATCAGCATAGCACGCTATGGAGATGATTTATTGTAAATGCATTAAGCCAGCATGTTCAATCGGTTATTGCATCGGATGTTGTATTATTTGTAAAAAGTTTTATTGTAATATCTTGTAAAGTCGACCTACTAAAATTGGTCTTAGGGTATGGTATAAATGTAAGATCAAATGTGGAATGCGAAAAAGATTTAAGGAAGGATATATGCGAGATCAAGCAGAGATATACACGAAGACATCATTTGAAGGTGAAGTTAGGTTTTTGTAGAAGCATATCAGCATTACACCGGTACTAAATCCAGCATATGAAGATGCTATTTTTTGCAGTACATTCTCATTGGATTTAACCATCCAACTGTAGTCAGTGTGACTCCCATTTGTGTTTGAGCAGTGAGCTCTAGGCTGTTGGCCTTTCCGCATGTGCAGACCCCTCTTTGTACACTTACTATCTGCAGTAGTATCATTTGATTGTGGGTAAGGTTTCCCACCGTGGTTTTTCCCCTTACAGGGTTTCCACGTCCAAATATTTGTGTCATGTGTTGTGGATGACTTTGTGCTTATGTTTCATGCATTAATTCTTACCGGTATAGCATTTCCTGTTAACACTGTTTACCGGCACACTTAACTGTCTTACCAGTATTAAGCATTAAGTTGGTTAATAAGATTTTGGTTTGAATTTATTAGACAACTGATTCACCCCCCCCTCTCAGTTGTCCCCGGGACCTACAGTATCTTTCAGGTTTTAGTAGGTGGAGAGTCATGAATAATGTCACACATGACCATTATTGATGTAATAAAGGTCCTTGTGTCCATTAGATGGTGTTTTGAATCCTTATGAAGTCATGTAGTCAAAATTGTCAAAAAAATTGTCATTGTATTGAAAATGTGTATAAGTGGGTCAAATATGAGGTTCCATGATGTGTAGAGGGTATTATAGACCTATTTGAATCTATTTATACTAGTTTAGGAGCATGAAGATCCTAGGTTGAGTCTTTGGTCACTATTAGGCAAAATTGTCAATGTTGCCAACAAAATTGTCAATGCAATATTAGAATTTGGTACATCTTGATTAGGTGAGATTTAAAATACAATTATAACTATTGTAAGGGGATTGGAATTAATTTAAATAGGCCTATACTCAACCAAGAGGAGGTTGTTGGTTGTATGGAGGCATGTTTGAACAAGATCAATAAAGATTTCATTGAGTTCCTACACTTTTCTAAGATTTTCTTCAACGTGACAGTTTAATATTTGCTAGCTTTCTTTATAAAAACTGATTTATTTATATTGAAGACTCATTGGGGATGAAATAGGAATGAATCCTCTCTATTTTGGTTTTTTTTCATCCATATTGGTTGTATTTTGAAGGAGATATAGTATTTTTTGTAAAATCTATTAAAACCCTAGGTAGGGCAAACAACGACTTTGTAAAATGTAATAAGTCCCCATTCCACGATGAGCATATGCCAATACTTTGTGGAATGGAGGGAAATATCATTTAATTTATTTTTGTTTTGTTTTCAGGTTACCATGCTCACTTTTGCACATGCAAGATGGTGACAAAATACTGATTTGACATTGCCACAGTTTGATATAACAATGGTTTGAGGGAGTTTGAGTGGTGAAGGTGCTTCATTGGTCCTTGGGAGACCTAGTTAATGGAGAGAGGTATGTGAGGGAGACTCCTTGGTGTGATTCAAGGTTTATTGAGTGGTAGAACCACATCAAGAAAGTAATACTTTTGGCTGTCCTAATGTTGCTTGTGACTATCACTGTTTGATAGGGAGAAGATCCATTGAATGTGCAAGGTTGCAGGGTGGATTTTTGTTGGGTTTAATGGTAGAAGAGGGAGGAGAGTTTTAACCATCATTGTGTCGGATATTTGAAGAGTTGATAAGGGAGAATGGTCCATTCAATTATGACTACATCCCTATTCTTAACATGACTGTCCTAAAAAATAGTGAATCCACATTAAACATTGTTATGTCCGCTTGGGTGGCTGGGGGGGGTAGGGAACCTTGTTTGACCATGTTGAGAAACCTTTATAGGAATTTCAAAAGGGTTAAATGTGTTTGGGAGTATCCATTACATGTTGTGAATGGGTGTTAGTTGCTATTGAAGTCCTAGTAAGAGAATGGTTATGAGCAAGTGGATACAAAGGGAGTTGATGGTGATTGAGAGTTGGAAATAATGGATTGTGGTCTAGTTAATTTGTTTTTCCTAGATGAGTTTATGTCAATGGTTGGAGGTGTGTTGAGAGGCATAGGTGTGTTGTTGGGGTATGGAAACCTTGTGAGCGCTTAATAACCTTGTGAGGGGTTTTAGTGAGTCAGTGAAGAGTTGGCACCTATTGGAATAGGTAAGTTGGGAGAAAGATCTCCCTTAGTTGGTTGAGTGTGTGGATTCTTTGCATCAAAGTGGTATTAGAGATAGCAAGTAGATGAAGTGGAGACTGAGGGGTTGAAGGAGTTGAATCCATCATGCAGGAGATTGAAGAAATGAGAGCAAAGTATGCCAAGTTGAAGGAGATGATTCAGAGACAATCCATATTCAGGAAAAATTGCAAATGCCAAGGCAAGGTATGTAGGATGATTATTGATAATGATTCATTAGATAACATAGTTTCATTGGAAATGGTTGAAAAGTTGAGTTTGACAAGGAAGCCTCATGAAACACCCTACATAGCATATTGGGTGAATGATGATCAATGGGTTGATGTTAGAGAACAAGAATTTGTGGATTTTAATATCGGTTCATATTATGATACTATTCTTTGTGATGTCATGCCTTTGGAATATTGTCATTTGATCTTGGGAAGAGTTTGGCAATTTGATAGATTTGCATCACATGATGGTAGGAAGAATACATATACCATTGACAAAGAAGGATAAAGGTTTGTGTTGAATCCATTGCAGTATCTTGAGGCATAAAAGAAGGTGGCAAGGATAGGTTTGATTGGAAGAAAAGAGTCCCTAAGGCGTGAGGAACATAAATATGAGGATAAGGAACAGGTAAGATTTTGTTCAATGAAGAATGATGGTGTTTTAAGGCAGACAACCATGAAGAATGCATAGATATGTGAGATTGGGGTAGGGTGTTGTGACAAGAAGATGCTTGGGACAAAGATCATAAGGAGAAGAGAGGAGGTTATGAGGAGTGAAGAAGAGTTGCAAGAACACAAGCCATTTGGGAATGATGAAAACACAAAGGAAGAGGTGATTTTTCTATTGAATGGACAAGAAGGTGTAAAGCAACAAGTATATGGAGATGAGGTTGCCACACCTATATATAAGGAGGTCATAAAAAGTAAGGTAAAGATAAAGGATGAAGGTATCAAAGATGATAGCAAAGGAATAAGTCTTGAAAGGTTTTAAGATGATGAGAAGATCATGATTGGGACTATAGTGTGTCCATTGGAGATGGAAAAAGGTATAGGACAACCAAGTGCCACTATGACAGTGGGTTGTAATACTGAAAAAACAATGAGTTATCTTGTTGAAAATACAATGATAAAGGTGGATAATGATTTGGGAGTGAATGAGAAAGAATGCCAAATGAAATGACATGTAATGGAGAAGAAGTTGGTTGAAGTAAACCAAGGGGAGAGCATGACAAGCAGAGGAGGTACTGATATTGAAAAGACACTTCATGTTAAGAAGATCACTGAGAATACATTGATGGAAGAAGGTAAAGGCCTGATGCAAGGCCTTAGCATAGGTAGAGGGGTTATGAAGGACATGGCGATGATAGTAAGCCAACCAGAAAGGCAAGAGACAATGAAGGGAAGTGTGAAAAGGACAGTGAGAGAGTATGAAGAAGAGTTTGTCACCCTGAAGGGTGAAGTAAAGAGGATAAAGAATTTGTCAGAGGTCTCTATGAGGATAGGGACTAAGAGTGAAGAGAATTCAGAGTTAGGCCATGAGAAGGCTAAAGAGTTTGTGAAGTCTCCAATTGAGATGGAGGGAAGAAGAAGGACTGAGGTAAGGGTAGAGAGTTGTCTTTGGTTAATGAAATATGTTGTTGTGTAATCGTATGCAGTAATGACAGTAGTACCAGGCATGGTGTACCTGATAGTAGGTGTGAAAAGGAAGATCGAGAGGCAGGCAATAAGGGAAGTGATCAATTGCTTCCTAGTTGTGTTGATACTATTGATGGAGGTTAAACCAAGGGTAAAAATGAAGGAGGACATTCATAGAATGAGTTGGTTTGGAATGACAGTAGTTGAAGACCAAAGAAAGGGTAGATGGATGATGGATAATCAAAGTTTAGAAGTACAGATTCAAGATGATAGAGAAAACACGAAGGATCCAAGTGACCTAGCAAGCATGGGACTTCAAGAGGAGGACAAGTATAAGCTTAGGGTGAAGATGAGACCATTGCATGGACATAGAGGAGCATCTCATCAAGTTTGTTTTGCAGGTACAAAAGTTCCAAGGGACTTGAAATATTTTTAAGGTTGGGTGTATGGTGCAAGAGCACATAATAAGCTGCCTTCATGCCCCAATGAGGCTAAGTTTGTATCTTTCAGGTTTTAGTAAGTGGAGAGTCATGAATAAGGTCACACATGAACATTATTGATGTAATAAACATCCTTGTGGCAATTAGATGGTGTTTTGAATTCTAATGAAGTCATGTAGTCAAAATTATCAAAAAATTTGTCATTGTATTGAAAATGTGTATCAGTGGGTCAAATATGAGGTTCCATGATGTGTAAAGGGTCTTATAGACCTATTTGAACCTATTTGTACTATTTTAGAAGAATGAGGATCCTAGGTTGAGTCTTTAGTCAATATTAGGCAAAATTGTCAATGCAGTATTAGTATTTGGTACATCTTGATTAGGTGATTTAAAATACAATTATAACCATTGTAAGGGGATTGCAATTAATTGAAATAAGCCTATGGGGATTAAAGAGGATTGAATCCTCTCTATTTTGGTTTTTGTTTCATTCATTTTGGTTGTATTTTGAAGGAGATATAGTATTTTTTTGTAAAAACTATTAAAACCCTAGGTATGGCAAACAATGACTTTGTAAAATGTAATAAGCCCCCATTCCATGATGAACAAAAGGAAATACTTGGTGGAATGGAGGGGAATATCATGTAATTTATTTTTGTTTTGTTTGCAGGGTACCATGCTCACTTTTGCACGTGCAAAATGGTGGCAAAATACTGATTTGGCAGTGCCACAATTTGATATAACAGTGGTTTGAGGGAGTTTGAGTGGTGAAGGTGCTTCATTGGTCCTTGGGAGACCTAGTGAATGGAGAGAGGGATGTGAGGGAGACTCCTTGGTGTGATTCAAGGGTTATTGAGTGGTAGAACCACAACAAGCAAGTAATACTTTTGACTGTCCTAATGTTGCTTGTGATTGTCACTGTTTGACAGGAAGAAGATCCATTGAATGTGCAAGGTAGTAGGGTGGATTGTTGTTGGGTTTGATGGTAGAAGAGGAAGGAGAGTTTTCACCATCATTGTGTCAGACATTTGAAGTGTTGATAAGGGAGAATGGTCCATTAAATTATGATTGTCCCTGTTCTTAACATGACTATCATAAAAAAAAGTGAATCCATATTAAACATTGTTATGTCCTCTTGGGTGGTTGGGGGCGTCGTGAACCTTATTTGAGCACGTTGAGAAACCTTTATAGGAATGTCAAAAGGGGTAAATGTGTTTAGGAGTATCCATTACATATTGTGAATGGGTGTTAGTTGTTATTGAAGTCCTAGTAAGGGAATGGTGATGAGCAAGTGGCTACAAAGGGAGTTGATGGTGATTGAGAGTTGGAACAGATGGATTATGGTCTAGTTAGTTTGTTTTTCCCTAGTTGAGTGTATGTCAAGGGTTGGAGGTTTTTTGAGAGGCATGGGTGTGTTGAGAGGGTATGTAAACCTTGTGAGTGTTTAATAACATTGTGAGGGGTTTTGGTAAGTCAATGAATGGTTGGCACCTATTGGAATAGGTGAGTTGGGAGAAAGATCTCCCTTAGTTGGTTGGGTGTTTGGATGCTCTGCATCAGATGTAAAATCTGCAAAAGGAGATTTTATGTCAGTACTCTTCTTCACATATTGTAGGATTCCTATTATAGGCTAGCTCATTCACCTCAAGTTTAATAATTATATAAGATTGCAAATATTTAGAAGTTATATGTATTTAAGGATTGTTGTTACTAAGGGAAAACTAGAGGAAGATCGTGGCATTAGAATCTAAAATGCTATCCAAAGTTGAATCAAGGGTTCATTAGGAGAATACTATCACCAAAGTTCAAATGCATAAGTTTTTTTCTCAAATTGCCAACAAATAAAAAAAAGTGATAAATTTCAAAGATAAAAGTTCACCTAGGAAGGACCATATCTAGCAGTGGTGAAAGGGTTAAAACTTAATTTGAATAAGAGAGAAATTAACACACTTGTGAATTACTCAATTCAAAAATCACATTGCCCAAATTGAGGCCAAAAGTTGAGAGATTATATTATTTGAATCAACTAAAAGAGATAAAAGGTTTTTTTGAGGCCATCCACAAGTCAATAATATTGATTATAATTGAGGTTAAAGATTTTTTTGTGAAGATAGAAGGGATTGATAAGATATAAAGGAATTGTTTGTTACTAGTTATAGATATTTATAACAAATAAAAGAAAATTATAGTCTTAAGTAATTATGTTGTTAGTAGAGATCTAGTCACAAAAATTATCATAGATCAAAAGATCATTGAAAATAAAGAACTTAAGTATTGAAAAGGAATAAGTTGTGCTAATAGCCATAGTCGTCAAAGTCAAAAGGAGATAAAAAAAAATTTATGTTGTAGCTTGCAATTTCCACAAAATAGTCATAGCTATTGGATGATCAATCATAGTAGTGACAAAGGAAATTGTGGAAGAGTGAAGGTATGTGAATTGTCGAAATAAGGTAAACCATTGTAGCAAAATTTATAGCACAAACAAGGTAATCTTGAACTAAGTTGTTTCAATGGGAAGAGTTGGTAAAAGAGAAAAGAAACAAAATAGGATTTTAATGTGTGTGAAAGGTATTTTGGAAAATGAATGAGAGAAAATTAAATAGGACAATGAAGCATTAAAATGAAAATAGATCACAGAAGGAAGAAGTATCAAAACTATGTTTTTCAATCAATTACTTGAAGTATGTGTAAAATAAAATCAATGCCTAAAGTCTAAGACTACATTATGCAATGTCACATGTGATACTAGTGATTTGCATTTTTCATTTGATGAACCATTTGATATGAGTGAAGAGTCTGAAGCTAAAAGTATGGATGCATTTGAATCTACAAAGTTTGTAACTTTTTGTAAACACTTAAATTTGGTTAATCAATTTAATCAAATTTATTTCCCTTAGCCATTTAATTAATTAAATATCTTAATTAATTATCTCATTCCTTGAATTAATTAATCTAATTGATTAATTCTCCCCTTCCAATCCTTTTGAATTAATTAATCTATTATTTAATTCTCACCTTCCAATTCCTTGAATTAATTAATTAGACCTTCCAATCCCTTTGAATTCATTAATCTAATTAATTAATTCTCCCCTTCCTATCCTATGAATTAATTTCTAATTTAATTAATCCCCCTTTCATCCTATCCTATTAATTAATTTATGATTAATTAATCCCTCTTTCATTCTATTCCCATTATTTAATTCCTAATTAATTAATGCTCCCTCTCCAATCCCCTTTAATTAATAAATTACCCTCTCCCCATTTAAATAATTAATTATATATTTAAATTAGTCACATATCTCCTACATTCTAACCAACTTCTAACCTACCCCCTATCCTTACCCTTGGGTTCTGACTACCCTCTCCTCCCTAACCAACCTTATCTTATCCTTTCTACCTAACCTTATCCTATCCCTTCTAACCTCCCACACATGTGTGTGCACATCCTAACCAATTCCTTATTTTGGGTAAAATATCCTATTTTGGGTGGCCTTTTCCAAAATGGGGACACATGCCACTCTTCCTATTTTTGGGTGGCTTTACCCAAAATAGACATGTGTCCTCAGGGACACATGTCACTCTTCCTATTTTTGGGTGGCTTTTCCCAAAATAGACATGTGTCCTCATGTCATTCCTTTTCTTTCTAGTTGAGCCACTTTTCCTTTTTGGAGGACAAATGTCTCCTCTTCACCTCCCCTTCCCTTCTTCATCTTGCCTATTTAATTCCTCCATTTTTAGATTAAATCCTCTCGGATCCACTTTTCATACATCATGTCGTTACTCTGTAGGAATTATCATGTAATCCATCCTTTATCATTTTCATCCATCAATCCATTATCATTTACATCTATCATCATGGAGCAGTATCAAGCATACGAAGCTACGTCATGCGCACACATCCAATTGCGGAATAATTGAATTGAAGCGGGAATTATGGTTTGCATTTGTTTATCATTTTGTTCTCCATTTTAGTTTTATCATTCTAATCTTGAGGTGTATGATGTATTGTGTTTACTTGATTAATTAGCTTGCTTTTTAGTCTTTAGTATTTGAACACACATTTTTTATCGCACACTTTTAATGTTAATGACAAAGGTTGTGTTGAAAATAATGTTGGCTTGCAGATCATGAACAAAATAGGTTATAATGGAAAAGGTTTCAGAAAACATGGTCAAGGAATAAGAGAGACCATTCATCTAGTTATGAGGCCAAATAATGAAGGCCTTAGATATGTTAAGGACAAAGAAATAAAAGTGATGTTGTAGGCATCACAAGCTCAAATAGACCTACTCAAGGAACACAATATATGTAATGTTTTCATTATCATAAGCAAGAACATAAAGTAGAGAAATTTTGGGATCTTCACCCTTGTTCAATTTGTGGGTTGAAGAGTCGGTCTATAATTCATAAGTAAATATGTAGGTTATTTAGATGGCTTTGGTATCATTTTTTACATTATTGACTTGATATTTGCTCATTGATTTGTTGTTCTTAAGAGGTTGTCAAACCTGTGGAGAAGGAGACTGAATAACGAGAGTTTGAAGGTTTCTAAGAAGGCTAAGGACAGGAGTTTGAGGCTCTTCCAAGTGCAAGCTCACTCACATTTTGCCATTGTGCAGATTGGTACCTATTTCATAGTTAATTTCAACAGTTTGTAAGGATTTTCTGATTGAGGGCTTGTGTGAGTTGTGTGGGTTTGTATTTCCATATTTTGTTGCATATTCAATAAGAGAAATGAGTTCATTTACTAATGTTATTTCATGTTCAGATTAGACATTATATGTTGTAGATCTTTGGTTGTGAGTTGGGTTGCGTTTTCAAGCATTTGTGTTGCCAGGTAGCTCTCAGATTGAGAATATTTGTGTGTTTTGTATTTCTGAGTGTGTTTAAACCCTTTGCAACATTGAGGCCATGGGTATTGATGAGCCAAAAAGAATGGCTCTATTTTGTCTATGTGTATGTGTCTTTTCTGGGACATTAGGAATCTGCTTATGTCTTTTGAGTCTAGAACCTTTTGCTAAAGTGATATTATTTTATATGTCCTAGTGATATGGTCATTTGATATATGTTTTTTTCTGATGCATTATAATAGATAATGGTGTTATGAGGGGATATCCATGGTAATGTCGCATGTAGATTTTGAATGTTATTGTAATAGGAATAATTAGGCCTATATTTGTGCACGTTAAGGACTTCATGCGGGATTAAAGAAGGATGTTGAACCAGTCCAGGATGCTCAACAATAAAGATAATGGAGTCGCTGGCCAAGGAAGGCACAACAAGGATCATTATTGAAGAAGTCAATTTGCGGCTGGAAGTGGTTCATTATGACTTATCTGAAGACTTAAAGTTTCCTTTGTTGAAGGAGTAGATTTAGGATTGAAGTTATACTAGATTCTCTATGTTGTTCCAACAAACTTTGACTGGTTCTCAGCATGTGTAATTTCACGTTTTTCTTTCTCCTTGTTCAATAAAAGCATCATCCTTGAACCTTGGGAGTGGTATGCTAGTTAGTTAGGGATTTTATGCTTTAAATAAACCTCTCACCTTCTCTTATGTGGTGGTTGAGAAAAACTTAGTTTTCAGTTATAGTAATCCAATTCTGAATTAGAAAGAAACAGACTTTCAACAAATTGTTATGTTGTCAAGTACTTTGAAATCAATAAAGATGATGGTTTAAGATCCAGTCATATGGTTTTAGTTATCCAAATGATTTCTAAGGGGGTCACTTAGGGAGTAATTCTTTGATTTCTTTTATCATTTATTTCTTGTTCTATACTTAGTATTATTCGGATCACGGACTGCTCCTGCAACCACTGGAACATTTCCTATGTTTATTTATGCAGCCACCATGAACTGGGTAGAATCATGTTTGTTGATCATGGATAAATTCTATTTTTCTTAGTTGATTCTTAGAAGGTAGTTAGCTTTCTTTAAAAGTATTTTCGTTATTCATTTCCAGCATTCTAATTCTAACAATAGGAAAAGTGGTCATTTTAGTCTTTCTAGTGCATATACCTTGTAGACCCATTTCAAGTATATGCCTCAGGTTGACAATTAAATGAACCTTCATGGTGAAAGATAATTACTTAGTTGGATGTCCAATCCCTAAGGTATGATTTCAAGGTCTAATATATTGAACCATTAAGAAACGTAGTCATTTTTGGCATCGTTGCTAAGGATGGTGTCAAACTAGAAACCTTTGCACTCATTGATAGTTGTACTCTGTATTCACTAGTTAAAAAGATTTTTTCCATTTACCTTTCTAGAAGTAATGACCCATAATACCACTATATGCCTAGGAGAAGAGACGCTTTAGGGAGGTTTCTTCCTAATGACCCCTATCCGGTGATAATTTTGAGCAAGCTTATAATCTATTTGAAGAAGGAGACCAAGATATAAACCCATTAGTTGAGTTGTTTTCCAACATTGACAAGCCTGCAAACCAAGAACTTGAAGAGAACCCATTTGCCTTGATACTTTATCAAGAAAGGATGGTAGCCCAAAATCAACCCAATCAAGCTACCTTTGAATTCCCTATCACTGACCAACATGATAATAATAATCTCAAGAATATCCCTGCTTCAATTCTCCTAAGTTTTATGTGCTTGTAACAGAGGATCCAGACACCTTTTTGTTTGAATTTGATATCCTCTGTCAAAGCTATGATTACACTACTGGTGCTCATAGACTAAAATTGTTTCCTGCTACTCTGAAAGAAGGAGCCCTCAAATGGTTTATGAGTCTTGGGAGAGATGTTGTTGACAACTGGGAAGATATGAAAACAAAATTTCTTGAGAAATATAAAGAATATTGCATAAGTGGTAGTAGGAGAAATGACATCTTTAGTATGCAGCAAAAAGAGGATGAAAATGTGGAAGACTATATTTCAAGGTTCTTGTTCTATGTCAAGAAAAAATCAGATTATACTCTTAATAAAGAATCCCAAAAGTTTCTTTTTCTTAGAGGAATAAGTGATTACTGTATAGAAGCTCTGAACCTGATAGGGGGAGGAGATATCTCTCAAGTGTCTTGGGAAGATCTTAAGAAAATATGTCAGAACCATTCTCGAGCAACTGTGAAAAAGGGAAGAGGATATCAAGTTACCAAAGGAAAATCCTCTAATGGAGTTTCAAGGAAGGATATTACTCACTTATTGTCTGAATTCAAGCAAGATATTATAAATAATATGGCCACACAACTGGACACACTTCGGGCAAAAAGGAAGCATGAGGAAGCAGAAGCAGTCCTAACTGAATATTGCCCTCATTACAGGCATAAGAAAAGAGATTGCAAATGCAAGACTGTAGTGAATATTGAAAACCACCATGCCTCACTAGAATTCAAACCTGTTGAAAGAGAAGAGGACCAAATATTTTATGTATCTCAAAGAAGACCATGGGTTCCATGACAAGGTATGCCACCTGATCCTTTATCTAATAATGGTCCTTATTCCAATTCATATAATTCTAGTAATCAATGGCAAATTCAGTATTCTACCTATTATGGGAACTTCCCTCAGAAAAATTGGAACAACTCCCAGAATGCATGGACCAATTACTAGAACTCCCCTCCTCCTTGGTAGCAAAATCAAAGAAATTGGCAGCTACCTCAAGGAAACTGGCAACAAGCACCGTAGTGGAGAGGAGGACAACAATGGACAAATCAGTCCTCTGGTTTCCAACATCCTCAACAACCTCTGCAATAAGCCCTAATGCCTGCACCTAATCCAAATGCTACTGCACCACCTAAACCTACTCAATTGCCAGCTCAACCCATGCCAAATTCTAATAATAAACAACCACAACAACAACAGGTTTATGCTACTAATCCAAATCAATACCTTGCCTATGTTGTTAGTATAAGTGATATCCATTTAAGGTCTGGGACCACTCTTCCTACACCTTCACCTCCAGTTATATCTGAAATGCCTGATGAAGGTCATATCTACCAAAGTGTCAAAAATTCACCAATTCCATCAAGGCTAGAACATCAAGAATCAAGCAATATACCTCCATTCCCTCAAAGATTAAAGGCAGAGACAACTAAACAAAAAGAAGAACCGATATTTGATATTGTGGATCAATTAAAGAACGTATGTGTCAAGATTCCCTTGTTTCAAGCAATAAAGGATGTTCCAATTTATAAAAAGGCAATTAAGGAAGCTTGCTTGAAAAAGCCAAGGAGAAAGAAGAAAGACCACCTACAGTTCATGTTGTAGGCCAATTAGTAGACCTTATGTTAGGGAAATTTTCTATCCCTAAGTATTCAGACCCAGGAAGTCCTCTTGTAGCAGTAGTTGTCAATGGAGTTCAAGTTCAGAATGCTCTTATTGACCTTGGGGCAGCTATAAATGTTATGACAAAGGATGTGATGTACAAACTCAATATCACGAACCTGAGGACTACAACTATTGTCCTACAACTTGCAGACAATTCTATTGTTACACTAGATGGTATTGTGGAAGATCTTGTAGTAACACTGGATTCCTGGGAATATCCAGCTGACTTTGTCATTCTCTCACCCAAAGCAACTTTAGGAGGCTATCCTATTATCTTGGGTAGACCCTGGTTAGCCACAACGAATGCTTTCATAGGATTTATATCAGGGGACATGCCCAATTCTGATGGGACAAAAACTAAAACACTTGCATTATATTCATCTACCCAACCTCAACTTGAGGATGAGCATTTAGTTTGGCTAGATATAGCAGAAGAATCTGATAAATTCAATACAATACAACAATTGACAATGATAAAGAGATACCCCTTCTTGCAACTTCAAGAAGAAGAGGATGTGCTCTCTAATGTTTTGCAAAATAAATATGGAATTCCTTATCAAACTGGTGACTGTAATACACAAAATGCAAGTTCTCTACAACCATTACTGTCAGCCACTTTTGCAGAATCTCCTACAGCCATAGATTTACTGCATACACTGTTTCCGCATGAAATAACAGTTCCACATTTTCCTGCAACATCTATAACGGAGCTAGTTAAGCAAGTTGAAGTGGCACCGGAAAAATGGTTGAATGTCAATAGTCACCTTACTCAAGAACAAATGATGTCTTTAACAAGAATATTACAGTCCCACAAAGAAGCATTTGCTTGGGACTACACAAATATGAAAGGTTTACATCCTAAATTATGCACACACTAAATCTACATCATAGAAGATTGTAAACTAGTTTGGCAGCCTCAAATAAGAATAAACCCTACATTAAGGGAAATAGTTAAGCAAGAATTGCAGAAGTTACTCAATGCAGGATTTATATATCCTATTTTTTTACAGTGAATGGATATCGCCTTTAGTTATTATTCCTAAGAAAAATGGAAAGTGGAGAGTTTGTGTAGATTATAGGGAACTTAATGTTGCAACCAAGAAGGATCACTTCCCTCTTCCTTTTATTGACCAAGTATTGGACTCCTTAGTAGGAAAGAAATATTTTTCCTTCTTAGATGGTTTCAGTGGATACAATTAGATAAGAATAGCCCCTGAGGACCAAGACAACACAACTTTCACATGCCCACGGGGGACCTATGCTTACTCAGTTCTTCCATTTGGTTTATGTAATACCCCAGCCACTTTTCAAAGGGTAGTTATCAATATGTTCTCTGATATTTCTCATGACTGCATGCAAATATACATGGATGACTTTACTACCTATGGTGGTACTTTTGAAGAAGCATTCAGTAACCTAGAAAAGACTCTATAGAGATGTGAGGATCATGATTTATCTTTAAATAGTGAGAAGTGTTTTAAGATGATGCAGGAAGGTGTTGTTCTTGGCCAATATATTTCTCATAAAGGAATTAAAGTAGATGCACAAAAGATTGAAGTTATTTCTAATTTGTCTGTACCAACAAAATAGAAGGATGTTAGGAAATTCTTAGGCCATGTGGGTTATTACAAAAGATTCATCAAAGATTTCAGCAAAATTGCAGCATCACTGTATACACTCCTCACTAAAGATGCAACATTCTAGTGGACAAATTCATGCAACAAAGCATTCTCTGAGTTGAAGGAAGCATTAAATCATGCACCAGTGCTTCAAGGTCATAAATGGGAACTTCCATTCGATATACATGTCGATGCATTTGATTATGCAATTGGAGTTGTTCAAGGACAAAAAGAGACATTAGTAGAGCATGCAATCTATTTTGTCAACAAAAACTTGCAAGGTGTTGAATTTAACTACACAGTAACAGAGAAAGAGATGTTGCCAGTTGATGTCATGGAAATGGGGACAAGGCAACAACAAAGTTCAATGTTAATAAGTTAGTTTCAACCATAAAACCAAAACAAAGAACTAAAAACCATTCCAAAAAAATCAAAAGAGATTTCAAAAAAGCATGAAAGAAGTTTAACAAAACAAAAGAAAGGAGAAGAGCCTCCCTAAGATGCTTCCATGATTCCTTTTGATGCTTCTCCCTTGTTTCTCCCCTCTCCAAGTCTCAAATGAGTGTAGCTCTCAGCTTTTAGCACTAGCCATGGATGCCATATGGAGATTCAAGATGGTTGGATGTGATAAACAAATGTTATGCAAGTGTAGATAGTGATGCTATGAAAAAGCTCTATGCTAATACTAGTATAACAACAATACTCTAATGCTTCCTCCTTTGCTTGAGGAGAAGGGTTCTATTTATAGAAGAAATGGGGAAATGAAGGGTTAAGATTGAGCAATCTTAACAAGGGTTAGGATTGAAAGATATTCAATCCATGTGAGACTTTCAACCCAATCCCATGTTGACAAGTGTCACCATGAGGAGGCTTGAGAGGAGAGATAAAGAGCATTGAATGCTTGAGGGGACATGATGGTTACCCTAGGGGTTGGGTTAGGGTTAGGTTAATGGATATTCCTTTTATCCAAGGGATAAATGAATGTGCAAGGGTTAAATGGTTACCTTAGTCAAAGTAATAAATGCTTTGAAGAGACCCATGAGTCAAAATGATGGTTAAGTTAGAGGAAAGTCTCTAACCAAAGGTAAAAGGTGAGTTAAGCATAAATGGTTATGTAAGAGCCTTTAATGGTTTGGAAGACTTTAGAGGTTAACCATTTGAAGACATAAAGCCTTTAATGGTTATTGAAGACTTTGGAGGTTTTTGAGAAGTGACTTCCTTTTATTTAGGAATGTGATAATGATTAGGATAGGATTAGGCTAATTAGAAGGAGTTAGAAGAATCTAGAAGAGATTTAGGCATGCAAGTGGATTTTGTAGGAGAATGCAAGTGGGAGGAATTTTGGGATTTTCAATTGAAATAAAATCATTTATTTCAATTAAATGGTGTAATTTGCATTTGGATAGATATTTAAATAAATATTAATTTATTTAAATGTGAATGTGAATTTTGGATTTTTTTTAAATAAATCTTAATTTATTTACATGAGAAAAAGGAAGATAAAGCATTAAATGCTTGAAGACTTTGAGGGAAACCGTTAAAGGCTTGAGAAGACTCTAAAAGGAAGCCATTAAGTTTAAAAACTTTAAGGGAAACCATTAAAGGCTTAAGAAGACTCTAGAAGGAAGCCATTAAGTTTGAAGACTTTAAGGGAAACCATTAAAGGCTTGAGAAGACTCTAGAAAGAAGCCATTAAGTTTGAAGACTTTAAGGGAAACCATTAAAGGCTTGAGAAGACTCTAGAAGGAAGCCATTAAGTTTGAAGACTTTAAGGGAAACCATTAAAGGTTTCAAGTGGGTGAGGATAAATAGGATTTTAAATAAATAATTTATTTATTTAAAATAGTTGTGCAACTTGCATTTGTAGGAAAATGCAAGTGGGTGGAGGATAAAGGTGATTTAAATAAATGTTAATTTATTTAAATGTGAGAGATGGGATTTTGGGGGATTTAAATAAATATTAATTTATTTAAATGTGAGAGAAGATTTAATTAAACAAATATGATTTATTCATTTAATTAATGGTCTGAATTTAGTTAAGTAAATTAAATCAAATAAATTGAATAATTTATTTAATTAATAGGAGAAGAGGGTTAAGATGAATTAATTAAATATTAATTTAATTAATTATTGATTGATGGTTAAATAATCAAATAAATACTAAATATTCATTTAATTAAGTGGATATATTTATCTGACTACATTTGCCCCTCTTTGAAACGGTGTGATTTTATCGCGTCATTTCAAAGAAAGAAAAATAGGTGTGAAGAAATATGCCCCATAAATGTTAGTTTAGTGGGTGGTATGCCCCCTCGAGAGATGAGCTGAAATTTTTTGAAAAATCGGGTGATCTCTCGAAAAAGAACGAGAAGTGGAGGGGAGGTAGAATAGAAGAAATTAGCAATAATAGTGAAAAGAATGGAAGAAAACGGAGTGAATACGGAGAAATAGCAAGCCAGTGAGTACCCGTAGGTTATGCAAAAGATACTGTGCAAATTAGGTGTTGTGCTTTTGATTGATACTGTATAATTGATCAAAATTGGTTGGACAATCTGGTGCAATCGGTTTAAATGCCTCGGTCGAGTCAAAGCATGATAGTTGATGTCAGTTGTTCGCTTGGACAAGATAAAGTATGAGTAAGTGAATCAAAGTGACCTGATGGTGACTTAGACAATTGATGTAATTGCCCGATGAAGTCAAGGCATTTGAAGCAAAATACTCATTAAGACTTAGACAATTGATGTAATTGTCTGTTATGATTGTGTTTGATTGGTTGATCAATTGATAGTGTGTGTGTGTGATGGATGGTTGTGGTGAATCATAGCATCCCTGTTGAGACTAGGTCATTATGATAAATGCTTGTTGTAGTCTAGGTTTGCCTTAATCGATTACCTATTGAGACCTGAAGATACTTGATCAGAGTATCTGTTGATAATCTAGGTGTGTGTGAGTCGATGTGCCTGTGTAGACTGTGTAATTGGCTTGATTGGGTTGATGGGAGATGATGTAGGGTATGTGATGTTGATTACCAAGATGGGGAGGGTGAGGGGGGTTTCGATGTTAGATAGAAGAAATGGAGGAACTATGATGCATTCCTATGGAAGAAGAGGAAAATAGAGTATCCATTGTCATTACTATGTATGTATGATATGCATCTATTATGAATGTATGGATGGATGGAATGCAACATAATGCAATATATACAAATGAGATGGAATGACGATCCATAGTGCTTTATTTTTTATCATTGAGCATGGTAGTATCTGTAAAGCGGAAAAATCGAACCCTTAGTCGTTCTCCCCTCTCCAACTCCGAGGAGAGAGAAGGGAGAGTCACTAGGGTTGATGGTTTTCACTTAGGAGGGACTTTACATTCAAAAGAGGGGTTGAAACCCACAAGATCCAATCCCACGCAATGCAAGATTGGATTCTATATGAGTTTCAAGGGTTGTGATAGCAAGGATACCCTCTTTTGTAAAGAATGTAGATAGAAAGATTGAGCTAGGAATACATAGAAAGTGAGAAAGATTCGCTTATAAACAGAGATAGGAATATGATATGAAGCTGCGGACCTGGAATTAGCAGTAAAATGTCGAGATGGCACTGTCCTGCAAATTTGAGCAAAAGTTGACGGGACGATGGTGCCCGGCGTGCACACGGTCCTCCGAAAAATCCGTGAAACGAAGGGGGATCTGTTCGTCTCTGCACAAGGATTTCAAATCTTCAATTTCAGCCGCGTACCTGCAACCTGCACACAGAAAAGTGAAGACGATTGGGGGGTTAGGGATTAGGGGTTTGCCTTTAGGTCAAACCCCGGTTTTGGAATTAACCAAGAAATGAGAAATGTTGTAAATGTAATGTAAAACAAGTACTAATACCTTGTTGTAAGGATGTTTGTATCCTTATGTGCGAAGGTATAGATGTTGTTGTTTGTTGTATGTTGTATGTTGTATGTAGTAAGTGATCTCCTCTTCAATGGTTGAATCCTTGTCTTGAATGCAACACTTAGCCTTGAATGGAGACTTAGAATGCTCAATTGCTTGAAGGAATGCTTGAATGCTTGAATGCTTGAATATCGTTTTCGCCTTTTATCCTCTACCAAAATGGGAGAGGAAATGTAGTTTATATACTTGTCAATTAGGGTTGAAAGACTGATTTTCCCGACCTTAGGCCGACCAGGAAAGTTAATTTCCAATTTGCAAACAAAAAGACCCGAGACCCCATAGGAGACCGGGCCCAAAATAGGCCCAGGGACCAGGGCATTGGGCGCCCTGGTCCTGGGGGACCAGGGCGCTAGGCGCTCTGGTCCCACCTCCCGGGACAGCAGGGTGCAAAGGAGGTTCAGGCCAGGGTGCTTGAAAAATATAGTTTTTAGTGTCGTAATCAGGTTTCGAGGTCTCCATTCAGGTTGCGTGTTGCGTCGCCATCGTGAAGACCGAAATGCAGTCGAAATTGCAAGTGTCACAATTTTAGGACACTACATTTAGCCCCCACTTTAGCGGGAGTATAAGCGTACGCTCATACTTCTGGTAAAGTAAAGGAAACAACATTGAAAGACTTTCACCACGTCAAGGAGGCAAGATATACCAAGCCCCCAGTGGACTAAGCATCTTACGACTTCGATTGACAAAGTAAAAGGGAAGATCACGAGGGAGAACCATGACTGTCAGTAGTAAGGTTCCCTCACTATGAGTCATGCAAGAAAGATATCAAAAAATTTCAAGGCAAAGCTAACTTTGTCAAGAAATTTTCAAGTATCTTGAAAAGATATGAACGGGATGTATGCCCCCCTACGTTAAAGGGATCGCACACGCCTCACCGGGGGTGATTGCTTTAAGGTAGTGATACATATAAGAAATGAGAAAGGAGCACGTTATCGCAAGGATTTAGCCCCCAAGTGTGAGATAAGCCCAAGGATAATAGACACAAAACACAAAGCACAAGGTGACTTCGCTTTCCTCGGGGTCAGTATGCTGTATGATAATTCATGTATATCATATGTATGTATGCATAATTGTTCTTCATTCCCCAATCAAGGAAGGTCACCTACAAGAAGGGAACACATGTGTCTTTTGAGTCAACATGAGAGAGATCGAGAGATCTCAATGTTTTGCATCGTCCTCAAGTAGACAACACTAAGGACAACAAATAGAAGAATGAGAATAACATATAGAAGAAGTAACAAAAGAGAGGGGGAGAGAATCTGCTATGCTAATGAAACTAGTCTAGCACGTCATCTACCCCCCGATCTTGCTGATCAATGTTTCAGGAAGGTAGGGAACACGCTAGAGGAGGAACATCCAACACAGCAGATGGAGCTATCACAAGATCCAAACAAGGGCTATGTTCATGTTCCGAGCCACATTGTTCTTGTCTAGGAGCTAGGATAAGTGCTTTAGAAAATTCATTAGATAAATGGTTATCAATATCAACAAGTTCATATTCACTATCAGAATGAACAGGAGAAGTAGCATTTTCATCATGAATAACATTTTCATCTATATCATCATCAAGATTTATAAAAATAGGATCTTTAACTCACACAGGATCAAGACCATCATGCATCTTATGTTTAGGAGATTTCGGCTCAATCGTCGACTGAGGAGAGAATGGAATAATGCTTGTTGAAGGTGTTTTTGGGGATTGCAAAGTTTGAGAGGCAGCTGCCTGAGCTCTAAGATGACGCTTTCGTCAGCGTTCACGTGCCGAACGATTTCGTCTAGTCTTAGTAGGAAGTTGAGAAGATTGAGGAGGAGGAATGTTCTCATCCTTATCACTTGGGTGTTTAGGTTGTGGTCTCTTAGGTTGAATAATAGGAGAAGAGGAAGGTCTCTTCTCTCCATAAGAGGAAGGAGGAGGAACTGCTCCATATAAGGGAGGAATATTTGGTTTAGGAAGGAGACCAAGTCCATCATGACGAGGAGGTATAGGTCTACTTTTAGGAATTTTATTAGACATAGACATAGTCACATCCATAGGGATGGGTTGGGAATCTTCTTGAGGAAAGACATTGGTTTTATCTTTCAAAGGAAGAACTTCCTTCTCAAGAATGATAGGAATGTCAAGTTTGGGTGTTCTAGGTTTACTTAGAGAAAGGATCATATCTTTTTTCCACCTTTGATAAGATTTGAAAAGATGATCACTTCGCGGAGGAAGGGATTGGAATTGTTTAGGCCAAAAATAATCAAGAGGAACGCTAGAAGTTCTTTCAGCTGGTTTAAAGAGACTATGATTGATAGTAACAACTTCACCATTATGGGGAAATTTCAAACACTTGTGAATAGGAGAAGCAATAGATTTCATGGAAGATAGCCAAGGATAGCCAAGCTTCACACGAAATTGTTCGGAAGATGGAATAATAGCAAAGTTCATATCAAGGGATTTGTTACGGACCTCAATAGGTAATGTAATAGAACCAATTGCAGGAGAAGAAAATGCATCAAATAGTTTCACAACCACATCTATTTTGTCATAGATCACTTGATTCAATTGCAAAGTAAAAAGAAATTCTTCAGTAATGATATTAACCATGCAAGAAGGATCAATAAGCACTCCATGGCAAGGTGTGTTCTTGACTTTTGCAACTATATATAAAGGACCATCAGGTGCCCTGATAGTTTCATTGGAATAAAATTTGATGGAAGGTTCTTTAGGGATTTTCTGTTGCTCCACAAAGTTAATCACATTCGGAGTCATAGACACAAGATCATCAGGTGAGACAGAGGAATCAGTAGTATCAATCGCATTAGAGGTATGAGAAGGCAATGGATCAGTAAAAATCTGAAGATTTTGGTTAGGAAGAGCTACAGATTTGTTGCCTTTATCATTCACACCAGAAACAGAGATAGTATTATTATCGATCAAATCTTGAATTTTCCCCTTTAAAGCAAAACATTTTTCAGTATCATGCCCAGGTTGACGATGAAATTGACAAAAAGATTTGTTATCAAAATAAGGTGAATTAATCTTTGCAGGATCAATTTGCCTTATAGGAGGAAGAGTAAGCACATTTTGTTCCAATAACTTATTCATAATACTATGCAATGATTCATTCAAAGTAGTAAACTTTCTTTCTCTCTTGAAAAACTTAGAAATAGGAGACACACCTAATGCTGCATTCACATTGTTGTTGATGATGTTTTCATTGAATTTAATGGACTCTTTGTTCGGTTTAAACTTCCCAAAGGGTTGTTGACTACTATCACCCTTATCACTCGGAGCCATAGGATGTGATTGTTCCATTTGACTCACAGTCAGTTGATAATTGTGAAGAGTTGCGCACAACTGTTGGAAAGAAGTAAACTCAGAAAACAGGAGTTTTTCTCTAATGTCTTTTTGTAAATTAGAAATAAAGATTCTTTGAATATCATTGTCAGGCACTGGAAAAGAAATTTGAGTATACAAATGCTTATATCTACCAATGAAATCAGTCACTTTTTCTTTAACACCTTGTTTACAATGCATTAAATCAATCAAAGTAACTTTAGGACTTATATTGTTTTGAAATTGTTGAATGAAAGCATTTGCAAGTTGTTCGAAAGAAGTAATAGAATAGGAAGGCAACGAGCAATACCATTGTAGGGCTTTGTCTCTTAATGTTCTAGTAAACAATTTTGCAAGCAACCTTTGGTCATAAGCAAAATCAGTACATATTGTTTGAAATGTCTTAACATGTGTTAGAGGATCACCCTTACCATTATAAAGCTCCAAATGCGGAATTTCAACATGTTTAGGGGGAATAGCTCGGACAATGTCAAGAGAAAGTGGGCTCGCAACATCAAATGTGGGCACACTAAACTTAGATTGATTCATAGAGGCAATTTGTTGCTGTAAAGAAGAGACAGTTTGTGCAAGATTATTAATGGTCGCTTCAGTCGAAGAGTTCATATTAGACGTGTTAGATTGTGATGGAGGTTTTATGTTATTGAAAGAAGGTAGAGAATAAGGTGGTGGGACACTATGATAGTTAGTCATAGGAGATGATTGGATGGGAGGAACACTACAAGGAGGAATGGAATGGTTAAACGAATTGCCCCCTTGCGTCATGTTCATTTGTGGTGATATAATAGGCACACTCATTGAAGGAATGAATGAAGAAGTTGGATTGAATGAAGGAAGAGGGTTAATTGAAGAAGAAGGATTGCCCCCATGACTGGTGATCATAGGAGGAATGTCTTGTGTTGAAGTAGTCATTATGTTTGATGTAAAAGTAGGTATACTAGCAATAGGAGTCGTCAAAGGAATAGAATGATTGTCTTGAGTAGGAGGTTGTGTATAACCTAAGGTTTCGGCACAACTTTTCATAGGCATCACATTTGAATCCACAATGTGTGCAATACCACGCAAAATATCAATTCCATTCTTATCACTTTGAAGCATACGTTTTAGACCCTCAATTAAAGGAAGAGCTTGACTATCAGGGTATTCTTGAGACATCCATTGTCGAAAATCGTCAAATTGGTTATCCAATTTTGAAAGTTGTTCTACAGAAACCTCATGGAGAGCTTCTTCATCATTAAGAGGATTAGAGGAATTACCCACGTCCTCGTTAAAAAGACCATTCAAATTAGGGTCCATCTCCTCAGTAATTAAACCTTGGAAGGACTTAATTCTAAGGCTTCGTCTAACAAGAATAGTGTTGTAAAACTCATGCACTAAAGAGAGAGAGAAGATTTTGATTTTTTAGAGGTAGCAAATTTTAGTAAAATCAGCCAATCTCCTAGATTTAAGCTGTAAAATACAATCAGGACAATCTCCCGAAATTTCGGAAAAAATGTCCGGGACCGTGGCACTTGGGGTGCACACGGTCCTCGCAACTTTTTTCAAAATTTGCAGGGATGAAAGTTATGATGATTTTGCAGCTAACCTGAAAAAATTGAGTGATTTTACGATCTGTAGATAGGCCAAATTAAAGTTGCAATCTCAAAATTGAACCCTACCAAGATTGTCGAAAAATGCAAATTTTGAATTTTGAAAAAGAGAGGGAAACTGAAATTTTGAATTTTATGATTTTAGAGGGAATACCAAAAGCAATGCAAGTTTTGAAATTTGAAAGTTGACTCAATTTCACGCAAAATTCAATTTTGAAAGCGGAAATCAAAGTTGTTGTAATTAAGCACTTAATTTCAAAAGTCACAAATTGCAAAAATTTGAATAAAGCACTGAAATTTCGAATGAATGCAAACACACTTTTCAGATTTAGGACAGTAAGAACACAATTTTGACACAAAATTTCAATTTCGATGATTTTTGAATGATTAGAAGCCCTAAACCAAGCAATCACAAGACCAACTTTGACTGTAATTTTGAAGGTGTTAGAATTGATAAAATCAGCCAAAATTCTGGATTTTAGCAGAAAAATACAGTAAGATCTTGCTCCCGAAATTTCGGAAAAAATGTCGGGGACGATGGCGCTCGGAGTGCACACGGTCCTCGCAACTTTTTTCCAAATTTTCAGGGATGAAAGATATTATGATTTTATTGCGGAATCCAAAGTTACAGCTGATTTGGAGATGTTTTGATCAGTGAAATTGTCGGACAAAAGTTGAATCAAGAGGGTTTCAAAAATTAGGGTTTTGACACTTAACCACTTAATTTTCAGAATTAAAGCACAAATATGAATTAACAATTTGCAATAGAAGGGCAGATCTGAAACAAGCAATTAAACATTTCACAAGTTTAATTACTTAAAAAGAAAATTTAGGGTTTTTATGCAATTAACATCTAAAATTTTGCAAAAGATCAAACATGGAAATGTAATCAAAGAATCCAATTTTCAGATCTAATTATGAATAATCAGAAAGGATGTTCACGTCGGGTTCACCAAAATGTAAAGCGGACAAATCGAACCCTTAGTCGTTCTCCCCTCTCCAACTCTGAGGAGAGAGAAGGGAGAGTCACTAGGGTTGATGGTTTTCACTTAGGAGGGACTTTACATTCAAAAGAGGGGTTGAAACCCACAAGATCCAATCCCACGCAATGCAAGATTGGATTCTATATGAGTTTCAAGGGTTGTGATAGCAAGGATACCCTCTTTTGTAAAGAATGTAGATAGAAAGATTGAGCTAGGAATACATAGAAAGTGAGAAAGATTCGCTTATAAACAGAGATAGGAATATGATATGAAGCCGCGGACCTGGAATTAGTAGTAAAATGTCGAGATGGCGCTGTCCTGCAAATTTGAGCAAAAGTTGACGGGACGATGGCACCCGACGTGCACACGGTCCTCCGAAAAATCCGCGAAACGAAGGGGGATCTGTTCGTCTCTGCACAAGGATTCCAGATCTTCAATTTCAGCCGCATACCTGCAACCTACATACAGAAAAGTGAAGACGATTGGGGGGTTAGGGATTAGGGGTTTGCCTTTAGGTCAAACCCCGGTTTTGGAATTAACCAAGAAATGAGAAATGCTGTAAATGTAATGTAAAACAAGTACTAATACCTTGTTGTAAGGATGTTTGTATCCTTATGTGCGAAGGTATAGATGTTGTTGTTTGTTGTATGTTGTATGTTGTATGTAGTAAGTGATCTCCTCTTCAATGGTTGAATCCTTGTCTTGAATGCAACACTTAGCCTTGAATGGAGACTTAGAATGCTCAATTGCTTGAAGGAATGCTTGAATGCTTGAATGCTTGAATATCATTTTCGCCTTTTTTCCTCTACCAAAATGGGAGAGGAAATGTAGTTTATATACTTGTCAATTAGGGTTGAAAGACTGATTTTCCCGACCTTAGGCTGACCAGGAAAATTAATTTCCAATTTGCAAACAAAAAGACCCGAGACCCCATAGGAGACCGGGCCCAAAATAGGCCCAGGGACCAGGGCGCTGGGCGCCATGGTCCTGGGGCTCTGGTCCCACCTCCCGGGACAGCGGGGTGCAAAGGAGGTTCAAGCCAGGGTGCTTGAAAAATACAGTTTTTAGTGTCGTAATCAGGTTTCGGGGTCTCCATTCAGGTTGCGTGTTGCGTCGCCATCGTGAAGACCAAAATGCAGTCGAAATTGCAAGTGTCGCAATTTTAGGACGCTACAGTATCAATCTTGGATGAGGTAGTAGGAACCAAGGATGGAGCATTGTACCTGCAAGCAAGCAGCATAAATAAAGAATAAAGAATATGGACCCTCCATAATGGTTCATGCTCATATGGTCGAGGTATACGCTGTAGTCAGCAAGCCGTAGTGATCCAGGACTGTATTTTGCATAAGATCACGTAGCTTAGTGAACTTCCCACATAGACACCATTAGTACATGCCCTAGAACTTCATCAGAATAATTCGCAGAAGACATACAAATAATGCTTAGGAACCATCCCAGCCACTCTAATCACTTGTGGATATCCCGGAGTAGCATAGGAACCGGATATAAATGAATAAATAACCTACAAATCAACCAAGTATTTGATAGCTTAAACAAAATTTTCTTGTCAAAGAAAATGTCATCTTGTCTTTGTTTTGGTAAGGAAGGATGCATCCTTGTTTAGACAATTTGCGTGTTTGATGTCGATTGTTTGGTTGATCAGATAAGTGATCATCGTTTGATTATTTCACAATGTTTGTTTGGTATCTTCTTTGAAAAACGTATGTACAAGGTGTTGCCATGTTTTTGTTTGTTTGATGTTTTCTGATGTTTTTGGAGTTTGTGAGATAGTTTTTTAATGTTTTTGGATTTTGTGAGATAGTTTTGAATGAAGAACTCAATGAATCATAAAATAATGTAGAATCCACTTCCATCAACTATATTAAGGGCATTGCCGCCAGTTTAGATATGACTATGAAAAAGTGGGATGCAAGACGCATGAAGTACTATCCTTGATTGCAGATCAATAACAAGCCATGGTTTTGGACTGATGAATGAGTGAATGTAGTGAATATGATCGCAACAAGTCTAAAAGACAATGGAGCTATAGCCTTTACGAGTGGCGCCTGTTTGCCAAGTTTTCACCATCTCACTTACCCAAGGTGCCACCGGAGTGGTTGTTCATCATTTGGATGCATGATTTTTCTTTACTATTTTGATGTTTTTGTATTTTCTTTAGGACATTTATCTGAATGTTTTTTGGTGTTTTTCCAGTATGTATGGGAGCCTGATGCTTTGTGCAACTCATGTATAAAACTTTTTAAGGTGCATGTTGTTGATTGGATCTGCTAGCGGTTCTCCTTCTGAAGTAGCCAACTGATATGCCCCGGACCCAAATACAACAGTGATAACATATGGACCTAGCCAGTTTGATTCAAACTTTCCCTGATGTTCTCTATTTGGTTGGTTACAAGGATTTTCCCTAGGGACAAGATCACCTACCTCAAATGTATGAGGTCTAACTCGGTGATTATAGCTCTTGCTCATGCGCTGCTGATAGGCTTTGAGGTGGTTGTATGTAGCTTGTCGTTTCTCATCAAGTAGCTCTAAGTCTTGGAGATGGGATACTCTGTATGCTTCATCATTGATGAGATTGTGCAAGGAAACCTATAGAGATGGTATCTCGACCTTGATAGGTAAGATAGCTTATGTGCCATAGACTAGTGAGTAGGGAGTTGCGCCTATAGGGGTTCAAATGATAGTTCGGTACGCCCATAGTGCTGGATTCAATTAAACGTGCCAATCACGACTGGCATCATTGACTGTCTTCTTGAGGATTCTTAATATGTTCTTGTTTGATGCTTCGGCCTGACCATTGCCTTGTGGGTAATAGGGAGTGGAAAAGCGGTGTTGGATGTGAAACTTCTCACAAAGTTCACGGACATCTTGATTTTTGAAAGGAATCCTGTTATTTGTGATGATAGACATGGGTACACCATACCGGCAGATGATGTAATTAAGAATGAAAGAGACGATCTACTTGCCGGTAACTTGAGTAAGTGGAACAACTTCAATCCACTTTGTGAAGTATTTGGTGGTGGTAATGATGAACTTGTGGCCATTGGATGAAGATGGATGGATTTTACCCACAAGGTCAAGTCCCCATTGATAAAAAGGCCATGGTGTTGTGATTGGTTGCAATTCCTATGTCGGTGCATGTAGCAGGTCTCCATGAACTTGGCATTTTTTGCATTTTCTGACAAAGTAATAGGAGTCTTTTACCATAGACAGCTAATAGTTTCTAGCACGTATGATCTTCTTTGCTAGGGAAGGACTGCTTGCATGAGTTCCACAAATTCCTTCATGTACCTCTTCCAAGGCCTTTTTTATATCATCCTATTCCAGACATCAAAGGAGAGTACCATCAAGACTGTGTCGGTATAGGGTTTCAGCAATAATGGTATATCGAGCAGTTTGGCGAATGAAGGTTTTATGTTGGTTATTCGATTGGTTAGGAGGAAGTGTGTGATCACGGAGGTAGTTGTAGAACTCACCATACCATGGGGATTCAAAACTGACAAGGTGACATATCATCTCAGATTCGGGGATATCATAAGCGGGAATCCAAAGTTGTTCTACCAAGAACACGTAGCGTGTTGAATTCTGTGGAAGATCTAGGAGAGATGCAATGGTAGCCATAGCATCAGTAGCTTGATTCTGATCTCTGGGTACCTTCTAAAAGGTGATAGTAGTGAATGATGTTTTTAATTTGTCCACCATTTGTTTGTACGGCATGAGTTTGTCATCCTTGGTCTGATATTCATATGTTACTTGTCCTATGACTAGTTGGGAGTCGCCATATATTTGTAACTCTTTTAATTTCCATTTTATGGCTAGTCTGAGTCTCGTGATCAAGGCCTCATACTCTGCTATATTGTTTGTGCATGGAAATGTGAGCTTGTAAGACTTCGGGATGTTGTCACCTTGATGTGTGATAAATAGAATGCCTGCCCCCGAGCCATGCCTAGTGTATGAACCATCAAAGTACAATTTCCATGGTTGTGTTGTTGTGATCATGAAGATCTCTTCATCTAGAAAATTGGAAATGAGAGGATGATCGCCTATGAAAGGTGCATCAGCCAATTGATCTGCAATAACTTGACCCTTGATAGCCTTACGGTCCACATACTCGATGTCAAATTAACTAGGAATCATCACCCATTTGGCCAAGTGGCCAATCAATGCTGCTTTGCTAAGTAAGCATTTTAGTGGAGCGATCTTGGCAATGAGTTGTACTTTATGTGTCAACAGATAGTGTCTCAGTTTAGTGGCTGCCAACATTACTGCTAGGCAAGCTCACTCAATAGGTGTGTAATTGAGTTCATAGCCAACCAGTGTGCGAGAGATGTAGTAAACAACACACTCTTTCCCTTATGCATTGTGTTGTGCCAGTAGCACTCCTAATGTTGTATTTGTTGCTGAGATATAGAGTAATAAAGGCCTACTTGGATCTGGTGGAATCAACAATGGTGTATTCATGAGATAGTCCTTAAGCATCTGGAATGCTTGTTAACATCTAGCATCCCATTGAAAGCAAATGTTTTTGTGTAATAGGTGTGTAAAGGGGTGACACTTATCTACCAGTTGTGAAATGAATCTTCGGATGGATTGTAGTCACCCTTGTAGTGTCCTTAGCTGACTGATGTTCTTCAGAGGTGGCATGTCCATGATTGCTTTGACTTTGGCAGGATCGACTTTAATGCCTTTGCTTGAGACAATGCATCCTAGAAGCTTCTCTAAGGTTACTCCAAAGACACATTTCTTTGGGTTGAGTCGAACATGATATTGTTCCAGTCTGTTAAATATTTTCTCTAATATTTCCAGATGACCTTCTCTTATTAGTGATTTTGCCAGTAAGTCATCAACATAATCTTCCATTATAGTATGCATCATGTCATGAAAGATGGTGGTCATTTCTCTTTGATAGGTCACTCCTACATTCTTTAGACCAAAAGGCATTACATTCCAGCAGTATGTTCCCCATGGACATGTGAAGGTTGTCTTATGTTGATCCTCTGGTGGGATCTTTATCTGATTGTACCCTGAAAAGCCATCCATGAGTGAAAGCATGGCATGTCCTGCTGTTAGGTCTATGATTATGTCGATGTTTGGTAGGGGGAAGTCATATTTAGGGCATGCCTTGTTTAGATCTCTGAAGTCAGTACAGATACAGATGCCCCCATTTAGTTTACCGATGGGAACAATATTGGATATCCAATCCACATAATAAATTGGTCTAATAAAACCAACATCTAGGAGTTTCTTAAGTTCTGCTTTGCCTAGCACCACAATCTGGGGATGCATCTTCGGAAGTTTCTGCTTGACAGGTTTGGCTCCTTCTATGACGGTGAGGTGATGCATCACTAAATCAGGATCAAGCCCAGACATGTCTGCATATGACCATGCAAAGTTAAAAGAGATGCCAGATTTATGTGGTGAGGAGTTTTAGGAGTCCCCACGTTGTATTCTTTGGTTTCCTCGATGAGAATTATTGATCGTTCCTGCTGTGTACTAGAAGGGAGAATGTCAAACCTTTCATCCTTTGGCGCCTCGGAGAGGTTTTAACCATTGGATACGCTCTTTCTTTTTACTTTTGTGGGATCAAATAGTGCCACAGTGTGGTTTTCACTGGAAGATCCATGTTTTATTGTTATAATTTTGCAGCTGAAAGGTTTGGCATCCACCCTGAAGTATGCTACACTATTAAGTTCAATGGCGAATCCATCTTTGTGATCCCTACTTGGTATGTTATCCCATAGTTCCAAAAATTCAATGATCGCCTAATCATTTTGGAAATGGTCAAGACATGGGGGATTAGGTTGGTTCCATTCGATGAGTTTAGGATGGATAATGGGCATTACCTCATCGATTAGGTTAAGTTCGTTAGATGTGTCAGTGAGGGTTAAGACATTGTGGTGAAGTTCGTTGATGGTACTCTCCCTATTAGAATCAGGCGTAGGATGTGACGTAGGGTCTGTGGAAGAAGTTTCCAACTCAAGAACCCAAGAGGTCTTTATCTGTGCTTCTTCGTAAAAAGGGATGTCTTTGTTAGGTGGAGGTAGTGATGTGTCTTCCTCATCTGAAGTATTAAGCTAGACGGAATCAAATTCCCACTCATGTGAGTCAGTCTCTGAGTCCCTTTCCAGTATCCGATTACTATACCATACTAGGATATCCTTTGAGTTAAACACTGCAGGTGTGATGAGTTGATGTACCTTTGTAGATGAAATGATTGGTGCTGCAGGAAGGATTATCGGGATCAATGAATCTGATACGGGGAGTATTGGTAGTGTTGATTCTGCTGCTTTTGCTGAAATTCCTAGTGTTGTTGATACTGTTGGGTATTCTAATTCAGTTGTTGTTGCTAATGGTGTGATTGATGTTATTGTTGCTACTGATGGGATTGTTGGTTTGATTGGTGGGATGACTGGTGTTGTGGATGGTTTTGCTAGGAATTTTAGCCTCAATGGGGCAGTTGCTATGGTGTGTCATGTTGCTGATATAATCAAAGGTGACCTCTTTAGAGTTTTAGGTTGATATATAGGTTTGCTGGGTTTTCCCTTGAATCTAAGTTTAGGAAGAATCTCCTTTTGAAAGCCTAAGCCTGTGTTATCTTTGGGCTTTAATTCTAGCTGTAGCAGTTCATGTCTTCCTTGCTTGCAAGGTCCCAAAGCACTTTGACCATCATAACCCATTCTTTGCATAATGAGAAGGCCTTTTCCATATTGATCTATGGGAAGCTTAGCTTGTGGGATGTCCGCAATGATTGGGTCTTTATAGATCCATTCTGCTAAGTCTTCATCTCTGGTTTCTTCTTCTTGACTCTTTCCAAGGATGAAAGGCATCAAAGTGCATGTTGGCTTGACCAGTGGTTTTTGAAGTAACCGTTGAGGTTTACCATGAGTTCTAGGAGAAGTAGGCATTTGTCCAAAACAAAAGAGTTGGCTCAAATTGTACTCCCCAGGACCTTCCTCTGCTATTTTCATTTTGAGCTTCTCTTGCTTGGGTATAGTGATGTTTGAACTAGAAAGAGAGGTTGGACTTACGTATGATGTGGATGAGATGGCTTCTCTATTGTTGGGAATGGTAATCTTTGGTTGATGATTGATATTGTGACAATATGCAAAGGGATTTGCATCGGCCAAGATTGTAATTTCTACACCATTATAAGGGAACTTGATACACTGATGGTAGGTGGATGGAATGACTTGCATGGTGTGTATCCAAGGTCTCCCTAACAACAAATTATATGGCAGAGGAAGGTCCAAAACTTGACAAATGATGTGCTTCACCACTGGGCCTACTCGGATCGGTAGCACAACTGCCCCTTTGGATGAACGCTCTGCATCATCATAGGCTTTGATTGTTATCTTCTTATGGGGATCCACTGATTCAATCGCATATCCCAATCCTGTGACCAATTGTAGTGTATAGATATTCAGGCCTGCTCCATTGTTGATCAAGACTCGCTTGATCCCATGTTGGTTGATAAACCCTTCAATGTGGAGTGAGGCAGTATGAGGTTGTTGAAAGGATGCATTGTCACTTTCAGAGAAAGTGAGACAAGGCAATGATCTTAGATTTCCAACCATGGCTTGGAACTGATCTGTATTTAGGTTTGCAGGGACTGACGCCTCTTGGAGAGCTTGATCCAAGATTGTTTTATGAGATGGGGATAGGCGTAATAGCTCTAAGATAGATATCAGTGCGAGTGTTTTATCTAATTGGTCCACAAGGTTATACTGATTTGGGATAGATGGGGTGCCTTGTGGAGCTGCTTTTATGGTAATCTTGTCAGGACATGAAACAACATTGCAAGTGGAGCTGGGATTTTTTATGGTAATAGTTGCAATTTGTTCACTGGCATCATATAGGTGATTCACAGTGTAATTATACGCAGCTTGCATATAATCAGTGGTATGTGTGTTTCTCCTTGAAGTGGAAGGACCCCTTTGATCTTGGGATGGAAGTGGATTTTTGAACATAACATGATCATTGTTTGTTGTTTTTGGGTCATGTCCTTCGATTTCGATTTCACCTCGGTCAATAAGATCCTAAATAAGATCTTTCAATCTGTGACAATTGCTTGTCTTATACCCTTTCCCTTGATGGAAATCTCAATGTTTAGTATGCCTCCACCATGAAGGTTTGACTTGAGGTTCATAATTTGATGTTTTGGGTAAGGTCACCAGATTTTGAGAAACCAACTGACGTAACACTGTTTTGATGGGTTCCCCTAAGGGAGTGTATGTTCCTTTTGGTTTAAAATTTTGTTGATGTTGTCTGGGTTCCTCTTGAGATGTATTGCGTCTTTGATTTGAGAGAGCAACTGTGTTATTCTTGGGTGGGGGATTTTGTCCTGCAAATCGGACCACAGGTTGTGCACTTTTGATAGTTCTTTCATCTACTACCTCGTCGTTGACGACGTTTTTGTTTTTGTTCCATAAGTTAAGCTTGTCACTATTGAAGCACGGGTGAGGGCCATCCTTTGGCTCATTATATATCTTGATAAGCCCTTTTTTAATGAGAGTCGACTCACATTTTAAGCCTTTGGTGATCATGTCATTGAAAGAGTCTATGTCTTTTACGTCTAGGTGAAATTCCATTTCATCATTTAAGTTGGAAATAAATATTTCCACTATTTCTTGTTCAGGTAACTGAAGAGAACGTCTGCTAGACATTTGATGCCATCATTGCAGAAAGACTGAAAATAGCTCACCTGGTTTTTGTTTAGTGTTACATAGATCAGCCATTGTGATATCATGTTCAGTGTTGTGTGAGTAATGTGCCAGGAATTTCTGGATGAGTTCTTCAAATGTCCTAATGCCACCTGGTAATTGGGAAAACCATGATGTAGTTGTTCCTCCCAAGCTTTGGGGAAAAAGTCGCATTAGGTATGTATCCTCGTATGCCACTTTGAGGCAAGCTGAATAGAATTCTCTAACATGATCACGAGGGTCTCCTTTTCCTCTATACTTTTCGAACTTGGGTGTTTCAAACCCTCGTGGAAAAGGTGGTATATGAAGATTCCTATCAAAGGGATAGGGACAAATGTCATTGAGTGAAAATTGATTGGTTTTTACACCACTATGAAGTTGTTGGGTGATATTTTTCACTTGTTTCCGCAACATGTCTATTTCATTTTGAGGAGGAGGAGGTGGGGGATTACCTTGAGGAAGGTTATATGTGATGTGATCTCGACCTCTTTCATCCTCATTACAACTTTGGCATTCTGATGCTTGTCTTAGTTGTGCAACATCAAAGTCAGAGGGTAGTTTAGCCCCCTCTTGAGCAAGTCTTAAAAAGTGAGCATTAGCATTGCTCCTGAGTATTTCATCAAAAAGTCTATTAAATAGAGGGTTGTGTTGTGCCCTTTCTATTGCTGCAGGAGTAGGAGTACTTGGGTTGTCATCATTTACGTTTCTTCCAAGGGCTTCTTGGAATTCATTGATATTTTCCTCCTCTTCCTCTTCAATTTCTTGTTGTCTAGACCTGGACCTGGTATGAGCCATTTTGTTTACAAGTTTTTGTTGAAGCTTGATGAAAATGATGATAAGTTGGTGATGAAATGAAAGATTGATGTTTGGTGAAGTGTTTTGCATATGAATCTCTAGCACTAAAGGTAGATGGTACCAAAGTTCTTTCTTGAATTGCTTGTTGTGTTCGATTGACAAAGTTTAATGTGATAAGTTTTAGAGAGGCCTGAGATGTGTTACAGACCCAACTACCTAGTAATGACAGGATTCACTCATAGACTAGTTTTAACCTACGTAGAAATGTCTCTCTGGATGAGTTTATCCTAGATGTAGAGACACTCTAAAAAGTGATGTATTGTGTTTGGTTCAAGAAATATCGAAAGAGAACTTAGGACAAAAACCTCATGATGTTTGGAGAGTTGGAATGGATTTGATGAGATATGAATATGATAATGGATGAGATGTTTCACTTCAATAGAAAATTTGTGTTACAAAAGGAACAAACTCTTCCTCTTCTTGTTCAGGGGTTGGTGGTTCTTCCCTAGCTAAGTTATATTTGATACAAATATCTGGAAAGAAGGCAGGATTGATCTTGCCTCCCTTATTTTGATGATAACTCAAAGCTCGATATTGAGTAAAAGCTCTGCAGTTTAATGACTCTTGATCAAACTCATTTGATTTCCCTTGAAGGTATAGATGCATGTGATGCAAGAAAGTTCTATGAGAGACAAAGATTTGTCTATTAAGATAGAAGAATTTCCTCCTTTTGATAAAAGCCTTTGAGCTCAATGGTCTTTTCTTCAAGTTGATGTGTTGATGAAGATTCTTCTTTCTCAAGATGTGAAGAATGGTCATATAGTTTGATACTTTTTGTTGTTGCTCTTTGTTTTGGATCTTTTGTGTTTTTTAAAATGTTTGTGTTGGATGAATACTTGTTTTGATTTGGGTTTATGATGTTTCTTTGACAAGAAAACAAAGCAAGCACACAAACACAAGAATGTTGTCTCAAAAGGTACAAGTAAGTATGGGTCTAGATCAACCCAATCTTTTGAACTTTTTATGACCCTTTCCTTCAAATGTATTTTAGGTGTTTTTTTAAAGCCTGAATTCGACTCAATTTGCACTAGTCTTGACTCAAAAATGAAAACACTTTAAACACTCTTTATCCCTAAGGTCAAATGGCCAGTTGCGATAATTTCAGCCCACATCTTGATATTTCTTCAACTTGGGTACTACATACCTTATGAATCTCACCATGGTAGGTAAGGATGTGATATACTAAGTCTTGAGCGAGCATAAAAAATAGATGATCCCTATGATGAGGGAGTCGCCACTTTTATCGAGCTACAAGTAACCTTTCAAAAAGCTATGTTTCTACTCAAGGAAATATGTATGGTGAGTATCTTGGGAGCAAAACCTTCTATGCTCTTGCACTGAATTTATCACAAATATCCTCAATCAATAGAACGGGTGGACTACTACATAAAGGTGTTTAGTAATTTTTGATGTCTTTGGACATAAGTTCATTCTGCAGTGACTCACTTAAGAGCCTTGTAAGTTGTGGTGGGGCCCATTTGTCCTTTCGGCAAGTTACAATGTAGGAACAACTATACCCAAGGCTACAGCTTTCGCTCACACCTAATTTCTATAGCGGCTCAAAGGATTTACCGCGTGAGGTCATTCCCAAAGTGATGTGTCTCTTGGCAAGCCTCTCTTAAAAAGATAAACTTTGAGCGTTACTAACACTTTTCTCTTGCACCTAGGACCATGAAAGCCAAGGGAGAGGATAGTGTGTGTTAGAAGTAGGACCACTCGACAAACTTTGCACAAGCGTGTCAATCACTGAAAGCACTTGTTCTTTTTATTTGATTTTCATTGCAATGTGATCTAACTATTTGGAGATGTTGCTCCAACAGATATGGTGTTCTTTTTAACCAAGATATCAAAAAATTTGACACTTGACAAACTTTTAGAAAGAAAACCTGCTCAACAAAAATAAATTCGGGTAGCCTTTGTCGCAAAAAAGGTAAATGTGAGGTTCTTTTTATGCACTAAATGAAAATTTGAGTTTGTTTTAGTTGCACCAAATAGAAAATGTGAAGTTCTTTTTATCCATTTGTGAAAAACAAGAAAGATGAAGTTATTTGTTATGCACCAAATGAAAACTTGAGTTTGTTTTAGTTGCACCAAATAGAAAATGTGAAGTTCATTTTATCCCTTTGTAAAAAAACAAGAAAGATGAAGTTCTTTTTTAATGCACCAAATGAAAAAGTTGGGTTTGTTTTAGTTGCACCAAATAGAAAATGTGAAGTTATTTTTATCCCTTTGTGAAAAACAAGAAAGATGAAGTTTTAAACCAAAGAAATTAAAATGTTTTAAACTAACTCCTTCCAAAACCTGCACAAAAAAATATTAGAAAATTTGCAACTAAAACATTCAAAAAAAGTTAGTGCACATGGTGGGCTCACAAACCTAAAAAAATGTCTTTGAAGTTACAAAAGTGTTGGATTCACGTCGGGTTCACGAAATGATGTCATGGAAATGGGGACAAGGCAACAAAAAAGTTCAATGTTAAGAAGTTAGTTTCAACCATAAAACCAAAACAAAGAACTAAAAACCATTCCAAACATATCAAAAGAGATTTCAAAAAAGCATGAAAGAAGTTTAACAAAACAAAAGAAAGGAGAAGAGCCTCCCTAAGATGCTTCCATGATGCCTTTCAATGCTTCTCCCTTGTTTCTCCCCTCTCCAAGTCCCAAATGAGTGTAGCTCTCAACTTTTAGCACTAGCCATGGATGTCATATGGAGATTCAAGATGGTTGTATGTGATAAACAAATGCTATGAGAGTGTAGATAGCGATGCTATGAAAAAGCTCTATGCTAATACCAGTATAACAACAATACTCTAATGCTTCCTCCTTTGCTTGAGGATAAGGGTTCTATTTATAGAAGAAATGGGGAAATGAAGGGTTAAGATTGAGCAATCTTAACAAGGGTTAGGATTGAAAGATATTCAATCCATGTGAGACTTTCAACCCAATCCCATGTTGACAAGTGTCACCATGAGGAGGCTTGAGAGGAGAGATAAAGAGCATTGAATGCTTGAGGGGACATGATGGTTACCCTAGGGGGTTGGGTTAGGGTTAGGTTAATGGATATTCCTTTTATCCAAGGGATAAATGAATGTGCAAGGGTTAAATGGTTACCTTAGTCAAAGTAATAAATGCTTTGAAGAGACCCATGAGTCAAAATGATGGTTAAGTTAGAGGAAAGTCTCTAACCAAAGGTAAAAGGTGAGTTAAGCATAAATGGTTATGTAAGAGCCTTTAATGGTTTGGAAGACTTTAGAGGTTAACCATTTGAAGACATAAAGCCTTTAATGGTTATTGAAGACTTTGGAGGTTTTTGAGAAGTGACTTCCTTTTATTTAGGAATGTGACAATGATTAGGATAGGATTAGGCTAATTAGAAGGAGTTAGAAGAATCTAGAAGGGATTTAGGCATGCAAGTGGATTTTGTAGGAGAATGCAAGTGGGAGGAATTTTGGGATTTTCAATTGAAATAAAATCATTTATTTCAATTAAATGGTTTAATTTGCATTTGGATAGATATTTAAATAAATATTAATTTATTTAAATGTGAATGTGAATTTTGGATTTTATTTAAATAAATATTAATTTATTTAAATGAGAAAAATGAAGATAAAGCATTAAATGCTTGAAGACTTTGAAGGAAACCATTAAAGGCTTGAGAAGACTCTAGAAGGAATTCATTAAGTTTGAAGACTTTAAGGGAAACCATTAAAGGCTTAAGAAGACTCTAGAAGGAAGCCATTAAGTTTGAAAACTTTAAGGGAAACCATTAAAGGCTTGAGAAGACTCTAGAAGGAAGCCATTAAGTTTGAAGACTTTAAGGGAAACCATTAAAGGCTTAAGAACACTCTAGAAGGAAGCCATTAAGTTTGAAGACTTTAAGGGAAACCATTAAAGGCTTGAGAAGACTCTAGAAGGAAGCCATTAAGTTTGAAGACTTTAAGGGAAACCATTAAAGGTTTCAAGTGGGTGAGGATAAATAGGATTTTAAATAAATAATTTATTTATTTAAAATAGTTGTGCAACTTGCATTTGTAGGAAAATGCAAGTGGGTGGAGGATAAAGGTGATTTAAATAAATGTTAATTTATTTAAATGTGAGAGATGGGATTTTGGGGGATTTAAATAAATATTAATTTATTTAAATGTGAGAGAAGATTTAATTAAACAAATATGATTTATTTATTTAATTAATTGTCTGAATTTGGTTAAGTGAATTAAATCAAATAAATTGAATAATTTATTTAATTAATAAGAGAAGAGGGTTAAGATGAATTAATTAAATATTAATTTAATTAATTATTGATTGATGGTTAAATAATCAAATAAATACTAAATATTCATTTAATTAAGTGGATAGATTTATGTGACTACAACAGTTATCTATGCTCTCAATAAATTTAGACATTATATAACTGGATATAAAGTCTATGTCCACACTGACCATGCAACAATCAGATATCTTATGAATAAACCATGAATATTAGGAAGGTTGTCTAGATGGATTCTTTTAATGCAAGAATTTGACATCACAATCATACACAAACCAGGAAGAGAAAATGTAGTTGCAGATTTTCTTTCACGCTTAACAACAAATCCAGAATCACCCATTTTGGATGATTCATTTCTAGATGAACATATATTCTCTATTATTGTCCAAACACCATGGTATGCTGATATAGCCAACTATTTAGTTGCTCAAAAGGTACCCTCTCATTTTTCTCCAAAAGAAAAGAAATTACTTATTGAGAAAAGTTTCAAATTCATCTGGATAGCAAGATGTTTATTTTATACGGGACTAGATCAGGTGATGTGAAAATGTGTGAGAGAAGATGAGACTTATGATATACTGCATGCATGCCATGATGAACCCTGTGGGGGTAATTTTGCAGCCAAAACAACAGCTATCAAAATACTTAACATAGGATATTATTGACCAACCCTTCATAAAGATGCAACGAGGTATACAAGGCAATGTGATAGATGCTAGAGGATGGGATGACCAACTAGATCAGATGAAATGCCCTTGCATCCTCAAGTGGTGGTCACACCATTTGACAAATGGGGTCTTGATTTTGTAGGCCCAATTGATCCACCATCTAATGGTAAGTCTTACATTTTGGTTTCTATTGATTATGTCACCAAATGGGTAGAAGCTAAGACGATGACACATGCTAGTGATAACAAGGTTGTTGAATTTCTATATGAAGAAATCTTCACAAGATATGGAGTTCCTAGAAAAATTGTCACAGACCAAGGAGCATAGTTCACCTCTCAACTTGTTACAGCATTAGTAAATGAATACAACATCAGGCATAGGAAATCTAAACCATACCATCCTCAAGCCAATGGAAAAGAGAAAGTTACAAATAGGGAAATTGAGAGTATCTTAACCAACATTGTTAATCTTCATAGAAAATATTGGGCAGCTAGGTTACCTGAAGCAGTCTGAGCATACAAGACATCATGGAAAACAAAAACATGTTTTACTCCTTTTGAGATGCTCTATGGAAAGAAAGGAATGATGCCTATTGAATTTGAGCTCAAAAATTTAAGAACAACAGTTGAATTGGGCATGGACATTACTGATGCACAACAAGCAAGAATCATGCAACTCAATGAGTTAGATGAAGTCCAAACAACCGCCCTGCAACACATAGAACTCCCACAGAATCAATGAATCAAATGGCATGATAAATATATCAAGGAAAAACACTTTCAATCTGGAGATTGGGCTCTACTATATGATTCCCAATATCAAGATAATCTGGGAAAGCTTCACACCAGATGGCTAGTGCCATATGAAATATCACAGGTGCTTGACAATGGCGTTGTTCAACTCACAGCAATTGATCCTATAAGATTAAAGTTGTTGGTTAATGGGCACAAATTGAAATTATATCATAATCCCTCCTATGAACAAGTATTCATGAAACAATTTACTTCAATCGTTGGTTCTCCTACAACTTCACGCTTGGAGTTTTCTGCAGCCAATGACGGTGGGCCTTAAGCCCTGCCTTCTGATTAAGTAAAAAAGTTGATTCATATTTAAAAAAACTTCCATAATCCTGGAAGTTATTTCTCCGTAATAATATTTGTATTTCACTCCACTTCACCCTCATATCTTTCATCTCACTTCACCTCACTTCATATTTATCCATTTTTTCAAGTTTTATCGTTAAGTTAACTGCAGGTATATGAAAAGGACTCTGCCATGCATTACACCACATCACTCCAGGTACGTCACAAACTAACGGTTCAATTATTTCTTGTTAGATACAATCATTCACTACATTCAAATTGCCATGTACATTCCTCGTTGCCTTGCTATTATTTTTCTTTTGTCATATGAGGACACTTGGCACACTTTAGGTTGGGGAGAGTATGTCGTGATTTGATTTATTCCTATATATAATTTGATCTCCTACGTGTGATTGATTTCATGTGTGTGATCTATTTTTTTTCTCGTATCTTATGTCATCAGTACTTTGCCTTAGTACTTTGCATCACTTTATATATATATATATATATATATATATATATATATCGCTTTTCATGAAAATCAAATTTTGAGCGAATAAAGTGATTATGACATTTATGCACGACATCTTTTGAAAACCTTGCATGAATTGTCATTTTGATTAATTATGTCACCTTTAAAGGTCATAATTGCACTGTCTTGTCACCCTTGTGATTACCAATCATCGTCCTCAGTTATTTTCACTCAAGAAGGGTTTTTCTTTGAAATAACAAGTTAAAGAGCTACAAGTGGCACTGGTAAGCAAATAAAATAGAATATTTTGAAATATTGTGTAAACCACATTGAAAGAGCACAATGGGGGGGTCTTTGATAAGGCATGAACCCACAGTTCATACCTCTATTGTGCAGGATCAAGTATGTGGTCAGGAATTTGTTCACAGTGGATGGCTGAATTATTTTTTGAAGTTGGAAGATTTTAATGAAGAAATAGCCACTGAATTTGCCATGTCCTTCTCTAATTGATAAGCAATGTTAAAGGACTGAGAGTCTTGGCCACTGAAGAGAGAATTGCAGAAGCAACCAATTTACTTGCTGAAGGAGAGAAATATCAAGAATCAAACGATGCCAGGAGTGCCTGAGTAGAATATACCAGACCCAAAGATCGTCCACTAATTATTGATAAACAAGAGGCCAGAAGAATTTATTTGCTAGATAAATGGATGGTAGAAAATATTCACATAATTAAGTATTTAACATGTGAAGGGAGACAATCTTGTTTACATTCAATACACTTCAAGCTGCTTAGTCATCTCAGGCATGGAATGAGGATGAACGTTCCAAATGTGTTGTATAATCTCCTGGTGATTATGGCCGTTGAAACCCAGAAAGGTAGGTCAAATTGCATCTCCCACCATTGTTTAATTAAATTATTAGTAGAACAGTCATTAAGGGATGTGTCTCAGTTGTCCCGGGAAGAATTTGTGTCACTTCGTGAATTTAGGGCAGAAAATTATTAGGGTCAAGAAAGAATTGCAGAAGTAAATACTAGGGTTTACATAAAAAGAAGGAAAATGACCCTTGGAGCCTCAAGTTCTAAAGATTCCTCTACTGCAGATTCTTCCGCAACAAAAGAAATCCTCAGTAATATTGAGTCAGTTCCTATAGGCACTAGTTGAGATCTTTTAATGAACTTTCCTAGAAAAACTAGCGCTTCCACTCAGAAGGGAAAGGATAAACCAATAGAGTCAACTGAAGTTCAAATCCGTGAAAAAGAAAACCCTAGTATGGAGAACCCTATGAGACTACAATAGAAACAAGATGGAAATTGAAAACTTGATAAGAAATTAGAAGAAGAAACTTCAGCTCTCAGAAGAAAGAAATAGGGAGTTGCAAAACCTCTTGTTTCCACTCTTTTGTCTAAAGAGAGTACACAGGAATCTGAAATTTCTAGAACCCATAAGGGTGTTCTAGCTAAATTTCAAAGAAGAAGTCATAGGCTTAAAGGGAAGCTCAAAAGAAACTCCAATGTAAAATCCAGGGGACCTATTCAGGTTGATTCCTCAAGATTAGCCTTTCACACCCCAGATTATGAAGAAAAAGAAGATGAAATTGAGTTGGAGGGAGAAATAGGTGCAACTTCTGAAAAACATCAGATTTCTAAGGAAGAGCAGAGCATTGCACAACAACAGGAAATTTAGAGAGGACAATACCATGGTGAGAACACGGATGGGTTGAATAATTTAGCAAAAGCAGTGGAGAAGGTACTAGAACAGGAGGAAGTTCCTACAGTAAAAGGGCAAAACTCTATCATTGAAAAAGAAATACAGCAAGAGAAAGTGACATAGCAAGAACAATCAACTGAAGAATAGAGGAAAGGTGAGAGGATTATTTCGATAGTTAGAAATAGGCCCACTCCTTTTTCATGGATATCAGTTGCATTTGATTTATAAATGAGAAGCGACAACTTCAGAAGGAAATTGAAAAGAAAGATAAGGAGATTGTGACTCTTAAAGGAAAAATAGACACTGTGATGAATATGGTTCCCAGTATTCTTGAGTGTAGACCACCACCTAGGGTCTTTCTATGTACTTAAAGGAACGCTTCCTCACTTTTAAAATGTCCAGTGTTCTTTTGGATAGAGATCATTCCTTGGAAACTGCTCAAGAATTTTATCAGGTTTACCAGAACTCTCCTGTTGTAATTACAAATTTGCTTTGTAAATTTTACTTACACAACTATGCAGTACCTAATGATAGGGAATGTAATCCTTCATTATAAATTGGTGACATGCATTTGAGGGCATTAATATCATGGATTCAAAATGAGCATACAAGGGGTAAAGAAGCCAAAACCTATCAAGAAGATGAACTTAAGATTCCCCTGCTGATAAGAACAGAGAGTAATAATCAAAGGTGACTATGTTATGATTGGCAAAAAATTCTGTATCATCTTGATTTTAAGCCCAAAATATTAGCCTTAAGGGAAGAAGCATATCAGGAGTTTGAATCAATGAGGACCTCTAAGGCACAGTCAACTTTAGGACATGTGGAAAGAAGATGGAATAGTCTTATAGAAGAACTACAAATGACAGAGCCACACTCTTTGCAAAACTATTATGCAACTTTGAAAAGGACTTCATGGTACCTCCAGTAGGAACGAACAAAAATGAATAATTGGATTCCTTTACTCTTCCAGCCACCTATACTTTTGTGGCCGATACCAGATTGCAACAGGTATGCCAATTCATTTGATGAGAAAGCAGAAAAGGCTAGATGGGATAGGCTCGAAAAGAACAAGGGATTTTATTGGAATATTGCTATAGGAGGCTTGGGACAGACTCAAGTTATTAATTACAGAGCTCAAGCAAAGGGAAGAAATGCAGCATCCTCATCTTCTGGAGGACCAACAAGATTCTAAGTTGGGGGTAAATGATGCGCCAAAAAGAATGGCTCTATTTTGTCTGTGTATGTGTCTTTTCTGAGACATTAGGAGTTTGTTTATGTCTTTTGAATCTAGAACCTTTTGCTAAAGCGATATTATTTTATATGTCCTGATGATATGGTCATTTGGCATAAACTCATTTGATATATGTTCCTTTCTGATGCAATATAATAGATAATGGTGTTATGAGGGATATCCATGCTAATAGTGCATGCAGATTTTGAATGTTATTCTAATAGGAATAATTAGGCCTATATTTGTGCATGTTAACGACTTCATGCAGGATTAAAGAAGGATGTTGAACTGGTCCAGGATGCTCAGCAATAAAGATAATGGAGTTGTTGGCCAAGGAAGGGACAACAAGGATCGTTATTGAAGAAGTCAGATGGCGGTTGGAAGTGGTTCATTATGACTTATCTGAAGACTTAATAGTTTCCTTTGTTGAAGGAGTAGATTTAGGATTGAAGTTATACTAGATTCTCTCTGTTGTTCCAATGAACTTTGATTGGTTCTTAACATGTATAATTTCGCCTTTTTGTTTCTCCTTGTTCAATAAAAGCATCCTCCTTGAACCTTGGGAGTGGTATGCTAGTTAGTTAGGGATTTTATGCTTTAAATAAACCTCTCACCTTCTCTTGTATGGTGGTTGAGAAAAAGATAGTTTTTAGTTATAGTAATGCAGTTCTGAATTAGAAAGAAACAAACTTTTAACAAATTGTTATGTTGTCAAGTACTTTGAAATCAATAAAGATGATGGTTTAAGCTCTATTCGTTTGGTTTTAGTTATCGGGATGCTTGCTAAGGGGCCCCACTTAGTGAGTACTCCTTTGATTTCTTTTATCAGTTATTTCTTGTTTTGTACTTAGTATTATCCTGATCACGGACTGCTCCTACAGTCACTGGAACATTTCATGTGTCTATTCCTGTAGCCATCATGAACTAGGTAGAATCTTGTTTGTTGATCATGGATAAATTATGCTTTCCTTAGTTGATTCTTAGAAGGTAGTTATCTTTCTTTACAAGTATTTCAATTATTCATTTCCAGCATTCTAGTTCCAGCAATAGGAAAAGTGGTTGTTTTAGTTTTTCTAGTGCATATACCTTGCAAATCCATTTCAAGTATACGCCCCGCATTGACAATTAAATGAACCTTCATGGTGAAAGATAATTACTTGGTTGGATGTCCAATCCCTGAAGTATGATTTCAATGTCTAAATTATTGAACCATTAAGAAGAGTAGTCAGGTATTACTGTCATTTGAGTATTTTAGAAATTTTTTGGTTTTTAACATTTATTAAGAAATTGGGGAGTTTATCTGGCAGTTGTGGTGATTAATCTCAATGTTTGAGCTCTGAATTTGGGGTTCTATTTGATGTAATTTACAGTAGGAACATGTTATTGATATTTGATGTATTTAGCAGTAGACGTGATGTTAAAACAATGAAAAAATCAATAATATACATTCTACATTGATTTCACTAAGTTCTAGTCTTGTTTGGTTGTATTTTGGAGGGGTTTTTGGTATACCCAATTTCACAATTTTTGTGTATTTTGCAAATCTGGGTTGGAAAGAAATTTTATTTTCAGATTTGGTATAAAATTGCAGCAAGGAACATTACAGGTTTGCTAACCAATGCACACATGCATGATAAGAATCACTAGGAACCAATGTTGTCATGGAGACACACTCACTTGAAAAAGTTGTGATGAAAAAACAAAAGGTACTACACAACCCTCCATGACACTTTATAATACAATGCGAGTACAAAATAAGGCACAAAAAAATGTTTGAAATTCCCAAAAACCATACACAAGAATGGCACTTTTTATCTCAATTACAAATAGAGAAGTGCATGCAAAAGATGCTCAATATGTCCAAACATGAAAAAATATTGGAAACACATGTAGAACAACCCATGTGAAGTCACCCAATGTAAAAAAAAAATCCCTAGGAGCCAAAACAACCAAGTAATCATCTAAAATGTGAAAATATGAAAATATAAATAAAAAGTACCTCAAGTAAAATCTAGGAAAATTGCATGGATAACGGTGAAGAGCTCCAAGAAACCTTTCCAACATTGCAAGAATTATAAAAAATAGAAAAAATGGTAAAAATATGCTAGCTCGAGAGCTAAAACAACACATTTGACTTAAATAGGTGAGAAAATGTATCAACACAAAAATATCAAACTATTACCTAAATAATTAGATCAAACTTAGAATCAACTTTTTGATGATATCTCAATTGTAAAAAAGGGACTCTAGATGTGCAAAATATGGCCCTGAAAGAGTAAACAAGAAGAGCCTATATTTCAACAACTTGTAGAAAAATCAAAGAAAAATGTGGAAAAAATACCAACACTATCGGATAGCCCTTTGAATCAGATTTCTAATGATATCTTGTTTACAAAAAATGAAGATTGTATGCCCTAGAAGTTATAGTCAATTTTGTAAAATTTTCTTGATACTTCTTTAAAAGGTAAATTGGGGACTTAAAGGGCCCAAACCTTGGTCACTTAGGTGACCACAACTCGGTATTGGGGCAAAAATCAAATCCTCTAGTCACTAATAGGACCAAGGGTGGGCGTTAAGGCATCTTGGCAACCCTTGGGCATTGGCATGCACAAAGATGTAGCAATTCTTGGAAGATGACAAGATAGAGCATTGACACACGACACTTGAAGTGATAACACAATGAAGAAATGATAGGAAAAGCAATGATGCAGTTGTAGAGAGGCGACGATGGTTTTATGCAGGCTTGATGGCATGGTGTGAAAATTGATCAAGGCAGAAGTAGTGTCAGAGTGGTGTTTGTGCATAGTCTACATGATATAAAGTATGATTGTGTAGACCCACATAGTTGATACAAGGTAACCCTTAGGTTTTTGGTTCCTGCAAGCGTTATAGTGAGGTCAGTTTCACCCCAAAATGCTTCAATTCTTTATTGACCCCTAAATCTTGCCTCATAATGCCTATACTAAAAAAGGACCAAAAAGCTCAACTACTCAGCTTTTTATGAAATGATAGTTGATCTGTAGGTTTTGGGATGCTTCAAACATAATGGTGAGGTCCTTTTTGCTCCAAAGTGCTTATAAAAAACTAACTTCTAGATCCACAAAAAAACTAGATATGTGATCTTATAATGATCCTAAGAAAAGAAACCCTAAAAGATTGAGAAGGGGTTTGCTAAATCTACTCCTAATACCATGTTGAAGTTTGCAACACAAGCACTTGCAAGATCAAATATCAAACAAAACACCTTCCACAAACAAGAGCAACAAGAAAAGATTTGCTAGATTCCTCAAAAGTAAAGAGTACATAATGAATGAAAAAGGCATAAAGTTTTTCTTTATAGAAAAGTGAGATAAACCTAATCTATAATTAAGGAACTAAAAATAGCTCAAAAAATATTGAAGTTACCTTGACCTAAATATAACATGCCTCCTAAATATAGAATGTACTAATAATAAACACTCTTTGACATGAATAATGTTTAAGTTATTGTTAATAAATTTATAAATTATGATTTTTAAATTTCGTTGTTCCTACATTAATTGTGAGTACCAATTCCTTGAGTATATTATGATTAATGATGTTATAACCTTAACATTATTTCTTTTATAAGATTTTTTTTTTGTTAGCTCCATAAATCCTCTTTAAAATTAACTTTTCTCCTTATATTTGATGAGTTAATAAACTAACTTAATTTAATATTTTTTGTATGGAACAAATAAATTACAATAATGAAATTACTAATACGTTGAAAGGAAAAACTATACAATTGATAATAACTCAACCATTAAGGCTACGAAAGAAATACTAGAAAAATACATAAACTGTACATAGCTATTTTACATTGACTAAGCTTGTTATCAATTTGAAAATTCAAAACTTGTTCCTTAATTTGTTGAATTTGGTACACAACCTTAACATTCTTCTCGCATAAGATTCAAAGATGAGAAAATAAAAAATCCACCTAAATAAATATGTAAGAGTAAAGCCTTGGAGTACTAGTTATTTGATTATAGTTGTTAGAAAACAAAGCAACGCATCTATTTTCCATATATGCTTTGAAAATATCTTTCCTAATAGAATCTAATCACATTGTTTTTGCTAACAAAAGAAAAAAGTAGTTTCTTTCTAATTTAGATCATGATCAAAATTTACAAGAAAAAAGTATCTAAACATAGTAGACTATTTCTTCTTCACAAAAAAGAAACCCCCGAAGATATATTTCATTCTTTCAACACCTTGGAAAATAGGATAGCTAACTGATTGAACCCTAATACATTTCAATCTATCCCTAATAGGTAGCTTGCAATGTAGTATTTTTCAAGCCAACATGAGTACCATAATTAGCTTAAATTTCTACATTTGTGCACTCATTTTGGTCTGTAATTCATAGCGAAATTTGCATTTCTATTTATGATTAGATGAGGAGTAAGAGGCTAGCTAGGAAGGATCTAAATATAAACCTTATTTAAGGGAAAATGATTAAAATGGCTAAAAGACATGCATTTCTAATCTTTAAAAAATCTACATACCCATGGAGTACATAATTTCACAGAAAGATTAAGAGGAACTAATGATTGAACAAAAAATTGGGAACTATTTATATTTATTGTTTGTCCCATAAATCTCTTTAATATTCGTTTATGAAGCCCAATCAAACATATAAAAATCCTAAATATTAAGCTCATCAAATTTCCACAATCCATGACATTGAAGATTGATGTGAAAATTTTGTGGATTCAACTATGTAGAATTATTTGTGTTAATTAAACTCATTAGATTTGTTGATGCAAATAATTCTACACAATTGAATCCAAAAAATTCTCACAATAATCCTAAATATCTTTGAATTGTTGAATCCCTTTTTAAAAAATAATGTGTATGTCTAAGAAAGCTAATAGCTAGTGGTTGCTTATGATATTTAATAAGTTTATTCCAACAAATTCACGCTGATACAAAAATAAAACCATGTTGCAGAGAAAAGTCATTACATTTTATAAATTTAGAAACATTTTACCAAGCTTTCCATATAGACTGTAGAGGAAATGAAGTTGTAATTTTTTAAAAAGAGGGAGACATTAGAATTTTATTTAACATATTAACAAATTTCCACTTCTTCTTAATTGAAGCTTTTGTGATTCAATGATGGACTAAAATTTTCGATGGATCATCTCCACTAGTAGCTCTAATAATCCATTTTACATCAAGATGCAACCCTTAAGTTTTGGGGTCTATAATCCCTAGTCTACCTTTATGTATTGGTTGAATGCAATGAGTCCAAGAAAAGACAATGAATCTAACATTACCATCCCTTTTGGACCACATAAATTTTTGAATTATTTTGTTCAACACTTCTTAACCTTGCTTGGATGGTGTAATGGTGAAAAATGAGGGTTTCCACCATATGAGGATGAAACCCGCTAATTTATGACTTGGGGACCATTGCATTAGGGAAAGATAGGAATTAGATAGATCTAAACCTAAGAGATCAAGATTCTGATCTAATTCCAAGGGGGTTTTAAATGAGTGTGCCCTCTTCTTTCCCCTGAGTTGAATTAATTTATTGAAGATGCTGAAATTGAAGTAAAAAATGCCTGAATAGTAAGCTATAGTTGTCGGATCAAATCATGAACCTAGATCTAAGGATTGTAAGAGGATTTAGACCTATTCCCAGAAGGAGTTCCTGATTTGTCGGGACCTGTGTGACGGTCGCTCTAGTCGTCCACACTTTTGCACTCTAATGAGGGAATGATTCATCTTTGTAAATGAAACTTATCCTAAAGATCACAGCTTTGTACCTGCTTCCTACACACAAAAAGAAGGGGAAATAGGTTGGAACTAAGGGTTTTCTTAAGTCAAACCCCAGTTTAGGAATTAACCTTGAAAGAAATATTGTAAATACTGAAATAAATAATGGAAGGGTATACCTCAGATCTACCATGCTTGATAATGATGCTTTGCTTCTTCAATGTAATCACATATGTTGTATGAAATGGCATGAACGTGACAAAACACTAATCACGCACACATGCACTGCATATGAATGTTGTGATATGCTCCACAATGATTGAATGAAGAATATGTATTCGTGAAGACCTCTAGAAATGCTTGATGATGAACACTTCAATGCTTGAATTCTTTAGGTCAAATACTTAGAGTCTTAAAATGCTTAAGATTGAATTGGATTGATCAAATGCCTTTATATGAGATAGTAGGTCAATTTACTGATTAGGCTGACCTCCAACAATAATATTGAGCCACTAATTTATTTTCCCGTCAGAGAAGTAGGTCTCACCTCCTCCTTGAAAATTGGGCCCCAAAGAGGGGGAGCAGGATGTTGGGTGCTCTAGTCCAGGACCAGGGCACCTAGTCCTCCTTAATTTGGGACCAGATTTTGGGCAAAGGGAGGAAGACACCTCTCCGAGGAATCACTTGATAGGTGTATTAAGCATAAAAACTAGATTTAAGGTAATGAATGGACCCGGATAGGAGATGAGGGAGAGATGTGCTAAAGTAGGGGCACAAGCATGAGGTATAAATTGGCCCGGTGATAATTTATGGTGCTATAGATGGCATCTAACGAGATGAGTAATACACGTGAGTGGCAATGTGAATATTATTAGAAATTTGAGTCTTTCCTAATAAGGATAAGACTTTGTTGCCCTAGTTAAACAACTTATTATTTAGTCTATAAAAAAACCAACCACAAGTTTCAAAAAGAGAGACCTTCAAACCAAAAAAATGCCAAGATATCTAGTTATCTCCCATGCCTGATTTATCTCCACTCTTTAGGAGTTCGCTAAGGGATATGACCAAGCTGAGGCATTAGAAATTCAATCTTGTTATGAGATAATTAAGAACCAAATATGGAATAGTATAAATTTAAAATGTTCTGGACATTGTTTAATTCTTCTTGACAATTTTGTGGGAACACGATACTATCAGCAACAAAGTGGGAATTAATAACTACCTTATTTTGAGAAAAATAAATTCCTTTCATAAGCTTCATTTGATTATATTTTTGGAGAGTATATATGAAGGCTTCAGTTACAAGCACATATAAAAAGGGAAATAAAGGATATCTCTTCCTTATAAAAAAATCTAGGTCAAAAGATTTTGGTATTACCTTATTGCTAATAAAATGGGTATTGGCATGTTTGAACAACATTTAAGGACTATTTTAAATTTTTGGTCCAAAACCTACCCATTGTAACATTTTAAGAATGAAGCTCCAATGGATTTTATCAGACTGTAAATATAGTGGAAAAGGGGCTCACTAGTCTAAATATGCAAAGTATGAAAAATCCAATGTCACCAAATACATTGGATAAAAATCAATAGGCCCAATTACAAACTCTCGGGAGAGCTAAACACTTGATAGTTTTGATTGTTCTCTTTTGTTGATTTGATTGGATAAGTTGAATGCAAGAATAAGCTAAAAGGTGTAAAATTGGCAATAAACAACATAAATAGGTAAATGTAGAAGTAATAATCAAAGAAATAAACCAGATTTGAAAAGGGGATGCAAAGAGGAACTTGTGCCCATAAATTTAAGTTTAAAAGGGGTGGATTATGGGGCTTGGTGACATTCTTGATAGGTGTTCGAATGCAAAAAATAAATTAAACTGAACTCAGGAGCTCCTAATCTTTTGTCTAGTCAAATTTTAGGTCAAAACACCTAGACTATGGTGCTAGGCACCCTATTCTATGTGGACTATGGGGACAGGCACCATAGTCCTCCTAATTTTTGCTAAATTTGGTCTTGTTGTCTCTGTCTCTATCTGCACTATGCTCTTGTGTACTCTATTTGAACCTCAAACCTATTTCTGAGCTTGGATCTACACACAAGAGGAGAAAATGTGGTGTTTGGGTTGTATAGGGGTTTTCCATTGTCAAATCCCGAGTTGGAATTAATCCTACAATAATGATGATTAGAAAATAGAAATCTAAAATGAAATTCTTGAATGGAAATGCTTAATTGAAATGATTATAAAATGATTATACTTTCAATCGATGATGTAATGCTCTTAGGATAAGTCCTTGACGTGTAGATTCAATAACACGATAAATCATAATAATATCCATCATAAATTCATTATGAAAACATAATAGAAGATGTCTTTGTTGTAGCTTGGTGCTCGCTAGACTCATATTTTGTTTTGAAGAATAATAATTGCTCTTGAAATGAAACTTGTAGATGTAAGAATGAGAATATGAGTGATGTCTTATATAGGGATCTCAAGGTAAAATTTACTTTTGGCTAATTTAAATCATTAAATTTCACATTGAAGATAGATCCAGAAATGGAAAGGTCGACATATTATTCTCCTGAAATTTTTGCCAAAAAGCATTGGACATTGTTCAACGATTGTTACTGTCTTGACAAAATAGGCCCAAATTTTAAGAATTGCGAGATAATAGAGCATTGATACCAGAACTGTAATTTATATGAAAAATGATAATATTTAAGTGGGGGGAAAATGCATTTAACTTTAAAATGACATAGGACCCATATAAGCTTAAAATGAAATAAGATAAAGGGCACACCCAAAATAAGTGCCCAAATAATAAAATTTTGATGTGTTAAAGTGAAATAGGACTTCATAATATTGAATTAAATATATATTTAATGCAATAAAAGGTCCTATAATAGATATAGGAATGATAAATACTAAAATGATTGCTAGAAGAGTGTGAAATTAGACTCATTAATTAAAGGAGTACAATTAACAACACTACATGTATCCCCTACTTTAGTGTAGTATGAACTTACAATCATACTTACAGTAAAGTAGAAGTGAAGAGATAGAGCATCTGAGAGAGAGACAAGCTAGTGATAGGACAACACTACGTTTTGGGGATGTGCAAGCCCCCAAGCATAAGATCCTATCAATCAAAGGCAAACCTTCAAATATACACAAAGCAAACAACATTAGTATTAAAGCAAGCAAAAGGTTCCAAATCAACTAGTTGACGAGACCTCAATGCTAAAATGTCTCAGCCACTAATATCATTCTCGATATGTTATTGCAAGAGCACAAGTGGAATTATAGAAAGATAAAGGATGTACACCAATTAAAGTGAGAATAAATATGGCTTTTACATCTAGTAAGGATATGCTTACTATGAGCCATATGAGAAGAGAAAAAGAGACATGGCTTCCTAGACTAGTAAGGATCTGCTTATTATGAGTCATGTTGGCACAATGAAAGATTACAAAGCAAAACCTCAATTTGCTAACTAATTTGAAAACTCTACTACAAAATGGGTTATGTAGCAACACACATAAGGCTTACAAAACAAAGCTCTCTATTTGCAAGAAAATCTATAAATATTAATTACCAACAGTTGCAGAGGCATGGGCAACAACAATTATCACACTAGCAATCCTTGCTATACTAGGTGACCTACAAACTTTTGAAAGATTGACAACCACATCTCAGGGGGCACTATGTAACACAACACCAACACTTTGGGGGTACATCAATAATTTATAAAAAAACAAAAAGGAGGCCTCATAGGCCCAACATTAAAATGTTAGCATACCTTCGTGTTGATATCTTAAGGTAGATAGCAATCAAGGATAAACACCTTCAACACTAAGGAGGTATCATTTCAGCAAAAAATGCATACATTCCAAGATAGGAAGAAAGACCTTGTACAAGATGTGTTTCTTTAAGCAAGGAGGACATAATTGTAAAGGAGACATTGTGTAGCAAGTGTAAAGGGGTCCTTTTTAAGGATGCATGATTATCAAAGGAGGAAGATATCTTTACCTAAAGATATCTACCTCCAAAAAGAGACCTTTAAATAAGATGACATCTTTGAAATTAAGAGAGGGGAAGGAGAACAAGAATACACACCTCTATTACTAGGAAATATGCATTCTTATTGAAGGATTGTACACTTTATATCACTAAGGAGAGATCATTCATAAAAGATATACCATTTAAATAAAGGAAGAGGTCCTAATCAAGGAACACACATCCAAGAAAAGAGTATACTTGTATGATGGAAAAATAATTCTATTCAAGAGAGGACATCAAGTTATGAAAGATGCAACTCAACAAAGGGAAAGTGGATCCTTAGGAAGGAGAAATGATTGGAAACTATTATTTACCCCATAATAAAGATAATAATAATTAGGCTATTATGTTGCTAGCCAAGTATGATTGTACATGAAATTGTACCAACATGAATTACAATGATCCCCCAATAGTTAAGCTACCAATGCCACATAGTGAGTAGCAACATAATAGAACATAAATGTTATTAACAAGGGATAAGATGAGGGTAAAACTAATTGTCACGTAGTATTTGAATGTTACTAGTTACAATAAGTTGTTGAATTTTTGTTTCCAATTCATGACATTCATTAGTGGAATGACCATGGATTTGATGATATTTGGAAAAAGAATGATTGTTTTGATTTTGTTTACAATTCTTTCTTTGATTTTTGAAAAGGTGAGCAATCAAGTTGACCTTAAGAAGCTCATACAAAATGCTCTCTTGTTGTGATGAAAAGTTAGGAGAACAAGACATAGATGTATTAGACAATGGGGAAGGGCATGTTGACAAAGGAGGTTGAAAACCTAAACCTTTTATAGAAAAGAGAGATGTAAATTTCTCATGAGCCTCAATACTTTGTTGCACACATCCTCAATCATGTCCATTGTTGTTACTACTTATCAAGTTGCCATTAGTTTTATATCCAAAGTCATTCTATATATTCTAGTCGGTTACTACTACTGAAATATTCAATCGGTATGCACAAAACAGTCGGTTATAGAAGAAAGTAGTCATAGAGCCCAATATGCACTGAGCTATCTACCGAGTATCATTCCATGTCTATCGAGCAGAAATAATGATACACCAAGTTGATAAACACTGAGCGAAACGTGTTACCAGATTCATTGAATCTAGACACACATGGGAAAACGTGTTACAAGAGCGAGGAACATAGAACCGTTATCACATTGGAAATTGCACTTAAGAATTGTGTATGATTTTGAGGTCATCTAACCAATGAAATATTTTATATAGTTATTCATTCGATAAATCATGTTTGTAAGATCGAAGCAATGAATCAGACCACCGACATAAGAGATCTATTTATACAGCATGGATTAAGGATAAAAGTGTGATAGACAGAGATATACAGAGGTGTATGAAGCAAGACATGTGTGATACATAAGAAATCACTAAGTGTTATGACTATTACAGAGACATAGAGGTTACCGAGAAGGATTTCAGAGAACAGTCAAAGAACAGAGTAAACAGAAGGGTTTACTGAGTTATTCTATGGGTTACCGAGGTATGCTATAAGCAAGGCAATCTTATTTTGAGCACATAGAATCTGCTATAACATTCTAGATGTAAAGTTGCAGATATGTGTAAAGATTTTATTGAAATATTTTGAAGTTGTAAGAGAAACCTTTAACAGGGTAAAAGACTCTAACTAAGTCTATAAATTGTAAAGCCTCTAACCAGGTGCAGCATTTAGTTTAAGTGTTGTAAAATCCTTTAGCAAGGTAGATCTAACAGGTCTTGATACTCCTAACAGGGTAAGCTATCAGAAATAGTTGAACATGTAGCTCTAACTGAGCACTCTTTATTATTGCAGTAGTGAAGTTGTGGGTGCCATCCCCACAACAGTTTTTCTCTCTAACCAAGAGTTTCTGTGTAACCAAAATATATGTGTTATGGAGTGAATCATGTATGATTGTTATCTATTTGTTTTAGCTTTGTGTTATGTTGCAGCAGTTTTTGGTTTATGCATAACAGTAAAGTTATTGTTGATAAAAAGATTTGAAGTACTGATTCACCCCTCCCCTCTCAGTATATTAGCTTTCCATATTGGGCCTAACAATTGGTATCAGAGCTTGAGTCTTGGAAAAGGGTTTAACAGCCTAAAGAGAAAGATCTTATCAATGGAAGGCTATAAACAATCTCGGAGAATTGTGTATTTGCAAGAGGAGTTGGATCATGCTAATCAAGTGATTGCAGACATGCAAAGACAAATGCAAAAATCTCTAAAAGTTAGAAGAAGATTGTCTGATGATTTGCAAGACTCTCAAGAGTTAGTGGAACAAATTGAAACATCATCTGAGAACAATATATATGAAGAAACTGAAGAGATGATTGGACAACTAAAAGAAAAGAACAAAGCACTGACTGATCAACTAAAAGCAATGAAAAGAGGACATGAACATTTCAGCACACAGATGACTGATAATCTTGATGCATTGAGGACAGCTGAAGATAAAGTAAGAGATCTAGAAAGAGAAAAACAACATCTTGAAGCTTTAGTATCTGAAAAGAATGAAGAAATCACAAGGTTGACTGGGATTCAACAAAATCTAGCAGATCAATTAGGTTATGCACATCATGAAGCAAATCTAAAGGATGATGAGAATCAAGCATTGAAACTTGAAGTATCAAGGTTGACCGATGAACTTGAAACAGAAAAGAAATCCAAGGAAACACTGAAGAAGAGTTATGAACCATCAAAGATGTTGGATGAGCAACTGAATACAAGAAGACCCAACAAAGAAGCAGGACTCGGTTACAAAGGAAAAGACTCTACCGAGAAGGGAATTCATACAACCGAGAGAGGAGAATCATCAAAGCAAGTTGGAAACAAGAAGCACATCAAAGGAAAGACACCTATTTGCAACTACTGTGGAAATCAAGGTCATACTACTAACATGTGCCAAATCAGAAAAGGTAAGCAACCGAATGTCACTAAGTCTAATGGTTATTGTTACAATTGCAATAAATATGGTCACACATTTAACCAATGTAGGACAAAGTTTGTTAACAATTATCAGAAGGAAAAATTCAAAGGGTTTTGTAAAAACTACAATAGATATGGACATAGTACCGAGAAGTGTTGGCTTAAGAAAAAGAACTATATGTGGTCTGCACACGGAGCAAATACTAGAGGTTACCGAACTCACACAGATCCTTACTGATAGTATTTTGCAGTACCATGGGATTAAAATACAAGGATATGGTGTGAATGTTGTGGAAGATATGGACATATAAGTGCCAACTTCTTTATAAGGTTTGGAATGAACAACCGAAGATCATGGAGAAAATCTGGTATGGCATGTTTTCATTGTCACAAAATTGGACACTTGGCTAGAGATTGCAGAGATCAACCTAGACGAGACACTAAAGAAATAAAAGAAAAATTACAAATGATTTGGAAAAAGAAGAAAATTGTGTCCAACGAAGAAAGCACCTTACCTGCCAAGTTAGGTGCACCTATTCTAAATTAATCGGTAAAGGTATGAAGGGACTGCATTCTCTCAAAGATTAAATCTTAACAGTTCTTATTTTATCATGCACTTAATTCAAAATCTGCATAGTTAAAGATGCATTAGAAAGTTTGAAATTCTATCAAAGTCTTTTGGAGCACTATACAGGAAGACTATCAAGTCGGTGAATACAGGAAGCCTGTCAAGTCGGTAAATGAAGAAAGTCTAGTTACTCGGTTAAAGCGCAAAAAGGAAAGAAAGTTTAGTGGAATTGAGTGCATTTAATGGTTTTTTACCTAACCTGCACGGAGCCCGATAAGGTATATTGTATACTTAAAGCATTTACGCGGTCATTTTTCACTCACCAAGTTTTCAAGAGAGCAGAGCAAAGTGAATCAAAGGCGATCAAACCACCTCCCGAGTGAATTTCAAAGGTATTTACATCAATCTCAATGCATTGTTAAGCTGGTTTACCGATCATATCAAGTTGTTATTATCTACTAAGTGTGAAGCGTTTTCCATTTGAAAATCTTTAAACCCTAAGGATCTTGTGTTAATTCTTATCTGAAATCTGCAATGGCACCTAAGATCTAGAATCCCGTTGTTATTGAGAATATCGAAAAGCCCTCACTGAAATACTCTTTAAACTCCCAAAATTGCATCTAAACCGGATGACAAAATCGCATTTTCACTCATTTCGGATAGAGTTTTATTAGTCGAGGATGTGAGATTCTTCACTAAATGTCGAGTTGAATAACTAGGTTATGTTGAAATCAAAGACACATATGATAAATTGTGCACCGATGGTAAAATTGATAGCAAGTATGAGCACATTAAGATCAAGGGATTGACTTAAGCCCCAACCTATCCTCATGTCTTCAAACCCCAGTGGGTCAAGTTTGTTCTGAGCAGAGTTCATGATGACTTCATGTGGCTAGAAGAGCAACCATTTAAGATCACCAAGGAAATCATTCATTTGATCACCGGTTACCCTATTTATGATCATGCCCGAGCTCAGAAAATGATATCACAGAAGGAATTGATTAGTTTAACCGGAGTAGAATCAGATTGCAGAGGACTAAAATTGAACAATGTCACTGATGCAGAGCTAAAGTTTGCCATTAGAGTAATAGGTTATTGTTTCTTCCAATAAGAAAGGGAAAACAGTGTACCCTGTGCAGCAGTAGACTTAGCATATAAGATTGTGAAGAAAGGCATGAAAATTGATTTATGTGAGGTATTGCTGAAAAACCTGTTTGAGAATCTGAACACCATAAGGAAGCCAAAGAAGAACAATTCGGCCAATACACTAAAGTTTGGATCACTGTTAATATGCATGTTTTTCTATTTTGAAAAATTATTTCCATCAGTTGGTAAAGTTGTTTGGGAACTACACCGACCAATCACCCATCAAATCAATGACTTCATCAAGAAGCTAGGTGATAACTTTAATGATATTATGGATGATTACTTTAGAAATTTTTAGGAAAGGATGCATAACAAGTACCGGTATTCCACCCAAGCGAGTGGAGAAATACAAGGATGACATATGTTTTGAAGTGGACACTGATTACTATTATGTGAATGTTATGGAACCAAGAACTCAATCCTTGCCACCTATGGGTTACAAGATTGATTTTGACATCACACAACAGCAGATAGATGCATTTCTGACATTACCAAGGCATGCTACCGAGCTGAGGTATGGAACATATGAAGAAGTGAAGGAAAAAGTAAAAATGAGCATTTTAGTACCCAAAGCTACAAGGAAGGCAACAAAGATGATTAAGACATTAACGGAGAAATTTGGAGAAGGTTCTTCCTCCACACCTGTCAAAGGTACTATAGTAATCACCGAAGAGGAATTTGAAGCCCAAGAGGCAGCTATAACACTGAGCACCGAATTGCCTAAGGGAAAAGTGTTGAAAAGAAAGAAACAGGATACATCAAAAGTATCACCGACTCCTCCTGCAAAGCGACCTAACACAAGAGCATCTGCAGCTTCACCGAGTAAGAAGACAAAGAGTTTTGCCGCACCCAAGGTAACAAAAACTTACAAGAAATCTACTCGGAGACTCATTTTGACCAAAGAGTCTAGTGACACCAAATCTGAAGATTCAAGTAAATTTCAAATTATCAAGAGCAAAAAGGTAAATGTACATAGTGTTGAAAAATTTTGTGCTAATCTGAAGCAATATGGTGGATTTGGATCATTCAGATATGTTAAGTATGAATCTAGATCTGATGATGAAAAGAGACAAATAGAAGAAGTTGTCATCTGCACACTATTGAAATTCTTATTGGTCCCATTGGAAGTATGTAAATCTCTTCCAAATGAATTATTTTTGCATATTGACAACAGGTGGAAATATGCAATGGACTCAGAAAAGCAGATTAGAGAAAGAAGTCTGGTACATCTTTTCCCAGACATGTTGGTAGATGAGATCACCGAACATCTGAAAAACTGCCACACAAAATTCCTAGTCAAGCAAAGAGCTTTGAAATTGATGAATGGCCTTTACTTGGATCTAGAGAATGAGACCAAGGAAAAATGGCAGGAAATCTTTCGAATCAAGAATGCTAGTGAACAAGCTGAAGTTGAAATAGTTGATGTCACCGAGCAAGATCCTGATATCACCGAGCAGGACCTTGCTGACACTATACAAGTAGATGAAGATATCATGGATACAGAGGCACCGGAACAAGAAATGATAGAAGGCAATGCATATGCCCAACTTGTATCCAGTGAATCAGTTTTGGAGCAAGTTCAGCCCTATCCTTCGATCAATCGGCCTATTTCAACCGATACCCCTAAGGATACGGAGCAAGGCACAGAAGGTCACAAGTCAACAGCAGGAGAAGCTACTTCTCAAGAATAGACCTCTCAAGCTCCTTCCAGCACTAAAAATGTTGCAACCGAGACACCAAGCTCAGAGACACCAAAGGACACTACAGAGGCTAAAGAAACTGACCAAAGTGTTGCCTCTATCGAGCAACCTATCGAGGGTCAACAAGCCTCACAAGCCATTGTTTTAGTCCAACCGATGAAAGGTAAAGAAAAGAAGATGAAAAAGCATGGTTTCAAATTAGATTTGTCAAAACCAATAGTGTTTCCCAATGTTGATATATCCAAATTAAAGGGGCAAGCACTCATTGAATTCGGTGAACTATGCAAAGCCAAAGCTGAACAAGAGAAGCAAATGGCTATTCAAAAGAAAAATAAATTACTTCAAAAGGTGAAAGCACTCTTAACCGATATGCTACCTGAAGCTACAGTAACCAATGATGCAGCCATCCACATTCAACTGGATGAACTCCTAACCAAGACAGAGACATTTAGAGTAGATGCATCCGAATATTTGAGCAAGTTAAAAGACAAGGAGCTCACTGCAAAAATGATTGAAGAGCTACAGAAAGCTATTGCCATTGGCAAAGTTAAACTTGTCAAATTTATTGTTGAGTTGACCCCTCAACTCAAGCACATTCTTTATTTATTTCAGAAACTCTATACATTCTCTTTATTTATTAAAGATATCAAAAATAAAACAGAAGCAATTGAGAAAGAGATCACCGATCTCTCAAATATGTTGATCACTGAGCCACATTCCATTCAGAATTTTTATACCAAGCTACAACAGCTCATGGCTCAACAATTGGAACTAAGGAATGAAGAACACAAGATAAGGATGGACATAATGACACTTCAAACATTTTTCCTTCCTCATCTTTCATCCATCCAAGAATAGATCAACAAAGCTACCTCCCTATCCACTCAGCAAGAGGGAAGCACCTTAGATGGACTAATTTCACTGTTAGCTGACATTATAGCGCAAAATTCACTTATGGACAGTGTTAAGGATGCCCTCTCTGCCGCCCTTACCGATTGCAAGACAAAGTACAAATCCATTTTTGACCAGCTGCCCCCACCGAATGGTAACTAAGTTTAGATGTTTGTCAAAAAGGGGGAGTGAGTATCATATCAAAGTATACAGGGGAATGTAGTATACAGGGGGAGTATATATCGAGCAAAACAGAGTATTCAAATGCAGAGTCAATTTTGATAGGGAACAGAGAAAAGAGCAGTGAACCGAATAGTTGTCACAGAACATTGATCACCGAGTATGCAAAATCAAAGTTTTGTACAGTATATTGATAAGGGGAGTATATCTAAATATACTATTTCATTGACTAATGTATAGACTATCTGTTTACTCAAATTTTGTAAGTATATAGATTATTGAGTTATGACTTTGAAAGTAGTTTTGTCAAACATCTCAACTAATGTCAAAAGGGGAGATTGTTACTACTTATCAAGTTGCCATTAGTTTTATATCCAAAGTCATTCTATATATTCTAGTCGGTTACTACTACTGAAATATTCAGTCAATATGCATAGAATAGTTGGTTATAAAAGAAAGTAGTCATAGAGCCCAGTATGCACCGAGTTGTCTACCGAGTATCATTCCATGTCTACTGAGCAGAAATAATGATACACCGAGTGAAAAGTGTTACCAGATTCATTGAATCTAGACACACATGGGAAAACGTGTTACAAGATCGAGGAACATAGAACCGTTATCACGTTGGAAATTGCACTTAAGGATTGTGTATGATTTTGAGGTCATCTAACCAATGAAATGTTTTATATAGTTATTCATTCAATAAATCATGTTTGTAAGATCGAAGCAATGAATCAGATCACCGACATAAGAGATCTATTTATACAATATGGATTAAGGATAAAAGTGTGATAGATAGAGATATACAAAGGTGTATGAAGCAAGACATGTGTGATACATAAGAAAACACTAAGTGTTATGATTGTTACAGAGACACAGAGGTCACAAAGAAGGATTTCAGAGAACAATCAAAGAACAGAGTAAACATAAGGGTTTACCGAGTTATTCTATGGGTTACCGAGGTATGCTATAAGCAAGGTAATCTTATTTTGAGCACATAGAATCTGCTATAACATTCCAGATGTAAAGTTGCAGATATTTGTAAAGATTTTATTGAAATATTTTGAAGTTGTAAGAGAAACCTTTAACAGGGTAAAAGACTCTAACTAAGTCTATAAATTGTAAAGCCTCTAACCAGGTGCAGCATTTAGTTTAAGTGTTGTAAAATCCATTAGCAAGGTAGATCTAACAGATCTTGATACTCCTAACAGGGTGAGCTATCAGAAATAGATGAACATGTAGCTCTAACCGAGCACTCTTTATTATTGCAGTAGTGAAGTTGTGGGTGCCATCCCCACCGAGTTTTTCTCTCTAACCAAGAGTTTCTGCATAACTAAAATATATGTGTTTGGAGTGAATCATGTATGATTGTTATCTTTGTTTTAGCTTTATGTTATTTTGCAGCAATTTTTGGTTTATGCATAACACTAAAGTTATTGTTGATAAAAAGATTTGAAGTATTGATTCACCCCTCCCCTCTCAGTACATTAGCTTTCCATATTGGGCCTAACAATTGCATCCATGTTTGGAATTAAATGTGGGTGTTGAATTGTCTATAAGAGAGAGTTAATTCTTAGTTTCAAATTCTGAAGAGCCCCAATAATTTGAGGGGCCTTATATCCATTAAAGGAATGTGTAAAGTCTAATGGATCTCAATTATTTTCTGATAAAGGATTATTGATAGGAGACAATGTTATTGAAGGAAACACAACATAAAAGGGGTATATGCATACTACTTAATCTTGAACAACATCATAAGGATTAGGGTCAACTCTGATTGCATGGATTTTATTGCCATGTATGAATTTGATCGTGTGGTGAAGAGTAGAAAGGACTTCTTTCATAGAATGCATCCACGGTCTACCTAAAAGAAGGCTATAATTGAGAGTATTGGGCATGACATTAATAGGAGTGGGTAAAGTCATGGGTCCTACTGTGATAGGTAATATGATTAGTACACCAAGAATGAATTTTATTGCCATGTATGAATTTGATCATGTGGTGAAGAGTAGAAAGGACTTCTTTCATAGAATGCATCCACGATCTACCTAAAAGAAGGTTATAATTGAGAGTATTGGGCATGACATTGATAGGAGTGGGTAAAGTCATGGGTCCTACTGTGATAGGTAATATGATTAGTACACCAAGTGACACTCTACAAATATTATCAAAGTCACAAACACATAGATAATTAGGTTTAATGATAGAATAGTCCCAACTTATCTTATCTAAGTTAATGCTACAAACATTAAGGCCTAGCCCATTATCAATTAAGGTACATCTTATCTTATGTTCATGACTACAAGGTGTGATTATGAGGAGATCATTTTTATTTTCTACCTCTAAAGAAGGCAATTCATCTTGTGAGAACATAATATCCTTTGGTTTATCAAAAGGGAAACTACCTTCTGTAAGGCTTCTTGGATCAACCCATGGTATGCAGGTGAAGTTTGAATCGTCCCAAAGGGAGATATTAGATAAAGTGGTATGAATTTGTTGAACAAGATTAGGTTCCCTACCAACATGTTGTGGGAGATGAGGGTTGGAAGAAGTAAGAATAACATTGGGATCTTTCTTAATTTTTTTGAGTGGTATATGTGCGAGCTATTGTGTTAATACCATATTGTTTTGTCAGTTTCTCTATCATCATGTCACTTTGACATATATAGTTTGCATAGTTTAATATGTAGTCAGGAGATCTCCTTAGGTTTCTTAGCAACAATAATAGGTTGGTTTTGAGGTTAAAGGGTATTTTGAACAATTTTCGGCTTCACATGACCATCAAATTGAATAAAATTAACTTGAATAGGCTCTTTTTTCTCCAAAAAATCATCTTTAAAAATCATCTTTAGAAGGTAGAGCATTAAGTAAAATACTAATGATGTCATCCTCTTGTTCAGTATCTTTATGGGTAGGACAAACTTTGGGTCGAAGGATTAACAACATCCATAAATATTTAATCTCTAGGAGAGATACCATGTATGAAAGGTAAAGTGACATTAAAGAAGGTGTTTATGATATCATCCTCTTTCTCTAAGATATCCTCATGGGAGAAGTGCATTTTAGGAGAAAGATCAACATCATTCTTCAAAAATTCATCCTTAGGAGGGAGAGTTTTAAAAGAAGTGTTGATAATTTATTCTTGCACCAAAGTGTCCTCATGGGTAGGAGGATCTTTAGGAGAGGGATAGAGTGAAACAAGAGAGGCTAAGCCACCATCAAATCTATGAAATAAATGCATCATGAAACTAATAAAATGTAAACACAATGAAAATAATTCTTTTTCAAATGATAACATATGCAAAATGCATGATAAAAGAGATAACAATGTGTAATTTTTATGATATTTTTACTAGTACAAGTACATAAATAATGAATGAATACATCTAAATCTGAGAATGACATACAAGAATTAGATCTAAAACTAAAACTAAAAATATGAAAGTGTAGGATATGTCAAGTTCACCAAAATGTAATGTAATAAAAAAGGGGTTCACTAGTTTAAACATGCAAACTAGGAATCAAACCCAATCCCACCAAATACATGGGAGAACAACTAATAAGCCCAACTACAAACCCTTGGGAGAGATGGGCACTTGATGGTTTTGATTGTTCTCTGTTTTTTATTTGATTGGATAAGTTGAATGCAAGAAATAAGTCAATTGGTGCAAAATTGACAATAAACAATATAAACAGGTAAATGCAGAATTGATAATCAAATAACAAACCTTGATTTGGAAAGGGTATATAGAGAGGAACCTATGGTAGAGATTTAAGCTGAAAATGAGTGGACCATGGGGCTAGGTGTCATAGTCCTTACAAGTGTCCAAGTGCAGAACAAGAATTAAACTAAACTCAGGAGCTCCTAATCTCCTATCTAGTCAAAATTTAGGTCAAAAAATCGAGGCTATGAAGCTAGGCATCCTATTCTAGATGGGTTATAAGGGTAAGCACCACAATGCTCCTCCTTTTTGTTGAATTTGGTCTTTTTGTCTTTGTCTATGTCTACATTGTGCTCCTGTGTACTCTATAGGAACCTAAAACCTATTTTTTATTTTGGATTTACATACAAGAGGAGAAAAATGGTGTTTCTATTGCATAGGGGCTTGCCTTAGTCAAACACTAGGTTGGAATTAACCCCACATCAATAATGATTAGAAAAGAAAAATATGGAATGAAATGCTTGAATGGACATGCTTAATTGAAATGATTATACTTTCAATTGATGATGTAATACTCTTAGGATAAGTCCTCTGTGTGTTGATGCAATAACATGATAAGTCACAATAAAACGGATCATAAATTCATTATGAAAACATAATAGAAGATGATTTTGTTGTAATTTGTTGCTCCTTAGACTCAAATCCTCTCAAAGAATAATAATTGCTCTTGAAATGAAACTTGTAGATGTAAGTATGAGATTATGAGTGATGTCTTATATAGGGATCTTAAGGTAAATTTCACTTTTGACCGACTTTAAATAATCCATTGTTTCTCATTGAAGATAGATCTAGAAATGGAAAGGCCAAAATTTTATTCTCCTAAAATTTCGACCGAAAAGCATACGACATTGTTCAACAATAGTCGATGTCTCGACAAAATAGGCCCAATTTTTTTAGGGTCGCGAGATAATAGGGCCTTGATACCGGAATTATAATCTATATGAAAAATGGCAATATTTAAGTAGGGGAAAAATTGCATTGAACTTCAAAATTACTTAGGACCCACATAAGCTTAAAATGAAAAAGATAAATGGCACACCCAAAATAAGGGCCCAAATAATAAAGTGTTGATGTATTGAAGTGAAATAGGACTCATAATATTGAATTAAATACTAATTTAATGCAATAAAAGGTCTAATAATGGATAGAGGAATGAGAAATACTAAAACATGAGTGCTATGAGAGTGTGAAATTGGACTCATTAATTAAAGGAGTGCAATTTAAGACACTACACATATGTTTTATCAATATCTAACTTTACCACTAAAGCATTTTGGCTTGGTTGTCGGTCTCATTCAATGGTCTCCCAAGCTAAAAGTAGATTGTCAAGTATATATAGTCCTTTTATAAATCCTATTTGCTCAGCTATCACAATACCTTGAACAACATGTTTAATTTTGACATCCAAATCTTGTGCAATGATTTCATAGGAGGTGTTTAATTTGGTAGTTGGCCACGAACTAGCAATAGTATCCTTATTTCCCCCCTTGGGAATAAGTTTGATCATACCTTTATTGATATTTGGACCTAATGAACCGTTTCAAAGAGCTTCTAAATAGAGCATATGAAAATTATTTTTGGATACAATTCCACATAATTTGATAGAATTCAATTGGAAAACCATCAAAACTAGGGCTTTATTATATCTTTGTGTATTCAAGGTTGCTTTCTTCAAAGATTTCTTATGTGACTAAGCACGCCTTAAAATCTCCTCAGACCTCTCAAATATTCTCTTCTTGTGGAGTAACTAATTTAGATATGCCACGCCGCATCTTACATTTTTGCACAGAGATTTGATTGCAGACTTAGAAAATTTTATATTTTGGATTTCAATTTATTTATTTTTATCAATAAAAGTATATTTGTATTAATAATATTTAGAGATTACATAATAAAAATACATCGTATTTCTATAAATCAGTAGTTTGATTTTATTCAAAATTACATCGAGCCCTTCAAAAATGGATTTTCTACTACAAACCCATAACAGAAATTTCACATATTTCTATTATAATACCAAAACCATTAACTATAAAACACTAAAATTTAATTCTTTCTTATTGCTCGACAAACCATCAGATTTAGCAAAATATCTTACTGCTTCAACTCCTTATCACTTGGCATCTTGTAGCTTATCCAGTAATCTTCCTTGCAGAAGACATTTTTGTTTTAATTTCTTGGTCTTCTCCCCCACACAACTACTCCATTTTTTCCCAGTTGCGGAGATACTCTTTAATGAGGTTCTAACCTCCTTGTGCCTTTGCCCACCGTGTTTCTCTATCACTATCCTCGCCCATATCAAGAACAACCTCAATGGCACACAAAATCTGCATCTGGAACCCATTCCCCATTTTTTGTGATGAAACCTTCACCCGGCCGTGCCATTACCATCAAGATCTCCATTGCAAACTCCAATTCTTCCCTTACCAATTGTTATGAATACCTTGTATAAGCTCATTTAAACTGATGTTATCATTACTCAGACCAATTCCTCCACTCCACACAAATATGTCACCTCCATCTATAGATGCTCTTACTTGGTCCTTGAAGATCTTCCCAACAACGACGTACTACATGCTAATCTCTGCTTCATGCAACCTTCTTTTCTAGTCTTGCCTTCACACACTTGGAAAGACCTTTCGCAAGTTGCAAATCTCTAAAGTCTTCCCACCATTCAATCGAATTAATTGCTCTATTAAGACAACCCTAGTTCAATAGTTTAGATCCACCTCCTTATTACCTTCTTGATTAATGTGAGAAATTTTAAAATCTTGAAATTGATTTTATTTGGACTTAATAACTTTTATAAACTTGCTTATTTTTCAATTTTGTGCTTCTCCCTTAACAATTAAGTTTATAATCACCTAGGAATCGCCCTCAAGTTGAAGTTTTGAGATTGAGAATCGTGATGCTAGATTAATTGCAAGAATTGCAACTTGAGCTTCTGCCTCATTGTTAGTTCCTTCTTCGAATTTTTGGGCACTAATTGCAAGAATATTTCCATCTTCGTCCCCGACAACACATCCTGCACCTGAGGGGCCAAGATTTCCTTTCAACACCCCATCAAAATTGATTTTGATCCGCCCTTTCTTTGATTTTTCCCATAAGACTTATGCATTTGATCTCTAAAGTGGATCAACCCAAAGGGGCTCATTAATGGGCCTAAATTTCAAATTGTTGTTTGATAATTAGTTTAAGATTTTGTTGCGAGTGTGGGGAAACATCTGGTATTTTATTGATTACAGGTAGTGATAAAAATCATTTTACTTTATTGTAGAGTTTGATATCAATTCTTTATTTCATTATAATACTTTGTAAGAGAATCTTGTTTGTAATAGAGTTTATTTGTTTGTTTTTTCATATAGAATAATTTCAAAACATCCTTATATATCAATAAAAATCATCTGTCTTTCATGTTGCGTTGTGATAACGTTAAGAAGTATCCTTCTCAAGGCACCTATTTTTTAATATTTTTTTGTCCTAAACTCTAATAGGTGCCTCGAGAAGGATATCTCTTAACGTAATTACGTCGAGAGGTGTTCTCTACAACCACAACACAATAGAATATTTCATGTAAACAAAAACAAATGCTCGGCCAGTACAAAATCAGATTGTTTACAAGTAACGTCTGATAATGTTAAATGAGAAAGGTATTCAAAGAGTCAAATTCGAAACAGTATTTGACCAAGACAAAGATGTGTGATTCCCTACAACCGTTGCAATACAGAGCAACCTGCATGCAACTAATGTCATCATTAAAGCCATCGCAAAATTTGAAACCATATATATATATAAATATCTGGGCACCTATTTTTTAGAATTTTTTATCCTAAACTCTACTAGATACCTCGAAAAAGATATCTCTCAACGTAATTACGTCGAGAGGTGTTCTCTGCAGCCACAATAAAATAAAATATTTTGTGTAAACAAAAACAAATAAAGTATTTTGATACAAAGTCACATTGTTTACAAGTAACCTCTGATAATGGTGAATGGGAAAGGTATTCGAAGAGTCAGATTCGAAGCAATTTGACCAAGGCAAACATATGTGATTCCCTACAACTGTGGTGTTTTTGTTTCTTCTGGCCACTATCCTTATCCATATATATGATAAAATAAAATATATATAAAAGCTAGTATGTAAGGTTCTTTCCTTTTTAGTGAGATATTTAGAGATCCAAGGAGATTCCCTAAGAATTTAATATTTTATAAAATAGAAAAAGAAAGAGAAGACTTTAAGAAAGCTCTGGTTTCCTTTACAAGCATTATACGTTAGATCGACAACCAAAATTTCAGTTGGCAATGAAACGTGGCCGTGAGTTAAAAATCAAAAAACGCAAATTTAACAATACAAAAAAATAAAATAAAAAATGAAACGCACTCTTGTAAGGTAGAACGGTATAGGGGAAAGGACCCAGTAGTTGTGCACCCTAACTTCGCGCTTCTCAAAATCCTACTTGGAAATTTCAAATCACTCCGATTTTTTTATAGCAGCTTACTTGGCAAGTCCCCTGCTTATAACTAAGGTTTCAGGACCACATCATCAAATATGATGCCACATCAGCATGCTTTTTGCCAAGGTGTCCAAAACAGCCCCAAAAAAAGGTGAGACCAATAGGCGTGCAAAAGAGACCCCAATAGTTGTGCAGCTGACATGGCATCACCTGATTGGTTACTTTTTATAATATTAGTACATTTCTTAACAACTATTGGTACATTTCCTAACAACTGTTGGTACATTTCCTAACAAAAATTGATATTTTTTGTTTCAAACAATAGGTTTTATTTGTTCAATTTTTGGAACAAAAGGTATCAACAACCCTCACAACAATTGATACATGCTCAACTATTGGGTCCTTTCCCCTATGTGATATTCAGTATTTTATGCTTTTATTGAAGTCGGCGCACGCCTGTTTCTTTTACGTGCATAGTGGTAACCAACAAACAATTTAAAAATTGAAACAAATATGAGCTGTAAACAGTAGTAACATAACCGACACTTGTCTAGCTGTCAAATACGAGAGAAAGTTGAAGAACGTCTCTTGGAAGGCCATACAGGTGCCGTTATATCGTGGTCGATTTGTTTGGAGGGTAGCAGTGACCGACACAGTCGGTTACGCGCCACCGATTAGGCTCGCGATTTTCGCATGAGCGGACAAACCGAGAGAACACGAAGAAAGAATGAACAAATGAAGGAGAGCAAACTAAGCTAAGCGTTTTGGGGATGGGGCGTCCAAGTATCGAATCCCGCCACGAGTCATCGGCCCCTGCGAATATGTGGAATGTAAGTGTGATAAATACTATGGCATCTGTGCAGGCCGATCATGAAATATCAAAGAATAGGAGCTTTGCATTGGATTTAGGGATTGAAGAATGTGATAACAATCATTACTGGCCGATGAAGCTGGATGAAATCATGGCGCAAGCTGGTCAACAAGCCGACATTGTACTGGATGTTGATAATGATCGGAATAATCTTTTGAATGAGCAGGAGTGGGATGGTTTCGGCAAGAAAAATATTCGTAACACTGGTTTGTTTTCACCTAGATTGAAGCAGCCTCTGGGAGAATTGAAGGCGGTGATGCTGGATGTTGATAATGATCGGAGTGGTCTTTTGAATGAGCAGGAGTGGGATGGTTTTGGCAAGAGAAATAGTTGTAATATTGGTATATTTTCACCTAGATTGAGGCAAAATTTGGAGGAATTGAAGGCGGTGAAGAATCTTTCGCATGAGCTTAGGAGGGTGAAGACCTTTTCTCAGGAATTTGTCAAGACGGAGGCGAAGAAGTTGAGTAAAACTGCGACTTCTGTTGGCTCTAAAGTTTTATCGGTTGGAAGCCCTGTGAATGGGACTGCTAAGCCTCCCCGGGCTTCTCCTAGGGGGAAATTACTCGGCCATCAGAAATCTGGAGCGGAAAATGCTTTGCACGGATTAAGATTTATAAGTGAAACGAGTGAGAAAATGTTTGCAAATGCAAATGCAGATTTTAGTGTGTTTTGGAAAGTTGTTGAAGCGCGGTTTCAGAAGCTTGCTTTGTCAGATGAATTGCTTTCCAGAGCTGATTTCGGGGCTTGCATTGGTAATGAATATTGTGTGGCTTTGGGGTTTATTGTGTGTGTATGAGTGTGGGGTTTGGGGATTTCATGAATTCAATGCGATTCAGACATCGAATTTTGGTCCCTTTATTTATGTGATTGATTTCTCGTTTTAAAACAGGCATGAAAGACTCGAAGGAGTTTGCATTGGAGCTTTTTGACACCTTGACGCGAAGGCGTGGTTTACATGCGCAGTCGATTAGTAAGGAGGAGCTTCATAATTTCTGTTTGGAAATTTCTGATCAAAGCTTCGATTCTCGACTGCAAATTTTCTTTGATATGTAAGAAAATAAAGTGAAAATTTTAAATGCAAAATACACTACTATTTGTGCATTAAGAATTCCAGCAAATTACATATTACAGTAAAGATTTGCTCTAGATTCCAGGAACTAAAGTCTCCAAGTTTAGGTTCTTTTCCTGTGGATTTTCGTTAGGATGGATATGGAGGCTTTATGCTTCAGCTTCTCTCAACATACTTGAAAATACTGGTGCATATTATAATTTTCTTTTAGAAAAATACGAACGGTCAGTAAGATCGAAATGTGTACAGGTGTGATAAAAATGCCGACGGACAAATATCAGAAGACGAAGTTAAAGAGGTAAAAAATCCCGCTATTTAAAAAAATTTCATATGAACGCTGGAAATTGGCCAAATTGATAATTAAATTACCTGTTTTTAATCAAAGATTATCATGTTGAGTGCATCGGCGAACCAGCTTTCAAGAATTAAGGAACGAGCAGAAGAGTATGCTGCTTTGATAATGGAAGAGCTGGATCCAGACAATAGGGGCTACATTGAGGTAGCTTATATTAATTTTCTAAGCTTTTCCAAAATTTGGCTGAAAATAAACCGCACATTGTTTTTCATTGGAGGTATAGATGTTTAAATAACAACTAAATTCTGGCCAAACAGTGAACAGGTGGCTAATTGTTATTTAGAGCTTTGATGTCCTCAATAACTGTTATTTAAATGCTAAATATTCAGTTTAAACAAAAAATTAGGTTGGATGTACACATCTTTTTTTGGAGCTTTGGTTGCTCTAATGAAGAGTCTTCTCAATGAACATGAGAGGAGAAATCCCAAAGATCTCTTTTCCGAATATTATGAACTGTGAAGCGTTTTTTCCATGTACGGTCTTTTCAGAAACCCCTCTTTCAGTTATTACGACTGTGGATGCCTAACATTTTTGTGTTTTAAACACTCTTTCAGCTATGGCAACTGCAAACATTGTTGCTGCAAGGCTCAGCCTACGGTAAGGAAAGTCACACTGACATCAGTCGGAACTTGACAGATGCATTGGCTGTTCCAAAGAAGAATCCGATGCAAAGATTACTGCAGAGTGCCAAATATGTAGTGGACGAGAATTGGCAGCGGGCGTGGGTGATGGTTCTCTGGTTCGCCGTTATGACTGTGCTTTTCGTTTGGAAATTCATACAGTACAGAAACAAAACCGCTTTCAAAGTAATGGGATACTGTTTGTGTACAGCCAAAGCAAGTGCAGAGACGCTCAAATTCAACATGGCGCTCATTTTGCTCCCCGTTTGCAGGAACACCACTACATGGCTTCGCTCCACGTTCTTAGGATCCATTATTCCTTTCGACGACAATATCAATTTTCACAAGGTTTTTGATCTTCAAATATAATTCAAAGTATACTTTCTCTCATAAATCTTAAATACAGCATACCAGCCTAAAAATTACAGCTAAAAATGATGTTGATCTATTGTTTAAATTAAAAATCCATGCAGACGATCGCTGGAGCCATTGCTGTAGGCGTTCTCCTTCACGTCGGGAATCATTTAGCCTGTGATTTTCCAAGGATTGTTAGCAGCAACGAGGAGAACTATAATCTCTATCTGAAGCAATACTTCGGCAATAAAAAGCCTGATTATAAGTATTTTTTAAAAAGTGTAGCAGGAATAACAGGCATTGCTATGGTTGTTCTGATGGCGATCGCGTTCGTACTCGCAACCTCCTGGTTCAGAAGAAATTTAGTAAAGCTTCCCTGGCATCTTAATAGATTGACTGGATTTAATGCCTTTTGGTACTCGCATCATTGTTTTGTCTTGGTTTACATCCTGCTTATTGTTCACTCCATTTTCCTTTTCTTGGCCAAAGGTTGGACGCGTAAAACGGTAAGAACGTTTCGTTTTACGTTAAATCCTTTGATAAATATGAAGAAAAATACGTTTCGCGTGTTAAATGCTTAAAAATGAATGAAATCCAAGGATCTGAGCATAATTATTAGTTTATATGCGCAGACTTGGATGTATATTGCCATTCCTCTGCTTTTATACTGTGGGGAGCGCACGCTAAGAACGTTTAGAGCAGGCAAATATACCGTCAATATTGTAAAGGTTGTATGTTCTGCCATTTTTTTACTGTTTTATCAGAGCTTTTAGCAGCAATTACAAGTAATAATTAATGTAATTTTTGTTTTGGGGGCTTTGCAGGCTGCAATTTATCCCGGAAATGTTCTAGCTTTGCACATGTCTAAACCTGAAGGCTTCAAGTACAAGAGTGGAATGTATTTATTTCTTCAGTGCCCCAGAATTTCCCCATTTGAATGGTAGTCTCTTAAATACAGAACCTTGTTTACAATATGATCAATTCCACATAAAAGATTACTTTCTCAATTTTTCTAAAATAGTTTTTCCATTCATAGGCATCCCTCTTGCTAGCACAACCTTGTTTACAATATGATCAATTGCACATAAAAATTACTTTCTCAATTTTTCTAAATTAGTTTCTTCATTTATAGGCATCCATTTTCAATCACCTCTGCTCCTGACGATGAATACATAAGCGTGCACATCAGAACAGTTGGAGATTGGACCCTCGAAATGAGGAGAGTATTTTCAGAGGTAATTGTTTTAGCTACCGTCCACCTCACGCTATTTTCCATTCCATTAATATTAAGCTCTAATTACAAAATGTTTAAATTATGATAGATAATGAAACCACCTCTTGCTGGAAAAAGTGGCCTTCTCAGAGCAGAGCGCATCTCACCAAATGACGCAACATTACGGTAAACAAGAAAAATCATTTTTTTTAAATGGGCTCCTTTTCGATGACCAAATAACATAATATACAGAGAATTGATTGTTACGTTTTTTTTGACTTTTCCATTTATAATAATGAAATATAATTTCTTTTTTCAACTCGTTTTTCTAATCTATTTTTTAATTTTCTCTTTTGACTACTAAATCATTTAATATATAAATAGAAATGTGTTTACATTAGCCAAACATCTTATTAATTAAAAATGATATACTTACACAGATCCTTCACGACAGAGATTTTTTGAGAAAAGATTTTGAATATTTCCCGAACATTTAAATCATTATTACTGTAAATATGCGCTTGTATAAAAACTTTACCTAGCTCCTACATTGTATCTGGATATAGTTTTTTGAGTTCCGAATGTGCTACCTTTTTATTAAATTTGACTTATACAATGACAACTTTGCGTTTGAAAAATGTGCTCCCTTAGAAATAGCCTAATTTAGGGTATCTTGCAACATCACGTACTAGTTTTCTGGGTCGTCTCTTTTTTAATTATTACCCAGAGTTAGGCCCATGTTCCCCACGTATACAACTATATCCACACCAAAAGTCCAAGTTATGAGAAGTTTTAAAATAAGCCCCGCGTACATTTATTGATGATAAAACAGAATCTAAATCTGAAAGAAATAAAAAATTAATAGCACGATGGGCAAAAATCGCAGGTTTCCAAAGCTTAGGATCGATGGACCTTACGGAGCTCCAGCCCAAAATTATAAGAAATATGACGTCGTCCTCCTGATTGGCCTTGGAATCGGGGCTACTCCTTTCATTAGTGCTCTCAAGGACATTTTAAATAATACCAAGATTGCAGAACAGCAATGTAATGAGTGGAGTGGCTCTAAAAGAAAGAAGGCTCGAGGTCCCACGTCTGCTCATTTCTATTGGGTCACAAGGGAGCAAGGTTCATTTGATTGGTTTAAGGGTGTCCTCAATGAAGTTGCTCGGCTAGATCACAAGGTATCATACACTCTCTTCAAAATATTCTAACAGAAATTATTTTGTAGAAAAACTAACTAAAATTTGGATGTAAATTTCAAATTATTCTAACAGAAATTATTTTGTAGAAAAACTAACTAAAGTTTGAATGTAAATTCCAGGCAGCCATAGAAATGCACAATTATTTGACAAGTGTTTATGAAGAAGGAGATGCGAGATCAGCTTTGATCACAATGCTACAAGCTCTGAATCATGCCAAGAATGGTGTTGATATTCTTTCAGGAACCAGGGTAATTATTATTCTCTTTAAACTTTAAGAAAGGAACCATAACATGTGCTCCCCAAGACTCAGAATCTTAATTATTATTATTATGCAGGTCAAAACACACTTTGCAAGACCGAATTGGAGGAAAGTCTTCTCAAATGTGGCTGCTTCGCATAATGGCGCCAGAATTGGTAATGTTGCTTTCTTTGACTTAAAACATCTCTGTCTGTCTTATTTTGCTTAGAGTCTACACAAAATCATTTTTTATTTGCCAAATTTTATTTATTTTGACTATTGAACTATAATATTTAAGTAGAGTGCACATGGATCTCAGATAATTCAACTATTAATGAACGTTGCAGCTACCTTACATTGTTCTCTATTCATTAATTCCAATCATAATTATTTACATCGAATATTTCTAATAACGACAAGCTTGATGGGTGCAGGGGTTTTCTACTGTGGACCATTAATTTTGGCAAAGGAACTAAAGGCCTTAGCTAAAGATTTCAATTACAAATCCAATACTACCAAGTTTGAATTTCACAAAGAAAACTTTTAGTGTAGACATTTTTTAAGGCAAACTAGATGCATATATTTCAATGGTTGTACCTTTTTGACTTTTTTGTGAAAGAAAGTTAAATATATTCTATTTCATGAATCGGACAAGACAAGCGCAGAGTTTTGGCAGCTATCCAAGGTTAAGTATGAGATATGATACCATCCCCCGAATTAGTGGGAATGCTATGTAGAGATCTTGTATATATTGTCGAAAAAGGAGAGATGTAAATTGCAGATTCTTTCAAAGTAATTGAATATTTATTGTATTTTAAGGCCAACGTTTGGTCTTATAAACAATGCTTCTTGAAGCGATTGTATTCGTCAAGCTTTGTATACTCGGAAGAAATTATTCTTTTTAATTGTAAAATTCCATTTAAACGGCTCGGCTAATTACTTCTAAGAGATTTAAGCACATTTAATGTGTGGGTAACACTAATTTGGTTCCATTTTAATCTCTTGCTACTATCTAATTGGCGAGACCCAAAAACTCGAAATAGTTATGATTGCTTGTAAAATTAGATGTTTTTCCTTAAATCTTTTAAGCACATTTAATGCATGGCTAACACTACCTTGGTTCATTTTAATTTCTTGATACCACCTAATTGGTGAGACCCAAACAACTTAGAATATGTTGTTGATTGCTTGTAAATGTAAATGTTTTTTCTTAAATCTTTTGAGCACATTTAATGCATGGCTAACACGAACTTGGTTCATTTTAGTTTCCTGCTACCACCTAATTGGTGAGACCCAAACAACTCCAAATACATTATCAATTGCTTGTAAAATTAAATGTTTTTTCTTAAATATTTTTATTTATATATTAAACTTAATTGATTTGCAATAATTTGCAAAATTAGTCTTTTTTTTTAATATTTAATATTTGAATTAATAAATATTAATATGTAAGGTGTGAAATGTTTTTTTAAAGCATTTTCGTTGTTTTAATTAGTAAAGTATAATTTACTATTGTAATGATGAAATTTGTATTTTTGTGTTATTTCTTATCATTATTATGAGAGAATGTCTTGATATATTTGTATGTCTACATAGTCAAGTTTTTCATATTTGATGTTATCTTTTATTTAGACAAATTTTTATATCTTTCATCCTTATTTTTCATTTTTTAAGTTTATTTTTACTATGTCTATCCATAGACATTTCATTCTCATCTTGATTTTCTTACCTTGTTTTGATGGTTAAAAGATAGTTATGACATTTAAACCATAACTCGAAATTCTAACATCTTATTGTGTAGGAAGAAGAATAACAAGATCTAAACTACAATCAAGTTTAAATTGAGGGAATCAAATGTAGATTTAACCTTTGATATTTTAAGAGCACATGCATCATTAAGAAGTGTTTTTTTCTTATTACTTATTCAAATGTTTTCTTAGAGTTGAACTAAAAGAGTATATTCTTACAAAATGAATAGAAATCCTCACCAAATCAAATCTATAGATATAAGACATTTTTATGAGCATAGAATCGACTTTGATTTGAGAACTTGATTTTCCATTGTAAACAAAATTCTTAAACAAATTATAAACTATCTCATTTTATTTTTAATCTAAGACTATCCACATTTTAATGTCATATCAAATTTAATTTATTCTTCACTAATAAAACTAAATTTTTTATTTATTATATTTATTAATATACACATTACAATTTATTATTTATCAATTGCTCTAGTTAAATGTAGATATGTAAATTTCATTGAATAAGCTTTAGGTTAAGGTTGAGGAAATTTAATTTTTCAATTAAGGAAAGATTACTAATAGTTGTTATAACTAATTCCATGTAACCTAAGTAACTCTTAAATAGTACATCAAATTTTGACGATTTATTTTTGTCTTCTTCATATGTGACTTAAGAGTTGAAAGTTGTGTTTCAGCTTTTGGGTAAGTACAAATAATGTGAGATGATTCATTATGTGCACAAAGGTCAAAAAGTGGTCATTTAGATGTGGTGTTCGATGCCTATTTATAAAAACCTCAATAATCATGCACTACAACCACCTCAAAATTTTGCATAGCTAATCCAATTTATATTCCTCTAATAACTATTTTGATTGATACATAAGCATAAATGCTCCAGCATTTTGTTATTGCTAACTTCACACACCTATAGATCCACCCACAAATCCTAAACGGTACATCAAATTTTGAGGATTTTTTTTGTTCTCTATATGCAACTTAATTGCTTATAGCTATTGTTTTGGCTTTTGGATAGTAAGTCGCATGTTGTGGGGTTTGTTATGTGTGCAACAGTAAAAAAAATGGTCATTTCAAAGTGTTGTCTAATACCTACATATCCCAATAAGCGTGCACTTCAACCACCTTAAACATGGTCAATACTTCTGCACAAATGTGTCAATAGTCGTGCGCTATATATACCAAAAAAGTAGCACTCCAACTAAAATCCAAAAATTCTAACTACTAGAGATAAAGTGGGGTTATCATTTTTTTAATTTCTTTAAAGTTCCTAATTGGGAGGTTGGGTGAGCAAGGAGAAGTGGTTACTGATGCTCTTCTCCTAATACTTATAGGAGAATTCAATAAATATTTTTATTTTAAAGGTAGCATTTAGAAAGTTAAATGAATAAAGAGTGAATAGTAATGCATTTACTTAAAAAGTTTCACAGCAATGCCCTTTTTTAAATATTGAAATAATGCAGATTTACAATAGGGATTGCAATTAAAAACTTAAAGAGTACAAAAGAAAAAACTAGAGTGCCACATTATCGACAAAATAACATCATTGAAATGATCAGTAACATGAGATATTACAGCAGTGTATATGCTGCTACAGCAGCTCAAAAGAAACCAGCAACATGACAAAGAGGCATTGCAGCAGAGTATATGCTGTTATAACAGTCCAAACATGACCAACAACATGAAGCGAAACATCAATCAGTCATGCAAGAGAAGCATTATTTTTTGTCCAATGTCAACCTTCTCTGTTATAAGTAGTTGTATGACTTGAGATTTGATTCCTTGTGCAGTTAGGTACCTCCCACAAGGAGTACAAGGTAGTCTCATATTGCTCTAACCCATCTGTTGACCCATATATAAATTGCTGGCATCATAGACTATAAAAGACCTTTTTTTTTACTTTTTTATCTGAAAGTCTACCTTTAAGTTCTTTTCAACTTCGACCTCTAATTTAAAAAAAAAAGAAAAGAGACAATGACCTTTTTTAAAGCGCAGGAGAGAGCGTGTGTATACTCCGAACGAGGAAACGTCGAACTGTACGCAAAACTGAGAAAAAAAGGCACCTTTTCTTAACACAATGATTACATACAAATGCTCGTCAGTCGTCACCCACGTA